>NC_064846.1:159007418-160257418 GCF_024166365.1 Elephas maximus indicus | reverse complement strand
GGGCTTCAAACCTGTTCTAAGCGGTTCACTCTTGGCCGACTGAAACAAAGGCAGAGTATCCTTTGTATAGCAATGAAATCTCTTGCACTTGGCTTTTGACCTGAGTAGGAAACAGGCAAGCAGTGCTTGGATCAAAGATGGCGACCCACTGCGCAGCTTTAAATGTATATTGTTCTTCACAATCCTGCCCATAATCCAGTCTCATGCATCAGGCTCCTGAAAGTTTCTTGATCCAGGGGATTGGCTTATTGGCTCCTGAAAATTTCCTGATGTGGGAGATGGGATTACTGGCTTCTGAAAGTTTCCTGATTTAGAGTGGTTGCAGTAATATACCTGTATATCAACAGGGAACAGCCAGAAATTCAAGCCGGATTCAGAAGAGGACGTGGAATGAAGGATATCATTGCTGATGTCAGATGGATCTTGGCTGAAAGCAAAGAATAACAGAAAGGTGTTTACATGTGTTTTATTGACTATGCAAAGGCATTCGGCTGTGTGCATCATAAATTATGGATAATATTGTGAAGAATGAGAATTCCAAAACACTTGATGGTGCTCATGATGAACCTGTACATAGATCAAGAGGCAGTCGTTCCAACAGAACAAGGGGATACTGCATGGTTTAACGTCAGGAAAGATGTGGGTCAGGGTTATATCCTTTCACCATACTTATTCAATCTGCATGCTGAGCAAGTAATCTGAGAAGCTGGACTAGATGAAGAAGAACGGGGCATCAGGATTAGAGGAAGACTTATTAACAAACTGTGATGTACAGATGACACAACCTTGCTTGCTGAAAAGTGAAGAGGACTTGAAGCACTTACTGATGAACATCAAAGACCACAGCCTTCAGTATGGCTAACATCTCAACGTAAAGAAAACAAAGATCGTTACAACTGGACCAATAAGCAACATCATGATAAATGGAGAAAAGATTGAAGTTGTCAAGGATTTCATTTTACCTGGATCCACAATAAATGCCCATGGAAGTAGCAGTCAGGAAATCAAACAATGTATTGTATTGGGCAAATCTGCTGCAAAAGACCTCTTTAAAGTGTTAAAAAGCAAAGACGTCACCTTGAGGACTAAGGTGCGCCTGACCCACGCCATGCTATTTTCAGTTGCCTCATATGGATGTGAAAGCTGGACAATGAGTAAAGAAGACCGAAGAAGAATTGACGCCTTTGAATTATGGTGCTGGTGGAGAATATTGAATATACCATGGACTGCCAAAAGAACAAACAAGTCTGTCTTGGAAGAAGCACACTCAGAATGCTCCTTAGAAGCGAGGATGGCAAGACTTCATCTCACATACTTTGAACATGTTCTCAGGAGGGACCAGTCCCTGGAGAAGGACATCATGCTTGGTAAAGTAGAGGGTCAGTGAAAAAGAGGAAGACCCTCAACAAGATGAATTGACACAGTGGCTACAACAATGGGCTCAAACATAGCAACAATAGTGAGAATGGAGCAGGACCAAGCAGTGTTTTGTTCTGCTGTACATAGGGTTGCTATGAGTCGGAGCTGACTAATGGCACCTAACAGCACCAACATGTGTTTAGAAGTATGTAATTCTCAAAATAAATAAATAAATAGATGATAATATTCATTGGTAGTGTTATGAATTGAATTGTGTCCCCGTCTGCAAAAAAAAAATGTGTTGTAAATCCTACTATATCAGTAGTTATAATACCATTTGAGAATAGGGTTTTCTTTGTTAACGAGGCAGCATTAGGGTAGGTTGTATCTTAAATCAATCTCTTTTGAGATTATAAAAGAGCAGATTAAAAACCAGCAAAAAAGTAGAGATGGGGGAAGATGGACGCCAGGCCACATGAAGATCACCACGGAGATAAGGAACAGAAGCTGAAGAGACAAGGACTTCCCTCCATAGTCTACAGAGAAAGAAAGCCTTCCTCTATAGCCAGTGACCTAATTTTAGACTTCTAGCCTCCTCAGCTGTGAGAAGATAAATTTCTGATTGTTAAAGCCATGCACTTGTGGTATTTCTGTTACAGCAGCACTAGGTAACTAAGACAGGTCGTAAGAGCACAAAGTGATCCCCCCAGCACTTCTGATGGGAACTGAAATGGCCTTTCTGCAATTTGGCGATAGTATTTCAAAAGTCTTAAAACTATGTACCTTTACCCCAGAAATGCCATTTCTTGAAATTTATTCTAGTGAAACCATCAGCAAGGCCCTGTAAAATGTATACATTTTTACAAAGAGGGGCATAATATCAAAATATTAGGAACAACTCACCCCAAAATAGAGACTCAAATAAATCATAATGTATGTCCATATAATGAGCTGTATCTGTTGTTGTTAGCTGCTGTTGCGTCGGCCCCTGACTCATGACAACCCCAGTTACAGAGTAGACCTGAGCTTCATAGGGTTTTCTTGGCTGTAATCTTTATGGAGGCAGTTCGCCAGGCCTTTCTTCTGCGAAGCTGCTGGGTAGGTTCGACTGCCAACCTTTATGTTAGCTGCCGATTGCAAGCTGCTTGCACCACCCAGGCTCCTGGGATATATCAAGCCATTAAAAATTCTGTTTTAAAAGAATTTGGTAAAGGATTCAAGACATAGCATTGAGTTAAAAAATAAATTACACACCACATATAGTGTGATTCCATTGCTATGTACCTTTGTATTTAGTGTGTGTATAAAAGAGTGGGTTGAAGAAAATGGAAGGAAATATCTGTAATACACCAGAAAGCTGGAATTTTCTCTCTTTTCCATCCTGTCTATAATGAGGATGTATTACTTTTGAAAATCATAAATACATGTTGGCATTTGTACTTCAGAAATGGGCTTCTGCATGAAACAATTTTTGTCTCAGTCTTCCTTCTTTTGTTGGCCATTTATCACCTTAAGTATTTATAGTGTGTGTGGTCCTATGTGCTTGGACTTGCCAGATGCTAGGTTCCTAGCACAGTGTTTGAAGGCCCTGGTGCATTAGGAGATGGGGGTGGCAGCAGCCAAGGGATGGACTACAGGAGCTGAGGGAGTGATAGAGAAGCAGTAGCTAAGATGCAAAGAGGCCATCTGGATGGGGTCTTTTCTCTGGACACAGCCATGCATAGCCCAGAGGTGGTCTGAGGGCAGGGCAGAAGGAGCAGGGCCTGGGTATTAGGCCAGAGCTGGCCATTGTGTTGGGACGGGCACTGCCAGGTCCACCTCCACTCCAGATCTAACCTTCTAGTTGCAATGTTGACTTGATATTGAGTCCCAGGGAGATTGGCTACACTTCCTTAAATCTCTCCTGCTGAGGTCAGCCAGTTGGTCTGAAAATCCTAGAACAGGCAAAACTAATCTATATTAGAAATAAAAGAGGTGAGAGAAATTTCCTGTATCTTGTGCTGGGTGGTGTTTACACAGGTGAATACAACTGGAAAAAAAAAAGGAAAAACTTATCTAACTGAGCACTTAAGAACTATGCATTTTATTATGTGTAAATTATATTTCAATTTTTAAAATCAGAAACAAGAAATCCCCCCCAAAAAAAAGATCTGCTAAGACACAATTGGGCCTTAAAGTGGGTCTTTCACACCAATAAGGGTAAGGGTGAGAATTAATATTTGTGTCCTGCTGTGTATCAGGCTGTGTATAAGACATTTAACATGGAAGAATCAGAGTTTCCCCTGAAATACTAGCAATCCTAGGAACCAAATGTAATTCTGAGACATTTCTTACCAGGTCTTGTCAAGAGCAAATGTTTTAGGCATTTTAATGGCAGATGAAACTTTTAAGGAATTTTCATTTCTAGGTGGACTATAGTTTTCCCAATATTTCACCTTGGAAATGATGGTGTCTTAGTTATCTAGTGCTGCTATAACAGAAATACCATAAGCGGGTGGCTTTAACAAACAAAAATTTATTTTCTCACAGTTTAGGAAGCTGTAAGTCTTAATTCAGGGTGCTGGCTCTAGGGGAAGGCTTTCTCCCTCTGTCGGCTCTGGAGGAGAGTCCTTGTCTCTTTGAGCTTCTGCTCCTGGGGGATCTTCATGTGGTTTAGCATCTCTCTTCCCACATTTCTGCTTGCTTCTCTCGCCCTAATCAGCTTGATTTATCTCTCTTTTATATCTCAGAAGAGATTGACTCAAGATACACCCTGCACTAATCCTGCCTCATCAACATAACAAAGATAACCTCTTCTCAAATTAAATTATAACCATAGGCATAGAGGTTAGGATTTACAACACATATTTTGGGGGGACACGATTCAATTCATAACAGATGGTAATGCCCATCCAGTTCAATACTACAATAAAGAAGTAATTTCTTCATAAATGCCTGATGAATTTTACTTGTGCCAACAGGATTATATTTGTCAGTTGAAGGCTTAAAATAGGATTGAAATGCTAAATTTACACATGACTGGAAAGCACACGAAACCAAAAAATAAATTATCCTTTGAACCACAACAGATCTTTTAATATAAATTTGTTTCAAGAATATAACAATCCTGGAAAATTCCAGATGTTGATTTTATAAAGCCAAAAGGAAGAATAGAACAAGAATAATCTATAAAACAGAAGTTGCTATTTGGGGAAGAAAAATTGAGTGTTCAGGCAAAGAACAATTTGATTTAGTTTTTTTAAGAGATAATCACAGAAAAGGAAAGGGTCTTGGGGAACAGAGTCTATTATCACTGTATTTGTTGACTAACTACATAGATATAACCTTTGGCGCTTTCATTTAGTGCAAAATAGATATCCATGATTTCAAGGAACTTACTTTTAACTATCATTCCCTATTTATATAACATCTATTGGAAAGAAATTAAAAATTCTTCACTCTCAACTGCCAGTACTTTTCCTTTAATCATAAAAGAAAGTCTAAACTTTAAGTCTGACATTTGAAGTTTTTTATAATCTAACCCAAAGTTGTTGTTGTTAGGTGCTGACGATCGGTTCTGACTCATAGCAACCTTATGTATAACAGAACAAAACGTTGCCCGGTCCTGCACCATCCTCACAGTCGTTGCTATGTTTGAACCCATTGTAGCAGCCACTGTGCCAATCCATCTCATTGTGGGTCTTCCTCTTTTTCCCTGACCCTCTACTCTACCAAGCTTGTCTTTCTCTAGGGATGGTCCCTCCTGATAACATGTCCAAAGTATATAAGATGAAGTCTCCCCAACCTCACTTCTAAGGAGCACTCTGGCTGTACTTCTTCCAAGACAGACTTGTTTGTTCTTTTAGCAGTCAATATTTTTTTTTTATTCTTTGCCACTTACCATAATTCAAATGCATCAATTCTTCTTCGGTCTTCCTTATTCATCATCCAGCTTTCACATGCATATTGAGGCCATTGAAAATACCATGGCTTGGGTCAGATGCACCTTAGTCCTCAAAGTGACACCTTTGCTTTTTAATACTTTAAAGAGGTATTTTGCAGCAGATTTGCCAAATGTGATATGTCATTTTATGTCTTGACTGCTGCTTCTATGGATGTTTATTGTTGATCCAAGTAAAATGTAATCCTTGACAACTTCAGTATTTACTCTGTGTATCATGATGTTGCTTATTGGACCCAAAGTTATCTAACCTTTATCTCACACAGCTTTTCTACATTTGCTCTTTGGTCCAGCCAGTTCCATCTACTTTTTGACTCCACAGTGACTTACTATTACCGCTGAGGGCATGAGTCCCATCTGGGGTGCCAAAACTGTTACTGCTGAGGGCACAGAGCCCCTCTGGACTCAATGGGTCCTTGTCTTTTCTCTTGTAAGAATACACAGAGGAGACAATTTTGGATTCAACTCTAACAGGTTTATTTTACTTATGACAAGTAAAAGGAGTCAGAGAGGGCTCCTGTGGCTCCAAAAGTCTGACTCAGAAAGGGGGGGGCAAGACTATGGCTTATATAGGTTCAGTGGAGACAATAATGAATATTTAGTGAGTTTCTTTCAAGGGGCGGGTACTTCTCAGAATGGCAGTGCATACTAATTAGGTTGCACAAGCATCTGGAATCTAAGATGGAACCCTGCTGATATTCAAGATGGGGTCCTCTCGGCAGCCCTTAGCGTCACTTATTATGGGATATAGCGCAGGTGCACTGATCTTCAGCACTACATCGCCCTCTTCTGTGGGCTAAGGATGGTCAAACAGTGGTCACACTTTGTTCCTCTGTAAGTGTGGAGCCTGTAAAAAGGGGAAGGGACTAGAAAAACACCAAGAAGGAGGTAGTAATTCACAGGTCGTTATAACACTAAGAAAAAAAAACAGTATTTCACAGGTTGTTTTAACCTTATTTTATGTTGCCAGGGTGTGGTTCTTGTTTACCCAACTTTTAGATGGTAATCTTTTAACAGCTCTTTTGTTCTGCCAGCACAGTTAACCCTATCTATATCATTACCAATTATCACCTCCTAATTTTGTTCATGCCGTTATTCTCGGTAGAATGGTAAAGTGAAGAAGAGCATGAATTTAAGTTAATTCTCCTCACTTGGCCACTTATTCGCTATGAGATCCATTCTTTAGTCATGTGATCTTTGGCAGGTCTCCCAATCTTCCTTAACATCAATTTTCTTATCTGTAAATTGGGAATACGTGTACCTACATGTACCTACTTCTACTGTGATGTTTTAAAACTCTATTTTGAGTATTAAATGAGATAGCTGATGTGTCTAACACATCATACATGATAAATATTTCTTCCCTTCAGCCTGAGACCAGAAGAACTAGATGTTGCCTAGCCACAACCAATGACTGCCCTGACAGGGAATACAACAGAGAACCCCTGAGGGAGCAGGAGAGCAGTGGGATGCAGACCCCAAATTCTGGTAAAAAGACCAGACTTAATGGTCAGACTGGGACTAGAAGGACCCTGGAAGCCATGGTCTCTAGACCGTCTTTCTGTTAGCCCAAGACAGGAATCATTCCCAAAGCCAGCTCTTCAGACAGGGATTGGACTGAAATATGGGATGGAAAATGATACTGATGAAGAACGAGCTTCTTGGATCAAGTAGACACATGAGACTATGTTGGCATCTCCTGTCTGAACAGGAGATGAGAGGACAGAGGGGGCCAGAAACTGCCCGAATGGACACGAGGAGAGAGAGTGGAGGGAAAGACTGTGCTATCTCATTAGGGGGAGAGCAATTAGGAGTGTATAGCAAGGTATATGTAAATTTTTATATGAGAGACTGACATGTTTTGTAAATGTTCACTTAAAGCACAATAAAAATTAATTAAAAATATATATATATATTTCTTCCCTTTCAGGTTTCATCTTCACCTCTGTCTTTCATTCCTCGCCATCTCATTGCTTTCCTAAATCCTTCAGAGTTCTTCCTTCCTTCCTTCAGAGTTCAGCTCAAGTCCCACATCTTGAAACCTTGTCAAACTACTCCTTTACCACTTAATTGGTCCTCAATACCATACTTCCTCATATTGCTATTTAACTTTTTTATTAGAATATCTTGTCTCCTCAGTGGGTTCATAAATTCCACAGAGGGAGGAACTATGTTTTGGATTTACCCACAGTGCGCTGCAGGCGCATAGATTTTTAATATCATATTTCTTCTAAGATGCCATCAGTTATAAAACACTTTGTAAATTTAATAATACTCTCAGGAAAGAGAGAAATGACACATGTAATGTGCACATAACATTAGTAAGAATATATGAATCTTCTTTCTCCTCTAGGAAATTATTCACAAAGCAACAAGGAGAATTAAAACAATAAATAGAAATCCCAACAAACTTTATCTTCAGTTAAACTAAGAGAGAGATCTAATTCAGACTCCAAAACATGGGAAAGGGATACCAAAGGTGTAGGACAGAAGTTCCATGGGAGGAAGTGAAGCAAATAAGCACAAGAAGTGGCAAGATGACCCAGAGGTGGCGGATCCAGGAAAGAGAATCATTTTCAAGTACAAAATCTATATCCTTGTTTGTCTGAAAGGATACAAAAATGGATGATCAGGGCTTTTCTGGACCCAGATTGTTGCAATAAAGTAGAGGAGCCAGAGTGAGACAAAGGATTACAAATGAGCTATATTTGCAGAAAGCAGAGGAGAGAGTCTTCGGGCTGTGATGCCTGGAAGGCTATCCTGGCCCTTCCTCACCCTTCCTACCTCCTATCATAACCAGGAACCTCTTGTAAATAACCGGTCAAGCAAGAAATAAATTACATGGTATTGATATGAATGCACTATAAGGAAAAATGGAAACCCTGGTGGCATAGTGGTTAATAAGTGCTACAGCTGCTAACCAAAAGGTCAGCAGTTCAAATTCACCAGTCGCTCCTTGGTTTTTGGTTTTTTATAAGGAAAAATGGTGAGAAAGAGCAGCAGAATTTGTAACAAATGAAGAAGGTTCACCATAAAAATGTTGTCATGGAGCAGGTGAAAATTGTGACCATATTTTACCAGGAATTAGAAATAGCTCCATGAAGCAATCATCTCTAACATGGAAAACCTCAAAGCAAAACTATAACAGCTCATAGAAGCTCTAGTGAACAATAATGGGAGATGAAATATAAATGGGCAGAACTAAGGAAAGAAGTAAAAAAAAAATCACCTCTAAAATGAAGACAAAATCTGAGGACTATAAGGGAAAAGAAACACTGCAGAAAAAAATAGTAAAGGAACAAGGACAGAAAAGACAACTGCAAGAAAAAAAAAGAAACAAAATAATAAAGAATTAGAGATAAATAAATACATACAGAAGACTGGCAAAGAAGATCCATAACAGGCATAATTGTTGGTGGTGGTGTGTGCCATTGAGCCTATTCCAACTCATAGAGACCTCACTTGACAGAGTGGAATGCCCCAAAGGGTTTCTTAGGCTGTAATCTTTATGGAAGCAGATCACCAGGTCTTTTCTCCTGCAGAGCAACTGGTCGATTTGGACTACAGGCAAACCCTTAACTGTTGCACCACCAGAGCTCCTTAGTGCATAATTGGAGTCCTCCCCAAAAGAAAAACAAAACATTAAGACAAAATAAGAATTTACGGAAATAAAATAAGACCTAACTCTACATACTGAAAGGGCTCACGTGCTAAGAGAATTTGACCCAGATTAACACAGACATATGCCAGTAAATTTAGGGGAGATTTCAACATTTTTCCCTCAATAATTGGTAGAAGAGAATATCAGTAAGAACATAAAAGAGTTGAACAACACTATTAACCAACTTGACCTAACTGACATTTATAAAACATTCTACCCAACGACAGCAGAATATACATTCTTTTCAAGTACACATGGAACATTTACCAGGATAGACCCTATTCTCGGCCATAAAACTAGTCTCAATAAAATTTAAAAGGATTCATATGATGCAAAGTGTGTTCTCTGACTGCAGTAGAATTAAATTAGAAATCAATAACAGAAAATCTTGAAAATCTGCAAATACTTAGAAATTAAATAATAAATTTCGACATAATGAATGGTTGAAAGAGGAATTACAAAGGGCATTGAAAAGTATTTTGAACTGGATGAAAATGAAAACAGCATATCAAAATCTGTGGGATGTAGGTGAAGGAATTCTTGGAGGAAATTTTATAGCATTAAATGCTTGTATTAGAAAAGAAAGAAGAGGCACCAATAAATGACTGAAGCTTCTACTTTAGGAAATATAAATGGAGAACAAGTTAAATCCAAAGTAAGAGGAAGAAAGAAATTAATAAAGCAGAAACCAATGAAAGAGAAAACAGAAAAAAATACAGAAAATCAATGAAAGCAAAAGCCGTTCTTTGAAATCATCAATAAAATTGATCAGCCTCCAGCCAGATTGAATGCTCCTTAGAAGCAAGGATGGCGACACTGCGTTTTACATACTTCGGACATGTTGTCAGGAGGGATCACTCCCTGGAGAAGGACATCATGCTTGGTAAATTACAGGGTCAGCGGAAAAGAGGAAGACTCTCAATGAGGTGGATTGACATAGGAGCTGCAACAATGGGCTCAAGCATAGCAACAATTGTGAGCCTGGCGCAGGACTGGGCAGCATTTCATTCTGTGGTACATAGGGTGGCTATGAGTCGGAACTGACTTGACAGCACCTAACAACAACATGAGTCGGAATCCACTCGAAGGCCACAGGTTTGTGTGTGTGTGTGTGTGTTTTGTATATTAACAGATTAGAAAAGAAAAAGGGTATGATCATCTCAATCAAAACCAAACCCAACCCATTGCCATCAAGTTGATTCCGACTTATAGCGACCCTATGGGAGAGAGTAGAACTGCCCCATAGGGCTTCCAGGGCTGTAAATCTTTAAGGAAGCAGACTGCTACATCTTTCCTCCAAGGAGTGGCTGGTGGGTTCAAACCACCGACCTTTCAGTTGGCAACTGAGTGCTTTAGCCACTGCATCAGCAGGGCTCCTCAATCATCTCCATAGATTAAAAAATATATATTTTGAGAAAATTTGGCATGCATTCATGATAAAAACTGTCAGCAAACCAGGAATAGGCTGCAACTTCCTAAGCCTGATAAAGGCACCGACCAAAAGCTACAGTCTTTCATTAGTGGTGGGGATGCAGAACACCAGGAACTCATACACTGCTAGTGGGAATGGAAAGGCACAAAGAGCTGGAAAGTTAAACATACACCAGTCAACCACACAGACATTCCACTCCTAGGTATTTACCCAGGAGAAAGGAAAGCATATGGCCACACAAAGACTACTTCAGTAATGTGCACAGCAGCTCTATTTGGAACAGCCAAAAACTGAAAAGAGCCAAATGTCCCACAACAGGTGAATGGATAAACAATTTATGGAATATGACTCACAAATAAAAAGAAAGGAACTATTAAAATACACAACTACATGGATGAATCTCAGAACAGTTACCATCTGTGTGGTGAAAGAATCCAGATGCAAAAGATTCCATTTATATAAAATTCTAGAAAATGCAAACTAATAAATAGTGAAAAGCAACAGATCAGTGGTAGCAAGTAGGTGGGGGAGGCAGGAGGAGGGAGAAATTACAAAGGATCATAGGATATATTTTTGTGTCAATTATGGTTATGGTTCCAGGAGTGTATATATATGTATGTGTTTGTGTGTATATATATATATATACACACACACATATACATATAAAACCAAACCCATTGCCATCCAGTCAATTCCAACTCACAGTGACCCTATAGGACAGAGTGACTTGCCCACAGGGTTTCCAAGGAGCAGCTGGTGGATTTGAACTGCCAACCTTTTGGTTAGCAGCAGAGCTCTTAATCGCTGCGCCACCAGGGCTCCTAAAAACCAAACCTGCTGCCTGTCAAGTCAATTCTGACTCATAGTGACTCCATAGGGTTTTCAGGGCTGTAAACCTCTACTGAAGCAGACTGCCACATCTGTTTCCTGAAGAGCCACTGCTGGTTTCCAACCCCCAACCATTCGGTTTCCAGTTAATGGCTGTAACCACTGCACCACCAGGGCTCCATATATATATAAAATATATATGTAGTATATATGTATATATGTATATATGTATGTGTGTGTGTATATACATATATATGCATACACATATATACACATATACATATACATTATGTGCAATTTATTGTATGTCAATTATACTTTAATAAAGCTGTAAATAAGGAGGGTTGATTATAACAACCCTTTAAAAAAACCAAACCCACTGCCATCAAGTCGATTCCGACTCATAGCGACACTGTAGGAGAGAGTAGAACTGCCCCATAGAGTTTCCAAGGAGCGCCTGGCAGATTTGAACTGCTGACCTCTTGGTTAGCAGCCGAAGCACTTAACCACTACGCCACCAGGGTTTCCAACAACCCCTTAAGAGACATAATTCCAGAGGCGGAGCCAAGATGGCAGAACAGACAGATGCTTCCGTGGAGCCCTCTTTACAACAAAGACCCAAAAAAACAAGTGAAAAGAGTATATTTGTGACAAGCTGGGAGCCCTGAGCATCAAAGGCAAGCTTAGACAACAAACTGAGGGGCAGGGGGGTAAGAGGCCGTTTAGAAGTGGTGAGGAGTTACCGGACCGGAATCGCGGGGAGCCCTCAGGCACCATTCCCGGAGCAGCGGCAGCAGGCTGGTCCTAGTGTTCGGCCGCAGTTTCCTCAGGGAGAAGAAGCAGCCACACAGCCCACTCACATCTTCAGAACCTGAGGAGAAGGGCGCTTTCGGCAAAAGCTAAGGACTTGTGTATATTTTACCGTGCTCCCCCCACCCCCAAGCCGGCTTCAGTGGCTGAATCCCTAGGCCTGAGATAGACCCTGGAGCCGTCCTCCCGGCCTTGGGGAAGGAAAAAATTTGTAACTGGGGGGAAAGGATAATTTGTTAGCTCCATTAACCGGGAGAGCTCTGGACAGAAGTGGCTCCTGTCCAGGCATAAACCGTCCGTGGACCTTGAGTACCTTTCCCTTCTGCATGGACCTGTGTGGGCCTATATCAGGAGACTAGGCCCTTGTTGGCAAACTCCAACCATTTCAGCAGTGCGGTGGAGAGGTGGGTGTTCGACATTTGACATTGCTTTGCCTGTTAAACAAGATCCTCACCTACCCACAACAGGGACCTAAGGACTGGTGGCTCCACTTGGGTCTCCCAGCCACCTGCAACAGGGGTCCGGGGATAACTGGTACCTCCCAGTCCTTACAACAAAAACTTTGGGTGCCCATGGTCCCTCTGCAGAGCCCACCCACCAGCACGCTCTAGGGAACAGAGACGTGTTTTCCTCAGAGACACTTGGGGGTCGGTTCTCAGCACCCTGCCTTGTGCAGAGCATGACCCCCTGCTGCAATCAGATACGGGTATATACGCCAATAACCCCTGCCCCTCTAAGACTGTAGGACAGAGCCTGTACCACACACTTGATATCAGCTACCTGGAAAACTGAACTGAATTCATACAAGAAAACTGAATGGACTCCTAGACTGATATACCTGATAACAGCTCTAGCCAGCTGGGGACAGGACACCAGAGCTCCAAAGGCGAAAATAATCAAGCTAGCTCACGCAAGCAACTCATAGGGGTATACCAAAACAAAACAAAGCAAGCAGCTACAACACAGTAAGCAAGCATAAACTAATACAATAACTTAGAGATGGCTCGGAGACAACAGTCAATATCAAGTCACATCAAGAAACAGGCCACGATCACCTCAAAAGGCTCTCAAAACAAAGAATCCAGGGATCTTTTAGATGAAAGTGCATTCCTGGAATTACCAGATGCAGAATACGAAAGTTTAATATACAGAACCCTTCAAGACATCAGGAAGGAAATGAGGCAATACGCAGAACAAGCCAAGAAACACACAGATAACGCAACTGAAGAAATCAGAAATATTATTCAGGAACATAATAAAAAGTTTAATAAGCTGGAAAAATCCATAGACAGACAGCAATCAGAAATTCAGAAGATTATAAATAAAATTACAGAATTAGATAACTCAATAGAAAGTCAGAGGAGCAGAACTGAGCAAGTAGAAGCTAGAATTTCTGAACTCGAAGATAAATCACTTGGCACTAATATATTTGAAGAAAAATCAGATAAAAAAATTTTAAAAAATGAAGAAACCTTAAGAATCATGTGGGACTCTATCAAGAGAAATAACCTACGAGTGATTGGAGTACCAGAACAGGGAGGGATAACAGAAAATACAGATAAAATTGCTGAAGATTTCTTGGCAGAAAACTTCCCTGATATTGTGAAAGATGAGAAGGTATCTATCCAAGATGCTCATCGAACTCCACATAAGGTAGATCTGAAAAGAAAGTCACCAAGACAAATTATAATCAAAGTTGCCAAAACCAAAGATAAAGAGAGAATTATAAGAGCAGCTAGGGATAAACAAAAAGTCACCTACAAAGAAAAGCCAATAAGAATAAGCTTGGACTACTCGGCAGAAACCATGCAGGCAAGAAGGCAATGGGATGACATATTTAAAAAATTGAAGGAAAAAAATTGCCTGCCAAGAATCATATATCCAGCGAAACTGTCTCTTAAATATGAAGGTGAAATTAAGACATTTCCAGATAAACACAAATTTAGGGAACTCGTAAAAACCAAACCAAAACTACAAGAAATACTAAAGGGAGTTCTTTGGTTAGAAAATCAATAATATCAGGTATCAACTCAAAACTAGAAAACTGGGCAGAGCAACCAGAAGTCAACCCAGACAGGGAAATCCAAAAAAAAAAAAACAAAGGAAGATTAAAAAAAAAAAGCTCAACACAGGGTAATGGCGATGTTATTATATAAAAGACGACAACATTAAAATAATAAAGAAGGACTAAGAAATGTAATTATACACCTTCCATATGGAGAGGAAGATACAGCGATACAAAGAAATAAAAGTTACAAATTTAGACAAATAGGGATAAAAAGGTAACCACAAAGGAGACAAACTATCCTACTCATCAAAATAAAATACAGACTCAGCAGAAACAAAATCAACAACGACAAATATGAGGAAAGGACAATATATAAAGAAAATCTACTCAGCACATAAAATCAAGTGGGAAAAAAGTTGTCAACACACAAAAAAAGACATCAAAATGATAGCATTAAATTCATACCTATCCATAATTACCCTGAATGTAAATGGACTAAATGCACCAATAAAGAGACAGAGAGTGGCACAATGGATTAAAAAACAAGATCCGTCTATATGCTGCCTACAAGAGACACACCTTAGACTTAGAGACACAAACAAACTAAAACTCAAAGGATGGAAAAAATATATATATATCAAGCAAACCACAATCAAAAAAAAAGAGCAGGAGTGGCAATATTAATTTCTGACAAAATAGACTTTAAAGTTAAATCCATCAGAAAGGATAAGGAAAGATACTATATAATGATTAAAGGGACAATACACTAAGAAGATATAACCATATTAAATATTTATGCACCCAATCACAGGGCTGCAAGATACATAAAACAAACTCTATCAGCATTGAAAAGTGAGATGGACAGCTCCACAATAATAGTAGGAGACTTCAACACACCACTTTTGGTGAAGGACAGAACATCCAGAAAGAAGCTCAATAAAGACACGGAAGATCTAAATGCCACAATCAACCAACTTGACCTCATAGACATATACAGAACACTCCACCCAACAGCAACCAACTATACTTTCTTTTCTAGTGCACATGGAACATTCTCTAGAATAGACCACATGTTAGGTCATAAAGCAAGCCTTAGCAGAATTCAAAACATTGAAATATTACAAAGCCTCTTCTCTGACCATAAGGCCATAGATGCGGAAATCAATAACAGGAAAAGCAGGGAAAAGAAATCAAATACTTGGAAACTGAACAATACCCTGCTCAAAAAAGACTGGATTATAGAAGACATTAAGGATGGAATAAAGAAATTCATAGAATCCAATGAGAACGAAAACACTTCCTATCAGAACCTTTGGGACACAGCAACAGCAGTGCTCAGACGCCAATTTATATCAATAAATGCACACATACAAAAAGAAGAAAGGGCCAAAATCAAAGAACTATCCCTACAGCTTCAAGAAGTAGAAAGAGAACAAAAGAAACCCACAGTCACCAGAAGAAAACAAATAATAAAAATTAGAGCTGAACTAAATGAAATAGAAAACAGAAAAACAATTGAAAGAATTAACAAGACCAAAAGCTGGTTTTTTGAAAAAATCAACAAAATTGATAAACCGTTGGCCAAACTGACAAAAGAAAAACAGGAGAGGAAGCAAATAACCCGAATTAGAAATGAAAGGGGCGATATTACAACAGACTCAACTGAAATTAAAAGAATCATATCAGATTTCTATGAAAAACTACTCAAACAAATTTGAAAACCTAGAAGAAATGGATGAATTCCTAGAAACACACTACCTACCTAAACTAACACAAACAGAGGTAGAAAAACGAAATAGACCCATAACAAAAGAAGAGATTGAAAAGGGAATCAAAAAACTCCCAACAAAAAAAAAGCCCTGGCCTGGATGGCTTCACTGCAGAGTTCTACCAAACTTTCAGAGAAGAGTTAACACCACTACTACTAAAGGTATTTCAGAGCATAGGAAAGGACGGAATACTCCCAAACTCATTCTATGAAGCCACCATATCCCTGATACCAAAACCAGGTAAAGACACCACAAGAAAAGAAAATTATAGACCTATATCCCTCATGATGGATACCTCATGAATGTAGATGCAAAAATCCTCAACAAAATTCTATCCAATAGAATTCAACAACATATCAAAAAAATAATTCACCATGACCAAGTGGGATTCATACCAGGTATGCAGGGATGGTTTAACATTAGAAAAAGAATTAATGTAATCCACCACATAAATAAAACAAAAGGCAAGAATCACATGATTTTATCAATTGATGCAGAAAAGGCATTTGACAAAGTTCAACACTCATTCATGATAAAAACTCTCAGCAAAATAGGAATAGAAGGAAAATTTCTCAACATAATAAAGGGCATTTATACAAAGCCAACAGCCAACATCACCCTAAATGGAAAAAAAAATTTTTATTTTTTTAGAGCCTGAAAACATTCCCTTTGAGATTGGAAACCAGACAAGGAAGCCCTTTATCGCCACTCTTATTCAACATTGTGCTGGAAGTCCTAGCCAGAGCAATTAGGCTAATAAAGAAATAAAGGGTGTCCAGATTGGCAAGGAAGAAGTCAAAGTATCTCTATTTGCAGATGACATGATCTTATACACAGAAAACCCTAAGGAATCCTCCAGAAAACTACTGACGCTAATAGAAGAGTTCAGCAGAGTATCAGGATACAAGATAAACATACAAAAATCAGTTGGATTCCTCCACACCAACAAAAAGAACATCGAAGAGGAAATCACCAAATCAGTGGCATTTACAGTAGCCACCAAGAAGATAAAATACTTAGGAATAAATCTTACTAGAGATGTAAAAGACTTATACAAAGAAAACTACAGTACACTTCTGCAAGAAACCAAAAGAGACTTACGTAAGCGGAAGAACATACCTTGCTCATGGATAGGAAGACTTAACATTATAAAAATGTCTATTCTACCAAAAGCGATCTATACATTTAGTGCAATTCCGATCCAAATCCCAAGGACATTCTTTAATGAGATGGAGAAACAAATCACCAATTTCATATGGAAGGGAAAGAGGCCCCGGATAAATAAGGCATTACTGAAAAAGAAGAACGAAGTGGGAGGCCTTACTTTACCTGATTTTAGAAACTATTATAGTTCCACAGTAGTCAAAACAGCCTGGTACTGGTACAACAACAGTTACATAGACCAATGGAACAGAATTGATAATCCAGACATAAATCCATCCACATATGAGCAGTTGATATTTGACAAA
This sequence comes from Elephas maximus indicus, assembly GCF_024166365.1. Taxonomy (NCBI): domain Eukaryota; kingdom Metazoa; phylum Chordata; class Mammalia; order Proboscidea; family Elephantidae; genus Elephas; species Elephas maximus. The sequence goes on along the minus strand of NC_064846.1, from coordinate 160,240,142 downwards.
GGCCCCAAAACAGTTAAATGGGGAAAAGACAGTCTTTTTAACAAATGGTGCTGGCATAACTGGATATCCATCTGCAAAAAAAGGAAACAAGACCCATACCTCACTCCATGCACAAAAACGAGCTCAAAATGGATCAAAGACCTAAATATAAAATCTAAAACGATAAAGATCATGGAAGAAAAAATAGAGACAACGTTAGGAGCCCTAATACAGGGCATAAACAGTATAGAAAACATTGTAAAGAACGTAGAAGAAAAACTAGATAACTGGGAGCTCCTAAAAATCAAACACTTACGCTCATCCAAAGACTTCACCAAAACAGCAAAAAGCCTACCTACAGACTCGGAAAAAGTTTTTAGCTATGACATTTGTGATCGGCGCCTGATCTCTAAAATCTATATGATACTGCAAAAACTCAACTGCAAGAAGACAAATAACCCAATTAAAAAATGGGCAAAAGATATGAATAGACACTTCACTAAAGAAGACATTCAGGTAGCTAACAGATAAATGAGGAAATGTTCACGATCATTAGCCATTAGAGAAATGCAGATCAAAACTACAATGAGATTTCATCTCACTCCAACAAGGTTGGCATTAATCCAAAAAACACAAAAGAATAAATGTTGCAGAGGCTGTGGAGAGACTGGAACACTTCTACACTACTGGTGGGAATGTCAAATGGTACAACCACTTTGGAAATCGATTTGGCACTTTCTTAAAAAGTTAGAAATAGAACTACCATACGATCCAGCAATCCCACTCCTTGGAATATATCCTAGAGGAATAAGAGCCTTTACACGAACAGATATATGCACACCCATGTTTATTGCAGCACTGTTTACAATAGCAAAAACATGGAAGCAACCAAGATGCCCATCAGCGGATGAATGGATAAATAAATTATGGTATATTCACACAGTGGAATACTATGCATTGATAAAGAACAGTGAGGAATCTGTGAAACATTTCATAACATGGAGGAACCTGGAAGGCATTATGCTGAGTGAAATTAGTCAGTTGCAAAAGGACAAATATTGTATAAGACCACTATTATAAGAACTTGAGAAATAGTTTGAACTGAGAAGAAAACATTCTTTTGTGGTTACGAGATGGCGGAGGGAGGGAGGGTGGGAGAGGGGCATTCACTAATTAGATAGTAGATAAGAACTACTTTAGGTGAAGGGAAAGAGCACACAGTACAGGGGAGGTCAGCACATTTGGACTAAACCAAAAGCAAAGAAGTTTCCTGAATAAACTGAATGCTTCAAAGGCCAGCGTAGCAGGGGCAGGGGTCTGGGGACCATGGTTTCAGGGGACATCTAAGTCAATTGGCATAATAAAATCTATTAAGAAAACATTCTGCATCCCACTTTGAAGAGTGGCATCTGGGGTCTTAAACGCTAGGAAGCAGCCATCTAAGATGCATCAATTGGTCTCAACCCACCTGGATCAAAGGAAAATGAAGAACACCAAGGACACAAGGTGATTACAAGCCCAAGAGACAGAAAGGGCCACACGAACCAGAGACTACATTATCCTGAGACCAGAAGAACTAGATGGTGCCCGGCTACAACCGATGACTGCCCTGACAGGGAACACAACAGAGAACCCCTGAGGAGCAGGAGAGCAGTGGGATGCAGACCCCAAATTCTCATAAGACCAGACTTAATGGTCTGACTGAGACTAGAAGGACCCCGGTGGTTATGGCCCCCAGACTTTCTGTTGGCCCAGGACAGGAACCATTCCCGAAGCCAACTCTTCAGACAGGGATTGGACTGGACAATGGGTTGCAGAGGGATGCTGGTGAGGCATGAGCTTCTTGGATCAGGTGGACACTTGAGACTAGGTTGGCATCTCCTGCCTGGAGGGGAGATGAGAGGGTGAAGGGGGTTAGAAGCTGGCAAAAAGGACATGAAAAGAGAGAGTGGAGAGAGAGAGCAGGCTGTCTCATTTGGGGGAGACTAATTGGGAGTGTGTAGCAGGGTGTATATGGGTTTTTGTGTGAGAGACTGACTTGATTTGTAAACTTTCACTTACAGCACAATAAAAATTATTTAAAAAAAAAACATAATTCCAGTGGTATTTAAATTGCTCTAAGTCATGTTGTTGTTAAGTGCCATCAAGTTGGCTCCAACTCAGAGAGACCCTATGTATAACAAAATGAAACACTGCCTGGTCCTGTGCCATCCTCACAATTGTTGCTATGTTTGAATCCATTGTTGTAGCAACTGTGTCAAACCATCTCATCAATGGTCTTCCTCTTTTTCACAGACCCTCTATTTTACCAAGCATGACGTCTTTCTCCAGGGACTGGTCCCTCCTGATAACACGTTCAAGGTATATGAGACAAAGTCTCATCATCCTCACTTCTAAGGAATATTCTGGCTGTACCTTTTTTGTTTTTGTTTTTGTTTTTTTTTACTTCTTCCAAGACAGACTTGTTCATTCTTCTGGCAGTCCATGGTATATTCAATATTCTTCACCAACACCATAATTCAAAGGCATCAATTCTTCGGTCTTCTTTATTCATTGTCCAGCTATCACATGCGTATGAGGCAATTGTGAAAATATCATGGCTTGAGTCAGGTGCACCTTAGTCCTCAAAGTAATAATTTTATTTTTTAACACTTTAAAGAGGTCTTTTGCAATAGATTTGCCCGGTGCACGACATCGTCTGATTCCATGGGTGTTGATTGTGGATCCAAGTAAAATGAAATCCTTGACAACTTCAATCTTTTCTCCATTTATCATGATGTTGCTTATTGGTCCAGTTGTGAGGATTTTTGTTGCCTTTATGTTGAGGTGTAATCTATACTGAAGGATGTGGTCTTTGATCTTCATCAGTAAGTGCTTCAAGTCCTTTTCACTTTCAGCAAGCAAGGTTGTGTCATCTGCATATCAAAGGCTGCTAATGAGTCTTCCTCCAATCCTGATGCCACATTCTTCTTCATATAGTCCAGCATCTCGGATTATTTGTTCAGCATACACATTGTATAAATATGATGAAAGGATACAACCCTCACATGCACTTTTCCTGATTTTAAACCACGCAGTAGCCCTTTGTTTTGTTCGAATGACTGCCTTTTGGTCTATGTACAAGTTCCTCATGAGTGCAATTAAGTGTTCTGGAATTCTCATTCTTCGCAATGTTATCTGTAATTTGTTATGATCCACACAGTTGAATGCCTTTGCATAGTCAGTAAAACACAAACATTTTTCTGGCATTCTCTCCTTTCAGCCAAGATCCATCTGATATCAGTAGTATATCCCTCATTCCACGTTGTTTTCTGAATCCAGCTCGAATTTCTGGTAGTTCCCTGTTGAAGTACTGCTGCAACCGTTTTTTAATTATCTTCAGCAAAATTTTACTTGTGTGTGACATTAATGATATTGTTTGATAATTTCTACATTCTGTTGGATCACTTTTCTTTGGAATGGACACACATATGGATCTCTTCCGGTCAGCTGGCCAGGAAGTTGTCTTCCAAATTTCTTGGCGTAGACGAGTGAGGGCTTCCAGCACTGCATCCATTTTTTGAAACATCTCAATTGGCATTTTGTCAATTCCTGGAGCCTTGTTTTTCGCCAATGCCTTCAGTGCAGCTTGGGCTTCTTCCTTCAATACCATTGGTTCTTGATCATATGCTACCTCCTGAAGTGGTTGAACATCAACCCATATTTTTGGTACAGTGACTGTGTATTCCTTCCGTCTTCTTTTCATGCTTCCTGCATCATTCAATATTTTGCCCATAGAATCCTTCAAAATTGCAATTTGAGGCTTGAATTTTTTCTTCAGTTCTTTCAGCTTAAGAAATGGCAAGTGTTTTCTTCCCTTTTGGTTTTCTAACTCCAGGACTGTGTACATTTTATTATAATACTCTGTTTTGTCTTCTCGAGCTGCCCTCTGAAATCTCTTCAGCTCTTTTATGTCATCATTTCTTCCATTCGCTTTAGCTACTCTATGTTCAAGAACAAGTTTCAGAGTCTCTTCTGATATCCACTTTGGTCTTTTCCTTCTTTCCTGTCTTTTTAACGACCTTTTGCTTTCCTCATATATGATGTCCTTGATGTCATCCCACAATTATAGTCTGGTCTCCGGTCATTAGTGTTCGATGCATCAAATCTATTCTTCTGATGGTCTCCAAATTCAGCTGGGATAAACTCAAGGTCATATTTTTGCTCTCTTGGACTTTTTTTTTTTTTTTTGGACTTATTTTAATTTTCTTCAGCTTCAACTTGAACTTGCATATGAGATGAGCAATGGATGGTCTGTACCACAGTTGTCCCCTGGCCTTGCTCTGACTGATGATGTTGAGCTTTCCTGTCGTCTGTGAGGTCCACCTGTATAGTCTCCATTTATGTGGTTGAAAAAAGGTATTTCCAACCAATAGGTCATTGGTCTTGCAAAATTCTATCATATGATCTCCAGCATCGTTTCTATCACTAAGGCCATATTTTCCAACTACAGATCTTTCCTTTTTTCCTGATTTTTTATTATCCTTTTATGAAGGTTTACAGAGCAAACTAGCTTATCATTAAACGATTAATATACATATTGTCCTATGACTTTGGTTGCCAACCCCACAACATGTCAGTACTCTCCCCTTCTCGACCTTAGGTTCCCCATTATCAGCTTTTCTGTCCCCTCCTGTCTTCTCGTCCTTGCCCTTGTACTGGTGTGCCCATTCAGTCTTGTTTTGTTTTATGAACCTGTCTGATCTTTGGCTGTAAACCCTAGTGGCATAGTGGTTAAGAGCTACGGCTGCTAACCAAAAGGTCAGCAGTTTGAATCCACCAGGCACTGCTTGAAAACCCTACAGGGCAGTTCTACTCTGTCCTATAGGGTCACTGTGAGTCAGAATCGACTAGATGGAGAATTTTTTTTTTAATCTTTGGCTAAAGAGTAAGCCTCAGGAGTGACTTAGTTACTGAGCTAAAAGGGTGTCTGGGGGCCATACTCTCAGGGTTTCTCCAGTCGTTGTCAGACCACTAAGTCTGTGTTGTTTTTTTGTGTGTGTGTGAGTTAGAATTTTGTTCTACATTTTTCTCCAGCCCAGTCTGGGACTCTCTGTTGTAATCCTTGTCAAAGCAGTCAGTGGTAGCGGGGCAACATCTGGTTGTGTTAGACTCAATCTGGTGGAGGCTGTGGTGGTTGTGGTCCATTAGTCCTTTGAACTAACCTTTCTTTTGTGTCTTTGGTTTTCTTCATTCTCCCTTGCTTCAGACAGGGTGAGACCAGTGGAGTATCTTAGATGGTCACTCACAAGCTTTTAAGATCCCAGATGCTACTCACCAAAGTAGAATGTAGAACATTTCCTTTATAAACTATGTTATGCCAATTGAGCTAGATGTTCCCCAAGACCATGGTCTTCACAGCCCTCAGCCCAGTAATTTGGTCCCTCAGGGAGTTTGGATGTGGCTATGGAGCTTCCATGACCTTACCTTGGACAACCAACTGCAGATCTTTCTTTGTTTCCAACCTTCCCATTCCAATCACCAGTAATTTTCAATGCATCTTGATTGCATGTTTGATCAATTTCAGATTACAGAAGTTGGTAAAAATCTTCAATTTCCTCATCTTCGGCATCAGTGGTTGGTGCGTAAATTTGAATAATAGTTGTATTAATTGGTCTTCCTTGTAGGCGTATGGATATTATCCTATCACTGACAGTGTTGTACTTCAGGATAGATCTTGAAATGTTCCTTTTGACGATGAGTGCGACACCATTCCTCTTCAATTTGTCGTTCTCAGTATAGTAGACCATATGATTGTCTGATTCAGAATGGCCAATACCACTTGATTTCAGCTCACTAATGCCTAGGATATCAGTCTTTATGCTTTCCATTTCATTGTTGATGGCCTCCAATTTTCCTAGATTCATACTTCATACATTCCATGTTCTAATTATTAATGGATGTTTTGAGCTGCAGCTTCTCATTTTGAGTTGTATCACATCAGCCAGTGAAGGTCCCTAAAGGTTTACTCTAGCCACGTCATTAAGGCTGACCCTACTTTGAGGAGGCAGCTCTTTCCCACTCGTATTTTGAGTCCCTTCCACCCTGAGGGGCTCATCTTCCAGCACTATGTTTGACAATGTTCCACTGCTATTCATAAGGTTTTCTCTGGCCAGTATTTTCAAAAGTAGACTGCCAGGTCCTTCTTCCTAGTTTTTCTTAGTCTGGAAGCTCTGCTGAAACCTGTCCACCATGGGTGACCCTGCTGATATTTGAAATACTGGTGGCATAGCTTCCAGTATTACAGCAACACACAAGCCACCACAGTAGGACAAGCTGACAGATGCTGTGATACTAGAAGCTATACCACTGGTATTTCAAATCCCAGCAGGGTCACCCTTGGTGGACAGGTCCACTATGCGTCTGTCAGTTTGTTGTATTGTGGGGGCATGCATATTGGCAATCTTCACCTCTTTCATTTCTTTTGTATGTCATGTGTCAGGCAGCTTTGTTGTGTGCACATTAGTTTTTCACTTCAAAACTGCATTATAATGTTATCTTTTAACAATATTTTAAATGACAATGGGGAATCAAATTTTAGTGAAAATTCAACCTTGTATGATATTATAAATGTAAATAACACCACCAAAGTACCTTTTAAATGAACAGATCATTTCTATACATGGTGTAGACAATGACAACAACATCAAAACTTACGTCTTTGCCTAAAGGCTGACAAATTTTCTGTAACATCAAAGATGTATTCCAATTTTGGCATTGTCAAATTTTTTGTGTGTGTGTGTGTGCTTTAGGTGAAAGTTTACAGCTTAAGTTAATTTCTCATTCAAAAATTTATACACATATTGTTTTGTGACATTGGTTGCAGTCCCCACAATGCGACAGCATCTTCCTCCTTTCCACCCTGGATTCACTGTGTCCATACATCCCACTCCTGTCCCTTCCTGCCTTTTCACCCTGCTTTTGGACAGAAGCTACCTGTTTGGTCTCATATGTGTGATTGATCTAAGAATCACGTTCCTCACATGTATTATTTTTTTGCTTTACAGTCCTGTTTAATCTTTGTCTGAAGAGTAGACTTTGGGAATAGTTTCAGTTCTGGATTAACAGAGCATCCAGGAGCCATAGTTTCGGGGGTTCTTCCAGTCTCTGTCAAACCATTAAGTCTAGTCTTTTTATGTGAATTTGAATTCTGTGCTACATTTTTCTCCTGCTCTGTCTGGGAATCTCTGTTGTGTTCCCTGTCAGGGCGGTCATTGGTGGTAGCCAGGCACCATCTAGTTCTTGAGGTCTCAGGTCTCTGGTTCATTTGGTCCTTTAGTCCTTTCGTCTAGTATTTCCTTCTGTCTTTGTTTTTCTTCATTGTCCTTTGCTTCAAGTGGAATGGGACCAATAGATGTATCTTAGATGGCTGCTTGCAAGCTTTTAAGATCCCAGGCACTACTCACAAAAGTGGCATGTAGAACATTTTCTTTATAAACTATGTTATACCATTTGACCTAGATGTCCCCCGAAACTATGGTCCCCGGATCCCAGCCCCAGCTATTCTGTCCTTCATGGTGTTGGAATGTGTCTAGGAAACTTCTTTGCTTTTACTTTGGTCCAGTTGTGCTGACTTCCTCTGTATTGTGTGTTGTCCTTCCCTTCACCAAAGTTGACCCTTGTCTACTATCTAGTTAGTGATTTCCCCTCCCCATCCCTCCTCCCCTTGTAGCTACCAAAGAATGCTTTTTTCTATGTTTAAACCTTTTCTTGAGTTCTTATAATAATGATTTCATACAATATTTGTCCTTTTGTGACTGACTTATTTCACTCAGCATAATGCCCTCCAGATTCATCCATGTTGTGAGATATTTCGAGGATTCATCATTGTTCTTTATCGTTGCATAGTATTCCATTGTGTGTATGTACCATACTTTGTTTATCCATTCATCTGTTGATGGGCATTTAGGTTGTTTCCATCTTTTTGCTATTATGAATAGTGCTTCAATATACATGGGTATACATATGTCTATTCATGTGATGCCTCCTATTTCTCTAGGATATATTCCTAGGAGTGTGATTGCTGGATCGTATGGTATTTCTATTTCTAGCTTTTTAAGAAAGCACCAAAGTGGTTGTTCCATTTTACATTCCCACCGGCAGTGAAAATATTTGAATGCCTCTTATTATGGACAAAATATATTCAAGACTTATTTAAGTGAATTCACATAATTTTCATCAGTACCTTTGTGATATTGCTTAAAGGACAGGTAGCAAATTTCAAATTTTATAGGTGAATTGACTGGATAATGACAGCTAAAATTGTATTTAGTTGTGCATAACCTGACTATAATGACTTATCCAAATCAGGGTTTATACTTCTCACATAGGAGGAGGTCCAGAAATTGGCAGTCCTAGTTGGGAGCAATGTCCCAGACTCTTTTCACCTTTCAACTCCACCATCCTTACAGTATGGTTTTCCATACTATGCTCATTCCCCAATGGATGCGTGATGACTACTTCACCATTAGCCATGTGGCTATATTCCAGCCAGAAAGCAGCAGCAAGACAGGGAAGGAAATGGGGGCAACATGGAGTCCCTGGGTGGTGCAAACAGATAATGAGCTCGGATGCTAACTGAAATTTTGGAGGTTCGAGTCCACCCAGAGGTGCCTTGGAAGAAAGGCCTGGAGATCTACTTCCAAAATTCAGCTATTGAAAACTCATTGGACACAGTTCTACTGTGACACACATGGGGTCACCATGAGTTGAAGTTGGCTTGATGGCAACTGGGATTTTTTTAAAACTATGTATCCATTTTAGAAAATCAAACACTTTCCTAGAAACCTGTAACTGTTATCTACTTAAAGCCCATCAACTAGAATACGTCACCTGGCATTCCTTGGCTGCAAGGGAATCTGGAAGGGTATTGTTAGCTAGGCACATTGCTTTACAGAACAAAAGTCTGTATCACTGAAGAGAAAACGTGCATTGGGTAGGTATCTTGTGTGGTACCTAGCAGTATCTACCCTGTCAGCAAGAGGTTAAGACAAGCCAAGGATCTGTTTCCTTACTTTCAGTTGACTGCACCAAGATTTTTCTTTTTGGGTGAAGAGAAAAATGAAAGGATTAGTGCATATTCACATAACAATATATTTCATCCAAAGTCCTACCTGTTTTCAGATTTAAAATTAGCTCCTGCCTGGTTATTAAAGAAGATTAAGATTATGGAATCCAGAATCCTGATGCAATCCTGGACCACATGCAATTACGTAGGATCGCTGTGAACTAGACCCAGTTCTACCTGGATAGTTTTGTTTCCAGCCACATTATCTTCTCATATCCACCTTAGAAATGCATGGCAAGACAGATCTGGTTGCTCACTGCACTGCAAGAATATTTCTATAGAAGTTTCTAGTGGGCATAATTCACAATTGTCCTTAGAAGAGAGTCTTAGCTAGAGATAGCTGTCACTGGGTCTACCTTGTGAGAGGGCCAAGAAATGGGCCCTTTGAGTTCTGCAGTTAAAGACCACAGTCTTGAGAGAGTGGGAGAAAAATGTAGAGCAAAATTCAAATTAAAGAAAGAAAGACCAAGGTTGCTGGTCTGACAGAGACTGGAGAAACCCCAAGAATATGGCCCTGGGACACCCTTTTAACTCAGTACTGAAGTCACTCCCAAGGTTCACCCTTCAGCCAAAGATTAGACAGGTCTATAAACCAGGTCTATAGGGCCAACAATTACACACGTGAGGTTCGTGCTGTGTAGTTCTATCATGTATACGAGACTAATGGGCACGCCAGCCCAAAAGCAAAGATGAGAAGGCAGGAAGGGACAGGAAAACTGGAAGAATGGAAAGAGGGAATCTGAGGTGGAGAGGGAGAGAGTGTTGACACATTGTGGGGTTGGCAACCAATGTCACAAAACAATTTGTGTATTAAGTGTTTAGTAAGAAACTAATTTGCTCTGTAAACTTTCTCGTAAATCACACACACACGAAAAGAGAAAAGAACAATGATGAATCTGTGAAACATCTCATAGCATGAATGAATCTCGAGGGCATTATGCTGAATGAAATAAGTCAATCACAAAAGGACAAATACTGTATGAGACCATTATTATAAAAACTCATGAAAAGGTTTACACACGGAAAGAACAATCTTTGATGGTTACGAGGGAGGGGAGGGGTGGGGAGGGAAATACACTAGACAATAGATAAGTGGTAATTTTGGTGAAGGGTAAGACAGTACACAATACTAGGGAAGTCAGCACAGCTTGACCAAGGCAAACTCACAGAAACTGCATAGATACATTCAAACTTCCTGAGGGACCAAGTTACTGGGCCGAGGGCTGGGGACCATAGCCTCAGGGAACATCTAGCTCAATTGGCATAATATAGTTTATAAAGAAAGTGTTCCACATCCTACGTTGGTGAGTAGTATCTGGGGTCATAAAAGCTTGTGAGTGACCATCTAAGATACATCTACTGGTCCCACACCATCTGGAGCAAAGGAGAATGAAGAAAACCAAAGACACAAAGAGAAGATTAGTCCAAAGGACTAATGGACCACAACTACCACAGCTTCCACCAGACTGAGTCTGGCACAACTAGATGGTGCCCAGCTACTACCACCGACTGCTCTGACAAGGATCACAATAGAGGGTCACGGACAGTGTGAAAGAAAGTATAGAACAAAATTCAAACTCATGAAAAAAGACCAGACTTACTGGTCTGACAGACTGGAGAAACTCCGAGAGTATGGCCCCTGGACACCCTTTTAAGTCAGTACTGAAGTCACTTTTGAAGTTCACCGGTCAGCCAAAAATTGTTGTTGCTAGGTGCCGAGTTGGTTCCAGCTTATAGCTACCCTATGTACAACAGAACAAAATGCTGCCTGGTCCTGCACCATCCTTAACAATTGTTGTTATGCTTAAGCCCATTGTTGAGCCACTGTATTCATCCATCTCGTTGAGGGTCTTCCTCTTTTCCCCTGACCCTGTACTCTGCCAAACATGATGTCCTTCTCCAGGGACTGATCCCTCCTGACAACATGTCCAAAGTATAAAAGATGTAGTCTCGCCATCCTTGATTCTAAGGAGCATTCTGGTTGTACTTCTTCCAAGACAGATTAGTTCGTTCTTTTGGCAGTCCATGGTATATTCAATATTCTTCTCTAACACCACAATTCAAAGGCATCAGTTCTTCTTCAGTCTTCACATGAAATTTTTCTTCAGTCTTCACTTCACAGTCTTTACGTTGTTCAGCTTTCACACGCATAGGAAGTGATTGAAAACACCATGGCTTGGGTCAGGCGCACCTTAGTCTTCAAGGTGACATCTTTGCTCTTCAACACTTTAAAGAGGCCCTTTGTGGCAGATTTGCCCAATGCAATGTGTCTTTTGATTTCTTGACTGCTGCTTCCATGGGTATTGATTGTGGATTCAAGTAAAATGAAATCCTTGACAATTTCAGTCTCCTCTCCATTTATCATGATGTTGGCTTATTGGTCCAGTTGTGAGAAATTTTGTTTTCTTTATGTTGAGAGGTGTAATCCATCTTCATCGGTAAGTGCTTCAAGTCCTCTTCACTTTCAGCAAGCAAGGTTGTGTCATCTGCACAACGCAGATTGTTAATGAGTCTTCCTCCAATCCTGATGTCCTGTGCTTCTTCATATAATCCAGCTTCTCAGATTATTTGCTCAGCATACAGATTGAGTAGGTATGGTGAAAGGATACAACCCTGATGCATACCTTTCCTGACTTTAAGCCATGCAGTATCCCCTTGTTTTGTCCGAACAACTGCCTCTTAATCCATGTCAGGTTCCTCATGAGCATGATTAGGTGTTCTGGAATTCCCACTCTTCACAACGTTATCCATAATTTGTTATGATCCACACAGCTGAATGCCTTTGCATAGTCAATAAAACACAGGTAAACATCTTTCTGGTATTCTCTGCTTTCAGCCAGGATCCATCTGACATCAACAATAATATCACTGGCTCTGCATCCTCCTCTGAATCCAGCTTGAATTTCTGGCAGTTCCCTGTTGATACACTGCTGCAGCTGCTTTTGAATGATCTCCAGCAAAATTTTACTTGCGTGTGATATCAATGATATTGTTCGATAATTTCTGCATTCATTGGTATCACCTTTCTTTGGAACAGGCATAAATATGGATCTCTTCCAGTCGGCTGGCCAGGTAGCTGTCTTCCAAATTTCTTGGCATTGACAAGTGAGTACTTCCAGTGCTGCGTCCATTTATTGAAGCATCTCGATTGGTATTCCATCAATTCCTGGAGCCTTGTTTTTCCAGTGCAGCTTGGACTTTTTCATTCATACCATTGGTTCCTGCTCATATGGTACTTCCTGAAATGGTTGAACGTCGACCAATTTTTTTTTAGTATAGTGACTGTGTATTCCTTCCATCTTTTTTTGATGCTTCCTGAGTCATTTAATATTTTTCCCATAGAATCCTTCAATATTGCAACACAAGGCTTGAAATTTTTCTTCAGTTTTTTCAGCTTGAGAAATGCAGAGCGTGTTCTTCCCTTTTGGTTTTCCATCTCCAGGTCTTTGTACATGTCATTATAATACTTTGTCTTCTGTAGCTGCCCTTTGAAATCTACTGTTCAACTCTTTTACTTCATGATTTCTTCCTTTCAGTCTCTTCTGACCTCCATTTTGGTCTTTTTTTTTTTCTTCCCTGCCTTTTTAATGACCTCTTGCTTTCTTCATGCGTGATGTCCTTGATGTCATTTCACAACTCGTCTAGTCTTCGGTCATTAGTGTTCAACGTGTCAAATCTCTTCTTATGATGGTCTCTAAATTCAGATGGGATATACTTGAGGTCGTCCTTTGGTTCTCGTGGACTTGTTCTAATTTTCTTCAGTTTCAACTTCGACTTGCATATGAGCAACTGATGGTCTGTTCCTCAGTCGGCCCCTGGCCTTGTTCTGACTGATTTAGCCAGTGAAAACCTTACGAATAGCAGTGAAACATTGCTGGCTATAGTGCTGGAAGATGAGCCCCTCAGGTTGGAAGGCACTCAAAATATGACTGAGGAAGAGCCGCCTCCTCAAAATAGAGTTGATCTTAATGACATGGGTGGAGTCAAGCTTTCAGGACCTTCATTTGCTGATGTGGCACAACTCAAAATGAGAAGAAACAGCTGAAAACATCCATTAATAATTGGAACATAGAATATACGAAGTATGAATCTAGGAAAATTGAAAGTCATCAAAAATGAAATGGAATGCATAAACATCGATATCCTAGGCATTAGTGAGCTGAAATGGACTGCTATTGGCCATTTTGAATCAGACAATCATATGGTCTACTATGCCAGGAACGACAACTTAAAGAGGAATGGCATTGCATTCATCATCAAAAAAAAAAAATTTCAAGATCTATCCTGAAGTGCACTGCTGTCCGTGGTAGGATAATATCCATACACCTACAAGGAAGACCAGTTAATACAACTATAATTCAAATTTACGCACCAACCACTAAGGCCAAAGATGAAGAAATTGAAGATTTTACCAACTTCTGCAGTCTGAAATTGATCGAACACGCTATCAGGATGCATTGATAATTACTGAAGATTGGAATGTGAAAGTTGGAAACGAAGAAGGATCGGTAATTGGAAAATACAGCCTTGGTGATAGAAACGATACCAGAAATCGCATGATAGAATTTTGCAAGACCAACGACTTCATTGCAAATACCTTTTTTCACCAACATAAACGGCAACTATACACATGGACCTAACCAGATGGAATACACAGGAATCAAACCGACTATATCTGGGAAGAGATGATAGAAAAGCCAAAGATTAGACAGTCTATAAAACAAACAATAACACAGGTAGTTCGACGCATGAGACTAAATTGGCACACCAGCCCAAAAGCAAAGACGAGAAGGCAGGAAGGGACAGGAAAACTGGATGAATGGAAATAGGGAACCCGAGTCAAGAAGGGGAGAGTATTGACACATCAAGGGTTTGGCAACCAACATCACAAAATAGTATGTGTATTGTTTAATGAGAAACTAATTTGCTCTGTAAACTTTCACCTAAAGCACAATTAAAAAAAAAAAGTTTAGAAAAAGTAAATAAAAAAAAGACCAGTCTCCAGCATGGTACATATCAGGTCAATTCAGTTCAGTCTTCTGAATCTTTCAAAATCATCATTCAAGAAAATAATTTGAAATCTGACAATGATTGGATCAAGATGGCAGACTGAACCCACTGGCCAGCCTCCCCCCGCTTCCACCCTCAAATTTGTTAAAATGACTTAAAAGGTATACGCACATGGTTTTAAAAAAGAATAAATATATGTCAGTGCTAGAAAATAGGAATCCGTGAAAGGCATTGAAATGAAAATTTGGGTTCAAATTTTCTGCCCTACAACTCCTTGTTATTCATAGGAAGTTTTGATAGAGGAAGTGTCCTAAACCCTATGCTCCAAGCAATAAGCACCTTCCAAATTAGTAGTTAACAATCACAGAAGACAGTATTTTAGAGATAAATATAAATCACAGTAGGGTAGAATCGCTACCAAAATTTTGGATTTGGGAAGGACTCTGGCAATTCTCAAAGAATGAGGCAAGTCTGACCAATTTGCTAGCCCAGCAGGAAAGAGAATATCGCTTATATAGTGCCTGAGTGAGTTTCTCGGCTCCTTCTTAGCAATGAGAAAACACCATGAGATTCCACACGGTCCAAATAAGGCTTAAGTTGTGACAGATGCCAAGACTATATTGGAAACCTTGATGGAACCACCTGACTTTTTCATACAGTTTCCAGCCTGCAAGTTTTTCAAGTCTTAGCTGGGAATACTAGAAACACAGTATTTTTCCTGGTGTTTTGAAGTTTGCCTACCAAAATCACAAAGTGATTCTGGTGCTTAAAAAACAAAACAAAAAAACTGAATTTGAATCTGATCCTGTAAAACAAATTAGTATGTAATAAAATGATTTAAATAATCTAGTGTATTTGGTATCTGCCCATAATATTTGACATGATTATAATAAAATTCGATTAATGTACAGGATCTATAAGAGAGATAGGGAATGATCATGATTCAGAGTTATCTGATTTCTTAATGAAGAACAATAGGGCGTTTAGTTGGTCGAGAAATAAAAGTTGCTTTGAATTACAAACTAACTCAATATTAGCCTATTGTGGTTTTAGTGTATGTAATATTTCATCATGTGGGGGCAGTGGTGGTTCAGTGGCAGAATTCTTGCCTTCCATGCAGGAGACCTGGGTTCAATTCCAGCCAATGCACCTCATGCTCAGCCACCATCCATCTGTCAGTGGAGGCTTGAGTGTGGCTATGATGCTGGACAGGTTTCGATGCAGCTTCCAGACTAAGACAGACTAGGAAGAAAGGCCTAGCAATCTACTTCCTTAAATCAGCCAATGAAAACCCTATGGATCACAACAATCTGATCTGCAGTTGATCATGGGGATGGCGCTGGACCAGGCACGTTTTTGTTCTCTTGTGCATGGGGTCACCATGAGTGAGGGACCTAATCAATGGCAGCTAACAGCAGCAACAATAAATATTTTATCACAGTACAATGGGAAGTCCACTAGCCTTGAGACAGGAAATCTGAATTCTAATTCCAGATCTGTCACTACATATCTCATGTCTTTGGACAAATCAGTTAACTTCTCTGAGTCTCAGTTTCCTCATCAATAATATGAAGGGATTGAACTAAAATATTCTCAGAGACTTCTTCTAGCTCTAAAATACTGTGGCTCCATTTCTTCTTTTTTTTTTCTGTGGCCTTTTTGAATCTCACACCCCCTCCCTTTTGTCCAGGATCCTAGGCTACTCCTAGAAACCCTGGTGGCACAGTGGTTAAATGCTACAGCTGCTAACCAAGAGGTCAGCAGTTTGAATACACCAGGTGCTCCTTGGAAACTCTATGGGGCAGTTCTGCTCTGTCCTATCAGGTCACTATGAGTCAGAATCGATGGCAGTGGGTTTGGGCTTTAGGTTTAGGCTACTCCCATTGCCTCTACTTCCCCTACTGATCCAGCTTCTCCCCTGTGACACTTGCCTGTCCGAGACAACAGTGCAGGAGGCGGAGCCAAGATGGTTGAATAGACAGACGCTTCCGGTGAGCCCTCTTTGCAACAAAAACCAAAAAAAAACAAGTGAAATGAGTATATTTATGACAAGCTAGGAGCCCTGAGCATCAAAGGCAAGCTTAAAAAATGAACTGAGGGGCAGGGGGAGGAAGAGACAGTTCAAAAGCGGAGAGGAGTTACCGGACCTGAATCACGGGGAGCCCTCAGGCACCATTCCCGGAGCGGTGGCGGCAAAGGCAGGCTGGTACTAGCGTTCGGCCACAGTTTCCTCAAGCAGAAGCAGCCAGCCACACAGCCTGCTCACGCCTCCGGAACCTGAGGAGAACTGCACTCTCAGCAAAAGCTAAGTACTTGCGTATATTTTACCTGGCCCCACCCCCACCCCCAAGCCAGCTTCAGCGGCTGAATCCCTGGGCCTGAGATGGGCCCTGTTGAGCACCTAGAGCCATCCTCCCAGCCTTGGAGAAGGAAAAAATTTGCAATTGGGGGAAAAGATAATTTGCTAGCTCCACTAACCAGGAGAGCTCAGGACAGAAGCAGCTCCTGTCCAGGCATAAATAATCTGTGGACTTTGAGCACCTTTTCCTTCCGCATGGACCGGTGCAGGCCTATTTCTGGAGAATAGGCCCTTGTTGGCAGACTCCAGCCATTCCAGCTGTGCAGCAGAGAGGTGGGTGTTTGATGTTTGACATTGCTTTGCCTATTAAACAGGGTCCTCACCTACCCACATCTGGGGCCTAAGGACTGGTAGCTCCACTCAGGTCACCCAGTGACCCGTGACAGGGGTCCACGGATAACTGGTATCTCCAAGTCCTTACAACCAAAAGCATTGGGTGCCCATGGTCCATCTGCAGAACCCATCCACCTGTACACTCTAGGGAACAGGGACACGCTTTCCTCAGAAACACGTGGGGGACGATTCTCAGCCCCCTGCCTTGTTCAGAGTGTGACCCCCTACTGCAACCAGATACCGGTACCTATACCAATCACCCCTGCCCCTCTAAGACTGTAGGACAGAGCCTGTACCACATACTTGATGATCAGCTACCTGGACACCTGAGCTGAATTTGTACAAGAAAAGTGAATGGACTCCTAAACTGATATACCTGATAACAGCTCTAGCCATCTGGGGACAGGACATCAGAGCTCCAAAGGTGAAAATAATCAAGCTAGCTCACTCAAGCAACCCATTGGGGCATATCAAAACAAAGCAAAGCAAGAAGCTACAACACAGGAAGCAAACATAAAATAAACTAATACAATAACTTATAGATGGCTCGGAGACAACAGTCAATATCAAGTCACATAAAGAAACAGACCATGATCGCCCCAACAAGCTCTCAAAACAAGGGATCTTCTAGATGAAAGTGCCTTCCTGGAATTACCAGAGGCAGAACACAAAAGATTAATACACAGAACCCTTCAAGACATCAGGAAGGAAATGAGGCAATACGTAGAATGAGCCAAGGAACACACAGATAAAGCAATTGAAGAAATTAAAAGATTATTCAGGAACATAATAAAAAATTTAATAAGCTGGAAAAATGCATAGGTAGACAACAGTGCATGCCTCAGACTTCTTCCCCAAGGCCACCAGTCAAAACTTACTCTTGTGAGGGTCCCATGTCCGCAGAGCCAAGCTACTTATGGATTCCACTTCCTGAATAACATAACAGTTCCTTTACCTAACTTCCTGAATAACATAACAGTTCCTTTACCTAAAGAAGTGAGATGCTGCTCAGGATTAGAGCTACTGTGGCCAGGTCACAGTGGGGGAAGATCAAGTTTGATTGGCTAGTCCATGCTGCCAGGAGTCTGTTCTTTGAAAATTGAAGTTTGTGTGCTTGGTTCTAATGTAAGGATGATCCTGGTGGGTTGAGAGACTGGGGAAGAACAATCTGTCCTTGCTTTGAATAAAATCAAAAGGACAACCTTTTCCTAACATGCATAAAAATCAGTCTATTCAGCCATTTCAAATTCTAATATACACGTATGGGAATGAGATAGAGAAGGTGTAATTTCACATATGTACATGATTATATATCATATACAGTATTATATTACATGGTTCATATATCTATATTTACACAATGGCAACTAAATGCGCAGCACGTTGTTGGCTGCCATCAGGCCAGCTCCAACTCATGGCGACCCCGTGTACAACAGATCAAAATGTTGCCTGGTCCTGTGCCATCCTCATGATCATTGGTATGCTTAAGTTCACTTTTGCAGCCACTGTGTATTTTGACCATCTTCCAACCCAGGGGACTCATCTTCCAGCACTATATCAGACAATATTCCATTGTGATCTGTAGGATTTTCATTGGCTAATTTTCAGAAATAGATCACCAGGCCTTTCTTCTTAGTCTGTCTTAGTCTGGAGGCTTCACTGAAACTTGTCCACCATGAGTGACCCTGCTGGTATTTGAAATACCGGTGGCATAGCTTCACCATCGTAACAACATGCAAGCGACCACAGTATGACAAACAGGTGGTAGAAACACACAACATAGGTGGTTTCTTTTTTATTTTTGACTACGGGGGTCTCACCCAAAACCCTCGTATGCTTGTCAAATTCCCTCTTTCAGCCTTCTCCTGCCTACTGTGGGCTGTGAAGGAGTTTGATGGGCAGTGGAGACACCAAGACATTAAGAGTAAAACCTTCATAATCCCGTATATTATCCTTCCTCCCAATTCTCACAGATCAGTGGGTATATTTATCTATAACCCTGCATGGTACAATGCCAACCCTGCAAATGACCCAGACACAAGGTGACAAAGTGCATGCATGGTATTCACAAGCTTTCCTGAACCAGAAAGCATCTCCCTCCAAACACCAAGTTACCCTGAATATCTTTGTCCTGGATGGATCAACAGGGTTGCAGCTCTTCAAAAATGAAACTGCTTGGGGGGCACTGAGATTCTGTTAAGGGTGATGGAAACATTTGGAAATGGATAGTAGGTGATGGTTGCACAACATGATGAAAGTGATTAACGTCACTGAATTGTACATGTAAAAAATGTTGAAATGGCAAATTTTTGTTGTATGTTGTTGCTGTGTGCTATCAAGTCAATCCAACTTATAGCCATTCTATATATAATCACTAAAATAAAAATAAATATACATTTTTTTAAAAAGCCAAAGAAATCACTGCTTCCTCTGCCGTGAGACCAGGAGAATTGGATGGTGTCCAGCTACCATTACTGAATATTTCATCAAAGATTCTATGAAAGAATCCTGACTAAAAGAGGGAAAATGTAGACCAGAGTTTCGTATTTTCATGGAATCCATACTTTATGGAGCCATGGAAGCTAGATGAACTCCTGAAACTACTGCCCTGAGATAATCTTTAAACCGTAAGCCAAAAACATCCCCTGAAGTCGTCTTAAAGAGTTTAGCTTAATTAGTAAAGAGTATCTGCCTTGAGCATTGTGCTTTTTAAAGATCTATATGGGATCAAATTGACGACAACAACTCGGAAGATTAGATAGGAAACTTAGGGGCCATCGAATTTACGTTAATAGGCAGGAACAACTCAAACGGAGGGTGAGAAGGGTTGCACAACTCCAAGAATGTAATCAATGTCACTGAATTGTAACATATAGAAACTGTTGAATTGGTGTATGTTTTGCTGTGTATATTCTCAACAACAACAACAACAAAAGAAATTATTAAAAAACAAAAAATTTGAATAGATATTTCATGAAATGATCAGTCAGTGTCAGTGTGTACCTCTGCACATATGTGTGTTTCTTATACAGGCTGAATGATTGCAGTTTTTCTTTGAACAAACCTACGTGAGGGATGTCTCAGATACAAAGCCTAAGATTTGAGTTTTCCTTTTCACTAAAACATTATCTCTCATGTATCAGTATCTTAGCCCACGTGTTGTTATGCCATGGCAGAAATACTGAGTCTGAGGAAACTTGGAGGAAACCCAAGTCAAGGAAATTCTGTGTCGGCTCCCTTGGTACTCCACCTCCCAACCCCCACCCTCGTGTCTAGACATTGCCGCAGCCTTCACAGTTACCACCCTTTTTTTCCACATTTCATTAATAATTGTACAAGTCAAACAATAGCTAATCTGGCAATTATGTGCAAGCTAAAACATTGGAACATGTTACCCTGTGTTGCCTGCCAAATTACACTAAAATTTGGACCAATGAAGGTGCTGAAAGATTTTGCAAACGTTTGTCCTGCCTTTCTTCCTGCCTTTTGGGCAGACTCCTAAAAGGGACCAGAGACGGTTGTTCAAAAGGCAGATCGACAATAGCATGGAACCTGCCTCCTTGGGTCTTGCTTTTTTCACAGGTAAGTGAACCCCAGGGTTTGAGGATGGGGGTGAAAAAAGAGAGTGAGGCAGAGAGTACCCACACCCTGAAAACATTGCATCAGGGTGAAAGAATGAGCACCACACCCCAGGCGGTCATATTTCTGGGGTCATTGACTCATGCTATGTACACCTGTGCTCCGAGGGCCATGCAGCTGCACAGACAACTGCTGTGAGATTAGGAGGCCAACGTTCCTCCTCCCCCCTAGATTTAGCTCCTTCCCAGCATCCAAGATTAGCTCACAGAATCTTTGAGGAGTGAAGTAAAGCAAAAGCAACACTGAGTCTGCAGTGTGCTCTCCCACAGTCAGTCTTGGGGCCAAAATTTCTCTTCCACACTCCTCCAACCTGTGCTCAGGCTTCCAACTGCCCAAGGACCTCAGCTTCCCATGGTCGTGGCTGTGGCCGTGGCATTCTTCAGATGCTCCATGCACAGGGCAAGGTGGATAGATGAGGGTCTCCAGCAGCCTCCAGAACCACCTTCAGAATTCAAATTCAGCCCCCTGAAATAGCATCAACTCTGTCCACACCTCCTCCTCCTCCTGGGTTTCCTCTCTTGTAGTACTCCAAGGGAATCCCTAGGTGGCACAAACGGTTAAGCACTCGGCTGCTAACCAAAAGGTTGGCGGTTCAAATCCACCCAGAGGTGCTCATACAACTGGCCTGGCAATCTGCTTCTGTAAGGTCATAGCCTTGAAAACCCTATGGAGCAGCTCTACTCTGCACACATGTGGTTGCCATGAATCAGAATCGACTTGACAGCAACACAGTACTCTCAGTAGATATTACTAAGAGGTGAGAACATGAACACAGGAAGCAGAAATCCAGGAAAAGAAACAGAAAGCAAGTTATTTGAAGGATTGTTTTAGGCTTGCAGTCTAGTTCAGGGAACCCTGGTGGCACAGTGGTTATGTGCTTGGCTGCTAACAGAAAGGTTAGCAATTCTAACCTACCAGCTGCTCCTCAGGAGAAAGATACGACAGTCTGCTTCCATATAAAGATATAGCCTTGGGTAAATGGGAGTATGTAGTAAGGTGTACATAAGTGTATATGTGACAGACTGACTTGATTTGTAAACTTTCACTTAAAGCACAATAAAATTATTAAAAAAAAAAGATATATCCTTGGAAACCATGTGATTCTACCCTGTCCTATAGGGTCGCTATGAGTCGGAATTGACTTGATGGCAATGGGTCAGTAGTCTGGCTCTCGTATGAAAGTCTGGTCAGAGGACCATACTAGACAATCTCGAAGGCCAGTTCAGACCTGAAATGCTCCAGTTCCTTGTCTGTACACCTGACTGAGGATTTGGATTTGGATTGAGGGTGGGATGTAATATGCCCAGGTCATGCTGGGCTCCATATGCAGGTAATGGAGCCTGGCTGCTGAACATCCTGGATTCAAAGGACAAGGTTGGTTATTGGACCTCTCCAGAGATGTGGTCTACCTTACAACTAGAGGCAAAGACCCAGTGGGCAAGAATCCTGGGATTGCTTGGAGATTGCCCTTGATGTTCCCAAATTCACCTTGGAAGTCTCCAGAAGGACCCATCTATCCATTCTTTCTAGGGTACTTAGACGAGAACCTGGGGTTGGCCTGGAGCCTCTGGAAGCAATACTAGCAGAGCCCCATTCCCTGTGGGAATCCACTTCAGTCTTTCCAACCATCTACGCCTGGAACTGATGACGAAGTAGGTATGCCTTCATTGTCCTATACCCCCACTTAGAGCCCACATCACCGTCTTATTCTTTCCTTTTCTTCCTCCCAGGTGCCTAATACACTCACGTCCCCCGGTGAACCAGAATATTCCACTCTAATGCCTCTTCCTGCCCAGCCACTATCACCTCTTACCTGAATTCTGCAGTAGCCTCTGGTTTGAACCTCCAATAATCCATTTTCTATTCTAAAATGCACATCTTCTCAGGTCATAACCAGTAAAATATCAGTTGCCGTCAAGTTAATTCCTACTCCTGGCGACCCCATGTGTGTTAGAGTAGAACTGTGCTCCATGGGGTTTTCAATGACTGATTTTTCGGAAGCAGATCTCGAAACCTTTCTTCTGAGACAGCTCTGGATGGACTCGAACTGCCAGCCTTTAGGTTAGCTGCTGAGTGTGTTAACCATTTGCACCACCCAGGGACTCCTATCAGGTCATAGTCTTACCTAAAACTCTTCATTGATTTTCCATTATCATTGGATTAGACTTCATGCTTCTTCCATAGTGTGCATGTCATTTAAGATCTGGCCTATCCTTATCTCTCCAGCCTCATCTCTTGCTAATTCCCCATGTACACATTATTGCCTATACAGAACTTTCTTTAGTTCCTTGACTGTACCATGTCTCCCGGCCTTCATTACCTATTCCCTGGAATACTCTTCCTCCCTTTCCCAGGCCACATTTGACTTAGGCTCATTCCTGATCTTTCTCCTCCATGGAGCCCCTGTAATGCCCTTAAAAAAAAAATGGCCTTAACCCACTTGAATTCTCTTACAGCTATCTGTGCATCTCCAGTTACACTGCCTTGTCACTGTGTTATGAGTCACCTGTCTCCCCCCCAGACTGAAAGCTCCATGAAGTTAGAAACTATGCCTGTTTTGTTTACCACCAGCCACTCTAGACACCTGGATACATTCTTACTGTCATACTTAAATGATTTAGCTGACACTATCACCTTGGCCTGATATATCTTGAAGAATAATAATACCACCTAATATTTCCAAGCACTTTAGGGTCTACATTATCTCCTTTGACACACCATCCTGAGACGTAGTAGGCAAATGAACTCCGTTTTAACAGACCAGTGGACTGAAGCTCAGGGCAAAAGCTCATTATCTATTCTATCAGCTGTTATTTCTCTCTACAATAGGAAAGGCATCGTGTTAGTTGCTTAGGATACAAAAATGCAGAAAACATGATCTTTGTACCTAAAGACATCAAAGTTTATCCAGAAACAACGCCTCTAAAGTGTGAGAAGTCTATAGTGGAGGTATGAACAAAATGTGGGAGCAGAGGAGAAAAGCTAACGACTCAACTTGGAGAAGCTGGAAAGGCCATCATAGCAAGTCCCTCTTATCTTCCCGTAAGCTTCCATGTATCCTTTGAGACTAAGCTGTTATTCCTTCTTGTCTTCTCCTCTATCCTTTCCTGAGGTGCCCTCAGCCTTACCCAGAATGAGTTTAACCATGATCCCACAGCACACCTCTTTTATAATGCGTATCAAGTTCCTTGAGTCTGAGGAAATTCATGCAAGTCAGATGCCTGATGCATTCAGCTCAGGAGCCTCTTAAGAGAGTATCCCAGACACAAGAGCTTGACCCAGTGGAAAACCTTGGCCGTCAATCAGATGGGAGAGGCAATTAAAGAATGAAAGGAAGAGAAGGAAATCTGAGTACAACATGTTGTCTGTCATTCAGGTGTTCTTATTTCTAAGCTCCAAAGGGAAACAGCTTTTCGAGGTGGAAGGGTATAAATGGAAGCCAACAGAGCTGTTTCACTAAGAGTCATTAAAGGATTATAGTATCAGCAGCATGTTTTGGGAGTTCTCTAGCAGGGTGAAACACAAAGGGAAGACAAGCCTACTCCCCTTTCATTCACTGCAAACCGTAACTGTGGTACCACAGGGGCTGTGATCAGCCTGGAATGATCTCTGGCCAAGGAGCAGAGACAACCAGCAAAGACTTCAATTTCTAAAGTAGAAAAAGAAGCACCCAGTAAGACAAGACCGCTCCCTGGAGAAGTGCTTGTCAAATTGTGGGGCATCATGCGTTAGTGAGTTATGAAATTAATTTGGTGGGTCATGACCAGCAGGTGTTTAATAGACCGTTGTTGTTAGTTGCCATCTAGTCAGCTCCAACTCACGGTAACCTCATGTACAACAGAACAAAACATTGCTTCGGTCCTGTGCCATGTCCGTGATTGCCAGCATGCTTGAGTCCATTGTTGCCTTCCAACCTAGGGGTCTCATTTTTCAAGTACTATATTGTGATCCATAGGGTTTTCATTGGCTAATTTTTGGAAGTAGATTGTCAGACCTTTATTCCTAGTTTTTCTTAGTCTGGAAGCACTGCAGAAACCTGTCCACCATGGGTGACCCTGCTGGTATTATCTGTGGCACAGCTTCCAGCATCATAGCAAACACACAAGCCACCACAGTAAGACAAACTGACAAACAATGGTGGTTTTAATAGACTAGAATAGGATAAAAAACATAAGAGTTCATCACAAGTAGTAAGTTTTATTAAGTAAAACCTACCCGTTGCCGTTGAGTAGATTTCAACTCATAGCAACCTAATAGGACAGAGTAGAACTGCCCCATAGGGTTTCCAAGGCTGTAAATCTTTACAGAAGCAGACTGCCACATCTCGCTCCTGTGGAGTGGCTGGTGGGTTCGAACTGCCCACCTCTGGTTAGCAGCCCAGCGCTTTAACCACTGCACCACCAGGGCTCCTTCTTTATGTAAGTAGGTATTTTGTATTTGTGAGTGTGTGTGCATGTGTGAAGGGGCCCTGGTGGTGCAGTGGTTAAAGCGCTGGGCTGCTAACCAAAAGATGGGCTGTTTGAACCCACCAGCCGCTCTGCAGGGAGAGAGATGTGGCAGTCTGCTTCCCTAAAGATTTACAGCCTTGCGAACCCTAGGGGCAGTTCTACTCTGTCCTGTATAAGTCCTATAGGGTTGCTATGAGTTGGAATCGACTCCATGGCAATGGGTTTGATTTTGGGGCGGGGGGTTTGAATGTAAGTGCTATGTCTAACTCATCTTTTTCTACAAGGCGAAGAGTGAGTTTTTGGCATTGGGAGCACAGGAGGGAGGTTGATAGTTCAGTTTTAGACATAAGAAGCTTGAAGAACACAAGAGATATCCAGGAAGAGCATGTGGAATTTAAAAACAGATGCTTGGGCCTCACTCTAAGTCTAGTGAACCAGAATTCCCAGGGATGAGGGCATGAACATCCATGTAGTTTTATAATCCTGCAGGCAGGCGATTGTGAAGTACGGGCAGGATGGATTCCATTATTACTCCCAAGCAGAGGATAATATAAATATGAAGCTGAGGGAAAAAAGTTAGGCTGCAAAATTAGATCTGGAAGTCATCAACATATCAACAGACATTAAAGCAAAAGGAATGGATGAGCTCACTCCTGGAGAGTGGAGAGTAAGAAAAGAGAACCAAGGAGAAATCCCTAAGATGGAAAGCAAAACCAGTGAAGAAGCTGAGAAGAAGTCAGAGGACTAAGAAGGTACATCAAGTAACAAAATATCCCAGCTCACATCAGCTTAAACAATAAGAAAAATTGATTATTGTCACATGACCAGAAGTTCAGAACTAGCATGGACTCCAGGCACATACATCAGGGCTCCAATTTCACTTTCCTGCAACTTGCCCAGAATTGTATTGACTGGAAGGAAATGGCTGTAGCAGTGCTTCAAGCAATCATTCTCAAGGAGAATGAGACCAGCATGACTGGCTTGGACTAATCATATTTGGATTTGAATGAATGTTGGGGTGTCAATCACAATGACCCTAACAGAGGAGAAGGTAAAGAAAAAAGTAGAATGGCTAGCAGAGTGAAATGCTGCATTGAGGTCAGGGAGCACACCTCACACGCAGTAGAACTGAGTTATTTTTTTAATACAGTGTATTGTTTAGGAGTTGATCATGATAAATTAGCCCTCCCCAGCTGGAACCATGGAACCACGGTATATAACAACCCAAAATTCAAGCAGGTCACTCAAAGGAAAGATACTGAGAAACAAAGAGGATCACAGTCAAAGAGGAAGAGGAGAAAAGAAGGGAAGGTCAAGAGGAAGGAGAGACAAAACATTTTTGAGCTGCCATCAATGACAGCACAGAAGACATCTCCCCACCACTGTATGTAGCCAAGAAAAAAAAGTTAAATCAACCAGAGAACGCATATTCCAAAGATCCAGATTTAAGAGCAATTGTAACTTGTGACTTATGGTAAATTTAAAGAATTTTAGTTTCTTGTTTTACTTAATGTTGCCAAGGCAACCCCATAGCCCTGAGATCTTTGGCAAAGCAATCCTTGGCCAATGGAGAAACCATCTCTCTGAGGCCTCAGTTGGCTATTGCCCACTTTGTAAATCAGTTCCTTGATGCTATTCTCAGAATAAATTTTCCAACAGATGCTAAGTCAATGAAAACACACTAGAATTGTAAGTTAATTTATTTTCCATCTGTTTTCACCTGCACTCAATTGAGGATACAAGCTCATAACCCAGGCAATATATGACAGAGGCCAGCGGCTGCTCCACCTGTATTTTATAGTGTCCATGATGCCAATTTTAGCACTGCAGCTGTAAATAACAAGACCCTAGAGTCACAGGAAGTGATTTCACTCTCAGACATACATCCAGATTTAAAGAAGGCCAGTGTGTCGTTATGGATCATTGTGTTACTGACATCGCTGAGCTCACTAAGGCTCATGCGACCCAACTTAATTTCCTAAGGGCTCTTCTGTACATTCTCCCCTCCCTTCCCCGTCTGGAAATTGCATACACAGTTTCCCAGGGACCTAAATATAAGAACCATGCACTTACGAATTTGGTAAGAATTGGGGGAGCCACATCATCTCTAATGGCATAATCCGGCAGTTTCATTTTTCTGTTACTCAGAAGGAAATTTAACAGTAAAGTATACTGGAAACATGAATTGAAAATTCTCTTAAGATCTTTCAACAGCTTCCCATGGCCTTTGGGATCAAGATCAAAATTCTCACATGGCTTATGAGGCCCTGCAAGGTCTGCTCCCCCACCCTCCACCATACCCACCCACTCCAACCCCATGCTGTCTTCCCATTTCTCACTCTCTTCTGGTTCCTTGGCACTCTGCTCCTTCCCACCTCAGACCCAGTTCCCCCTTTTTGGAATCCTCTCTACCTCAAGCCCAGTCTTCACCTAGTTTATTCTTAATAATCCTCAAGAGCTCAACTCAAACATCACTTCCTGAAAGAAGCCTTCCTTGACTTCCCAGATTAGACAGGATCCTACATTATACTTTTTCCTACTGTCTTGGATTTTTCTTCTAGGGCATTTATTCCAATTGTAATTAAATAGTCAATTGTGTAATTTGTTATTTAATTTATGTCTTTCTAGAACATTCTAAGTACTATAAGTGTGGCAGCCAGGGCTGTTTTGTTCAGTATCCTCAGCACCCACCCCAGTGCCTAAGTGGTGTGCTTGGTGCCTAAATTTGTAGTAATTCAATACATATCTTGCTAAGCAAATGACTGCATGAGTCAATTGCCATTACTTGTCCCATTAGAGCTAAGGTGGGGTGATTCTAAATTCTGATCTGTTAAGGATCAAAATAGCTAAAAAGTTTATTCTTATGCCAGTTAAATTCCGTGGTATTTCTTCCCCCTTTGTTCAGACTTTTTTAGTAACAGCTTTATTGAGATATAATTCACAAATTATATAATTCAGCCATGTAAAGTGTATAATTCAATGACTTTTAGTATGTTCACAGAGTTGTGCAACCATCACCATAGTCAATTTTAGAACATTTGCATCATCCCAAAAAGAAACTCCATGCCCATTAGCAGTCACTCTCCATTCTCTCCCATCTCTAGGCAACGATTAATCTACTTTCTGTCTCTATAGACTTGCCTATTCCGGATATTGGAATCACACAATATGTGGCTTTTTGTGACTGACTTCTTCCACTTAGAGTAATGTTTCAAGGTTGTAGCATGTATGAGTACTTCATTTCTTTTGAATGCTAAATAATATTCCATTGTATGGATATACCACACTTTATTTACCCATTCATCAGCTGACAGGCATTTGTATTGTTTCTACTTTTGGGCTATTATGAATGAACATTGGCATAAAAATTTTTGTGTGGGTATATATTTTCATTTCTCTTGGATAGATACCTAGGAGTAGAATTGCTGGGTCATATGGTAACTCTGGGGCCCTGGTGGTGCAGTGGTTAAGCGTTTTGAATCCACCAGCCACTCCTTGGAAACCCTGTGGGGCAGTTCTACTCTGTCCTATAGGGTCACCGAGAGTCGGAATTAACTTGATGGCAATGGGTTTATGGTAACTTTGTGTGTAAGATTTTAAGGAACTGCCAAACTGTTTTCCAAAGCAGCTGCACCATTTTACATTCTCACCAGCAATGTATGAGGGTTGCAATTTCTCCGCATCCTCGCCAACCCGATGTCAGTTATGATCTGGCTTTTTAATTATAGCTGTCCTTGTTGTTGTTAAAACATTTTGACTCATAGCATAGCAACACCATGTGACAGAGTAGAGCTGTCCCATAGGGTTTTCTAGCCTGTAATCTATGGGAGCAGATCACCAGGTCTTTCTTCCTCAGAGCTGCTGGGTGAGTTCGAACCATCAACCTTTTGGTAGCAGCCAAGTGCTTAACTGTTGTTGTACCAGGCCTCCTTATAGCTGCCCTAAACCTGTTGCCATCGATTCTGACTCAAGTCCACCCTGCAAGACAAAGTAGAACTGTCCCATAGGGTTTCCAAGGAGCGAGTGGTGGATTCAAACTGCCAATCTTTTGATTAGCAGCCGAGCTCTTAACCCTTGCGCCCCCAGGGCTCCTATAGCTGTCCTAAAAACTCATTGCAGTGGAGTCAATTCTGACTCATTCATAAAAAAAAAAAATAGTGGGTGTAAAATGGTATCTCATGATGGTTTTGATTTGCCTTTCCTTGATAGCTAATGGTGTTGAGCATCTTTTCATGTGCTTATTGGCCATTCGTCTGTCTTCTTTGGAGAGATGTCTGTTCAAGTCCTTTGCCTGTTTTTTAAAATTAGTTTGTCTCTTCATTATTGACTTATAAGAGTGCTTCATATATTCTAGATACAAGTCTCTTATCAGATATATGACTTGCAAAAATTTCTCTCCCATTCTGTGGGTTGTCTTTTCACTTTCTTGATGGTGTGCTTTGAAGCACAAATGTTTTTAATTTTGGTGGAGTCCAATTTATCTTTCTTTTGGTGCTTGTACTTTTGGTGTCATATCTAAGAAGCCATTGCCTAATCCAAGGTCATGAAGATTTAAGCCTGTTTTCTTCTAGGAGTTTTACAGTCTTATCTTTTACATTTAGGTTTCTGATCCATATTGAGTTACTTTTCATATATGGTATGTGAGAAAGAGGTCCAAGTTTATTCTTTAGCCTGTGGGCATCCAGTATCCCAGCACCATTTATTGGAAAAACTGTTCTTTCCTCATTGAATTATCTTGGCATCCTTGTTGAAAATCAATTGACTGTAAATGTTTATTTCTGGACTCTCAATTTTATCCCACTGATCTATAAGTCTATCCTTTTGCCAGTTATCATACTGTCCTAATTACTGTAGCTTTGTGATAAGTTTTAAAATCGGGAAGTGTTTGAGTCCTCTTTGTTCTTTTTCAAGATTATTTGGCTATTCTGGGTCCCTTAAGTTTCCACATGAATTTTAGAATCGGCTTGTCTATTTCTGCAAAGAAGCCAGCTGGGCTTTTGATAGGAATTACATAGAATTTGTAGATCAGTTTAGGGGAATAGTCCCTCTTAATGATAATAATTCCTCCCGCCCATAAACATGGATGTATTTCCATTTATTTAGGCCTTCTTTAATTTCTTTCAACAATGTTTTATAGTTTTCGGAGTATATGTTTTACACTCCTTTTTTTACAAACCCTAGTTGGGGTAGTAGTTAAGAGCTATGGCTGCTAACCAAAAGGTCGGCAGTTCAAATCCACCAGGCACACCTTGGAGCAGTTCTACTCTGCTCTATGGGGCAGTTCTACTCTGTCCTGTAGGGTCGCTATGAGTTGGAATAGACTTGATGGCAGTGGGTTTGGTTTTGGTTTTATTTTGTTGTTAGTATTCCTAAGTATTTTATTACTTTTGATGCTAGTGTAAATGGAATTGTTTTCTTAATTTCATTTTTGGATTGGTCATTACAAGTGCATAGAAATAAAATTTTTATATATTGATCTTGTCTCCTACAACCTTGCTTTTCAAACATCTTTAAGTTATCACAACCTGAACCCTTAAATATTAGTTCTATTTCATCCAATTAATCACATCTGGGTTGAAACTGAGAGTTATTGGTGAGAATTTGGGGCTTTATTGACTCATTTTTTTTCTCCCCTGGTACCTCTTTAGGTGACCATGAGTGGGGGGTGGGGTGAGGTCAAGAGCAGTGGTGTGGTGGTACATGTTTTTTGGTATTTTTATAATTTATTTTATTTTTGTTGTTGTTGAGAGTAAAATCCATTGCCCTTGAACGCCCTTGAGTCAATTCCAACTCATAGCAACCCTATAGGACAGAGTAGAACTGCTCCACAGAGTTTCCAACGAGCGCCTGGTGGATTCAAACTGCCGACCTTTTGGTTAACAGCCATAGCTCTTAACCACTGTGCCATCAGGGCTTCTTGTTGAGAATATACACAGCAAAACATAAACCAATTCAACAGTTTCTACACATCCACTTCAGTGAACTGATTACATTCTTTGAGTTGTGCAACCGTTCTCACCCTCCTTTTCTGAGTTCTTCCTCCCCCACCGACATAAATTCACTGCCCCCTAAGGTTCCTACTAATTTTTTAAGGTTCCTACTAATCTTTCAAGTAGTGATATATGTTTAACAACTGGCTCTCAAAAGTAAAAAAGCCCATATTTATAAAAACCTGTTGCCTTTGAGTCTATTCTGACTTACAACGACCCTATAGGACAGAGTAAAACTACCCCAGTGTTTCCAAAGAGCGGCTGGTGGATTAGAACTGCTGACCTTTTGATTAGCAGCCAACTTCTTAACCACCATGCCACCAGAGCTAACTTATAAAAATAGTATATGCCAATTTCCATAGCATAAATACTTCCACCATAGCCAATTTCAAGCTGCCAATGTAATGTTACTAAATATGAAGTTGGGAAGAGAAGTGTATTAGCACATCATTATATAGTATTTCCATCATACAGAAACAATAGGTATAAATAACCTCAAGAGCATAGATGATAGTAAAATGTAGTAAAATAATTAGGAAATGATGAGTTTTGAGTATTTACTAGTTTTGCTTTTAATATAATTTATTTAATTGTAAGTTTACATACTACAATTTTTAATAATTGCTGTGTTTATAACTGGCTTGCAAACTCCCTGAAAATTTGATGATTGGCTTCACAAGCTAGTATGAACCTGTTTCAGCACACTCCTGAGCCAGAATAAGAGCCAGAATCATCCTTTTTATCCTGTGGCCACCATTTCTTGAATTTTTTTTGGCATGAGGTCATGCCTCTTTTTTTCTATGGTGAGTATCAGTAAATGTTTGCTTTTTTATTTTTTTTAATTCCTTTTTGTTTGTTCTGAGGGAAAAAGATTCTGTGATTTGGCTTCATCCTGCCATCCTTACTTCAAGATCTTACTCTTTCTCTTCCTCACTAAACACTTCTTTGGGTCTTATTAGGTTTTATGGTACAATTTAGGACTGAGAAAAAGGTAGCATCATCTAAGACAGTAATCAGAAGTTTTTCTCTAAGTGCAAACACCGAAGGTTGGAAAACTAGTAATTAAGTACTCTAGTTGAGGAAACTTGGCAAAGACATAATGGTAGAACTATGTGAAAGATTTCAAATAGGCAAAATTCAAGGATAATATGGAGATAATTCACCTTGAAGGAAGAAAGAATAATGTTCTAATCATGAGAATGGCCAGCCTCTTGCACGTTCCCTCAAAAGGAATCATTGAGGGATCAGGTTTGGTGAGAGGTAGCTCAATATACCCAAGAGCATAACTGAGCTGTTCAATTATACACACACACACATATGTAATTTGGGGAGAAAAATTCTATTTTGAGAAATTAAGGATGTTTTTAAAGGATTCCCAGTAAAGAATTCCTTACTGAACCAAATCATAGATCCTAGTCAATATTTTCAATAATTCAGTTGTTCTCAGCCATGGCCAGAAGTTAATATCACCTGGGGAGTTTTTAAAAAACACCAATGCCAGGACCCCACTCCAAAAAATTCTGATTCAATTGGTCTAGGGTGGGGCCATGACATCACCATTTTTGAAAAAGCTCCCCAGGTGATTCCAATGGGCAGCTAATGTTGAGAACCCCTGTAATAATGTAACATGTAGCATCTTATTAATACTCCAATGAATCTAATAAAATAAATAACCCCTTAACATGGATGGAAATGAATAGGGAAATTGGTAAAGCTCCTGGAGATACTTAAAGAAAGACACGATAATAATCATAATGTTATTAAGATCTTTTTTTGACTGACTCTGCAGATGTTTTATAATTTTTAAAAAGCTGTGCAATGACTTATGAAACCAAAGTTATTAACTGCAATAATAGCCTGAAGCTGAAAACTAAAATATAATGTATTTTCAGTTTTTCTTTTGGGGAGTTCAGAATTGTCCTTGATCAAGGAGATTAGCAAGTCCAGTTATTCATCGGGCTGGGAAAGACCCCATGAAATTCTATCGATGTGTTTTAGTTATGATGGGAGCCAAAATTTATCCTTTCTGAGCAAACTATTTCTCAGGAACACAAATTGAAATTATAAATAAGATTGTGAGGGGGGATCTCTAAAATATTTAAGCAAATAAACTTCTCCAAGGGGTTGATTGATTATAAGGGAATTAATAGTTTTATTAAAAGCTATAATTATCTGCTCACTGAAACAGGGTCCCTGAAGATGTCTTCTACTTTATAGCTTAGATTTAATTATTGTATTATTTTTTAAATTATATATATATATATATATATATATCAGGACTGTTTTGGTTGCAAGTAACAAACACAATTCAAACTAAAGGAGGAAAGTAATGTACTGGGTCAAATAACTGAAACATCCAGAATCAGACTTCAGGCATAGCTGAATCTAGAGGCTCAAACAATGTCATCAGAACTTGGTCTTGTTCTTTCCACCTCTCTTCTCTGTTTTCACTCTAAGTAGACTCCATTCTCACGCAAGCTGTCTTCTCCTGGTAGCAGGATAGCTGCCAATAGTTCCAGGCTTTCATATAACTCTTCCACAACCCCAGTAGAAGAACATCCTCCATCTCAAGAGCCCCAACAAAAATCACGCAATTGAGACTTACTGGCTCAGATTGGCCTGACTTTTGTCTTGTGCCCTTTCTTGAACCAGTCATCATAGCTAGAGGGGGTGCAGTGCTCTGATTGGCCAGACTTGTATCACATGCCCATCCTTAGAACTGGAATTCAGCTGCTTGTGAATTACATCAGTGAGGGTGGGGTGGGGGGTGGTTACCCAATGAAAATCAGATTGTATCAGAAGATTCAGGGATGAATGTTGAGCAAAGAAAAATAGGTGTTCACCGCAATTTAGAAAAACCATTTCAAATTAAAGTTCCCCATCCTTCTTCCCTCCAACTTCCCATTTAGCCATAGCCAGTGAGGCTTCATAGTATCTTAGAAATTATTTTATTTTTCAAAATTCAAACATATGATCCTCTAATCCTTTGGTGTTATGAATAAGCATCTTCTGATTAAAGTTAAGTGCTTAAATAGTAAATGCTGTAGAGGTTTTGCTATATCATGCCATTACTAAAAGTCAGTGTATCACCTTTTTATTTGCGTCAACCGGAGCTAAAAATGTATTTGGCATGAGAAATGCAAGTTTTTAAAGACTCCGGTAATGTGACTGGAGACACGGCTCTCTAAACACTCTTTAGCCACAGAGACAAAAAGCCTTATGTCCAAGTTTCCCTTGACCCCAAAGCATATGCCTTGAGATAATTCTCAAACTAGAATGAGAAAGCACCTAGAATGAATGAGGATATGAATGGATACTACCTCGGAACCACCATCAGCTCCCACAGTTCTGAGGTGAACTGTTGGAAGCAAGTTAGTGACCGGTGTTGAAAGAGTTCATGGTTTGTATTTTGTTAGTCTTGGTCATCATGGCAACCAACTGGCTCTACATAAAGCCTGAAGCCAGCAGACTTGTAATGGAATACATTCCTCACAGTGACTCAAAGCCTTGTTGAAAAGGAAGCAATCACACTGTTATGGAAATAAATTATAAACTCCTATGAACTGCTCAGGACAGAAATAAGCAATTTTTTTTGGAATCACATTTTTTTAATGATAAGTAACTTGGCAATGCTTCATTTCTGATGGGACCGTCCATTGGGTTCTTTAAGGAGGGGGATGACAACATGTGGTCTGCCTACCTCACGAGCCTTCAGGGAAAGAGTGGTAAGGGTACTGGGCAAACTGTGATGGGCTATACCAATGTGTGCTAGTGCTGTTGATTAAGAGTCCTTAAAATTCAGAAATGGAAGTACCAGATATTATTCTAACCCACCCTTGAGCCATTAGAGATTACTTCCTATGACACGCATACTAATAATTTGTTCAGTCTAAAAAGCCAGTGATGAAACTTCTGCTGTCCCCCTGGGGCATTTCACTACTCCACCACAGAGACAGAAAGTTTATGCCAGTAAATATAGTGTTTAATAACTTGGACTTTGGAGTCAGACAGACATGGGTTCAAATCCCAGCTCTGCTGCTTTGTAGCAAGGGGAACTTGGGTGTGTTGATTATCGTCTTTGCATCTCCGGTCCTCAACTACAAAATGGAAGTAATGGTATCTACTTCATAGAGATGTGAAAAGATTAAATAAGATAATGTTAATACAGGCTCCTAGCAATCTCTGGCTCACAGTAAGGGGTGCATAAATGGTAGGTATTATTGTCATCAGATTTATTCACTTTGGGGCATGGCCATCTTTACTTTCTTTCTAATCCATGTTGGAATTATTTCTATCATGTTAATTTTTTTTCTTCTTAGTTTACTCCCTTGCATTTAAATATGACTCTAATACTTTCTGCTGTTTTAATCCCCACCTTTTACTATTATCTTTTTGATTAGGCTTAGTTTATCCTCGAAAAGTAGACTCCATAATATAGATTGTTAGCATTTTTTGTTACTTCAATAAGTAACAAATGTTACTTATTGCTTCCAATGTTACTCTTGCTTTTGCTGGCTCCAGCTCACCACCATATTCTCATGGATCCTCAGTGGTTCAGAAATGAGAAGGTTCTTAAAGTATCAGTGGGAGAGCCCACTTCCAGTGGACCGGATATTGGGGGATCAGCATGGCAGTCACACACTCCCCCACACCCTCAGCAGGCAGGAAGCCGGGTTTGGATATTTCACAAAAGTCAAGTTGCACAGCTTTGGCAGCCAAGTTTCATCTAGTTATCCATTACTTGATCAACCTGGTTAAATTCCCGCAGCTTGAGCCTATCTGAGCTCTTCATCATTTGCGTGTTGTCAGCCTGAACAGACCACTTTCTGCTTCTAGGAATGTTTCTTTGGAGAACAGCAGAAAATTCAGCAAACCCTCAAGTGCTCTTCAGACCCCTGAATTGCCAGACCCTTGAGCCGATTCTTCTAATAGACTCAGAAGAACGGTATTTGGAGCTGCAAATTTGCATAGGGTCAGTTTTTCCAAGAAATGTAGTCCTTTGTTTGGATAATTAATTTGGAAAGTTTGGCGTTTCCTTCTACCTGGCCACGTTTGTTTTCTCCATCTTCTTGGAGACTGATCTTAAAATAGTTCCTCTATCTCCATCCTTCCAGCGTTTTCATCTATTCTCTTCCAGCATCTTCATTAATTTTAATACCAGGCTGATTTTTCTTTGCCATAAAAGGCGTTTAGGTTCTTTAATAGCTCTTCAATTTCTCTTGAACTTGCTTCTCCAGCACAAAGTAAAGTTTAACAAAAGGGGTTTTTACAAGCACTCCGTGTCCCTTAGTGACAAACTCTTGGCCTCTTCTTCCACCAGCAAACCCTAATTCTTAGTGGGGGCGGGGGGGGGGGAGAGTACAGTAGTCAATTCCCAGAACAGATTTTTTCCTCCTTACTCAAAGACACCTTGAGGACCTCATGTTCAAGCCAGAACTATTTTGGGCAGAAAGGAGACAGGACATTTGATACCTTTGTGTCTGGTAAAATCCTTCCAAAATAGCACTAGTTTCTCATCTCTTCTTTGCAGTTGCTAATGGTTAAGATGCAAATTACACTACCCATGCCTTCATCCACACCCTGAACCTCAGACCACTTTCTTTTGGGCTGGGCAGCTCCTTCATTCGAACTACAGTGTGAAGGGAGAATGCTTTTGATTAGAGAGGCAATTAAAAAAAAAAAAGACTCTATGTGCTCCAAAAATATTTTATTCCATCCGACCAACTAGCCTGGTTTCTATTTTGAAAAACATCACACTATAATAAACTTGCCATTTTCAAAACACCACAAACTCTAAGGCAATAATATTTAATGAATGATTTATTGTGATATCAGTAAACTAGGGATACCTAACTTAATTGGGGTGTGGTTTTTAAACTGCAGTTATGAACATTACTTAACACCAGTTTCCTTGCTAATGGATTGAAACTTCATCTAGAGCAGGGTTTCTCAATTCCAGCACTGTTGACATTGGGGCTGGATCATTCCTTGTGGTGGGAGTTGGCTTATGCATTGTGGAATGTTGAGCAGCATCCCTGGCCTCCACCCAGTAGATGCCAGTAGCCCCCCTCCCCCAGTTGTGACAACCAAAAATGTCCAGACATTACCAAATGTCCCCTGAAGGACAAAATTGCCCCGCTGAGAACCACTGATACAGAGGATCTGGTGAAACAGTCTTTCCCTTGCTTTCCTTTCTGGGCTGCAGAAATCTTAGTGACCAGTGAAAAATAATAACACATTAGGTTCCAGAATGTACTATTTTGATGTTACTATTATAAAATCCTTAACTTTTCTCACTTGAGGTTTTTAGAAAAACAATTAAATTTCCAAATATAGCTACGCTATATAAACATTGGTCCCTGGCACGGCTCACCTCTCTGCTAATGGGCCCACAGGAACAGGACTTTTCATGAGGTTTTCCAAGAGGTTGCAGGGCCCCTCTCTGGCCTCGTTCACTGAGGTCCAGGCTAAAAGTACTCATTAGCAAAGTGACTAATCTATGGGCCTATTAGTTGAAATAGGGAGGGGAAAAGGAGCGTAATGTTTCCTGTGTACTGTTTTCTCTTTCAAAGCATAATATGCAATAGTCTAATGAGTGGCCACAGTCAAGTTAGTTTAACAAATTGGCAAGTTTGGTTTTTGCTGTCCAGTACTTGCTTCCAGATTAATCAGGATTTCCACAGATCCTGAAGTGGAAGGAAAATGGCGACATCCCAGGCACTCTCTGCTCGAATAACTGCCCCTCTACCCCCATTTCCTCCTTTCCTTCTCACCCCCTCTTTTTGGCAGTGTCAGGCTTTGTTGCAATTCTGAGGTGGGTAGGGGAGAAAGGCCCTGAAGGTAGGGAAGCAGTGAGAATTAGAATCACCTGGAGAGCTGTTTTTGGAGCCCTGGTGGCATAGGGGAAACCCAGGTGGAATAGTGGTTAAGAGCTATGGCTGCTAGCCAGAAGGTCTGCAGTTCGAATCCACCAGGCGCTCCTTGGAAACTGTGTGGGGTAGCTCTACTCTATCCTATAGGGTCGCTGTGAGTCAGAATGGACTGGACAGCAGTAGGTAGGGAAATCTCAAAGGAGAGTGCAGTACCTCAGGGCTAGTAACAGTGGGAAACTGGTGTTGGGGAACTATAATTAAAAATAAAATCTACTCCCAACCCAGAAAATCTCCCACAAGAATAGAAGAGAAAGAAAAATCTTATTACTGAGTAAGCATTAAACCAGAATGGGCTGCATCACAGGCCATCCCCTAAAGAGATTGCAAAGACAGAAAAGAATCTGACCCTTTATATAGCTGAGTGGATACAGCCCATTACCTTCACGTGTTCAAGATAAACTTGCTCATTTTCTAGCATCTTTATGGCAAAAAAAAAAAAAAAAAATTTTTTATGGCAGGGTACCTGAAGTTACACTAATCTCCTTGCCGGAAACTGGGAGGTAGGGGTGATGTTGTCCTTGATGATTACACATCAAAAGAGATGGCTCCCAGGTCCTTGAGGAAACAGCCTTGATTTACATACATTTTAAAGAGACCAAGAAAGAATTTACGATGACAAGTTGTCTAATGTGAATTCTGAAAGAACAGAGAGGAGGGGAGCCTCTTCCCTTACTTTCAATGAGTGAATGAAAACCTCTTATTTTCTGTTTGTATTTGTCCTTACATTGGTACGACCCCTAAGCCTAGAAGGGCAAAGAAGGGGGCGGTACCCAGCCCCAGAAGGGTAGCTGTGGGGGCAGCTGCCTGACCGGGGCTGTTTCTTGTCAAAGAAAAATTGCACGGGACAGTGGTAAAACAGGCAAGGATGACATTTATTCCCAACAAGGGAAGTATGACGGAAAAGGGAAACGGATTCTACAGGTAGAGAATAGTGAGTGCAGACACAAGTCTGAGTACAACTCCATGGAAAGAGTCAGCTGCAAGGTTTCTAAAAGAAAGTTAAGGAGGTTGTTCCCTGGGGTGGGTGAGTGATTTACTAAGTTTACAATTAGGGTTGGGTGACCAGAAATGGTAAAGACGGAGGGAGAGGAGGGTTGGGTAGATAAGGAAGGAAAGAGACTATTCTAAAGTGATTTAAGCAGAGGAGATCTTAAAGCACTTCTTGGTCTGTTGTTGCAGTAAGCCCTTCTCCGGGAACACAGACAAGAGAGGGTAAAATTCAAATTTGTCACTCTTATACCAAACAGGTATACCGTTTGGGATACCAAACGGGAGCCCTGGTGGTGCAGTGGTTAAGAGCTACGATGAGCTAAGGCTGCTATCCAAAAGGTTGGTAGTTCAAAACCACCAGCTGCAACTTGGAAACCCTATGGGGCAGTTCTATTCCGTCCTGCAGGGTCACTATGAGTCGGAATCAACTCGACAGCAATGGGTTTTATGGGTATAGTTCAATTTTTGTTATACCAAATGGGCCAGCAACCCTTGTTGACCTGCCAGGGAGGGGACCTAGAGAATAAATATCCCAACTTCACTCTCCCCATGCCCCCCAACCTCCTGCAAGTACCTTCCATTGGCCAAACCCAACCAGAGGTAGGAGGGCAAGGGAGCCTGGTGATGTCCATATGGGCAGCCCACCTGGGCAGAGAGCAGAGCGGAGGCAGAAGGAACAACCAGAAGATCTCCAGGGCACACTGCAATCCCAAGCTTTAACCACTGCACCACCCGGGCTCCTTGGACTTGCCAGCACTGCATAATCCTGTGAGTCAATTCCTTAAAATCAACCAATCAATATATCTAGCTATATAGAGATATGAATACACAGATAAATGTTGTTGTTAGGTGTTCCGACTCGTAGCAACCCTGTATACAACAGAATGAAATACTGCCCGGTCCTACGCCATCCTCACAATCCTTGTTATGATAGAACCAGAGATACATCTGTATCTAGGAGCCCTGGTGGGACAGTGGTTATGCATGCAGCTGCTAACCAACAGGTCAGAGGTTCCAACCCACCAGCTCTTCCACAGGAGAAAGATGTGGCAGTCTGCTTCCATAAAGATTTACAGCCTGGGAAACACTATGGGGCAATTTACTCTGTCCTATAAGGTTGCTGTGAGTCAGAACCAACTTGACTGCAACAGATCTGTACCTCTTACTGCTTCTGGTTTTCTAGAGAACCCTAAGACAGTGGTAGGTGGCCTCTCTAAGGAGGTGGTGTTTGAGCAAATAGGAGAATTGAGTGAGGGAACAAGCATGAGAGGGTATCTGGAGAGTGTCCCCAGCAGAAGGAATGGCAAGTGCAAAGGCCCTGAGGTGAGAATAAGCTTGATGTATTTTAAAAAAAAAAAAAAAAAAGCAAGAAGGCCAGTGTGGCTGCTCTGGAGTAAGCAAAACATGGGATCATGGGGAGAGTCTAGATCATGTAGAAGTATGTAGGCATGGGAAGGCATTGGGGTTTCGTTCTAAGTGGGATGGGTAGCTATTGGAGGGTTTTAAGTAGAGAACGACGAGATCTAATTGTAAACAGATCATTCTGGCTGCTGTATAGAGGGAGACTATGAAAAGGGTCTAAGAAAGATGATGGTTTTCTGTAAGGGTAAATTTGAAGCATATTGAGAAGATCCTCTTGTCCTAAAATATCTTCCCCACCACATGCCATCCATTTATGAAATTCCACCATTAGAGATTCATTTCTTTAAGTTAAGCATTACATTCCTCAGGTATTCCTTGAAATTATAAACACAGAACATCAATTCACAGGCTGCTGAGTACCTTTGAGTTTGTCAGGTCATTTTCCCCTTGAGCAGGCTGGACTGGGGCAACCTGATGGGGGACGCTAGACTCAGCAGAAAGGAAGGACAAAAGGAGAAGAAATTCAATCAGTGGAGGAAGAAGCCTGTAGTAGGCACTGAATAAGTATCTGTTGAAGTAAGGAACTTTCCCCATCTCCCTTGTCTAATCCAGAGCTGAGTGTACACATTCAGTGGGTCACAGTTATCAACAATGAGAATCAGAATCAAAATACTGAAAACACATATGCAGAAACTCAACATCACTGAACCAAATAGTTGGGGAGATCAGCAGACCAAACCCCTCATAGTTGCTCTGGTTTTGCAGACCTGAAAACAGGCAGGCATCTGTGAAGAAACCAAGTTGACTCACCTTCTAGAAGGGCTCTGAGGATAAGGAACAAGGCTGGAAACAACTGGGGGAACCTGGTGGCCTCTGACCCTGTGGCCATGATCCTCTCAAGACTGTGAAGCTGTGTTCCCTCCAAAACCCTGGAAGACAGGCCCACAGGAGGAAAAAGGGGCCTTGTGGACACAGACTCCGAGCTAGAACATGGCATGACACTCTGAGGAGGCAAGTCTCTCTCCACACACTGAAGGACTATCTCTTTGGTTTGCACCATTTTGTTCCACTTGTGTTAGAGAGGGATTTAGAGCCAGACTGTGCCCACCAACAGATCCTGTTGGTCATGGTAATTACAGATAAATCCTTGTACTATCCTGATGTGAGTGTACATACTGGTTTACTCATTGGGTCCCCACACAGTAGCAGAGAAGGCACCATTATTTCTATTTTCCAAGGGAACCCCAGAGAAATTAAGTAATTTTCCCAAGGCCCCAAAGCTAGAACCCAAATCTAGGATTTCTCATGCCAAATCCAGGGCTTTTTTTTTTCCATAATTTTAGCTCACAGTACCTGGCATAGTGGGTGTTGTTGTGTGCCACTGAGTAAATTCTGACTCATAGCAACCCTATATGACAGAGTAGAACTTCTCCATAGGGTTTCCTAATCTGAAATCTTTATGGGAACAGATCTCCAGATCTTTCTCCTGTGGAGCTGCTGGTGAGTTCGAACTGCTGACTTTTCAGTTAACAGCCAAGTGCTTAACCATTGAGCCCCAAGGCTCTTTCAGTGTAGTGGGTAGAACATAGCAAATAGTAAATTAACATGTTGGAAACAGGGCTGGATTAAGGCATGTGAGGGCCCTAAACACTGATAATCTGTGGTGCCCCCTCCTCTGCTTACTCATGCATTCAAATAGGATATGTGAGTTTATATATATGTGCATATATATACACACACACATATGTATGTGTGTATGTGTGTGTCTTAGCTATCCATGATGTAATTTCTTCTAACTTCTTTTTAAATGCAACTATAATATTACCAATTGAACGCAGAAGTGGCATATGCCATTTTATCGGAATGAGATGAACTGGATTATAAAGTTTTTAGTGAACACAGGGTACTGAGATTTTTACTATATACCACATTTTCTACAAAAAATATTCCACATATTCTACAACAAAGAAAATGAGCCAGTGAGCATAGCTGTTTCAACAATCAATGTAAAATTCTGTTGATCTCCCACAACAAAATATTGACTTTCACCAATTTTGTTTAAATGACTCATATTCAATTCTGATGCTTGTTTTGTAATAAATGGTATAATTATAAATGAACAAATGAAAAGATGTCATAAAAGAAAACTTTAGTGATCAGAAAATATTACAACAAATTATTTTTAGATCTTTCATCTCTAACATGTTATAATTAAAAACATTTCTTTCTATTCTTCGCTCTTACACATTCTTCAGTGATTTTGTCAAAATTAAGTTGCCAAACAGTATTTCCATGCATGATAAGGATAATGGATCGTGTCTTTCTTGAATCATTGTTGTACGATGAGGGTTTTTGAGTCTCTTTACGGACGAAAATGGGCGTTCTGTTGTGTAATTTGTGATCATTAAAGTTAGGAATATGTGTAAAGCAGTTTCAATTTTGGGAAATATGCATTGCAAAATTCATGCAAAATGATGCAGAATTTAAGTGTATCAATGATGGTGTAGTATGTGGTTATGCAAAATTGATCTCTGGCATTCAATACTTCTGGAGCACTCTCATCATTTACTTGTTTCTTTCTAATGCTTCTGCAAAGGTGAATTGTTTGATAATAAGTATTTGGCAGTATTTGTCTTACTGTGTTTTCAAAATTTTCAAAATCTCAAAGTATGTAAATACCTTGTTAATGACTGGTAGAGATCTGGGCATGTCTTTAAATTTAGTTCTGAATCTTGGAGAGCTTGAGTCATCCGATGAAAATGCTGCAGTATATTATTCCACATAACCAACATAAATACCTACTCTAGTGTTTGCATTTTTTTAATTTATCAAATATATTAAATAGTTTATTATTACTTTTGGTGACAATATAACAATTACAGCACCCAAAATCTGCAGTAACCTTGAAGACTAACATTTTGTTTTTCAATTCCTCCTTATAATATCTTTTAATATGCTTTTTTGCACTTAAGTCACCACTTAGCTATGTCTTCTTCAGATAAACATCCCCACCTCATTCAACTCCTGGAGAGAAATGGCTTTCCATTTTTTTAATGTTTCTAGTTGCCTATTTTAGGCCCTGTAAAATTTCTCCATGAGTTCCTTGCTGGTGCAAATGGTTAATGCTCTTGGCTGCTAATCTGGAGATTCTAGTCCACCCAGAGGCACCTCAGAAGAAAGGCCTGGTGACCTACTTCCAAAAAACAGTCATTGAAATATCAGCCTATGGAATGCAGTTCTACTCTGACACTCACGGTGTTGCCATGAGTCAGAATTGACTTGATGATTTTTTTTTAATT
Organism: Elephas maximus indicus; assembly: GCF_024166365.1. Classification (NCBI taxonomy): domain Eukaryota; kingdom Metazoa; phylum Chordata; class Mammalia; order Proboscidea; family Elephantidae; genus Elephas; species Elephas maximus. The sequence goes on along the minus strand of NC_064846.1, from coordinate 160,196,695 downwards.
TCTCCAAGATTCCTTCAAATGAGAGTAAAACTAGACACTAAGGAAGAGTTTCATCTTGTCTAAATAGAATGACCACTTCACTCATATGACTATTGTGGAAAATATGTAACAAAATACTAAGCAACATGTTTGAAGCTGCCTTGGGGAAATTAGTGCAGATGGTATCAGAATGACTGTCACCACCACAGGTTTCCCACATCTGCTGAGGCTGGTGTTTGAACTCCCTGTGAATAGAATGACAGTGCCAGGAGAGAATGCATGTGTGTCTCCAGAAGTGAACGTGGACCTGGAAAAACTGCCATTTGTTTTATTGTAGCATTTTGGAGTTAATGGTCCAAGAAAGTTAGAATCCATTATTCTGATGAATTCTGAAAATAGGATGCTCCCTCCAGTCAACAGTTTATACTCTTTTTTTTTTGTTGTTAGTTTTGTATTTTAGATGAGGATTTACAGAGTAGTTTCTCATTAAACAGTACACATATATTGTTTTGTGACATTGGTTGTTACTCCCAAGGCATGTCAACAGTTTCCCCTTCTCAAACTTGGGTTCCCGTCTAGTATTTGCATTTTGTTGATGATGTTTTCAGATTCTCTTTTGGTATCTGCTTTTTGTGTCTGGTCTTCAGAAATATTTTCTAAGACATCTAGAATCTGAGTGTACAATTCCAGGATTGCACTCATTGCTACAGCATGCGCTTCCCAGCATGTATTAGAAAGACATTTTAATACTTGACCATTGCCTAAATATGTTTTAAGAGCTGTCCATCAGTGATTGGAGGTGGCAAAAAATCTGTAGAGTAACTGAACAGTAGGAAAAAAATTAACCGTTTCCAGATGATACTCTACTGCACAACATCCTACAAGATGAAGTGAATGCAGGGCACATGGTATAAAAATGGCATATTCATTACATTCTAAAATTTTCCGTTGCATGCCTTTATAATGCCCTGACATATTGGCAGTATTGTCATAGGTCTGGCCTCTGCACTTAGAAAAATCAATTTTTCAAACTTCATATAAATAGTGAAGTACTTGATTTGTAATTTCTTCACCGGTATGACTTTTTAAGCTAGTAAATGTGATCAATCACTTGACAGGTTTTCCATTTTTAGAGATATGTATCTTAAAACAATACTTACAAACTACCTAGACACCTGAGCTGAACCCATACAAGAAAAGTGAATGGACTCCTAGGCTGATATACCTGATAACAGCTCTATCCATCTGGTGACAGGATGTTAGAGCTTCAAAGGTGAAAATAATCAAGCTAGCTCATTCAAGCAACCTATCTAGGCATATCAAAACAAAACAAAGCAAGAAGCTAGGATACAGTAAGCAAACCATAAAATAAACTAGTACAATAACTTCTAGATGGCTCAGAGACAACAGTCAATATCAAATCACATAAAGAAACAGACCATAATCGCTTCAACAAGCTCTCAAAACAAAGAATCAAGGGATCTTCTAGATGAAAGTGCCTTCCTGGAATTACCACATGCAGAATACAAAAGATTAATATACAGAACCCTTCAAGACATCAGGAACAAGATTAGGAAGGAGATCAGGCAATATGCAGAACAACCCAAGGAACACACAGATAAAGCAGTTAAAGAAATTAAAGGTTTTTCAAGAACATAATGAAAAATTTAATAAGCTGCAACAATCCATAGAGAGACAAGACAGCAATCAGAAATTCAGAAGATTAACAACAAAACAACAGAATTAGACAACTCGATAGAAAGTCAGAGGACCAGAATCAAGCAAGTGGAAGGCAGAGTTGTTGACATTGAAGATAAAGCACTTGGCACCAATATATTTGAAGAAAAATCAGATAAAATAATTTAAAAAAATAAAGAAACCCTAAGAGTCATGTGGGTCTCTATCTGGATTACCAGAACAGAGAGTGACAATAGAAAATACAGAGAGAATTGTTAAAAATTTGTTGGCAGAAAACTTCCCTGATATCATGAAAGCTGAGAAGGTATCTATCCAAGATGCTTATCAAACTCCACATAAGATAGACCTTAAAAGAAAGTCACCAAGACATATTATAATCCAACTTGCCAAAACCAAAAATAGAGAACTTTAAGAGCAGCTAGGGATAAACAAAAATTCACCTACAAAGGAGAGTCAATAAGAATCAGCTGTCAGCAGACTACTCAGCAGAAACTATACAGGCAAGAAGGCAATGGGATGACTTATATAAAGCATTGAAGGAAAAAAATTGCCAACCAAGAACCTTATATCCAGCAAAACTGTTTCTCAAATATGAAGGCAAAACTCGGACATTTCCAGATAAACAGAAGTTTAGGGAATTCATAAAAACCAAACCAAAACTACAAGAAATACTAAAGGGAGTTCTCTGTTTAGAAAATCAATAATATCAGATATCAACTCAAGACTAGAACACTGGACAGAGCAATCAGATGTCAACCCAGATAGGTAAATCACAAAAATAAATAAAAATTAAAAAATGCTCAAAACAGGAAAACAGCGATGTCATTATGTAAAAGAAGACAACATTGAAAAAATAAAGAGGGACTAAGAAATGTAGTCATATATCCTTCATATGGAGAGGAAGGCAAGGCGATATAAAGAAATAAATGTTAGGTTTAAACATAGAAAAATAGGGATAAATATTAAGGTTACCACAAAGGAGACTAACAATCTTACTCATCAAAATAAAATACAAGAAAAAATACTCACCAGAAACAAAATCAACAACAAAGAATAAGAGGAAAAGATAATATATAAAGATAAACTACTCAGCACAAAAAATTAAGTAGGAAAAAGAAACTGTCAACATCACACAAAAAAAGACATTAAAACGACAGCACTAAACTCATACCTATCCATAATTACTCTGAATGTAAATGGACTAAATGAACTAATAAAGAGACAGAGAGTGACAAAATGGATTAAAAAAACACAGTCCATCTATATGCTGCCTACAAGAGACACACCTTAGACTTAGAGGCACAAACAAACTAAAACTCAAAGAGTAGAAAAAAATATATCAAGCAAACAACAATTGAAAATGAGCAAGAGTGGCAATATTAATTTCTGACGAAATAGACTTTAAATCCACCACAAAGGACAAGGAAGGACACTATATAATGATTAAAGGGACAATATACCAAGAAGATAAAACCATATTAAATATTTATGGACCCAATCACAGGGCTGCAAGATACATAAAACAAACTCCATCAGCATTGAAAAGTGAGATAGACAGCTCCACAATAATAGTAGGAGACGTCAGCACACCACTTTTGGTGAAGGACAGGACATCCAGAAAGAAGCTCAATAAAGACACGGAAGATCTAAATGCCACAATCAACCAACTTGACCTCATAGACATATACAGAACACTCCACCCAACAGCAGCCAAGTATACTTTCTTTTCCAATGCACATGGAACATTCTCCAGAGCAGACCACATATTAGGTCATAAAGCAAGCCTTAGCAGAATCGAAAACATCGAAATATTACAAAGCATCTTCTCTGACCGTAAGGTCATAAAAGTAGAAATCAATAACAGAAAAAGCAGGGAAAAGAAACACTTGGGAACTGAATAATACACTTCTCAAAAACGATTGGATTATAGAAGACATCAAGGATGGAATAAAGAAATTCATAGAATCCAGTGAGAATGAAAACACTTCCTATCAGAACCTTTGGGACACAGCAACAGCAGTGCTCAGACGCCAATTTATATCAATAAATGCACACATACAAAAAGAAGAAAGGGCCAAAATCAAAGAATTATCCCTACAACTTGAACAAACAGACAGTAACAAAAGAAACCCTCAGGCACCAGAAGAAAGAATTAAATGAAATAGAGAACAGAAAAACAATTGAAATAGTTAACAAGACCAAAAGCTGGTTCTTTGAAAAAAATTAACAAAATTGATAAACCACTGGCCAAACTGACAAAAGAAAAACAGGAGAGGAAGCAAATAACCCAAATAAGAAATGAGATGGGCAATATTACAACAGACCCAACTGAAATTAAAAGAATCATATCAGATTACTATGAAAAATTGTACTCTCACAAATTTGAAAACCTAGAAGAAATGAATTTCTAGTAACACACTGTCTACCTAAACTAACACAAACAGAAGTAGAACAACTAAATAAACCCATAACAAAAGAAGAGATTGAAAAGGTAATCAAAAAACTCCCAACAACAACAAAAAAAAGCCCTGGCCCAGACGGCTTCACTGCACAGTTCTACCAAACTTTCAAAGAAGATTTAACACCACTACTACTAAGGTATTTCAGAGCATAGAAAAGGACGGAATACTCCCAAACTCATTCTACGAAGCCAGCATATCCCTGATACCAAAGCCAGATAAACATAGCACAAAAAAAGAAAATTACAGACCTATATCCCTCATGAACTTAGATGTAAATATCCTCAACAAAATACTAGCCAACAGAATTCAACAACATATCAAAAAGATAATTCACCATGACCAAGTGGGATTCGTACCAGGTATGCAGGGATGGTTCAATATTAGAAAAACAATTAATGTGATCAGTCATATAAATAAAACAAAAGACAAGAACCACATGATTTTATCAATTGATGCAGAAAAGGCATTTGACAAAGGTCAACATCCATTCATGATAAAAACTCTCAGCAAAACAGGAATAGAAGGAAAATTCCTCATCAGAATAAAGAGCATTTATACAAAGCTAACAGCCAACGTCATCCATCCTAAATGGAGAGAGTCTGAAAGCATTCCACTTGAGATTGGGAACCAGACAAGGATGCCCTTTATCACCACTCTTATTCAACATTGTTCTGGAGGTCCTAGCTAGAGCAATTAAGTTAGATAAAGAAATAAAGGGCATCGAGATTGGTAAGGAAGAAGTAAAAGTATCTCTATTTGCAGATGACATGATCTTATACATAGAAAACCCTAAGGAATCCTCCAGAAAACGACTGAAACTAATAGAAGAGGTCAGCAGAGCATCAGGATACAAGATAAACATACAAAAATCAGTTGGATTCCTCCACACCAACAAAAAGAACATTGAAGAGGAAATCGCCAAATCAATGCCATTTACAGTAGCCCCCAAGAAGATAAAATACTTAGGAATAGATCTTACCAGAGATGTAAAAGGCCTATACATAGAAAACTACAAGACACCACTGCAAGAAACCAAGAGAGACCTACATAAGTGGAAAAACTACCTTACTCATGGATAGAAGACTTAACATTGTAAAAATGTTTATTCTACCAAAAGCGATCTATAGATATAAAGCAATTCTGATCCACATTCCAACGACATTCACTAATGATAGATAAACAAATCACCAACTTCATATGGAAGGGAAAGTGGCCTCGGATAAGTAAAGCATTACTGGAAAAGAAGAACAAAGTGGGAGGCCTCACTCTACCTGATTTTAGAACCTATTATACCACCGCAGTAGTCAAAACAGCCTGGTACTGGTGCAACAACAGATACATAGACCAATGGAACAGAACTGAGAATCCAGACATAAATCCATCCACATACGAGCAGCTGATATTTGACAAAGGCCCAAAGTCAGCTAAATGGGGAAAAGACAGTCTGCTTAACAAATGGTGCTGGCATAACTAGATATCCATCTGCAAAAAAAAAATGAAACAAGACATACCTTACACCATGCACAAAAATGAACTCCAAATGGATCAAAGACGTAAATATAAAATCTAAAATGATAAAGGTCATGGAAGAAAAAATGGGGACAATGCTAGGAGCCCTAATACATGGCATAAACAGTGTACAAAACATTACTAACAATGCAGAAGAGAAACTGGATAACTGGGAGCTCCTAAAAATCAAACACCTATGCTCATCCAAAGACTTCACCAAAAGGGTAAAACGATTACCTACGGACTGGGAAAAAGTTTTTAGCTAAGACATTTCCAATCAGCGTCTGATCTTCAAAATCTGCACAACACAGCAAAAACTCAACTACAAAAAGACAACCCGATTAAAAAATGGGCAAAGGATACGAACAGACACTTCACTAAAGAAGACATTCAGGTAACTAACAGATACATGAGGAAATGCTCACGATCATCAGCTATTAGAGAAATGCAAATCAAAACTACAATAGATTCCATCTCACTCCAACAAGGCTGGCATTAATCCAAAAAACACAAAATAATAAATGTTGAGAGGTTGTGGAGAGACTGGAACACTTATATACTGCTGGTGGGAATGTAAAATGTTACAACCACTTTGGAAATCAATTTGGCACTTCCTTAAAAAGCTAGAAATAGAACTACCATATGATCCAGCAATCCCACTCCTTGGAATATATCCTAGAGAAATAAGAGCCTTTACACTAAGAGACATATACACACCCATGTTCATTGCAGCACTGTTTACAATAGCACAAAGACAGAAGCAACCAAGGTGCCCATCATTGGGTGAATGGATAAATAAATTATGGTATATTCACACAATGGAATACTATGCATCAATAAAGAACAGCGAGGAATCTGTGAAACATTTCATAACATTGAGGAATCTGGAAGGCATTATGCTGAGTGAAATTAGTCAGTTGCAAGAGGACAGATATTGTATAAGACTGCTATTATAAGAACTCGAGAAACAGTTTAAACAGAGAAGAAAATATTCTTTGATGGTTTTGAGGGGGGGGAGGGAGGGAGGGAGGGAGAGGGGTATTCACTAATTAGAGAGTAGATAAGAACTACTTTAGGTGAAGGGAAAGACAACACACAATACAGGGGAGGTCAGCACAACTGGACTAAACCAAAAGCAAAGAAGTTTCCTGAATAACTGAATGCTTTGAAGGCCAGTGTAACAGGGGCAGGAGTTTGGGGACCATGGTTCCAGGGAACATGTAAGTCAACTGGCATAATAAAATCTATTAAGACAACATTCTGCATCCTACTTTGGAGAGTGGCATCTGGGGTCTTAAACGCTAGCAAGCGGCCATCTAAGATGCATCAATTGGTCTCAACTACCTGAATCAAAGGAGAATGAAGAATACCAAGGGCACAAGGTAATTATGAGCCCAAGAGACAGGGCCACATAAACCATAGACTACATCAGCCTGAGACCAGAAGAAGAACTAGATGGTGCCCGGCTACAACCGATGACTGCCCTGACAGGGAACACAACAGAGAACCCCTGAGGGAGCAGGAGAGCAGTGGGATGCAGACCCCAAATTCTCGTAAAAAAGACGAGACTTAATGGTCTGACTGACGCTAGACGGACCCCGGTGGTCCTGGCCCCCAGACCTTCTGTTAGCCCAAGACAGGAACCATTCCCAAAGCCAACTCTTCAGGCAGGGATTGGACTGGACTGTGGGATAGACAATGATACTGGTGAAGAGTGAGTTTCTTGGATCGAGTAGACACATGAGAATATGTTGGCATCTCCTGTCTGAAGGGTTGATGAGAGGGCAGAGGGGGTCCGAAGCTGGCCAAATGCACACGAAAAGAAAGAGTGGAGGGACGGAGTGTGCTGTCTCATTAGGGGGAGAGCAATAAGGAGTATATAGCAAGGTGTTTATAAATTTTTGTATGAGAGTTCAGCTTGATTTGTAAACTTCCACTTAAAGCACAATAAAAATTAAAAAAAATTGATTTGGAAGGCGTAATTTTGTTCTTCCGGTCTGGGACAATAAAAAGAAACTGCTTATAAGGCACTTGGAGATAATTTCATTCATTTGTTCTTCTATGATGTTTGTTGGCGGGCCCTTTGCAGATCTCCACAGGTGTTTTTTTTTTTGTCTTGAAATAATACTTAAAAACTTGTGCACTCATTTCTCGTTCTTTGATGCTGTGTTTTCACAGTTCATTGGACCACTGCTAATACCCGATGGGGCCAACAGCGATCACAAAGAACATGATACAAATACAAGGGTATGCTCAATCTGAAGACACATTTTGTTTTGCTTTGCACAGGACAGGAGCAGATACCTCACGAGTCATGTATCTGATTATAGTGCCGCTGGCGCAGTCTTATGTGGTCCATGAGAGAGAACTGAGCATATGGTTACGCCCAATTGGTCCGAAATGAAAAGGAAAATATAATGCTATTGTGTACAGAATTTATAAAACGTATATTTTATTTTTTTGTGCAACTGTTCAACACCCATATTTGGAAATACATACTTAACTGATGTAACAATAGCACCACTTCTTGATGAGCAAGTTTGTTTTGCAAGTCATAACAATATCAATTTCTTAAAAGAAAGTCAATGTGAAGGGAAATAGAAAATAAAATACATTTATGTAATTTTTATTACCTAAATATTCATTTAATCAACTTCAAACTTTCTCCATTTATCAAGATGTTGCTCATTGGTCCAGTTGTGAGGATTTTTGTTTTCTTTATGTTGAGGTATAATCCATACTCAAGGCTGTGGTCTTTGATCTTCTTCAGTAAGTGCTTCAAGTCCTCTTTACTTTCAGCAAGCAAGGTTGTGTCATCTGCATATTGCAGATTGTCAGTGAGTCTTCCTTCAATCTTGATGTCATGTTCTTCTTCATATAGTCCAGCATCTCAGATTATTTGCTCAGCATACAGATTGAATAAGTAAGATGAAAGGATACAACCCTGACACACACCTTTCCTGATTTTAAACCACGCAGTAGCCCCTTATTCTGTTTGAACGACTGCCTCTTGGTCTAAGTACAGGTTCCTCATGAGCACAATTAAGTGTTCTGAAATTCCCATTCTTCGCAATGTTATCACACAGTTATGATCCACACAGTCCAATGCCTTTGCGTAGTCAATAAAACACAGGTAGACATCTTTCTGGTATTCTCTGCTTTCAACCAAGATCCATCTGACATCAGTAATGATATCCCTGGTTCCATGTCCTCTCCTGAATCCAGCCTGAATTTCTGGCAGTTCCCTGTTGACGTACTGCTGCAACTTTTTTTGAATGACCTTCAGCAAAATTTTACTTGTGGGTAATATTAATGATACTGTTTGATAATTTCCGCATTCTGCTGGATCACCTTTCTTTGGAATGGGCACAAATATGGATCTGTTCCAGTCGGTTGGCTAGGTAGCTGTCTTCCAAATTTCTTAGCATAGACAAGCGAGTATCTCCAGTGCTGCATCTGTTTGTTGAAACATCTCAGTTGATATTCCATCAATTCTTGGAGCTATGTTTTTCGCCAGTGCTTTCAATGCAGCTTGGACTTCTTCCTTCAGTGCCATCGGTTATATATATATATATAATTTGCCATTTTTTATCATTTTTAAGTGCACAATTTGGTGGCATTAATTACATTTACCATGTTGTACAACCATTTGCTGTTGTTGAGTGCCGTCGAGCAGATTCCAACTCATATCAACTCTACATGACAGAGCAGAACTGCCCCATAGGGTTTCCTAGGCTGGAATGTTTACAGGAGTAGATTGCCGGGTCTTTTTCCTGCACAGCCACTGGTGGGTTTTAACTGCAAACCTTTCAGTTAGCAGCGAGTGCTTAAACATTGCACCACCAGGGCTCCTCTGTGTAACCATTATCATTATCTATTTCCAAAACTTTTTCATCACCCTAAACAGAAACTCAGTACCTTTTCAGCAATCACTCCCCATTTTCCCCTCCCCTGAGAACCTCTAATCCACTGTCTCTGTACATTTGCCTATTCTAGTTATTTCATATAAGCGGGTTCATACAATATTTGTCTTGTTGAGTGTGGTTCTTTCACTCAGCATAGTGTTTTCAAGTCTCAGCCATGTTGTAGCATGTATCAGAACTTAATTCTATTTTATGGCTGAGCGATATGCCATTGTATGGATGGGACCACATTTTGTTTATCCATTGATCTGTTGATGGACATTTGGGTTGTTTCTACCTTTCGGCTATTGTAAGTAGTGCTGCTATGAACGTTTGTGTGCAAGCTTTTGTTTGAACACCTGTTTTCAGTTCTTGAGGGTGCATACCCAGGTGTGGGATTGCTGTTTAACTTTCTGAGGAACCCCCCAAAATGTTTCCCCAGCGGCTGCAACATTTTACATTCCCATGGTTCCTATGATTTTGAAATTCTTTTGGAATAGCTCAGTTTAAGTTTTTGCAATGAAGTGTACATTTTGGTCGTGTTTATTCCAGTCACAAGAATAGGGGTCTTGGGTTATGCAAGGTCTTATCTCTGGGGCAGCACAAGTTAAACCTGTCATCCTGCACAAGGATCTCAAATTTGGCAGTGGGCCACCTTGGACTATGTGGACCTCTGAAGTCATGGAACAAGACAGAAGGGCCCAGGGCCTCCAACGCTGAGAGCACTGGCCTCTTCCATCAGAAAAGAACAAATCATCTTGTTTGTGCTACTGAATCTACACTCTAACAAATACAGCGAAACCTGTGAGAGCTGGAACTTGACGGGACTGCCTTGTTTTTCCGGGTCTTGCAAGTTTTCCACCTTTGACAGAGTGCAGTCTTACCAATTTCTATTGGTCCTTTTAGTGGAAAATACTTGAGTTTTCCTTCTCTGACAGGTTTCTGCCTTACACAGGTTCTGGCTTTCACAGGTTTTACTGTACGTACTACCTTCTCTTAGAACTTCCTTGGCCCCTGTTCCACACTCTCAGGCAAATGGACTCTAGATACAGCTAAGAAGGGCTCTCACTATGGCCTAATGCAGACCTAGGAGTCAGTGAAACGGTTTCTATCAGCAAATGTATTCTAAAAGTTTCCCATCAGCCTCCGAATTGCCTTCACTTGGCCAATCCCAAGTTTCGTGCACATCTTCCCAGAAGGAATCCCTTTCACGCATTTCTTAGTTCATTGCTATTTTGACCGTGATTTTATCTGCATATAAACATTTGTGGGAGGAGGCAGAGTAAGTAGTAGGGTTCAGCAAAAGCTGAAGCCCCCCTCCGATTTCCCTCCTCTCAGCTATCTGTCCTATTGGAAGGGGTCTGGGAAACTCATTCACCCTTAGATGCTAGTGACTGAGAATAGGCCAAGGTATGTTCTGTTCCCATGGCATTTGCACTTTATGAAGAAGTATAACAAAATCTTTTCTGGCTAACTTAAACAAAGAAACCAAAAAAAGAAATTTTTTAAAGAATACTAGAAACATTTCCACAGTCTTTGTCTTTTCTAACGTTAAAATTTTTGAAGAAGGCAGTCTATCCCTTTTTTATTAAATAAAATGTTCTTTGTTTGGAGTTAGTCTGATATTCCCTCCTGACTCAATTCGGCTTTGCATTCCCAGTGAGAACACTAAGTGATGTGTCTGTCCTCAGGGCATCACATCTGGAGGACCACCATGTCCATTTTCTCCTCACTGTGGATGTTCATTTTGATCATCCAGTCAAGGCATTGCCTGATTTCTCCACGGTAGAGTTACCATTTTCACCCTTTCAACTAATAAGCAATCTACGTGGAGATACATGAAGACCACGTAAATATCCCACTCCTGGAAATGTTCCAGATTAAAGAAGACTAAAAGACTTGACTACTAAATGCAATGCCTGACTCTAAACTGGATCCTGTACTACAGGAGCAAAATGTTATAATGGATGTTATTGGGTCAATTGACAAAATTGAAATACAAGTGGTAAATTAGATTTTCAAATACTGTATCAGTGTTACAGTTCCTGATGTTAATAACTGTACCATGGTTGTGTAAGAAAATATCCTTATTCTTAGGAAATGGTCACTGAAATTTTCTGTAAGTTTAAAATTATACACACACACACACATATATAGTTATACACACATACACACATATAGAGAAAGTGGGTGAGAGAGAGAAAGTAAATGTGGCAAAATGTTAACAATAGGTGAATCTAGATGAATGGTGTACAGGTATTTGTTGTATTGTTCTTGGAACTTTTTGTAGGTATAAAACTTTTCTAAATAGTCTCTAGAAAATTAAAGAAAAATATAATTTCAGAAAAAATCAAGTTATGCCTTCTGTTGTGCACATCACAAAACCATGGTTATCTTTGGCAGTGTAGAAAAAAATGACAAAATTCTAATTCCTAACAGATTTATTAATTGCTTCATTTCATCACTGTCCACAGGAGAAAGATGTGGCAGCCTTGGAAACCCTATAGGGCAGTTTTACTCTGTCCTATAGGGTCGCTATGAGTAGGAATCAACTCGACAGCAGTGGGTTAGTGAGCTTAACAGAGAGGCTTTCTCTGCTGGGAACAGTTGTAGTTTTCATGGAATACCATACAATGTTCTATTTTGAGGTTCTGAGAGTTCCTGTGTTGGAGGAAGAGGAAGAGTCTCATCTCTGCTCCCTTGTCAACACCCCAGGAAGATGGCAAGACCTTGGAGGGCACAGCCATGTGGTACACTCAGGGGCACTGGATCCTAGGGACGGGACTTCCAGCCTTCCCAATGAGCCTCATTAGCCTAGTATATCTTGGAAGAACTTGAACTGCTGGAGGTAGGAGCCTATTCAGTATGGGAAAATTGTCAGTGGCCATAAAACAGCTGCACAACTCTGAGGTGGGGAAGACTCAATAATTGAGTTCAAATTCCATTCCACCATGGCAAGATGGGTGCCCAAAATTGAGTCTAAGTTAGCAAAGCTTATGAAATAACTTTTTTACATTTGAATTTTTGCACTGAGAGGCATTCCTACTACATTAGCTAACATGTATTGAAATGTATGCTATGCTAAGCACTTTATACTGATGATCTCATTTTGTGCCCATAACAACTCTCTGACTTAGGTAAAATCATCCCCATTTTACAAATGAGGAAACTGAAGTTTAGAAGGGTTAATAACTGTTTGCCTGGTGTCACACAGCAAGTAATCGGTGGAGGCAGAATTTGAACCCCAGAAGTCTGACTCCAGCGTCCAGGCTCTTATCCCTTCTACTATGCTTTTAAGTGACCACACACCTACCCATAGGCCAGTCTTCCCTGTAGCCATCCCACTTCTAGCTCCCAGGCTGCAGAATAGGGCCTGTGATTTATTAAAGGAAGATGCTACTCTGTCGTATAACAGAGATGGAAGAAGCCTACCCCAGTTCAACAGAGCACAAGAAAATCATTAATTCCACCCCTTTTAATAGGCAGCCAAACTTTCCATACTGCAGATGACTAAAATATAAAGCTAATGGTGCCTGGGAGGGTGTGACTCTACTGTCAAATGTCCTGGCTGGTGATGCTTTCCTCTCCTGCAAAGAGTATGGGTCTTCCAAACGACACAGGTGTTCTCCATTCCCCCCATGGATGTGTGACTTGATCAGGTAAGAAGGCCAAAGTCCCACACTGCATCTTATCCAGGACCCGAAAAAGAGCTGGTCCCGCACTGAAGGCAATTTCTGGAACATAATTAATTGCAGATCCTTCTGGAGTTACTTAAGCTCCTTGATGTCTCAGATGTGTGGCCAGGATGGAGCTCTCCTTGGCAACTGAGGCTCCCTCCACCTCCAGCTGGAAAGGGGGTCCAGATGACAGAAACCAAGGGCATCACTCAGATCAAGTTTGGCTTTCTTAAGATTTGGTGGGGTGGGCTCAGATGCATGAATGGGGCCTTGGGGAGCCTACCTTTCAGCAGATCCAAACCACACAGATCACAGAGATCTATGGAAAATAATGTCTTCCTCATGAGCTGACTGAATGTTAGCAATAGTCTTCGCTTGGCTCAGCAGCACTCTGGGTGGGGAAGTGATGAGAGGAGCCTTTTCTCTCAGTAAAAAGGGCAATGTGGCAGCAATGTGGAAGGGGTTTCCCAAGATAGTATTCTCTTTGTGGTCAGAGAAGCACCACTGACTACTTCTACAATTGTAGTGTTTCCAATTATGCTTATTAGCATTATTAGCAAATTCCACCACTCATCTATCAGTTTGTCATAGTGTGGTGGCTTCCATGTAACTATGAGGCTGGAAACTATGCCAATGGTATTTCACATACCAGCATGGTTACCCACAGTGGACAGGTTTCAGTGGAGCTTCCAGACTCAGACTAGAAGGAAAGGCCTGGTGATCTACTTCCAAAAATTAGCCAATGAAAACCTTATGGATCACAACAGAACACTGTCTGATTCACTTGCTTTGGACAAGTCCTCAGGAGGGATGAATTGCTAGAGGTAAACACCATGTTTGGTGAAGAAGAGGGCAATCGAGGGCGAGGGAGACCCTCAGTGAGATGGACTGGCAAAATAGCCACAACGATGGACTCAAACATGGTGGCAACTGTGAGGATGGTACAGGACCAGGCAAAATTTTGTTCTGTTGTACATAAGGTCACCACAAGTCAGAGTCGACTTGACAGCAACTATCTATTGTCAAATTATGAAACTAATATGGATACTGCTGCCTATGAATTTGTTTCTCCCCCAAACCCTAAAAGGTAGTTGTCATATATTCCATTTTACAAATAAGTGAACCATGAAGATGAGTTAATATAAGCCTGAACTGATCCGAATGTTTGTTGTTGTTATGTTGTTAGGTGCTGTCAAGTGGGTTGCGACTCATAGTGACCTTACGTACAACAGGAAAAAACACTGCCCAGTCTGTGCCATCCTCAATCGTTGTTATGCTTGAGCCCATTGTTGCAGCCACCCTGTTAATCCAGGTCTAATCAAAGTTAGAAGCAGAGGACATTAGACAACACAGGTGCATCTCATAGATATTAAATAAAATGAAAGAAGCCAGGCAAAAAGGAGCACACACTGTACAATTCCATTTATAAGAAGCTCAAGAACAGACAAAACTAATCCATGATGACAGAAGTCAGAAGAGTGGTGACTTCTGGGAGGGTGGTATTGACTGGAAATGGGTATGAGGGAGCCTGGAAGGATGCTGGAAAGTTCTAGATCTTGATTTTGGCAAAAGCCAAAACACAAAGGTATATACACAGATGTGTACAAATGTAGAAATTCATGGAGCTGTACTTTTAAAACTTGTACACTCTACTGTATTCAAATTATCTCTCAAAAAAGAGGTCACAATTTTAACAGAAATCTTAGAGAAAATTTAAGAAGCTGTTGACACTAGTGCTTTTGAAGATGCAAAGCCCTGAAGGAACAGTTCACCTTTACTTAGGTAGCTGTGAGCAAATAGTTTTATAACAGCTACCATAAAAGTTAGGTTAATCTATACTTAATCTGCATGTTGACATCATAAAAGTGCCCTTAAAAAAGAAAAGAAAAAACAATAACAAAAAATCTGAAGAAGTTTCCTGAAACCTTAAAAGGTTTGCATTATAGTTCCAAGAAATATTTGTTGACTTGTAAACTTGAATTTAGAGACCATCTGAAGAATAGATTTGACGCACTGAACAGTAGTGACCGAAGACCACTAGGACATCATACATGAAGAAAGCAAGAGGTCATTGAAAAGACAGGAAAGAAAGAAAAGACCAAGATGGATGTCAGAAGAGACCCTGTAACTTGCTCTTGAACGTCGAGCAGCTAAAGCAAAAGGAAGAATTGATGAAGTAAAAGAACTGAACAGAAGATTTCAAAGGGCAGCTCGAGAAGACAAAGTATCATAATGACATGTGCAAAGAGCTGGAGATGGAAAACCAAAAAGGAAGAACGTACTCTGCGTTTCTCAAGCTGAAAGAACTGGAGAGAAAATTCAAGCCTTGAGTTGCAATAGTGGAGGATTCTATGGGGAAAATATTAAATGACGCAGGAAGCATCAAAAGAAGATGGAAGGAATACACAGAGTCATTATACCAAAAAGAATTAGTCGATGTTCAACCATTTCAAGAGGCAGCATATGATCAGGAACCGATGGCACTGAAGGAAGATGTCCAAGCTGCTCTGAAGGCATTCGTGAAAAACAAGGCTCCAGGAATTGATGGAATATCAATTGAGATGTTTCAATAAACAGATGCAGCACTGGAGGTGCTCACTCGTCTATGCCAAGAAATATGGAAGACAGCTTCCTGGCCAACTGACTGGAAGAGATCCATATTTATGCCTATTCCCAAGAAAGGAGATCCAACCGAATGTGGAAATTATAGAACAATATCATTAATATCACACACAAGCAAAATTCTGCTGAAGATCATTCAAAAACAGCTGCAGCAGTATATCGACAGGGAACTGCCAGAAATTCAGGCCGGTTTCAGAAGAGGAAGTAGAACCAGGGATATCATTGCTGATGTCAGACGGATCCTGGCTGAAAGCAGAGAATACCAGAAGGATGTTTACCTGTGTTTTATTGACTATGCAAAGGCATTCGACTGTGTGGATCATAACAAATTATGGATAACATTGCAAAGAATGGGAATTCCAGAACACTTAATTGTGCTCATGAGGAACCTTTACATAGATCAAAAGGCAGTTGTTTGGACAGAACAAGGGGATACTGCATGGCTTAAAATCAGGAGAGATGTGCGTCAGGGCTGTATTCTTTCACCGTACCTATTCAATCTGTATGCTGAGCAAATAATACGAGAAGCTGGACTATATGAAGAAGAATGGGGCATCAGGATTGGAGGAAGACTCATTAACAATCTGCATTATGCAGATGACACAACCTTGCTTGCTGAAAGTGAAAAGGACTTGAAGTACTTACTAATGAAGATCAAAGACCACAGCCTTCGGTACGGATTACACCTCAACATAAAGAAAACAAAAATCCTCACAACTGGACCAATGAGCAACATCATAATAAACGGACAAAAGATTGAAGTTGTCAAGGATTTCATTTTACT
Source organism: Elephas maximus indicus (assembly GCF_024166365.1). Lineage (NCBI taxonomy): Eukaryota > Metazoa > Chordata > Mammalia > Proboscidea > Elephantidae > Elephas > Elephas maximus. The sequence goes on along the minus strand of NC_064846.1, from coordinate 160,180,062 downwards.
TGGATCCACAATCAACAGCCATGGAAGCAGCAGTCAAGAAATCAAAAGACACATTCCATTGGGTAAATCTGCTGCAAAGGACCTCTTTAAAGTGTTGAAGAGCAAAGATGTCACCTTGAAGACTAAGGTGCCCCTGACCCAAGCCATGGTATTTCCAACTGCATCATATACATGTGAAAGCTGGACAGTGAATAAGGAAGACTGAAGAATTGATGCCTTTGAATTGTGGAGTTGGTGAAGAATAATTTGGAGTGCCAAAAGAACGAACAAATCTGTCTTAGAAGAAGTACAACCAGAATGCTCCTTAGAAGCAAGGATGGTGTGACTGCATCTTACATACTTTGGACATGTTGTCAGGAGGGATCAGTCCCTGGAGAAGGACATCATGCTTGGCAAAGTACAGGGTCAGCGGAAAACAGGAAGACCTTCAACGAGGTGGATTGACACAGTGGCTGCAACAATGAGCTCAAGCATAACAATGATTGTAAGGATGGCACAGGACCAGGCAGTGTTTCGTTCTGTTGTGCATAGGGTTGCTATGAGTTGGAACTGACTTGACGGCACCTAATGACAACGACAACAAACTTGGAACTATTCATGCTTATTATAGGATGCTACATTTGTTCAAATGTTCTTATATTTAAAGTTGTAGCCTCTGATTGCTCTAAGTAGTTGATTTTACTCAGTCACCTTTGATGATTAACTGGATGGCCGTAACCGAAATCTAATTCTAAATAACTCAATCAGTATGGAAAAGACCATGTACTTCTGGGAATTAAGAACATAGTTAACAGTATTTCTCCTTGAAAAGACATTTCTGAAGGCAAATAAAGTGACAAAACAGATGCATTTAAAACACAAAAAGAGTCTTAAAACTGAGGTGAGAGAGAACTGGTTCCTGATCTTTTATGCTTTCCCTTGTTCCATGGCTCCGGATTTCTTAAATCCTGTTTTATATTTAAAATGTATGTGTCAAGGAAGGGAGGTTACATGGACACTTTGTCCTTTCTGCACAATTTTTCTGTAAACCTAAAACTGCTCTAAAAAAGAAACTCTATTTAAGAAAAGTATATGTGCATAGAAAAGGTCTGTCTCGATGTAATAAAAGTAGACATTAATAAGGAAAAGATACCCCTCCCCTCCCCTCAAAAGTTTCCTGTATTGAAGTTTAAAATCATATTTCTCATGAATTCCTAGAATCCCAGATAAAGCGTTAGGACAAGAAAAAGAAATGAGATTCAAATAAAAGAAGTCAGACTATACGCTGAAAAGATGAATTTCAGGAGAATCAATGGAAAACCAGTAAAGGACATAAATAGATTCAAAATGAACAAACATATATATAGCAATAATGAATTATATAAGTTGTAATAGAAAAAAAGATCTCCTTCACAATACCAACAAACACTATTGTTACCGCTAAGGGCACGGATGCCCTCCGGACTCAATGGGTCCTTGTTCTTTCTCTTGTAAGAATACACAGAGGAGACAATTTTGGGTCCAGATCTAACAGGTTTATTTTACTTGTGACAAGTAAAAGGAGTGAGTGGGGGCTCATGCTGCTCCAAAAGACTGACTCAAAAAGGGAAGCAAAGCTAAGGCTTATATGGGTTCAGTGGAGACAATAGATTAATGAATATTTAGTGTGTTTCTTTCAAGGGGTGGGTACTTCTCAGAATGGCAGTGTATACTAATTAGGTTGTACACGCATCTGGAATCCAAGATGGAACCCACTGATATTCAAGATGGAGTCCTCTCAGCAGCCCTTGGCATCACTTATTATGGGATATAGCACAGGCACACTGGTCTTCAGCACTACATCACCCCCTTCGGTGGGCTAAGGAAGGTCGAACATCGGTCACACTTTGTGCGTGTGGAGACTGTAGAGGGGCAAGGGACTAGAAAAACACTAAGAAAAAAAGGTAGTAATTCACAGGTTGTTTTAACCTTATTTCATGTTGCCAGGGTGTGGTTCCTGTTTACCCAACTTCTAGATGGTAATCTTTTAACAGCTGTTTTGTTCCGCCAGCACAGTTAACCCGACCTTTCTCACTATTACATATCTTTGAATCAGTCTAACAAGAAATACCTCCATCCCCTTAAAAGAATGAGGAAGATGTACATGTGCTGACAAGGAAAGATCTCCAAGAAATATTTTTAAGTTAAAAAATAATAGGTCACAAAATGATAACTGCCACTTCTGTAGAAGGAAAAAAGACCCCAAGATGACCAATTCCTCTAGATGAGTGGTTCTCAACATGGCTGTATATTAGAGTCACCTGAGGAGCTTTTAAGAATCCTGATGCCCAGGCTGCATCCAACACCAGTAACATCAGAAGTTCAGGGGATGGAACCCAGACATTAAGGACTTTTAAAACTCCCAGGCAATTGTACTGTGAAGCCAAGGATGAGAACCACTGCTGGTGCTTGCTCTTTCTCACACACTTTCATAAGAATACATAGAAAAAGTGGAGGAAAAATACCCCCAACGTTGACAATTCTATAAGAGAACTGAGATTGGATGTATTGATCTAGAGCTGAGGTTAGCAAACAACAGCCCACCGGCCACTGCTTTTTTGTAAATAAAGTTTTATTGGAACATAACCACGCCCATTCATTTATACATGTCAATGGCTGCTTTCAAATTGCAACGCAGAGTGGCTGAGACAGAGACCATGCAGCCCACAAAACCTAAAATATTTTAAGATCTGAGCCTTTACAGAAAAAAATTGCCAACCACTGCTCTAGAAGAATTTTAATCTGCATTTTTAAAATGGAGAAGGCATTCACATTTGTGTAATATTAAAAGTGCTTTAAAATTTATTTAAAGAGAAAAAACAGATATCCAAGAAGAGGGAAAAAAAAAGAGAAAGATACGAAAAGATACAGGATAGTAATCAATAATGTTATGTCTATACCGTAAGCTTCTTTGTGATTCTTATTTTCTTTTTCACATTTTTTTGTATTTTCTGCATCGGCTTGTACTGCTTTTGTAAAAAAGAAAAAAGCAATCAAACTTATTTTACCAAAGTCATCTGCGTCTATCAAAATGTCCCATGGGAACCTAAATGCAACTTGTCCAAAACCAAACTCTCCTACGTTGTTTTTCCTTTCCTATGCCCACCCCCACTGTCAATAGGCTCTTTGTCCTGTTTTACTATATCCATCCAGTCACCTTCCACCCAGTGGCATAAGCCAAAAGCTGCAGTCAATTTTGCCTTAGGCTTTTCCATCACACTAACTGCTCTCCCTACCCCTACTCTTCCTCCCTTCCAGCCCATCCTCCACGCTGTTGGCAAAGTAATCTTTCTAAGATGCAAATCTAACCGTGTTACCCCCAGCTTAAAAGGCCACCATTGGTTCTGCATTGTTATAAGACAAAGTCCAAATTCCTTAGCATTGCATAAAAACCCTCTCATGATTTGACCCCAGCCTGTTTTTCCAACTGCATCTCTTCTATTGTCCCTGCTTGCACCCAACACCCCTACTCTGCAGCCACTCAGAGCTATTATTTGTACACTCTTTGCCCTGTCAGGCTTCAGTGTGCCTTTGTACATGCTGGTTCCTCTTTCTGGAACTTTCTTTCCCCTCTTCACTATCTGGTGAATTTCTCTGGCTCCTTTAATACCCAGCACATTTGTCACTTCCTCAGTGAGCCTTCCCCTAGTGCCTCAGGCAGAATTAACTCCCTCTGCTGGGTTCTGTCATACCAAAGCCATTGCTATCCAGTGGATTCCGACTCATAGCAACTCTATAGGACAGAGTAGAGCTGCCCCATAGGGTTTCCAAGGCTGTAATCTTTACGGAAGCTAACTGCCACATCTTTCTCCTGTGGAGCAGCTGGTGGGTTCGAAACGCTGACCTTTGGGTAGCAGCCAAGTGCTTAACCACTGTGCCACCAGGGCTCCCCAGATTCCCTTGTACCTCTGGGTAATTATTTATGTACACTTGTCTCTCCACTGAACTGTGAACAGCTCATCAAATGCAGGACCTGTGTCATGTTCACTGTTCTGTCTCCATTATCCAGCATATTGTAAGTGATCAATAAATTTTTGTTGAATGAATAAAAGAATTTTTTGAGCTGCAGTGTGGATTATGAACATATAACCCTTAAGTATGCCTACACTGGAGGGACAGTTATGAACTCTACATGCCCAAGGGTGCCAGAGCCATCTGGAGAAGCACCATCAGATCCTTAGGGTCTAAAAATTCCTGCCCACTCCATCCTGCCCTGTGATAGCAGGCTATGGAAGGAAGACTTGCAGATTTCTTAGAGTGGAGCATCAATAAGCCAAATTAGACTTTTTTTTTTCTAACATTGACCACCTCCCATAGCACACTTTGAGTTGTAATACCATGTCTTACCAAAAGCTCTTATTCTGGGGAGTGGAAGACAGGAATATGGGAGTCGGGTTGGAAGGCGGGGAAGAAAATCCCATTCTTCATGTTTTTGTTATCGTTGTTAGGTGCTGTGGAGTCAGCTCCGACTTGTAACAACTCTGTGTACAACAGAATGAAACACTGCCTGTCCTGGGCCATTCTCACAATCATTATGCTTGAGCCCATTGTTGCAGCCACTGTGTCAATCCATCTCCTTGAGGGTCTTCCTCTTTTTCCCTGACCCTCTACTTTACCAAGCACGATGTCCTTCCCAGGGACTGATCCCTCCTGATAACATGTCCAAAGTAAGTGAGACAAAGTCTTGCCATCCTTGCTTCTAAGGAACATTCTGGCTAAACTTCTTCCAAGACAGATTTGTTCCTTCTTCTGGCAGTCCATGGTATAGTCAATATTCTTTGCCAACACCATCCTTCCATACAGAACCCTTTTCCCATACTTAACATCCTTAGAGATTAACAGGCTCTCCCTAAAGGTCATTGCTAGGTTTTTAAAAGTAAAAGCCACTGACATTTCACAATTGTGATTTCCCTGATGATTAGCATCAAACACTCTCCTGTGCCCACTTTCCTGGCATTCAGAAAGCTCAAATGATTCCTATTCTCTGTGGTCCATAGGGAAGAGGGCATGAAGGTGTTCTGATAGGGGATCTCAATGCCAGACCCCTCCAGAGTCAGAAAATCAACCTCGGTGGTTTTTCAAAGGTCACAAAAATGGAAAAGGGTAGAGAAAACATGACCTTCAAGAAAGGAAAAAGAGACCCAGACAGGACTCTTTGCATAATGTCATTTCAAATGACTGTATAATAAAGGATTCTGAAGTAAACAGGTGCAGAGTTGAATGCCTGAGTCTGAAATATAATAAATAATTGTATCACTCACGAGCCTGGCAGGAAAAAGATGGCACATGCGAACTGGGTAAGTCGAGACACGTTTAACGAAGAGTTATTTATAAAGGATTTTGCAAGGTTACAGAATTCCACAAGAAGGAGCTGGGGGAATAATGCCATTGACCCCAGTCAGCTCCCATCTCTTGCTGGTATTGCCCACTGGTTGAACCCAACAGGAATTCAGACAGCTTCAGGTGGTTCATGCAGGTCAGCCTCCTGGGCCCCAGAACGGGTGGAGAAGGTGGAGAATACAATTTAGATAGTGGACCCAGAAGAGATTCAGCACCTTAACTAACCAAAACAGATCCAAGTTCTCCCTGACCCTCCTTTGCTGAACATGCATCTACTTTGAATTTCCCTTCATCAAAACCACCCGCCCATTTCTTGTACATTTTAAAATAGTTTGTGTTTGATGTCCATACAGTCTCGGGGGGCGGGGGGCTCGGTGTCTTTCCTGTGTTTTTGGCCATTTCATGATGTCTCTCTAACATAGGAGGAAGGACTGTATCAGTTTAGTTAACCATAGGCTATTGTGGCCTCTAGGAGGAAGTGACATCTAAGACAAGACATGAATCATGAGAAGGAGGCACCTGTGCAAAGATCTGGGGAGACCATTCTATGCAGAAGGAAGAGCAAGTTTAAAGCCCTGAGACAGGGGCATCTGGAGGGTTAGAAGGACAGACAGTAATGGCACAACCCAATTGACAGAGCTGAATGCTTCATTACTTATCAATGATTATAATGCTGAACTCCATTATCCCACACATAAGCACAGGGAGACCTTAATTGTTGCGTGGGGGAAGAAAGCCTTGCTTTGACAACCCATTTCTATTCTGTGGACCTGTTTCCTCATTTGTCAGGTGGGAAGCTTGGCTTGGATCATGTTGGAGCTTACCTCTTAATCTAAAAAGATATGACACTTTCATCCTATAAGGAAGAAAGTTGCAACGAGTCTGTTATGGATTGAATTGTGTCTCCCCAAAATACGTGCCAACTTGGCTGGGCCATGATTTCCAGTATTGTGTGATTGTCCACATTTTGTCATCTGATGTGATTTTCCCATGTGTTGTAAATCCTACCTCTATGGTGACAATGAGGTGAGATTAGCAGCAGTTATGTTAGTGAGGCAGGACTCAATCTACAAGATTAGGTTGTGTCTTAAACCAATCTCTTTCGAAATATAAAAGAGAGAAGCGAGCAGAGAGACAGGTGGACCTCATACCACCAAGAAACAAAAGCCAGGAGAATAGTGTGTCCTTTGGACCCAGGGTCCCTGCACTGAGAAGCTCCTCGACTGGGGAAGATTGATGGCAAGGACCTTCCCCTAGAGCCGACGGAGAGAGAAAGCCTTCTCCTGGAGCTAGCACCCTAAAATTCAGATTTCTAACCTCCTGTACTGTGAGAGAATAAATTTCTCTTTGTTAAAGCCATCCACTTGTGGTATTTCTGTTATAGCAGCACTAGATGACTAAGACAGTGTCATTAGCGTATTTGAAAAGTGCTGATTGGACATCTACTGTGCATTCACTATGGGGCTACCATAGCAGACGCTATCAGTAACCAACAAGAATACCCTTGATGGTCATCATTCCTGGACCCACTGATGGCTTCTTCCTGCAAATGTCTGTCATTCTCCAGCCAGGGGCTTTCTCTGGCTAAAGGAGCATGCTCAGCCCACGTGCAAGGAAGGCCAGAAGTGGAAAGGAGTCATCCCAGGAGGAGCCCTCCATCAATGATGAATGGGAGTGAGTGGATAAATACCCTAGGTCCCTTTCCCTCAGGTGGAACAATGCTGAGGTGTGTTGCACATGCTCTCCCAGAACTTCTCCAGGGGTAGGAAGCTCCAGTCGTCCACAGAGGTAACCTCTGTAACACACCTTGTACTGGCTTCTTTCCCCTCCCTGTCTCTCTTCCTCACTCCTCGACCGGTGTTTCTTCAGAAACCACTTGCACTTGAATCCTAGTCTCAAGGTCTGCTCCTGGGGAATTCCAACCCAAGACAGCAAGTAACAATGAGGAGTATCAAGAAGGGTAAAACATGTCTGTACCCACAAAGGGCTAACCATCCAGATAATAGTTTTTAAAGTAGACATTTAAAACCTTGAAATATAACTTCTGATCCAGCTGTTCCACTTCTAAGAATGCATCTTACAATAATGATTATCGTTGTGTCCAAAACTTAGATACCAAAATGTTCATCTTTCATCAAAGCATTGAGAGTAACAGAGAAAATGAGAAAAAAATGTAAATACCCTACGGTAGGGGGATAATTAAATAAATCATGGTATAGCCATACAACAAAATACAGTGAAACCTGTGACAGCCAGAACTTGACAGGGCTGCCTTGTTTTTCCGGGTCTGGCAAGGTTTCCATCTTTGACAGGGTGCAGTCTCATCACTTTCCTATCACTCGTTTTAGTGGAAAATATTTGCATTTTCCTTCTCTGACAGGTTTCCACCTTACACAGGTCCCGGCTTCCACAGGCTTTACTGTACTATACCTTCATTAAAGAAAAATCACAAAACACTATTTCCAGTATATATAATTTTTGTTAATAGTAATATGTATGTGCATAGAAAAAGAAATACTAGAAAACTCAAACACCAAGGCATTAACAGTTGCTAGCAAGTTCTTTTCTCTGAGTTTGTCTGTATTTTCTCAATTTTCTATAAAGAACATGTATTGTCTTACTTTTAAAATAAATACATTCTTAGTTTTCATCACCTAAGCCAGAGCTTCTCCACCTCAGCACTATTGACATTTTGGACGGGATCACTCTTTGCTGTTGGGGGCGGTCCTGGGCGTTGTAGGATGTTTAGCAGCATCCCTGGCCTCTACCCACTAAATGCCAGTATCAACCCCCATCTAGTTATAACACCAAAAAATGTCTCCAAACATCACTAAATGTCCCCTGGCAGGCAAAATCACTCCCTAAGACAACTTGCAATCATAAAACAATGACACTCGTTAATGACCATGAAGTGAAATAAGATTATTCAAAACTTGTTTCAGACTTGCATGATTTTGTTTTGTTTTGAAGAAACCAGTGTCATGTCAACATTTAACAAGAAATATTTATTCCAGAAGATGAGGACACTTCTTCAAATGTGTAAAAGAACAGCAAATAAGAGGTTCCAAGACCCAGAAGCAATGCCTCCTCTCTGAAGATCATATGTTCAGTTTCAAAGAAGTTTTAGACTTTCACAAGCTGAAGTTGTGCCAGCCTCATGGGGGTGTTCATTTCTCATTTCTCCTCATACTGGATGAAGAAAATGAGATAAACAGAACACCCTGGAATGTTCTATAGCAAAGACTTCCTAACAAAAAAACCAAACCCATTGCCATCAAGTTGATTCCGACTCATAGCGACCTTATAGGACAGAGCAGAACTGTCCCATAGGGTTCCCGAGGAGTGGCTGGTGGATTTGAACTGCCGACCTTTTGGTCGGCACCTGAATTCTTAACCAGTTCGCCACCAAAACTTCCTAAGTACCATCATTTTCAACAATTAACTGGGATTCCATGTACGTGGATGGATACAACAGATGCAAAAAAACCTCCCTCTAGGGAGATTGGCCTGAGTAGAAAATTACTGTATCGACAGGTACTTATTGTCAGTTTGTCGTACTATGGTGGCTTGGGTATTGCTGTGATGCTGGAAGCTACACCACTGATATTTCAAATACCAGTACAGTCACCCATGGTGGATGGGTTTCAGCAGAGCTTCCAGACTAAGACAGACTAGGATGAAAGGCCTGGTGATCTACTTCTGAAAATTAGCCAATGGAAACCCCGTGGAGCACAACAGAACATTGTCCAGCTTGATTCCTTTGGACACGTCATCAGAAGGGATTGCTCACTGAAGAACATCATGTTTGGTGAAGTAGAGGGCCAGCAAGGGTGAGGGGGACCCTCGTGAGATGGATTGGCACAGTAGCTGCAACAATGAACTTGAACATGCCAGCGATCGTGAGGGTGACGCAGGACAGGCAACATTTCATTCTGTTGTACAGAAGGTCGCCCTGAGTTGGAATCAATTCGAGGGCAGCTAACAACAACTGTGTGCCTAGCACTGAGCAAGGTTCTAGGGATACAGAGGTGAACATGAAATTCAAGATGTCTACCTTTGGGGACCCCCCATTTTGGTGAAGGAGCAGACAGTAAACATAGACACATATTCATATGCAAGATCAATCCATGGAGAAGATAACTAGAGCAATGTGGAAGAACGTTGCTTGGTGGTGGGGGAGGAAGTGCTTTTAGCTGATGTAGCCTCTTGGAGGATATGACATGTCACCTGAACCCTGAGCAAAGGCAAAGGAGACCGGGAGCCAAGATGGCAGACTAGACAGACACTTCCGTTGAGCCCTCTTTACAACAAAGACCCGAAAAAACAAGTGAAACGAGTATATTTGTGACAAGCTAGGAGCCCTAAGCATCAAAGGCAAGCTTAGATAACGAACTGAGGGGCAGGGGGAGGAAGAGACCCTTCAGAAGTGGAGACGAGTTACCAGACCTGAATCGTGGGGAGCCCTCAGGCACTATTTCTGGAGCGGCGGCGGCGGCAGCGGGCTGGTACTGGCGTTCGGCAGCAGTTTCCTCAGGGAGAAGCAGCCAGACACACAGCCCACTCACACCTCCGGAACCTGAGGAGAGCGCCGTGCTCTCGGTAAAAGCTAAACACTTGCATATATTTTACCACGCCCACCCCCCGCCCCCAAGCCGGCTTCCGCGGCTGAATCCCTGGGCCTGAGATAGACCCTGGTGAGCACCTAGAGCCATCCTCCCAGCCTTGGGGAAGGAAAAAATTTGCGAATGGGGGGAAAAGATAATTTGCTAGCTCCATTAACTGGAGGAGCTCAGGACAGAAGCAGCTCCTGTCCAGGTATAAACCGTCTGTGGACCTTTAGCACCATTCCCTTCTGCATGGACCTGTGTGGGCCTATTTCGGGAGAATAGGCCCTTGTTGGCAAACTCCAACCATTTCAGTGGTGCGGTGGAGAGGTGGGTGTTTGATGTTTGACATTGCTTTGCCTGTTAAACAAGGTCCTCACCTACCAACAACAGGGACCTAAGGACTGGTAGCTCCACTCAGGTCACCCAGCCACCCAAGACAGGGGTCCAAAGATAACTGGTACTTCCCAGTCCTTACAACCAAAAACTTTGGGTGTCCATGGTCCATCTGCAGAGCCCACCCACCAGCACGCTCTAGGGAACAGAGACACATTTTCCTCAGAGACACTTGAGGGTTGGTTCTCAGCACCCTGCCTTGTTCAGAGCGTGACCCCCTGCTGCAATCAGATACTGGTATATACGCCAATAACCCCTGCCCCTCTAAGGCTGTAGGACAGAGCCTGCACGACATACTTGATGATCATCTACCTGGAAACCTGAGCTGAATTCATACAAGAAAACTGAATGGACTCTTAGACTGATATACCTGATAACAGCTCTAGCCAGCTGGGGACAGGACACCAGAGCTCCATAGGTGAAAATAATCAAACTAGCTCACTCAAGCAACCCATAGGGGTATACCAAAACAAAGCAAAGCAAGCAGCTACGACACAGTAAGCAAGCATAAACTAATACAATAACTTATAGATGGCTCAGAGACAACAGTCAATATCAAGTCATATAAAGAAACAGGCCATGATCACCTCAAAAGGCTCTCAAAACAAAGAATCCAGGGATCTTTTAGATGAAAGCACATTCCTGGAATTACCAGACGTAGAATACAAAAGTTTAATATACAGAACCCTTCAAGACATCAGGAAGGAAATGAGGCAATATGCAGAACAAGCTAAGGAACACACAGATAAAGCAACTGAAGAAATTAGAAAGATTATTCAGGAACATAATGAAAAGTTTAATAAGCTGGAAAAATCCATAGACAACGATCAGAAATTCAGAAGATTAACAATAAAATTACAGAATTAGATAACTCAATAGAAAGTCAGAGGAGCAGAACTGAGCAAGTAGAAGCTAGAATTTCTGAACTCGAAGATAAATCACTTGGCACTAATATATTTGAAGAAAAATCAGATAAAAGAATTAAACAAAAATGAAGAAACCTCAAGAATCATGTGGGACTCTATCAAGAGAAATAACCTACGAGTGATTGGAGTACCAGAACAGGGAGGGATAACAGAAAATACAGAGAAAATTCTTGAGGATTTGTTGGCAGAAAACTTCCCTGATATTGTGAAAGATGAGAAGGTATCTATCCAAGATGTTCATTGAACTCCACATAAGGTAGATCTGAAAAGAAAATCACCAAGACATATTATACTCAAACTTGCCAAAACCAAAGATAAAGAATTACAAAAGCAGTGAGGGATAAACAAAAAGTCACCTACAAGGGAGAGCCAATAAGAATAAGCCTGGACTACTCGGCAGAAACCATGCAGGCAAGAAGGCAATGGGATGACATATTTAAGAAACTGAAGGAAAAAAATTGCCTGCCAAGAATCATATATCCAGCAAAACTGCCTCTTAAATATGAAAGTGAAATTAAGATATTTCCAGATAAACACAAGTTTAGGGAACTTGTAAAAGCCAAACCAAACTACAAGAAATATTAAAGGGAGTTCTTTGGTTAGAAAATCAATAATATCAGGTATCAACCCAAGACTAGAACACTGGGCAGAGCAACCAGAAGTCAACCCAAACAGGGAAATCCAAAAAACCAACGCAAGATTATAAAAAAAAAAAGCCCAAAACAGGGTAACAGCAATGTTATTATATAAAAGAAGACAACATTAAAATAATAAAGAGGGACTAAGAAATGTAATCATACACCTTCCATATGGAGAGGAAGATACGGCAATATAAAGAAATAAAAGCTAGTTTTTAAATTTAGAAAAATCGTGGTAAATAATAAGGTAACTACAAATGAGACAAGCTATCCTATTCATCAAAATAAAATAAAATACAAATGAGACAAGCTATCCTATTCATCAAAATAAAATACAAGGGAAAAATATAGACTCAGCAGAAACAAAATCAACAACAACAAATATGAGGAAAGGAAAAGATATAAAGAAAATCTACTCAGCACATAAAATCAAGTGGGAAGCGCGTCTGGGTCTTAAATGCTAACAAGCGGCCATCTAAGATGCATCAATTGGTCTCAACCCACCTGGATCAAAGGAGAATGAAGAACACCAAGGTCACACGATAACTATGAGCCCAAGAGACAGAAAGGGCCACATGAACCAGAGACTTACATCATCCTGAGACCAGAAGAACAAGTTGGTGCCCGGCCACAACCGATGACTGCCCTGACAGGGAGCACAACAGAGAACCCCTGAGGGAGCAGGAGATCAGTGGGATGCAGACCCCAAATTCTCACAAAAAGACCAGATTAATGATCTGACTAAGACTAGAGGAATCCCGGCGGTCATGGTCCCCAAACCTTCTGTTGGCCCAGGACAGGAACCATTCCCGAAGACAACTCATCAGACATGGAAGGGACTGGACAGTGGGTAGGAGAGAGATGCTGATGAAGAGTGAGCTATTTGTATCAGGTGGACACTTGAGACTGTGTTGGCATCTCCTGTCTGGAGGGGGGATGGGAGGGTAGAGAGGGTTGGAAGCTGGCAAAATTGTCACGAAAGGAGAGACTGGAAGGGCTGACTCATTAAAAAAAAAACAAAAATTTAGGGGGAGAGAAAGTGGGAGTATGGAGTAAGGTGTATATAAATTTATATGTGACAGACTGACTTGATTTGTAAACGTTCACTTGAAGCTCAATAAAAATTAAAAAAAAAGAAAGCTAAGCACAGTGCTTACCAGATCATCTGTAGTAAACAATAAAAAAAAAAATTAAGTGAGAAAAAGAAACGGTCAACAACACACAAAAAAAGACATCAAAATGACAGCACTAAATTCATACCTATCCGTAATTACCCTGAATGTAAATGGACTAATTGCACCAATAAAGAGACAGAGAGTGGCAGAATGGATTAAAAAACAAGATCCACTCTCCAAACCCATTCTGCCAGTGTTCCTGGCAACAGAAAGAGGCTCCTGTCTTGAGAGGCTGGTAGAGATGAAGCCAGATTCATGTAATGAAGTGAGTTAGTAGTGAAAGAAGAGAAGATCTGGAACTGGGCTATTTTCACAAGCTCCTAATACCTGATAAATATACCCTAAACAGTAGGGATAGATTTATAAGGAAGCTAATAAGTGTAAGGTTCAGGATCCCTCACGTAACACCAACTTCTTCCAAGGCCATGGGAGAGGATGTAGCAATTTTGTATTTGTAATCTTATATTCATTTTATTTAAAGGGCCCGATAGGCTCCATAAGCTTCAGACTCAATAAAACCTAGGTCCATCTTTGATAAACTATAGAGAGCAAAGAGCCTAAGGATTCACCCCTGTACCTGCAGAGCATCTAGTAAGGTGTTTGAAAATAGAGGTGTTAAATAAATGCTTAAATTGAATTGCTGAGTTCACATAGGTGTCATTGAAAGATCTCAGGTCTAAAGATGTCATTCCTTCATTTATTTATTTGTGAACAATTTTTTATAAACTGTTATAAAATATTTCTCGGTTGACTTTTATACTTTTGTCTGTATGGTTTAGCCCTCTATACCAAATAAAAAAAATAAGCTATGTGAAAAAAAAAAAAAAAAAAAAAACAAGATCCATCTATATGCTGCCTACAAGAGGCACACCTTAGACTTAGAGACACAAACAAACTAAAACTCAAAGGATGGAAAAAATATATATCAAGCAAACCACAATCAAAAAAAAAAGAGCAGGAGTGGCAATATTAATTTCTGACAAAATAGACTTTAAAGTTAAATCCATCAGAAAGGATAAGGAAGGACACTATATAATAATTAAAGGGACAATATACCAAGAAGATATAACCATATTAAATATTTATGCACCCAATCACAGGGCTGCAAGATACATAAAACAAACTCTATCAGCATTGAAAAGTGAGATAAACAGCTCCACAATAATAGTAGGAGACTTCAACACACCACTTTTGGTGAAGGACAGGACATCCAGAAAGAAGCTCAGTAAAGACATGGAAGATTTAAATGCCACAACTGACCAACTTGACCTCGTAGACATATACAGAACACTCCACCCAACAGCAAGCAACTATACTTTCTTTTCTAGCACACATGGAACATTCTCTAGAATAGGCCACATATTAGGTCATAAAGCAACCCTTAGCAGAATCCAAAACATTGAAATATTACAAAGCATCTTCTCTGACCATAAGGCCATAAAAGTGAAAATCAATAACAGGAAAAGCAGGGAAAAGAAATCAAACCCTTGGAAACTGAACAATACCCTGCTCAAAAAAGACTGGATTATAGAAGACATTAAGGATGTAATAAAGAAATTCATAGAATCCAATGAGAATGAAAACACTTCCTATCAGAACCTTTGGGACACAGCAAAAACGGTACTCAGAGGTCAATTTATACCAATAAATGCATACATCCAAAAAGAAGAAAGGGCCAAAATCAAAGAATTATCCCTACAACTTGAACAAATAGAAAGAGAGCAACAAAAGAAACCCACAGTCACCAGAAGAAAACAAATAATAAAAATTAGAGCTGAACTAAATGAAATACACAACTGAAAAACAATTGAAAGAATTAACAAGACCAAAAGCTGGTTTTTTGAAAAAGTCAACAAAATTGATAAACCACTGGCCAAACTGACAAAAGAAAAACAGGAGAGGAAGCAAATAACCGGAATAAGAAATGAGAGGGGCGATATTACAACAGACCCAACTGGAATTAAAAGAATCACATCAGATTACTATGAAAAACTGTACTCAAACAAATTTGAAAACCTAGAAGAAATGGATGAATTCTTAGAAACACACTACCTACCTAAACTAACACAAACAGGTAGAACAACTAAATAGACCCATAACAAAAGAAGAGATTGAAAAGGGAATCAAAAAACTCCCAACAAAAAAAGCCCTGGCCTGGACGGCTTCACTGCAGAGTTCTACCAAACTTTCAGAGAAGAGTTAACACCACTACTACTAAAGGTATTTCAGAGCATAGGAAAGGACGGAATACTACCCAACTCATTCTATGAAGCCACCATATCCCTGATACTAAAACCAGGTAAAGACACCACAAGAAAAGAAAATTACAGACCTATATCCCTCATGAATGTAGATGCAAAAATCCTCAACAAAATTCTAGCCAATAGAATTCAACAACAAATCAAAAAAATAATTCACCATGACCTAGTGGAATTCATAAAAAAAAAAATTTTATGCAGGGATGGTTCAACACTAGAAAAACAATTAATGTAATCCACCACATAAATAAAACAAAAGACAAGAATCACATGATTTTATCAATTGATGCAGAAAAGGCATTTGACAAAGTTCAACACTCATTCATGATAAAAACTCTCAGCAAAATAGGAATAGAAGGAAAATTCCTCAACATAGTAAAGGGCATTTATACAAAGCCAACAGCCAACATCACCCTAAATGGAGAGAGCCTGAAAACATTGCCATTGTGATCAGAAACCAGACAAGGATGCCCTTTATCACCACTCTTATTCAACATTGTGCTGGAAGTCCTAGCTAGAGGAATTCGGCTAGATAAAGAAATAAAGGGCACCCAAGTTGGCAAGAAAGAAGTCAAAGTATCTCTATTTGCAGATGACATGATCTTATACACAGAAAACCCTAAGGAATCCTCCAGAAAACTACTGAAGCTAATAGAAGAGTTCAGCAGAGTGTCAGGATACAAGATAAACATACAAAAATCAGTTGGATTCCTCTACACCAACAAAAAGAACATCGTAGGGGAAATGCCATTTACAGTAGCCACCAAGAAGATAAAATACTTAGGAATAAATCTTACTAGAGATGTAAAAAAGACTTATACAAAGAAAACTACAGTACACTTCTGCAAGAAACCAAAAGAGACTTACATAAGTAGAAAAACATACCTTGCTCGTGGATAGGAAGACTTAACATTGTGAAAATGTCTATTCTACTAAAAGCGATCTATACATTTAATGCAATTCCGATCCAAATCCCAAGGACATTCTTTAATGAGATGGAGAAACAAATCACCAACCTCATATGGAAGGGAAAGAGGCCCCAGATAAATAAGGCATTACTGAAAAAGAAGAACGAAGTGGGAGGCCTTACTTTACCTGATTTTAGAACCTATTATACCACCACAGTAGTCAAAACAGCCTGGTACTGGTACAACAACAGACACATGGACCAATGGAACAGAATTGAGAATCCAGACATAAATCCATCCACCTATGAACAACTGATATTTGACAAAGGCCCCAAAACAGTTAAATGGGGAAAAGACAGTCTTTTTAACAAATGGTGCTGGCATAACTGGATATCCATCTGCAAAAAAATGAAACAAGACCCATACCTCACTCCATGCACAAAAACGAGCTCAAAATGGATCAAAGACCTAAATATAAAATCTAAAACGATACAGATCATGGAAGAAAAAATAGGGACAACATAAGGAGCCCTAATACATGGCATAAACAGTATACAAAACATTGTAAAGAATGCAGAAGAAAAACTAGATAACTGGGCCCAACCAAGCCATAACTGGGAGCTCTTAAAAATCAAACACCTATGCTCATCCAAAGACTTCACCAAAAGAGTAAAAAGACTACCTACAGACTGGGAAAAAGTTTTTAGCTATGACATTTTTGATCAGCACCCGATCTCTAAAATCTACATGATACTGCAAAAACTCAACTGCAAAAAGACAAATAACCCAATTAAAAAATGGGCAAAAGATATGAATAGACACTTCACTAAAGAAGACATTCAGGTAGCTAACAGATACATGAGGAAATGTTCACCATCATTAGCCATTAGAGAAATGCAGGTCAAAACTACAATGAGATTTCATCTCACTCCAATTAGGCTGGCATTAATCCAAAAAACACAAAATAATAAATGTTGGAGAGGCTGTGGAGAGACTGGAACACTTCAACACTGCTGCTGGGAATGTCAAATGGTACAACCACTTTGGAAATCGATTTGGTGCTTCCTTAAAAAGCTAGAAATAGAACTACCATACGATCCAGCAATCCCACTCCTTGGAATATATCCTAGAGGAATAAGAGCCTTTATACGAACAGATATATGCACACCCATGTTTATTGCAGCACTGTTTACAATAGCAAAAAGATGGAAGCAACCAAGATGCCCATCAATGGATGAATGGATATATAAATTATGGTATATTCACACAATGGAATACTATGCATTGATAAAGAACAGTGAGGAATCTGTGAAACATTGCATAACATGGAGGAACCTGGAAGGCATTATGCTGAGTGAAATTAGTTGCAAAAGGACAAATATTGTATAAGACCACTCTTATAAGAACTTGAGAAATAGTTTAAACTGAGAAGAAAACATTCTTTTGTGGTTATGAAAGGGGAGAGGAAGAGACGGTGGGAGAGGGGCATTCACTAATTAGATAGTAGATAAGAACTACTTTAGGTGAAGGGAAAGGGAGCACGCAATACAGGGGAGGTCAGCACAATTGGACTAAACCAAAAGCAAAGAAGTTTCCTGAATAAACTGAATGCTTTGAAGGCCAGCGTAGCAGGGTTCAGGGGTCTGGGGACCATGGTTTCAGGTGACATCTAAGTCAATTGGCATAGTAAAATCTATTAAGAAAACATTCTGCATCCCACTTTGAAGAGTGGCGCCTGGGGTCTTAAACGCTAGCAAACAGCCACCTAAGATGCATCAATTGGTCTCAACCCACCTGGATCAAAGGAGAATGAAGAACACCAAGGACACAAGGCGATTACGAGCCCAAGAGACATCATCCTGAGACCACGAAGAACTAGATGGTACCCGGCTACTATCGATGACTGCCCTGACAGGGAACACAAGAGAGAACCCCTGAGGGAGCAGGTGAGCAGTGGGATGCAGACCCCAAATTCTCATAAGACCAGACCTTATGGTCTGACTGAGACTAGAAGGACCCCAGTAGTCATGGCCCCCAGACCTTGTGTTGGCCCAGGACAGGAACCATTCCCGAAGCCAACTCTTCAGACAGGGATTGGACTGGACAATGGGCTGGAGAGGGATGCTGGTGAGGAGTGAGCTTCTTGGATCAGGTGGACACTTGAGACTATGTTGGCATCTCCTACCTGGAGGGGAGATGAGAGGGTGGAGGGGGTTAGAAGCTGGCGAAATGGACACGAAAAGAGAGAGTGGAGGGAGAGAGCAGGCTGTCTCATTAGGGGGAGAGTAATTGCGAGTGTGTAGCAAGGTGTATATGGGTTTTTGTGTGAGAGACTGACTTGATCTGTAAACTTTCACTTAAAGCACAATAAAAATTATTTAAAAAAAAAAGACAAAGGAGCATCCATGCAAAGATCTGGCGTAGACTATTGAAAGTAGAAGGAACAGGGAATGCAAAGCCCTGAGCCAGGAATGCATTCAGCATATTTGAGGAACAGGTAGATAAGGCCCACATGATTGGACTAGAGAAAAAAGGACGTGAAAAGGGAGGAAGCTGGGAGCCAGATCAGACAGGGCCTTAATAGCGGAGGTTTGGCTTCTGCTTTAACTTCAGTGGGAAGACACTGGAGAGTATTCAGCAGGGGAGGGACAAGAGCTACTTTATGCTTTTGGAAGATCACTTTAACTGCTGGGTGGGGAATGGACTGGAGTAGGAGGACAAGAGTGGAAGCTATGGGACCTCAGCCGAAGTCTAGGTAAGAGATAGACAATGGTGGCCCAACTAGGTTGGAGAGATAGAGGTGATGATAGAATTGGTTACATTTGTAAGAAGATTCAGGAGGAGGGCTGGAAGCATGCACCAGCCTTGAAGATGAGCCAGCAGTCAGGGCTTGGTGAAGGAGCCAGGCTGCCTGAAGCTGAAGCTCCAGGGACTCAGGCAGTGACTAATGGCAGAGGCCATGAATGCCAGGGCCTTTGAAGCCCATTTTTTAGTTTTAAATAGGCTAACAGCCAGTAAGTAGGGCATTTTGTAACTTCCTTGGGAGTCAAACCCAAGCGGCCCCAGGAACTCCCAGCTGTGTAAGCAACACAGGCTGCAGGCAAAATACAGCCTGGTTTGGGGGAAGATACCCAAATTCCTTTTTTTTTTTTATCCCTAATCAGTGACTGATGTCTGAAATTCCACCGTTTAAGATTTCTTTTTGATTTAGGTTTTTAGTTCAGGATAAAATCCAAATTCCCTTCCAAAAGACAAAATGGAAGGCAGCAAGAGGACAATGGAGGCTGGGCCTCTAAGAACTGAAATAGGGGAGTCAGGAGGAGAAGCCACTTGGGATAGAAGATTGGGATTTCTGATTTCAAAAGTTTTACAATGGAAGTCATGAGGTATGCACCAGGGAGTGACCGCTAGGGGGAGCAGGTTTGATGGGGTGAAGTGGTGGGACCCTGTGGCCATTACGACCAGAAAGAGCAGGAGGCAGGCGGGCAGGAAGGCCAATTTGGCTTCTTCCCAGGTTTCCTGAGGCTAGCTCTGGCCTCCTGTGTTCTAGTCTGCAATCACAAGGCCTTTCACTCCTC
This sequence comes from Elephas maximus indicus, assembly GCF_024166365.1. Taxonomy (NCBI): domain Eukaryota; kingdom Metazoa; phylum Chordata; class Mammalia; order Proboscidea; family Elephantidae; genus Elephas; species Elephas maximus. The sequence goes on along the minus strand of NC_064846.1, from coordinate 160,160,221 downwards.
TAGTGGCTCCTGGTCCAGCCCAGTTTTGGGCAAAGCAGGAAGTTCCCTCCAAGATGAACTCTGAGGGGAACCTAACGAACAGCTTTCCCAGACTCCTCTGGGTGGGGAATCCAAACATTTAATTTGAAAACCAAGTCACCTTCTATATTTCAGCCTACCCGTCCAATTGCAAAACACAGAAGCCCTGGGAGTAGAAGATCCTAGCTTTTATTCTATTCATATTTTCTTCCCTCTGCTTGTTTGACCTGTTGCTATCAAGTCGATTCCGACTCATAGCGACCTTACAGAACAGACTAGAACTGCCCCATAGGTTTTCCAAGGAGTGCCTGATGGATTTGAACTGCTGACCTTTTGGTTAGCAGCCTAGCTCTTAACCACTACGCCACCAGGGTTTCCACATATAGGGTCGCTATGAGTCGGAATCGACTTGACGGAAACGGGTTTTTTGGTTTACTTATTTGACCTTCAGTGGCCTCTCCTACTTTTATTCATTCTTTCTTTCACTTATTTAGTAAATATTTACCGAATGCCCGTTATGCATCAATTACTGTTGTAGAGGCTGGGGAGACACAAAGATTACTTAGCCTCCACCCTAGAGGACCTGTTAGTGATGGGAACACATTATTAAAATGCAATCGAATAAGCCCTATATATGTCCAAAACACTAAAAATATATGTAAAAAACCAACCAAACCCAGTGCCATCGAGTCGATTCCGACTCATAGCGACCCTATGTACCAAATTTTAATTTACTAAGTAAGCAGTAAATCCTATTAAGTTTATCTTTATATATCTCATAATTCTATCTCTTTTGCTTAAGTTCCAAACAAACAAACCAAACAGTCTTAAAGCAAATGTTTTCTATTACTTATGCTAGAGTGGGTTTATGCTAGAGTGCTACCTGGTCAAATTTTCAAGTAATTACAAAAAATTTTTTTTTTTTAATTTTTGGCACTGGTTTTTTTAGTACTATTTTTTAAATTTCTTGTGTTTTATTGCCACCCTATGGAATCTTCATGCAATTCCAGACCAGGTATTTTCTGTTTCTTATGTTTTTTTTTTTTTTATGTTAGAGCACCATCCAGTGGAATTTTTTTTGTGTGTGCCTATTTATTTATGCAGCAGCCGACCAGGCGTTTTCTATTGTATTAGAGCGCTATCCTGTGGAATTTTTCCTGTAAATGCAGAACACAAAATTTTCTATTTCTTAAATTGCTACCTGGTGGTGTTTCCTGTAATGGCAGATCAGATGTTTTTAAATTACTCCAATTAGAGGGCTACCCAGTGGGATTTTCCGGCAATTGCCGACCAGATGTTTTCCCTATTATTCAAGTTAGGTCCCTGGGTGGCTGTTTGCACTGGGTTACTAACCAAAACGTTGGTGGTTCAAATCCACCCAGAAGTACCGTGAAGAAAGGCCTAATGGTCTACTTGTACGAGATTACTGCCATTGAAAACCCAATGGAGTGCAATTCTACTCTGAAACACATGGGGGCGCCAAAGAGTTTGGATTTTTTATAACTCAGGTTAGAGTATCACTCAATGGGATTTTCCTGTAATTGTATAGAGATGCTTTTTCCTATTAGGTTTGAGTGTCATTTGGTGGGATTTTCCTGTAATTGCAAATCAGATATGCTCTTCCAATTACTCAGGTTAGAGTGTCACTCGCTGAGATTTTCCTGTAATTGCACACAAATTTTTTTCCTGTTACTAAGGTTGGAATGTCACAGGTGGGATTTTCCTGTAATTTCAGAACAGATAAGTTTCTCTATTTATATTAGAGTGCCACCTGGTGGAATTTTCCTTCTTTATTATAAAGTATACCACTGGTCTCAAACTCGGCATCTAAGAGAGCTTTTTCAAATACAGATTGCAAATCTTCACCCCCAGAGTTTTTTATTCAGGAGGTTTGGGATGGGGCCTGGGAATTCGCATTTCTAATCGTTCCTTGTTGGTGTTGACGCTGCTTGTCTAGGACTGCACTTTGAGAACCACTGAAGTATCTGCTCTCTAAATTTTAGTTCCACACTTGTAACTGGTTTTTCCCCTGTGTAGTTTCTGTAGTTGTTTCCTTGTGCAAGGGCTGTACAGATTTGAAACCTTTGCACTCCTGAATGTTTCCAGATAATTAGTTGCTCTTGATAAGTTTTTGCAAACTATCTAAGCTACTTTACAGTGTGGATTTTTGTCTGTTTTTGTTTTTTATCCCAAGAACCTAGAATAGGTGCTCCCTAAATATCTTTTGGAAACCCTGGTGACAGAGTGGTTAAGTGCTACGGCTGCTAACCGAGAGGTCGTCAGTTGAAATCTGCCAGGTGACCCTTGGAAACGCTGTGGGGCAGCAGTTCTACTCTGTTCTGTAGATTGGCTATGAGTCAGAATTGACTCGACGGCAATGGGTGGTGAAATATCTGTTGGGTGAATGAATTTGGCCCTTCAATGCCATCAAATTGTCTAGATGAATATGGTAACTTCCCACAATTAAAGTAAACCCTGGTGGTGTAGAGGTCAAGAGTTCAGCTGCTAACCAAAAGGTCGGCAGTTCAAATCCACCAGGTGCTCCTTGGAAACCCTATGGGGCAGTTCTACTCTGTCCTATAAGGTCGCTATGAGTCGGAATCGACTCGATGGCAACGGGTTTCACAATTAAAGTAGGCAAAAAAAAATATTGTAGCGAGTTTGAGGGAGTTCTGGGCGGATGAAGGAAAAATATGTGACCACCAGATGGCAGTGTTGTGGTTTAAGTGCTACCGCTGCTAACCAAGAGCTCCCAAGTTCGAATCCACCAGGCGCTCCTTGGAAACTCTATGGGGCAGTTCTACCCTGTCCTATAGGGTCGCTATGAGTCAGAATCCACTCGGTGGCACTGGGTTTGGTTTTTTTGGTTTATGCATTGACAGGAAACCCTGGTGGCGCAGTGGTTAAGTGCTTCAGGTGCTAACCAGAGGATCAGCAGTTCAAATCCGCCGGGCGCTCCTTGGAAACTCTATGGGGCAGTTCTACTCTGTCCTATAGGGTCGGTATGAGTCGCAATCGACTCGATGGCACTGGGTTTGGCTTGGTTTTGGTTCATGCATTGACAGGAAACCATGGTGGCGTAGTAGTTAAGTGCTATGGCTGCTAACCAAGAGGTCAGCAGTTCAAATCTGCCAGGCGCTCCTTGGAAACTATGGGGCAGTTCCACTCTGTTCTATAGGGTCGCTATGAGTCGGAATCGACTCTACGGCAGTGGGTTTTGGTTTGTATGCATTCACAGGAAACCCTGGTGGCTTAGTGGTTAAGAGCTATGGCTGCTAACCAAAAGGTCAGCAGTTTGAAACTACCAGGTTGCTCCTTGGAAACCCTATGGGGCAGTTCTACTCTGTCCTATAGGGTCACTATGAGTTGGAATCGACTTGACAGCAATGGGTTTGGTTTTGGTTTATGCATTGACATTCCAAAGAAAGGTGATCCCGCAGAAAGCAGAAATTTTTGAACAATGTTGTTAACATTACATGCAAGTAAAATTTTGCTGAAGATTATTCAAAAATAGTTGCAGCAGTACATCGACAAGGAACTGCCAGAAATTCAAGTCAGATTCAGAAGAGGATGGGGAACGAGGGATATCATTGCTGATGTCAGATGGATCTTGGCCTGAAAGCAGAGAATGCCATAAAGATGTTAACATAGCAAGGATTGTGAGGATGGCACAGGACCGGGCAGTGTTTCGTTCTGTTCTACATAGGGTCTCTATGAGTCAGAACCAACTTGACTGGCACCTAACAACAACATGCATTGACAGTTGCTACCCGCAGGGGGCAGTCTCCCTCAGCAGGAGACCCCCCCCACACACAAGACAATGGGAAGGTGGGGAACACCAGAAGAAGAGGGCAAGAGAGCTTTGAGGGAAGAGGAGAAAAGTGGAGTGGGGGGCTTATGTGTCTAGGTGATGTCCCTCAGCAGCAAGATGGGGAGTCCCTGGGTCAGAGAGGTCCGAAGAGCAGCAGCGGCCTGGGATCTTTATAACTACAGGGTTTATGGTCTCTATGGCTCGCAGATGCTGCGTGCAGTTTCCCAGAGTATGCAAAGCAGGCAGCTCTCAATGGCTAAAAATCGGTTTATTTGGGCTTTTTTTTTTTTTAAACAATTGGATGTCTAAAAATTTGAGTCAGCCTGTTATGAAGAAACAATCTGGGGCCATCTTTGGCTCATTTATGTAATAATCCATCCCCTGGCCCCATGTTGTCTCATAATCTAAATTGCATGTTCTTTCATCAGGCCTGAGTTGGAACCAGTGATCACGGATCTTCAAGACTCAGAATCCTTCGGTGCCATGTCCCAGGCTACGTGTCACATTTGGTGAGTGTTGTTTACCCACATGCAGCAAGACGTGTCAGTCAACACTGGTGAGGGTAGGAACTTCTCAGGCAATAGAGGACCAGGGGGGGCTACTGTCAGATGTCATCTGCATCTAGTAGTAAGGGATACGGCCCAAATGGTGTTGCCCAGTTTGAGGCCGGTTAGTTCTTCCTCCTGGGTGTCAGAGCAGATCCGGGGTTTTCCACAGCATCTTTAGTGGAGCGGTCCGTGGGCAGCAGGTGAGGATATCTTTCCAGAAAGTGGGGGGTGGCTTGTTCAGTTTACACTGAATGATGAGAAGATGCAGGCTGAGAGTGGTCCACACCACATCCTTGTCAGGACTGAATGGCAAGTGGCTAGGCTCTCCTGTGAAATTTTCACTGAATAGGACATGTCAGCCAAGTCTGTAACTCCAAAGCACTTACTCATGTCATTTTGAATGTTATCCATTAAGGTGACAATAACTTGTAGAGGGGTCTATTAAAGCGGACAGCTTAGGTTGACTCTCTGTCATCTAAGCCTCCACTCATTCACAGCGGCTTTTAAGCACTGGCTGTCCAGGGAACTGAGAGGTGAGATGGTGGCGACTAGCATGGCTTCTTTGGCTGAGTCCGCTATGACAGGCCACATTTACCATCCGCATCAGTAGGTGAAGGCTAACTGTTTCCCATCAGGGGGCGCCCAGCAATAGTGTAAAAGCCAATTCCATGAGGTTACCTGCTGACTGAGGAGGTCCATTCCAATAATGGAAAAAGGGATGGTCTCAGGGGGAACGAGGACAGAAGCATCTTTTAGCAAAACTAGGCCAATTTTAATAGGTACGTGGGTAATTACTTCCTGGATTAAGCCTCCTACCAAGCCTCCTTGCTGGGGCCCTTGAAGGCATGAGTGCTTCCCAGGATTAAGGATACCCAGGCAAACCCTGGAAACCCTGATGGTATAGTGGTTAAGTACTGTGGCTGCTCTAACCATAAAGATCAGCATTTCAAATCTACCAGGCGCTCCTTGGAAACTCTATGGGGCAGTTCTATCCTGACCTATAGGGTTGCTATGAATCGGAATCAACTCAACAGCAATGGGTTTAGTTTGTTTTTTTTTTCGATTAGGGGAGCCCTGTTCAACAAGGCCAGCCAGTGTTGTTTATTTTTTGGAGCCCACACTACAGTTAACACAGTAAAAGGGTCTGGTGGAAGTGGCCACCTGGCTCCTATGGGAGAAGCCTGCTGTGGGTTGTAATCTAACCCTAGTATTGTAATTGCTCCACTGATTTATCAGAGATCATCCAATTCAGGACCCCCTCGTTCCTCAGGAAGCCCTGGTGGCACAGTGGTTAAGAGCTCGGCTGCTAACCAAAAGATCGGCAGTTTGAATCCACCAGCTGCTCCTTGGAAATCCTATGTGGCAGACTTACTCTGCCCTATAGAGTTGGACTTAACAGCAATGAGTTTGCTTTGGGTTTTGTTCCTGAGGAGAAGCCATGGTGGCGCAGTGGTTAAGTGTTTGGCTGCTAACCAGAAAAGGTCAGTGGTTTGAACCCACCAGCTGTACCTGGGGAGAAAGATGTGTTATCTGCTCTTGTAAAGATTACAGCCTTGGAAACCCTATGGGGCAGTTCTACTCTGTCCTGTAGGGTGGCTGTGAGTTGGAATTCAACTTGAAGGCAGTGGGTTTGATTTTTTTTGGTTTGATGAAAGACAAACACAGAGTCAAGTGTTGCCTGTTAATCAGGAGTGGATTATCCAATTTCACTTTTCACCACATCAAAGATTCTGCTTCTAGGTATGGCTGGCACCATTGCCAGTAAAGAGGACTTCCATTTGTTGGGCACCCCGCTGAGAAACAGCTGGGTGGGCTCAGGTCTCAAGTCAAGTCCACCTCCTCCGGACTTGCTAAGCCATCATCCTGCAACCACCTGTTGCCTGATCAACCTGCTTCAACATCCCCAGCTGATGGAGATCTTTGGCCTCTGCTAATGTTTTACATTGACACTTCGCCCGGGCTCTTATGAAAACTAACGTACAGGGGCAGCCTGCCATGCCATGAAAATCCACATCAAGTTATGTGTGGCCCAGGGCCCAGAGCCTCCTCTGTGGGTCATGCCCGCTTTTTGCAACAATTTTGCAAGGTCCTTTAGCAGGGATACCATTCTCCGTCCCAGGGTACAGCTGCCAATTGCTCAGTTTTCGCCCCCATTTGGCAGAGCTTGCTCCCTGTCAAACAGCCAGGGAGCCGCTTCCTCATCTGGTTCCCAGACGAGGTCCCTCCTTCTCAGCTCTCCCCTTTTGTTTTTTCTGTTATCACTTTGTGGGTGGGTAATGGCAAACACCTGGTGGTGCAGAGGTTAAGCACTCGCCTGCTAACCAAAAGGCCAGCAGTTTGAGCCCACCAGCCGCTCCCTGGGAGAAAGATGTGGCAGTCTACTTCTATAAAGATTTACAGCCTTGGAAACTCTATGGGCAGGTCTACTGTCCTATAGGGTCACTATGAGTCAGAATCAACTCCACCACCATGGGTTTTAGTGGCAAAGTAGAGGGTAAATTATCCCAGTCATTATTATGGTGACACCGTGTTGCCTCTATCCCTAGGGAATCCTTGTCTGTCCCCCCAGGGTCTTCCCCTCCATCCCTGGGCATCCTCTCTGGTGGGGTCCTGGGAAGAAGCAGGGCCCAGCACGCATCTCGTGGTTTGCAGCACTGTTGGGTAGGTATGAGCCCCCTTTGGAGCCCTGGGAGGGGCACGGATATGTTGTTGTTGGGTGCCGTGAAGTTGATTTTGACTGTAGTGACTGTGTAGGACAGAGTAGAACTGCCCCGCAGGGTTTCCAAGGCTGTAATCTTTACGTAAGCAGACTGTCATACAGTGCATCACTAGGGCTGGTGTCACTGCCCCCCTCGCCCGGGGTGGGTGGGGCTGGCCAGCAAACCCCCTCCCAGTGAGTGGGGCGGCCTGGCCCTGCCTCTCCCCCCACTATGCAGGGCCCAGCACCCATGCGCAACCCCAACTCTCCCGGCCCCACCCCCTGCGGCTCCCCGCAGCTCCTTCCCTCTCCCACTGGCTAAGGAGACCCTCCTCTCTGCCTGATTGCTGATACTGTGACCCAGCCACCAGCACCTTGACTGGTGGGTGATGGAGGGGGGAGGAGGTGGTGGTGGTGATGAATTACCACACTGGGTGACACCAACCCTTGTGACTGGTGAGTGATGGGGGGGTGATGAGTTACCACACTGGGTGATGGCTGACACCAAACCTAGTGACACAACTGCCTAGGTGGCCCCTCCTCCAATGGCATCCATTCGCCTGCTGCCACCACTGCTGGCACTGTGGACCCTGGAGTCATTTTGGTGTCACCTCCTCTGACAGTGTCAGGGAGTGCAGTCCGTATCCCCCTAGTGACACCACTGCTACCACATCTTTCGCCCATGGAGTGGCTGTTGGGTTCAAACCCCTGATCTCTTGGTTAGCAGCCAAGTACTTAACCACTGCATCACCAGGGCTCCTTTTCCTGCCTTTAGTCATTTTAAAGAACACTTTAGTTGGTTTGGCGCCTCAATATCCCCCCGGGAAGGGGCTAGAATGACGCTTTCCGCAGCGGCAGGTCTGAGTAAAGATTACAGAGACAAAGATGTCTCCGCCATCTGTGCCTCGACCCAATACTTCTGCCTTATCCACTCACCTGCCTGCCATGGCAGTTCCCTGGGTTGAGGACGTCCTGTCCTCTCTGATGTCCCCAAATCACCTGTCCAGCTCCTCGGAGCTGCTCTAACTACATGGTTGGGGCAGCCCACCCTCTCCTTTTCCTCAGGCCCACAGGTCTGACAATGCCCAGCACCCACCTCGTGGGGACCCAGGCAGAGGGCTGACCTCCCTCCCCACAGAGTGCAACTCGGTGCCTCTGACCCTGAAGGTCAGTTCTCATAGCAAGGGTCACTCCAGATACTGGTGCTATCGCTGGCCAGGCCAATGAGGCAGGGTGGACCATAGAAAATACAGCACGCAGCAGAGTAAAGAGCAATGCTTCACCACACTGACACAGACACGGTCCATGTTTTGAGCCCCAACCACTTAACACAGTCCAGGGTCGTTTTGTCAACTGATTGCCCTACTGACTGGGCAGATCCTTTTTTTTTTTTTTTTTAATGATCAGCGCGAAAAAAATCCTCTCCTTTTTCTAGTTGCCACTTGTAGTTAATTCGAAGTTCAGGGCTGAACAAGGAAAAACATATGGCCACGAGGTGGCAGTGTTGCACAAGTTATTTTTTGGGGCCTGGGCTTCTCTGGGAAACCCTGGTGGTGTGGTTAAGAGCTAGGGCTGTAACCAAAAGGTTGGCAGTTCGAATCCACCAGGTGCTCCTTGGAAACTCTATGGGGCAGTTCTACTCTGTCCTATAGGGTCGCTGAGTCGGTAATCGACTTGACAGCAGCGGGTTTGGTTTTCTTGGTTTTGGGATTCTTTGGGTGGTAAACATGTTTATTGTGCTCTGCTGCTAACTGAAAGGCTGATGGTTCAAGTCCAACCAGAGGTGCCTTGGAAGAACGGCCTGGCAATCTACTTCTGAAAACACAGCTATTAAAAACCCCATGGAGCACAGTTCTACTCTAACACACAGGGGTCTCCATGAGTCAGGGCATGAGCCAAATGGCAATTGGTTGGTTAGTTAGTTGACAGTTGCTTCATTGCTAACAATTGTTGTTAATAGTTGCTGTGGTGTCAGCTTCAATTCATGGCAATCTTATGCATAACAGAGCACAACGTTGCCCGGTCCTGTGCCATCTTCACAATCATTGGTATCTTAGCCTGGGTTCTCGAGAGAAGAAAAACCAGTGAAGTATATAGAGAGAGAGAGAGAGAGATTTATCTCAAGCAATGGCTCATGTGGTTATAGAGGCTGGCAAGTCCCAAGTCCATGGGTCAGGCATCAGGCTGGAGGTTTCTCCTGACTCCCATAGCTGCAGGGGCTGGCGAACCCAAGCTAGGCATGTCAGGTGGTAGGCCACCGGCTTACGGGCTGCAGAAGCTGACGATCCAAGATCAGCAGGTAAGATGGCTGGCTGCTGGCTCACAGGCTGCAGATGCTGCTGATCCCAAGATGAGCAGGTAATACAGCAGGCTGCTGGCTCAAAGCCCAAGAACTGGAGGTCAGATGATGATGAGCTACATGTAGGACCCAGAGCAAGCCAGCAGGCTTTGCCAGAAAGTCCATATATATGTTGGAGGCAGGCCATATACCCTGAGGAAACTCTCTTACAACTGATTGGCTGATCACATCAGACCACATCATGGAAAATGACTACATCATTACATAACTGCCAAACCACTGAAAATCATGGCCCAGCCAAGGTGACACACATTAACCATCACAGTTGGTATGCTCAAGTCTGTTGTTGCAGCCACTGTATATTTTGAGTGCCTTCCAACCTAGGGGGTTCACCTTCTAACGCTATATCAGACAATATTCTGTTGTGATCCGTAGGCTTTTCACTGGATAATTTTCAGAAACAGATCTCCAGGCCTCCCTTCCTAGTCTGTCTCAGTCTGGAAGCTCTACTGAAACCTGTCCACCATGGGTGACCCTCTTGAGTACTGTCTTAGTTATCTAGTGCTGCTATAACAGAAATACCACAAGTGGATAGCTTCAACAAACAAAAGTTTATTTTCTCACAGTCCAGTAGGCTAGACGTCCGAATTCAGGGCATCAGCTCCAGGGGAAGGTTTACTCTCTCTGTTGGCTCTGGAGGAAGGTCCTTGTCATTAATCTTCCCCAGTTGAGGAGCTTCTCAGGTGCAGGGACCCCAGGTCCAAAGGACACACTCTGCTCCTGACACTACTTTCTTGGAGGAAGACTCATTAACAACCTGCGTTACGCAGATGACACAACCTTGCTTGCTGAAAGTGAAGAGGACTTGAAGCACTTACTGATGAAGATGAAAGACTACAGCCTTCAGTATGGATTACACCTTAGTATAAAGAAAAATTCTGACAACTGGACCAATAAGCAACATCATGATAAATGTAGAAAAGATTGGAGTTGCCAAGGGTTTCATCTTACTTGGATCCACAATCAATGCCTATGGAAGCAGCAGTCAGGAAATCAAACGACGTATTCATTGGGCAGATCTGCTTCAAAAGATCTCTTTAAAGTGTTAAAAGGCAAAGAAGTCACTTTGGGGACTAAGGTACACCTGACCCAAGCCATGGTATTTTCAGTAGCCTCATATGGATGTGAAAGCTAGACAATGAGTAAGGAAGACCAAGAAGAATTGATGCCTTTGAATTATGGTGTTATCGGAAAATATTGAATATACCATGGACTGCAAGAAGAATGAACAAATCATCTGTCTTGGAAGAGGTATAGCCAGAATGCTCCTTAGAAGCGAGGATGGCGAGACTTCGTCTCATGTATTTTGGACATGTTTTCTCCAGTCCCTGGAGAAAGACATTGTACTTGGTAAAGTAGAGGGTCAGCAAAAAAGAGAAAGACCCTCAAGGAGATGGACTGACACAGTGGCTGCTATCACGGGCTCAGATATAGCAATGATCATCAGGATGGTGCAGGACCGAGCAGTGTTTCGTTCTGTTGTACACAGGGCTGCTATGAATCAGAATCAACTCGTCGGCACCTAACAACAAACGATAATAGTGCTCAGTATGGGTCAGGCACTCTTCTAAGTGCTTTACAAACATTAACCCATATAAGCTTCATAACAGGCCTATGAGATTGTATATTGTCATTGTACTCATTTTACAGATGAGGAAACTGAAGCACAGAGAGGGTAGTTAAATTGTCCAAGGTCACAGAGTTAGTAAGTGGTTGAGCCAGGATTTAGACCAGGTGGACAGGTTCCAGAGTCCAGATAGCACGTGCCTCTCCATAAGCCTATTAGGTTTCCAAAGGCTGATTCTGTTTGGTGATTGGCCACAGAAACTTACTGACAGTAACTTAATGCCAGACTAATCAGCCACTGCCCGTGTGATAGAAAAACGAGCACAGACTTAGAATATGAGGCAATGTGTGGCCTGACAGAAAACTAGCTCAGGATGATGCAACCCACAGATGGAAGGAAGGTGCTGCCCGTTCTTGTCAGGCCGTGGAGAGTGGATCAAAGGTGGTACCCAGCCTGAAATATACCTACTCCTCACTTATTGACTATCTCATTATCTGACATTTTGCATTTCCGACAATAATAAAAAAATCTACTATCTGACTATTTTGTGCACTGATGTACGTCTGGCATTAACAAACTCCGAGGTGCGAGGCAAGAGTAACCGTGGCTGTGATGGTTGAGGTTGTGTGTCAACTTAGCTGGGCCATGATTCTCAGTGGTTTGGCAGTTATGTAGTGATGCAGTCATCTTCCATTTTGTGATCTGATGTGGTCATCCTCCATTTTTGCATAACGCTATTTTTGCATAATGACCTGATCTTTGGAACCTAAACCATGTCGATAAGTTAGGAGTGGGTGTATAGCTTTGGCTCCAGCCTTTCATTCTTACATTTTCTCCAGGTTGAGCACATCCACCTTTCAATAGGGAAGATTTTGAGGCCCATTTTTCCATATTTGTTACTTTGGCTACTAGAGATTTTCATACCCACTGTTATTAATAATCTTACCATAGATTCAGGAAATAGGTTTCCTGAACACACAATGGTGCCTCTTTCATTTAATTTCTCATGGGGTCATGTCATAAGACATCTTCTCTTCCATATTTACAAAATGCAAAGTTAATCCTAAAATCCTTCTTTGGCATCCTATTGTTCTTAGAAAAAAAGTCTGAGTCCTTGTTGTTAGCGTCAAGTTGGCTCCAACTCATAGCGACCTTAGGTATAACAGAACAAATCGTTGCTCGGTCCTGTGCCATCTTCATACTCGTGGGTATGTTTGAGTCTATTGTTATGGTTATTGTGTCAGGCCATCTCATGGAGGCTTTGCCTCATTTTTGCTGACCCCTGTACTTTACCAAACAGGATGTCTTTTCCTTAATGAGGTCTAAAGATCCAGAACAATCTACTGCCAACCTTGTTTCAATTTTTCAAAAGCATCTTGCTTTCCCTTTTTCCTAGGACATGTGCCATGCATGCCGCTGTCCTGTCAAGCACCTTTATCCGTCATATACACAATTATATGTAAATTATATGTGTAATGCATCTGCCCCCCCCCCACCAGATCATGAGCTCCACTAGAGTGAAGGTGTCTCTTACACTCACTGATATTTATAACTCCAGTGCTTGGTTCATAGTAGGTGTTCAGTATGTATTGACACATGAATGAATGTTAATAAATGTACAGATCTTTAAAATTTAGCCTCTTACAAACTACCCTACCACAGTCACCACCATCATGGGATTATTTTAAAGCAACTCCCAGTCATCATACTATTTCAACCACAAATTCTTCAGTATATATATGTCAAAGGACCCTTTAAAAAAATTAATACCATTTGCACAGCCAAAATTTTTTTTAAATATCATCAAACATCCAGTCAATTTTTTCAGTTTCCCAGATCAGCTGTAAATGTCTTTTTTGTTGTTGTTGTTCCGTGTCAGAATCCCAACATGATTCATACCTTTCATTTGGTTGATATGTCTCTTGAGTTTCTTCAACAGTTCCCCTTTTCCTCTTTCTTACCTTTCCAAATTTATTTCTTAAAGAAACGAAGTCATTTGTCCTGTAGTTTCCCAGATTTTTTATTTTACTGATTGCATCCCTGTAAAAACAAAACAAAACAAAAAAGACCAGTTGCCATCAAGTCGATTCCGACTCATGGCGACCCCATGTGTGTCAGAGCAGAACTGTGCTCCGTAGGGCTTTCAATAGCTGGTTTTTCAGAAGTAGATTGCCAGGCCTATCTTCCGAGGTGCCTCCGGGTGGACTCGACTCGCCAACCTTTCAGCGAGCAGCTGAGCTTGCTAATGCACCACCCAGGAACTCTGCAGCCTTGTAACAAAAACCAAACCAAACCCACTGCCATCAAGTTGATTTTGACTCATAGCAACCCTACAGGACAGAGTAGAGCTGCCCCATAGGGTTTCCAAGGCTGTAAACTTTACGGAAGCAGACTGCCACATCTTTGCCCCATAGGGTTTCCAAAGCTGTAAACTTTACGGAAGCAGACTGCCACATCTTTGTCCCATGGGTTGAAATCGCCAACCTTTTGTTTAGCGGTTATCGTTTTAACTGCTGCACCATCAGCCTTGTAAAATGGTAGTAGATCTAGAGGCTTGATCAGATTCAGGTTTGATCTGGGGCAAGCCTCACATGTGGTGTAGGGTATGCCTCTTGTATCAGGTCAGCAGGCACAGAGTGTCTGGTTGAGTCAGGTGTTCTCAGCTTGATCCTAACTCAGAATGTTCCCAATAGCTAGATCCATTATTTCCTCAGGGGTTGCAAGATAGGGATATTTGAATACTGTGATTCCTTCTGTATTTATTAGTGTGAATTGTTCTATAAAGAACTTCCCCCCAACTAGTTGTTTACCTAGAAATTCAGTCTGTACAGGAAAGGCAGGATAAAGTCTTGATTCTTTCCCTTTATCAGCTTTAGGAAAAATTACTGTTGGGCTGGTCTTTGCTTCTAGGTCTTTCCAGTGGAGTTAGGATAGGTTCTTTTTAAGAGGAAAATAGTCAGGAGTTTATACTGATCTTCCAATTCCATTCAGGATCACCAGGCTTTTACTTCTTTGATTTTATATTTCTATCTTTTTTTCTCTTGTATGGAAAATCTTGGTCCCTAATGACATTAACATAATTATACATTCACTATAGTCTATAGAGTGTGTGAGTGTGTGTGTGTGCATGTGCGTGTGTGCAGTCTCAAATAACAATGATTGCTGCAAACAATTTAATGCCACCACAGTTCTTTTCATCCTTAGGCTATATCCAACTGAGGATACATAAATTGCTACATTGTAAAGTATTAATAACTTGGAAATAATTCTTCTCTGTGGGGTTATGCCCAAAACTTGATATATGGATAAATGTATTAGTTGCATTTGTTTCCATTTTCATTTCATTTTTGTTTTACAGTTCTGTAAAACAGCTATGTGGCTCCCAAGTCCGAAGGGCCACTAGCTGGAATCCTTCCACCAGTGTGGTGCCTAGCACCTCAAAGACACGAATATTTGCTGACTTTTACTGCATATGTCTACGATCCTTCTGCTCAAATTCACCCACTGAGAAAACCAAAGGGATGTTAAGGACCATGATTTGCCCTAAAGTTCAGCTTGATTTTGTCCTTTTAGGGTGATTTGCAAAGGGAGGGTCAAAGGGCATGTTTCAGGCTCTCCAATCTCAAGCCCTCGCTCCCACAGAGGAAGGATCATAATCTGGCCTGGAAGGGGTTCTGGGGGCGGGGAGAAGTTAGAGTCCTTTGTCTCCACTTTCGCCCAAGGCCTGGAGCCCTCCTTTTTCTTAAGACTTCCTCTTCCTTGGGTCTCTGCCTTTTGCGATTCTTTCTCCATTTCCCTGACCTCCCCTCTTCCTGGTGCAAGAGTCCTTTGCTAATAATTTAGCACATATTAACATTACTATAAACGGAAAAATCAAACCAATTGCCATCGAGTCCCTCCGACTCATGGTGACCCTGTGTGTGTCAGGCTAGAACTGTGCTCCATTGGGTTTTCAGTGGCTGATTTTTTGGAAGTAGAACACCAAGCCTTTCTTTTGAGGCACCTGAGGGTGGACTCGAACTTCCAACCTTTGGGTTAGCAGGCAAGTGTGTTAACTCTTTGCACCACCCAGGAAATGTTACTGTAGTCTAATGACAATTACAATCATCACCTGTAACCACCTGATAGAACATCTGGAAGCATCCCTCACCTTCAAGGTTACTTCCAAGTCTGGCTTTGAAATTTCTGACGAAGAAGACTGCAAAGAGAATATCCTAGTTATTTAAAAATGTTTTACAGAATCTCCCTTGATGTCTGATGCTTTCTCCCTTTTAGATTCAGGTCATGTATCTTTGGACAGAAAACCACAGAAGTAATCTTGTATCCTTCCCAGGGCACCATATCGGGATTCATGTGCTGGCTGGGTGTCCCATTTCTGGTGGTGTTGACTTTAATGACTTGGTTAAGGGGGTGTCTACCAGGTTTCTTCACTATATGCTTACTGTTTTCCCCTTTGTAATTACTAGGTGTCTGAAGGATCACCCACCTTTGAGACGACACAAACATCCTATTTCTCATCATAGGATACACACATACATCATAGTATCCCCACTCATTTTAGTATCCATTGATGATTCTTGCCTGCAATGACTATTACTGTGGTCTTTGCCAAATTGTGAATTTGTCATTCCTTCTATTTTTTTTTTCTACATTAACTATTTGGAATCCTACTACAAGGAAAGGAGCCCTTGTGGAACAATGGTTAAGGGCTCGGCTGCTAACTGAAAGGTTGGCGGTTCAAACACACCCAGTGGCTCCACCGGAGAAAGACCTGGCGATCTGCTCCTATAAAGATTACAGCCTAGGAAACCCTATGGGGCAGTTCTTCTCTGTCACATGGGGTTGCTCTGAGTCAGAATCGACTTAATGGCATCTAACAACAACTACAAGGAAAAGCTGTCCCCTCTCCCCCGTTTCTGTATTCAATTGTGTGTTTATGTCCAGATGGACTTGTGGATATTTATTTTATTTGTGTGGGTTACAATCCATTGCTATCATTATTTATCCTATTGCTCAAATAATAGGGGATTGCAGTAACAAGGGACTGGCTAGGAAGAGATAAAGAGACTTCTTAAGAACACAGGAATAGGAGATAGAAGCAGCAGCTACTGCTCCTGGGGCTGGATTAGAGGGGCTGAGGAAAAGCTCCTCAGGGCTGAGAGGCAGAGCATGGTGGCAGCTGTGGCTCACTGCATGGTGAGTAGTTCACTGAGCTGCTATTTCTAGGATAACTGTGCACTAGAGAAAGGTTACTGATACCAAGAAACAGACAACATCATCATGGCCTCTGGTCGGGGCCAGTTACATATTCTGCAGGGCCCAGTACAAAATGAAAATGTGGGACTCCTTGTTCAAAAGCAAGTTCCTGGGTGGCATGAACTTTGTGTGTGTGTGTGTGTGTGTGTGTGTGTGTGTGCGCGTGCGCGCTCTTTATATGAAGGTTTACGGAGGACATTAGTTTCTCGTTAAACAATTACTACATATATTGTTTTGTGACATTGGTTGCCAACCCACAACGTGTCAACACTCTCCCCTTCTCTTCCTTGGGTTCCTCATTTCCATTTGTCCAGCTTTCCTGTCCCTTCCTGCCTTCTTGTCCTTGCCCCTGGGCTGGTGTGCCCCTTTAGTCTCATTTTGTTTTATGGGCCTGTCTAATGTTTGGCTGAAGGGTGAACCACAGGATGACTTCATTACTGAGCTAAAAGGGTGTCCGGGGGCCATACTCTAGGGGTTTCTCCAGTCTCTGTCAGGCCAGTAAGTCTGGTCTATTTTTTTTTTTTCCTGTTGAGTTAAGATTTTGTTCTACATTTTTCTCCAGCTCTGTGTGGGATCCTCTATTGTGATCCCTGTTAGAGCAGTCTGTGGTGGTAACCGGGCACCATCTAGTTGTGCTGGACTCAGTCTGATGGAGGCTGTGGTAGTAGTGGTCCATTAGTCCTTTGGACTAATCTTTGCCTTATGTCTTTAGTTTTCTTCATTTTCCACTGCTCCAGACTGGGTGAGACCAGTGGAGTATCTTAGATGGCTGTTCACAAGCTTTTAAGAACCCAGACACTACTCACCAAAGTAGAATGTAGAACATTTTCTTTATAAACTTTCTTATGCCAATTGAGCTAGATATTCCCTGAGACCATGGTCCCCAGAGCCCTCAGCCCAGTAATTTGGTCCCTCATGGAGGTTGGATGTGTCTATGGGGCTTCCATGACCTTGCCTTGGACAAGTTCTGCTGGCTTCTCCAGTATTGTGGCACAAACTGTTAAGTGCTCAGCTACTAACTGAAAAGTTGGTGGTTCGAATCTACCCAGAGGTGCCTCAGAAGAAAGCGCTGGTGATCTACATCCAAAAAATCAGCCATTGAAAACCCCATGGAGCACAGTTCCATTTGCACATAGATGGGGTCACCAAGAGTTGCAATTTAAAAAGCAAAAAGAAAGTGCTATTAAAGGTACTAAAATATAAAGCTTTATTCCTTTCATCCATGGTCTCTCTCTGGACTTGTCATGGTGTTTCTCGTTTGCTATTTAATGTCATTCTAAGCAAAGAAAAATTAAATATTTCAATCCTTTGCGTGCATTTTGCCATTCGCTTTTATATTGTGCAATGCTAGTTTTAAATGCAAATCTTGTCAGCCTCAATTTACAGATGAAGACACTGAGTACAGAGTGATTCGGTAACCTGCCCAGGGTTTGAACTCAGGCAGCCCGACTCCAGGGGTCATGCTCTTTCCTGCTATGGACGGCTGCCACTCCTAAAGCATCTGCTGAAGGGATGATTGATTGAGAGAAGGGAAGTATGATTGAGATGGCCTCTCCAGCGATTTGAATGAGGGCAGTGGTGGCTGGGTGGTAGAATTCTCACCTTTCATGTGGGAGACGCGCGTTCAATTCCCAGCCAACGCATGTCATGCACAGCCATCACCTGTCTGTCAGTGGAGGCTTGCCTGTTGCTATGATGCTGAACAGGTTTCAGCAGAGCTTCCAGACTAAGACAAACTAGGAAGAAAGGCCTGGCGATCTACTTCCAAAAAATCAGCCAGTGAAAACCCTATGGATCGTTAATGGTCTGATCCCCAACTGATCGTGGGGCTGGTGTGTGAGCAGGCAGTGTTTTGTTCCATTGTGCATGGGGGTCACCATGAGTCGGGGCTGACTGGATGGCAGCTAACGACAATAACAAGATGGAAGACGCTCTGGTTCTAGGTAGAGTCTTGGGCAGCTTTAGAACCCTGGGGCCAAGCCAGGTCTGGGGGGAGGAGTTGCTGCCCCATTGATCAAAGGGCTTCCAGGCCTTCAACTCTCTTCTTGACTCACAATCTCGTTCACTCTGCTTCCTGTAATATCTTTTCAGCCTAGTCACGACAACCATGATGGCAAGTACAGTTGTTAAAAAGGTGACATTTTGGCTAACTGTGGTCAGGGAAGCAGCCAGCCTGCTCCCCTTGTGCCCCTCTTTTCTAAGCTTTTGGCTCTAGGTCCTGCTTACACAGTAATGGTACTGTGGGGTAGTAGCAAGGCAACAGAGTTAGAGACTCTGGTTCAAATCCCCTCCATTCCACTATTATAGCTGTGAGGCCTGGCTAGCTATGGTGCTTTTGGGACCTCAGTTTATTTCCTCCCTGCAAAGGCTTAATAATACATACAGGGGCCGGGGCAAGGAATGAATGGAGTGATTTGAAAGCTTATATATTAAAAAAAAAAATCCTGTTGCCATCAAGTCAATTCCGACTCATAGCAACCCTATAGTGACCCTATAGGACAGAGTAGAACTGCCCCATAGGGTTTCCAAGGCTGTAAATCTTTATGGAAGCAGACTGTCCGTTCTTTCTCCCACAGAGCAGCTGCTGGGTTTGAACCACTGACCTTTTGGTTTGCAGGTGAGCGCTTAACCACTGTGACGCCAGGGCTCCCGAGCTTATATATATGTATATAGCACTCTACAAAAGTAATGCATTCTACTTATCTATTTGGTATCCAAAAAAAAAGGAGGGGTGACCCTGCACTTCCCCATCTTCCCAGCCAGTCCCACAACCCCACCCACCCCAAAAAGTCACATGAGGAGAATCCCCCTGGCATCCTCACCTCGGAAACTCACTGCCTCCTCTCTGCCATCTCACCCCTACTGCAGGTTCCACCTCTCTACTCTCCTGTGGTAGCGAGGTCACCCCCTTCTCTATCCTCTGACCTATATGGTCATCTCAGTGGGGAACAATCAAGTGATTCTTGACCTTTGAGCTGAACTCTTCCCTCCTTCAGTTGTGCCCTGTGGTCAGTGGGATAATGGCCCCCAAAGATAGTCACGTCCTAATCCCTGGAATCTGTGAATTTTGCCTTATATGGCAAAGGGTATACTGCAGCTATGATGAAGTTAAGGATTTTGAGATGGGGAAACAATCCTGGACTCACAGTGAGTAGAACTGCCCTATAGGGTTTCCAAGGATCGGCTGGCGGATCCGAACTGACCATCTTTTGGTTGGCAGTTGTAGCACTTAACCACTATGCTACCAGGACTCCATATCCAGATGGGAACCTAAATGTAATCACAAGTGTCCTTGTCAGAGGGAGGCAGAGGGAGATTTGAGTACAGAAGAAGGCAATGGGATGACTGAAGCAAGATGCTATCTATGCTGCTGGCTTTGAAAATGGAAAAAGGGGCCAAGAGCTAAAGAATGCAAGGAATGCAGTTCTAGAAGCAGGAAAAGGCACAAAAGTGGATTCTCCCTTAGAGCTTCCAGAGGGAGCATGGCCCTGCCAACACCTTGATTTCAACCCAGTGAAACTGATTTTGGACTTCTGACTCCCAGAACTGTAAGAGAATACATTTGTGTTGTTCTAAGCCACTAAGGTTGTGATAATTTGTCACAAAGGCAGCAGGTAACTAATATATGCCTTAAGATCCCTTCTTCTCTTTTTCCTGTAATATAGGAAACCCCAAGCTTTAGCTAGTTACATGGCCACGAGCTTACCTCTACATTTTTTCCCAGCCTCCTTTGCAGCTAGGTTTGGCCATGTGACTAAATTCTGGCCAATGGTATGTGAGCAGAAGTGACATACACACCTTCTAGCTCATGCCTTTAATCTGTCTCCCCTTCACTCTGGGAGAATGGGAGCTGGGGCAGCCATCTTAGATCTTGGGGTGGAAGCTCCAAGTTGAAGACAGTTGAGCAACGAGAGAGTAGGAACCTGAATCTCAGTTACCTTCAGACTTGAGGCCACCATATTAGCCCTGGACTGCTTGGACACTCCAACTGGTTACCTCTGGAGGTAACCGTCTGCCTTGTTTAAGCCATTGTTATTTTAGCCTTTGTTACAGGGGCTGAACCTATATTGTAATCAATACTCTCACTTTATGTGTGGTTTCCTCAAAGATTTCTCCCAGTCTAGAACAGTACCAAGAGGATGTATAACAATTTATAACAGATCACCACCTTATGCTAACCCGAGCATAAAATAATAAAAATGTCATTTGCTTAGCTCTTTAAACATCCATCTTCATGTTTTGCTCTTGGTAGGCAACAGCCCTCTGTTTTTCTGAGGCAACCAACCTCAATTTTCCTCCTTGGACTGTAAGTTCACGTCCACCTATGCCCTCCTCCTCACTTTCCAGATCAGAGGAAGAAGCATCTTCCCTCCTGTCTTGCTTATCTAGTGCTGCTGTAACGGAAATACCACAAGTGGGTGGCTTTAGTGAACAGAAATGTATTTTCCACAGTTTAAGAGGCTAGAAGTCCAAATTCAGGGTGCTGGCTCTAAGGGGAGGCTCTCTCTGTCCACTCTGGGGGAAAATCCTTGTCTCTTCCAGCTTCTCTTCCTCAGGTCCTTGGTGATCTCCATGTGGCACCAATCTTTCCCCATTTGTGCTTGCTTGCATCTGTGCCTATTTTGCTCCTTTTATATCTCAGAAGTGATTGGTTTAAGACACACCCTACACTGCTATGGTCTCATTAACACGACAAAAAAAATCCTATTTCCAAATGGGATTACATCCACAGGCGTAAAAAACCAAAACCAAACTGCTGTCCAGTTGATTCCAACACATAGCAACCTTATAGGACAGAGCAGAATTGCCCCATAGGGTTAGAATTCACAACACATATTTTTTGGGGGCACAGTTCAATCCATAATATCTCTTTACTGAGGCTAAACTCCACTCCAACAACCCCTCATCACCTTTCTCTCTTCCAGGCACTCTGCTCTAATGAGCACTCCTTGAGTTTTAATCTCTCCCTCTCTACTACTTCCCCTTTCTCTACAAATATTTACAATCATAAAAGGAAAAAGAATGTCTCCACTTTGAATTAACTGATCCCAAGTGTCATGGATTGAACTGTGCCCCCCCTAAAATATGTGCATCAACTTGGCTAGGCCATGATTCCCAGTATTGTATGATTATCCACCATTTTGTCATCTGAAGTCATTTTCCTATGTGTTGTAAATCCTACCTCTATGATGTTAATGAGATGGGAGTAGTGGCAGTTATGTTAATGAGGCAGAACTCAATCTACAAGATTAGATTGTATCTTAAGCCAATTTCTTTCGAGATGTTATAAAAGAGAGAAGCCAGCGGAGAGACAAGGGGACCTCATACCACCAAGAAAGCAGTACCAGGAGAAGAGCACATCCTTTGGACCCAGGGTTCCTGTGGGGAGAAGCACAGGACTGCTAGAGTGTGAGAGAATACATTTCTCTTTGTTAAAGCCATCCACTTGTTGTATTTTGCTTATAGCAGCACTAGATGACTAAGAGAGTTTGGTATCAAGAGTGGGGTGCTGCACTAACAGATACCTAAAATGTGGAAGCAGATTTGAAACTGAATGGATAGAGGGTGGAAGAGTTTTAAAGTGCCTAATAGTAAAAGCCTAGACTATTGCCTTGAAGAGACTGTTGGTGGAATTATGGACGTCAGATAATTTTGGTATGGACTCAGAAGTAAGTGAGCAGAAAAATGGCAGCAGCAGAACCAGGAGACCAGCATGAGACAGTGTTGAGCCGACCCCCTGAGTGAGAAAGCTGAGTGCCTTCTGGCTGAAGTTTACTGGTGGAGTGGGGTGCCTCCAGCCACTTCTCGGTGTAGCTACAGAGCTTTGGAACACTTGCCCCAGGAAGGCAGACAATGGTTTAGAGGCTCGAAGGGCCTAGAGGCCAAGGAACTGGGAAGCAGAAACTGAAGAGACAAGGAACACAGGAAGTCAAGCTGCCTCATTTTCAAAGGGTATGGCCATGACCTCTAGGGTTTTAAAGCGTAGAGCCTCTGGAGTTTCTAAGGGTGGAGTCACCACTCAGATGGACTAGGAGAATGGTGCATCTAAAGCCGAGGGAGCAGAGTTGCTGCCCCAGTGGGCCTGGAAGGTGGAGCTAAAGCCCAGGACCGAAGGGCCTCCACTCAGAATTGGACAGTGTGGCCAATACCTAGAGTCCGGAGGGCAGGGGTATTGTATAAATGGTCTCAGAGAACAGAGAATTATTTTCAAATCCTTGAGGGCTAAACTAATGTGTTCTGTTGACTTGCTCGGTGCCTGTTATCACTTCTTTCCCTCCAATTTCTCCCATTTGTAATGGAAATGTCTAGTTTGTGCCTGTTCCACCATTACATTTTAGAAGTAGATAACTTGTATTCTAGATTTCACAGATGAAGAGGAAGTTTTGGATTTTGGACTTGAAGTTGCTTTAAGACATTTGGTATGATATGATGGGGTGAATGTGTTTTACATGTAGCAAGGACATGAATTTTGGGGGGCCAAAGGGTAGAATATCATGGATTGAATTGTGCCCCCTTTAAAATATGTTTATCAATTTGGCTGGGCCATAATTCTCAGTATTGTGTGATTGTCTACCATTTTGTCATCTGAAGTGATTTTCCTATGTGTTGTAAATCCTACCTCTATGATGTTAATGAGATGGGAGTAGCAGCAGTTATGTTAATGAGGAAGGACTCAATCTACAAGATTAGATTATATTTTAAGCCAATCTCTTTTGATATATTATGAGAGAAGTGAACAGAGAAACAGGGAGACCTCATACCATTAAGAAACCAGCACTGGGAGCAGAGCATGTCCTTTGGACCCAGGGTTCCTATGTGGGGAAGTTCCTAGACCAGGGGAAGATTGATGAGGACATGGATCTTCCTCCAGAGCCGACAGAGAGAGAAAGTCTTCCCCTGGAGCTGACGCCCTAAATTTGGACGTGTGGCCTACTAGAGTGTGAGAGAATAAATTTCTCTTTGTTAAAGGCATCCACTTGTGGTATTTCTGTTATAGCAGCACTAGATGACTAAGACACCAAGCAATCATCTTATCCATCTTCTTTCTTTCAAAGCAAAGCTTCTCAAATAGTCATATTTCCTCTCCAATCTTAACCCCCTTAACGTGAGTCCGCCTCCACTCCACCTAACATCTAACTTAACCTTTCTGCCTCAAAGGTCACCAGCAATCCTCTAATGGCCAAATTCAGTCATTTTTATTCAGTGCTCATTTCTTTTGACCGCTCTGTGGCACTATCACAGTTAAATACCTTCTCTTTTCTCGGTGTCTGGGCAAACACTTTTAATTCTCCTCCAGTCTTGCCAGATCTTTCACTGATACCCTGGACACTGGAGTGGGCACTGCTTTCTATTTTTGGTCCAGTACCCCCTACTTTGGGGAACTGCCCCTACCCCCCTCCATGTGACTGAGATGGGTGGCCAATTACAGGAGCCAGGAGCCCTGACCCAGGGGAGGACAGATGACCCAGGCTAGGCCATCAGACTCTTCCGTTCAGGAACTTGATTATCCAGCCGAAACACACAGTGATGAAGGGTGGTCAGAGAGAAGTCCTCTGAAGGCAGTATCCTAAAGAGATGGTTTATAAGTGTCTGCTCCTAAGATATCTGGAGCTTTCCTGGTTCATATCCATCTTGAAGCATGATCATTCAGCTCTTTGGTTTTTTAAGTTACCCAAAATACTTCTAATGAATTCTTGTATTGCTTAAATTAGCTATAGTTGGGTTCTGTTGTTCATAATTAAAGAATATGAATGGCCACAACAGTCCCAAAGGTGTTGTTCTTAGCTCTTGTCTTCTTTTTCATCTAGATCAGTGGTTCTCAATCTTTAATGTTTATGAGAATCAAATGGAGTCACCCTGAAATGCAGATTCCTGGCCCCAGGCCTAGAGATTCTAATTCAGTGGGTCTGTGCTGGAACCCAGGAATCTGCATTTTTTTAAAAGGATGCCATATGCTTCTGATGAAAGTGATATGGAGATGTGGAAGAGTCTGTTTGTACTCACTCACTTCCAGTTCTCCTCTTCTTCCTGAGCGTATGGCAGAATTACCCTTCAGAGCCCCCTTGTGATAAGAAGGGACCGTGTGACTATTTCTGACCAATGGGCTAAAAGTAGAAATGCTATGCGTCACTTCTAGGTCAAAGCATTCAAGAGCCATCGTGAGAACCTTTCACACACTCTTCTCCCCTGCTGTGTTGACCAGGGAGGGCATATCCTTCATCCTGGGTTCCTGAGTGATATCATGGAGAGAGTCTCTGGCCAATCCATGTTGGACATATAACATGAGGGAATAATAAACCTCTGTTGTGTGAATCCACTGATATTTGAGGCTAATTTGTTACTGCAACATAATGTAGTCTACCCTGACTAATACAGTGAACTACACTTTGAGAAACAATGACCTACACATTTCCCCTCATTATTCTCAGAAAGTCCTAAGTTGTTACGGTATTTGGGTAGTGATGACACACAAAGGATGTAGGACTCTACTTACTGCAAGGCACAGCACAACTCACATCCAATTTGCTGCTGTCTACAACCTGAGTCCCCCCAAGGAAGCTAACGCTAAGAAGAACTTAAATAACAAATAAACACTAAGACTGAGCTCTTGTCTCCATACGGTTGATTCTCCACTCAGCAGCCAGAATGATCTTAAATGTTAAATGGAAATGAAGTTATGTCACTCTTCTGCTCCCATCAATTCCATTTTCCACCAAGAAAAAAAAAATCCTACCAAGGCCCCACCTGTTCTGGTCTCTGTCTCTTCTGATTCATGTTCTGCACTCTCTGCCTCCCTTGTGCCACTATAGTCACTTACTCTTCCTGCTATTCCTCAAATGCACAAAGTTGATTGCTACCTCAGGGTGTTTGTATTTGGAGGTCCCTCAGCCTGGAAAGTTCTCCCTGGATCTTTGTGTAGCTTGCTCCCTGATTGCATTCGGATCTCTGCTCAATGTCACTTCCCCAGAGAAGTTTTTCTGGCCTTCTTATGTAAAACAGTCCAACTCCTCCACCCCATTACTCTCCAACCCTTTATTCTGCTTAATTTTTCTTCATACTACTTATCACTGATACCTCTTCATATAATATATATTTATATGTACTTGTTCATTACCTATTTCCCCCATTAGACTGTAAGCGCTGTGACAGTAGAGCCTATGTTTTACTTGTCCCTTGCTATATCCCAATGCCTAGTACAGAGCCTGACACATAATAGGTGCTTGATAAGTAGTTGCTGAATGAATGAATGAATGAAACTACAGTGCCACTAGACACATACAACCAATATCACCCCATTACAGATGACTCCCAAATTCCTCTATCCAGCCTTATATTCCAGACCTACATCTCCAACTTCCTGGAGGACATCTTCGGATAGCTGTCCCATCAGCACCACCAAGTCAAATGTCCAAAACCATCCAGACCAGCTTCTTCTCATGACATGGACATCTGGCCTCCAAACTTTTTCATCCCCTTCTCTTCATCCTCCACCTTCAACCAGCAGCAACATCTATGAGGTCATACTCCATCATGTGTTTCACTTCCAACCCTGCCTTTTAATTCCTGTCATGGATTGAATTGTCTTGTGTCCCCCCAAAAATATCTGTCAACGTGGTGGACTACGATTCCCAGTATTGTGTGATTGTTCACCATTTTGTCATCTGTTGTGATTTTTTTTCCTATGTGTTGTAAATCCTATCTCCAAGATATTGATAACATGGGATTAGCAGTGGTTATGTTAATGAGTCAGAACTCAATCTACAAGGTTGGATTGTATCTCAAGCCAATCTCTTTGGAGATATAAAAGAGAGAAGAGAGCAGAGAGACATTGGGACCTCATACCACCAAGAAAGCAGTGCTGGGAGCAAAGTGCCTCCTTTGGACCTGGGGTCCCTGTGCCTGAGAAGCTCCTAGACCAGGGAAAGATTGATGACAAGAACCTTCCCCCACAGCTGGCAGAAAGAGAAAGCCTCCCCCTGGAGCTGGCCCTCTGATTTTGGACTTCTAGCCTACCAGGTTGTGAGAGAATAAATTTCTCTTTGTTAAAGCCATCCACTTATGGTAGTTCTGTTATAGCAGCACTAGATAACCAAGACGATCCACCACCCCCATTACTTTAAGGAACATTCTTCTCATGGCAATCTGGTCATAGAGGTGGGAGGAATCAACAAGGTCTTTCAGTCCAGCCTCCTGCCCAGTGCCCAAATCCTTTCCCTAACCATCCTGACAGCTGGTCATGTTTGCACTTCAGCTTTGAACACTTTTGGTGACACTGGCTCTGGCAGCAAGGAATTACCTCATTGAACAATTCTGATTGTTAGAAAATTATTTCTTATATGGAACTGAAATCATGTTATTGATACACACATATGTACATACAGACACAATAGCCTGCCTCCTTCTGGAACATGACAGGCCTGAAAATGTGCAAAGATATGGATGAAATTTTCTGGTTTTACTGTTTTTCCAATTTTCTGGTCTCTTTCCCCACAGGAGGATAAGTGAGAGGAAGTGACACATGTCACTTTTGGGCAGAAGCTTCGAGAGCCAGCTTAAGTGATCTCTTTCCCCTTCACCATGAGACAAGCTCAAGTACAGATAGAGGCTGCTCCAGCAGTCTGGGTTCTGAGAGTGAAGATGACAAGAAACAGAGCTGAGAGGGACCTGTAGTGTGAGTGAGATGACTTGAGTCACTTCAAGTTCTAGAAGAGCTGAAATTTGGAGGTCAATTGTCACCACAACATAACCTAGTCCGTACCAAATTAGTCTGTTTTATTTCTAAATCCTTTCTTCACACAATCTCACTTCCCTGGCCATTCTGACCACTGCCTTTCACCCATTTTTGTCATTCTCTCTCTCAAAATGTGGAATCCAAATCTGAATGCAATATCCCAGGTGCAATCCCACTGGAAGAGAGCAGTCCCTGAGCCTAGGAACTCCTCTGGATAGAGCCGAGAGTTGCTTTTGTGTGTTGCTGGGAGAGTGAGAACCCGCTGTTGTTAGTTGCCAGACAGTCGATTGCGACCCCATGTGTGCAGAGTAGAACTGCTCCATAGGGTTTTCAGGGCTGTGACCTGTCGTAAGCAGATTGCCAGGACTTGCTTCTGAGGCACTTCTGGTGGATTTGAACCGCCAACCTTTTGGCTAGGACTCCAGCGATTAACCGTTTGTGCCACCCAGGGACTCCAGCTCAAGTAGACAGGGCGGCATTTTACAACTGTTAAGTGATCTCTCAAAAACTACCTTGTGGCAGAAGCATATATAAAAACCAAACCCGTTGCCGTCGAGTCGATTCCGACTCATAGCGACCCTATAGGACAGGGTAGAACTGTCCCATAGGGCGTCCAAGGCTATAAAGATGCATATATAGACACCAGGTATTCTTTCTTTTGGCCCCGGCCATGCTGTTAATCTTCATCATCTTGTGTATTGAGCCAGGGGTGCAAATTTGCAGCCCCGGCAGGACTGGGCGCACAGTAGGACTGTCCTGCACGACTTACCGGGTAGTCTGCGTGGCCAGCTCCCGGGAGAAGGCCCTGCGGGAGGTTTGCCCTGGGACCCTGGAGGCGGGGCCCCATTCTCTCACGCAGGCGCTCTCGGGTCCCGCCGCCTCACCCGCCCGCCGCTCGGTGAAGACCGGAGCCTGCACCCTCCTGTCTTCTGGCGCCGATACCCAATGGGCGGCCGTGGGTCTGTCAGGGGGCGTGGCCCGGCCGAAGAGCCGTCTCGGTTGGCCCGCGGCCGGGCGCGGCCCGTGACGTCGTCTCCGTCGCGTTGCGATTTCGGCGTTCTGTCCGCTGGGGCACCTGAAGGAGACTCTGGGACACCGAAGCCGTCCCCCTTGGTCCTCTTTTGCTGCTGCTGCTGCTGCTGCCGCTGCCTGCGCTCTATGAGGAAGATGCTCGCTGCTGTCTCCCGCGTGTTGTCGGGTGCCGCTCCGAAGCCGGTGAGGCGGCCCGGGCGCGGCGGGGTGGGGTGCGAGCGGGCCGGGCGGGAGCCGAGGTGGGGCTCGAAAGTCGAGGAGCCCGCGAAGAGCGGGCTGGGCCTCCGGCGCGCGGCGCGAGCCTTCCCGGGGCTGGGTGCCACGCGCGGAGGTGGGCGAGGGTAGCCGCCGACCTTTGTTTTGCCTCCGCGTGGTGCCTTCAGCTCCTGGCTCTGACAGATGCGGTCGTGGAACTTCCTTCCTTGCCGCTGAAGCTGCCGCCCGGCCTGCCGGCGCCCACTGCCGTGCCCGTGTGGAGTTAGCCGTGGCTTTGCCCAGTTGGGCTTCGCGGGGTGCCGGGCATGTAGGTGTGCTCGAGAAGTCTGCATTGGGTTACTAGAGGCAGAAAAGGTGGCCTTGGTTTTCCTGTCGGGTGCCTAAAATCGCCAGCTGACCTCCCTCCCTGCGTCCGCTCATTTTAATCGTCGAACTTCATTCCCCTGGACCGTACAGTGCTAAGTAGTTAGGAGCGTGGAGTCAAGAGACAGAGTGGTTCGGTCCAAACACCAGCCTCACCATTTATATACTAGCCCTGTATGTAACCTTGGGTAGGTTTTCAACGTACCTGTGCCCGGCTCTAAAATGGACGGAATAATTGTAGGGTTGTTGTGACGATTAAACGAGTTACGTGTATATAAACCTTTCTGAACAGTACCTGGCACACAGTGGGTGCCATGTCGTGTTAAATATTATCATTTATTTGTTTTTGTTCGAATTCAGCTTTTATGAGATGGTCTTGTAATCCAGCCGTTATTTATTTATAACACGTTTTTAAAAATATTCATATACATACACACGGGTATATATTCACTTGGTTTTGTTTTGTTTTTAACTTCCCATTCCCCTCTCCCCCCATTCCCTGGTAACCACTTACCTTCTTGTGTCTACGTAAATGTACCTATTGTAGATAATTCATGTGAGTGGGATCATACAGTTATTATTTATTGACTTCCCAGTTTGGTGTACATATGTTGAGTACCTGTGCGGCTCTGTGGAGGGTTTAGACAGGGTCAGGCTCCTGAAAAACAAGCTTCCTCCCCTTCCCTCTTCCTCACCATTGAGCTTTCTTGGCAGTTAATTCCAGAGCAGTCATGCAGAGCTCAGAGGGAACCACCCTCCCCTGCACATGCGTGCACACACACACATACACACACTCAAGAAGTGAGAATAGGAAGGATTTGGGGAAGGTGCAGGTTAGAGGTTAGCACTATTTATGGCCCCATCTTTTAGTAACTCTCCCAGGACTTTGATGCAACTCTGTCTAGTATGGGCAGAGATTGTCAAAGGGTAGGAAGTGCACCTATCTAGGAATCTTGGTTTCCCAGTACTGCTGTAACAAAAGATACCACAAGTGGGCGGCTTTAGAGAACAGAAATTAATTTTCTCGTAGTTCTGGAGGCTAAAGTCCAAATCAAGGTCTTGGCCACGTGGATTCCTTCTGAGGGCCTCTCTCCTAGCTTCTCGTGTCTGCCGGCAACCCTTGGTGGTCCTTATGTGGCATTTTGTCTTCCTCCTGTGTGTGTCTCTGTGTCTGTTCTGCACTTTTTATAAGACACCTCAGAGGTGATAAGGATCCACCCTGCTCTGCTATGACCTGGCTAACAACGAAAACCGCTATTCCCAGACAGGGTCACTTTCACAGGTATAGGGGTTAGGACTTCAACATAACTTTTAGAGGAACAAAATTCAATCTGTAACAGAATCCTGTTGACCAAAATAACTACAAACACAATTTGATTAATTAGTTATTAGCATTGAAATTGTAACTATCTACTTGAGGGAGTAGCACATTTCAGGACATAACATGAAAATACATGTATTTCTGCATATACGCATGATATGGCAAGTATTTACTGTGCTCTTAATATGTGCCAGGAAACCTTGGTGGCGTAGTGGTTAAGAGCTACAGCTGCTAACCAAGAGGTTGGCAGTTCGAATCCACCAGATGCTCCTTGGAAACCCTACGGGGGTAGTTCTACTCTGTCCTAGAGAGTCGACTATGAGTCGGAATCAACTCCACGGCAATTGGTTTGGTCTTTTGGGTAATAGGTTGGCTGTTCAAATCCACCAGGTGCTCCTTGGAAATCGTATGGGGCAGTTCTACTCCTTCCCATAGGGTCGCTATGAGTCCGAATTGACTGCAGTGGGTTTGGGTGTGTGTGGGTGTGTGGGTGTGTGTGTGTGTGTGTGTGTGTGTGTGTGTGTGTGTGTGTGTGTTTAATATGTGCTGGGCACTAGAATAGGTACTTCACATGCTGTATCTCTTTTAATCTGTACAACATTTGTTTTTATTTAAATGTAAGTAAATAGAAACATGTATTCAACATTGTATAAAAAATCTCAGGCATGTCTTTTGCTGTTGTCTCATCACAGTGATCTGAACTGTAGTTTGAAATGAAATGCAATCTTGTATAGTAACTGCAAAGACTCAAAAAAAGGGAATGTACCAGTACAGGCTATTTTTAGGGGTACTGCAAGCACCCCAGATGAACCCAGCCCAGTGTTTAGGATGCAGTAAAGCAGTTTCAGTGTTTACTTCATCTTAATGTCCTCATCACTAAGCATGCATTTTTCTTTTTTCTAATTGATAGTGGATTTTATGATTTCCTAAACTAACAGCAATTGCTGTAAAAAATTGCTGTAGATTCCTTTGATATATTTGGTTCTTACATTCTTGGTATTATGTTCAGATTTTTATGTTACGTTGAAGAGTTGACTTTGACATGTTTTTATTCTCCCCAACTACTGCTACCCTAGGTTGCTGTTGAAAGTATCTTCTCTATTTAGTTACTTTGAAATTTTGTTTTAGTTACCTTTTGGGTACCACTTGGCTTTCAATTCATTGTTTCTTTAAAATGGCTACAAAGTAGTACTTTCTTTTTAAGTACTGTATTGTGTCCAATTTAAAGGACTACATTAAAAAAAGAAAAACTTTTATAGAATTAATGATGATCTACAGGAAAAGGAAAATTTGTGTGAGTTTTGAAAATACTGTCACTTCTTTGTCCACGTGAACAGATAGAAGTCACTATTTAAAATCAGAGCCTCATTCCTTTAACTGCCCTAGTTGTGTTTGGTAACCTTCAAGCAATGTATTTGCATAAAATGCAATGGCACTTCATCTTCCGCTCAGTAACACTTTGGCCTCTTTCAAAAATCCTGTAAGGCAGTCCCCAGGTTACGAACAACATCGGTGCCTAAGAATTTGCAGGTAAGTCCAAACGCTGCATACACTTCTTAATTACCCTTACTTTAGGGCAAGAAAAGGAGCCCTGGTGGTGCAATGATTAAAGCGCATGGCTGCTAGCCAAAGTCGGTGGTTCCAACTCAGCAGCTGCTCCTCAGGGAGAAAAATGTGGCCATCTGCTTCCATGAAGATTTACAGCCTTGGAAACCCTGTGGGGGCAGTTCTACTCTGTCCTCCTATAGGGTGGCTGTGAGTCGGAATCGACTCAATGGTAGTGACCTTGATTTGGGGTTTTTAGTGCAAGAAGAGGCTGAGAGCCCTTTCAATGATTTAAAAGTGGCATATGCTGCAAGTGAAGGTGATTGTGATGAAGGATTTCTTGGGAGTAGGGTTGGTTCAGTCTTTGCAAAGTGAGGCCAAATTTACATAACAGTAAAGGGCAAAGTACAAGTTGTCCCGTGTCAGATGTTGGTAACCTGGGGACTTACTGCTTCCTGCGGCAGGATCCAAATAGAAATGAGTTTTGGGTTACAGTGATCTGTTGACTGGATAAAACAAGAGTGGAATATAACTTCATTCAGTCAAAAATTCTCATTGAAAGCAAAGACCATTACAGTGAAAAGGAATTCCCCTACATAACCATTTCTTTCTCTTTTACGTTGTTATTTTGATGGGGATGAGGGGCAGCGAGCGAAAGGGTGGTTCTGTACTTGGAGTAACTCAGCTTTTTGCTTTTTGGCTCTTTTGCATGTTTATTCTGTTGCCTGCATGCGTGGCATTAATCATACTAAGGCACAGGGAAAGGTTTTTCAGAATTATGTATTAAAATTATGTGTGTCCAAGAGCTGACGCCTTGTTTAATAGCTCCCCCTCCAACGAAACAGAGCAAAGTAATCAGTGTTTCCATTAACTGTTATAATTGGCGCGACGTCCCCAGAGTGCTCCTTGCACTTCTGCTCTTGGATCTAATGTGCTTATTGCTTGTTTATTAACTCCAGTCTTGCTAACAAGGCTGCTTAGAGTGTTTAAAGTGTGTGTTTTACAATCATCATAGACCCATACTTTTTATTTTTCACCCATAATTTTTTTTTTGTCCTTCACAAGCCTTGTTTTTTTTTTTTTTATTGAGGTAAAAATGCATATAACAAAACATTTGCCAGATGTTTTTACATGTACAGGTCAGTG
This sequence comes from Elephas maximus indicus, assembly GCF_024166365.1. Classification (NCBI taxonomy): domain Eukaryota; kingdom Metazoa; phylum Chordata; class Mammalia; order Proboscidea; family Elephantidae; genus Elephas; species Elephas maximus. Next base: position 160,127,609 of record NC_064846.1, on the reverse strand, counting down.
ATATTATGTTCATCATGTTGTGCAACAATCACCACTGTCCTTTTCCAAATTCTTCCGTCACCATTAACAGAAATTCAGTGCCTCCTAGGCAACGATTCCCCCGTCCCCCTCCATCCCACCCTTGGTAAAAAAAACCTAACCACTAATAAACTTTGCCTTTTTTTTCTAGGTACTCTGTATAAGTGGGATCATACAATATCTGTCCGTTTGTGACTGATAATGCTTCACTCAGCATAATGCTTTCAAGTCTTATCCATGCCATAGCATGTATTGGGACTTCATATCTCTTTATGGCTGAGTGACAGTCCATCGTATGGACACACCACATTTTGTTTATCCAGTCATCTGTTGATGGACGTTTAAGTTGTTTCCACCTTTTGGCTTTTGCTAAAAGTGCTGAAATGAACAATGGTGTACAGTTTCTGTTTGTGTTCCTGCTTTCAATTCTTTTGGGTATGTAGCTAGGATTGGGATTGCTGGATCATATGGTAGTTCTGTGTTCAACCTTTTGAGGAACTGCTGAACTGTTTTCCACAACCAAAGAAAAAAAAACCAATCCTGTTGCCATCAAGTCAATTCCGACTCATCTATAGGACAGAGTAGAACTGCCCCATAGGGTTTCCAAGGAGCGCCTGGTGGATTCGAATTGTCTGCCTTTGGGTTAGCAGCTGTAGCTCTTAACCACTATGCCACCAGGGTTTCCATGCTTTCCACAACGGCTGTACCATTTTACATTCCCAACAGCAATGGATGAGGGTTCTGGCTTCTCTGCAGTCTCACCAACACCTGTTGTTTGCCTTTTTAAAAAACATCATTAGAATAATGAAAGTGAGAGTTGATACCTAATTTTGGTTTTGATTTGCATCTTCCTTTTTTTTTTTATGGCTAATGACATTGAGCATCTTTTCAGGTGCTTGTTAACTATTTGAATATCTTCTTTGATGAGATATCTGTTCAAGTCCTTTGCCTATTTTTTGATTGGATTGTTTGTCTTGTTATAGAAGTTTTTATAGAATTTGGGTATTAGACCCTTACCAAACATATGGTTCCTGAAAATTTTCTGCCAATCTGTAGGTTGTCTTTTCACTTTTTTGATAAAGTCCTTCGATGAACAAAAGTATTTTCTATGAGGTCTCACTTATCTATTTTGTCTTTTAAAAAATAATTTGCTGTTGACATTGTACACAGCAAAACATACACCAATTCAACAATATTCAGTGACATGGATTGCATGCTTTTGTTGTCAGATCTGATAATCCATCATTAAAAACTAGGCTCAGCAGACATACTCCGTATTTTCTTCTAAGAATATTGTGGTTTTAGTTTTCACATTTAGATCCTTGATCCATTTTGAATTGATTTTTACATATAGTGTGAGGCATGGATCGTGTTTCATTTTTCTGCATATGGAAATCCAGTTTTCCCAACACCATTTATTGAAGAGACTCTTCCTTCCCCATGGAGTGAACTTAGCACCCTTGTCAAAAATTAGTTGACCACGGATGCATGGATTTATTTCTGGACTTGCAGTTTTATTCCATCCGTCTACAGTCTATATGTCTGTTATTATACCAATACCAGGCTGTTGTAACTACTGTAGCTTTATAGTATGCGTTTTAAAATCAGGAAGTGTGAGTCCTCCTACTTTATTATTCAAGATTGCTTTAGCTATTTGGGGTGCCTTGCCGTTTCGTATAAATTCGAGGATTTGCTTTTCCATTTCTGCAAAGAAGGCTGTTGGAATTTTGATGGGAATTGCATTGAATTTAGAGATTGCTTTGGGTAGTATTGACATCTTAACAGTATTAAGTCTTCCAGTCCATGAATATGGACTGTCCTTCCCATTTATCTGTTGTTGTTGTTAGCGGCTGTCAAGTCAGCTCCTGCCTCATGGCGACCTCCATGCACAAGGGAACGAAACGCTGCACGGTCCTATGCCATCCTCATGACCTGTTGTGGATCAAACCATAGTGATCCATAGGGTTTTCATGGGCTGATTTTTGGAAGTAGATTGCCAGGCCTTTCTCCTTTTGGTTAGCAGCTGTAGCTCTTAACCACTATGCCACCAGGGTTTCCATGCTTTCCAGAACGGTTGTACCATTTTACATTCCCTCTTAGTCTGAAAGCTCTGCTGAAACCTGCTCAGCGTCATAGCAACCCAGGAGCTGTGTTTGAGTTGTGTTAGCTGGGAATCAAACCATGGTCTCCTGCACGGAAGGAAGAATTCTACCACTGAACCACCAAGGCCCCTCCATTTATTTAGGTCTTCTTTAATTTCTTTTAGTAATGTTTTATAATTGTCATTGTATAAGTCTTTCACCTCCCTGGTTAAATGTATTCCTGGGTGTTTTATTCTTTTAGATGCTGTTGGAAATGGAATTGTTTCCTTAATTCTTTTCAGAATGCTCACTGCTGATGTATACAAACCCAACTGATTTTTGTGGCCTGACCTTGCACCCTGCCACTCTGCTGAATTCATTTATTAGCTGTAGTAGCTTTTGGTTGGGGTTTCCTTGTATAGGATCATGTCATAATGCAAAAAGGGATGATAGTTTTACTTCTTCCTTCTCAATTAGGATACCTTTTATTTTTCTTGTTTAGTTTCTCTGGCTAGGACTTCCTGTCCAATGTTGAATAGCAGTGGTGAGAGCAGGCATACTTGTCTTACTCCTGATCTTATGGGGGCGGGGGGAAGCTCTGGTCTTTCTCCATTGAGTATGATTTAGCTGTGGGTTTTTCGTAAATGCCCTTTATCTCATTGAGGAATTTTCCGCCTATTCCTATTCATGAAAGGGTGTTGGGTTTTGTCGAATATCTTCTCTGTGACAATTGAGGTGATCATGTGATTCTTTTCTTCTGTTAATCTGGTGGTTTACACATTGATTATTTTCTAATGTTTTCTATTGTTTCTAACCACCCTTGCATTTCCTGGGTTACATCCTACTTGATCATGGTGTATAGTCCTTTTAATATCCTTTTGGATTTGGTTTGCTAGTATTTTGTGGAGGATTTTTGCGTTTATATTCATAAGGATATTGGTCTGTAGTTTTCTCCTGGTGTCTTTGACTACGGTATCAGGGTAATGCTAGTCTCACAGAATGAGTTAAGTGTTCCTTTGTCTTCTATTTTTTGGAGAAGTTTAAGAAGGATTAGTCACCGCTATAAATGTTTGGGAGCTTTCCTCAGTGACATCATCTGGTCCAGGACTTTTTTTTTTTTTTTTTGGTTGGGAGGTTTTTGATTACTGATTCAATCTCTTTACTTTTATGGGTTTCTTGATTTTCTTTTTCATCATCGTAGGAAGTTTGTGTTTCTAGGTATTTGTCCATTTTCTCTAAGCTGTCTAATTTGTTGACATACAGTATGTTCTTGTGTTCCTTTTTCTTTCCGCAGGGTCGGCTGTAATATCCCCACTTTCATTTCTAATTTTATGTATTTGCATCTTCTCTGTCAGTCTAGCTAAAGGTTTGTCATACAGAAAAAGCAGAGAGCCCAATATAAGTTCAGTGTAAGTTACTTTGAGGTCTTGTGATTTCATCTTTGAATGTGGTTGATATTTTTTTTAAAGTTCTGTTTCATGGAAGAAGATGGAATTGCATTTGAAATTTTTATGCTTGGTCTCATTGTTTGTATTTCTGTTATGACCCCTTCTTGTGTAACTCATTTTTGTGAGATCTTTATTACCAGTATTCTTTCTCTTTTTAATTAGTAGGTAAGATTTTTAACTTACACTGGTAGAGTCTAGAATTTCAGAAGTATTTTTCTCTTTCACTTGAATGGTTCCCATGTATTAGGAGCTTAAAGTTTTTGTTTTTCACAATTTGAATGGGTTATCCATGGCCTTTGTCAAAGAGGAATCTCATTTAACAGAGAATCTTTCTATGACTCTCCTGAGAAAATGAATGGTAAAGTTATGTTTTCAACAATCTCATGGTTAAAAAGTATGACACATTCACGTACTAATAATGACCTTTAGCTTCTTTAATTTAACTTGATTCCTTTCACCATTATGTCAGCGGTTCTACTGATTTTTGAGATTCATTAAAAGTAATGGTACAAGGGGAGAAAGTAAGTAGTTTCCTGGCAGTCATAATCTTTGACCTTACCTTCTCGTTCTCTATTATCTAGTACTGCCTATCATTCTTCGTTGTTTTTACCTTACCTGTTACCTGTTGCTGTCTAGTCACTTCTGACTCATAGCAACCCCAGAGGACAGAGTAGAACTGCCCCATAGGGTTTCCAAGGAGTGGCTGGTGGATTCGAACTGCCGACCTTTTTGGTTAGCAGCCGAACTCTAGCCACTGTGCCACCAGGATAGGGAAAAAGGATTCACCTTTTCTCTGTTACTGTTGCCTGGCTGGTTTGGTCTCTAGTTTTAAACTGTTCTAAGAAATGCAGTGTCTGTAACTGTAGCTGGAAATTTATTGTGCAATACAGTAAATATTTCTGGCTCCACAAAATAATTTACTTGCCAAAAATAATACGCCCATTCCATGATTGCCAAATGTAACTTTTCCTGTCCTACCTCACCCCTCTCAGCCTTACTTCTTCCCAAATTTCTGAATTTCCTCTACTTATTCTTAGATGCATGTGTGAGCTCTCTACCTCTAACTTAACTGAAGCAATTTATTTCTAGTAGTTAAACTTTTTCCTCCTGAAGTCTTACTGTCATTACATGTTGGCTTTATTAGACAATGGCATATTGATAGATGAAGAGGTAGTTAGATATTAGCTTTCTGCCTATTGCTTGGTACATTTAGAGGTAATACTTAGAAGGTAAATCTGTTTTTTTGTGTGTGTGTCTTTAACTGTACTTTAGATGAAGGTTTACAGAACAAACTAGCTTCTCATTAAACAGTTAGTACACATATTGTTCTATGACATTGGTTAAGAACCCCACGACATGCCAACACTCTCCCTTCTCTTTCTTGGGTTCCCTATTACCAGCTTTCCTCTTCCCTCCTGCCTTCTTGTCCTTGCCCCTGGGCTGGTGTGCCCCTTTAGTCTTGTTTTGTTTTATGGGCCTAATCTCTGGCTGAGGTGTGAACCTCAGGAGTGACTTCATTACTGAGCTATAAGGGTGTCCAGGGGTCATACTCTTGGGCTTTCTCCAGTCTCTGTCAGGCCAGCAAGTCTGTGTTTGCTTGTTTTTGGTGTAAGAATTTTGTTCTACATTTTCTCCAGCTCTGTCTAGGACCCTCTGAATTGTGATCCCTGTCAGAGCAGTTGGTGGTGGTACCCAGGCACCAACCATCTCTAGTTGTGCTAGACTCAGTCTGGTGGAGGCTGTGGTAGTTGTGGTCCATTAGTCTTTTGGACTAATTTTTCCCTTGTGTCTCTAGTTTGCTTCATTCTCCCTTTGCTCCAGATGGGTTGAGACCAGTGGAGTATCTTAGATGGCTCCTCACAAGCTTTTAAAACCCCAGACGCTACTCACCAAAGTAGAATGTAGAACATTTTCTTTATAAACTATGTTATTAACAAGTAAATCTTAACCCTTCTCAACAAAATCAAGTCTAGTCTTAGGAGTTGGATAGTGAGGTGATACACTGTATGAAAGTACTTTTTATGGGATCTGATGAATATGCTTCAAGTCTCCGTGAAAAGAAATGGTGCTGGTTTACATTTCAGTGTGTGAAAACGTTTCCAAAGATGACATAATCCAGAATGTGGCTAAAACAGCACAATATACTAATTGGTTGCATTTTTTGTATCTAACCTGGACCATAGCCATCCCATAGAATACTTTTGCTCTGAACAGGTGTGTTCAGTTGTAACTGTGATGGCCACCATCAAGAAGGGAACACATTGCTTTGGAGAACATGCCTCCCTTCTGGGGCTTCAGAAGGATCCTTCCCTAGATTTAGGCTGTGCAAAGTAAAAATCTAGTCTCTTCCATTCAGCCGTTCATTTCCTCATGTTCTCAGCTATAATTCCTTTGACACCAAACTTTCCCTTTCTGCTGTTTGCCTTCAGATGGAGGGACAGTGGCATTTCATTGGCCACAGCATGGATTATTTTGGAAAACAAGATGCAGCATAATGAACAGAATGGAAGCTGAGCCCATGAATATGTTGGGGCTTATTAAAGTCAAAGTCAGGGCTTACTAAAGTTCCATGACTGCATCTTGATAACTGATTAATAGTAATGACTTTCAAAAATAAATGCCTGACGATTAGAATGTACTAATTTATGTATTTTGTTTCTCCAAGGCTAGTAGAGTGCTGGTTGCATCCCGTAACTTTGCAAATGATGCTACATTTGAAATTAAGGTAAGAGGTGTTTTACTTGGTGTTAGTAACTTTTTACATAGGTACACTTTGATACTGCAGTTTCATCTTTGGAATAGAACATTTTGATATTCATACTTTTTCACCATTTTCTTCGTAACATCCCAGAATCACAGGTTCACAGGGAAGTTTAGCAAAAATTAGAATGGATTATTCTTTCTTAGTGGCTTGCTGGTGTTCCCTAGTGGAGAGCTAAAGAAAATAAACGACTTAACCCCACAAAAATTTGAGCAAGAAAATTCGTAGACTGTTTCTTTGAAAGTATATCTTTCAACCTGTAACTTGGTTCATCTCTAGTTTTCAGTGAAAGTCTTCTTTGAGGGGAAAGATTTCCTTCCCCAAAATACCCCATGGCCTTGCACAGTCAAGTTCCTAGATGTAAGGAATCAGAACATGGAACAGTTCTGATGTGCTTCTTTGCTGTTTTTGAGTTACCACATTATTTGAGATTGAGCCAGATAGATTTTAGAGTGAGCTCGCAGTGTTTACAGTGTAATAAATGGAAGATAAATGCCTTATTTCAGAAATGTGATCTCCATCGGTTGGAAGAAGGCCCCCCTGTCACAACCGTGCTCACCAGGGAGGATGGGCTCAGATACTACAGGATGATGCAGACTGTCCGCCGAATGGAATTAAAGGCAGATCAGCTGTATAAACAGAAAATAATCCGGGGCTTCTGCCACTTGTGTGATGGTCAGGTGAGTGGGAGCTTTCATTTCAAGACAGAAGTCTGAGTTTTTCTGTGAAATTTTCCCAGTATTTCAAGGTTAACAGCTGCTGGGAAGATCAAATCCCATTTCTCTGACACCTAATTATGTGAAAATCAAAATCAATTTATTATCAATTCTGTTATGTTCCCAACTATTCTGACACCACCAGCCCATGCAGCACTTTTTCCCTTGACCGTAACCACCCAGAGCTAAAAGAGACCTCACAGGTTAAAGGGCATAGTCGTCCAGTCTGCCAAGTCTGCCCAAGCTTGGAGCTGCCATGACACCATCAGCACCCCACCCCCCTTGCTGGCTCCCACTACTCCCTCCAGTAGAATGACTCCCTTCACTAGAATGGCTGACAGAACTCACGGAAAGTGCTTTACTAACAATTAAGAGTTTTATTGTAGCAAAAAAGGAAGAGACACATAGGGTGAGGCTCTGGGAGGGTTCCCAGCACAGAGCTTCCATGTCCAGAAAGTGACGCACTCCCCTCCCGCATGCATCAATGTCTTTTACCTACCAGGAAGCCCGTGAAACCTCAGTGTCTAGAGCATTTATTGGGGTCTCATTGAGTAATTCAAGCCCTTGTCCCCTGAGGTTGGTGGCTATCACAAGGTTGGGTCTTTGTGGCATAGTCAGCCCCCACCCAGCAGGAGTCATAAATCCTCAGGTGTGGTCTGGAGGCCTCATCAAAGAGGCTTTAATCACTGGGGGAAGTCCAGGGTTTTAGATGTTACTTCTTAGGAATCAAGGGCAAAGAGCAAATTTTCTTCTGGTAAAGTTAACCTCTTTACCCTACACATCTGATTGAGGGTTTTTTTTTTTTTTTAAATCACCGTGCAGGCTAAAGAAAACAACACATCTGTTTGTTGCCCGTGTATGGCTTCTGGTTTGGGCCTTATCTTCCACTGTGTTTTTCACAAAAACCAATTCCTGTGGTTACTGATGAAGTGTTCAGCTAGTCGAAATGTTTCACGACAATCTAGGAGAGCTTTTTATCGAGAAATGTGTGATGTATTGACTTGCTGTTTCTTCTTCCTTTAATGTAGGAAGCATGCTGTGTGGGGCTGGAGGCCGGTATAAATCCCACCGATCATCTCATTACAGCCTATCGGGCTCATGGCTTTACCTTTACTCGTGGTCTTTCTGTCCGAGAAATCCTCGCAGAGCTAACAGGTTTGCTAGTGATTTCCAAAAATGTGAAATAAATGAACTAGGTTTTCAAGTATCTCCTGTAAAGATGCTGTTATGAGTTTAAAAAAAAAAAAAAAAACTCTCTTTTGTTGACCACTTTTGAGGTCATCTGGCCCCTCAGGTAAATGTTTAAAAAGGTTAGCTATATAAAACCAGAATAGTGTTTCTTTCATCACTCAAGCATGCCAACAGAAGTCTAGCTGTCATAGAAAGTAAAAAGGGTAGACGCACTCCATGGTATGTAATTTAAATTCCAGGAATCTTAATATTCCCTTTTTCCTTGTCCTCCTTGACTCTCGAAGTATATATAGTATACCAGTACAGCAGGAATTGGATATTTGTTAAAAAAAAAAAAAAAAAGTCCAGGATACCAAGCTAACACTTGAAGGAAACGGCTGAGAAGGTTGGGTCTGAAACGTCAAGGACACGGTAGTAGTCTGACCATTATAAAAAAGGACAGGGATACAAGGAAGACCATGTTTACACAGAGAGAGGGACAGATGCTCAGATAATTGAATAGACCTAGGAGTTCCAATGGTTGTGCTTTCTCAGTGAGTGAATACTTGGGGTGTGGATTTGTTTCGTGTATTTGTTTTTTGATGCATGTGTGTGTTTTCTGCCGCTTCTAGGACGAAGAGGAGGTTGTGCTAAAGGAAAAGGAGGCTCAATGCATATGTATGCCAAGAACTTCTATGGGGGCAATGGCATTGTCGGGGCTCAGGTAGTCTATTTATGGCCCTGACAAGGATGTGCAAGAAGTGTCCTGCCTTCCCAGATTGGCTTGCGTCTCCCCAAAATTTCACCGCCCCCCAACAACTTTTTAAGTACATAAATGGCTTTGTTGCCTCAATGTAGTCCTGCCTCACTGCTTTTAGACAATGCTAGCATTGGGGCTAAGCTAGAAGAGGCAGGCTATCTCGGGCTGATTTATAATCCAAAGCCAACTTCTGTGTAGTGTCCTCCTTGGTCCCATCAATTAGTGGACAATCGAGTTTTAAGAAAAAACCTAGGTTTTATCGGTTTTATCTTGGGGTTGTTTGGGATTAGTAGTTGAATTTTGGACGGCAGAAACAGTTGAATACAGTATTTTATTCATGTCACTTTTTGGGTTTCTTTAAAATACTGGGGGTGGGGTAAGCAAGGTCTAAAGAGAGTTTGCAGCAGCTGTATAATTTTCCAAATTCTGGCCAGGAGTTAAGACGCAGAGCATTTAATTTCCCTCCTCATGGATTTCTGTGGTTCCTTTCTGGGTTGTCCTTGATGTCAGGTGCCCCTGGGAGCTGGCATTGCTCTGGCCTGCAAATACAACGGAAAAGATGAGGTCTGCTTGACTCTCTATGGTGATGGCGCGGCTAATCAGGTACATGTGTAGCTCTTAATTTTCTGTAACCAATTACAGTTTTATTTCCAAATTGTTGACTATTCATAGTTGAGTTTGTAAAGTAGTAGCATATTGCTTATTAGCTGAGACAGAAATTACATGTTATCAGCATGTTTTCACAAGTGCTTCACAGAGCCGTATTGCTGTGCAGGAACTTCCTTAATGGCCTACATCCGTGCTCCCCAAACTACCTGTAGGTAAAGGAACCCTCCCCCTTTCAGCTTCTAACACATCACAAGCCAGTACAGACTCCTCCTTTTGGACACCATGGCAATGTCACATCACTCTTGTAGTTTCTAAAGTTTCTAAACCCTGGCTTGTACTTCCTGCACTTATTCTTGTCCTGGCCCCAGTAGTCAGCAGTCCATGGGGCCAGCCCCCATCCATGGACTGCACTACTGTTCTAGATGTAGAAGCTAAGACACTGGTTGCCACTGGGTATCCAGTGGGTCTGATAGAATTAAGAAAACATAAAACTAGATAAGCCAACATTTTTCATGTTTATCTTTTTTCCATTGTATTCTGTACTCACATGGTCCCATAGAAACAAGTGGTATAAAGTTGGTTTGTCACTTCCCTTAGTTGAAAAGAATATGATACTCGCTGCTTCTCCCCACTTCCCCCAACACAAACACTCCTTTTTCTCAACTACCAAAAGCTTTGTTTTAGAAGACCTTTCATCCTTTATGAAAAAGCTTTCGCTGCTACACAGCACAGCAACGGGTAAGGATAATGAAGTCTAGAGAAAAACAACAAAATGAAAGCACTTGAACTTTTTTATGAATACTTCCAGGGTCAGATATTTGAAGCTTACAACATGGCAGCTTTGTGGAAATTACCTTGTATTTTCATCTGCGAGAATAACCGCTATGGAATGGGAACATCTGTCGAGAGAGCAGCAGCCAGCACAGACTACTACAAGAGAGGCGATTTTATTCCTGGGCTGAGGGTAAGGGCACCCACTGTAGAGCCAAGGCCACCCCCACTCAGCTAGATGCCTTTGTGCATACTCTTGACAAATACAGGAAAATGTAAGGGTTTCATTTTCTTCAGCGTGACCAGGTCATGTAGAATGAGCATGGTTTGGGTCCGTTTGATTTACGTTCTGTTCATTACCCGTTTATGAACAGGTAGATGGAATGGATGTCCTGTGTGTCCGGGAGGCTACAAGGTTTGCAGCTGCCTATTGCAGATCTGGAAAGGTAAGACTTTTCTAAGGACCTTCTCTTAGGCCACAGAGCTAAAGATCCCTAATGACATTTGTCTGTCTTAAAAGAATGCTTCCCACATGCTTCTTCCATTAGAGCCACGAAGAGGGTAGCTGCTAACTGAGGTACGTAACATAGAAGCAGTTGTCCCCCATTTATAGTGCTTTCTGAGCATTTTGCTTTCATGGTGCATTATTTTTGGTTCGGTTAATCATAGGCCCTTGAGTGAACAGATTGGGCATCCCCCACGATGCCCTGCACAGAACTTTGCTTAGAGAATAGGCATTCGATACAAGTTTTATATAAATTAACTATTATGGTTTATTAAATATTGCTATTTCAGTCCTAAAAATCTTTACCTTTATCAATGTATGGCAGAACAGTAAGCTTGGCCTAAGTGTTTTAAGTACATTCAGAGCCAGTATAAAGATGTTCTCCCTAAATCAGTTCCACAGCTCAGAAACCACACCCCTGAGGTTTAGCTTTCAGTGACATGGCTTGTGTGTGTGTTTGGGCTGGGAGTCAGTAATGCAAATAAGATTTAGCTAGCAGTGATGCAATGCCAGCAAGGGAGAGAGTGAAGCAGGGAGAGAAATGTAGAGGAAATGAGAATAATAGAGCACTACTAAGAACACAGGTTGGTTACAATTAGTTAGACAGTACTACACCAGAACGCCAAGACTGAGAATCCAGACCTTGGGTGTTAATCACCATCTCTCCCAATTCCTGAACAGAAGAATATGTGGGGTCCAACCCTAGATGGAAAAGTAAGTCTGACCAAAGCCTTGTCCTGGAATTTGGGAGGAGGGTCTGGAAACTCAACCAACCCAGTGTGCTTCCAAATGGAAAGAATAGGGGACAGTATGTTAAGGTAGGTAGGTATGACTATTTTGCAGATGGGTAAAGTGAGGCACAGAGAGGCATTAAGGATTGGAATCCAAACAGTTGGATCTCCAGAGCCCCCTTTTTATTACACCAAACGACCCAGGGAGCCGAGATCCATCCCTTCTCCTTGGTAGTGTTCAAAGTCATCCTCTGGAAATGGGCTCATGTATCATGAGCAGCAAGGCACTGGTGAAGCAGAGCCAGGGAGGTTTGTTGTTAGAAAGCAATTGGTGGCCAGCCCCTAAGAAACACATTAAGCAGGAGATGGAAATTTACCTACCCAGCCCGTCTTTGGTTCTCTTTTGTCAGAGTTTATATTGTTTTGTCTAGCTTTTTGAATTGCAGAATGTTTATCGACCAGATAGTCCACTGGCCCTGAAGATAAGCCATCACCTCTCCCTCTGCAGTAGCTGCTTTGTATAATAGGTTTTCGTTTTAATAAACTAAAACTTGTGTTTATTTTCTTTAATATCAGTGGGCTCTATAATAATCTGTTAAATGCCTTTTTGGCTCAAAACAAGCTGTGTGGCAGGTTGCCTTATTGAAGTTTCTATTAAAATTGAGGATAAAACATGCAATAAATGAATGTTAGAAATGAGTAACTTAAGAGTCAATGAATAAAGAAGCTTATTTAATGTAGAGCTAGTTTTTTTTTTTTTTTTTTTAGTGAGAATATTATTTGATCCAGAAAGGGTCTGCATTTGAGGCTATGGGTTGTTGGTGTGTTGAGCCCTCATTTCTCATTGTTTCTGTTACAGGGGCCCATACTGATGGAGCTGCAGACTTACCGTTACCACGGACACAGTATGAGTGATCCTGGAGTCAGGTAATGGGAAACCTGAGTGTGATTTGGAATTTCAAAATGTTCTTTTGACTGGAAAGAGCCAGGCTCTTTATCATATTGGCCTTATATCAACCAAAAAGGGTAGGTTACACTAGGAAGATAAGAGTTTTTACTTTGTCATTAATTGAAAGAAAAGTAGATTTAGTAAAACTAAATCTTAACAAGCTTTTGTTTTTGTTTGTAGAATGGAATTCTAAGAGTAAATTTTGTAGGAAGAAATTGTGTGGTTCCATAGCTAGAATCAAGAATTGGACTTTGGCATCCAAGTTTCTTTGTTTCTTTTTTTGCTGGGGTCTTCAGAAAGGAGAAACCAAAAAACAAAACAAAAAACCTGGCCTTCGGTTGTCTCAACGGCTGAACAAAAAACCTGGCCTTCGGTTGTCTCAACGGCTGTGATTTCCACACTACCCCAACCCATGTAAAATATAGGAGCCCAAAAGTTATGTTTGCCACATAACATTTATAACATTTAAAGAGGGCTCCACCACTTCCTTCCTACCCTTACATCTAGATCAAAAAAAAAAAAAAAAAAAAAAACCAATGTGGTCCAGTTGTCCAAATGCTCAGTTTCCTGTATGAGCAACTCTTACAGAATGCTATTTTGAGCACCAAAACTATCAAGTTGGATTAAATATGTTGCTAACATCTTTTGAAAGTATAATGCCCACAGTGACATACGCGCAGACCTTTATTTCAGAAGCAATATCATGATGTTTCCCTCCATACAGTTACCGTACACGAGAAGAAATTCAGGAAGTGAGAAGTAAGAGTGATCCTATTATGCTTCTCAAGGATAGAATGGTGAACAGCAACCTTGCCAGTGTTGAAGAGTTAAAGGTACAGACACTTTTGGTGGTTTAAAAGTTAGGTTTTGAAGGCTGGGTGGCCAGAGTTTGTCTAAGCCCAGAAAGTGCATAACAAATTTATACATTTAAACATTTCCTTAGATTTTTTTTTTCTCAGAGTTATTGTATTACTCTTTATTAAGAAGATTGTGGTGAGCGGTAAAGTCAGTGACATGACTTAATCATTGCAAAGCCTTTATATTTCCTTAAAATGTACCTTGCATTTTTAATACGTAAGTGTTATAAGCAATGATGGCTGCTTCTATTACTACTGGTTTAAGAGCTGGCAGTTCGAACCCACCAGCTGCTTCCTGGAAACTGTAAGTTGGAATTGGGAATTGAGGGCAACAGGTTTTCTCTTCCTAGTAGAAGAGCAGTAACAGGTTCAGAGTATAACTGTAGTTGGTACCCAAGCTGCTGTTTATTCTAAAACCTCTTGAACTATAATCTGATTTTTAGGAAATTGATGTTGAAGTGAGGAAGGAAATTGAGGATGCGGCTCAGTTTGCTACAGCTGATCCTGAACCACCTTTGGAAGAATTAGGTCATCACATCTACTCCAGTGAACCACCTTTTGAAGTTCGTGGTGCAAATCAGTGGATCAAGTTTAAGTCAGTCAGTTAAAGGGAGACCACATGTGAATTTCTTACTAGACCTTCAATGGGATAGTTCTCATTACATTAAGCCACTGTTTGTGTTTTAAGGAGGAATAAAATCCACAAAATAACTCTTATAAAATTTGCATTAAGGCTAAATAGTATGTAGATTAAAGGGATATTTGCATGCAATTTGTACATCTTAACATTGAAACATGTTAAGAAGTACTTAACTGTTTCGTGTAAAGATTTTAGATTTATAACAGGTCTAAAATAAAATAGGACATAGGAACCTTGATGGTGCAGTGGTTAAGCACTCGGCTGCTAACTAAAAGGTTGGGGATTTGAACCAACCAGCCATTCCACATGGGGAAGATGTGGCAGCCTGCTTCTGTAAAAATTACAGCCTTGGAAACCCTATGGGGCAGTTCTGCTCTGTTCTTTAGAGTCGCTATGAGTCAGAATTGACTCGACGGCAACGGGTTTGGTTTTTTTTTTTTTTTTTTTTTGGTTAAAACAGGAATTACAATTTAGCGCTTCCCCAATTTATCTCCTAATGCAGTTCTAATTTGACTTAGCTGTATGCTATTTTAATACTCTTTTTAGTTACTAAAAACAATTCCTTTGTATGTATGCCTGCTCCAACTCTGCCACCTTTTTGGGGGGGAGGCTCACTGCCCTGAGGTAGCAGTGCTCGGCAGACTCACAGGAAGCAGCCACTAGCACAGCTTTGTAGAGTAGCAGCCCCCGTTCTACAGTGCAGCACTGGTGCGGGAGCCTGCGACACTGGCCGTTGGCCATCCTCTCCTCCTCCGTGCCGAAGCCTGGCGTTTATGATCTTACAGGCAGGAGCAGAAGGCAGTACCGAGCCCTCTTCATCTGCAAAGCCCATTTGTACATTCAATATGAAGATATTTTCTTAATTGTTTTGTATTTACATTCATATCCAACATCAAACGCAAGGATTATTACCTCTTTTTCAAATTTATGTGCAGTATGAATGAATCATACCGTATAAATCTAAAACAGATCTCCTAGCCTTTTCATTTCTTTAAATAAAACAACTATGGTTTCGCCTCTTCCAGCAAGTGCTATATAGGGTATGCTGACTTTCTTTTATTGAAGTAAAAATCCATCTTTAAGAATTTCAAAGACTACCCTGGGATGCCAAAACTCAGACTCACAATCATTGTGCACGCACGTGAACAGAAGCTTTAACAACAAAGATGGATGGTGTACCTGGCTGTGATTCCGCCTCCTGCTCGGTTTTGGGGGGCTCCCGAGCCCGTGCTCTGTACTGGGAAACAGCCTTCCAGACCCTGCAGAGCAGGCCACCACTACAGGACAAAGAAAAGCACCCCTTTAGGGTTACAAGAAGGACCTCATTCAAAGCAACAAGGCAAAAATACTTCTTTAGGAGCCGTTGGGGCAAAAGTAACAGCATCTCATTCTAGATGTCTTTATAGCGGACATCTAGTCTTAAAAAATGCACCCCTAACTCAAACATACCAAAAATACCAATCTGTTCCTCTTCACGTGTGGAGGTGACACTTGCGCCCCAGCAGTAGTGGGACATGGACTTCGAGGTTAAGTAGTGTAAAGGAAAATGTCTGTTCCCCGGGCATCTGGTTCCTTTCCTCACCCCATTCCCAGCCAGGCTCGGGCTGGGAAAAGCAAACTATGGAGAGCAGCTCCTTTCTCCTCTCCCCACTGCTGCCACCCTCTCTGAACCCGGCAACAGTCCAGAGTTTGGATGGAGGCTGGCTTGTTTTATTTTCTGGCTAAGCCAGAGGAAGGGGGGTTAACGACAGTTAGAGGAGGCCAATTACTAAAACTTCAAAGGGTGATCATGCAGGAAAAGTAGTTTTCCATTAAATGGTTTTGAGGCGATTCTTACCGAAGTCGAATGCATCTTAGATCTTCCTTAGTGATATCGTGAAGAATATTATAAAGCGTATAACCCTCTTTAGTAATCTGAAACAAAGACCAAATATACAGACACGGTAAGAAGCTTTAAGAAGAGCATATGAATAGCTGTATGATTACTGATTTACCTTTTCAATTGTCTCAGCATCTGCTCCTTGTAGTTTCAGCCAGTCTTCGAGCTCTTGATCTCCTCTGTGCCCAGGAAACCCAGGACGGGGTGCTGGGTCCTCCGTACTACCTGTAAATTGATTAGAAATATGTTTTATTGTATATTAACGTTAGCCAGTAAAACTCTTCCCAGGATAACCAGTTGGGTGTAGTAAACTCTTCCAGAACACAAATGGGGTGATGTGAAAAGGAAATGAATTAAGTCTGTATTATTCAGTTGCTCTAATACATATTAAACAACGATTCATAGTTCTTGGATTCTGTTTCCAGAGCATAAAATAATCCTTACCTGTGTTGCCTTGGTTTAGCTTGGAATTTGACATGTTTTCTGCCTACCACCTCATATACGTATTATTCCTTTGCCTTTAAATGCCTTTTTCTTGGGAATCATATCCCTAACTGCATTGACAGTCAAGTGAGGAAAAAGATTTCAGTATTATTTGCCTCAGTTTATTCATCCCACATTCTAAGAGGTAGCTATAGCTCTTTCCCATGTGGGACAAAATGAAGAACTCAGGTTTACTGAGGTATACTTTATGCAGTAAACCAGCAGCCTTTTTAGGTAAACCAAAAAACCAAACCCAATTCCATCTAGTCGATTTTGACTCAAAGTGGCCCTACAGGATAGAGTAGAACAGCCCCATAGTGTTTCCACAGACTGCTGCATCCTTCTCTTTTTTTTTTAGGTATACAGTGCTATGAACTTTGACAAATGCCAATAACCACTACAACCAAGATAAAGTAATTTACGTCACTCCAAAAGTTTCCTCGGGCCTGTTTGTAATCCCCTTTGCACAACTCCAGCCATTTTGATTTGTTTTCTTTATAGTTTTGCCTTTTCCAGAAGATTGTATAAATGGAGTCATAGTATGTAGCCTTTTGAATCTGGCATAAAGCATAAAGCAGCATAAAGCAGCATAAAGCAGATGCGCTTTACCCCACGTTGTTGAATGTATCACTGGAGAGCTCAGTTGCTAACCAAGAGGTTGGCAGTTCGAACCCACCCAGCAGCTCAGCAGGAAAAAGACCTGGCAATCTGTGCCCATTGAAGATTTGAGGGCAGGAAACCCTATGAGGCATTTCTACTCTGTCACATGGGATCGCTGAGTGGAAATCGACACTACACACCCAACATTCTAAAACCTACTGGAATACAAGTTTAATAGAGGATAACCTACACTGTTGTCAAGGTTGAGTACAATATCTACTAGCCAGATTTTAAAACCATCTCTCGTACACACAAATCAGACCAAGTGGAAAATGACTCACCATTAGATTGGAAATGTAACCGGAGCTGATACAATTCTTGAGTTTTCTGTTCCAGAGTTTGCCGTAGGAAATTCTGGTACTCTCTCTCTCTCTGAATCAGGTGTTCCAAAAGTCTGGTTTAAAGAAAAAAAAAAAAACCATCATCCAGACAGCCTGATGAATACCTTAACACCATTCAATTCAAACATTTGTTGAATTTTAGAGATTGAAAAAACAGCACAAGCCCAGCAGTCAGTCTGGTGAGGGAAGCCAAGGTGGCGTTTCTAAAAGTTCTGTGAATCAGGTTGCAGCCTGTATATGGGAACCTTCCTTGTGTTTTTCCTCCACTTGAAAACAAAGACCAACACTCAGAGAGTGGTTATATTTTGTCCCAGAATGTATCACGAACCAAAAGTTCACTTGATGTTGATTGGTGGAACTCAGCCAGAAGGATGGTCTGGTTATTTAAACTTGTCTCCCTGTTAAGATAAAGAAGCTGAAGGGAAGTTAAGTAATTAGCCCAGAGTCATACTGGCTGGGCTCCTCCCATCAGGATGGTCTCCTGGCACCCAATCTTGTTCCTCCTTCTCCCTGGGACAAGAAAGACAGGCATGGGCATAGCTGAGCCAAGAACATTCGATTCACCACCACCCCCAATGCCAGGGATCACAGATTACAGGCTTTTCCAGCTTTTCTTGTTTGTGCAGGCACCTAGGCAGTAAGACTCTTGTAGCTTTTAACTGCATGCTTTTTTATGATCCATGCTGGTGGTGGACTAACTTTTACATCATTGACTCTGCCCTCCAAAGTCAGTCCGCAACAATATATAAACAAATCCAGGCAAAACAAGGAGCAAGCATGTTATCTGGGTAATTTGGTGGCAAAAATGGGGCATGGATAGAACACTTTTGGCCCAGGGAGCAACACAGGAAACGCTGGTGGCTCAACAGGTAAGGAACCCTGAAGTCATTTCCCATCTCTACCCCTGCCTGCCTTGTCCTTGTCACTCAATAATTCCACCAGCTAAGGAGGCAGCTGCAGCGCTCCAAGTGGATCCTCAATGCACCCTCAAGCCCATTTCGATTGGAGAGTGGGCTCAGTAACCAGCTGTAACTGAGTTTACGGGCAGAAGGGGCTCGTGGGACTGTCACTGGGACTGAGCAGATACTTCCACTCAGCATCGTTCTCTCCACGCCTCCTTCAGCTCTGCCCCAGCCTCACACAATAAGGTATCTCCGCAGCACAAGGACAGGCGCACTGTAGAGGGACTGCAGGCTTATTAGCAACTGGCATTCACGTGCTGGCTGATACTTTACCGATCGCTAATTTGCCTGAGATGAAGACAGCAGAATGACTTAATAGTGGAGAGGACTAACTTTTGAACACAAAGACAGCACTTTATTGATTAGCATCACCAGTGACCTTATGGCTACAAAGCAACATTTGGAACAAGTACCAACTAGTTTGCTATGGCTATGGATTAGATATACATATAAAAGCCTATTGATAATAGGATCCCCCAGAGCAAATGGGACTCACTTCCTTCATTTAACAGAAATTTAGGGAGCACCTACTGTGTGCTCCTGGTTGGGAGGCAGCCCACAACTGCCTGCTGAAGGATCATGGAAAATCCTGAGGAAGAGAGTCAAAGATGGATGGGAAAACTTCTCGGGGCCAGGGTCGTGGGGTACCCACCTGTATTAGTCCCTCAGTTTAATCTGAGAATACCCCCTTGCCCAGTTCACAGATGGTTAAGATGCTTTACAACACACCGCTTCTGCTTTACATGGCTCCTGTGAGACCCAGGTGAGGCACTGTCCACTCAACAATTAAACCAACCACCTTGTCAGTCCCAGTCATTCTCCCACCCCTCTTCAGGTACCTGGTGTAGGAGATTCTTACCTGGAAGTCTCCTGTCTGAGCTTGACCAGTTGGAAGCGCAGGTGCTGGTGGGGGTGGATCTCCTGGAAGGCTGCTGAACCGGGTCTGTCCCCTCCATAGGTGGCAGGCACTTCACTTCCACGTGGGTCTGCAGGAGGGTAGTCCTCTTCCATCTCTCCATCCTTATCTACCCCCTCCATCTCAGACGTAGGCTCGAAGTGTGCTTGTAGCTCTGCAAAATTGTGGAAGAAGAAATGACCGTGGTCTCTGGGTGGTACAAATGGCCAGTGTGCTGACCTGCAAACTACATGGTTGGGAGGTTTGAGCCCACCCAGAGGACCCTCGGAAGGAAGGCCTGGGGATCTACTTCCAAAAAATCAGCCACTGAAAACCCTATGGAGCACAGTTGTACTTTGACATACGAGGGGTTGCCATGAGTTGGAGCTGACTCGACAGCAACTGGTTTTTATCAAAAGAGCATTTCCACAAGGTCAGGGCTTGGTGGAGCTTACGTCCCATCCCAGCAAACCAGGCTGTACAGAGGCTGGCCTGGCCAATGCGACACTATCAGGGCCGCTGACTTCCTAAGTGGAGAAAGGAGACTATTCGGTTCTCTGCAGTGTAAAAACGACCCCCCCACCCCCACCCCCAGTTTACGAATGAGGAGAGCGAGCCTTAAAAACACGTTGAGTTAGCCAAAGACAGCTTAAAAAAGGTACAGCCAGGCTTCCAAACAGGCCTGGGTACTTTTACTACAGAAAATTGCCTGCTTGGAGTGGGGAAGTAATGAAGCGTTGCGTTTTAACAAGCCTTTCCTGCAACCTCTGTTAAAGACAGCCTTCAGAAGGACACACAAGATGACCAGAGATCAGAGTAAATAGAGGAAGTGGTAGTATCAATAAAAAAGGTTTCAAGTCACCCTTTGTAGGAAGAAGTCACCACAAAAGCAGCATCGACTTTGGTATTAAGCTGCCCTAACATTTCAAAAACAGAGGCTACAAAAGCCAGATTTCTACAGCTACCACAATGATTCTCAGGAGTCCGAGTGTTAAAGGATCAAGCAACCAGGAATCCTTTGCTCAGCTCACACTGAAATGGATAGTGAACACCAGCGGACAGCAGGATCCTCACCGCAGGCTCAACACTCCCCTCAGAGATCCACCTGCAGTCAACTTAGTTACGCCAAGGGAGCCAATAAACAGAGCCATGAGATTCTTAGAACACAGAATCTTGGCTCCAGGAGGAGTCTGTGACAACATTCACCCAAATGCAGGAAGTACATAGCCAAGACGGAACAAAGAAAGCAACAGTGGTGCCTGCAGAGGACATATCTGATCTTTTCCATAGCATGAAGCTGACCTTGACCACAAAGAAGGCACTTACCTGGGATGAGAATGGTGACCGCAGCCTGCACCGCTCGGCGGATGATGTTATCCATCGCAAACATCCAGTGGGGCCTAATTAAGTGGTTCCTCAAAATTTTATTTACCTAAAAATCACAAAAATTCTTATTTCTGGCCTAGTAGACTTTTAAGACATATGAGTTAGTCCTTACTAATTCTAATTTGCTTCTACTCTGTCTAAGATAAAAGTGTCAACCAAGCTGCCCTGGTCTTTGACCTACTTGTGTTTTCCTTCCTCTAAGTTGGCCCTAAGTCATGCTGGGGTCTGGGAGGTGGGTACAGTGATCAGATCAGCCTTACTGGGCTCTTCATTTGTTTCTTCAACAAGCATGTACTGAGCACTTATGAAGTGTCCAGCTCCATGCTGGGTGCTTGGGACACAAACATGAACAAGACACATGGTTTCTGGCCTGCAGGAGCTCCCTTCTGTTTGGGCGGACATATAAGCTTAAACCGCACACCCACTACTCTATTGGCAGTTGCCACACGTACCCAGATCCTATACTCATGCTCTACGGCCAAGCACAAATCAGCACATTCACTGAGATGACATTTCACATACTTGCACACTCTGTGTTTAGAGGGTGCTGCAGAAACTTGGCACTTCAAGGAAAACAGGTGAGAAGAGATGGGGATGATGGGAGAAGATAGTAATCAAACTCTATGGTCTTAGCTATGAGCTACTTCAGTGGGCTCCCTGCCTTCTAGTATGTTCTGTAGGGCCAGAGGTAACACTTACAGCATCCTGAAATCCAAACAGTACCAGGTGAATCTGATTGATGGATGAGCTATCAAAGTCCAGCTCCACCTTTAGCTTTGATATTGTAGACGCCATCACCCTGTGCTCTGGGGAGCGTATGAAGTCCCTGAGGATTCCAATTACTTGCTTGATGTGGCCAACTGAGAGATGCAACTCTTCTGAACTCTGACCTCCCCCCCAAAAATAAAGAGTAAGTCAGAGAGAAGGTGGGGAAATTCAAGAAATACCAAGGGAACAAAAAAGCCTGTTGCTGTCAAGTTGATTCCAACTCACTATGAGTAGAACTGTCCCATAGGGTTTCCAAGGCTGTAATCTACAGAAGCAGACTGCCACGTCTTTCTCCTATGGAGCAGCTGCTGGGTTCGAACCACTAACCTCTGGGTTAGTAGCCAAGCACTTAATGACTGTGCCACATTGATGGAAACTAGGTGACAATTATCTAGTTAATAGAATTGTGGGACTCCCAGGTAAGAAGAGGTCTCCATTTGCTCCTGGAATTCCTTCCAGATCTTTCCTGTATGAGGGTTATCTGGCCCTTGCTTTTCCCTGGCCTGTGTGTGTATGCACACCCACTCTCACAGTTAAGCCCCATATTAAGGAGAAAGACTGGGGCCTCATCAGAGGATACGGCTCACACCTCTATGATGGGGCAGTGGCCTCTTCATAGAAGGACCTTTCCCCAGGCAAAATAAGGAAGGGGGGAAATCAGTTTGCCATTACTGCTTCCTAGTTAAAACTTTCCTTCCAGCTTCTGAGGGCAGCACCCACAGCTGGAGGAGTACCTGGGCTCCCAAAGGCTGGGAGGCCCTTCAGTACCCCTGGGCTTTGTGCCACCATCTGGCTGGTTTCACCACCAGGTGGCAGCACCACCCCACCACTGCCTGGACTCACTGCAGTGTTTTGCAAATTCATGTTTCAGTGGGGTTTTTTGGTTTTGTTTTTCTCTTGCTATTTTGTTTTATTGAGGGAAGGAAGGAAGTTGGGAAACATGGTGATTATTTTAACTATGTGAATGTTCCAGTGTAAAAAGTACCTCCTCGGTCCCTCCTTGACAGGACAGAGGGGGCAAGATCAGCAGGTGCCCTCACTCAGGCCTGTACCTGGGCCACGCACTCCAGCAGGTTGGAAGCCACCTGGCTCTGCTCCTCCCACAGGATTTTGTACAGGATGGCACGGCGCTCGCTGTCCTTGCGCAGCAGGAAGAGGCCCGGGTCCCTGTCCTCCGGGGACGGGGTGGCGCTCTCATCCGCAACGCTGTGGGCAAACACACACAGATAATGTCTGCAGTCCCCAGGCACCTTCTCCAGAAGTGTCCCAGGCTAGGGCCCCATGGGGAGGGTAGGTGTGAAGAGATACTCTGCAGTCCCCACCACAAGAAGATGGCACGGCAGGGGAAGGTTGGAGAGTACAGGAGGAAGGTGAATCTGAAGAGAAATGCAATGTTTTCTCTAACCCCAGAGCTCCAGTGCTGGGGGTGGGGGGTGGGGGGGATGAAGGAGAGAAGAGGGGACAAGAAGGGGAGGGGGAAAGGAGTGAAACTTGAGGCGGGGGAGAAGAGAAAGAGGTGAGGGAGAAAGAAGGGGAAATAAAGAGGGGGAGGGACAGCAAATGAATACTCTCTCCTTGCTGGCACAGTGCCCACGTGGCCCTATACTGATGGAAGCCCCTGGAGCACCTGGATTTTGCCTGCAGGTATTTTGCCCCTGAGGCACATGAGTACCTCTTGCTGCCCAGGGACCCAGGCCATACCACATACCTGAGAAGGTGACTGAGGTGGTGCTTGGGTGGAGCCTCGGAGGGCAGGCCACGGGCCTTCTCGAAGAACACGTCGCACTGGGCCTCCGAGTCAGGGGAGATGGAGCTGGGGGAGATGGAGCTGTGCTCGCTGCTGCTGCCCCCACCACCGCCTGCTATCTCCCCCAGTGTTGGCAGGGCCAGGGAAGCAGCTTGGGCCCCCTCTGTGCGGAAGAGAGAGGGAGGTAGGCGGTGAGCTCCAGGGAGCCTATGCCACTCAAACCGGGATGTCCAAACAAGACACCCCAAGTCCTGTGACAATGAGGATTTCAATTCAGTAGGGCCTGCGAATCTGCACTTCTAACAAGTCTTTGGGCGGGGGCGGGGCAGGGGGGGAAGCAGGCAGCTAGTTGGAGGACCACGCTCTGCAGAGCAAGACCCTGAGCCTTTCTGTTATGGGTTCTAACCCTGATCCACAACAGAAAAATGAGAACAAACGACCTCCTTTTCACGGGTCTCCCTTAGGTCACTGCCATCGGGATTTACTGCAGGAGTCCTTTCAAACTCCCCTGACACACCCTTTAATGAAGGTCAGGGGCAGCACAGCAGGCTGGTTCCCACAATGGAACCAGGCTCTGCACAGGAAGACAGGAGACCCCAGCCAGGACACCTCCCTCCTCGTCACCATCTCAAAGGAAAGACATAACAAGGGGGTAAGACCACAGTGCCTAAGGGGCTGTGTGTGCCTCTGTCAACAAGTCAGACAGACATGCAACGCTTGGGCTTTGACAAGCCCCAAACTTGCTACGCCAATCCCTGCCACCCTTCACCAAAGTGGGAAGCTCAGTACAGCCACCTGGCCCAGCTGTCCAGGTAGGCCTCACCTGAGGGCTTGAAAGCAATTCGGTTCTTCTTGCCCTTGTTCACCTGCCTTAAGAAACTCTCTCTGAGCAGGCCAGCAGCCGTGACACGTTTGTGGGGGTCAGGCTCAAAACAGGATAAAATGAAGGCTCTGGCTTCTGCCGAAAGGGCTTCTGGAATCTCTGGGTGGATCTTAAACATCCCCACCTGCATTTAAGGGAAAGGTAGCCGTATCTGTGTCAGTGAGGTCTCAGGTAAATCCGGGTGCACATTTTCAATACAAAGCTCTACATCCACCATTCTGTGCAGGGCTAGTGACAGGTTGCAAGAGTGCCCCAAGGAACCTCACCTGTGTCCCCACCCCTTTGCAATGTTGTGTTGCTGCTGCTCCCCTCCTGAGGTGGACTCTCTTTCCCCACTCCCTTAATCTGGGCTGGCCTCTTGGGCCTTAGTTTTGACCAACAGAATATGGAGGAAGTAATACTAAGTTTCAGAGCCTGGGTCTCAAGACCCTTCCCTAGCTTCCACTCTAGTCCTCTGGGGACCCAGAGACCACCATGCAGTGAGGAATCCTGGGGTGAAAGAACACAAGGGGAGCAGGCCCAGCCATCCCAGCTGCAACCCTGGCCAGGTGGGAGAGGCCATTTCAGACCAGCTGCCTAGCCATCCACTGGGTGCAGCCACGTGAGTGAGCCCAGGAGAAACCAGTGGAAGAACTAACCAGTCAACCCACAATCATTGCTTAAAGCCTCTAAGCGGTGGTTTGTTCCACAGCAGTAGATAACTGAGACGGGACTTGGGCCACAGCCTGTAGCAGGATGTGCTAAAGGAGGGGACTCAAAGGCAGCTGTTATCTGTTCCCTAAAACACAGCTTCTCTAAGAGATGCCCCACACACCTCACAACCCTCTCAACCTCTACGTATTCACAGCCGAAACTTCCAAGCTCCAGTTCTAAACCACGTGCACACAAACCCTTGGGGATGGGAACTCATAGACAAGGAACTAATCATCCAAAGCCAAACCCACTGCCTGTCCCTGTTAGCGCTTGTCTTAGATGTCTAGTTGCTGCTGGAACACAAATACCACAAGTGGGCAGCTTTAAAGAACAGAAAATTATTTCCTCACGGTTCTGGAGGCTAGAAGTCCGAATCAGGGCCTCAGCCATGTGGACTCCTTCCTTGTCCATAACCTGGGTGTTCCTTGGCTTGTAGACAGTCCTCACATGGCGTCTGTCCCCCACCCCTCCCGTGTATGTGTGTCTCTGTGTCTAATCTGTTCTTTTTATAACTCAGAAGTCATTAGATTTAGGATCCACCCTACTTGGGTATGATCTAATTAACATAGATACAGGATTACATCCACCAGTGTAAGGGTTAGAACTCCAACACAGATTTTGGTAAGACACCCTTTAATCCACAACAGGGTCCCCTGCTAGAATTTCTGCTTCAGCGCCCCTTTCTGGCCAGCGAATCATTGTCCTGCTAAAGGCTGTCTGTCCCTATGGCCCGTAAGGGGAGGCAAGAGTTGGGTTGAATTGTCCCATCTCACTGTGACTTGGGAATGCTTCTACTGCAAGTCCTACTCATTCATCCTGCATAACTGTCCCCATTAGGGGTGGCTCTCTTTTCTTTTTAGGAGTTGGCATCTTAAAGTATGCCGTCTTGTTTCTTTCCTAATGATCCAGGGATGGAAGCCATTCAGCCCACCAGATCCATCCCCACTCCCAGCTCCTCTGCAATCTCAGGCCACCTCAGCCTCATATGTCCCCATAAAGGGGATCTGGGTGCTGTAGAAAGCAAACTGCAGAGCCTGCAGACTTCAGATCCTATAGTGTCCCTTGACCAAGCAGGGGCACACTTATATTTCAAACACAGCTCAAGAATTTTCAATCTTCAGAACACGAAAGGCTGGATAGATTCAAACTACCATGATTTAAAACACAAGACCCATTACAGGGGCTAGCCCTCTGAGAGTAGGGAGAGGAGTTGGCAGTGCCCCTAGGCACAGGGGGCAGAGGCAAAAACTCAGGACAAGAACCCAGTGCAAATGGGTGGCTTTCCCTCTAGCTCTTAGGAAGGAAAAAGCAGATGTGGGCAGCCCCCTAGCACCAGGCAAAGACATCACTTTTAAGGGTACTTTGGTGCTGCTCAAAAAGTCTCCCTGGGGAGGGGGAAAGGTCCCCCTTTGTTTCTGATGCTGCCCAAGTTTCCTGAAAATCTCCTGAAGGATTCGAGATATCCCAGAAATGATATCTACGGTCTTTGCTCAGAGAACATATGGAACATTATTTACGACAGCAAATTTCTCATTTGCAATAAAAATAGACTTTTTATGCTGTTATGGATTTAACTGTGTCCCCCAAAAAGGTATGTTGAAGTCCTAACCCCTGGTAACCTATGAACATGACTGTTTGGAAATATGGTCTTTAAAGATGTTATCAGTTAACTTGAGGTCATATTGAAGTAGGGTGTGTCCTAGATCTATCTGAGTGGTGTCCTTATAAAAAGAGAGACAAGACACAGAGGAAGAACAAGATGTAAAGATGGAGGCAGAGACTGGAGTTACACTGTCACAGCAACGAACACCTGTGACTACCAGAAGCTGGGAGAGAAGAGGAAAGATCTCCTAGAGTCTTCAGAGAGAGCACAGCCCTGTAGACACCATGAACGTGGACTTCTAGCTTCCAGAATGTTGAGAGAGTAGCTTTCTGTTCTTTTACACCACTTGCTTTGTGATCCTTTCTTACAGCAGCCCTAGGAAACTAACACATGTGTCATCTAAGAAAATATATTTTCAAAAAATCTGTATACCTAAGGAGCTAACCAGAACCAGGAGGAAGAAGAGCTGGAGGGAGTCACTCGTGCCCTAGGATGAAGGTAGGGACCCACAGCCTTCAGGTGGGTGTGCCTAAGTTTACACAGGAAGTCACCAGCAGAATGGAAAACAAATAGCCCTGGCTCTCAGGTGGCCCAGATGTTTTCCTCAGCCCCAGGTGCTATGTGTTCCAAAGGTCTGAGTTTGAAGCTGCAGATGAGAGCTTACACGGCCCCAACTGGGTCCATCATGAATAGACATCTAAGTACTGGGAAAGGTCATTGCTGTCCTCCAGCCCCACTGCTCAAGGTCACATTAAGACCAGTTGCTAGAGATCTTTGTTGACTGGGGTTCTTGTCTGTGGAGCTGCCTGTGCAACTGGTGTGAAGGTTGTAAGGTCTCAGTGCCTTCTACAGGGGCCCAAGTTCTGGGGCAAGGCCAGGTCAAGAAGAGCAGCAAAGGCAGGGACTCACAGTACATAGCACTCGGAGCGGGCTGAACGTCCTGCACTCATGCCTTTGAATTCTTTCTGGTGAAGAGGCCAAGCTGGAGGGGCTGACAAAGATGTAGGCAGTGAGGCAGGAACGAGTTGAGAGAGGCCTCCACATTGGCAGAGTAGCCATGAAACAAGGACTCTGGAATCACATCATATCAAATTGCTTTGCTGCACTGTAACCTCATTATCCACAAGCAATAGCCATTTGGCATTTTGCAACCCCACATTCTTGCTTCTCAGCATTGGGGGGAATAAAACTACTTCATGGGAAGTCAGGGCTAGAGACCGTCTTAAACTTGTCTAAGCATACACGGAACCAGAAGCTGCAGACCTGACCATGGACACAGAGGGCTTTCCTGGCATGTTTCCCATGGGGTCTCAAGCAAGCATGTCACCACCCAAGGTTTCAGCCTGTCCATTTGTAAAACCCCCAGCCATATTGGTCAATCAGAACCATGTTGGCCACAATACGTGGCTTACCCTTCCTGTTAACTTGGGAGGGTTTTCAGAATCACAAAGATTAGAGTATCTGATACCCCAAGTCCCAAAATCCTGTCAGAAACCTTTCCTCCAAAGACTGAGACTCCACATGGTCTCTGCACCTTGCCCAGCAACCTAGAGTACCAAACAGCTCTTACTTTGAACATTGCTGCCTGTGGTTCACCGAGCTCATGGAACGGAGGCCTGCTGGTTGCCATCTCAATGATGGTGCAGCCCAGGGACCAGATATCAGCTGGGGCACCATACCCACGAGGTCCCTGATCAATAATCTCCGGTGCCATGTACTGCAGAGTGCCTATTTGGAGAAAAAACAAAGATCGTGGGTACCATATTGCTGAAAAATGAAGTGGACCATTAGTAAACAAGTGTGTGAACTTGAACCCCCTCATTCATGATGGATGGAGCCTTGCTCCATGCATAAATAATGTGGCCATATCTTTTCTTTGACAAGAGACATGCAACATGCCTTCCTTTAATACTGGTTACACTGAGAGGATTTCTTAGCCCCTAAAAGGATGAGCCCAATTCAACTCAATAAGTATATATTAGTGCCTGACCTCAAGGAGCTGCCCAGTGGAGAAGACAGGCATCATGATGATAGCAGCATGGGATAAATGTGACAACAGAAGAGTCTAAGAATGCTACAGGAACATGAATGAAAAAGTGCTTGATTCTAAAGGGGGAGGTTACTGCTTATGGAGTACCGGCATTTCAGTGTACGGTGACGGAAAAATCGCAATGATTATAGGTAGAGTTGCATAGCTGAGTAACATAATTGCTGTCAATAAGATATACACCTGAAAAAGGTTGAATCGTCAAAAGTTGTATGATAGATACGTTTACAACGACAAAAAGAAAAGTTGCTGAGGCTTATATTACAACCAAACACATCATGGGATTTGGCTTTTTGGTTTGGAGGCTTGGGGTCATGAATTCATGGCACATCCCAGCTAATTGGCCTAATAAGGTGTTTAATACTTCCATTCCTTGTGTAGTGCCTGGGGTCTTAAAAGTTTGCAAGTGGCCATCCAAGGCAAAACAATTGGTCTTTATTCTGGAGCAACAGAGGAGAGAGTCAGGGATAAGACGAGTAAATGGAATATATGGCTAGTTGCTTCCATGAACAACAGACCTCTTTTGCCATGAGACCAGAACTGGATGGTGTCCAGCTACCATTACTAAACATTTTGATCAAAGATTCTATAGAAGAATTTTGATCAAAAGGGAGAAAATGCAGAAGAGAAATTAAAATTTCTCATGGAATCCATACTTTCTGGAGCCATGGAGGCTGGATGAACCTCTGAAATTACTGCCCTGAGATGATCTTTAAACCTTAAATCAAAAATATCCCCCTGAAGTCTTCTTAAAACCAAACGATAGACTAGCTTAATGAGTAAAGAATATCTGCCTTGAGCATTACGCTCTTTTAAAATCTATCTATATGGGATTAAACTGACAAAAGCAACGGGAAAAATTAGATAGGAACCTTAGGGGGAATTGAGTTTATGTTAATAGGGAGGAACAACTCCGAAAAGGAGGGTGAGAATGGTTACACAACTCAAAGAGTGCCATCAATGTCACTGAATTATACATGTAGAAACTGTTGAATTGGTGTTTGTTCTGCTGTGTATATTCTCAAAAACAAATAAATATTTTAAAAGTACTTGATTCTGCCTGGTTTGAGTCAGAGAAAGCTATGGCAAAGACGGCCGTGTCAATTCAGATCCTCTGAGAAGTAAATGCCAAGATGAGATCAGACAGAGATTTATTGGGGAGAAAGCCTAAGAAGGATAAAGGGGGAGGGAGCAGGAGTAGACTGGGCGAGCTGTCAGTTGCAATGCAGGCCTGACATCTGGGAAGGGAGGGGAGGAAGGAAGGCTTGGGAAGGAAGTTTCATTGCTCTGAGAACACTTCAGACACGCCACCGGGGAATCCCTGACAAAAGTTGCCCATTGGATGAGTCCCATATTAGTTCTAGTACCCCCACCATGCTCAGCCATTGGCTGGAAGCAGCCTGGGTAAAGCATGACCTTGATATGAATATGGTGGTAGACACAAATGGGTGGCAGCTGGGGCTCAGTGAACTAGGCTCCTGCTGTGAGGGTCAAAGAGGTAGACAACGGGATGGGAGGGCTTCCAGGTAAGGGGAACAACTTGAGCAAAGGCACATGCATGTGAAGTATATCGGAGTCCAGGGAACACGCGATGTTTGACACAGGGTAGGGCGTGGGAAGAAATGAGGAACAGCAAGTTGTGTGTTCTGAAAGCTCTGGCTTTGGCCTTTTCTCCTGTGGGCCGTGAGCCACTAGAGGTTGCCACAGGGAAGGTGGTGATGAGATATGGCAGCAGATGGGAGAAGGGATTCTTGAGGAGAGAGATAGGGGACAGGGAAGGTCAGTCAGGGCTCCGTGAGTAACACCTTTGGTTTTCCTCGAAACTAGGCTAGACACTGTGCTGGAGAAATATGGAAGCAACATCGCCAGATGCTATGCGCCCACAATGAGTTTTGAAATCAGACAGCAAACTCAGAGATGACCTTGGCCAACGTGAGAATAGAGAACACTGACACCCTAAGAAAAATCAAGGATCTGTCTCAAGATCACACAACCAAAGCATGTTTCCAGACTCTTTTTTTTGTGTGTGTGTGCTTTAGGCAAAAGTTTACAGTTGAAGTTAATTTCTCACACAAAAATTTATATACATATTGCTTTGCGACATTTGTTGCAATCCCCACAATGTGACAGCACACTTCCCCCTTCCTTTCCACCTCAGCTTGCCTGCGTCCATTCAACCAGTTCCTGTCCCTTCTTGCCTTCTCATCCTGCCTCCAGACAGGAGCTATCCGTTTGGTCTCCCGTATCTGATTGAACTAAGAAGCACACTCTTCATGTGTATTATTTTTTGTTTTATAGTCCTATCTAATCTTTGTCCGAAGAGTGGGCTTCAGGAATGGTTTCGGTTCTGGTTTAACAGAGCGTCCAGGGGACATAGCTTTGGGGGTCCCTCCAGTCTGAGTCAGACCAGTAAGTCTGGTCTTTTTACATGAATTTGAGTTCTGTGTGACTTTTCTCCCGCTCTGTCCCAGACTCTGTTGTGTTCCTTGTCAGGGCAGTCATTGGTGATAGCCAGGCACATCTGGTTCTTCTACTCAGGCTGGTGCAGTCTCTGGTTCATGTGGTCCTTTAGTCTCTTGGGCTAATATTTTCCTTGTGTCTTTGGATTTCTTCATTCATTTCTGGTTTATTAGTATTTGAAAGACTGAGACAGCCGTGACCAATAGAGCTTCCTGCAATGATGGAAATGTTCTATTTGCTGCAGTCCAATCCAGTAGCCACTAGTCTCAGGTAACTGTTGGGTGCTTGAAATGTGGCTAGTGAGGCTGAAGAAATAAATTTTAGATTATTTTATTTAATGCTAACTAATTAGAAGTTAAATATGAACCTGGTTGTATCAGTGAGCTTAACAGATCCGTAGGGCAGAAATAATGGCTTTGGTCTCCAGAGCTGAAGGGGAGGTGCTCAATCAATTAGTTGCAGGGTTGAGCAAGACAGAGATACATAGCACTTGCTGCACTGTTAGGAAATCCCAGAGCCCCAGGAAGGGAACTTCCAGTGATACAATATCCCCTTACAGGCTCCTGCTGCTGTAAATTACAGATGGCAAGGCCTTGGCAGGTATCTTTGGCAGGATTCTCTAGAGAAGCAAAACCAGTAAAGTATATAAATATATATAGAGATTTATGTCAAGGAAATGGCTCACACGGTTGTAGAGACTGTAATGCCCCATATCCATGGGTCAGGAAAGAGGTTTTTCCCAATTCACATAGCTGCAGGGCCTGGCAAACCCAAGATCAGTAGGCCAGAGAGCAGGGCTGTTGCTCACAGGCTGTGAAGACTGATGAGGCAAAACTATAGGTAAGCTGCTAGCTCAAGTCCCAAGAACCGGAGGTCTGAAAATCAAGAGCCAGCTGCAGGATCCAGAATGAGCAAAAGCCCAGAGCCCAGACTGAACGTCCACTCACACTCCATGCAGACCACATGTCCAGGGAAACTCCTCTTCAACTGACTGGCTACTCACAGTAGATCCCATCATGGGGGTGATCACATATCAATTCTCAACAGGGAAGTGATAAGGACATTATATGAGTACCAAAACACTGAGAATCATGGCCCAGCCAAGTTGACACACAATCTTAACCATCACGGCAGGGAATTCACCTTCTAACTAATCTGCAAATCACTCATTAAGGCAAGATTTGACACTATTGCTGGTTATTAAGCTATTATCTCTCAGCTCTCCTTGGTGGTGCTAGGCCTGGGACCTGCAAAGCACATTTCTGCTTTGCCTGCTGCTCGGTTAGGATCTGCCACTAGGTGGTGCCAGAAACAGCTGGGAAGGATGGGGGAGGGAAAAGGGACTTGGTCCTCTGGGTCTGCTAACTGTTCCTGCAAGCAAACTTCACTTTGGAGCCCCAGCTGGTTCCAAGAGCAGCACTTGGTTGCAGTCTTCAGCCTTTCTTGTCCCCTCACATTTCCAGAACCAGCCTCATCTTGTCCCCTCAGGGGTATCTGCTCCAGTGGGTGGCACCCCTACTCAGAGGTCCAAGTCCTACCACAGAGCTCTCACCCTTTGCTCCCTCGCCCCCAGGGGTGTAGATGCTTCCTGCTACCTCAGTGCCCCCTTTTTGCCTTTTCAGTTCTCAGTACCCAGTAAAACGTTCTTTATATTAAATGCTCTACGTAAATGTAACTGGGTGAGTTCTCTTTTCCTGTCTGGACTCCGACAATCACTGAAAGTTAATTGTTAAAAGAGAGAATAGGTACCACAGGGACATCGCCAAGGAACCGGGAAAAGAGTGCTAAGAAGCTGAAACAAGGATGTCCCCCCTAGAGTGGGCAGAGGGCACCTTCAACTAAAGCCAGCACCCTGAATTTGAGCCCTGGTGGCACACTGGCCAAGTGCTTGGCTGCTAACTGAAAGGCTGGCAGTACAAACCCACCCAGTGGCTCTGTAGGAGAAAGACCTGGTGATCTGTTCCCGTAAACATTACAGCCAAGAAAGCCTGTGGGGCAGTTCTGCTCTGTCACAAGGAGCTGCCACGAGCTGAATCAACTCAATGGCACCTAACAACTCAATGGCACCTAACAACAACAAACTGTGAGAAAATAAATTTGTTTGTTAGAGCCAAAAAAAGAATAAATTAATAAAGTTATACAATAATGGAAAATAGTGCTAAACCAATTCACGATGGCTTATTTGCCCTGGTCAAATAACTGCCTTCCCCCCTTAGTACAATTATCTTGTAATCAAAGACTGTTTATTTAGTCTAAAAAAAAAAGTCTAAATTATGCCAAATTTGAAGATTTTTTTCCTATGGCTCCAGAGCAAACACCACCCTTCCTAAAGGCAGAGACTTAGCAATAAAATCTGTATTAGTTGTTAACTGCTGCCGAGTCCGCTCCGACTCCTGGCACCCCCATCTACAGCAGAACAGAACATGACTCTGTCCTGTACCATCTTCACGATCACTGGAATGCTTGAGTCCATTGTTGCGGCCACTGTTGTATTTTGAGTGCTTTCCAAACTGGGGCTTATCTTCTAGCACTGTATCAGACAATATTCTGTTGTGATGGAAAGGGTTTTCATTGGCTAATTTTCAGAAATACATCTCCAGGCCTTTCTTCCTAGTCTGCCTTAATAGGGAAGCTGCAATGAAACCTGTCCACCACGGGTGACCCTGCTGGTACTTGAAATACCAGTGGCATAGCTTCCGGCATCATAGCAATATGCAAGCTACTACAGTACAAAAAACTGACAGACAGGTGGTGGAGTTGTCCATTACTGTGTAAGAACTTACCCTAAAACTTCGCAGCTTAAAAAAATAAACAGTTGCTATCTCACAGAGTTTCTGTGGGTCAGGAATCCAGAAGCAGCTCAGTGGGTGGTTCTGGCTCAGCGTCCCTCAGGAGATTGCAGCCAACATGTCAGTGGGGGCTCCAGTCATCTGAAGGCTTGACTGGGGCTGGAGGATTCACTTCCAAGATAGTCCCCTCAAGTGGTTGTTGGTAGGAGGCTTTAGCGTCTCAGTACATGAAATTCTCCATAGGGCTACTCAGGACATGGCTTGTCCCAGAGCAAGTGTTCCCCGAGACAGCGAGCAAGAGGGATGCCACATTGCTTTTTATGACCTAGTCTCCAAGTCACACACCATCACTTCCGTCATCTTCCGTTCATCAGAACCTGATGCCATGGAGTTGATTTTGACTCACAGCAACCCTACAGACAGAGGAGAATTGCCCTGTAGGGTTTCTAAGGCTGTATTCCTTATGGAAGCAGACTGCCACATCTTTCTCCCATGGAGCAGCTGGTGGGTTTGAACCACCCACTTTTGGTCAGCAGCTGAACACTTAAATCACTCCTCTACCAGGGCTCTTTCCATTCATTAGAAGCCAGTTACAAAGTCCAGCCCACACTCAAGGGGAAGGAATTACACAGCAGCTCAAGTACCAGGATGTGGGGGGCATTACAGGCCACCTTGAAGGCCGCCTGCTACAACTGACCTCTGGCTAACACAGCATCTTCATGTAGCATTGTCCCTCTGACTCTCACAACTCCATAAGGTCCAGCAGAGGAGGCACAACCTATTATTCTCATGTTACATACACACGAGAAAACTGAGGCTTAGAGAAGCTAAGGAATTTGCTCAAGCAGAAAAGCCAGAGCTAGAACCCTGGTCTTCTGCCTCCAAGTTGAGGCCTACTCATCCCGAGGTCACTGATCTATGTAATAAATCAAAGGGCCACTGAAGAAAAAGCTGAGGCAAGGAATTCCAAAGCCATATGTGACTGGAAGGTGTGAAGCAAGCATGGAAAACTAGGTGTTCCCTTTTATTTACTACTGTCTTCACAGAGAAGCATCCACTCACAGTAAGGAGCCAACAGAGAGAGGCAGCTCCACACAACTATCTCACGTAATCAAGTGTCTTGGGTTGGGTTGTCTAGAGAAGCAAAACCAGTATAGCATATGAACATATACAGAGATTTATATCAAGGAATTGGCTCACGTGGTTGTAGAGGCTGGAACGTCCCAAGTCTGTGAGTCAGGATAGAGGCTTCCCCTGATTGATACAGCCGAAAGGGCTAGGGAACCCACGATTTGCAAGTCAGAGAGGAGGGCTCTTGCTCACAGGCTTCGAAGATGGATGAATCCCAAGACTGGCAGGCAAGATTTCAGGTAAGCTGCTAACTCAAGTCCCAAGAACCAGAGGTCAGAGGAACAGGAGCCAGCTGCAGGATCCAGCACAAGAATAAAGCCCTCGAGTCTTGCCAGAATGTCCACTCATATTCAATGCAGGCCACACACCCAAGAAAACTCCCTTTCAACTGACTGGCTACTCAGCAGATCCCATCATGGAGGTGATCACATTACATCAAATCCAATCATGGAAGCGATCATAACATCATATGACTGCCAAACCACTGAGAATCATAGCCCAGCCAACTTGACATACAACCTTAACCATCACATCAAGGCAAGGTCCCCAGGTGGTGTGTATGATGTGGGCACAGGTCAGCTGTACAGAAGGTGGGGTTCTGTTTAAGAAAGGCAAGGGACAACACCATGCGGGACATAAGAACAATACAGAAATCCTGGAAAACTTGTTTGCCTTAAATCTGCCTCTTACAAGGGCTTCGTATCCTCATTAAACTGCCCTCCGCCAAAGTGTGCCCCTACACTGGTCACTGAGTGGGCCAGCCACGCCTCTCAGGCACCCAAATGCACCCATCTGGCCCCCTTGGGATGTAAAATCCATTGGGGACTATTGGACAATTGTCCAAGCAGGGTTTTCAAATTACCAGCAGTCTTAGCTTCCTAGGGCTGCCATAACAAAATAACACAAACTGGGTGGCTTATAAGGACAGAAATTTATTGTCCCAAAGTTCTGGAGGCAAGCAGCCCAAATTCAGGGTGCTGGCAGGGCCATACGCTCTCCCTCCCAAGTCTCTTAAAGGTCTTTTCTTGTCTCTCTCAGCTTCTGGTGGCCCCAGGAGTTCCTTGGCTCGTAGATGTATCTTCACATGGCCATCCTTCCTCTGTCTCTGTTCCCTTCTTTTATAAGGACACCACTCAGATGACATTAAGACCCACCCTACTCCAGTGCGACCTCATGTTAACTGGTAACATCATCAAAGACCTTATTTCCAAATGAGGTCACATTCACATGTACCGGGGGTTAGGACTTAAACATATCTTTGTGGGGGTGTACAATTCAATTCATAACACCAGCAAAGAAAACACATGGACTAGAGCAATAAACTAGAACTTTTGACTACAGCACCAAGATATGATATGGATACCAAGGTCAGGGGCCAAACAGGGACCAAAAGGCCTGCACTTTCTAAGGAATCTCGTAGAACTGGTTATACAACTCTTGGGCCCCTTGTCCAGGGAGTCCCACTCAGATCAGAAGTTAAAAGGGTTGAGAGAGTAGAAACCCTTTGGAGGTGACTTCTGAGAGAGCTATGGGACATCTCCAGAAGGCAGTGGGTCCCTTGAAGGCTCAAGCAACTCAACATCAACTCAAGAATAATCGCACCTGGAAGGCGGCCACATGTGGTAGCATTTTTCATAGATTCCTTGAGATATCATTTGTGCCTAAAATTTCACACTTTCACCTTACTGCTATATAGAAAAGAGACCAACCCAGTTAATCCTGCCCAAGGGATAGGCCTGGGGGCAGGGGGCAGGGCTTTCTCCTAACCCAAAACCTTTGAGGGGATCTGTGTTGAGCCCACTTCGAGCTCGCCATGTTTGCGTTCCCTGTAGGTAAGTTGCACAAAGGACAGGTTCCTGGGGGAGCCAAAGCAACTTCCAACAGCAGAAGGGAGGCCATATAAGTGGGTAAAAGATGCATGAATCCTGGACACCAAGTATGGGACCCACTGTGGCAATTCCGACTCACAGTGACCCTAAAGCACAAAGTAGAACTGCCCCACAGAGTTTCCAAGGAGCACCTAGCAGATATGGGTTTAGGGTCTTTTAAAATCGATTTCTGCCCAAAGTAGTCTGCCAGGGCCTGGGCTCCTCAGGAGACAGACACTGAAGGGTGGGTATAATACAGGAGAAAGAAGGTGGGTGTGGGGCATCAGGCAAAGGACAGGCCCCTGCCCATGACATAGGAGTTACATTCAGAGGGACTCAGCTGAAGTTACTAGGAAACATCAGCCGGGCCCAGAGAACACAAAGCCAGCTTATAGCAGTCCTAGTCAAGCAATAAGAGGCAGTGGTGTTTCAGTGACAGAACTCTCGCCTTCCATGCAGGACATCTGGGTTTGGTTCCCAGCCAGTGCACCTCATATGTAGCCATTGCCATCTGTCAGGGGAGGCTTCCGTGTTGCTATGATGCTGATCAGGTTTCAGTGGAGCTTCTAGACTAAGACGGACTAGGAGGAAAGGCCTGGAGATCAACTTCTGAAAGTCAGCCAATGAAAATCCCATGGGTTACAACGGTATGATCCGTAACTGATCAGGGAATGGCGCAAGACTAGGAAACGTTGACCGCATGCACAATACTGTGCATGCGGTCAACATGAGTCTGCTGACACCTAACAGTCAAGTAACACACCTTTCCATGCCCCTTCTCCCTCTTGCAGCTAGTGGCCGGCGGCAGGGAGGCTGATTGCAGGTAACTGCCTGATGAGTGAGGTCCAGAGTGCTGGCTAGTACAGCCTGTACCCTTTGAATCACTGAATTCAGACTCTGTATTCAGACTTTCTCTGTTATCTAAGGAGACTGGAAAAGTCCTGGGAAAGGACCACAGTTGTGGGTGGATTTGAAGGAGCAAATAAAGTGGCTTTTGTGACCACACCCTTGGAGTCCTACAGGTTCAATGTGTTACTTACACACATATCATTGTTATTAGTTGCCTCCAACTTTGCTCTGACTCACGTACAACAGAATGAAATGCTGTCCAGCCCTCCACCATTGTCTCAATCATTGGTCTGCTCCAGTCCATTGTTGCAACCACTGTGTATTTTAAGTGCCCTTCAGTCTAGGGTGCTCATCTTCTAGCCCTGTCATCAGGCAATATTCTGCTGGGATCCATTGGGTTTTCACTGGCTAATTTGCTAGTCTGTTTTAGTCTGGAAGGTCTGCTGAAACCTATCCATCATTGGTGGCCCTGCTCCTATTTGAAATACTGGCAGTATGGCTTCCAGCAACACGCCAGCCCCCACAGTTTATGACAAACTAACAGATGAGTGGTGGAGTTATACACATGAACTCCCTTATCTCAAAGGCTCTTTTCAGCATTAATAAAACCTGTCACTTGTAAATGCGCATTAGTATTTAGTTTATTTATTTAGTTAACTAACACTTCCATTGCACTTGCTATAAGCCAGATGAGGAGCCCTGGTAGCACAGTGGTTAAAGTGCTCAGCTGCTAAGCCAAATGTTGGGGGCTCGAACCCACCAGCCGCACCATGGGAGAAGGATGTAGCAGTCTGCTTCCGTTAAGATTTACTGCCTATGGGGCAGTTCTACTCTGTCCGACAGGGTCGCTGAGTTGGAATTGACTCAACAGCAGTAGGTTTTTGGGGATGATCTAGGTACCAATCTAAGCACTTCATCAATATTAACTTATTTAATCCTCATTAAAAACCCTATAAGGCACTACTAAGAGCATCTCCATTTTACGACGAAGAAAGCGAGATACAGAGAGGTTAAGAAACATGCCCAAGGTTACACAGCTAGCAAGTGGCTGAGCCAGGATTTGAAGCAATGATGTTTACAGTCGGACCAGAGCAGAATTCCTGTCCCCAGAGACTTCAATGAGTCCAGTGCCCAAAAATAAGGAGGGCTGCAGCAATTCCGTTCATAGTACCTACCCAAGAGGAATGAAAATACACATCCACACAAAGGCTTACACGCGAATGTTCACTGCAGCATTATTCACAATAGCCCCAAAGTGGAAACAGCCCAAATGTCCATGAACTAGGAAATGGATAAACAAAATGTTGTAGACCGGTACAACTGGATTCGCTTCAGCAGCAAAATGGAACAGACTACTGATACCTGCTAACTAACCAACCAGTTGTTATTGATGAGATTCCAACTCACGGTGACCCCATGTGGGTCAGAGTAGAACTGTGTGCTCCATAGGGATTTACATGGCTGATTTCTTGGAAGTCGATTGCCAGGTGTTTTTTCCAAGGCACTTCAGGATGGACTCAAACTGCTAACTTTTTGGTTAGCAACCAAGCAACATTCACCATCTGTACCACCCTGGGACTCCAATGGATACTCGCTACAAGATGGATAAGCCTCAAAAATATCATGCTAAACAAAAGATGCTAGATGCAAAAGACTACATGTTGTATCATTCCATTTCTGTGAAATCTATAGAACCAGAGAGGAGAACAATGTTGCCTGGGGTGGGAAGGACTGCTGGCAAGGGACACAGGGATCTCTCTGGGGTGAGGGGAATGTTTAGAAACCAGACTGTGGTGATGCCAGCACAACTCAATAAGTTTATTAAAAACCACTGAATCGTATACTTAAAACGAATATATTTGATGATATGTAAATTGTAGTTCCCACCACCCATCTGTCAGTCTGTCATATTGTGGTGGCTTGCGTGTTGCTGTGCTGCTGGAAACCATGCCACCAGTATTTCAAATACCAGCTGGGTCACCCACAGTGGACAAGTTTCAACAAAGCTTCCAGACTCGCAGACTAAGAAGAAAGGTCTGGCGATCTACCTTCAGAAAATTGGCCAATGAAAACCTTAGGGATCATAACGGAACACTGTCCAATTGGCTTTTGCATTGGCCATGTCATCAGGAGGGATCAATCGCTGGAAGAGGACTTCGTGTTTGGTGACGCTGAGGGTCTTCGGTGAGATGGCACAACAGCCACAACGATAGGCTCGAATGTGCCAGTGATCCTGAGGACAGCACAAGACCGGGCAACGTTTCGTTCTGTTGTACATAAGGCTGCCACGAGTTGGAGAGGATTCAGTGGCAGCTATCTATCTAAATTACAGCTCAATAAAACTGCTAAAAAAAAAAAAAAAAAAAGGCACGGGGGCTACCCCTGGTTTTTCTAGGTAGTTTACACTGACAGGGGTGGGGTGGTGGGCTCAAGGCCAAGAAGCTGCCCAAAGTCTCTGCCTCTCCTCCCAGCTATGAAACCCTCCATCGCTTTTTGGGAAAGCCCCACCAGACCCATGTGACGTGAGGTCCACACCGACCAGATCAGGTGTCCTTACAGAACCGCTCTGTTTTGCAGAGTATTTACATGCAGGGGAATTTCCTAACCAAAATGAGACCCCTTCTTTATGATTCCCCAAACACCCCTGCATTATTTTGTAATCCAAAATCCATGCCTCCTCAAGCCAATTACTTGGGGAAATGGGATATGCAATAATGAATTATACATGTGTCGTTTTTGTGAATTTTTTTCTTCTCCTCAGGGATGCTAATTATGAGATAAATTTTTGGGAGTTTTATGTCTGGAAATAACTCCTTGTCATATCAGAGCCCTTTTTGCTATGTATTGCAAAGCTAATTGGTGCCATTCAAAGAGGAAGACATAACTCATTTTCAATTAGGGCAATCAAATGCCCAAGGAAAAAATGTGCCAGTCATACATACATATATATATATATATTCATATATACATACTAACATAGGCTATGTATGTCCATATGTCTGTGTGTGTGTGTGTGTGTGTATACCCTCAACAAAGAACAAAAATCCAACACACACTTCCTGTGGGAGATTCTGATGGAACCCTTGGTGTAGTGGTTTGCCATTGTGAGATGCATGTACCTTCTCTTGCATTGCAACCGAGAGATCATTCTCAATGTATACAAATTCCCTTTAGATAAAGGAATATGCCTCTACGTGGGCATCCAATGTGGCCGAGAAACAACAACTCTCTTGTTGAAGAAAAGTCTTTTAAAGCCGAGCCATTATTCCCAGAGAATAAGGCCAAAGCTGTCCACTCCGCAGCTTGGGCGACTACTGGGATAAAGGACAAGCATTTGTCTTTTT
Source organism: Elephas maximus indicus (assembly GCF_024166365.1). Lineage (NCBI taxonomy): Eukaryota > Metazoa > Chordata > Mammalia > Proboscidea > Elephantidae > Elephas > Elephas maximus. The sequence goes on along the minus strand of NC_064846.1, from coordinate 160,086,805 downwards.
ATAGCTTCTTTCACAGCTATAATGTTATAAAAGCAGTTTTGGAATTCTACTGAGCCAGACCGTTGTGATCCTTATGCAGCTCCTTGTTGCTAGTTTCCATTGAGTTGGCCCTGACTCATGGGGACCCCATGAGAAATGGAAAAAAAGCCACCAGGTCCTGTGCCATCCCCATGATTGATTGCAGACTGGATTGTTGTGATCCATCGTGTTTTCACTGATTTTCCAAAGTAGATTCCATTGCCATAGACTCAATTCCGACTCATGGCGACCCCATGTGTTACAGAGTCCAATAGCTCCATAGTGTTTTCTTGGCTATAATCTTTACAAAAACAGATCACTAGGCCTTTCTCCAGTGACACCGCTGGGTGGGTTTGAACCACCAACCTTTAAGTTAGCAGCCGATTGCAAACCTGCTTGCGCTACCCAAGCAGGTTCCATGTTACTCCTTCACACACACGCACACACCCGTTGCCGTCGAGTTGATTCCAACTCATAGTAACCCTATAGGAAAGAGTAGAATTGCCCTATAGGGTTTCCAAGGAGTGGCTGGTGGATTCGAACTGCCAACCTTTTGGTTAGCAGACAAGCTCTTAACCACTGTGCCACCAGGGCTCCATGCTATTCCTCAGGGGACCTAAAACTTTTACTTATTCCAAATCAGGACTTCCAAGGATCAAAGTTTCTGCTATAGTTGTTTAAAGTAGTAATTTCAAAATGGCACAGGATAGCTTTTGATCATTATTCTACCCGTTGGTCTTGTAAATGTAAAGCTAGCTGATAATTTTATGCCACTCTTTGAATTCAGTCCTTCCCAACACTAAGATTATTGTCTCTGAAACATAGAAAAGAAAACCCATTTTCCTCAAACACTTTCAGAATATCATATTCTCCAGAACCAGCCTCCACAGAAAACACAACCATATCAAAACATAAGGGACCAGAATTCACTAAGATGGCAGGCTGTTTTTATGACTATTACAATTTCCTAATAAACCGTCTGAGGAAAGGCTGTTATTTGGAATTACCCACTATTTGGAGTAATGTAGTATTGATTTACTGCTTGAGAAATCCTCAAAAAGCCTTAAGCAGAGCGCTACACCTACCGAACTCTTGAAAGGCGAAGTAGAAAGTACGGTAATCCTGTTGCCACAAGTAGCTGGCTAACTACTTCATCATGAAAGTTACAATTTGCCGTTGGAGAATACATTGTCAACCTCAAGTATCAATTACCCACTCAGCACTGAGAAGGTACTCAGTAAGTAACTCTTGAATGATCGTATCTTCTGCAGAAAGCAAAATTTCAAGTTGGCTGCCCATGCCAAGCTTGTTCCACTTACCAGCAAAAGTCTCTGTACACGGATTGACTCCTGCCAGACGTTTAGAGGTTCCAAAATCAGAAATTTTCACCACTCCACTGTAGGTATTTACCAGAACATTATCACCCTTTAGAAAAAGAATAACATTAAGCACCGAAAGACACACTTAAACAAACTAATGTAAAACAGATCGGGACTTTAAGAAAACTGCCATAAGTTTCTAGGAAGACTGGACTTCCCCCTTTGGGGACAATCATGCAAAATCATATCCCTTCTGGGATGCAGTCAGGCAGCAGGCACTATCGACAGTTGTCATCAGATATGATGAAAAGGAAACCTTGTGGCTTGGAAAAGCAGCTACCTTTATGTCTCTGTGCACTATCTGGTTTTCGTGGAGATACTTCAGGCCTTCTAGGATCTGCCTGGTGTAAAACTTGATAGTGGGCTCCTTCATTGGCCCCCATTTTGATCGCAGAAGAGCTGAAAGGCTTCCTAGAAATGGACATAGCAGAAAACTTGTCAGGGTGACAAAGTGTCAATTATAAGCGTTCGGGGATGTCTTAGTTATCTAGTGCTGCTGTAACAGGAAAACCACAAGTGGGTGGCTTTAACAAACAGCAATTTATTTTCTCACAGTTTAGGAGCCTAGAAATCTGAATTCAGGGTGCCGTCTCTAGGGAAAGGCTCTCTCTCTGGCAGCTCTGGAGGAAGGCCCTTTGCTCTTTTCAGGTTCTGTTCCATAGTCCCTTGGTGACGTTCACGTGGCCTGGCATCTATCTACCCATCTCTGCTTCCTTCTCTGTGCCTAGTCAGCTTGGTTTATATCTCAAAAGTGGCTGGCTTTAGACACGCCCTCCAGTGATATGGCCTCATTAACAAAGAAAGCCCTATTCCCAAATGGAATTAGATCCACAAATTTAGGGGTTAGGATTTACAACACATTTCAATGCAATTCGAACAAAGCAAGGTGATGTTTCTACCTAACCTAAGCAACTACCCCAACATCATTGCCTCTGGGCCAAATGCAATGTGTTTTCTCATACCTTGAGTATCAATGAATACTAGCAGCAACTCACAAATTTTGTACTAAACTATGAGCAACCTGAAGGAAGAAAGTGTACTTCCTTTATCCCTAACGTAGCCCTCAAAATCTAGCCCACTACCTGGCTCATAGTGCGCTCTCGGTAAGCGTTGGTTGAATAAATGAATGAATATCATCAGACTTCTAACTGAAGAGTTTGTGTTTGTATACAGATAATAGTAATAATAATGATTAGTTATATTATTGCTATTATTATATTTAATAATACCTATTGTTACTATAGGATCCCTGGTGGTGCAGTGGGTAAGTGCTTGGATGCTAACTGAAAGGTCAGCGGTTCAAACCCACTATGTGCTCTGCCGGAGAAAGATATGACAGTCAGCTTCTTACTATTATTTCAACGAACACTTACTCTTGCTCTCTGCCAGGCACTGTTCTAAGACTTTTACATGCATTATTTGACTTAATCCACCCAACAATTCTTTATTTATTCAACCAGAAAACTGAGAGCACAAAAAAGTAAAATATTTTGCCCTAGGTCACACAGCTTGTAGATGAATGGTCGAGATTCCAACTAGATGGTCTGGTTCTAGATCCAAGAAAGTCTCAACTCCTGCAGTGTCTGCTTGCATTTGGGGAGTTTGTGGATACAGAACTGGTGTTTGATTTAGTTAACAATATATGTATTTTTTGTAATGCTGTTCTTAAAACTACGTCCCCCTTCCCCATCCGTTTCTAGCCATCTTTAAACTCCTAGACTGTGAGAGTCTCAAGGTCAGAGATCAGGCTTTTTTCACTTATACATCTCCAACTCTCAGCCCAACCACTGGCCCTTACAGGAAATATCTGAATGAACAGACAAACAAACCGGAAACAGACTGTTCATATAACATTGGAAAGTGTCTTTTGAACTCTTTTTTTTTTTTAGAGAGAAATGCTTTGCAACATTAAAAAATGGCCAGACAGGTAAGGATGTTCATGTTATATTTACACTTGTGATTTTTCAGTGTGAGACCAGAAGCCTGGAGATTACTCACCTCCTGGCACTTGCTCCATGAATATCTTAATGTAGCCGTCCTCTGAAACTGAGCCCAGGTACTGAACAATATTGCGGTGCTTGAGGTACTTGTGTAGGGCGATCTCCTCGTGCAGAGGCTGAGAGTACCTGTTAAGAAGAAACAAAGCCAGTGTCACCTGCCAAAGGATCCAGGTCTGTGTCACACCTTGCCAGGACCTGTTGCCACTGCTGGCCATCCCTTCTTTCTGAGAAACTCTCTTCCTTTGGCTCCCATGCTACTACTCAGCTTCCCATCTGCACAATAGGGATCATCATACCAGCCCTACTGGGCTGCTAGGGGCCAAAAATGTCTCTTAAAATATGATCCTCTGCGATCCATATGCCTCTGAGGTGGTTCCATTTTCTTAATCCAGTTACAATACAGAGAACAAGAGCAAATCATCCTGATGACAAGAGAATTACAAACTTTTGGATGATGTAACTCTTCTATTCATAATCCTCTGGACAATCAGTGGTGGACACGGGATTAGGGGAATTGAAATGGTCACTGGAGAATGCAAGATGGCCGCCCCGACTTGCCTGCTATCTCTCTCTGGGACTTCTTTGATGGCTATTCGCACTCGATTACTCAAATCTCTTCCAGCATACACGATCCCATAGGTGCCTTTCCCCAACACAACTCTCTCTCCGTTCACATCATGATCGTACTCATACTAAAAAGGATAAAACAACAGAGCAAAAAAGCATACAAGTTGTAGTGGAGATTTCTCCTCAAAGCACAAACATTGCCCAGAAATTTCTAGATTTATACATAACCATTTGAGCATAAGGCCATCACCCTTCTTAAGTCACGTACTTTTCATTCAATCATTATACCTTCTCCTCACTTATCGACTATCTCATTATCTGACATTTTGCACTGACGACAATAGTAAAAAATCTACTATTTTGTGCATTAACAACATATCTCTGGCAGTAAAGAACGCCCAGGTGTGAGGCAAGGGTAACACTGGCGGTAATGGTTAAGGTTATGTGCCAACTTCGCTGGGCATTTTTCATCAAGGGTTTGGCAGTTATGTAATGCTGTAATTTGGCAGTTATGTAATGATATAGTTATCCTCCATTTTTCCATAACAATTTTGCATAACGACTTGGTCTTTGTAACCTAACCACATTGATAAGTGAAAAGGGGGCTTACTTTAAAGGGGTAGAATTCTCAGTTACTTGCATATTCATAAAATGATTTTATGAAAGGGAATCCAAGAAATTAAGAAATATGGCTCACCTTTTAGAGATTTTCCCCCACTTTAAGGCTGCAGTTTAAAAACGCTTCTGAGCATGTAAAGTACCCGAACACAGGTGTCATCCTGCAGGACTCATTATATGTCAGGAGAGAACCTCTTTCTATAGCCCAGGATCAAAGGTCAATCAAATTAAAATGGTCTCACTACCAAGAATGTATGTTGGACTCTCTCCTTTTTTAGATGGCTAGATCTAGTATTGAACACATACTGCAAAATTTCAACCTACAATTATCACCGATATTTTGTTCCCCCAAACTTATTGCCTAAAGTGGTCATGCACAGCTGTACTACAGTTGATGCCTCTTGATGATTAAAACAATGGTAACTCTAGGCTGAGCAACACTTATTCAAAGTAGGGAGTCAGCAATGAATTACTTCTGTTGTTTTACATGCTCTACTGTGTTCACTTACAGAAGTGCAGCTTATACACAGAACAGGCGTGTATGTGTGTCCCTTTACACCTACCTCTAGGGATGCTCATGCCAATTAAGATTACTAGCAAGTACCCATCGCTATCTGATTTCATTAGAAACCAGCCTGCTCCACAAAAGGCTTTTCTCTCACACCTTTCTCTGTCCCTCACTGTTACCTTCAAAAGTACACCCACCACTCGGTTCATTTCTACAACAAACTTTTTGACTTGTAGTACCTGACTCAATTATTAAAATTAATCCCTTTGATATTTTCAGAAAGAAACCTTGAGGAATTCATTCCAGTCTAACTTGAAAGTATTGCAAAATCTCATTAAACTGCAGTCACTGGGAGAACCTGACTTAGTGACAAATTGGAATAATTGTGCAATAGTTAAATGAAGCTATAGTGGTGGATTACCTGTGGACTCTGACTGCGCTGTCTAAAACAGCTTACGATGATCCTACTTTCTTGAACATTATTTTTAAGATTTTATATTTAATATACTATAATATGCGAGAAGATATAACTAAAGCCATTTGAGGCATAAATGAAAAGTCTTGTTTCTACTTGGCTAACTAGTTCTCATAAACAATATTAATCAGCTTAGCAAAATTTTTTCATAAAAAAATTTGAACTAGTCTATGGACAAATCTTTCTTACAATCTCTGCTGAGAAGATCCCAAAGTAATGAGGTTTTTCTACAGAGACACAGTAATCTCCGAAAGTCATGGGTGCTGATGGCTGGCTGGTTCATAAATGAGTATTCAAAATATACATGGTAAAGAATTTCACATGAAGAATATGAAATTTTCTTTAAGTGAAGACACAATAACTAACCTTTTCTTCTTCCGTTTTATGCTTCTCAATCAGGAGATTAAGAAGTAGAAAGTTAAAAAAAGAAGAAAAAAGTGTTTCCATGTTCTAGGTCTTCCCATGACTCACCTCTAAGGTATCTCCATCAGTCTCTCCCTCCAGCTCCACCGTACTGCCCATCACATTGGTTATCATCTCTTTGACCAAAGAGCAAAACCTAAGACAGAGAGTAACACAAAAATGTCGCTAATTATCATCACTCTTGTTCCAAGTCTTAAGTTGAAGGTTGTGACCCAAGGGTTCCCTATTTGATATTTACTTTGATCGCTAAATATGTTGTGATTATGTATTGTCAGACACAATGAACTGAAATTTTCTTAAATTACATGATAAAACACTCAACAAACTAGGAATAAAAGGGAACTTTCTTAATCTGATAAAGGGCGCCTATGAAAAATCTAAAATCATACTTAACAGTAAAAAAGTCAAGGTTTCCCCCTAAGATCAGGAACAAGACAAGAATGTCTGCTCTTGTCACTTGTATTCAACATTATACTGGGGATTCTAACCAGGGCAATTGAGCAAGAAAAAGAAATAAAAGCATCCTGATCAGAAAGGAAGAACTAAAGCTATTGCTGTTTGCAGATGACATGATTGTATATATAGAAAATCTTAAGAAATTCACTAAAAAAACTTATTAGAGCTGATTAAGTTCAGCAAGGTTGCAAAAATCAAGATCAACATAGAAAATCTTAAGAAATTCACTAAAAAAACTTATTAGAGCTGATTAAGTTCAGCAAGGTTGCAAAAATCAAGATCAACATACAAAGATCAAGTATATTTGTATGTACTAGCAATGAACCTTCTAAAAATGAAATTAAGAAAACAATTCCATTTGCAATAGTATCAAAATAATAAAATACTTAGCTCTAAGTGTAACAAAAGAAGTAAAGACTTACACATTGAAAACTATAAAACATTGTTGAAGTAAATTAAAGAAGACCTAAATAAACAAAAGACATCATGTCATGGATTGGAAAGCTTTATTCTGTTAAGATGGCAGTAGTCCCCATGTTGATCTGCAGATTCAGCGTAAGCTCTATCAAAAACCCAGGCGAATTTTTTTTTTTTTAATTAACAAGCAGATCCTAAAATTCATATGGAAATGTAAGTACCCAGAATAGCCAAAATCATATTGAAAAAGAAGAAAGTTGGAGGACTTACACATCCTGATTTTAAAACTTAGCTCAGACGTACAATAATCAAGAAAGTTTGGTGCTGGAATAAGGACAGACATACAGACCAATGTCACAGAACTGAGTCCAAAAATAATCCCTTATATTTATGGTCAACTGATCTTTGACAAGGCTGCTAACACAACAAATGGTACTGGGACAACTAGATATCCGCATGCAAAAGTATGAAGCTGGACCCCCTACCTCATGCCATATACAAAATTAATTCATAATAGAGCAGAGACCTAAATGTATGTAATCACTAAAACTATTAAGATTCTTAGAAGAAAACATAGAAAACCTTTAGTTAGGCAAAGCTTTCTTATACTTGATACTAAAAGCACAAATGACAAAAGAAAAAAATAAACTGGACGTCATCAAACTGAAAACTTTTGTGCTACAAATGTTACCATCAATAGAACGAAAAGACAACCCAAAGAATGGGAGAAAATATTTCCAACTCATGTGTCTGATACAGGACTTGTACGTAGAGTATGTAAAGAACTTTTACAACTAAGTAATAAAAGATCTAATAAAAAATGGGCAAAGCCTGAAGAAACCTGACAAACGCCGCTTTCACCAGGTGATCCAAGTTAGTATCACCAGTAAGGAGACAAAGGTATCACGTACCTCATGATGTCAGGCACTGAGGACACTACATCACTTCTAGGGTTTCCCTGCCCCAAATGCACAACACTCATCTAATCCTAGGGAACCTTCAAACAAAGCCAAATTGAAGGACTACAAAATAAATTGCCTGTACTCTTCAAAAGTATTAAGACAAGAAAGAAAAAGAATAATGATGAAGTGTTCCAGATGAAAGAATATAAAAACCTGACAATTATATGCAACATGTAATCCTGGGTTGGATTGTAGACCAGAAAAAAAAAATTAACTTTTGTTTTGCTATAAATATAGAACACCAGTGAGACAATAAGTGAAATCTGAAAAAGGTTGATAGATTCAGGGATAGCACCATCTCAATCTTAATTTCCTGAATTAGTTAGCTATTGTGATCGCGTAGGCGAATGTCCTTGTTTTTAGGAAAAACACATGGAAGTATTTAGGAGTAATGGAGCATTACACATCTACAACTTACTCTCGAACAGTTCAGAAAAAATAATCACATGCCTATAGAGAGAATCATAAAATAAACGTGGTAAAGTGCTGTTGTTGTTAGGTGCTGTTGAGTCGGTTCCTACTCATAGCGACCCTATGTACAACAGAACGAAACACTGCCCATCCTTTGTCATCCTCACAATCTTTGCTCTGTTTCAGTCCATTGTTTCAGCCACTGGATTGGCACAGTAGCTGCAACAAAGGATGGAGTGTTAACTTTGGGGTATTCTAGGTGAAATGAATATGGAAATTCTTTGTACTGGTCTTGAAACTTCCCTGTAGGCCTGATTTTTCCAAATTAAAAAGTTTAAAGTTTTCTTAAAAATTATGCAAGGATTTCTGTAGACACTTCTCCAAAGAAGATATACAAACAGCCAACAAGCACATGAAAAGATGCTCAGTGTCATTAACCATTAAACCAAAAAAAAAAAAAAAAAAAAAAAAAACCCTTTGATGTTGAGTTGATTCCGACTCATAGTGACCCTATAGGAAGGACAGAGGAGAACTTCCCCATAGGGTTTCCAAGGAGTGGCTGATGGACTTGAAGTGCTGACCTCTTAGTTTGCAACCCTAGCTCTTAACCACTGTGCAACCAGGGCTCCAAATAGGTATACCAAAAAAAAAAAAACAAACAAAAAACCAAACACACTGCCATCGAGTTGATTCAGACTCATAGCCATCCTATAGGAGAGAGTAGAACTGCCCCATAGTTTCCAAGGAGTGCCTGGTATATTTGAACTGCTGACCTTTTGGTTAGCAGGTGTAGCACTTAACCACTGTACCACCAGGGCTTCCCCAAATAGGTATAAGTGAAACATTATTTCTCTCATTTGTTCCCCTAACTTATTTGTTCCTGTATAAAAAGGGTTAGCCTCATCCCAGAAGATTTAGCCATTAGGGAAATGAAAATCAAAACCAAAATGAGATACCATTTTACACCCACTGGCATGGCTATGATCAAGAAGAGGGACAATAACAAGTGTTGGTCAGGCTGTAGAGAAACGAAAACTCTCATACATTGCTGATAAGAAGGTAAAATGGAAGAACAATCTGGCAGTTTCTTAAAATGCAAAACACAGAGGTACCATATGACCTAACAATTCCACTCCAAGTGAAAAGCATGAGCACATACAAAAGCTAGTTTATAACAGCATTATTCATAACAGCCAAACAGTGGAAACAAAGCCAAACGGTGGAAACAATTCATATTCTTCAACTAATGAACAGATGAATAAAATGTGGTCTATCCATATAATGGAGTATCATTTACCCACAGAAAGGAATGAAGTACTGACACACGCTGCAATGTGGATAAACCTTGAAAACACTATGCTAAGAAGCCCCACACAATGGACCACATAATGTATGTTTCCATTTATATGAACTGTGTACTACAGGCGAATCTATAGAAACATAAAGTAGATTAGTGGTTGCCTAGGTTTGGTGGTGGAGAAGGTTGGGAGGAAATGGGGAGTGATTGCTAATGGGTTTGGGGTGATAAAAATATTCTTAAATGAGACTGTGGTCATGGCTCCACAACTCTAAATCTACTAAAAACCATCGAGTGTACACACATCAATGAGTGAATTGTTGTTATGTGACTTACATCTCAATAAAGCCGTAAAAAAATTTCCTTATATTAAAAATTCAAGAAAATCAATTTGACAAATATATGTATGTATTTTACAACAAAGGCCTGGTAAAAGTGATTCACCATTGTTAGGTTGTAAATACCTGAATAATCTATAACTCACCTACTACACCGGTCTTCGGTAGAAAAGTAGATTTGAAAGTCATCAGAGTTATCATGGACGTAAAGAAAACAACACCGCTCATCAAACTTAGATATGCTGTAAAATTACAATAAATAAGAATAATTGTTAAACATAAGTTACAATACTAATTTTAAATTTTTGAGAAAATCTAATAACAGTTTCTTCTATTTGACACATTTTTGAAGATTCATTACTCTTCTAACAAATCTCCCCCAAATTTGCCTTTTTTTCTATGAAATTTAAATAACAGGAACATTTATCTTGCTTATGTTTGAGCTGCATTCATCAACTGGCTTTAACCAATATGTATCAAGAACTTACCATATATTCATTCAGTGCTAAGCAAAGCAACTGGGCAACAGAAAAGAGAAGAAAAAATATGGTCCCTGCCATGGAGGAATTGAAAATTTCACCGAAGATGTCTTGGCCATCTAGAGCTGCTATAACAGAAATACCACAAGTGGATGCTTTAACAAAGAGAAATTAATTTTCTCACAGTCTAGTAGGTTACAAGTTCAAATTCAGGGCGTCAGCTCCAGGGGAAGGCTCTCTCTCTCTGTCGGCTCTAGAGGTTTTCCTCGTCAAATGGGCTAGGAATCCCGGGTCCAAAGGATGCGCTCTGTTCCCAGTGCTTCTTTCTTGGTGGTATGAGGTCCCTCAACTCTCTACTTGCTTCCCTTTATCTCTTATAAGATAAAAGGTGGTGTAGGCCACACACACACACAGAGGAGCAGAGTGTGACTGCTGTTCAACCTTCCTTAGCCCTCCAAGGGCTGCTGAGAGGACTCTGTCTTGAATATCAGTGGGTTCCATCTTAGATTCCAGATGTGTGTGCAACCTAATTAACATACACCCGCCATTCTGAGAAGTACCCGCCCCTTGAAAGAAGCCCACTAAATATTCATTATTCCTATTGTCTCCATATAACCCACATAAGCCTTAGCCTTGCTTCCCTTTTTGAGTCAGTCTTTTGGAGAGGCTTAGGCCCCCCTACCCCCGACTAATTTTGCTTGACTCAAGCAAAATACAGCTTGCTGAAGATAAAATTTGTCTTTCGTGTGTATTCTTACTTGGGAAAAGACAAGGACCCTTTGTGTCAGCTTGGCAATTGGTAACACTATTACTCAAATGCACTACTCTAAATCTTAAATTATGTCTGTGCCTTTAAAGTGACATAAACAGGATTCTGATTTAGGCACTGCTCTGTTCAGGGGAGGATCATGCTGTGTCTGAAGGCGACTAGGGATTTGGTTCAATGCTTAGAGTTGCCTTAGAATCAGAGGAAGGTCAGGGAGTTCTAGTCCAAGCCTTTTATTTGATAGATAAAGAAGCTGATATCTGGTTGAGAGACTTTCCCAAGGTCACACAGCAGAAGAGGAATTAGAACTCAGATCTGCTTCAGAGCAGCTGTCACCCTTGGATGTGCTCGCATGATCGCGAGGTATAGCTGCATTGTGTTAACCCCACTTGGGGAAGGGAGGTCATCATTCCTCACTCAAAGCCACACCTCTCCTTGGAACACACCACCTCACTCCCTGGCTAGTAACAATATTCCAGGGTGTTCCATTACTCCACCCAGGACACACTCCATCCAAGCGTCACCAAATAACTCTTGGCTTCAAATCTGAGGGTCCCTGAGCACTCTGGACATGGCTGGCTCAGAGAAGACACATTTTCTTTCTATGGATCTAATGTTATTCTTAAAAAGCTTGAGAGGAGAGTTTTTATCTGCTGGGTAGAAGAAAAACTACTTTCATAACAAGCCATGAAGCCCTGACAACGGCACATTATGAACCAGCTCAGGCTGGGCAAGGAAACAGAAAATAGTCCATTTTGGATTCCAGTAAGAATGAGAACATTACGTATTATAAATAAGTGGAAACATTTAAATGCATAAAACATCATCATCATTTGTAGAAAAGCAATTGTTTTCATATGTTCTTACCTTATTCCCCTAATGGAAGAGGCTGTAAAATTCCATTCGTGCATTTGTTTCTGCAAGTTTATCAAAGGTAGAAGTCAATAGATTTTTTTCAATGCAAAATGAAGAATCAGGTTTTTTTTAAACTTTATTGCACTTTAGGTGAAAGTTTACAGCACAAATTACTTTCTCATGCTAAAATTTATACACAAATTGTCTTGTGACATGGGTTGTATGTAATCCTTGCAATGTGTCAACGCTCTCCCCCCTTTCACTCCAGGTTCACTGTGTCCATCCGTCCAGTTTTCCTGTCCCTTCCTGCCTCATCTTTGCTTTTGGGCAGGTGTTGCCCATCTGCTCTTGACTTAACTAAGAAGCACGCTCCTCACATGTGTTATTGTTTGTTTTATACGCCTGTCTAATCTTTGGCTGAAAGGAGGACCTTGGGTGTGGCTTCAGTTCTGAGTTAGCGGGGTGTCTAGGGGCCATAGTCTCAGTGGTTACTCCAGTATTTGTCAGACCACTAAAGTCTTTTTTGATTTTCATTTTGTTCTACATTTTTCATCTGCTCTGTTCAGGACCCTCTATTGTGATCCCTGTCAGAGCAGTCAGTGGTGGTAGGCAGGCGCCATCTAGTTCTTCTAGGCTCAGGCTGGTGGAGGCTGTGATTCATGTGGTCCACTACTTCTTTGGACTAATACTTTCCTTGTGTCTTTGGTTTTCTTCATTCTCCTTTGCTCTGGACAGGATGAAACCAATAGATGTATCGTAGATGGCCGCTCTCCTAAGCTTTTAAGACCCCAGACGTTACTCACCAAAGTAGGATGTAGAACATTGTCTTTATGAACTATGTTATGCCAATTGACCTACATGTCCCCTGAGACCATGGTCCCCAGCCTTAGCCCCAATAACTCGGTCCCTCAAAGTGTTTGGATGTGTTTAGGAAGTTTCTATGACTTTGCCTTGGTCAAGTTGTGCTGACTTGCCCTGTGTATCGCATGTTATCTTTCCCTTCACCAAAGTTAACCCTTGCCCGCTATCTAGTTAGTGACTTCCCCTCCTCTCTTAACCATCAGAGATTTTTTTTTTCTGTGTGTAAACCATTTCTTGGATTTTTATAATAGTGATCTCCTACAATATTTGTCTTTTCGTGATTGACTTATTTCACTCAGCATGATACCTTCCAGATCCACCCATGTTGTGGGATGTTTCACGGATTCATCACTGTTCTTTATCGTTGTGTAGTATTCCATTGCGTGTATGTACACTAATTTGTTTATCCATTCATCTGTTGTTGGGCATGTAGGTTGCGAAGAATCATTTTTTATTTCATTCTATGGTCAACCACTTCTGCTATTTTACTTTCAGTAGGGACTTAAGGGGTTACGGCAATATTAACTTGGAACACTAAAAAATTTTCTAATGTATTATAAAAATTCATCTGTAGCTTTAATCCAGTTTAGGGGAAATTTAACCAAATTTAAGGTAAGGGTCTAAATTTGAGATAGAAACAATAAGAACATATTTTCTGTCAACATATTGTTGTTAGCTGCTGTGGAATTGGCTCTGACTCATGAGGACCTCATGCACAACAGAAGAAAACATTGCCTGGTAAGCACCGCCTTCATAATTGCCTGGGCGTGCACTATCTTCATGAACATTGGCATGTTTGAGTCCATTGTTTGGGCTATTGTGAATTTTGAGTGACTTCCAAAACAGGGGACTCACCTTCTAGCGCTATATCGGACAATATTCTGTTGCAGTCCTTAATGTTTTCATAGCCTAAATTTTTAAGTTGATTGCTAGGCCTTTCCTCCTAGTCTTGTCTGGAAGCTCTGCTGAAATATGTCCACTGCGGGTGATCCTGCTGGTATTTGAAATGTCGATCGCATAGCTTCTAGCGTCATAACAATATGCAAGCCACCACAGTATTACTAACAGACAGATGGGTGGTGGGTCAACATATTAGCAAACCCTAAAATGAGTTTGAGAATAGCCCACGTAGGTTGAGTGATCTGCAAAAATGTTTGGAGAAGCAAAACAGTGGCAAACACTGCTCAGTGTTCACCAGTCTCCACTTCCTCCTGGGAACAGAGCTAGACTACATTTCCCAGCCTCCCTTGCAGCTCGGTGAGGCCATAGTACTGAATTCTGGCCAAGGGAATGTGAGCAGGAATGATGTTTGCAACCCTTGGGTCTGATTCATAAAAATCTCCACAGCAGTCCTCTACATTCTCTTTTCCCATCACTCAATACATGATGTAATAGTGCCTTCTGCCAACCTGGATATGACGTGAGTCAAAAAGAAACCTTTATCATGTTAAGGCATTGAGAACTGGGGGGTAATTGTTTTAGCAGCTACCCTACCATGACAGTTAAAAAGACTGACTGGGATTTCCATCTGTGCGATATTCATTTTTTTAATAAAAACACTGTCACTCTCCACAATTCGTTTCCCTTAAGCTTAACACAAAACTAAGCCTCAGAAAGAATGTCTAAAAAATCCATTTCAGAAGAGCTGTAGGCTACAAGACCAATACATTACAACAACAGAAGATATTTTTATAAATAGGGAAAGATATTTTTATAAATAGGGAAAGATATTTGGTTGGCCTCATGAGTATCATAAATGATCACCTAAGCCACCAAGGGAAGAGAAGGGTAAGAGCCAAGTGACCGAGCATGTGGCTCAGGAGGATAGCTGCAAGCAGTTGAGTGACATGGTTTCCACCATCCTGGATCAGCAACAATAAGAGCAGACAGGAGGATGGTTCCCCACAGGAGAACTCCATTCATTCACGTGCCAGGGAAGGTACCAGGCACTGAGGACATGGCAGTTAACAATAAAGTTTCTGCCCTCATTTGAGAGAGGGGACATGGACAATAAGTCACATGGCAAATTATATAGCTGGGTGGAGGGTGAAAAGTGCTACCATGAAAAACAAAGCAAGGAAGAGCATTAAGGTAGCATGGGAGGTCATGGTGTTAAACTAGATCCTCAGGGAAGGCCTTCCTGGTGACTTTTGAGCAGAAAACTAAAGGAGGTGAAAGAGTGAGCTCTGTGGATATGTTAAGATTCCAGGCAGAAGAAAGGGCAAGTGCAAAGGCCCTGAGGCAGAAGTGTTGCTTGACATGTTTGGGAACAGCAAGGAGGCAAGTGTGCAGGAGTAGAGTGAGCAAGGAGAGTGGAGGAGAGGAGACGAAGTTGGAGGGTTAATGAGCCTTATGGATCACCATCAGGACTTCAGCTTTGACTCTGTGTGAGATGGGAAGCCATTGAGGGCTGTGAAACATGAAAGAGCAAGAAAACATGAAATCAACTAAATAGGATTCGACCTCGTAGGAAAGGCCAAGTGTGTCCAAAGTCACTCAGAGAAGGCGGAGGTGGAGAGTAGGAGCCTGCCTTTGAATCTGGGAACAGAAATGTGAACCAGGGCAGATTCAAGATCTGGCCCACACATGCCTACAAGAGGCTGCATGTATATAGAAAGCTAAGCCCTCCAATTTTCAAACTATTCTCAGGGTGGCAGGTTTACTCTAGGGAACTTCTCCAATTGGGAAGACGTTTTTGAAAACTAATAAACAGTAGGACGGCCTCTGTGCATGATAGAGACAATCGGACAACTGCAGGCATTCAGTGGAAGGAATGAAAGGGTGCTGTTGAGTCGATTCCAACTCATGGCGACCCCACGTGTGTCACAGTAGAACTGTGCTCCACAGGGTTTTCAAGGGCCAATTTTTCAGAAGTTGATCACCAGGCCTTTCTTCTGAGGTGCCTCTGGGTGGACTCAAACCTCCAACCTTTAGACAAGCCGTCGAGCGTGTTATCTGTCTGCACCACCCAGGGATCTTGTGTAAGTATATAAAAGGCACACAAAACACAAAAAGAGCTTTTCAAAACCAGCAGCCCTGCCTGAGTGGGCAGCACTGGAAGCTGCTGTGTGTGCCTGTTGGTGATGTTAACGGTCCAGAGAAGCTGAGGGAGCAGTGATGAATCCTCTCCTGTTCTGTGGGGGTCTCCTTGCACCGGGTGCTGAATGCAGCTTGTAGAGGCAGGGGAAGGCCAACTGCCTGCGCCGCTTTCTAACTCCAAGTTCAGCAATCAAATGTTGGTTGCTTAAAATTGACCACGGTGAGCGTATTTACACCACAGAAATCAGTCTACACTGCAATTCAGGGTTTCGCCTGCCTCCCTTCTTGAAGAGCTGGTTGTTATTTACCAGCACATCTCTGCTGCCTTACTTCCACCAAGCGTAAATGAAGGCAAAAGCTTCCCTCCCCCCAACTCCCCAAAAAAGACGAATTTCTGTTTCTCTCAGATGTTTCCACTGACAACTACAAGCAGCTGTGTGAAACACTCCACTAGTTAAGGAAAGCTAGCATTTGCAGCTTATACAGTTCTCCATTTCTCATTATGGACTATATACAAACAAGGCAAAACATTCACAACTAGAGTGAGATTATGTGTACCAGTGAAAATTTCCGTTAAGGACCTGTAGCCACCACCAAACTCAAACGAGAAGGGCAGAGTTTGGAGAATTCCAGGGGATCAAAATCCTCTTGCTCTGCAACTACGAACAGTTGCCTTAGCTGCATTAGTTGTTTCGGAGACAACTTTTCAAAGTCTGAGGGGTTCTGTGCCAATGTCAACTAGCGAGTGAGATTATGGATCATAATTTTGAACATTCTCTTGTACCACAGTGAAGTCAATGACACAGATAGGCAAGGTGGGTCCCTAGAATGAGAATTCCAAAACTGGGAACACAGTACAATTAGGCCCGGACCTCTGACATACTTGAGTTAGAACGAACAGCACTTCAATGAACACCTGGTTTTGATTTTTGGTGTTTCTTATTGTTAGTAATATACACTACATACAATGTTAAAATATATCTGTAAATTTGTATCTAATGTTTCCAACCCCCAAAGAAAAATAAATATCCAATTTATAAAGACACTTATAATAAAAGGCAATAGTAATGACAAAGAAGAGGTACTGACTTACCCGAATTTTTATGCAAATAATGTGCACTTTCTATGGTTACTGGCTTACTTCTGATAAGTTTCTACTATAAATTTGAACTTATGCTTATTCTCCAACATTGCATTTTATTTTGGAAGATATTGTTTATTTTTATGTGATTAAAACATAATTGGAGACTTGGTGGCACAATGGGTAAGAGCTTGGCTGCTAACCGAATGGTCAGCAGTTTGACTCTTAGCAGCTGATCGTTGGAAAACCTATGAAGCAGTTCTACTGCATCCTATAGGGTCGATATGAGTCGGAATCAACTCCACAGCAAAGATTTGGTTTTAAAACATAATCGTTCACACTCTTGCTTCCCAGAAAAAAATATCCTTAGCCAAGTTAATGTCAATACTCTCCCATACTCCATGAAAACGTGATAGTCCTTTAACTGTGTCTGCAGAGGTAACTCATTAAAGGCGCCACATCTCCTCATTACTGCAAAATATTTCATTAAAAAAAAAAAGCTGAGGAGGTGCTTTCAATAAACAGAGATGAAAAAATAGCCATTACCACAAAATATCAGGTCCAGCTCAGCATTTCTATAATCTCTTTAAAGGGCAATTAAAATGTTTCCTCTCCTCTGTTGGTGTATTATGTTGGAATGATACGTATTTGGCAGTAGCTATCTAAGTTTTAAACACAGAAAACCTTTAACCTGAGAGACCCTGGATGGTGTGAACATTCGTTTAACACAGCTGCTAAACGAAAAGGTTGGAGGTTCAAGTCTACCCAAATGCACCTTGGAAGAATATCCTGGAGATCTAGTTCAGAAAAATCAGCCACTGAAAAGCCTATGGACCACAGTTCTACTCTGAAGCACATGGGGCCACCGTGAATGAGAGTTAACCCCACGGCAACTGGCGACCTTTAATCCAGCAGGTCCATTCCTGGCACTCTGTCCTCCAGAAACGCTTTACTTGAATGTAGTAGGACAGAACTAGCAGGATGGGTACTGGCGTCTCAACTGCAAGTGTACAAAATCTGAGACCTAAATGTACATTCGTTGGAAAATGGTGAAAGAAATCATGGTTCATGCATACCGGGAAATACACCACAGGACGAGGGACAGAGCGAATGCCACGTTAATAAAATCGGGCGGCTCAGAGTGCGCTAATGTGGAAAACTGTCTAACATGTAGAATGAGTTCAGAGACATAAGCGGCAGAATAAATACATACTGCATGATTTCACTTTAATGAAAATGCCTCTCACTCTCTAGATACATGTACACAGACACACACACATTATACAAATATAAATGAGTTTAGAAAAAGAAATAAATGGATATAGTCACGAAATCATTAGGAATGGTGGTGGCAATGGAGGGACTCTTCCTTTATCCCTTTCCTTATGATTTAACTTTAAAAAGGCCTTTTCAGTTTTATAACTCATGTCACATATATGAGATAATAAACATAGATTTTATACACATATTTGTGTGTGTGCGTATATAACCTGCTACCATTCTTTCACCTGTGATCATACTATCTCATATATTCCCATAATTCATACGTTACGCATAGGTACATGTTCTTTCAAATACTACAACATAGACTCTGCTGCTTGATTTTTCTTCTTACCATTTCCACGGGTGAGACGTGCCATAAAGAAACCGTTCTCTCCTCAGCTTCACTGTTTATGGAGATATAAGAAGGTTGGTAGACTTTGGTTGGCTCTATCACCAGAACCTAAAAATACGAACACATCTCTGTAACGCATAGGAGTCTAAAGCACAGGATACCCTGCCCAGAGAGGAAGTAGAAACATTTGTATTCAGCAAATACTCATCCAGTACCTACTATGTGCCAAGTGTGAAGGGTTATGCTCTCAAGGGACAGAGTAACATACAGATCCCAGCAAACCAGTTGCTGGGGAGTTGACTCTGACTCACGGCAACCCCACGTGTGTCACAGTAGAACTGTGCTCCATAGGGTTTTCAATGGCTGTTTCAGAAGGAGATCACCAAGCCCTTCTTCCAAGGCACCTCTGGGTAAACTCAAAGCTCCAATTTTGGTTCAAGTATGTTGACACTTTGCACCACCCAGGGAGTCCAACAAACAGATAGGAAGGTGCAATGTAACAACATGGAAAGTGTTCTGAGGAAAATAAAAGAGTCAAGTGGGGGCGCTTCTTTAAATGGGGTGGCCAAGGCAGGCCTCTCTGAGGAGATGGCAAAGAAGAGGGAGGTTACAGTCTTTGTAAGGGAACTGAGAAAGCAGACAGGGTGGTCCTCAGGTACCAATTGTTGGTAAAAAATGCAAGGAGATGAAAAGTCAAAAGACATTCTATCAGAGAAACAGAGAGAGAAGGAACAGGGGTGGGGGGAGACAGATCAAGATTTCCAAAGAAAATAAAGCAACATGTTTAATATGCTAAACCCAAGTAGATTACATAAGTGTCCTATTACTTTTTACCTTTCAATAGGTTTGAAACATTTAATAATTAAAAGAAGCTTTCACACCTTATTATTCAGGAAGAAAATAATCATCATAATGATTTCAAGCACCTCAATCCTTTATTAGATGCTTATTGAAATTCTTAAACTCTGCATGTTCTCAAAATCTCACGGCATGAATAGGAAACATAGTTATCTGAAGTTCACTTTCCAGGCTGCTTAGATATCTTACTTATGACTCCTTATGAGAAGGTCACAAAATTTGAAGAAAAAGTCAGTGAAAAGCTCAAAGCAATTTTGCTTTTCAGTAGTTTTAAAAATTTAGTGGCATTCGAGGCAAACCAAAGTTCAACAGGAAACAGCTTTTGAATTGCCACATTTCACTATCAGCACTGCACTGTTTTACAGCAAGGTTTCTCCACCTTGCCCTAGTGGTGCAGTGGTTGAGTGGTTAAGAGCTCAGGCTGCTAACCAGTTCGAATCCATGAGCTGCTCCTTGGAAACCCTACAGGGCAGTTCTACTCTGACCTACAGAGTCACTATGAGTTGGAATCGACTCAACGGCAACAGATTTGGTTTTGTTTTTTCTATCTCAGCAGTATTGACACTTTGGGCTGGATAATTCTTAATTATAGGGGAGTGTCCTGTGCATTAGGAGCCCGGGTGGCATGGTGGTTAGGTGCTCAGCCACTAACCAAAGATTGGAGGTTCGAATCCACCAGCCGCCCTGTGGGTAAAAGATGTGGCAGTCTGCTTCCATAAAGATTAAAAACAAAAAACCAAACCCATTGCCATGGGGTCACTCCGACTCATAGTGACCCTAGAGGACAGAGTAGAACTGCCCATAGGATTTCCAAGGCTGTAAACCTTTATGGAAGCAGGCTCCCACATCATTCTCTACAGAGCACCTCGTGGGTTTGAACTGCTGAACTTTCGATTAGTAGTCAAGTCCTTAACCACTACACCACCAAGGCTCCTCTGGTAAAGATTACAGCCTTGGAAACCTTACGGGGCAGTTCTACTCTATCTTATAAAAAACCCAGGGCTGTAGAGTCGGTTCCGACTCATAGAGACACTACAGGACAGAGTAGAACTGCCCCATACAGCTTCCAAGGAGCGCCTGGTGGATTTGAACTGCCGACCTTTTGGTTAACAGCCATAGCACTTAACCACTACGCAACCAGGGTTTCTTATAGGGTAGCTATAAATCAGAATTGACTCGATGGCGTCCGATTTGGTTTTAGGTTTGGTCCTGTATATTGTGGGATGTTTGACAGAATTCTTGGCTTCCACCCACTAGATGTCAATACCATCCACCCCTCCAGTTATAACAACGCAAAACATCTCCAGACATGGCCAAGTGCCTCTTGGTGGACAAAATCACCTGCAGCCGAGAACCTCGTTTTAGAGGATACAACCCCAGTAAGCTGATTTCCCACTTGCAGATTCTACATAAGACTAACGCTTAAGCTAACATTTTAAATTGCTCTAAGGGTTTCTTCCTTTCAGAGATGCAATAATTACAACCAGTTGCTGCCGAGTTGATTCTGACTCACAGTGACCCCTCGTGTGTCAGAGTAGAACTGTACTCCACGGGGTTTTCTATGGCTGACCTTTCAGAAATAGATCTCTAGGTCTTTCTTCTGAGGCACCTCTGGGTGGACTCGAACCGCTCGTTACCCATCTGCACCACCCAGAGACTCCATTCAGCAATTAGACACCACCAATCCCAACTTTCTATTATCGTAAAGAAATGGAGTTAGCATAGCTTACTGGAAATCGGAGTCCACTGGTAGCTTCGTTTGTTGCTTCAAAAATTACATCTAACCAGAAGTGAAGCCGTTCTTGCCTGGGTGAATATTCATTGACGGATTTCTTAAAGCGCTGAATTAATACTATGTTCTGAACTAATGATCTCAGGTACCTAGAAAAAGTATAGACACCAGTAAATTAGATTCCTAAAGAAACCGAATTCACTTCTACCCCCTTTAAAAGGAGCTTCACAAACTCTGTAATTATTTACTCATACAGTGAAACCTTCTAGAGCCGAAACGCAAGGAGTCTGCCTTGTTTGCCCTGGTCTGTCAAGTTTTCCGCCTTTGACAGGGTGTTGTCTTACCACTTTTCTACTGCTCATTTTAGTGGAAGATATTTCAGTTTTCTTTCTCCGACAGGTTTCCGACTTACACAGGTTCCGGCTTTCAAGGGTTTTACTGTATTTTTATTACATAATGAGTACTTCTTAAACAATCCCTTAGTGGTTGCGTAATTAATTAAAAGGAACCCAAACAGAGGGCTAAATAAGTCAGCCTAACAAAATCAGACAACATGGCTTTTTACCAACACTGGGCTAAACCTCAATTTTGGTACATAATGTCCACAGTGTAGGGATTGGCAGGAATTTGATAGCTTTTAATTAAAAAGAGCAATTAGTTTAAAATTCAGAGCAATTGCAAAGGGACGAAATTTCAAATTCATTGTCTTTTTCTTTTATTTAAACTTTTAGAGATAATTGTAGGTTCACATGCAGTTAAGAAATAATACAGAGAAATCCCACGTGCTCTTTACCCTGTATCCCCCAATGGTAACATCTTGCCAAAAAAAAAAACCTATAATACCCTATGATAATTAGGATATTGACATTGATACAGTCAAAATGCAAAACATTCCATCACCAAGGATCCCTTTTATAGCCATACCCATTTCTCTCCCATCCCCATCCCCTCCCTTGTCCCTTGGCAACCACTAATCTGAAACTCATTGTCATTAAAAAATATATATATTAGACTCCACCAGGTAGATTTTGATGTTATAAAGTCTTGAATCTGACCACACCTGTCCTGTCTTTGAACTAACCTAACTCCTTCAAAGGAGTCAGGCAGTGGCGGTCACACCCTCTCTGGTACTGAGTGAAAATGATTCAGTTGAAAGCAACACAGTATTATTTCACCCTTCGGGGATAAAGTCTGGAACTATCCTGGGAAACCAGTTAGACTCCCACTGACCTTACTGGGTCGCAACACAACCAGGCCTGATGCCAATGTAACACAACTGTACCCGACCCTGGGGTCTCTCCTTCCTGGAATCAGTTCCTTCTGGCCCACATATAGGCAAGTGCCTCAAGGTTAGGAGATTACATTCTAGAGACAGCCAGGCAGTCCAGGAGGGCTGGAGGACCAGCCTGGCTCTGCATCCTCTCAGCCTCAGAGAACTTTGAAAAGGTTGATATGGTTTGGGGGCCAAATTTATGGTCCTCCTGACTGAGAAGAAGTAGAGTCAATCTAGATCTGTCTGAAGAAATTCCTAACCCTAGGAGTCCAGACTGGCCCACTGAGCTGAGATGGCAGACAAACATGGATCATTCAAAAATAAAATTGTTTAAATTATATAAGTAATCCAAATGCAGTTTTGAAAAATCAAAAAACAGAGACAAATAAAAAAAAAAAACTGGGTCATGGTTAGCTCAAGATAGGAACCATTCCCAAAGCCAACTCTTCAGACAGGGATTGGACTGGAGTATAAGATAGAAAATGATACTGGTGAGAAGTGAGCTTCTTGGATCAAGTAGACTTGGATCAAGATACTATGTGGGCAGCTCCTGTCTAGAGGGGAGATGAGACAGAAGCTGCCCGAATGGACACGAAAATAGAGAGCGGAGGGAAGGAGTGTGCTGTCTCATTAGAGGGAGAGCAACTAGGAGTATACAGCAAGGTGTATATAAGTTTTTGTATGACTTGATTTATAAACTTTCACTTAAAACACAATAAAAATTTTTAAAAAATCAAAAACTTTTTAAAGGGCTACCTTCCTGAGCTAACCACTGTCAATACTTTGGAGAAAATCCCTCATTCATTCGTTAATTCCACAAATATCTCTTGAGCACCTATTATGTAAAACAATAAGATAATCACAGTCCTAATGAAGCCTGGAAACCCTGGTGGTATAGTGGTTAAGAGTTCCACTGCTAACCAAAAGTGTGCAGCTTGAATCCACCAGGTGCTCCTTGGAAACTCTATGGGGCAGTTATACTCTGTCCTATAGGGTCACTAGGAGTTGGAATCGACTTGACTCAATGAGTTTTTTTTTTTTTTTAATGAAGCTTAACATCTATTGCGGTGAGTCAGACACTGCCCACCTCTCCCAGACATGTCTCTATGAATCACATACTAAAAACATATTTTTAATTAAAATGAGATCATATAGAATAGTGGTTCTCAAAGTATGGTGTCCAGAGCAGCAGTTATCAGTTTACGTTTGTAAATGCAAATTCTCGGGTGCCATCCCACACCCAATGAACCAGAAATCCTAAGGGTATGGCCCGGCAATCTGTGTTTTCATCAACATGCTGAAATTTGACAACCAGTGAGATAGAATATACCCTGCAGCTGGCTTTTTTTACTCGGTAATCAACCATGAACACATTTCCATTTCTGAGTATTCTTTCCTGCACATTTTAATGGTTGTATAATGGGTTAACCCAGGGCTGTTATTGTGCTACAATTTTCTTGACCATACTCTATTATTGATCTTTTAGGTCAGTTCCAGTTTTCATCGGTGATGAACATCATTTTCTTGGTGTGCTTTTTAGTTTGACTATCTGCTTTCTCACTGATGTACTAGTACATTATCACAAGTACACTATGAACTAGTACCAAAGAGTGGAGGGAGGAGGTGATTCAGCGGTAGAACTCTCACCTTCCACGTGGGAGACCTGGGTTCTATTTCCGGCCAATGCAACTCAAGCGCAGCCACCACCCGTCTGTCAGTGGAAGCTTGTGTGTTGCTATGATGCTGAACAAGTTTCAGCAGAGCTTCCGGACTAAGACGGACTAAGAAAAAAAGCCTGAAGATCTACTTCCAAAAATCAGCCAATGAAAACCCAATGGGGATCACAATAGTCCAATTCCATTGTACATGGGGTCACCATGAGTCAGGCGCTGACTCGATGGCAGCTAATTACACTTAAGAGTGTTTTGCTCCTGAGGACCTAGATAGCCTGAAGAAGTTAATATGATTGACAGCCTAATCCTGGGGATATAACATGTAGGTATATATGATGTATGTGCGTGTTCTTGCCTCCCTTCACATAGAATAAAAGAAAGTGAGTCCTCAGAGTTGATATGTCTGCTCTAAATTTGCTTTAATGAAGATGTCAGAAGGAGACACATAGCAGTTGTAATTGCTTTTTGGATTTACACTTCATCTACCTGAGGCAAACATTTCAGAACAAGATCAGATACTGAGATGGATGAGGCCAAAACACAGACGCGACTCACCAGACGGGAGGATTCAGCTTGAACAACTTCTCGGCTGCCTGGACGGCCTTCCCAGCATCATTGGCCAACATGCTTACATTAAAGAACTGCCCCACATCCCAGTAGTTGTTCATTTTCTCCAAGCTACCTTTCCGTCCCAACAAACTGTTCAGCCGGACACCTTGAGGAGTTGAATGTTAGAAAAGTTATAAAAAACCTTTCTTGCTTCTATCATTAGCAGGTAAGCCTTCAGAAACAGGAAAAGCAGGCATTTTATCTGGGTTACTGCCTCAGGTGTGCTGAGAGAAACTAACTGTTCCTTTTGGAAAAGAATGCTGGTTGTTTTTTAATGCTGAACTTGTATAACCCAAGCATCAACATCTGCAAGAACAAATAAACAAAAACGAGCTGCTGTACTGAGTCACAACCCCATGTGTTTCATAGAACTGTGCTCCATGAGGTTTTCAACGGCTGATTTTTTGGAAGTAGGTTGCCAGGCCTTTCTTCCAAAGTGCCCTTGGGTGGACTAGAACCTCCAACTTTTCAGTTAGCAGCCAAGTGTACTAACTGTTGGCATCACTCAGGGACACCTCCCCCGATAATGAATAGCATTACCTATTTTCCTTAGTTCCATGGAAGTTTCAAATTGTTGTCCAGCCACTATCAGCAAAACTGCAAGGTTAATTCCCGAATAGAGAGATGACTGGAGCTCAAACCCTTTGCGATACCTGTAATTACAGAGCCATCAAATTCTTATGTCATATTATATTAGAACAACAAAAAACAAGATGTATAAATAATGGCACAAACCAACCTTCATGAATATTTCTAGTATTCTAGTTGACATTTTCAAGTTTTCCCCCACCTTTACAAACAGTTCCATGCAGTTCTTAAATTACTTTTGTAAAAATATCATAATAGCAACACCGTAACTCATACCAGCGAGTTTTTCAAGTTTTCTTTGTGGGGTTTATATTTTGATTATGAAAGCCATGATTGCCGTAGAAAATAAAGAAGTTACATTAAAGCATGCAAAATGAGGTTAAAATCTATTATAATCCTCTCCCCAAAAGAGGATCACAATTTGATGTCTAAATCTCATTTTTAAATTAGACTCCATTTGCATATCATTTTTATTGTATAGAAACTGTGTCAATTGTAGGTTCTTTCTCTGAAGATCATCTGTTTGTTTGCTTATCTGCTTGTATCCCAAAATGGAGTCACTTTCCTCATATGAAGTGGTATTCCCAAAATCCTGGATCCCAAATAGCTACAAAGAAATGGCATTAAGTGAGGTAAGCGGCGGGGACCTGTTACATTAGGATAAAGAACAAGATACCAAACAGGTAATACCAGTTTTATACCAAAGTATTAATAGTGCCATTTCTTTTTTACTCTCCTCTTTATCGTTTTATATGCAAGTTGTCCCATATTTAAGATAGAGTTCCATTCCTACAACTCTCTTGAAAGTTGGTTCTGACATAAGTCGAATACTTTTTTTTTAGTTCTCATTATTATTCTTCTATTATCAGTATCTTTATAAATCCAATCTTTAAACATCTGCAAGTAAACATCTAAGGATGATAACACCAGCAAACTAAAGGCTGCAATACTGTAGTACATATTAGTAACATTGAGATGCACCAAAACAAAAAAACAAAAAAACACCCAGTCGTAAGCACAGTTTGTCATAACTTGAATACATTGTAATTCAGGGACTACCTGTACATAAAAAGTTTTCCCTCCCTTCCATGAGTAAGTATGAATATTACAATCAGGAAAAAGAACTCAATCAATGGAGTAATGACACAAAAATGTCTTTAAATGGTACCATTCATATCAAAGACTGGCAAAAATGGAGTAATTTCATCACCCATGTGACAACAGGAGAATTCAACACTAAATATTAATTCTGGAAGGAGAAGTTAGGTCAGTTAAAATCTGGTTTTATGAACTCTGGGGTATAGTACAAGAACCCTCAGGTGGACCAGAGGAAGGACAGCAAGGCAGTCCTTCCCACCTCAGGCTTTATGCCACAAGCCAACAAAAGCCCAATCTTTTTTTTTCTCTATATGTATGTTTTGAGGATTTCAAATTCTATATCCTTCTGAATATGTTTTTTTTTTTCATGTGCTTTTAAAACAGTTAAGTCCCTGGGTTATGAATGTCTGACTTGTGGACAGTAAACCCCAAAAAACCAAACTCATTGCCATCAAGTCGATTTTGACTCATAGTGACCCTATAGGGTAGAACAGAACTGCCCTCAAGGAGCGCGTGGTGGATTCGAACCACCAGCCTTTCTGGTTAGCAATCGATCTTTTGGTTAGCACCTATAGTTCTTAACCACTGTACCACCAGAACTCCCCTTTAATGTTATATAAATTTGCCCTAACTTTGAAATGTTTGAACCAACCCCCACCCCACAAAAATTCATCACAATCGCCTTCACTTGCTATACATAAGCAGCTTTTAAATCATTGAAAAGGCTTCTTCAGGTCTTTTCTTGCACTAAAGTAAGGCTAAATAAGAATCACATGCACCTGTTCTGACTCACCCACAAATCTGACTTAAAGACACACTCAGGAACAGATCTCATTCCTAACCCAGGGAGACTCTACTATGAAAAGTTACATTGGGAAGAGGGAAGAAGGGGCTATTTCCCCATGACTTTTATCTGTAAATTAGACAGGCCAGCGTGGGGACAGACAAGATTTGAACTTGGAGTCAAGACTGTAGACCCAACTTTGCTTCTGACCAGCTGTGACCTTGGACTAGCCAGCCACCCACCTCCCTGGACCACATGCTCTACATATATACCTGAGGGTTTGGGTAAGATGGTCCCCAAGGCTTCATTCCGAACCACCATACTCTGCCCAGAAGACTAGGCATCATTTGCTCCTCTACCCACTGCCACTATCTTCTGAAGTGGGTGTAGAAAGACTCCTATGACTTTCTTGAAAGAGCCATAGGCAGTAGTTTCTTGACATAAGGGTTGGACTCTTGGCCACCATGGCGAAAATACAGGTTTCTGTTTTTGTTCTACCAAACATTAGCTTCTTTATCTTCCTTTGCCTCCAACACCCTGAGTGATACTCCTTTACCATGCAGTGTATTAAGTACTACTGGGGATGAAATAGGAACAAAACAAGGTCCCTGTCAGGTCCCTTTAAGAGCCCACACTATGATGGAGGTGGGGATGGATAGGATCCATACACAATTAGTGAAAATACAAGCAAGGGTGTGGAAAGTATCCTAAAACCATGCAAACCAAGTCTAGGGGGATTCACAGAAGAGATCTCTCTAGATATCTCTAGATCAAGTTCTGACTTGAAGTATGCCATGAAGATGGATAGAATTGTGATGTGGGAAGGGAAACCCCAGCCTAAGAAATGGTAACAGCAGAAATGGGAGGTTGAGGAGCTCCTGAGGGAACTTTCACCTTAGTTGGATATATACGGGGTAGTGGGAAATAGAGCTAGAGGTGGGTTGGGGAAAGTTTGCAAAGCACCTTGAATGGCAATATAAGAGTTTGGATTTTTTTATTTAATAGCAGTTGGGGAGCTGTGGTGGATTTTTTTTTTAATTGTGCTTCAGGTGAAGGTTAACAGTTCAATTTCTCATTCAAAAATTTATACATATATTGGTTTCTGACATTGGTAGTGGTGGGTTTTTGAGCTTTAGGAAGAGTAAGCTAAAAATCTGTGAAGGATGGACTGAAGAGACAACAAGCAGGGAGCCAACTTGGGATAATGCTACAACATTCCCGGCAAGAAAGTTACAAAAAACAAAAACCCGGGACTAATTGGGGTGGGGTGATGGGAAAGGATTGGCAGGGAGTCAGGGAAGACTCACAGAAGGGTTGGAATGGGGAAATGACTGGATGGGGAGATGAGTGAAAGGAATGTAACATTAACACAAAGCTTAAGCCTTGGAGGCTAAAGGATAGTAGTAAGAAAGCAAGACATTGGAAGCCATAAGTTGTAGAGAGGAGGAAATGGCTTCTGCCTTCAACATGTTGAGTCTTACATACCAGCATCATCTTGAGGTAGAACAGGTCAGCAGAAAGGGGACAATGTGGGGCCACAGATGAAGGGAAGAGGTTGAGCTGGAGATCTCAGCTAAGGGTCCCAAGGTGTGGGAATAGCTGGGATAACCAGGGAAGTGTGTGCATGGAAAGAAGACAGAGGGCAGAGTCTCTCATTTGGATGGAAGGAGAAGACAGAGAGGACGCATTTAGAATTAAACTAGATTGGGACATCAGTACCAAGAGCTCTCACGATTGAAGTGGATGATGTGGGTTGTTGGTTCTATCTCCAAAATGCATCCAGACTCTGTCTTGTTGTTTTCATTACTACCACCCTGTTCTTCCCTGAATTACTGCAACAGGCCCCTAACTATTCCCTGCTTCCATCCCTGCCCCTGGAGTGAATAGTTTAATGGCCACAAATTCCTCCCATTCCAATAGGCATACACCTTTGAAATGCAACCTTCTTCCCCTCCCACCAGAGATTGAAGCTATTTCCCCACTTTCTTGAATTTGGGCTGGTCTTGGATTGCCTTTGACCAATAGCTTGTGGCAGAGGTGACACTGTGTGACTTCCAGAGCCAAGGCCTCAAGAGGCCTTGCAGTTTCCACCTTCCCTCTCTTAGAATACTGCCTATCTCATAAGTAAGCTGGTCTAGCTGGATGAAAGGCCACATGATGGAGAACCAAGGCAAACCATCAATAGCCAGCACAAGCTGCCAAATGTGTATGGGGCCATCTGGGGCCTTCCAACCCCACTGACACTCCAGCCAACTGCAATTCTAAGACTGAGCCCATGTAAAGCCAGCAGTGGAACTGCCTGGCTAACTGACAGAATCATGGAAAAGATAAACTGTTGTTTAAGCCACTAAGTTTTGGGGTTGTTTGTTATGTAGCAAAAGATAGCTGATATATACCCCCATCAGTTTATTCTTTGCACAACAGTGAGAATATCCTGTTAAACGTATGTCAGGTCTCGTCACTTCTCTGCTCAGCATACTCCAATGCCATTCCACTCAGAGGAAAATAAAAAATCCTTTTTATAGTCTACAGGTCCTTCCTGGTCTTCTCCCCTCCAATTTCCTGTTACTCTCCCCCTTGCTCACTCTTCACCCCTACACACCTCCTCCCTCAGGGTCTTCGTTCTTTTTGTTCCCTCCACAGATAACTGCAAGGCTCTCTTCTTCACCTCCTTCATGTCTTTATTCACCTCCACTGACCACACCATTTAAAACTGCAGACCACCCCTCCTCACCCTCCTTATCCACTCCCTGCTTTACTTTGGCTTCATAACCCTTGCCAGCAGCCGAAAGCCTATGTGTTCCCTTTTTATCCATCTGACTTCCCTTACCAGGTATGTAAGGTCCATGAGATTCATGTCTGTCACGTCTGTATCCCTGTTGCTGGTAGTTGCTGTCAAGTCGGGTTTAGACTCACAGCAACCCCTGTGAAAGAGTAGAACTGCCCCATAGGGTTTCCTAGGCTGTAATCTTTACAGGAGCAGATCGCCAGGTCTTTCTCTGGTGGAGCCACTGGGTAGGTTCAACCAACCAACCTTTCAGTTAGTAGTCGAGTGCTTAATCATCTACACCTCCAAAGCTCCTGGTCTGTACTCCTACTACCTAGAAAACTTTCTAGCACAAGTAGGCCTTCATTAAATGTTTGTTGAATAAATGAATGAATCGACAGCTCACTGGGAAGGTAGTGCCCAAGTGGAGGTGGAACAAAGTTCTGAAATAGGCAACTGGGAAGGAGTGTGCTGAGCCTCCTCCTTGCCCCCATAAATGAGTGGGCCTGTGAGAAAATGTCAACAGTAGAAAACCCTGTTTCTAATTGGTTCCTCTGTGAAAGGCATTCTGGAAAATTCCACACCACATTTTTTACTTTTTTTTTTTTTCCTTCACTTGCTGGCAGACGGGCACATACACAGGTAGGAAAAAGACCTGGTCCCTTAGCCTCTGCAACTGTCCTTTGCAGAGAAGGACATGTTACTTGACTAGGGCTGAGAGCTTACCACTCAATGGCACTGTCTCGGCTGGCATAATCTTTATAGTTGGAATCCAAGAAGATGTCTTTGTAGATCCTCCCACACAGGCAGAACATGTCGGGGGCTGGGCGGTCACAGCTCTGCAGAACCTGGAGCATGACCTGAAGAGCCTTCTCACGGTCACCCACATTGCTTCTCCTGAAAGGCGAGTATCACAGTATCACAAACATTAGAATTGAGACACAGGAGTAAGTACACATTCATTCTGCCAAAGAACTGGGTGTAAGGGATGCTGTGCTTTAGCAGGGTAACAAATTCTAAATAATACTACATTTTTAAATGTAGCAACTGCTTAAAAGCCACACCAGTAAGTGTCATACAATTATTCTCAGGTCCCTACTTGATCCTTTCTCTTTAAATGAGACTCAAACTGTGGGTGAAAGTATACACAGATTCATTATTTTGGAAAGACAAAAAAAAAAAAAAAATAGGGCGGCCTCCCATAACCTCATATGCATGGAAAAACTGGAAAATAAATAAGACCAAAGAAGTGATACATTCGAATTGTGGTGTTGGCAAAGAATATTGAATATACCATGGACTGCCAGAAGAACGAACAAATCTGTCTTGGAAGAAGTACAACCAGTATGTGGCTTAGACACAAGATTGGTGCGCCCTGTCTCCCTTACTTTGGTCATGTCATCAGGAGGCACCTAATAACAAGTGCCTCCTGGATGTTTTATAAAACAACACTTTAATTGCTCAGGCTATTTTTAGAGCCAAAAGGCCAAACACAGTTCTTTGTCCTATAGCCTCGAACTTTAGAAAGTCAAGATGAACTCGGGGATGTATCTCGGCATTTCTTTACCCGCAACGCCTACGCATCCTCAAACCAGAAAGGGCCCTAGCCACTCCTGCCGTCCTACCGCATGTTACACCCACCGGAACAAGAAATTTAGGAAATTGTTTCCTATTTTTATAAATGACAAATCTCTGCCATTAGCTTGTATGGAAAAGCTTCCATTTTACACACAGGAAATGGATTCTTTAAGCAACTGTTAAAGGAACAAATTGCCGGAGTTTGTGTTCTTGTGAAAGGCTGGAAATAAATGTTCATTGGTAGCGAGGACTGTTGAGTAAACTCTGATACATCCACCCAACGATAAAACTCTAAGAAGGAATAAGACAACTTTTCCATGACACTACTATGGCATGAGTTCCAGAATATATTGTTTAAAAAAAAAAACAGTACTGAATAATGTACACAGAAGGCTACCTTTTTATAAGAAAGGAGGGAGGGCGTTAATACACACATTTGCTTTAATTCATTCAAAATGAAAGGGTAAACCAAAAAGTAATAAAAGTGGTTACTGAAGGGTAGAGAGAGGGTGAGGATGTGGTGAAGAGGGCAAGGACAGAAGTTGCACTTCTCAGAACTTGACTCTGAAATGACTTGTTTTACATAATTACAAAAGAAAAGGAAATAAATTTTTAAAAGTGTTCCCTGAAGACACTGGTTGCCTATAAGAATATCACCTGAGTTTGTGGCTGGGGCAAAAAAAAATTGAATGAAGCTATCTATCTGGCTGATGGCTTAACCACAATGGAGTGAAACTATTTCATCTCATTTTAAAGGACAGCAATTTGGCTGTTATTTCCCTAGGAGGATATACCCTAAGGAAAAAAAAAGTAAACGCAAAGAAATCGTAACTTGATTTCAGTAATCCTATCGTTAGTGATAGCATTAGTATTGGTATTTGGAAAATATGATGTATTTGTAGTACAGAATACAACAATAATTACAATAATATTAGGAACCAGATTTTTCAACATAAAAGAAATACAAATGTAAAATTATAGAAGTAAAAATCCTATAGTGTCTAAATTTGAATTGGAACATCAATATGAAGCCAGGAAATGGTTTCCATTAAATATAGCAAAAAGAAACAAACAAACCTGTTGCCATCAAGTCAATTCTAACTAACAGTGACCCTATAAGACTTGGATTTGAACCACTGACCTTTTGGATAGCAGACTACGCCACCAGAGCTACTCCCTTAATTATGTATAATTTTCTAGCTGTGAACCAGTAGCAACAAGAACGTCTAAGCCCTGACTGGGGTCTCTAAATATCTTCCGCTAAAAAGAATCAAGGCTCCTTGGAGAAATGGCCAAATAAATGTCTAAGACGATCCTGTGTAACATCTTATTACACTAAGATCATATCAGAAAGACTCATGAGCCAACTTACTTCAGTTTCTGGCCAAAGATGGCACAAGTTTTATATCAAGAAGAATAATGACAACAAAGGATTGAAACACATCAAATATTTTAAAATGATGAGTTCATAATGATTTTAGAAAAACTCACCAGTCATCTTTGGAGGATGCTAAGAAGCCAACTGATAAAGATCAAGCATTTATTCTCCTTTTCCTATACAAACTGCACATCAGAGTAACCACGTTGTTGATGAGGGGAAATTTCTCTTTGTAAAGTACTTGCCCTAATAAGTTAGAAAGTAACTATCACATGGAATTGAAGCTATTTCTGCGGGTCACCCTTCAGCCCACAAATTGGCTTATAAAATAAACAGTATCATCTCTGAGTAATTGGTTCCTATAAACAATGAAGTACATAATATATAAGACCAAATGGTCAACATTTACCCAAAAGCAAAGGTGAGAAGGCAAAGAGGGGCAGGGAAGCTAGATCAATGGAAACAGAACAAACAGAATGGAAACAATGACAACGTTGACACGCTGTAAAAATTGTAAACAATGACATGGAGCAATTTGTATAAAAATTGTTAAAGATGAATCTAATTTGCTCTGTAAACTTGACATAAAACACAATAAAATATTATTTAAAAGAAAGAGAAAGTAATGATCAAATTCAAACATCATTATTTTGCAACCCCTAAAAAAAAAAAAAAATTTTTTTTTTTTAATGAAGTAATGGAACCCTGGTGGTGCACAGCAGTTAAGAGCTCTGGCTGCCAACCAAAAGGTTGGCAGTTTGAATCTATCAGCCGCTCCTTGGAAACCCCATGGGGCAGTTCTACCCTGTCCTATACAGTTGCTATGAGTTGGAATTGACCCAACGGCAATGGGGTATTTTTTTTTTTTAATGAAGTATGGATCTAAGCAATGATTATCAATGGCTGCTAGCATCAAAAAAGAGAACCCAGATGTAAGTACACACCATCGATTATTAAGTATTCTTTGAAAAAAAAAATCAAACCATAATCTGAAATGAGCCTCCAGGTGTAACTACCAACTTGTACGAGGAATAAAAAGACAGAAAACTAATTAAACCACATCAAGAGATATGGTGACCAAAATCCAGAATGCTGGAAGTTATACAGGACAAAAGCTTCTTCAACAAATAAATCATAAGGAAAACAAAAAAGAAGAAGAGGAAACTTATATACGAAAAATGACAAAAGAGTCATATTAAATAAATGCAATGTACGGATCTTGATCAGATCACGATTCAAAAAAACCAAATGCAAAAAAAAAGTGTTGGAAAAATTTTGAACACTGACATTTAGAAAGTTTTAGGTACGGTAACATAATTGAAATTATTTTTTTTTAATGTGTTTAACTTTTGGAGACATGTACTGAACTATCTACGGATAAACTGAGATGTTTTTGCTTCATAATAAAGTCAGTGTTGGGGTAATTCAGCATTCAGGTAGTAGATGGGGTATGGAGGAAACAAGGCTGGCCAGTTAATGGTAATTACTGAAGTGGATAAGGAGTCCATTGTACCATTCCCAAAGCCTTGGTGGCACAGTGGTTAAGAGCTACGGCCACTAACCCAAAGGTCAGCAGTTCGAATCCACCAGCCAATCCCTGGAAACCCTATGGGGCAGTTCTACTCCATCCTATACGGTTGCTATGAGTTGAAATCGACTCGATAGCAACAGGTTTGGTTTTTAGTTTTCTACTATGCCCTGCTTTTGACTGTTTGAAATCTTCCGTAATAAAAAAAAAGAATAGCAGGTACCTACCATCCTGAGTCAACAATTCCACTTCTAGAATCTATAACACAGAAAAAGTTATATACATATCCAAAAATTTTTAAACAAAAATGTTCATTACATCACTATCTGTAAAAGTAAAAATATCCAGATGACTCAAATCTCCATAAACAGAAGAATGGCAAAATGTACTTTGTAGCAACCAAACTATGGAATACCATGTAACTCTTAAGAGGCAGATACATATATAATTATATAGACAAACGTCTGTAACGTTTCAAGGGAAAAAGCTTGCTGAACTAGATATATAACATGATCACATTCTTTGAAATAAACAGTTTATATATGTTTATGTACACAGACAAAAGTCTGGAGGGGTACATATTAAACTGTTCCAGAAACCATTGCTGTGATTGGTACAATATGGTCCTGTATGTATTTTATGAATACCTATTTCAGTTAACCCCATACATCTCTCAGTTTGTCCTACTGTGGAAGCTTGAGTGTTGCTATGATGCTAGAAGCTATGCCACCAGTATTTCGAATACTAGCAGGGTGACCCATGGTGGACAGGTTTCAGCTGAGCTTCTAGACTAAAGACAAACTAAGAAGAAGGACCTGGCAGTCTACATCTGAAAAAACTAGCCAATAAAAGCCTTATGAATAGCAGGGAATGTTGTCTGACACAGTACCAGAAGTTGAGCCCCTAAAGATAGAAGGCACTCAAGATACAGCTAGGGAAGAGCTGCCTCCGCAAAGTAGAGTTGAACTTAATGATACAGAATGAGTCAAGCTTTCGGGACCTTCATTTGCTGATGTGGCATGACTCAAAATGAGAAGAGACAGCTGCAAACACCCATTAATAATCGGAAAGTGGAATGTACGAAGTATTAATTTAGGAAAATTAGAAATCATAAAAAATGAAATGGAATGCATATGCATCGATATCCTAGGCATTAGTGAGTTGAAATGGACTGGTATTAGCCATTTTGAATTGGACAATCATACGGTCTACTATGTCAGGAATTACAAATTGAAGAGGAATTGCATGGCATTCATAGTCAAAAAGATATTTCAACATCTATCATGAAGTTCAATGCTGTCAATGATAGGAAAATATGAATACGCCTTTGAGTAAGACCAGCTAATGTGACTAGTACTCGAATTTACTCACCAACCACTAAGGCCATAGAAGAAAAAAATTGAAAAAAATTTTTTTTACCAACTTTTGCAGTCTGAAATTGATTGAACATACAATCACCATGCAGTCATAATTACTGGTGATTGGAATGCAAAGTTGGAAACAAAGAAGAGGAAAGAGTGGTTGGAAATATGGCCTTGGTGATAGAAACGATGCCGGAGACCACACAATAGAATTTTGCAAGACCAATGAGCTATTCACTGGAAATACCCTTTCTGAACAACATAAAGGGCAACTATATGCGTGGACGACACAGGGTAGACTACACAGGAATCAAATCGACTACATCTGTGGAAAGAGACGGTGGGGAAGCTCCGGATCATCAGTCAGAACAAGTCCAGGAGACAACTCCAAAACAGACCGTCAACTGCTAATGCGCAAGTTCAAGCTGAGAACAAGTCCACGAGAGCCAAAATACAACCTTGAGTATATCCCACCTGGATTTAGATACCAGCTCAAGAATAGATTTGACGCATTGAACACTAGTGACTGAAGACCAGATGACTTATGGAATGACATCAAGGACATCATCCATCAAGAAAGCAAGAGGTCACTGAAAAGACAGGAAAGAAAGAAAACACCAAAATGGATGGCAGAAGAGACTCTGAAAGTTGTGCTTAAATGTAGAATAGCTAAAGCAAAAGGAATCATGAAGTAAGAGAGTTGAAAAGATTTCAATTAGCGGCTTGAGAAGACAAAGTATTAATGTGACATGTACAAAGACCTGGAGTTGGGAGACCAAAAGGGAAGAACACACTTGGCATTCTCAAGCTGAAAGAACTGGAGAAAAAACTCAAGCCTCGAGTTGCAACACTGAAGAATTCTGCAGGGAAAACATTAAATGACTCAGGAAGCATCAGAAGATGGAAGGAATAGTCACTGTACCAAAAAGAATTGTTCAATGTTCAGCCATTTCAGGAGGTAGCAAATGATCAAGAACCGATGGTACTAAAAGAAATGCGAGCTGCGCTGAAGGCACTAGTAAAAAACAGGGCTCCACGAATTGACAGAATACCAACTGAGATGTTTCAACAAACAGATTCACTGCTGGATGTGCTCACTCCTCTATGCCAAGATTTGGAAGACAGCTACCTGGCCAACTGACTGGAAGATATCCATATCCGTGCCCATTCCAAAAAAAAGGTCATCCAAAAGTATGCGGAAATTATCAAACAATATCATTAACATCACACACAAGTAAAATTTTGCCGAGGATAACTCAAAAGCAGCTGCAACAGCCAGAAATTCAAGCCAGATTCAGAGGAGAATGTGGAATGAGGGATATCACTGCTGATGCCAGATGGATCTTGGCTCAGAGCAAAGAATACCAGAAAGGTGTTTACCTGTGTTTTATTGGCTATGAAAGAAAGGGCATTCGACTGTGTGGATCATAACAAATTACGGATAACATTGTGAAGAAGGAAACCCTGGTGTTAAGTACTACGGCTGCTAACCAAGAGGCTGGCACTTCAAATCTGCCAGGCGCTCCTTGGAAACTCAATCGGGCAGTTCTACTCTGTCATGTAGGGGTCGCTATGAGTCAGAATCGACTCGACGGCAGCGGATTTTTGGGATTGTGAAGAATGGGAATTCCAGAACACTTAATTGTGCTCATGAGGAATCAGTACATAGACCAAGAAGCAGTTGTTCCAACAGAACAAGGGGATATTTGCGTGGTTTAAATTCAGGAAAGGTGTGGGTCAGGGTTTTATCCTTTCACCATACTTGTTCAATCTGCATGCTGAGCAAATAATCTGAGAAGCTGGGCTATATAAAGAAGAACGGGGCATCAGGATTGGAGGAAGACTCATTATCAACCTGCGTTATGCAGATGACACAACCTTGCTTGCTGAAAGCAAAGATGACTTGAAGCACTTACTAATGAAGATCAAAGACCACAGCCTTCAGTATGGATAACACCTCAACATGAATACAAAAATCCTCACAACTGAATCAATAAGCAACATCATGATAAATGAAGAAAAGATTGAAGCTGTCAAGGACTGCATTTTACTTGGATCCACAATCAACACCCATGGAAGCACATAGAAGCAGCAGTCAAGAAATCAAAAGACCCATTGTGTTGGGCAAATCTGCTGCAAAAGACCTCTTTAAAGTGAGGAAAAACAAAGATGTCACCTTGAGGACTAAGGTGCCCCTGACCCAAGCCTTGGTGTTTTCAATCACCTCATATGCATGCGAATGCTGGACAATGAATAAGGAAGAACAAAGAACTGATGCCTTTGAATTAGGGTGTTGGTGAAGAATAATGAATATACCATGGACTGCCAGAAGAAGTCTGTCTTGGAAGAAGTACAGGCAGACTGCACCTTAGAAGCGAGGATGGCAAGACTTCATGTCAAGTACTTTGAACATGTTATCAGGACGGACCAGTCACTGGAGAAGGACATAATGCTTGGTAGAGGGTCATTGAAAGAAAAGAAGACCCTCAATGAGATGAATTGACACAGTGGCTGCAATGATGAGCTCAAGCATAGCAATGATTGTGAGGATGGTGCAGAACTGGGTGGTGTTTCATTCTGTTGTACACAGGGTCACTTTGAGTAGGAACTGACTCAATGGCACCTAACAACATTTTAATTAAATGAATGAAGAGATTATTCTTTTTAATTTCTTGGGAATTCTATAACAGGCTCTTTTATGCTTTTTTTGTTTTAAAAATACATAAATACAACTTTTGCCGATTCAACATTTTTCAGGGTACATTTTAGTGATATCAATATATTAACCACGTTGTACAACCATCACCCATAATCATTGCCAAATTTTCCATCACCATAAATAAAAATGCACTGCTTCCTAAACAATGGCTCCCTCTCTCCCTAGCCCCTGGTAACCTACACTTTCTTTCCCCAGGAAATCTACCTCAAAAAACTACTGACAGAGTAGTAGCTAAAACAGCCTTTCTCAACCAGGGTTTCCTGAGAGAATTAAGCTCTACAGATAATGATTTGCCTATTTGAGGGACTATTTTCTTAATTAACCCAACGATGGTACATAAACAGTCCCATTCTGGATGCTAAGAAACCCAAAACCAAACCCACTGCCGTTGAGCTGATTCTTGTAATGACCCTGTAGGACAAAGAAGAACTGCCTCTTAAGGTTTCCTAGGCTGTAAATCTTTCTTTATGCAAGCTGACTGCCACAATCTTTCTCCTGGGGAGCTTCTGGTGGGTTCAAACTGCCAAGCTATTGGTTAGCAGCTGAGCGCTAGAACCACTGCTCTGCTAAGCTCCTTGGATGTGAGAGAGTTTAATTCATTTTATTCAACGGATGCCTTCAGGCATAGGGCTTAATTTTCTTCTGGAACCCTGGTTGATCTAGGGCTAATCTAGAAACTTGGCAAACTTCAGGGAGCCTGCAATAATTAAGCCTGTATTTCAACTCAGACTGTCCATTTTTCTACCTTGGTCCTGTTCTAATAATAATACATTCGATCTTTTTTCTCTTTGTCTTGTAGAGTCCAATTTACTCAGCCTGAAAACCAGATCTCTTGATAAACAGCATACCCATGATATTCTTTAATTTTTAAGAGCCAACAGATACCAACCAAACTCATTTTACTAAAGCATTTAAATAATTTCTAGAGACTGTGATGAGAAAATGAAAAAGATTAAAACTTTAATAAGGTACAAAATTTCTACATCTCTAATGCGCCAACTTTTGAGGTGTGTGAAACATTCAGTATTCTGCAAAGAATGTACTTAACTCTCTTAAATGCTTAATTATTGACGTGATTTAAGGTTTATCGTAGGTTTTTTTGTTTAGGGATTTTTTTTTTTTTTGGTCCAGTTACATGTATATTTCCTTAAATTTTTTTTCCATTAATTTCAAACTGAACATTATGACTCAAAACAACAAGTCTTGAGCATGAACAAAACAAAACATAAAAAATGTTTACGGCCATCTAAGATACTCCACTGGTCCCATCCTGTCTGGAGCAAGGGAGAATGAAGAAAACTAAAAACACGAGGGAAAGAGTAGTCCAAGGGACTAATGGACCACAACTTTCACAACTTCCACCAGGCTGAGTCCAGCACGACTAGATGGCATCCGGCTACCACCACCAACTGCTCTGACAGGGATCACAATAGAGGGTCCTGGACAGAGCTGGAGAAAAATATAGAACAAAATTCTAACTCACAAAAAAAAAAAGATCAGAATTACTGGCCTGACAGTGACTGGAGAAACCCTGAGAGTATAGCCCCTGGACACCCCTTTTAACTCAGTATTGAAGTCACTCCCAACCCTTCAGCCAAAGATTAGACAGGTCAATAAAACAGAATCAGACTAAAGGGGCACACTAGCCCAGGGGCAAGGATGAGAAGGCAGGAGGGGACAGGAAAGCTGGTAATAGGGAACCCAAGGTCGAGAAGGGAGAGTGCTGACCTGTTGTGGGGTTGGCTGCCAACCGATATCGCAAAATAATATGTGTATTAATTGTTTAATGAGAAACTAATTTGCTCAGTATACCTTCATCTAGAGCACAATAAAAAAAATTTGCAAAAATGAAAAGGAAGGAGTAAAAGCCACTTTAAGACGGGTACTAAATAGCTCATCCCTTTAGTGGTTAATAATTAGCTTTCAGATCTGCTTATCATTTTCAGATCCCAAGGTATCCAAGGACAAGCCTATAGATGGATAAAAGCTCTGGTGTTTAATTAGGCAGCAACATCTGTTTCTGGCAATAAGGCCATTCCACAATTAAGAGAAGGAAATGAACTAAGACCCACTAAGACAGTGGGGCGCAACCCTGACTGCATATTAGAATTACCTGGAAAACTTTAAAAATCCTGGGGCCTAGGCTGCACCCAGAACAATTAAATCAGAAATTTCCGGAGATGGGACCCACATGTCAGTGTTTCTTACCCTCGGCAAAGTTTGGGTCATTGCTAAATCCACTGATAAATTCTTAGCCCTCATCTTATTTGACCTGCCAACAGCATTTGACAGTTGGACATGTCTTCCCTTCTTGGATCATTTTCTTCAATTGGCTTGCAGGACATCACAATTTTCTTGGTTTTCCTCCTACCTTAATCTACTTTTCTGGTTGTTATGATATGGAATAGGTTTCAACAGAGCTCCTAGACTAAGATAGACTAGGAGGAAAGACCTGGTAATCTACTTCTGAAAATTAGCCAATAAATCACAAAGGTGCAGTCCTCAACAATCATGAGGATGGTGCAGGATCGGGCAAGCATTTATGTCTGTTGTGCACGGGGCCAACTCGACAACAACTAACAATTCATTACTTTGACCCCCTAGGCACAAATCGTGGACCTTTCCTTCTGAACTACAATAGATCCCTCTATTACATCATCCAGTGTCTTGACTTTTAAAACCATCTATATATATTCTGATGACTACCAAGTTTTTATCTCTAGGCAAGACCTTTCCTCTTAACTCCTGACTCATATCCAACTGCCTTCTCATCATCTTACTTGGATGTCTAATACCTCAAACTTCACAAATTCAAAGCCAAACCAAACTTAACAGGTCGTGATCCTCCCTTCACACGTGTTCTCCTCATAGTCTTTCCCCCGTCTTTATTTAATGGCTGGTCCATCCTTCCTGCTGTTCAGACCAAAAACTTTTGGAGTCATGCTTGATTCTAACACCGCTAATCAGCAACTTCGGTCAGCTTTTATTTCAAAACAGATCCCAAATTGCCCCACTCCTCTTAACTTCCAGAATACTGTCCTGGTCCAAGCCATCAACATCTGCTGCTTTCACCTTCACCCCTCTACAATCTATTCTCAACAGAGCAGTCAGAGCAATCCTGCTGAACCATAAGTCAGATCACATTGCTCCTCTACTCAACATTTACCAATGGTTTCCCATCTCAGAGCAAAAGCCAGTTTTCTTACAATGGCCTACAAGGCTCTACGAGATCTAGTTCCCAGTGACTTCTCCAACCTCGTCTCTTAATTTCCAACCCCATGACCTTCTCTGCTCCAGCAGGACAGGCCTCCTTGCTGTTCCCCAAGATAGCTGCCACTGCCCCACCTACAAACCTTTGTACCTGCTGATCCCTCTGCCTGGAATGCTCCTTCCCCATATATTTCCCTCACCTCTTCCTGATCTTTTCTCCATGTCATTTTCTACTAAACGAGTCTTGCCTGAGCACCCAACTTCCTGCCTCTCACTGCTATAATTCTACCCTGTTTCATTACACTTTCCTTATCTATTTATTGTCTCTCCACTTTAGAATGTAATCTCAAAGAGGGAGGGATTTTGTCTTCTTTTGTTCGCTGCTGTGCCCCAACACTTAGAACTGGATCTGGCACATAGTATGCGCTCAACAAGTGTCTGTTAAATTAATGACAAACTGAAGCAGGACTATATGCACTAACATGAAGAGATCTCCAAGTATTTGTTGCTTAGTGAACAAAGAAAACCACAGAATACCTACTACATAGTTTTATATATATACACACATATATATGTGGAAACCCTGGTGACATAGTGATTAAGGGATACAGCTTCTAACCAAAAGGTTGGCAGTTCGAATCCACCAGGTGCTGCTTGGAAACTCTATGGGGCAGTTCTACTCCGTCCTGTAGGGTCTCTATGAGTCGGAATCGACTCGACGGCAACAGGTTTATGTGCATGTATATATATACATACATGCACATGAATCATTCATATATCTATCTAGATATATATTTTTTAATCAGTAAAGTTTCAATGATTCTTTTCCCCCCCATGGTGAAAATACATACAATAAAACATAAGCCAAATCAACAGTATCTAAACATATAATTCAGCTGATCTTATAATTTTAAAAGCTTGCAATATTACGTATTTTAACAATATGAAAATCACCTGAAAGGAAATACAACAAACTGATGAGAGCAGTTACTTCTAGAACATGAATGAGATTGGGGGTTAGAGTTAAAAGAGATAACTGCTTTAAACATATTCTTTGTAATTTTTTGCAATAAGAATACACAAACATACTTGTGTATTATTTACACAATAAAATGGTAAAGAATAAAACTAGAACACTGCACTGGGAATCATACAGAGCTAAATTCTAGTTATTTCACAGCATTAACCAACCACTTGATTTTGATCAAGTGCCTTTATCCTTTCTACGCCTCAGTTTTTCATCTGAAAAATCTGTCTGCTTACCTCACAGGATTACTATGAGCTACAGGTCTGCTAGAGCATTGATTTGCCACTAACTACCCTGTCTGCCTGCCCATCTTTTGTATTCTGTTGTGTGACTATAAGAGGAAGTTCATAGGGTGGGAGATGGACATGGGCCCAACTCCTAAGACAGCTCTCAGCATTAATGAGCAGAAGGTCTCATTAGACAAGTGTCCTTTGTAGAACAATCTCTGCCTTGGGTCACCCATCAAAAGCCTTTGAAGCATGAATGGATAAACAAAATGTGGTATAAAGGAATATCCAGCAATTTAAAAAATAAAACCAGTTGCCACAGAGTTGATTCTGACTCCTAAACATAGCACCCCTATAGGATGAAGTAGAACTGCCGGATAGGGTTTCCAAGGCTGTAATCT
Source organism: Elephas maximus indicus (assembly GCF_024166365.1). Taxonomy (NCBI): domain Eukaryota; kingdom Metazoa; phylum Chordata; class Mammalia; order Proboscidea; family Elephantidae; genus Elephas; species Elephas maximus. The sequence goes on along the minus strand of NC_064846.1, from coordinate 160,043,429 downwards.
TTACAGAAGCAGACTGCCACATCCTTCTCCTGCATAGAGCCTGGTAGGTTCAAACTGGATATTTTGGTTAGAAGTTGAGGGTTTAACCACTGCGTCACCAGGGCTCCTTATTCAGCCATAAAGAAATATAAGGTCCTGATACATTCTATAACACAAATGAACCTTAAAAAGATTATGCTGAGAGGATAGAGCTAATATGGCACCCTAGTCAGACGCAACATCCCGTCCCTCTGCAGAGAAGACCCAAAAAAACCAAGTAAAACAGATACAAACGTCAATCCTGGAACCCTAAGCATCAAATGAAGGGATAAAGAGCTAGAGAAGGTACCAAATGGAAGAAAAAACTGACAGAAAACAGAGAACAGGGAGAGATAAGGAGGTCCCTGCCACTAATACGGCACAGGGCCGCCATCTTAAAGCATAGTAAGCAACAGCCCCAGACAAGGAGTACTGGAAGGCAAATTTACAGAGGTCCTAATAGGAGACAGAGGACCTGGTAACCGAAGAAACACGCTTTCCCACCCCTTACCTTTCTGGTGAGTAGAAGCAAGAACCCCGGCCCCATTCTGGCAATGCCTACTGCCAGGGTCCACAATATGAATTTCCCCCAGCCCACTTTCTTCCCCTCCTGCCACATGGCTTTTTTTTTTCTTTAATGTTCCTTTTCTTTCTCCCTCCCACCTATTCCCGTATGCCACCTCTGCCCCTTTCCTTCCAGCCACCAACCTGCTGCCACTCCGAGTCCACACTGTGCCCACCCGCCAGCTCAAGCCACACCAAAATTTTTTTCTTTCTCCTTCCCACCTAGTCTCGTACACCACTCCCCCCATCCCATCAGCCCTGGCCACACTGTCACAGCTAGAGCATCCCCGGCACTCAGGCCTACTGTCACACCAGGTCCATACCACACCTCCCCTTCTGCCACTCAACTAGCTGCAGAACAATGGGAAGCAAGCCCATACCACTCCCCAGTTGACACCCCCAACAATCTGATGGGGGCTGTGAACACCTACACCACTGGACCGTATCATGAAGCAGACAATGCCTACCCAGTCCACCCTCAGCCACCAAGCCAAACCAACATATGGCAGAGAGGGCTTGCCGTGCCTACTTTTGCCTTACCCACCCAGACGAGGTGGTGAATGTTATCATGCCCACAGACAAGCAGGTAGCAAAGCACAACTGGACAGCCAGGCTGACATTTCAAAACAAAACAGAAAAGCAGGTCGAAATAAACATACAATTCAATGAATAAAGAAAATAATACCTCAAGTCTTGGAGACAGCAAACAATATCAAAACAAATTTTAAAAAAGGAAGATGAGATGGCTCCAGCAAGCAATCAAAATAAAAAATCTGATAACCTTCCGGTAGAAGAAAAGACAGTGGAAAAACCTTGTATGGAACCCTAATATTTAGGGCTCTCTAAGAGATTAGGAAAGAGATCAAGAAAACACAGATAAAACCAAGGGAAAAAAAGATAAAATCATGGAAAATAGAGAAAACCAATGAAAAATCAAGGAAAACACAGGGCAACAGAAGGGTTTAGGAAAATACAAAAACAAAACATGGAGATTAAACATACGAGTAGAAATTATACAAAAACAGCAACCAGAAATCCAAAACATAAACAACAGAATTCCATTCAGAAATGGACAAAGCAATACAAGATTTTAGCAGCAAACTTGAAATAGTGGAAGACAGAATCATCATGATTGAAGACAAATCCATGGATGACACTTTGTATAAAGAAAAATCACAGGAAAGAAAAAAAAAAAACCTAAGCATTACGTGGTACACAACTAAAAGCAAAAATTTGCATGTCATCAGTTCCAGAACAGGGGGAGAAACAGAAAACAGAGAAGATTGATAAAGATTTGCTGGCAGAAAACTTCCCGTATGTCCTAAAAGATGAAAAGTGACCATCCAAGAAACTCAGCGAACTTCTTATAGGACAGACCCCAAGAGAAAGTCACCAAGACATATTATAATCACACTGGCCAACATCAAAGACAAAGAAAGAATCCTGAGAGCAGTTCCAGAAGAAAAATTTACTTACAAAGGGGAAACAAAAAGACTAAGCTCTGATTACTTGGCAGAAACTATGCAGGCAAGTATGCAATGGGAAGACATACCTAAGACTTTAAAAAAAACTACAACCAAGAATAATATATCCTGCAAAACTCTTAAATACAATGGCAAATTCAGGACATTTCCAAATAAAACAGAAATTAAGGGAATTAATAAAAACCAAACCATTATATAATGATTAAAGGGACAATCTACCAAGAAAACATACCATTAATAAATATCTATATACACAACGACAGAGCTTCCAAATACTTACAAGAAACTCTACAAATGGGTGCCCATCTGTAAAAAAAAGAAACAGAACTCATATCTCACATTATACACAAAAACTAATCGAAATGAATCAAGGACCTAAATATACAACCTAAAATGATAAAGATCATGGAAGAAAAAGTAAGTACAACAATAAGGGCCCTAATACTCAGCATAAAGAGAATATAAACCACAACTAACAATTCACAAACATTAGAAGAGAAACTAGATAGCCTCCTAAAAATTAAACACGCTCATCAAAAGACTTCAACAACAAAGTAAAAAGTGAACCTACAAACAGGGAAAAAATTTTTTTGGCTACAACATATCTGAAAAGGGTCTAGTCTCCAAAATCTATAGAAAACTTCAACACCTCAACAACAAAAAAAGACAAATAATCCAATTAAAAAATAAGCAAAGGATATGAACAGATACTTTACCAAAGAAGACGTTTACGCACTAACAGACCCATGAGGAAAAGCTTGTGATCATAAGCCATTAAAGAAATACAAATCAAAACTACAATGAGATATTATGTCGCCCAGACATTCTGACAGAAATCAAAGGAACAGAAAATTACAAATGCTGGAGAGGTTGCAGGGAGACTGGAACTCTTATGCACTGCTGATGTGAATGTAAAATGATACAACCACTACTGAAAACGATATGGCACCTCCTTAAAAAGCTAGAAAGAGAAATACCATACAATCCAGCAATCCCACTCCTAGGATCATATCCTAGAGAAATAGGAGTCTAAACACGAACGGACATATGCGCACCCATGTTGACTGCAGCATTATTCACAATAGCAAAGAGAAGGAAACAATGGAAGTGCCCATCAACAGACAAATGGATAAACAAATTGTGGTACATACACACAATGGAATAAGACACAAAAATAAAGAACAATGACCAATCCTCAAAACATCTCACAGCATGGATGAATATAGAGAGCATTATGCTGAGTGAAATAAGTAAATCACAAAAAGACAAACACTGTGTGAGACCACAGCTGTAAAAACTCCAGAAAAGGTTTATGCACAGAAAGAAACAATCTTTGATGGTTAGTTACAAGGGACAGAAGATGTGGGTAGGGGCAATCGCTAGATATTAGACAAGTGGTAACTTTGGTGAAGGGAAAGACAACACAAAATATAGGGCAAGTCAGCACAACTTGGTCAAGGCAAAGTCATAGAAGCTTCGTAGACACATCTAAACACTGTGACACACCAAGTTACTGGGGTTGAGGGCTGAAGATCATCTAGGTCAACTGATATACTTCATAAAGAAAATGTTCTACATCCTACTCAGGTGAGTAGTTTCTGGGGTCTTAAAAGCTTGCAAGCAGCCATCTAAGATACATCTATTGGTCTCAGCCCATGTGGAGCAAAGAAAAATGAAGAAAACCAAAGACACAAGGAAAATATTAGTCCAGAGGGCTAATGGACCACATGAACCACAGCCTCTATCAGCCTGAGCCAAGAAGAATTAGATGGTGCCCAACTACCGCCACCTACCACTTTGACCGAGATCACAATAGAGGGTCCCACATAGAGCAGGAGAAAAATGGTACCTGACTACCATCACCAACTGCTCTCACAGGGATCACAATAGAGGGTCCTGGACAGAGTGGGAGAAAAGTGTAGAACAAAATTCAAATTCACAAAAAAGGACCACACTTACTGGTCTGATAGAGACTGACGAACCCCTGAGACTATGGTCCCTGGACACCCTGCTAACTCAGAACTTCAGCCACTCCCAAAGTCCACCTTTCAGCCAAAGATTAGACAGACCTATAAAACAATGATACACGTGTGGAACGTGCTTCTCAGTTCAATCAAGTATACAGGACCAGATGGGCAACACCTGCCCAAAAGCAAAGACAAGGAGGCAGGAAGGGACAGGAAAACTGGTCAAGCAGACACAGAAACCCGGGAGGAAAGGGAAAAAGTACTAACACATTGCAGGGATTGCAACCAAGGTCACAAAACAATTTGTGTATGAATTTTTGAATTAAAAACTAATTTGCACTGAACTGTCACTTAAAACAATCACATCCCCCAAAAAGAAAAACGAAAAACAGACCAGACTTACTGCTCTGATAGAGACTGGAGGAAATCTGAGACTATGGCCCCTGGACACTTTGCTAACTCAGAAGTAAAGCAACTCCTGAAGCCTACCTTTCGGCCAAAGATTAGACAGGCCTAAAAAAACATAATAACACACGTGAGGAACGTGCTTCTTAGTTCAATTAAGTCTATGAGACCAGATGGACACCTGCCCAAATGCAAAGGCAAGAAGTCAGGAAGGAACAGGAAAACGGGACACAAGGACACAGGAACCCGGGGTGGAAAGGGGGAGAGTGCCGACACATTGTGGGGATTGCAACCAATGTCACAAAACAATTTGTGTATAAATATTTGAGTGAGAAATAAACTTGAACCGTAAACTTTCCCTAAAGCACAATAAACAAATTATGCTGAGGGAAATAAATCAGACATAAAAGGACAAATATTGCATGATCTCACTTATAGGAAATATTTAGAATAGATAAATTCATAGGCAGAATGTAGATTAGAGTTTACCAGGGGCTGGGGCATAGGGAAATGGGGAACTATTGCTTAATGAACTCAGAATTTCTCTTTGGGGTGATGAAAACATTTTAGAAATATACTCGGTCATCACTTATCAACAGGGTTAGGTTCCAAAGACCAGGTCATTACATGAAGAGGGTCGTTATGCAAAAAGGGAAGTTATTTTTGTTTATTTTCACACCATCCATTTGTCAGATTCTTTTATTTAGAAAACATGATCATAGAAATAATTGCAGCTAAGATTTACTCATGTGCTCATCACTGTGATTAGTCCAGTTAGATTATTCCTCTGGAGGAGGCGAGGAGAAGACAAAGCTGGAGGCTGTGTGACTAGTGGGCCCACAGCTTAATCATTTCATCTTCCTGAGCTGGGTCAGAGATTCCCTCACAGCACTGGCTCCAGGGCTCCACCCCCACCCCCAAAAGCCCTGAGTTTCCTATCCAAGAGCCTGCTCTGCCCTCTGGGCCTGGCCAGTGACCAAGAGGTGTGGGTGGGGCTTCTTGCCAGGGTCTTGGGAGCACCTGGCTCCTCAGGAGGTGGAGGCTTCAGGTCCAGTTCAGCTCATTTTTGGATGTCATTAAACTTGCACACATTTTTTCCAAGCATCCTCTTCAATGACTCTTTCCTTCCAGCCTTCCCAACCCCCCAGCAATTTTGAGCTACAGGGCTTCAGGATGCATAGGAGCTGGGAGCCCAGAACAGGCAGGCATCCAGTGGCTCGATTCTGCCTGCGTACATCCACCACGACAGGACGCCATGGCCATGGAGGAGGCTGCCCTATGGCAGCTGGACACAGTGACTCCACCAGGCAGCAAGGCCCAGCTTCCCAGAGGCCTCCAAGAGACCCTCCTTGAGAGAGCGGATGCTCCACAACTGTCATCACCATGCCAGCTGCCTTGTTAATGAGCAAAATAGTGGGATGGTACTTTTTTTTTTTTTACTGTTTTTGTAAATGAGAAATGTCGGATGAGATGTTAAGTGAGAAGTAGGTGTGTTATCATAGTGATGGTTGCACGGCACTGTGAATGTAGTTAATGCCACTGAAATGTACACTTAAAATCATTTAAGCGACAAATGTTATAGGTGTATTTTACCACAATAAAATTAAAACAAAAAATAATCTGCTTCCAGTTAGGATGCAGAAGACTGTGGAAGACTTTCACTCTTATGGTAACAAAACCCCAAAGACATAAAAACCATACTGAATGGAAAGTCGCGTTTCAGAGAAAAATAAGCATTTCTGAGGTGAGCAGAGAGCCATGACAGCAGCTTCACCACAGTTCAGGCTGCTTCCAGGTGATTCTGACTCCTGGTTCAGGTAATATCACCTCTTCCTTGGGTCTCTCCAGTCAAGGGGTGGTAAGCAGCTTCCTGCTGATGCTACTTCCTGGGCTGCCTCTCAGTTTCCTGTTTGGTTTCTCAGCTCTTCCACTGCCTGTATAACCATTTTTCTGTATCCAGCTCCCTCTATTTTAAAGACTTAGAGTGGTTTCTGTTTCTTGATGGGACGCTGACAGATATACACCTGCCACAAGACAGCAGGTGCCCTACACTGGCCAGATGCTTCATATTTACATAAAGAGATAGAACAATTAGAGTCAAGCTGGGTTTTAGTGTGAACAATGCCCAGGGCCAAAGAAAACACACAGACCAGCAGGGTTGTTTTCCTACTCCACAGAGCAGCCCTAGGTACCTCTGTGGGGCACTTGTGTTAGTAGGTGCCCTCCAAACACTTCCAACTCATAGTGACCCCACGCACAACAGAACAAAACCCTGGTCCTGCACCATCCTCACAATTGTTGCTTTGCTTGAGTCCACTGTTGCAGCCGCTGTATCAACCCATCTTGTTGAGGGTCTTCCTCTTTTTTGCTGACCCTCTACTTTACCAAGCATGATGTCCTTCTCCAGGGTCTGATGCCTCCTGATAACATGTACAAAATATGTGAGACGTAGTCTCCGCACCCTTGGTTCTGAGGAACATTCTGACTCTAAGGAACATTCTGGTTGTACTCTATTAAATCATCCCAAACTTTCCTGTCTCCTGGGATCACAAAGCAATCTGTGAAGGTTTGGCTGTACACTGAGCTGGAAGGGCTGCTATGGAGCTACGCTGTTCTCGGGCTACCTTTCCATTCTCACCAAGGAGCGGAGCTGAACAGTCCCTCTCCCTGAACTCTTGGTTCTAATATATGATATGTTCCTAGTGACCTCCATGCTGACAGACCCAGTTACAACTCTCCTCCTCATTCCCAAGTGCTAGCAGAGACTAGAACATGGCCTTTTTTTTTTTCCTGGGCACTCAGCCAGGCTATGCTCTTCCTTTTTTCTTATCTGTCTGAAGGAGATATGGGGGCCAAAGTTTATTGGTGGTTACCAGGGGCGGGATGGAGTAGGAAAGGGAGAGTCACTGCTTAGGGCTAGGGAGCTTCTGTTAAGGGTGATGGAAAAATTTGGAAACTTATAATGGTGATGCTGGAACAACATGACTAACATAATTCATGTCACTGAATTGTCCACGTAAAAAAAATCACTGACATGGCAAATGTTTTGTGACATCAATTTCATCACAATAAAAAATTTTATAAGCCACAGCCTTCCCCATATGTGCAAGGGGGAGCTGGTTTCCCACCGCTGTGGCTCTACCCCTTATGCCTTCCTCATACCCCAAATGCACAAGAGAACTAGCAAATGGACAGTTCCTCCCACCATGCTTCCTGAATCCCTTTCAGTGCACTCTTACTGTCCAGGTAATAAGAACCCATGGATGGAGCAGAAAATAGCCCGAGGGGCTCCTGCTTGATCAGAAGTTTCTTTCATATGATTTACTGGGCAACTATATTCCTAAAACTTATTATAAAAGGGGGGGCAACTGTTATTAAAATAATATTTAGTGCACTTAGTCTCACATCACCATGGGGCCCACTGTGTGGGTGACAGGGTAATGTACACTGACATCCTTGGATTTAGAAAGGGGTTACCTAGAGTTGATCTGGTGGTTCTCTTCAGAACTTTCTCTAGGTAAATATGAAAGGCAGTCTCCTTTTACTCCTGATCAAAACCAAACCCGCTGCCTTCGAGTCAATTATAACTCTATAGAGTAGAACCGCTCCATAGGGTTGCCACATCTTTCCCCTGTGGAACGGCTGGTAGATTCGAACTGCAAACCTTCTGGTTAGCAGTCGAGCACTGAAACCACTGTGTCACTGGGGCTCCTTTACTCCTAATGAGCATCCCTATTTCAAAGGCAATAGTGACAGGGATCAACACATGTGAAGTTACTAAATGTACACTCAAAGGCATAAGAGGCTAGACCTACTCTCTGTGTTTCCCAAATTGCAACATGGCATTTGTCTTTTGTTTGAAGTCCTCAGACAGAGAAGGTAGCTTTCCCCAGGTTTACAAACTCCTGGACTTCCAGTTTGGTCTTCCAGATTCAATATGGCAACAGGGACTTTAAAATGTAGGTAATGAGACATGTTCACGCGGTGCTTATCCTCAGTGCCAAGAAAACACCTTGGAAGTAATTTACATTCTGCTCAGAATTTTCCTCAGGAATGATTAATAATTAATGGTTCACTTTGTGTTTCCAATTTTATTACAAATAAATTCCCAGTCCTTAAGAACTCAACTGATATCTGATGCTGGTACATGCTACCACGAGCCTCCAAATGTTCATAAAGTGAGCAACTGGTAGGACTGGTTATCACTGGAATGTTCTGGATGCCAGTTGCAAGGACAAAATATACATTAAAACAAGGCTTCCTGCATCAACCTTAATTATTATGAAAAACAACACATTAAATCACTGGAGGTACTTTTTCCCCCCAAAGCACACATACAAAAACAGAAACACAGGCAACACCGTTCTTAAATCTCATTGATGGGAAGTTGGGTGTTATGTACGTGCCATGGATTGAATTGTGTCTCCCAAAAATATTTGTCAACTTGTCTAGATCATGATTTCCTTGTATGATTGTCTACCATATTATCTTCTGATGTGATTTCCGTATGTGTTGTAAATCCTATCACTATGATGGAATACGATGGATTAGTGCCAGTAATGCTGATAAGGTCTACAAGATTAGGTAGTGTCTTAAGCCAAAGAGATAAGCGAGAAGACATGGGAACCTCATACCACCATGAAAGCAATGCCGGGAGCAGAGCTTCTCGTTTGGATCTGAGATTCCTGTGCTGAGATGCTCCCAGACCAAGGGAAGACTGATGCATCACAAGGACCTTCCTTCACAACCAAGAGACAAAAAGCCTTCTTCTGGAGCTGGCGCCCTGAATTCGGACATTTATCCTACGGGACTGTGAGAGAATAAGTTTTTCTTTGTTAAAGCCATCCACTTGTGGTATTTCTGTTATACCAGCACTAGATGACTAAGTAGGGAAACTTATCCTCCAAAGGCCTCTACTGATTCTATTTAAATACTAATAATCTTAACTCTCTTGAGGTTGTCATGGTCTTAGGCTGAAGAAAAAGTTGGCTATAACACTGTTTTAGGTTCATTCAAGATTACAGTTCATTGAGATAACATTAGTGGTTGGCATTCTGCTGGGAAAAAGATGCATCTTCTATGTTCCAGGCACTGGGCTAAGTCTTTCACTTACAATTTTCTTTAAGTAATATTTTATCAAGTTTTCGGTGAAGGTTTAGATAGCAGTTTGTTTCCAGTCAACAATTTCTACACAAATCGCTCAGCCACAATTCCTTACATTTTTCTCACTGCGTAAGCATTCACATTGTTTCTGTTCTACTTGTTATGTTTCCATTAGTTTTCCTGCCCCCTTACATTTTCATGTTTATTTTGAAGTAATTGCTGAATGCTTGGCTTGTATAGGTGATTTTTTTAAAATAATTTTTATTGAGATTTGAGTGAAAGTTTACAAATCAAGTCAGCCTATCACATATAAGCTTATATACACCTTAACCATACTCCCACTTACTCTCCCCCTAACGAGTCAGCCCGCTCCCTCCCTTCCAGTCTCTCCTTTCGTGACGATTTTGCCAGTTTCTAACCCTCCCATTTTCCCTCCAGAGAGGATATTCCAACACAGTCTGAAGTGTCCACCTGATACAACCTCACTCTTCATCAGCATCTCTCTCCAACTCACTGTTCAGTCCCTTCCATGTCTGATGAGTTGTCTTCGGGAATGGATCCTGTCCTGGGCCAACAGAAGGTTTGGGGACCATGACCGCTGGGATTCTTCTAGCCTCAGTCAGACCACTAAGTCTGGTCTTTTTATGAGAATTTGGGGTCTGAATTCCACTGTTCTCCTGCTCCCTCAGGGGTTCTCTGTTGTGCTCCCTGCCAGGGCAGTCATTGGTTGAGGCCGGGGACCATCTAGTTCTTCTGGTCTCAGGATGACGTAGTCGCTGGTTCATGTGGCCCTTTCTGTTTCTTGGGCTCATAATTACCTTGTGACCTTGGTGTTCTTCATTCTCCTTTGATCCAGGTGGGTTGAGACCAATTGATGCATCTTAGATGGCCGCTTGTTAGCATTTAAGACCCCAGACGCCACATTTCAAAGTGGGATGCAGAATGTTTTCATAATAGAATTATTTTGCCAATTGACTTAGAAGTCCCCTTAAGCCGTAGTCTCCAAACTCCCGCCCTTCCTCCACTGACCTTTGAAGCATTCAATTTATCCCAGAAACTTCTTTGCTTTTGGTCCGGTCCAGTTGGCCTTCCCTTCACCTAAAATAGTTCTTATCTACTAACGTAAATAACCCTCTCCGACTCTCCCTCCCTCCCCACTCTCATAACCACAACAGAATGTGTTCTTCTCAGTTTATACTATTTCTCAAGAACTTATAATAGTGGTCTTATACAATATTTGTCCTTTTGCCTCTGACTCATTTCACTCAGCATAATGCGTTCCAGGTTCCTCCACGTTATGAAATGTTTCACAGAATCGTCACTGTTCTTTATCGATGAGTAGTATTCCATTGTGTGAATATACCATAATTTATTTAACCATTCCTTTATTGATGGACACCTTGGTAGCTTCCAGCTTTTTGCTATTGTAAACAGAGCTGCAATAAACATGGGTGTGCATATTATCTGTTCATGTAAAGGCTCTTATTTCTCTAGGGTATATTCCAAGGAGTGGGATTTCTGGATTGTATGGTAGTTCTATTTCTAACTGTTTAAGAAAATGCCAGATAGATTTCCAAAGTGGTTGTACCATTTTACATTCCCACCAGCAGTGTATAAGAGTTCCAATCTCTGCACAGCCCCTCCAACATTTATTCTTTTGTGTTTTTTGGATTAATGCCAGCCTTGTTGGAGTGAGATGGAATCTCATCATAGTTTTAATTTGCATTTCTTTAATGGCTAATGATCGAGAGCATTTTCTCATGTGTCTGTTAGCTGCCTGAGGATCTTTAGTGAAATGCGTGTTCATATCCATTGCCCACTTTTTGATTGGGTTGTTTGTCTTTTTGTGGTTGAGTTTTAACAGAATCATATAGATTTTAGAGATCAGGCGCTGGTCAGAGATGTCATAGCTGAAAATTCATTCCCAAACTGTAGGTCATCTTTTTCCTCTTTTGGTGAAGTGTTTAGATGAGCATAGGTGTTTGATTTTTAGGAGCTCCCAGTTATCTGGTTTCTCTTCGTCTTTTTTAGTAATGTTTTGTATTGTTTATGCCTTCTATTAGGGTTCCTGACGTTGTCCCTATTTCTTCTTCCATGATCTTTATCATTTTAGTCTTTATGTTTAGGTCTTTGATCCACTTGGAGTTAGTTTTTGTGCATGGTGTGAGGTATGGGTCCTGTTTCATTTTTTTGCAAATGGATATCCAGTTATCCCAGCACCATTTGTTAAAAAGACTATCTTTTCCCCAATTAACTGACACTGGGCCTTTGTCAAATATCAGCTGCTCATATGTGGATGGATTTATATCTGGGTTCTCAGTTCTGTTCCACTGGTCTATGTGCCTGTTGTTGTACCACTACCAGGCTGTTTTGACTACTGTGGCTGTATAATAGGTTCTGAAATCAGGTAGAGTGAGGCCTCCCACTTTCTTCTTCTTTTTCAGTAATGCTTTACTTATCCGGGGCTTCTTTCCCTTCCCTATGAAGTTGGTGATTTGTTTCTCCATCACATTAAAAAATGTCATTGGAATTTGTATCGCAAGTGCATTGTATGTATAGATGGCTTTTGGTAGAATAGACATTGTTACTATGTTAAGTCTTCCTATCCATGAGCAAGGTATGTTTTTCCACTTATGTAGGTCCCTTTTAGTTTCTTGGCACTACTACTTTGTAGTTTTCTTTGTATAGGTCTTTTCCAACCTTGGTAAGATTTATTCCTAAGTATTTTATCTTCTTGGGGGGTACTGTGAATGGTATAGATTTGGTGATTTCCTCTTCGATGTTCTTTTGTTGATGTAGAGGAATCCAAGTGATTTGGTGATTTCCTCTTCGATGTTCTTTTGTTGATGTAGAGGAATCCAAGTGTATGTTTATCTTGTAACCTGAGACTCTGCTGAACTCTTCTATTAGTTTCATCAGTTTTCTGGAGGATTCCTTAGGGTTTTCTGTGTATAAGATCATGTCATCTGCAAATAGACATAATTTTACTTCTTCCTTGCCAATCCAGATGCCCTTTATTTCTTTGTATAGCCTAATTGCTCTGGCTAGGACCTCCAGCACAATGTCGAATAAGAGCGGTAATAAAGACCATCCTTGTCTGCTTCCTGTTCTCAAGGGAAATGCTTTTAGGTTCTCTCCATTTATAGTGATGTTGCCTTTGTATAGATGCCCTTTATTATGTTGAGGAATTTTCCTTCAATTCCTATTTTGGTGAGAGTTTTTATCATGAATGGGTGTTGGACTTTGTCAAATGCCTTTTCTGCATCAACTGATAAGATCATGTGGTTTTTGTCTTATTTATATAATGGATTACATTAATGGTTTTTCTAATATTAAACCAACCTTGCATACCTGGTATAAGTCCCACTTGCTGGTAGTGGATTTTTTTTTTGCTATGTTGTTGAATTCTATTGGCTAGAATTTTGTTGAGGATTTTTGCATCTATGTTCATGAGGGATATAGGTCTGTAATTTTCTTTTTTTGTGATGTCTTTACCTGGTTTTGGTATCAGGGAGATGGTGGCTTCATAGAATGAGTTGGGTAGTATTCCGTCATTTCCTATGCTTTGAAATACCTTCAGTAGTAGTGGTGTTAACTCTTCTCTGAAAGTTTGGTAGAACTCTGCAGTGAAGCCGTCCGGGCCAGGGCTTTTTTTTGTTGTTGTTGGGAGTTTTTTGATTACCTTTTCAATCTCTTCTTTTCTAATGGGTCTATTTAGTTGTTCTACTTCTGATTGTGTTAGTTTAGGTAGGTAGTGTTTTTCGAGGAATTCATCCATTTCTTCTAGGTTTGCAAATTTGTTAGAGTACAATTTTTCATAATAATCTGATATGATTCTTTTAAATTCAGTTGGGTCTGTTGTGATATGGCCCATCCTGTCTCTTACTCGGGTTATTTGTTTCCTTTCCTGTATTTCTTTAGTCAGTCTGGCCAATGGTTTATCAATTTTGTTATTTTTTTCAAAGAACCAGCTTTTGGCTTTGTTAATTCTTTCAATTGTTTTTCTGTTCTCTAATTCGTTTAGTTCAGCTCTAATTTTTATTATTTGTTTTCTTCTGGTGCCTGATGGATTCTTTTGTTGCTCACTTTCTATTTGTTCAAGTTGTAGGGATAGTTCTCTGATTTTGGCTCTTCCTTTTGTATGTGTGCATTTATCGATATAATTGACCTCTGAGCCCTGCTTTTGCTGTGTCCCAGAGGTTTTGATAGGAAGTGTTTTCATTCTTGTTGCATTCTATGAATTTCTTTATTCCCTCCTTAATGTCTTCTATAACCCAATCTTTTTTCAGCAGGGTATTGTTCAGTTTCCAAGTATTTGATTTCTTTTCCCTAATTTTTCTGTAATTGATTTCCACTTTTATGGACTTCTGGTATGAGAAGATGCTTTGTAATATTTCGATGTTTTGGATTCTGCAAAGGTTTGGTTTATGACCTAATATGTGGTCTATTCTAGAGAATGTTCCATGTGCGCAAGAAAAAAAAGTATACTTTGCAGCTGTTGTGTACTGTATAAGTCAATGAGGTCAAGTTGGTTGACTGTAGCAACTGGGTCTTCTGTGTCTCTATTGAGCTTCTTACTGGAAGTGCTGTCCTTCTCCGAAAGTGGTGTGTTAAAGTCTCCTACTATAATTGTGGAGGTGTCTATCTCACTTTTCAGTTGTTAAAGTTTGTTTTATGTATCTTGCAGCCCTGTCATTGGGTGCATAAATATTTAATAGGGCTATACCTTCCTGGTCTATTGTCCCTTTAATCATTATGTAGTGTCCTTCTTTATCCTTTGTGGTGGATTTAACTTTAAAGTCTATTTTTGTCAGAAATTAATACAGCTACTCCTGCTCTTTTTTGCGTGTTGTTTGTTTGATATATTTTTTCCCATCCTTTGGGTTTTAGTTTGTTTCTGTCTCTAAGTCTAAGGTGTGTCTCTTGTCGGCAGCATATAGACGGATCGTGTTTCTTTATCCATTCTGAGACTGTCTCTTTACTGGTGCATTTAGTCCATTTACATTCAGCGTAATTATAGATATGTGTTTAAAAAGTGCTGTCATTTTGATGCCTTTTTGTGTGTGTTGTTGACAATTTCATTTTTCCACTTACTTTTTTGTTCTGAGACATTTTTCTTTGTAAATTGTGTGTTCCTCATTTTCATAGTACTTGAATTTATGTTTGCTGAGTCGTTATGTTTTCCTTGGTTTCTATTTTGAGTTATGGAGCTGTTATACCTCTTTGTGGTTACCTTAATATTTACCCCTATTTTTCTAAGTAAAAACCTAACTTGTATTGTCCTATATCGCCTTGTTTCCCTCTCCATATGGCAGAGTTCTATGCCTCCTGTATTTAGTCACTCTTTTTGAGTATTATGATTTTTACATACTGACTTCAATGATTCCCTGTTTTGACCATTTTTTTTCTTTTTAAAATTAATCTTAATTCGTTTTTTGTGATTTCCCTATTTGAGTTGATGTCAGGATGTTCTGTTCTGTGACCTTGTGTTGTGCTGGTACCTGATATTATTGATCTTCTGATCAAACAATTTCCTTTAGTATTTCTTATAGCTTTGGTTTGGTTTTTGCAAATTCTCTAAGCTTGTGTTTATCTGTAAAAGTTTTAATTTCGCCATCATATTGAGAGAGAGAGTGCCGTTGCCTGCGTTGAGATTGTCCCCGAGGGTCAGGCCCACTTTCCATGCTCGTGCTGTCTCAGAGGCTGTGGTCAGTTCCTCCACTCCTGTTCCAAAGCCCAGCGCCAAGGTTCCCCGGCTGGGATGCTGCACTCCAGGCTCCAAAACCAGTCGCTGCCTCCCGGTGACTTCCACTCCTGTCAACCCCGTCACTGCGCTGCCTGCGCGCACTGGCTGGGCTTCCCCGGAGGTCACTTCTGGGGGCTAGGGCTGCATACCGTGTTTGTGCTGTCTCAGGATGCCGTGCTCAGCTCCCGTGCACCCAGTCCAAAGCCGATGCCAAGGTTTTCTGACTGGGATGCTTGCTCCAGGCTCTGAAAGCAGTCGTTGCTTCCCCGTGGTTGTTCGTTCTCAGTCTCTGTCACTCAGGTCAACTCTTTAGATCTGTGTTTGATGGTCAGAGTTCGTAGATTGTCATGTATGTGACCGATTCACTTGTTTTTCCGAGTCTTTGTTCCAAGAGGGATCGGAGGTAGCTTCTACCTAGTCAGCCATCTTGGCCCCGCCTACTAGGTGATTTTTCAAAGGAGCACAGTACCTATGGGTGATATTCATTTTATGAGGCAATCTGTTATTTAGCTACAAGGTGACCTCAGGGGTTAGTTTTGGTTCAAGGTTTGTAGAGTATCTCAGGGCAATAGTCTCTGGGAGTCCTCCAAGTTTTACGCAGTCCAGTAGATCGGTTGTTTGTTTTAGAAATTTGAGGTGCATTTTTCTGCCATTCTATCAGGGTCCTTCTACTGTAGCCCTGATTAGAGCTATCGGCAGTGTTAGCCAGTTACCATCTCGTTCTTCTCGTCGCAGGGTAGATGAGGCCGTGGTTCCTGTAGACTAGTTTCTTCTTTGAATCTTTGGCTTCCTTCTCTTCAGCTCTAGATGAGTAGAGACCAATGTCTGTACCTTATATGGCTGCTCACAAGCTTTTATGACCCCAGACACTATTTACCAAATTAGGATGTAGAACGTAACTTCATGAACTATATTATGCCAACTGACTAAGATGTCCCACGAGGCGAGGCCAAGATGGCGGACTAGGTGGACGCTACCGCGGATCCCTCTTGCAAGAAAGACTCGGAAAAACAAGTGAATCGATCACATAAATAACAATCTAAGAACCCTGAACAACAAACACAGATTTAGAGACGGAGAACGAACAAATACGGGGAGGCAGCGATTGTTTTCAGAGCCTGGAGCCAGCGTACCAGTCAGCGGATTTTCTGGAAAAACTAGTTTCCCAGTGATGGCTTGGAGACAGCAGTCCATATCAAACCACATAAAGAAGCAGACCATGACAGCTTCTCCAACCCCCTAAACAAAAGAATCAAAATCTTTCCCAAATGAAGATACAATCCTGGAATTATCAGATACAGAATATAAAAAACTAATTTACAGAATGCTTCAAGACATCACAAACGAAATAAGGCAAAAAGCCTGCAGAAAAAGCCAAGGAACACACTGATAAAACTGCTGAAGAACTCAAAAACATTATTCAAGAACATAGTGGAAAAATTAATAAGTTGCAAGAATCCATACAGAGACAGCATGTAGAAATCCAAAAGATTAACAATAAAATTACAGAATTAGACAACGCAATAGGAAGTCAGAGGAGCAGACTCGAGCAATTAGAATGCAGACTGGGACATCTGGAGGACCAGGGAATCAACACCAACATAGCTGAAAAAAAATCAGATAAAAGAATTAAAAAAAATGAAGAAACCCAAGAATCATGTGGGACTCTATCAGGAAGGATAACTTACCGGTGATTGGAGTCCCAGAACAGGGAGGGGGGACAGAAAACACAGAGAAAATAGTTGAAGAACTCCTGACACAAAACTTCCCTGACATCATGAAAGACGAAAGGATATCTATCCAAGATGCTCATCGAACCCCATTTAAGATTGATTCAAAAAGAAAAACACCAAGACATATTATCATCAAACTTGCCAAAACCAAAGATAAAGAGAAAATTTTAAAAGCAGCCAGGGAGAAAAGAATGGTTTCCTTCAAGGGAGAATCAATAAGAATAAGTTCAGACTACTCAGCAGAAACCATGCAGGCAAGAAGGGAATGGGACGACATATACAGAGCACTGAAGGAGAAAAACTGACGGCCAAGGATCATGTATGTATCCAGCAAAACTCTCTCTGAAATATGAAGGCGAAATTAAGATATTTACAGATAAACACAAGTTTAGAGAATTTGCAAAAACCAAACCAAAGCTATGAGAAATACTAAAGGATATTGTTTCGTCAGAAAACCAATAATATCAGATACCAGCACAATACAAGGTCACAAAACAGAACGTCCTGATCTCAACTCAAATAGGGAAATCACAAAAACAAACAAATTAAGATTAATAAAAAAAAAATAATACACATAACAGGGAATCATGGAAGTCAACAGGTAAAAGATCACAATAATCAAAAAGAGGGACCAAATACAGGAGGCATTGAACTGCCAGATGGAGAGTGATACTAGGCGATGTAGAATGATACAAGTTAGGTTTTTACTTAGAAAAATAGGGGTAAATAATAAGGTAACCACAAAAAGGTATAACAACTCCACAACTCAAGATAAAAGCCAAGAAAAACGTAACGACTCAACTAACATAAAGTCAAACACTATGAAAATGAGGATCTCACAATTTACTAAGAAAAATGTCTCAGCACAAAAAAGTATGTAGAAAAACGAAATGGCCAACAACACACATGAAAAGCCATCAAAATGACAGCACTAAAAACTTATTTATCTATAATTATGCTGAATGTAAATGGACTAAATGCACCAGTAAAGAGATGGAGAGTCACGGACTGGATAAAGAAACACGATCCATCTATATGCTGCCTACAAGAGACACACCTTAGACTTAGAGACACAAACAAACTAAAACTCAAAGGATGGAAAAAAAATATATCAAGCAAACAAAAAGCAAAAAAGAAGAGGAGTAGCAATATTAATTTCTGACAAAATAGACTTTAGACTTAAATCCACCATAAAGGATAAAGAAGGACACTACATAATGATAAAAGGGACAATGGATCAGGAAGACATAACCATATTAAATATTTATGCACGCAATGACAGAGCTGCAAGATACATAAATCAAATTTTAACAGAACTGAAAAGTGAGATAGACACCTCCACAATTATAGTAGGAGACTTCAACACACCACTTTCGGAGAAGGACAGGACATCCAGTAAGAAGCTCAATAGAGACATGGAAGACCCACTTACAACAATCAACCAACTTGACCTCATTGACTTATACAGAACTCTCCACCCAACTGCTGCAAAGTATACTTTTTTTTCTAGCGCACATGGAACATTCTCTAGAATAGACCACATATTAGGTCATAAAACAAACCTTTGCAGAATCCAAAACATCGAAATATTACAAAGCATCTTCTCAGACCACAAGGTGATAAAACTAGAAATCAATAACAGAAAAACTAGGGAAAAGAAATCAAATACTTGGAAACTGAACAATACCCTCCTGAAAAAAGACTGGGTTATAGAAGACATCAAGGAGGGAATAAGGAAATTCATAGAATGCAACGAGAATGAAAATACTTCCTAGCAAAACCTCTGGGACACAACAAAAGCAGTGCTCAGAGGCCAATTTATATCGATAAATGCACACATACAAAAAGAAGAAAGAGCCAAAATCAGAGAACTGTCCCTACAACTTGAACAAATAGAAAGCGAGCAACAAAAGAATCCATCAGGCACCAGAAGAAAACAAATAATAAAAATAAGAGCTGAACTAAATGAATTAGAGAACAGAAAAACAATTGAAAGAATTAACAAAGCCAAAAGCTGGTTCTTTGAAAAAATTAACAAAATTGATAAACCATTGGCTAGACTGACTAAAGAAATACAGGAAAGGAAACAAATAACCCAAATAAGAAATGAGAAGGGCCACATCACAACAGACCCAACTGAAATTAAAAGAATCATATCAGATTATTACGAAAAATTGTACTCCAACAAATTTACAAACCTAGAAGAAATGGATGAATTCCTGGAAAAACACTACCTACCTAAAATAACACATTCAGAAGTAGAACAACTAAATAGACCCATAAAAAAAAAAGAGATTGAAACGGTAATCAAAAAATTCCCAACAAAAAAAAGCCCTGGCCCGGACGGCTTCACTGCAGAGTTCTACCAAACTTTCACAGAAGAGTTAACACCACTACTACTGAAGGTATTTCAAAGCATAGGAAATGACGGAATACTACCCAACTCATTCTATGAAGCCACCATCTCCCTGATGCCAAAACCAGGTAAAGACATCACAAAAAAAGAAAATTACAGACCTATATCCCTCATGAACATAGATTCAAAAATCCTCAACAAAATTCTAGCCAATAGAATCCAACAACACATCAAAAAAATAATTCACCATGATCAAGTGGGATTTATACCAGGTATGCAAGGCTGGTTTAATATCAGAAAAACCATTAATGTAATCCATCACATAAATAAAACAAAAGATAAAAACCACATGATCTTATCAATTGATGCAGAAAAGGCATTTGACAAAGTCCAACACCCATTTATGATAAAAACTCTCACCAAAATAGGAATTGAAGGAAAATTCCTCAACATAATAAAGGGCATCTATGCAAAGCCAACAGCCAATATCACTCTAAATGGAGAGAACCTGAAAGCATTTCCCTTGAGAACGGGAACCAGACAAGGATGCCCTTTATCACCGCTCTTATTCAACATCGTACTTGAAGTCCTAGCCAGGGCAATTAGGCTAGACAAAGAAATAAAGGGCATCCGGATTGGCAAGGAGGAAGTAAAGTTATCACTATTTGCAGATGACATGATCTTATACACAGAAAACCCTAAGGAATCCTCCAGAAAACTACTGAAACTAATAGAAGAGTTTGGCAGAGTCTCAGGTTATAAAATAAACATACAAAAATCACTTGGATTCCTCTACATCAACAAAAAGAACACCGAAGAGGAAATAACCAAATCAATACCATTCACAGTAGCCCCCAAGAAGATAAAATAGTTAGGAATAAATCTTACCAAGGATGTAAAAGACCTATACAAAGAAAACTACAAAGCTCTACTACAAGAAATTCAAAAGGACATACTTAAGTGGAAAAACATACCCTGCTCATGGATAGGAAGACTTAACATAGTAAAAATGTCTATTTCTACCAAAAGCCATCTATACATATAACGCACTTCCGATCCAAATTCCAATGTCATATTTTAAGGGGATAGAGAAACAAATCACCCATTTCATATGGAAGGAAAAGAAACCCCGGATAAGTAAAGCATTACTGAAAAAGAAGAAAAAAGTGGGAGGCCTCACTCTACCTGATTTCAGAACCTATTATACAGCCACAGTAGTCAAAACAGCCTGGTACTGGTACAACAACAGGCACATAGACCAATGGAACAGAATTGAGAATCCAGATATAAATCCATCCATGTATGAGCGAGCAGCTGATACTTGACAAAGGCCCAGTGTCAGTTAATTGGGGAAAAGATAGTCTTTTTAACAAATGGTGCTGGGATAACTGGATATCCATTTGCAAAAAAATGAAACAGGACCCATACCTCACACCATGCACAAAAACTAACTCCAAGTGGATCAAAGACCTAAACATAAAGACTAAAACGATAAAGATCATGGAAGAAAAAATAGGGACAACCTTAGGAGCCCTAATACAAGGCATAAACAGAATACAAAACATTACCAAAAATGATGAAGAGAAACCAGATAACTGGGAGCTCCTAAAAATCAAACACCTATGCTCACCTAAAGACTTCACCAAAAGAGTTAAAAAAGACCACCTACAGACTGGGAAAGAATTTTCAGCTATGACATCTCAGACCAGCGCCTGATCTCCAAAATCTACATGATTCTGTCAAAACTCAACCACAAAAAGACAAACAACCCAATCAAGAAGTGGGCAAAGGATATGAACACACATTTCACTAAAGAAGATATTCAGGCAGCCAACAGATACATGAGAAAATGCTCTCGATCATGAGCCATTAGAGAAATGCAAATTAAAACTATGATGAGATTCCATCTCACTCCAACAAGGCTGGCATTAATCCAAAAAACACAAAAGAATAAATGTTGGAGGGGCTGTGCAGAGATTGGAACTCTTATACACTGCTGGTGGGAATGTAAAATGGTACAACCACTTTGGAAATCTATCTGGCATTATATTAAACAGTTAGAAATAGAACTACCATACAACCCAGAAATCACACTCCTCGGAATATACCCTAGAGATACAAGAGCCTTCACACAAACAGACATATGCACACCCATGTTTATTGCAGCTCTGTTTACAATAGCAAAAAGCTGGAAGCAACCAAGGTGTCCATCAACGGATGAATGGGTAAATAAATTGTGGTATATTCACACAATGGAATACTACGCATAGATAAAGAACAGTGAGGAATCTGTGAAACATTTCATAACATGGAGGAACCTGGAAGGCATTATGCTGAGCGAAATGAGTCAGAGGCAAAAGGACAAATATTGTATAAGACCACTATTATAAGATCTTGAGAAATAGTAAAAACTGAGAAGAACACATACTTTTGTGGTTACGAAGGGGGGGGGGGAGGGAGGGAGGGAGGGAGGGAGGGAGGGAGAGGTTTTTTTTATTGATTAATCAGTAGATAAGAACTGCTTTGGGTGAAGGGAAAGACAACACTCAATACATGGAAGGTCAGCTCAATTGGACTGGACCAAAAGCAAAGAAGTTTCCGGGATAAAATGAACGCTTCAAAGGTCAGCGGAGCAGGAGCGGGGGTCTGGGGAACATGGTTTGAGGGGACTTCTAAGTCAATGGGCAAAATAATTCTATTATGAAAACATTTTGCATGCCACTTTGAAATGTGGCGTCTGGGGTCTTAAATGCTAACAAGCGGCCATCTAAGATGCATCAATTGGTCTCAACCCACCTGGAGCAATGGAAAATGAAGAACACCAAGGTCACACGACAACTAAGAGCCCAAGAGACAGAAAGGGCCACACGAACCAGAGACCTACATCATCCTGAGACCAGAAGAACTAGTTGGTGCCCGGCCACAATCGATGACTGCCCTGACAGGGAACACACCAGAGGACCCCTGAGGGAGCAGGAGATCAGTGGGATGCAGACCCCAAATTCTCATAAAAAGACCAGACTTAATGGTCTGACTGAGACTAGAGGAATCCCGGCGGCCATGCTCCCCAGACCTTCTGTCGGCACAGGACAGGAACCATCCCTGAAGACAACTCATCAGACATGAAAGGGACTAGTCAGCGGGTGGGAGAGAGATGCTGATGAAGAGTGAGCTACTTGTATCAGGTGGACACTTGATTCTGTGTTGGCATCTCCTGTCTGGAGGGGGGACGGGGGGATAGAGAGAGAGGGAAGCTGGCAAAATTGTCACGAAAGGAGAGACTGAAAGGGCTGACTCAATAGGGGAAGAGCAAGTGGGAGTACGGAGTAAGATGTATGTAAACTTATATGTGATAGGCTAGATTTGTAAATGTTCACTTGAAGCTTATTAAAATTTAATAAAAAAAAAAAAAGATGTCCCACGAGACCAGGGTCCTAATCCTTCAAGTCCAGAAATCTAATCCTATGAGCTGCTTGGTTATGCCTACGAAGTATCTGTAACTGAGCCCCCTATGTGACAGTACTCTTATTTACTTCCTGCAGTTGTTAGCTGCTATTGAGTTGGTCCCAGATTCATTAAGACCCCACACACAATAGAAGGAAAAGCTGCCCAGTCCTGCGCCACCCCTGCAGATAGACTTTTGTCATCCACAGGGTTTTCATAAGTAAATTACTAGGCCTTTATCCCTAGTTCAGCATCATAGGGAGATGCATTGGCTGGGTCTCCCTCATGAAATGGAAGAATTCTACCACTGAACCACCACTGGCCCCCTTATTTTAACTCTTAGGAAAACCGTATTAATTCCTATTATCCTCATTTTTTCACAGAAGTCCACTCCGTGGTTTTATGGGTTGTAAATAGCAGAGTAGCTTCCAAATATTTTTCAAAGCATTCCAAAGTTGTATGCTCTCCGGACAACCAACTCTTAACTCTTGGTCAGTTAAGAGCTATGAGCAAATTTTTTTTTTTTCTGGCTAAATTACAGGATTTTTTTCTTGTCTACTTTAAACAATCATAATTCTTACAGACTAAGCCAGTAAATTACTTGGTACTTGCCATGTTGACTCTGCAACTTTTTTTTTTTTACATCGCACTGTGATATCTCTCCATTAGAATAAGTCATTGCTGTGGTAACCCTATGTGTTACAGAATAGAATTGCTCCACAGGGTTTCCTTAGCTGTAGCATTTACGGAAGCAGATCACCAGGCCTTTCTTCGATGGAACCACTAGGTGAGTTTGAACTGCCAACCTTTAGGTTGAGCACAAACCATTCCACTACCCAGGGACCAGGATTAGAATAAAGAAGTTTAAGAAGGACAAGAGGATAAGGGACAGAACTTTTAGTAAATGCCTTCTAGCTGCCAGGTGCTGCTCAGGCTATTTACATATGCTCTTTCTTAGTCTCTTCACAAGAGGCCTCACCAGCCTGGTTTTTAGACAGGGCTTTAAACTGATTCATTCAGGTTCGAACCCCTGCTGAAAATTTGCATTTCTAACAAGTTCCCAGGCAATGCTAATACTGCTGGTTAGGAATCAATTCTGAGAACCACTAATAGAGCAGTGGTTCTCAAAATTTATTATATATAAGAATCACCTGGGAACCTGTAGCTTCCAATATAGTCCATCTGGGGTAGAAATGTAAATTCTCAGCAGATGTTCAAACTGGAATGAACTGCTTTTAAGCCCTGTTTGTAGATGAGGAACCTCAGGCTTAAGGAGTTTAATTATCTTGTCAAAATCACATCCCTGGTAACAACAACAACAACAAAAAATGAAGATGAAGCCCATTACACTCAAGTTGATTCCAACTCATAGCGACCCCATAGGACAGGGTGGAACTGCCTCATGGAGTTTCCAAATAATGTCTGGTGTATTCAAACTGCCTTCCTTTTGGTTAGCAGCTGTAGCTCTTAACTACTAGGCCACCAGGGTTTCCAAATTGCTGGTAAGTCATTCTAAATTCAAAGCGTACACTCTTTCCACACCCCACACTGCCTCTCTATCAGAATAGTGGTTCTCAACCAAGGGCAATTTGTCCCCCCTGGGACACGTGGCCACGTCTGGAGACATTTTTGGTTGTCACTCCTGGAAGGGGGTTAAGAGCTACTGGCATCTAATGGGTAGAGGCCAGGGATGCTGCTAAACATCCTACAATGCACATGACAGCCTCTACCACAAAGAATGATCTGGGCCCAATGTCACGTGTGCTGAGGTTGAGAAACTCTGCTCTAAAGTAACAGACTGATTTTTACCAAACATACCATTCTTTCTTTCTACAAACATCTACACTCAAATGAACCCTGCCCGCCATTCAAAGCACACACCTAAGAGGGCCACGTACTTATTCCAACAATGTTCTCATGCTAACAGCACTTTCATAAACTTCTGTATGAAATTTTCTTCAAAGCCCAAGGGATGATCTTTGAAATCTCTTCCATGGCCAGGCGGGTCTATGGTTAGCTAATAAACATGATATTTGGAAAGGATCAGAAGTTGTTACGCAGCAATAGTAACTGCCACAGGCAAGCACCTGCTCCATGCTAGTACTCCTCCAAGTAATACTTACTACATGGTAGGTGTTAGGATCCCTTTTTAAGGATGAAAAACTAATGTTTCAGGAGACTAAGTGGCTTGACTATATCACTAATGTGATGGAGCCAGAATCTGTCCCAGATGTCTTTAAACTGCACATAATTGTACAGACTTCCTATCCCCCTTCTAGGAGTCCTTGGGTAGCGCAATTGGTTAACACGCTTGGCTGCTAACTGAAAGGCTGGAGGTTCCAATCCGCACAGACCGTCTCAGAAGGCCTGGTGATCTACCTCCAAAAATTCAGCCGCCAAAAACCCTGTGGAGCACAATTCTACTCTGACATGTATGGTCGCCATGAGCCTGAGTCGAATTGACGGCGACAAGTTTATGTGCCTTGGAAGTTGACTCAATGTAATTTCAAAGAAAAAAAATCCCTTCTTGACTGGAGAACCCCCAGAGAGTATGACCCCCGGACACCCTTTCAACTCAGTAATGAAGTCACTCCTGAAGTTCACCCTTCATCCATAGACAGGCCCATAAAACAAAAGGAGACTAAATGGGCACACCAGCCCAGGGGCAAGGACGAGAAGGCAGGAGGGGATAGGAAAGCCGGTAACGGGGAACCCAAGGGCAGGAAGGGACAGTGTTGGCATGTCATGGGCTTGGCAACCAATGTCACAAACCAATATGTGTATTAATTGTTTAATGAGAAACGAATTTGCTCTGTAAGCCTTCATCTAAAGCACAATAAAAATAAATTACTCTAAAGCAAAGATGGGACTTTAAGGAGGCAGGGAAACTAGGGTACTGGAAAAAAAAAAAAAAGACCAAACTTACTGGTTTTACAGAGACTGGAGAAACCCCAAGAGTATGGTGCCCGTATACCCTTATAGCTCAGTAATGAAGTCACTCCTGAAGTTCACCCTTCAGTCATAGACAGGCCCATAAAACAAAACTAGACAAAAGGGGCACACCAGCCTAGGGGCAGGGACTAGAAGGCAGGAGGGGATAGGAAAGCTGGTAACAGGGAAGCCAAAGTTGAGAAGGGGAGAGTGTTGAAATGTTGTGGAGTTGTTAACCAGTGTCACAAAACAATGCGTGTACTAGCTGTTTAATGAGGAGCTAGTTTGTTCTGTAACCCTTCATCTAAAGTACAATAATAAAAAATAAATAAAAGAATTCTTAAATTGGTTATATGCGAAAGCGATCACATTTTTTACTTATTGCTTTAAATAAAAAATAAATATAAAAAAAAATCCCTTCCTCCTGCCAACACCAGAATATTCTGAAAAACGGCCCCAAAACCCATTGCTGTCTCATAGCAACTGTAAAGGACAGAGTAGAACCGCCCCATATGGTTTCCAAGGAGCGCCTGGTGGATTCAAACTGCCAAACTTTCAGATAGCAGCCGTAGCTCTTAACCACTACGCCACCAGGGTTTCCCTGAATAATGGCAGCGCTATCAAAATAAATACAGAGCATTGCACGGCCATCAATTTGAAGAGAACAAGTTCATTTGTAAAAGTTCAACTGTATGTGTGTGTACATACATACACATGTGTGTTTATATTTTTAATCCTCATTAATTTCAGGCACACCCCGTAAGCACTCACCTTCATTAGCTCATGGGCCTTCCACTGATGTCAATCAGTCCATGAGGGAGGAGGGACCAAAGGGAGGGAGCAAGAAGGAAGTAGACAGAAAAGGTAGCTATCCTAGTAGCAAGGAGACCAGTGGGTAGGAATGAAGGCAAACTGAACTGGCAAGTCCTTTGAATAAATATTTTTCAAAAGGAAAACATGTATTAATGGCAAGGCCAGTGATAAGGAAAACAAAAAACCTAAAATAAGCTTTTCGCTATAAAAAGTATACATTATGACCTTGAAGTGAAACTACCCCTTCAAGTCACCTTTTAGCTAAATAGGTTATCTCATAAAGCAATGAACATCCCCTTAGAGTACTGTGTTCTTTCAAAAAATCAGCCATATGAGACCAAATGGTCAACAAATACTCTAAGGCATAGATGAGAAGGTTGGGGGGCTGGAAGACTAGGTTAATTGAAACATAAACAACGAGAACAAAAATAATGCGAATGCTGACGCAATGTAAAGAATGTAACCCATGTCAGTCAACAATTTGTGCAAATTGCTTAATTTCACCAAATATACAATGAAATATTATTTTTCAAAATTATGTATTATGAAAGTGGCTTCAATATTCAGCTATCATCTACGGAATTCTCTCATTCTATATGACAAGCCAGGACATATAAAGGGATAGGATTGCAAATGGAAGCCCTTGGCTTGTTTGGTTTGCGTTCCAGGCCAAAAAAAATCTAAACTAAAGCCTGCTGGGAAGAATTTGATTCTATCATGGTATTATGATCAGCAGCTTAGAAAACTAGTATATGCAGAGTACTGTGCTAAAACCTGGAGTTCTAGTCCCAGACCTCTTGCTGACGAACTGTTGTTATACTTTGGGCTCTTGCCTTTCTTTGTTCTTCCTCTCTAAAATAAAGGGTATGGACTAAAGGATGTCTTATAAGTTTGCAGATTTCATGATTCTGTTCCCTGCCAGGAAAACAACAGCCCGTATGTATTCTTTGGCGACATGCTTTTAGGTACCTGAAGACCCAAAAACAGTAAATGTGGGAAGACGGCATCTTTTTGTTACTGCTGACATGTTACAAAGAATGGATATTTATAGAAACACAAATTTAGGCAATGAAATCAGAGTGAACATAAACAGAAGAGACAAAGAAAAGGATGCCAATGGCTACCGTCAAGGTGAGCCCACCATGCCCTCCTGAGGGCAGGTGTCCCTCCAGCAGAATAATGACCTGGTTTGAAGCCCACTGGCTAAGGATGAGGCAACTGATGCAGGCTCTAGAAAAAGCTGTCTCCTTCCAGCCCTTATGGTGTAGGCTGGATTCAGTAGCACTCATCTAATATGCCCCACACCCACCGTTCCAACAGCCCACAAGGCAGCTTTTCTCTCCACAGCTATCCTTAAAACTCATTTAAGCCACAGAATGACACATCAGACAGTCTAATAAATGTGTCGCGCACTCACTTTCATCTCCACTTGCTGAGTAATTCGATGAGTTAAATTTCGCCAGAGTTGCTGCTGGTCTTGAATCAAAGATACAGGAAATAGAAAATGAGCAAGTTCCTACTTTGTGATAGGCAAGTTTTGTTTTGCTTTCCAGCTACAACTTTGGCTTCAATACTCTCTGGACCATCCTTCTGCCTGAGTCCCTGGTCAGAATCTTCCAACTGTGTTAGCGGATCTAACAAAGACCTGTCTGTAACAGCAACAGTAAATAAATATTGCTCACGAAGAACTCCATGCTGTTGAGAGGCAAGCAGATTTAACTGCCCAATGGAAACTTGAAGCAGCTTTGAAGGGCTTGCGCGTGCACTGAAGTGGAAGGTATGAGGGAAATTGGCCAGCTCAAGCCAGCTTTCCTAGTAACACAGAGAACTTGCCATCCAAGTGCCAAACATCATTCATTACCGTCAACCTGTAGAAACTAATTTATGGACATGATTTGCTTCACTTCCTAAGAGTTAAAAGACAAGTGTAATGCAGGAAAATTCAGTATTTGCCCATCACTATTTTCCGCTTTATAGATACAAGCTAACTCCATAAACTACCTTAAAACTATCCTACTGCGACTATGTTGACAGCTGGCCAAGTTAAACCCAGAGCAAAGCGGCGACTGGACCTCATGTATCAACACTGCAATATTCAGAAAATGTCTAGTTTGGTGGAGAAGATGAGGTTCTCAGCATCAAGGACCCTGCTCTGGCCTACAACACAGAGCCATTGTCTCATGGCAATTTGTGTTCTCCAGTTCTGCTCATAAATACGGCAGCCTTCTTTTCTATCGTGCAATGATGTTAACTCTACTTCTTAAACGGGTCCCCCTCAGTCTACAATATCCATCCCTTATCCGTGTACACACGGTACCATTAGCCACGTTTGGCTCCCTCACTTGTGTCTGCTTCACCGGCACTGGATGCTCCCTGAGTGCACCTTGCACGCGAAGAAGTCTTTGCTCGTACTCTGTCCTGTCTACATGTAACGGTCTTGTCACCGTCCCCCTCCCATCCCACACTCTCTCAGGTCCATGGGGTCATTCTTACTAATTCTTCAAAAACCTAGCTCCAAAAACGTCTGAGAAGTGTCTCTAAAACACGCAAGCCAGTGAATTCCTCCCATAACACTTTGGACAAAGCTTCATTACGACATTTATCTCTCTGTGCTGTGAGGATTTATTTACGTGTCAGACCTCACAGCTAGAAGATATGTTCCAAAGACAGACTCCTTGAGGACAAAGACCATACCTTATCCATCTTCATAACCTTGGCATTTAGCACATGACTTGGCACATACTCGAACGTAGAATGAAAGAAGGAAGCAGAATTTAAAAAGTGGCTTGTTTCAAAACCCTAGACATGCGTTGCCATTCTTACCTATTCAGTGCAAATGCATAGTGGAACTTAATATTATGCTGATCAGCCAAGTCACACGTAGGCAGCATTTCCAGTGTCTCTACCAGCTTCACCATCGCGTCATAGTCCTGTTGGCAAGAGATCTCAAGATGAGAAAGGGAGAAATCACAGCTCTTCACAGATTATTCTGAACAGTTATAAATGTGAGATGGCCGTGACATTTAAAGACAGGCCTTTCCTTCCAGGGGGCATTTAGTGAAGTTACCTGTAGCCCTTAGTAGCACAAAAGATCAGAAAACAAGACAGATGAGAGAGAAAAGGACAGAGAAGGAATCCCTATTATCAAAGACCGCACAAGGACCAAATAAAAAGGGTTAAACCTAAAGGCAACAAGAGAGCAAATGAGCAGAGCATTCAGGAAAAGAGCTGTGAGTGAGAATGAGCTGGACATAAATGCCCAAGAAAACTTACCTTTCAAGTAAAGGGAAGTTCCTCCTATTTTGCCAGAGGCAATCGAGTCCATCTAAACCAGGATTTTTCAACCTCAGTACTATCAACATTTGGGCCGGTTCATTCTTACCTCTGGGGGGCTGTTCTGTGCACTGTAGGATGTTGAACGGCATCCTTGGCCTCTACCCACTAACTGCCAGTAGCATTCTCACCCCGACCCCAGTTGTTACAACTAAAAACGTCTCTAGATTTTGCCAAATGTCCTCAGATCGGCAAAATTGCCCCTGGTTGAGAACCCCTGCTCTAAACTACAATAAACTACCCAGGGAAAAATTGCTACCATGTCTGTCTCAGCTGAGTTCCCTGTTAGCAGCCCCACCTGCTACCCTCTCAGCCAGCCTTAGAATCATGGGTACTAGCCAACTCCCTAACAACCAGCTCCAGTTGCCCAGGGGGGCATCCCACCAAAATCCCAGGCCCATCTTGTGGCTCTGCACCTTGATGCTGGTGGCCCACAACATCTTCCAGGAATCTCCTGGCTCACCTAGAGCTTGAGAGTCCCCCATCAATGGAAGGTGATGAAAAGAAGAGATGCATGAAAGCAAGGAGGAGAGGAAGCCAGCAGCTGAAGGGAGCAAAAATTTCAAGAAAAGCTATTCCCATTCTCTTGTTCCTTGGGGTATGCATGAATCATTGCCACAATCCCTAATTGCATCTGCTATTAAAACCAGTTACATGCATTCGTTTATCACTAGGGGCTCAAGTTCCTTAGTTTTTGATTTACCACATTTCTCCAAAATCTAAAAAAACATCAGGTTATGGATGGATATCTCTCACTTAAAGACCTGTGGCCACCAACCTCCAACATGGCTTTGCAGAATTCTGCGGGTAGGGTACAGTATCTGTGTTCCTCCAAAGAGAAGGTAAGCTAGACACCTAAGTGGCTCAATGACATTAAACTTATCCATTGCTGTTGATTCCAACTCACCCTATAGGACAGACTAGACCTGCCTCACAGGGTTTCCAACGAGTGGCTGATGGATTTGAACTGCTGACCTCTTGGTTAGCAGCCAAACACTTAACCACTGCTCCAGCAGGGCCCCGGCATTAAACTTGGAGGGAGAAGATGCCCCATTTCCTTCATGGTACCCTACAAGCCCTGTCTCAAGAACTCTCCAGAAGCCTCTGACACTTGCCTTGGAATAAACATCTGTGTTTCCCTGGGTCCTCTATTTGCCTCTGCTACCTCCTGCTCTCCTTGTCCCTGACAGGTGGTAGTAAACAAAGAAGATGACAAAGATCTAAAGGAAGTGGCATAGCAGAGAGAATAAGAGCGACGATAACAGAGCCACGCTGCCTCAGTTTGAATCCTAACTTCACCAACTGCTCTGTGACCTTGGGCAAGTTACCTTCTTTGTGCCTCACTGTCCTCACTGATACAATGGGGATAATCACAGCATATATCCCAAAGGGTTGGTTAAAAGGATTAGATGGATTAGTATTTGCGAAGTGTTTGAACAATGCCTAGCGTAACATGCATATACTCAGTTAAAGTCTGAGTTCCTTATACTGAGCAGACTTATACACGAGGTCTCCTTGGAGTGGCCTTCTGAATGCATGCCATCCCAGATGTGGCCAAACCCCCTCCAATGTTTCCGCCACAACAGATTCACTGGGTGACAGATGACTTAGCTATGTCTATGAACAGCTGCCTTACTATACACACAGGAAGAGAGAACTTCATAGCAGTAGTTTCTTAGGCGAGGAAGGACTTGGCATATTTGAGCCTCATCTGAACATAGTTCATACCTGGATATCGCGGTAGGACAGCAGTAAATTAATGACGATGTCTGAAGTCAGAACCTCAGTGTTATCCATGCGGAGTTTGATCCGAGCCAGCTCCTTTGCGAGTTCATCACCCTGGTATTTCTCTCTGGCTTTCCGAATGTCATTCAACAAGGTTTCTTTGTAATAAGCACTGGAGAGGGAGACACGAGAACTTCTTGTCACATTACATACACCCAGGTCTACCTACTTCCTTTCGTGGAGCAATCAAACATGGTTCTCACTGAGGTGGCTTATGCTAACACATGGGGGCCGCAGCCCAATCCTGAGACTCCCTGTGCTAGTAAACGGGGGACACTTGCTATTTCGATACTACTTGCTACTTAGATTTATCAAAACTAAGGAGCACGGTGGCACAAACGGGTAAGCGCTTGACTGCTAACTGGAAGGTTGATGGGTCAAACCCACCCAGTGGTGCCTCAGGAAAAAGCCCCCGGTAGTCTACTCCCATAAAGATTACAGACAAGCAAACCCTATGGGGTAGTTGTACTCTGTCAAAGGGGGTCACTATGAGTTGAAATCGACTCAATGGCACCCAAAGACAATCACCAGTAAATGGAGCCTCTGGGTGGTGTAAATGGCTAACGTGGCAGCCCTGAGTTGAAGTCAACTCATAGCAACTGTTAACCAGTAAATAGTTAAAAACAAATCAGTTCATTTGAACCTTGAAAATACTGTTAAAGTTGATCCAATCTGCCTTTGGAAGACACGTGGGACTTGCAACCCAACTCATCTCCTCTGGTATCTTCAAACACACAGAGGGCAAAAAGGTACCTTACCTGACTATCTCTTCCACTAGTAACAGAATATCACCAAGCCAAACAGAACCCCAAAAGCCAAAAACATAGTATAATGAGGACTTCTTTAAAAATTACTTTCTCTATCAGGTGTTCCATGCTCATAATCTCAAAACTTTTCCCAGTGATCGAGAACCTGGCAAAACTAGTCATGGCCTCAAGCAAGGAAGACACACAGAAGCCAGGGGGAAGCTTCTAGACAGCCTCGTCTTTGGCCCCCTCACTCTCCTTGTCATTTTGGACTGTCAGAATGGTTTTATGTAAAGTAAAATATAAAACTTCCTTCTTGTGGGCTGCTCCGTAAGGTTGTCTTCGCTACAGTCTAATGGAAGCAGATCATCAGGTCCTTCTGTGGCGCTGCTGTGGGGTTTGAACCGCCAACCTTGCAGTTAGCAGTTAAGCACAACCGTTTGTGCCACTAAGGGACCTTAGATACTAATGGTGACGTTTAAAAACATTTAAAGCAGCTGAAAACCACACTGGGTCATTGAATTGTGGATGTAGAAACAGTTGCCTAATGTTTGGCTGTGTCTGAACCAAATTAAAAAAAAATTTTTTTTTTAATAACAAACAACAAAAAACCACATTGAAGTATTTTGCCATATCCTCTTAAAGAACCAATGCTAGTATCTGGTACTTGGTTTAAAACCTTTATAAATGACCTATTTTGGTGTCCAGAGGCAGATTTATGATGACCATACCAAAAAAAAAAAAAAAAACCGTTGCCACTGAGTCAACTCCAACTCACAGCGACCATACAGGACAGAGGAGAACTACCCCATAGGGTTCCCAAGGAGTACATGGTGGATTGGAACTGCTGACCTTTTGGTTAGCAACTATAACTCTCAACCACTATGCCACCAGGGTTTCCACAATGACCATAGGTTGACCTAAACATCTTGTCTGTGCACTGCCAAGCACTGTCAATCCATTAAGTAGCTGAAATGATCTAACTATAGGGAACAAAATTAAGTTACTCATTGAGGAAGTAAACTACATGAAATTAGTCTCCAGAAAAGGAGAAACACTAAATGAGAATGAACAGGAACAAATGTTATTTACTTTTACTAAGTATAAATAAACTTGCAGACCGTACACAGCCTGGTCCTAGCCTCAGAAGATGACGATGAAGGGGTGCCCCACAGCAGTGGCATCACTAGGGTTGGTGTCACCCAGTGTGGTAGCTCATGGTGTGACACCCCCCCCAACGGACCTCCTCCCATACCAGACCATGCAGAATCCTTAGTAATGTTTTTGGTACTGTTGGTCATGAATTATAATTCCTGTGTATCACTCCTTCTTTCCCTTTAATTACTACTTCATTCTCAAAAAAGGTATTGATATAGGTTCACGAATACTAATTACCATAATATTGTAGCTATAACACCAGAAAATTTGACAAAATCAGCAACTATAACAAAACAGCAGCAATGAAACCACAGCGTGTGCTTATAGCGTGTGCAGAGGAAACCACCTGATTCGAAGCATCGTTGTACTTGAGTAATAACGACCGCTATGACTGGAGTGCATCAGAGGGTTCTAAGAGTAAATTACCATAGTCTTAGCCTTGTTTGATACATGTAAGCTGGGCTTATGAAAAATGTTTTTGTTGTTATAACTAACTACAGGGATATTTTTATTAAAAAATAATAAATTTCTCATCCCATCCAGAGCAACAGAGAATGATGAAAACCAAAGACACAAGAAAAATATTAGCCCAAAGGACTAAAGGACCACGTGAAGCAGAGACTCCACCAGCCTGAGACCAGAAGAACTAATGGTGCCAGGCTACCACCACCAGTGGCTCTGACAGGGATCACAACAGAGTCCCAGACAGAAAGAGAAAGATGTAAAACAGAATTCAAATTCATGAGAAAAGATCACTTACTGCTCTGACAGAGTCTGGAGGAACCCCTGAAACTACAGCCTCTGGACACTGCTAACCCAGAAGTGAAACCATTCCCACAGCCCAGTTTTCAGACAAAGATTAAACAGGCCTATAAAACAAAAAATAACACACGTGAAGAACGTGCTTCTTAGTTCAATCAAATATATGAGACCAAATGGGGAACTCCTGTTCAAAAGCAAGATGAGAAAGAAGCGACAGGAGCTGACTGAATGGACATAGGGAACCTGGGGTGGAAAGGGCGAGCGTGCTAACGCATTGTAGGGATTGCAACCAACGTCACGAAACAATATGTGTATAAATTTCTGAATGAGAAATTAACTTGAGCTGTAAGCTTTCCCCGAAATCACAATAAAACTAAAGTAACAATAAAATTCTGCTGAAACACTGCACAAAAATTCTGGACAGTCATTTTGGTATCACCCCGTCAGTGCCACCCGCTGTGGTCTGCATCCCCCACACGATCCCTAGTGACACCACTGCCCCACGGGAGGGTTCTGATATAAAAATACCAATGCATTGCTGTCATTGATTCTTTCCTTCTTTGTCTATTGCTTCTCATCCCAATGATGAGCAAATTAGCAGATCCTGCCAGGTGTTTAAAGTTTGATCACTAATCCCATGAGCCATTAAGTTGGGCAACAGCTGCTGCATTTGGTGGACAATAAAGGTATCAAAGCTATTAAAGTGTTATTAGTTTAGCCTGACAAGTAAAAAGTTATGCTATAGTTTAACCTTGTTTTCATGAGTAATTCTGAAAAATAGTTTTAATAAGCTAGGAACCACTAATAAGTACAGTAACTTATAAGTAAATCAACCCAATACTAAAGTAAGCATCGCTCAGGGACATCAGATATGTAATAAACACATGGCCATTGCTCCTTATGGTAAGCAGGGAAGATGTTGCTAATCAATGTGAACTTGGAAATGGCTTCCAAATCCTTTCAGCCACCCAGGGCTCCTTTATCATCTATCAGAATCAGCATTTGAGCTTAAAATCTACAGACCAACCCTGTTTAAAAAAAAAAAAAAAGCCCTACTCATGGACACCCATGTGTTTCTCAGTAGAAACTGCACATAGGGTTTTCAATAGCTGCGATCTTTTAGATGTAGATCCAGGACTTTCTACCAAGACACCTCTAGGTTAGTAGCCCAGTACTTAATTGTTTTTGAGACCCAGGGACTCCACACTTAACCAAAAACCAAACCTGTTGCCGTTAAGTCGAGTCGATTCTGACTCACGGCAACCCCATATGTTCAAAGTAGAACTGCTCCATAGGGTTTTCAAGGCTGTTAGCTTTCAGAAGCAGATCACCAGGCCTCCCTTTCAAGGCATCTGAGTGGGGTTGGAACTACCAGCCTTTCGGCTAGTAGTCAAACACAACTGTTTGAGCCACCCAGAGATTCCCTATCCCTGTTAGGCATGTTTTAAACCACAAGCCCAATGTACCCTCTCACATTATCAGACATCTGCCAGTTCATGGGGTAGGAATACGCCAACAGGTCTTTCAAGTCCTTTCAAATTAAACCAAAGTCCAAAGAGTTGTTTTCCTACCAATAACATCCATAAGAAACAAACGTGCATTTCTCGCAAAGACCTGACTTACCTGCAGATTCAAGCCAGCCTACACCTCCTTTCTCAGACCTGAAAACATGGTATTGGGAGAGCTCTCTCTCTAAATTTCACTAAAATGTTAGTTCTGCAATCAGAGAATACTTAGCAAGAGGAGGCCAAGTGAGGTTTTCCTGGAATGTGCTACCAAACATCCCGTTTGCTTTCAATGTTCCATGTGACCACACGCATCTGGGATTCCAGTCTTATTTTCCCTTTACCTTCGGTAGAAGAAATTCTCAAGTATATGTTATGGGACTGAAAAAGACAGTGCACCGTTAACAAGTGTGTTGTTATTGTATTGCCTGGAGTCAATTTTCAACTCATGAACCAAAAAACCCAACCTGTTGCTGTTCAGTTGATTCCAATTCATAGCGACCCTATAGGACAGAGTAGAACTGGCCCACACAGTTTCCAAGGAGCAGCTGGTGGATTCAGACTGCTGACCTTTTGGTTAGCAGTCTGAGCTTTAGAACTGCCCCATAGGGTTTTCTAGACTATAATTTTTATGAAAGTAGATTGCAAGGTCTTTCTCCCATGGAGCTGCTGGGTGAGTTTCCAACCGCCAACATTTTGGTTAGCAGCTGAGTGCTTAAGTGTTGCACCATCGGGACTCCTTAACCAAGTGAGTACCTCATGCAAATACTACGATATTAACACTCCACGATAAGGGTGCTACAATTTGGGTCAAACCTTAACGTGTGGAACTTTAAATTTCTTCCTAAATTCCTTCTGCCAATTATTCAGATTTTCATTTGTTTTAGAAGGACAAATTCTTCTTGTGACATGACCGCAGGAGTAAATCCTGTAAATTGGCTGCAAGTAAAAACAACTGAATTCTCTGGTTAAGTAGATTCATTTTTTTTTTTTTGCCCTTAGCTTTAAAATAAGAAAAAGATTTTTAAAAATTTGATTCTAGAAAAATATATATAACAAAACACTTGCCATTTTATGTGCACAATTCAGGGACGTTAATTACTTTTACTCCCTTGTGTAGCTATCACCATACCCATTTCCAAGGGACAGAGTGAGAACACTTTAAGGTACAGTTTCTTGAACACAGAGGCTCCAAGCAGTGAGCTGACTTTTACAAGGCTTCACAACAAGAACTGCCTGACCAAGGACTCCCACTGTATCCACTTCTAAATCAGCATCACACAATTACCAACATAAATCTAAAAAGAACTTACCACGGTACATCCTAAGAACCTCAGCAACTGAGGAGGGGTTAAATTAGGCCCAGAAACTATGCTAAAACAGGAAATCTTCAAGGTGAAAGAGATGAATTTCCCAAGGTCACACAGGAGGCAGCCTAATCCTGGCCTCCTACCTACCTCCACGTCCACTCTCTTTTGGCTACAGTTCAGTGGCCCAATTCAGTGAGGAGTGAGGGGCCATGAGGAGCCCTGGTGGTGGAGTGGTCAAGAGCTTGGCTACTAACCAAAAGGTTGGCAGTTCAACTTCCCCAGCTGCTCCTTGAAAACCCTGTGTGGCAATTCTACTCTGTCCTATAGGATTGCTATGAGTCAGAATTGACTCGACAGCAATGGGGGGAGGGGCAACGAAGGACTGCAGTATGACTTAAAAATAATTGGCCGAACATATACCACTTCATCCTATTAGTAGAATAGCAATTAATAAGGAAAAAGAAACAACAGGTGCTGACAAACTTGTGGAGAAACTGGAACCCTCAGCCATTGCCAGTGGGAATGTAAAATACTACAGCCACTGTGGAAAACAGATTAGCAGTTCCTCAAAAAGCTGAACATAGAATTACCATATATGACCAGCATTTCCACTCCTAGGCATATACTCAGGAGTAGCGGAGGCAAGAACACAAAGAGAAACCCGTACAACAGTGTTCATTGCAGTACTCACAACAACCAAAAGGCACAAAATCTGAGTGTCCGTCAACAGGTGAATGGATAAACAGAATGTAGTATAGGCATACAATGGAATTTCACACCGCCACAAGAGAAATGAAGTCCTGAAGCGTGCCACAACATGGAGGAATCTGAAAAACACCACGCTGAGCAAACTAAGTCAGGGGAAAAGGATACTGTATGATCTCACTTATATGAAATAAGCAAATATATAGAAACTGAAGATTATTAGTCATTACCAGGGATGGGAGGAAGGGGGAGCTTTTACTTAGGGGTCACTCAGTTTGTCAGTGGTGACGGGATGATTTTAGAAAAGGACAGTGAGAATGGCTTCACGACTTGAAGAATATATCGATGTTACTGAATTGTACATGTAGGAATTATTGAAATGGCTGTATTTGTTTATGTAGATCTTGACCAGAATAAAAGCAAAAAAAAAATTTGGTCCTAGGTATATACCCAAAAGGACTGAAAGCAGGAACGCAAATGGACACTTATACACAAATATTCACAAGAACACTATTCTTAATAGGTGAAAGTTGGAAACAAACCAAGTACCCATCAACAGATGACTGGATAAACAGAATGTGGTACCTACATAAACAGAATAAAACTCAGCCATAAAGAGAAATGAAGTCTTGATATATACCACAACATGGATAAAAGCCTTAAAAACATTCTGCTGAGCGAAATCAGTTATGAAAAGATAAATATTATATGAAATATCCAGAATGGACAAATATGTGGAGACCAAAGCTTAATAGTGGTTACCATGGGTAGGCGGGAGGGGGAAAGAGCAGCCACTGCTTAGTGGGCAGAGACTTACTGTTAATGGTGAAGGAATAACTGGGAATGTCGCTAAATTGTACATATAAAAATGAACTGACAGGTATTTTGTATTATACATTTTAAAAACAATTAAAAAAGATATTGGCCGGAGTTCCCCATTCTCAGGGCACTCTGGTCACTTGAGGAATAGCACCACCATGAACATGAAAAGAAACCTGTGGCAAGGCTCCAGGGGATGCTGGTTCCTGATGGGAATTACCATGAGGTTACGTGGATGTCCTTGAGGAGGCTAATGAACCTGTCCACCAGGGGCACACACAGTGGGCCTAGGACGGTGTCCCGGTTGGGATGCACGTACTCCGACGCACGCCTCTGGGCATCGCTCTCACAGCAAAAATAATCCTTGCCTGGCGTCACAATGTACGGGATGAAATAATAATTTCCACTAGATGCCTGGAAAAAAAGAAAGAAAAGTGTTTCAGAAAGTAATTGATGCAGAAGTACAGCTGTGGTTTTGGGCAGACGGGACCCTGATGGAAATGATGCCTGAGTTGATGACCTACGTTGCAAAATCATTATATATCCATTAGGCTACAAAAACACCGCACGTCTGTCAGTCTGTCATATTGTGGTGGCTTGCGTGTTGCTGTGTTGCTGGAAACTATGCCACCAGTATTTCAAATACCAGCAGGGTCACCCAAGTGGACAGGTTTCAGCTGAGCTTCCAGCCTAAAATAGACTAGGAAGACCCCTAAAAAAAATTGGCCAGTGAAAACCTTATGACTAGCAGAGGGACATTGTCTGACATACTGTCAGAAGATGAGGCCTCTCAGGTTGGAAGATACTCAAAGTACGACTGGGGAACGGCTGCCTCCTCAAAGTAGAGTCAAACTTAAAGACGGACTCCAGCTTTCGGGGACCTTCATTT
Organism: Elephas maximus indicus; assembly: GCF_024166365.1. Classification (NCBI taxonomy): domain Eukaryota; kingdom Metazoa; phylum Chordata; class Mammalia; order Proboscidea; family Elephantidae; genus Elephas; species Elephas maximus. The sequence continues at coordinate 160,003,853 of NC_064846.1, read as the reverse complement.
GCTTAGGTGGTACAACTCAAAACAAGAAAAAGCAGCTGCAAACATCTGTTAATAACAGGAAAGTACCACGTATGAACTATAAATCTAGAGAAATTGGAAGCTGTCAAAACTGAAATGGAATGCATAAACATCAACATCCTGGGCATTAGTGAGCTGAAATGGACTGGTATTGGCCATTTTGAATGGGACAATCACATGGTCTACTGTGCCAGGAATGACAAATTTAAGAGAAACAGTGTCACATTCACTGTCAAAAAGATTTCAAGCTCTATCCTGAAGTACAATGCTATCAGTAATAGGATCATATCCCTATGTCTATAAGGAAGACCAGTTAATATGGCTTTTATTCAAATTTATACAGCAACCACTAATACTAAAGATGAAGAAATTGAGGATTTTTTATCAACTTCTGCAGTATGAAATTGATCAAGCATGCAATCAAGATGCATTGATAATTATTGGTGACTGGAACGCAAAAGTTGGAAACAGAAGGAGGATCAGTAGTTGGAAAACATGGTTTGGTGACAGAAATGACGTCAGAGATCACACAATAGAACTTTCCAAGACCAACGACCTGTTCACTGGAAATACTTTTTCAACAACATAAACAGCAACTGTACACATGGACCTCACCAAATGGAACCCACAGGAATCAAATCAGCTACATCTGTGGAAAAAGACAATGGATAAGCTCAATGTCCTCAGTCAGAACAAGGTCAGGGGCCAAATGAGGAACACACCATCAATTGTACAAATGCAAGTTCAGGGTGAAGTTGAAGAAAATTAAATCAAGTCCACAAGAGCCAAAGTACTATCTTAGCATATCCCACCTGAATTTAGAGACCATCTCAAGGATAGATTTGAGGCAGTGAACACTAATGACTGAAGAACAGATGAGTTGTGGGATGATATCAAGAACATCATACACAACAAAAGTAAAAAGGTCATTAAAAAGATAGGGGGGAAAAAGGCTAAAATGGATGCCAGGAGAGACTCTAAAACTTGCTCTTGAAAGCAGAGTAGCCAAAAAGAAAAGACCAGACTTGCTGGCCTAACAGAGACTGGAGAAACCCTAAGAGTATGGCCCCCAGTGACTCAGCTCAGTAATGAGGCCACTCCTGAGGTTCACCCTTCAGCCAAAGATTGAACAGGCCCATGGAAGAAAACAAGGCTGAAGGGGCACACCAGCCCTGGGGCAGGGACTGGAAGGCAGGAGGGAATAGGAAAGCTGGTAATAGGAACCCAGGGTTGAGAGGGGAGAGTGCTGACATGTCCTGGGGTTGTTAAACAATGTCATAGAACAATGTGTATACTAACTCTTTGATGAGAAACTAGTTCTGTAAACATTCATCTAAAGTGCAATAAAAAATAAAAAACTAGAACACACACACATGATAAAAATAGAGTAGCTAAAGCAAAAACAAAATGATTAAGTAAAAGAGCTAGACAAAGTACTACAATGAAATGTGCAATACTTGGAGTTAGGAAGCCAAAAGGGAACAACACACTTGGCATTTCTCGAGCAGAAAGAACTCGAGTTTCAATACCGAAGGATTCTACAGGGAAAATATTAAATGATGTAGTAAACATCAAAAGAAGATGGAAGAAATACAGTCACTGTATAAAAATGAATTGGTCGACATTCAAATATTTCAGGAGATAGCATATGATCAAGAACCAATGATGCTGAAGGAACAGGTCCAAGCTGCACTGAAGGCATTGGCGAAAAACAAGGCTCAAGGACCGCCCTGAGAGGGAACACAACAGAGAATCCCTGATGGAGCAGGAGAAAAGTGGGATGCAGAACTCAAATTCTAGTAAAAAGACCAGACTTAATGGTCTGACTGAGATGGGAGGAACCCCAGAAGACATGGCCCCCGAACTCTGTTAACCCACAACTAAAACCATTCCCGAAGCTGCCAACTCTTCATAGATTAGACTGGACTATAAGACATAAAATGATACTCATGAAGAGTGTGCTTCTTAGTTCAAGTAGATACACGAGACTAAATGGGTAGTTCCTGTCCGGAGGCGAGATGAAAAAGCAGAAAGGAATAGGAGCTGGTTGAATGGACACGGGAAACCTGGGGTGGAAAGGGGGCATGTGCGGTCACATGATAGGGACAGCAACCAGGGTCACATAACAATGTGTGTATAAATTTTTTTATGAGAACTTGAGCTGTAAACTTTCACTTAAAGCACAACTGAAAAAAAAAAAGTCTCCAGGAATTGATGGAATACCAACTGAGATGTTTCAACAAACAGATGCAAAGCTAAAAGTGCTCACTCATCTATGTGAAGAAATTTGGAAGACAGCTACCTTGCCAACCAATTGTAAGAGATCCACATACATGCTTATTCCAAAGGAAGGTGATCTAACGGAATGCAGAAACTATCATTAATATCACACACAAGTAAAATTTTGCTAAAGAAAATTTTAAAAATGGCTGCAGCACTACATCAACAGGGAACTGCCAGAAGCTCAAGCCAGATTCAGAGGAATATATAGAACCAGGGACACCATTGCTGATATCAGATGGATCCTGGCTGAAAGCAAAGAATACCAAAAAGATGTTTACCTGTGTTTTATTGAATGTGCAAAAGCATTCAACTGTGTGGATCATAACAAATTATGGATAACTTTACAAAGAATGAGAATTCCAGAGCGCTTGTGTTCATGCGGAAACCGTACATAGACCAAGAGGCAGTCGTTCAGATAGAAAAACGGGATACTGAGTGGTTCAAACTCAGGAAAGGTGTGCACCAAAGTCGTATCTGTTCACCATACTTATTCCGACTCAATGTGATCCTAGAGCACAGAGCAGAACTACCCCGTGAAGTTTCCAAGGCTGTAAATGTTCACAGATCTTTTTCCCAAGGAGCAGGTGGTGAGTTCGAATTGCCAACCTTTCAGTTAGCAGCCAAGCGCTTAACCATTGTGCCACCAGGGCTCCTTAATACTCAGGTAAAACTATCTTTTTTCTAAGGGGTAATTGTAGCTTGGCTACTAATCGTGATGATCTTCAAAGAGCATTCAAGGGGTGCTCAATTTCAAGCTTATCTAGAGGATTAAAATTCATTCTTACCATTACATTCGATCTTTGGTCTACACTGCCTCTGTGAAAAAGAGGATTTTGACAAATTTATGTTACGTGCTGTCACGGATGCTGGCTCAAGTGGCAAAGCCATGGCAGCAGAGGCTGGTGAAGGCTTCTCTCCACAGCTAGAAGCTCTGACCCTCTGAGGACCGTTTAGCCCGTTAAGAGAAAACTGAGCAAGAAAGAGAGGGATTCCATGAACACTGAAACCAGCTGAGCAAGTTTAATGAACAGGACTAGGGAGATGGCAGGAATCTTGGGAAAGGAAAAACACCTCCACTGAGAAAATCTTCTAAGTAAATGCTCCAAAAAAATTTTTTTATTGCACTTTAAGTTTACAAATCAAGTGAGTCTCTCATACAAATTTATATACACCTTGCTATGTACTACTCCTAGTTGCTCTCCCCCTAATGAGACAGCACACTCCTTCTCTCCATCCTGTATTCCCCATGCCCATTCAAAGCCAGCTTCTGTCCCCCTCTGCCTTCTCATCTCACCTCCAGACAGGAACTGTCCACATAGTCTCGTGTGTCTACTTGATCCAGGAAGCTCATTCTTCACCGGTATCATTTTCTATCTTAATAGTCCAGCGCAATCCCTGTCTGAAGAGCTGGCTTGGGGAATGGTTCCAGTCTTGGGCCAACAGAAGGTCTGAGGGCTATGACCTCCAGGGTCCTTCCAGCTCTCAGTCAGACCACTCAGTCTGGTCTTTTTATGAGAATTTGGGGTCTGCATCCCACTGCTCTCCTGCTTCATGAGGGATTCTCTGTTGTGTTCCCTGTCAGGGTACTCACAGGTTGTAGCCAGGCACCATCTAGTTCTTCTGGTCTCAGGCTGATGTAGTCTCTGGTTTATGTGGCCCTTTCTGTCTCTTGGGTCATAATTACCTTGTGTCTTTGGTGTTCTTCATTCTCCTTTGCTCCAGGTGGGTTGTGAATATTCCAAAATTTGACGGAACGAAATTAGGACTAATGACTAAATTTTAAAAAGCGATTCATGAATTACAAAATGAAAGCAGAGGCTTTTGAATGCATTACTTTTGTTCTTTTTTTTAAATCTATTTTGTTGTTGAGAATCTACACAGAAAAACACAACAGCAGTTCAACCATTTCTAATGTACAATTCAGTAACAGCAAATACATTCTTCTGAGTTGTACAACCACTCACCCTCCTTTTCTGAGTTGTTCCTCCCCCATTAACAGACTCACTGTCCCCTAAGATTCCTATCTAATCTTTCAAGTTGCTCTTGTCAGTTTGATCTCATATAGTTCTTAAAAGAGCATAATGCTTAAGGCAGACATTTTTCACTAGCTAAGCTAAACTATTGTTTGGAGCCCTGGTGGCACAGTGGTTAAGAGCTTAGCTGCTAACCAAAAGGTCAGCAGTTGGAATCCACAAGCCACTCCTTGGAAACTCTATGGGGGAATTCTACTCTTGTCTTACAAGGTTGCTATGGGTCAGAATTGACTCAAAGACAACAGGTTTTTTGATTTTGTGTTTTTAATTGTTTGTAAGAAAGACTTCAGGGGACATTTTTGGTTTAAGGCTTAAAGATTATCTCAGGGCAATAGTTTCAGAAGTTCATCCAACCTTCACGGCTCCAGGAAATCTGGAGTCCGTAAGATTTGAAATTCTGTTCTGCATTTCCCCCTTTCGATCAGGATTGTTCTACAGAATCTTTGATCAAAATGTTCAGTAATGGTAGCCAGGCATCATCCAGTTCTGGTCTCACGGCAAAGGAGGCAGTTGTTCGTGGAGGAAATTAGCCACACATTCTATATCCTCCCCCCTATTCCTGACTCTCCTTCCTGTATTGCTCCAGGTGAACAGAGGCCAATTGTTGTGCTTAGATGGCCAATTTCAAGCTTTTAGGACCCCAAGCAGTACACAACAATACTAGCAGGTAGAACAGAAGCACTAAAAATTAGGCCAATGAACTGGAATGTCCCATGAAACCATGACCCTAGTCCTCCAATCAAGAAACCAAATCCCATGAAGTGTTTGGTTGTATATAAGCAGCCTCGGCAGCTACTTTTTTAAATTGTTGTAACTATATCACAGAACTTCTGCCAATTCAACTTTTTACAGGTGTACAACTTACGGACAGCAATTACAATAATTAGCTGTGCAACCCTACCCTTAACCAATGTGATAGTTCCATCACCATTAACCCTGCTGTTTCCCCTCCCTCCTGCCCCTGATAACCACTAATAAAGTGAGGTCATACAATATTTGTCCTTTTGTGATTGACTTATTTTACTCAGCTTGATGTTTTCCAGCTGCATCCATCCATAACACGTATCAAGACTATCACTTTTATTCTTACAAAGAAAAAGGGACCCAAACATCTTTAAGTGATAGAACACATTCAGACATTTTTTGGTGGGGAGACCAGAAATGAAAAAGAAAAAACATTGATTAGCATAATACATGTTCAAGAGTGAACTAGGATCAGATATTCTAATTGGTACATTTAGAAATGGAAATATCTGGAGAAATTAGCTCATTAAAATAAATTTAGCAATGGCAGCATAGTTTCCTACATAAAGAGGCATTAGAACCAGTATGCTAACCACATTAATATGTAAACCCTTATTCTAAACACCCTCTCCAAATATTTCCAAAAGGATGATTCCGATACAGTAAGTAAGGGCAGAGTCAAAACCACTGAGCCCTCCTGCTAACTTGGCCAAGTGGAATTTCCAGAATCATTACTATCTACAAATGTCACCACCATGAAAAGAATGTCCTATTATATCACTGGGTTAAGGCATAGGTACAGGTTAAAAAAGTTCTCATTGTAAAAGTGCAATTATAGTCTTAACATCATACTTTTTAAGAGCTCCCTAACACTATACCTAAAAGGAGCCCTGGTGGCACAATGGTTAAGCACTCGGCTGATAACCAAAAGGTTGGCAGTTTGATCCCACCAGCAGCTAAATGGGAGAAAAGACCTAGTGATCTCTTCTGTAAAGATTACATACAGCCTGGGAAACCCTATGGGGCAATTCTACTCCATCTCTGTCTATGGGGTCACATGAGTCAAAATCGACTTGATGGCATACAGCGACCACAAAACTCTTACTCTATCTGGTAAATATGTATAGTATACTTAACCATTCTCCTATTGTCTGACTTTGTTTTGAAAATTTCCTTACTGTAAATAACACTAAGATGAACATCTTTGTGCATCTGTTATCTTTCTTTATACTGTGGTCTTAAGGACAGCTTCCTCGGAGTGAAATTACTAGAGCAAGTTTAAGGTTCTTGATATGTGTGGCCAAATTGCTTTCAAAAAAGGATAAAGCAATTTACATTTCCACTAGCAGAACGTGAGGGCATGCCTATTTTATCATCCTCTGGCAGAACTAGGTAGTGTTTCATTATTCACATTTGCTAAGTTAGGTGAAAAAGAAATACCTTACCAACACTGTAACAGGAAGTCAGTACGATCTCAATTCAAGCATAGCAAGGTGGAAAGAATTCAGAGGAGCCAAGGACTGAATCCTAGCTCTGCCCCATAGTAGATGGATGACCCTGGAAAATGTACTGGTCTACATAAACTTCAGTTTTCTCATCTTTAAAATGGGGTTAATACCATCTCTATAGGGCAGTTCTACTCTGTCCTGTAGGGTCGCTATGAGTCGGAATCGACTCGACAGCGCTGGGTGTTCTTTTTTTTTTTTTACCTCATAAGATGGTGGAGGCTTGAATGTTGCTATTTGTATAAAATGCTTTACACACAGTAGGTATTCGAGAAATAGCTATGTGTATTAGCTCTAAGGAGCCCTGATGGCACTGTGGTTAAAGCACTCAGCTGCCAACTGAAAGGTTGACTATTTGAACCCGCTAGCTGCTCTGTGGGAGAAAGATGTGGCAGTCTGCTTCCATAAAGATTACAGCCTTGGAAAACCTATGGGGCAGGTTCTACTCTGTACTATAGGGTCATTATGAGTCAGAATCTACTTGATGGCAATTGGTATTTGTCAATACCTCTCGATCAAACTGAGGGTTCAATTCATTCTTGGGGGTCCATGAACTTGAATGAGAAAAAAAAAATTACATCTTTATTATCATTTGCCTTTCACTGAAATAATACTTCCTTCTATTAAGGATGTAGGTTATCACATCAGTTAAATTAGCCAACAGCTTCTATAAAGATTACAGCCAAGAAAACCCCATGGAGCAGTAACAGATGGGGTCATCATGAGGCAGGGCCTATTGACAGCAGCTTTTTTAAATAACATCTTGTAATGCAAATGGGGTATAAATCCTTAGTGAAAAAATGAAACTAAAGAGCCCAAGAGATTGTTTCCAAAAAAAACTTTAGGGAGCAAATGAACTAACACGGGGCAATAATCTTTTTAAAAAATTATTCAACATGCCCATGTTTGACAAAGTCAACTTATTAAGAAAGAAAATCCAGTTGGATGCCACTCAAAAAAAAAATTACAAAATCTAAGCCTAGCAATAGAGAATTCTTTGTCTAGCCCGTTAAAGGAGAATTTTTTAATCAGCACACATGCACATCCAGGGAAAGGCAGGGGTTTTCTTTATTTTTAATGTCAATGTAAATAAAAACCTATTGTCATGTCGATTCCAACTCACAGCCACCCTACAGGACAGAGTAGAACTGCCTCATAGGGTTTCCAAGGCTGTAACCTTAAACCTTTGCCGAAGCAGACTGACACATCTTTCTCCAGCAGACCGGCTGGGGGGTTCGAATAGCTGACTTTTAGCTAGCAGCTGAGTGCTTAACCACTGTGCCACCAGGGCTCTTTTAAGGCAAATAGCATTCTATACTACTGTTTTTCTAACTTACCTGGTGGGTGGTATAGATGGCTAAGCACTGAGCTACCAGGGAAAAGGTTGGCTGTTCAAATTCACCCACAGGCACTTCAGAAGAAAGGCCTGGCAATCCACTTTGGAAAAAATCAGCCATTGAAAACCCTCTGGAGCACTGTTCTACTGAAACACATGGGGCTGCCATGAGATGAAATCGGGTCAACTGCAACTGGTTCGCTTGTAAACTTTGGAAAGAGGAACAAATATACAGAAGCTGAATGACAATCTCAACTAGAAAACCAGGCTATCGAGTCAGTTAAAGGTAAATGAAGCTATCCCTGGCTGGAAACATGCCATGTGGTGCCAACTGAGCTAGTATCATAGTTCATTGGCTTTGTCCAAACAACTGCCGTGGCCACCATAAATCACAGAATTACTTTAGAGCTGGCACAAATCTCAGAAATCACCTGAGTAACCTTCCTCATTTTATAGAGGAGGAAACAGAGCCAGCAATGTTAACCAACTGGCCATGACACGCATACGTGTGCGTGCACGGAGTCCCTGGGTGGTCCAAAGAAGAACCCTGTTGGCACAGTGGTTAAGTAAAGATTACAGCCTTGGAAACCCTACAGGGCAGGTCTACCCAGTCCTACAGGGTTGCTATGAGTTGGAAGCAACTAGACAACGATAAGTTTTTGTTTTTGGGGTAGCGCAAATGGCTAACATGCTCGGCTGCTAATGGAAAGGTTAGAGGTTCAAGTCCACCCAGAGGTGCCTCAGAAATAAGGCCTAGCAATCTACTCCGGGAAAATTAGCCATTGAAAACCCTATGGAAAACAGTTTTACTCTGATACACATGGGGTCACCTTGAGTTGAAACTGACTCCATGGAAACTAGTTTTATATATACACATATACATATATATGTACACAGACACATACATATACATACGTGGTGGTTGTTAGAGGCCATCGAGTCCATTTTTGACTCATAGCAATCCCATGTGACAGAGAAGAACTACCCCATAGGGTTTCCTAGGCCATAATCTTTAAGGGAGCAGATCATCAGGTCTCTCTCCTATGGGGCCACTGGGTGTGCTTGAAATGCAAATCTTTTGGTTAGCAGCAGACTGCTTAGAATTCGCTCCACCAGGGCTCCTCTACACATACACATGCATGTTTAGATACACACAAATGAAGACACACGCACATACGAGATACATACATGTATATAAGAGGGAGATGTTGGGAGCAATTGTCTCACAAGACTGTAGTGGCTGCCATGTCCAAAATCCATATACCAGGTAGGCTGAAAGCTCCCAGGATTATGTGTGTTATAGTATTCGGGCAGAATCCTTCTCTTGGGAGCCTCAGTTTTTGCTCCTAAGGCCTTCAACTGACTAGATGAGGCTCACCCACATTACTGAGGGTAATCAACTTTACTTAGTGTCAACCGATGATAAATGTTAATCACATCAACAAAACTCCTCCACAGCAACAACTAGTGTTTGACGGAACAATGGGCAGCAAAACCTAGCCAAGTTAACAAGAAAAATGAATCATCACATCCTCCCCTCCCTTCCCAGGATTCTTGTCATTGTCACTTTAGCTTGATTTCAAAATACTCTTAAATAAACAAAACTGTGATACATAAAACAAAATGTAAACTGCATCTCCAAAAAAAAAAAAAAAAGAAGTTAAGAAAAATCCAGATGGGTGTCATGGGATACCAAAGGCTTACTCAGTTGATAGGCAGAATTACTGTATTTGTTTCGCAAATAATGCATGCCTTCTATGTGTTTGCCAAGCACCCCCCCCCGGTTATTTTCATATGTATCCTATGCTAATTTTTTACAGCAACATATTAAAAATGGCATATCTTGGCATTTATGAAATGAAAACAGCTCGCAGTGAGGAGGGGCATCTGGCAAACAAATGTAGAAGAGCGTTATTTGCGTAAAAATATGGTAAATGGTTTTAATTTAGTCCAACACCAGCCCTGTGATATTCAACATTACCCCTGTGTTATCCAAGAAGTACATGCATACAGAGAAAAGTTTTGTGGTCCCACCTCCAGACTACTCCAAATTAAAAGACAACAAGAACACAGGCATGCAGAAAGAAATACAAGAAAGAGTTGAACAGAATTTAAGATGAGGCAGCGATAATAAAAAATAGGCACACAAATCAAATAAACAATCAAATAAAGAGAAGGGATTTTTACAGAAATCATGTTCTGTGTGGGAAATGAAATTCTCCCTCTCCATCTACTATGGGACATATCTTTCTTGTTTGAAACTGAGTCTTCACTAATAAAAGTGTTAAAAATCTTGAGTGTGAACTTAGAACACTCAAGGGATGTAGAAAGGAGAGAAGAGATGTAATTGTCCTTTTGTAAATGTAAATAACCCCTACAGGGTCCCCAGGCAATCTCTACCATCTTTGATAAATGTGGATCTCAAGCCAGAGCAAAGTGTAGGACTGAGTCAGGTAGGAGAGAAAGATGAGAAATTCTGTTACCCTGAACTCTAGGCTTAAACATGCTTGTAAACCAGGCAAACAACTTCCAATATTACAGGCATTGCCCCAAATAGTGCCAAGGTCTGTTTCTTAAAGAACTTACAATTTATAGGCCATTTTGGTGGGAACAGTAAGTGTCTCTTAAATCTCACTCACTTTCCAGAAAAAATAATCATGCAGTCTAGAGGTCAAGAACCAGATTAGTTTTTAATAACTTGTATTAGTTTTTAATAACGTGTATTTTAATAACATGATCCTTGCTTGGAAATTTAACTTTGTTTTGTTTTTAAACAACTGTGAACTCTAGCTGTAGGACGTAACAAATGAAAGTAAGGTCTACTCTCCTTTTAATAGAGTCCCTGGGTGGCACAAACTGTTAACATGCTTGGCCATTAGCTAAGAGGATAGAGATTTTTGAGTCAACCCAGAGGCACCTCAAAAGAAAGGCCTGGTGATCTACTTCTGAAAAATAGGCCACTGAAAACCCTATGGAGCACAGTTCTGCTCGGACACAAACGGGGTCGCCGTGAGCTCAAATCAGCTCAACAGCAAATGGTTTGGTTTTTAACAATCCCCTCTACGGTGAAACTTGTGAAAGCTGGAATGTGATAGGACTGCCTTTTTTTCCTGGGTCTTGAATGTTTTCCACCTTTCACAGGGTGCAGGCTTATCACTTTTCTATTGCTCATTTTGTGGTACATATTTTAATTTTCCTTCTCTGACAGGTTTCTGCCTTACACGGCCTATGGCTTTCACAGGTTTTACTGTTCAAGTATTGGGTGAACATATCTTCCCCCAGTAATTCTCCCGGGGGACAGGGAAAACACATGTCCCCACGTTTCCTTTCTGGAGAGGCGACATAACTTTCGGGTAAGTAGAGCCACCAATTCAATGGAAAAAGTACTTCTGTACCTATTGGCCTTAAAGATACATCCCAGGCATTAATCCAAAAAACACAAAATAATAAATGTTGGAGAGTTTGTGGAGAGACTGGAACACTTATACACTGCTGGTGGGAATGTAGAATGGTACAACCACTTTGGAAATCAATTCAGCACTTTCTTAAAAAACTAGAAATAGAACTACCATACGATCCAGCAATCCCACTCCTTGGAATATATCCTAGAGAAATAAGAGCCTTTACACGAACAGACATATGCACACCCATGTTCATTACAGCACTGTTTACAATAGCAGAAAGATGGAAGCAACCAAGGTGCCCATCAATGGATGAATGGATAAATAAATTACGGTATATTTACACAATGGAATACTACGCATCGATAAAGAACACTGATGAAACCGTGAATCATTTCATAACATGGAGGAATCTGGAAGGCATTATGCTGAGTGAAATTAGTCAGTTGCAAAAGGACAAATATTGTATGAGACCACTATTATAATAACTTGAGAAACAGTTTAAACAGAGAAGAAAATATTCTTTGATGGTTACAAGTGTGGGGAACGAGGGAGGGAGAGGGGTATTCACTAATTAGATAGTAGACAAGAACTATTTTAGGTGAAAGGAAGGACAACACACTAAAAGCAAATAAGTTTCCAGAATAAACCGAACCATGGTTTGAGGGGACATCTAGGTCAACTGGCATAATAAAATCTATTAAGAAAACATTCTGCATCCCACATTGGAGAGGGGCATCTGGGGTCTTAAATGCTAGCAAGCGGCCATCTAAGATGCATCAATTGGTCTCAACCCACCTGGAGCAGAGCACAATGAAGAACACCAAAGATACAAGTATAAGCCCAAGAGTCAGAACCAGCCACATAAACCAGAGACTACATCAGACTGAGACAAGAAGAAATAGATGGTGCCTGGCTACAACTGATGACTGCCCTAACAGGGAACACAACAGAGAACCCCTGAAGGAGCAGGAGAGCAGTGGGATGCAGACCTCAAATTCTCATCAAAACACCAGACTTAATGGTCTGACTGAGACTAGAAGGACCCCAGAGGTCATGGTCCCCAGACCTTCTGTTAGCCTAAGACAGGAACCATTCCTGAAGCCAACTCTTCAGACAGGGATTGGACTGGAATGTAAGACAAAAGGAAACCCTGGTGGCGTGGTGGTTAAGTGTTACAGCTGCTAACCACAAGGTCAGCAGTTCACATCCACCAGGTACTCCATGGAAACTCTATGGGGCATTTCCACTCTGTCCTGTAGGGTCACTATGAGTCAGAATCGACTCAACGGCAGTGGGTTATAAGACAGAAAATGATACTGGTGAGGTGTGGGCTTCTTGGATCAACTAGACACATGAGACCGTGTGCAGCTCCTGTCTGGAGGGGAGATGTGAAGGCAGAAGGGTACAGAAGCTGGCTGAAGAGACACGGAAATACAAGGCGGAAAGGAGTGTGCTGTTTCATTAGGGGGAGAGCAACTAGGAGTATATAGCAGGGTGTATATAAGGTTTTGTATGAGAGACTGACTTGATTTGTAAACTTTCACTTAAAGCACAATAAAAATATATTTAAAAAAAAGATACATCCCATAGTCTTGGGCTGTGTATGATCTTTATATTTTTCAAATGAGATTATTATAATGTGGCAGACATGCTGATATGCCACCCAGATCACCCTTTAAGGAAGGACAGGTTGTTCCAGCTGCTAAGAGCACTTCCGCTATGCATCCCTGCTGTTGGTCACTTTTGGAATTGCCTCAGTTGCGGAGAGCACCTCACTCAAGGTCACGCTCCTTCCACTGACTGAGGAATGCAGGAGTATGATGGCCTGGCCTTCTCATTCCAACTCAGAGCAACTCCGAAAGGACATTCCAGCTCAGGGCTCCCCAGGTGGTCAGCCAAGACTGTCACTGAACCTACATCCCAGTCCACTTCTCCCTCTCCCCAGTGCTGTTTCCCTGCCTTCCCCAGGAAGTTCCAAGGTGAACAGATAAAGCAGTCTCCAAAAGAAAACAAAACCCAAACTGGATGCTGTCAAATTGATTTTGACTCGTGGCAACCCCATGTGTTACAAAGTACAACTGCTCCATTAGGGTTTTCTTGACTGTAATCCTTACAGAAACAGATTGCCAGACCTTTCTTCTGTGGTGCTGCTGGGTAGGTTCGAACCGCCAACCTTTAGGTTAGTACCAAAAAACCAAACCCAATTCCCACTCGTAGTGACCCCATAGACAGAGTAGAACTGCTCCATAGGGTTTCCAAGGCACACCTGGTGGATCTGAACTGCTGACCTTGTGCTCAGCAGCCGAACTCTTAACCACTACGCCACCAGGGTTTCCTTAGGATAAGTCAGGTGCGAACCATTTGCACCACCCAGAGACCTAAAGCAAAAGAACCATTTTGCTTTCACAAAGACACAACCTTGTGTCACCGAACAAACATGTTTTCTAAAGCGATGAAACACTGAAAATGGCTACCATTGCTGTCTCTAAAGCAGCAGAAAAGAGCACAAAAATTCAAACACCAAAAAAGCAAGTCATTTTTATTGAACTCAGATCAAAAACTGAATTACATTTTAATTCAGATAGAGAATTACGAAGTAAAATATGCTAATAGTGTTAAAGATTTCAGAATTTTTTTTAAAAAAAATCTTTAAGGAATGTTTCTAATGTACAAGAAATTAATTTTTCTCACAAAATCAAATGGTGTATTAAACACAGCAGAAATGGTAATGTCCATTTTGCCATCTGAATTTTAAAATTCTATTTTTTTATCACTAAAAATGTAAACGACTACAGTATCGGGAAACAAATACTGAGTGTGAATAAACATACTGGCATCAATTTTACAGTGGTTCAAATCCTGGCTATGCCACTTGCTAGCTGTGGGACCTTGGCCAGATTACTTAACCTCTCTGTGCCTCAATTTCCTCATTTTTATGGTGACTAATTATATTCACTACCATATCAGCTTTTCATAAGGAATGAGTTAATATTTTTTAATCATATAAAACAGTACATAGCACTCAAGACTCCATATTTTAGTGTGAAAATTAAAAACAAAATATATTAATACTGACATATAATTACCACCACCCTCCTCATGTTAAAATGAAATCACACTACAATCCAAATTGAGAATCATGATTTAATTGTTATGATTTAAAATATATCAGTTCTTAAATGATTTAAAATATATCAGTTCTTAAATGCTAACAAGCGGCCATCTAAGATGCATCACTTGGTCTCAACCCACCAGGATCAATGGAGAATGAAGAACACAAAGGTCACACGACAACTATGAGCCCAAGAGACAGAAAGGGCCACATGAACCAGAGACTTACATCATCCTGAGACCAGAAGACCTAGGTGGTGCCCGGCCACAACCGATGGCTGCCCTGACAGGGAACACAACAGAGAACCCCTGAGGGAGCAGGAGATCAGTGGGATGCAGACCCTAAATTCTCATAAAAAGACCAGACTTAATGGTCTGACTGAGACTAGAGGAATCCTGGCGGTCATGGTCCCCAAACCTTCTGTTGGCCCAGGACAGGAACCATTCCCGAAGACAACTCATCAGACATGGAAGGGACTGGACAATGGGTTGGAGAGAGATGCTGACAAAAAGTGAGCTACTTGTATCAGGTGGACACTTGAGACTGTGTTGGCATCTCCTGTCTGGAGGGGAGATAGGAAGGTAGAGAGGGTTAGAAACTGGCAAAATTGTCACGAAAGGAGAGACTGGAAGGGCTGACTCATTAGGGGGAGAGTAAGTGGGAGTATGGAGTAAGGTGTATATAAGCTTATATGTGACAGACTGACTTGATTTGTAAACGTTCACTTAAAGCTCAATAAAAATTATTAAAAAAATAAATCAGTTTACGTTTTTGAGCAGCCCACATTTGTTTTTAGTAACTGATGAAAATGTTTCAATTATTTTATACAACATGTCCACACCAAAAATTTTCTAATCACCAACTTCTTAATACCCTTATTGAAAACTTCCCTAATTTTAAATAAGTCAGAAATTACTCTGTTGTATCCATGACGTTAGTCCACCTTTGGAATGACAAAAGACAATGGGAAATTAAGGCCATGGTCTTTTTGAGAAATTCAATTTGAATTATTTTGTTGAATTTTTTAATCCATTCATACCAACATTCCAAGGAATTTTGCTAAACACGGTTCTGTGTCCTACATGATTCTCATCACTGATGACTACACTGAAATGATCTAGGACAAATGCTCGCTTTAAACAAAATATAATACCATGTTTCCGATGTTAAGATGTTTAAAAAAAAATTTTTTTTTTAGTCTTCATATATGGTAAAAAAAAAAAAATTTTTTTTTTGTACTTCCCGCTTAAGATCACAATAGAGATACTCCTATTTTTGTTCCAACTTTCTGAAAGGTGAATATTAAAACCTTATCATCAGGCTTTCAGGTGAGCCATTATTTTAAGGCACATGTTCAATGTTTGCTTTAAAGTGTATAAAAAAGAATTAACAGGTTTACCAGCTGTTAGATTTATAACAAGGTAGAAGGGGGTGGGAGAACGGCCTGGCAACACAATCTCTATCAAAATCATAGGCTTTTTGAGAATAATGACAAGCTGATCTTCAAATTCATATATAAAAGCAAAGGACCCAGAATAGCCTAAACCCATTTTGAAAAAGAACAAAAAGTTGCAAGATTTACACTTTCTGACTTCAAAACCTAATATGAAGCTACAGTAATGAGGGTACTGGAGGACTGGCCTAAGGACAGACATACAGATCAATGGAATAGAATTGAGACTCCAGAAATAAACCCTTACATTTCTGGTGAGTTGATTTTGACCAGGATGCCAAGACTATTCAGTGGGGAAAGGATAGTCTTTCCAACAAATGGTGTTGAGACAACAGGATTTCTGATGCAAAAAGAATGAAGTTGGACCCTTACACCTCATGCCATACACAAAAGCTAGCTTAAAAATAGATCAGAGACCTAAATGTAAGAGCTAAAACTATAAAACTCTTAGAAGAAAACATAGGAGTAAATCTTCATGACCATGGGTTAGGCAACAGTTTCTTAGATACGACACCAAAAGCATGATCCATAAAAGAAATAATTCTTCTAGAATACATATAGAACTCTTATAATAAGAGAACAAACTAAGGGGCAACAGGTTTGAGTAGACATTTCCCCACAGAAGATTACATATGGATAATAAGTGCAAGAAAAGATCCTCAGCCTCATGAGTCAAAAGGAAAACGCAAATTAAAACCACAATGAGATACCAGTTCACACTCACCAGAATGGCTATAAAGAAAGACAGACAATCAAGTGTTGGTCACGGTGGGGAGAAACTGAACTCCCCTTGCTGATGGAAATGCAAAATGGTGAAGCCACTTTGGAAAACAGTCTGGCAGGTCCTCAAATTTTTTGAACATAGAGTTACCATATAACCCAGCAATTTGACTCCTAGGAGAAATAAAAACTTATTTCTTATGTCCATACAAAAACTTGCATGCAGCTGTTCAGAGTGGCATTATTCATAATTACCAAAAAGTAGAAACAATCCAAATGTCCAACAACTAATGGACGGATAAATAAAATGTGGACTATCCATACAAGAAAAATTTAAAAACCCATGGCCGTTGAGTTGATTCCAACTCCTAGTGACCTTACAGGACAGAGGAGAACAGCCCCATAGGCTTTCCAAGCCTGTCAATCATTTACAGAAGCAGACTGCACATCTTTCTCCCGAGGAGTGGCTGGTGGGTTCGAACCCCTGACCTTTTGGTTAGCAGCCGAGCACTTAACCACTGCATCACCAGGATTCCTTATACAATAGAATACTATTCAGCAATAAAAAGGAACAGACTACTGATGATTGTGCTACAACATGGGTGAACCTCAAAAATATCATGTTAAGTGGAAGAAATGAGACACAAATGACCACATGCTGTATGGCTCCGTTTCCATGAAATGACCAGAAAAGGGAAATCTCTAAAACATAAAGCAGATTAGTGGTTGCTTGGGGATGGGAATAAGAACAGAGATGGTCAGCAAACAGAATTCTGAGGGTGATGAAAACATTATGAAACTGGATTGTGGTGATGGCTGCCCAACTGTGTAAGCTTCCTTAAAAATCAATGAATTGAGCCCGTAAAACGGGCGGACTGTATGGTCTGTAAAGCATACCTAAATAAAGCTTTCCTTCTCCCTTAAGCCTGCAACACAGGAACGTGCTCATCAACCTGAAAACCAGGTGATGACAAAGAATCCCAGTATGGCTGCGGGGCTCCCTTTACAACCCTGCCAATCAACTAGTCTGAGGAATAGGTGCAAACATGCCGGTCCCTTTGCCAAATGAAGCTGAATTCAACACGTCACCAAGCACAATTCTAGAAACATCAAATGACTTCCTGAAGAACAAGACTGTCAAGCATCTTGGTTTTCATACATTCACGTTGTTGTTGTGTGCCATCAGTCTATCTTCGACTCATAGCAACCCTACGTAACAAAGTAGAAGTGCCTCATATAATTTTTAATTTTTCTAGGCTATAATCTTTAGAAGAGCAGATTACCAGGTCTTTCTCTTATAAATTCCTTCAAACACCCAGCTGCAGGTTCAGATTGTGGCATATAATCTGTACACTTCACTCATGGTACTTTATACTTCACCACTATTGACCATACCTTTAAAAAAAAAAAAAAAGCTTTCCAAAATGATCACAGATGTACAATTTTCTTAGATTCTCTCTCAGAACCTCTGGGGTCACACCATCTAGGCCCCTGCTCCCAAGCAATGTCAAACCAGTCCATGTGTAGGGGGCAACCGAGCAAACTTGCCTCATGAGTCCTCAGAGTTACGTTGACATTTTCATGTTTAATCACCCCTAGCTGCAAGATGTCCATTCTGTTGAGCCATCTTTTTTTTTTTTCCCCCATCTGCCCTAGTTTCAGTCTACCTGCAATGGAAGAAGGAACCGACTTCCTACTTTCAGAAAGGGAATACCACTCCACTTGAAGATGACCATTAGCAGTACCTCTCAAAGTTTATTTCCCTTCAGTCTTTACCTTCAGGTGCTACTCTTTTTGTTCTTCTAAAAGCTCTAAATTTTCACACCTCACCAAACATGACAGCTAATAGTGGGCACAGAATTCTAAAGTAATGCCAACTATTGTAGAGAGATTAGTTGCCAAATTCTTTAGAGTAAGTTTATTCGCTTACCCCCAACCCCCCTCCAAAAAAAAAAAAAAAACAAGGAGAACAGTGCCAAGATACATTTAGAACAAGGAGAACAGTGCCAAGATACATTTAGAATTACCAAGAACATCAAGAAATTCCTCGGTGTTTAGGAAGGAGATCTGGTGGTGTAGTGGTTAAGGGCTACAGCTGCTAACCAAAAGGTTGGCAGTTCAAAATCCACCAGCCATTCCTTGGAAATGCTATGATGCAGTTCTACTCTGTCCTATAGGGTTGCTATGAGTTGGAATTGACGTGATGGCAATGGGTTTTTTTTTTTTTTTTTTTTAAGGAAAAAGGGGATAGATGTACCAGAGGGGAGGCCACTGGCCATCTAAGAGACAACTATTGGTCCAGAGCAAAAGAGAAAAAAGGAAACTCAAAGAAGAAACTAGTCTATAGGACTAATAGTCTACATGAACCACAGCCTCATCTACTCTGAGACCAGAGCTAGATGGTGCCCGGCTACCACTACCAACAATTCTAATCAGGGCCACAATAGATAGACCCTGATAGAATGGGAGAAAAATGTGGAACAGAGCCTCAAATTCCAAAAAAACAAGACAAAACAGATCTACTGGATTGATTAAGACTGGACGATTCCCCAATACTATTGTCCTGAGATACTCTCCAAACCATGAACCAAAACTAACCTGAGGTCACCTTGTAGCTAAATAACAAATTGGTCCCCAAAATAATGAATATCACCCATAAGTACTCTACTCTGTGCTCCTTTAAGAAAACTCACCTATAAGACCAAACAGTCAACAATTACTTTAAAATCAAGATGAGATGGTGAGGAGGCATGGAAACTAGATTAATGGAACCGGAACCACTACAATGAAAACAGTAAGAATATTCACACATCGTGAAAGCGTAACCAATGTCACTGAACGATTTGTGTAGGAATTGTTGAATAGGAACATGCTGCGTAAACCGTCACCGAAAACACAATAAATTAATATTAAAAAGAAGAAGAAGAAGAAGGGAGGCCATGTAGAGAAATCGTACCAGAATGACGCTAAGTCTGTCTCCTGGTGGACAAGCTATTTCTAAGCTCTGACAGACTCAATAGTCAGGACAGCAATGGCTGCGGGGCTCCCTTTACAACCCTGCCTTAACGCAACTCTTCTTGTTTTACGGAATAACTTTTTCATCTCTAGAATATTCATATGAACATGGAGATATGGCAGGAACATAAAAGCCAAATCAGGAGACTTCAGCACACGAGTGGGACAAAATGAAGTGAAGTTATACCCACTCCTTTTCAGACAGTGGCAGGGAATTTTGGGCTAGGCTCCCATATTAACTGGGGTACAAGTTCCGCATCATTAGGGAAACTTTGTTGGGAAAGCATGATGGGTACAAGCTCCAGCAAAAGGAATCTTGGGGTTGGGGGTTCATGGAACACCACCTTACCTCAGAAGGAGCAGCTACCTGGATGGTTCCAGGCCCAAAGCCCTAGGGAGTAAGGCAGAATGTGCATTTGTCTGACCTTACCCTCTGTCCCACACCCTTGATGCCTGCCTGAGAAGGGCCTGAGCCAGCTGGTAGCTTGCAGGATAGGGGTTTTTAGCTGTCCTCCTTAGAAACACAACTAACAAGCAAGATTAGCAATTAACTTTGCTATTTTTTTTTTATCTATGTTATTTTTGGACAAATGTTTTACTATTTCACAACCAAGGCTAAAAATCAGAAAATGAAATACTTACTGTATTTTTCTGTGTTACCATATCCTGAAAAGAAAAAGAAAATGTAAGATATAGTTTATTTCCATAAGCATTAGCCAGCATTTTCTCCCTTATCATCCAGCATCATCTCAGAGCAACAATAAATCTTGGAAGCCCCTGAACAGGCTCTAGACAGGAAGAACCTCTGAGAATTGTAGAATTCATAAATACTAAGGAAACAAAAAAATAAAGCCATTGCCGTTGAGTCAAATTCTGACTCATAGCGTCCCTATAAGACAGAGCAGAGCTGCCCCCTAGGGTTTCCAAAGAGCGCCTGGTAGATTTGAACTGCCAACCTTTTGGTTAGCAGCTGTAGCACTTAACCACTATGCCAGCAGGGTTTCCATACTAAGGAAAATCTATCATAATTGGCTACTTTTGGAATGACTGGGGGGCATTTATGCTTATAAGGAGTTTCCCATCTATCACAGATTGGACTCTGTTCTCCAAAAAGATATGTTGAAGTCCTAACCGCTGGTACCTGTGAACATGACCTTGTTTGGAAATAGTCTTTGATGACGTTATCAGTTAACATGAAGTCATACTAGAGTTGGGTGGGGTCCCAACTGAGTAGTGGTCTTATAAAAGAGAAAGGACAGGAGAGAGAGGAGAAGAGAGACAGAGACAGAGGAAGGACGGCATGTGAAGATGCATTGACAAGGCAAGAACAGCTGAGGCCACCAGAAGCTGGGAGAGACAAGAAAGGGATCTTTCCCTAGAAACTTTTGGGGGGACCATGGCCCTACCAATGCCGTGAATGTGGACTTCTGGCCTCCAGAACTTTTGAGAAGATAAATTTCTATTCTTATAAGCCACCCACTTTGCAGTATTTTATTACAGCCGCCCTAGGAAATTAATGCATCATAGCAATGTTTTTTGCCCGAAAGATATTTTGAGATTCAAGTTTGGGGCCTGTGACTGCATCTTGTCTTCCCAGTGAAGGCGACATGATTGTCAGCAACAGCTAATGTGCCTGGGAAGCACCTTAGGAGCCCAGGATCTGGCTTGCAGCACGTGCTCAGTAAGTATTTCTTGGTCAAGCAATGCGAAGGCCACTGGCCACCCCAGTCAGCCTTCCTATGGAATGAGTGTGGCTGCTCTGATCCCTGACACTCCATTAGGATTGTCTAGAAATTTTCAAACTTTATGACAACAATTTTAGCCAGTTACCTTAGTGTGATGGTTATCCAGTCATTGGCTGTAATCATTTAAGCACCGAAACACCAAACACTTGCCCCCCAAATATATATATATAATTTAACAGGGCTGCCCTGTAAAACAGGAACCCTGGGGGCATAGTAGTTAAGAGCTACGGCTGCTAACCAAAAGGTAGCAGTTCAAATCCACCAGGCACTTCTCCATGGGGCAGTTCTGCTCCATCCTATAGGGTCGCTATGAGTCGAAGTGGACAGGCTCAATGGCAACGGGCTAGGTTTTTGGTTTGGCTCTGTAAAACATGGTTTACATGTATTGAGATTTCTATGTTCTGATGATCAAGGCAGATTGCATCTTCTGGTGTCAGATACAATGGACTACGGTTTCCATTTTAGGCAACATTTTTCCATATCATCAAAAATTAAAACTTTTATCTAAGTTATAGGACTTTCCAGAGGGCTTCACTAAGGCAACTGAGTAAAAAATGTAGTGAATTGAGAAAAATACTTTCTCATTTCATGTTTCTCATCAAAATGTAGGTTAACAAGCGTCTTGGTTTCCTAGGGCTGCCTTCACAAGATACTACTAAGTGGAAGGCTTAAAAGAACACAAATTTAATTTCTCATAGTTGTGGAGGCTGAAAAGTCCAAATCTGGGTCTTGGTGGTGATTTCTTCTGTGGGCCTCTTCCCTAGTTTCTGATGACTCCCGACAATCCTTCCTGTTTCTTTGCTGCTTATAGATGTATTTGCCACTGAGGTCACATGGCATCACCCCCTGTCTGTCTCTATGTCTGTCTCCCCTTTTATAAGACACCGCTCAGACAGGATTAGGTTTAGTACCCGACCTACTCTGGTATGACCTCATTAACATAAAAACCCTATTTTCAAACAGGATCACATCCATAGGTACCAAAAATCCAAACCAAATCCACTGCTGGCAAGTCGATTCTGACTCATAGCGGCCCCATAGGACAGAGTAGAACTATCCCACAGAGTTTCCAAGGAGTGGCTGGTGGATTCGAACTGCCCGTCTTTTGGTTACCAGCCAAGCTCTTAACCTCTACACCACCAGGGCTCTTCCAAAGGTACAGGGGTTAGGATTTCAACATATATTTTTGGAGGACACAATTCAATCCATAAAAAATATGAAGGTGTAGCTTATTAAGTTCCAAACATTTGTAACTACCTTCATGAAAAGCCAGGCAAAGAAAAAAAAACCTAAATATTTTAGTAATGTAGATTGACTTACAGCCTTTCGAGACACTATTCTACAATATAAAATACAACAAAGTTTCTTCTTTCACTATTTTAAGTGGGTTGACTAGTGTTCCCCAAAATTCATGTCCCCTGGAACCTCAGAAGGTGATCTTATTTGGAAATAGGGTAATTGCAGATGTAAGTAGTTAAGGTGAGATCACATGGATTAGGGTGGGCCCTAAGTCCAATGACTGGCATCCCTATAAGAGGAAGGAAGGGGGACTGGATACAGACACACGCAGAGGAGAGGGTGATGTGAAGACGGAGGCAGGGGTAGAAGCAACGCATCTACAAGCCAAAGAATGCCAAGGATTGCCACCAGAACCTGGGAGTGAGGCACAGACAATTCTCCCTCAAGAAGGAGCCAGCCATGCCAACACCTTGATTTTGAGCTTTTAGCCTTGAGAATTGTGAGAGCATAAATTTCTGTTCTTTTAAGCCACTCAGTTTTTGTTAATTTGGTACAGCAGCCCTAGGAGGCTTAGGCAGCTTTCATATGAATTACTTCCTCAAATGCAATGCTGTGTTGTAATTACAGATTTACACTTCTGTGTAAAGTATATGTCGTGTATAACACATACAGGTTATGCGTCTGAGACAGGTGCTATTTCCACCAGGAAATAATCCCAAGCCATTACAGAACCCGCAACAGCTGGTTAATATTCAATTTCAAGAAAAACAAAAATGGCCAATATTGGCATCACAAAATTATAGTATTTAAATACGAGTGTTTTTAATACTGAGGAAGCTGGACATTCAGAAACAGTGTCTATGAAGGCTGGCTCTTTGAACCACTGGTTCTCATACCTGGCTGCACACCGGGAGGTCAAAAAATCCCAATGCCCAGGTCTCACCCCCCACAGATGGTGACATAACAGGTCTGGGGTGTGGCCTGAGTATTGGGATATCTGCAAACTATTCAAGTGATTCTAAAGTGCAGTCAAGGCTGACAGCAATGCTGTCAACAAAACTTATCTTTTATTCTTTGACGCAGACCAGGATTTTCTGACCAATGTGAAGCTATTTGACCTTGATCTTAGCTGAATTTTGGAATAACTCACTTGAGGCATTTACATGTTACGGATAAAAGCATTTGTAAAATGAACACTATGGTATCCAAAAAAAGTTGTATCGAACTTGCAAAAATGCATTTTAAAAATTCTCATCACTGAGCTGTGCAGACACACATTTTCAGTGTCACTTTGCTTTAGGCTGAGGGAAAATTTAACAGATTAAATACTGATGAGGTCTATGCTAAAACTTTCGATCCATTTTGGCAACTGCTAAATGTTTTCATGTGATTAATCAAGTGCAGATTTTTTTCTTTTATGTGTAGATTTAGACCAAATTGTCCATCAAGGGACTCATAAAGGTATCCTTGCTTCAATGGAAACTATAGGGGTTTTGGCCTTCGTTTCCTTAGGAGTCTAGAAAGGTCTACAAATGCCAGTCTATATAGCACACATGTGCCCACAGTGGCCCGGAAGTGGTCTGATGGGCTGGAACCTGTAGTGGGAAGGAAGGGATTACACAAGCAAATCTGTATTTTTTTTCCTCCATCCTCTTCTGCTACAGTTACATTTCAACTGAAGAATAATTCTGCTTCCCCAAAATGCAGTACTCAGGGGAAGGTGAACAACAGCCTTTACCTTCAATGAGAAAGCAGTGTCGGCGTCCATGTCGTGGTATAGGATCACGTTATTGGCCATGTCGAAGCTTTCGCGGACGCCAAGATGGTAGAAGAGGGAAGGCTGTCGGGAGACATCACTCATGTCCACCACGGCGACATCTGCAATGGAGAACAGGGTGAGGGCAGAGAAACAGCATCTATCTACTTCCTGTTTACTTAATTCCTGATCATCACCAGTGGGAGTTCCTGCAATTTGTATTTCTACCATCAGTCTTTTAGGCAAAGCAGCAGTGAGAGATGATATGATTCAAATTATGCCATGAACTGCGGAAGAAAGGCACTAAGAATAAAACACAAAACCCTTTGCTTCTTGAAAGTGCTGGGAATGCAGCCTTATTTACAACTTGCTGAGAGATTTATTTTTAATGTTATTTGTATTATGAAATATACATGCAAAGAATATGTTGAGCCTATATATAGAGTACAATAAGCCCTGCAAAAGCTGGAACCTGTGTAAGGTAGAAACCTGATAGAGAAAGAAAATGCCAATATTTTCCACTAAAATGAGTGGTAGAAAAATGGTTTAAGACTGCACCCTGTCACAGGTGGAAAACTTCCCAGAGCCAGAAAAATCAGGCAGTCCTGTCAAGTTCCAGCTCTCATAGGTTTCACTGTATAATGAGTGAAAAACCATGGACCAACCAGGCAGTCCAAGACACAGAGCATCACCAACCCCACCATCCCCAGCTGCCTCCTCTCCCTGCTCATAACCTGCTTTCCCTCCTGCCCAGGGAAAATCTCTATCCTGGCTTGGACCCTAAGCCTCCTCAGCGGTGTCCTCCCCGCAGCCTGTGAGGGGACTGAGTTCAAGTTCATTTGGTGATGCTGGTCCTTGACACATTGCTGGATAGAGAGCCATTTTTCTTTATCCCATCTCCCAATTTTCTTTTTCTTTCCTTCCTGTACCAATTTCCTTATTCGTAGGTGGATCTTTAAGAAGGAATGTGCAGATCTTCTGATTTGCATAACGCATGCCTCAATAGCCAGAATCCAGTCTTGCAGTGGCCGGAGGGGATTCTTTTAATTTCAACAAGTTAACATATTTGCGCAGAAGGCTCTTGGAGCGGCCTCGTCCTAGACAAATAAATGACGGGTGTTGATGGGATGAACAGCATCCAAAGAGTGAACTTTAAAATGATTTGGTAATGGTGGCACAACATGAAAAATGTAATCAATGTCACTCAGTTGTAAATGTGGAAGTTATCTTGGTATAAGTTTTGGTGTATTTTCACAATTAAAAAAAAAAGATTTGGAGAACCGGAGGGAAAGACGGAAGGAAGCAGAAGATGAACTAGGAGAATTAAAGACTCTTTCTCACAGCATCATCATCCTCATCCTCCTTCCTCCATCATCCCTGCCCATTTCCCATAATTCTCTTTACGCCTCCCTGCCTCCAGCTCATTTAGGGAAAGAGGAAGGTGACCATCTCTTAGGTGGGTAGTTCCCCTCCTTAATCGGTTCTTCTGAGAAGGATGAGGGCACATCTTCTTTAGCAGGTAATGAGTTACCTACTCTGTTCAAGGGCACAGGTTTACGTTCCTCGTGAGTTAGCCCAGATTCCACTTCCAAGAGTCCCTTGACTTCCACACACCACATAGCTAGCAAAACTGAAATGGTAAAGACACAGGATCACAGAATCCTCAAGAACTTGGGTAAAGGACTGCGTTATGAAGGCGACAGGATGCAGAGTAGCTGCACTCGTCACCTGGGAAAAGGCAAATAATCAAGGTGCTACACTGACAAACGTCAACATGGGAAGGGAAACCAAAGTGCCGGTAATTTACATTTTTCTTGTTTCGATATGAGGAAAATTAGACCTTCCTATTTGGGTCACCAGCAAAGCTGATGCCACTGAGAAGCTACACAGGCCTCCCAGGTAATCCACATGCCTTTCTCACCAGCTGATATCGCTCATTTAAAGGCTTCTTTTTCCTGTGCCCCAGAAGTTTGCAGAAGTATCCTGCAGCGTGTTTTCCGTATACAGCCCCACACACGGGGACGTGTACTGGCTGCTGTGTGGCGTTCTGCAATCAGCAGACTTTCCTCCTTTGAGGGAGCAAGTACATCCAGGACTACAAGATCAAGGGGTATGGTGGCCAAGGGAAGCCGACTATCCGCCATCCCATCCCCCACAATTATGGAAGACCTGAGGACTCGGATACCCATCATGAGAGGGTTGCTAACAGCTGTGCTTGAAGCCTTCCCACTAAAGAGGAGCTGGGAGAAATGGCAGAGGAGCACCTAGAAGACGGGTGAATCCCCCAGTGATTACCATCTGTGGTCTGTTGAGGATTTCTCAAAATTGATTGGCCTGGATGTAAGGGAAGATCAGATTTATCACCCTCTGGTGGTGGTAACTACCTTGCCTCTGCTCTCTTGTTGAGTATCCAAAGTTAAGGAAAAAGGTGGTAGGATGGCAAGAATAGACTATTACTCAAATCTTAGCAGCAGCTACGTGCTCCATTTTGGGACATCCTAGAGAAAGAAAGAAATGAACAAATGTATTAACTGCAAGATCCCAGGTGGCACAAACCGTTAAGAGCTCGACTACTAGTCAAAAAGTTGGTGGTTTGAACCCACCCAGTGACACCTCAGAAAAAAAGGCCTGGTGATCTATTTCAGAAAGATCACAATCTTGAAAACCCTATGGTACAGTTCTACTCTGCAACATGTGAGGCCACCATGAGTCAGAATCTACTCAACAGAAACTGGCTTTCCGGTTTGGTGTTAACTGCTCAGAACTATTTACTAAAGAGCCAACTCTTCAGACAGGGATTGGACGGGACAATGGGATAGAAAATGATACTGGTGAAGAATGAGCTTCTTGGATCAAGTAGACACATGAGACTATGCTGGCATCTCCTATCTGGAGGAGAGATGAGAGGGCAGAGGGGGGCAGAAGCTGGCCGAACGGACACGAAAACAGAGAGTGGAGGGAAGGAGTGTGCTGTCTCAGGGGCAGAGCAATCAGGAGTATATAGCAAGGTGTGTATAAATTTTTGTATGACAGTCCAACTTGATTTGTAAACTTTCATTTAAAGCAGAGCTTTTTACTAAAGAAAATAAGCCTTACTCCGGCCAGCCTAGGAAGGGAACAAAGGGAGATGGGAAACTGTCATTATTGACGGAAGCCAGGATATCTGAAGATGGGTGGTAAAAACAAGGGAAACTCAATGGCATCACTGACAGACTGAAAGAAGTGAGGTCATGTGAAGAGGGAAGATAGAAAGCGACTCTGAAAGATACAGAAAGTACTGGAACGAGGGAATTAGGAAAAGTCCAGAAAGCTAAGGAGTATAGGACAATGGCTGAAAATCAACAGATTTAGGTTTCAGAGGTTGATCCATAATCAACACCCAGGGAAGTAGCAGTCAAGAAATCAAGAGACGCATTGCATTGGGCAAATCTGCCACAAAAGACTTCTTTAAAGTGTTAAAAAGCAAAGAGGTCACTTTGAGAACTAATGTGTTGCAAGCAATGGTATTTTCAATCCCTCACATGCATGCAAAAGCTGGACAATGAATAGGAAGACCGAAGAATTGATGCCTTTGAATTGTGCTGTTGGCGAAGAATATTGAATATACCACGGACTGCCAGAAGAACAAAAAAATCTAAGAAAAAGTACAGCCAGAGGGCATCTTAGAAGAGAGGATGGTGAGACTTTGTCTCACATACTCTGCACATGTTACCAGGAGGGACTAGTCCCTGGAGAAGCACATCATGCTTGGTAGAGGGTCAGCGAAAAAGAGGAAGACCCTCAAAGAGATGGATTGACGCAGTGGCTGCAACAATGGGCTCAAGCAGAGCAGTGACTGTGAGGATGGCGCAGGACCGGGCCGCATTTCACTCTGTTGTACACAGGGGTCGCAAGCCAGAACTGACTGTGCAGCACCTAACAACAAGAGGTGGGATCTGGTGATGCTGGGGATACTTATCACGCAGTTTCCTGAGGGAATTTCTCACTTTGCATCTGGTCAACACAGGCTGTTAGTATTTCAGGTCAGCCTTGTTCCTTTTCCTACTTTTTCCCCCACAGAGGGGTCCTCCGACTGAGGAGCAAGTTTTCTTTCTTTTTCCTAAATCCTATGATCCTACTGGGAGCCACCTGCTGTGCTACATAAAGGCTATCCCGGGTCTATAGAGCTCCAGGGGGAAAGCATCTGATTTGGTTACAATGTGCCTTTTGGAGGGGTGTGACAGAGAGCAGCAGTCTCACACCACGCTGGACAAGCACCCCAAGCTGGAAGGATCGTTTGGGCCCTTAGGGAATAAGGTTACTGGTTTGAGATACAAAACCAATAAAAATACATTACCAAAAGAATAAGGCGTGGTCCTGCGTAAAATGATATTCTTTGTCGAGCTCAGTTAGAAGGAAGAATACCAGTTATAAAAGAATTCGATCAAGGGATGCTTTAAAAATAAGATAAAGGGCCTCTCACCCTGTAATCCACCCATACTTCCAGTAGAAAAGGAAGGTAAAATTAATAAAGGTGGCTGATCACTATACAGCTTTGTACGTTCTTAAGAAAGTAAGTAAGAGTTCCATTTACCCCTGCAGTTCCTAACCCTGCAACTAACTGTTCTGACTTCTGACTTCGGTGATGTTGTCTGCAGTTTCCCTGTATTTGATCTGTTTTGATTTTTCTTTCTGTCTGTCTAGCTGATGAGTCTAAATTCTTGTGTTTGTTGACTAAGAAATTATTTGTGGTAAAGGATTCCTGAAGAGTTTGAAGACACCTGCTATTTTCTCTGGTCATTCATAGGAAGCTTGGAGAAATTTGCCTCATCACCAGAGGGTTCTATAATTAATACTTGTAAAGTCCAACATTAATCAGCTATAAAACAGCTCCAAGATAATCATCATTAGTTTAGAATTACACAATTGTTCATATTTAAGGAAGCAATTGGATATTGAGACCACAAAGAACCAAAAGAGAACAGCAAAAAGACAGTCCAATCAAACTTGAATGGACATTTCACCAGAGAGGATATTCAAATGGCCAACAAGCATGGGAAAAGATGCTCAAGTCATTAGCCATTAAAAACCCAAAAACCAAACCCATTGCATTGAGTCGATTCCAATTCATAGCAACCCTATAGGACAGAGTAGAACTGCCCCACAGACTTTCCAAGGAGCACCGGGTGGATTCGAACCGCCGCCCTTTTGGTTACCATCCATAGCTATTAACCGCTACACCAGTTTCCCATTAGCCGTAAGTGAGGTGTGAATCAAAACCACACTGAGATACCCCTTCATCCCACTAAAACGGCAATGGTTTTTTAAAAAAGTAAAACAATAGGTGTTGGAGAAGATGCGGAGAGACAGGAACCCTCACCCATTGCTGGTGGGAATGAAAATGGTATAGTCGCTGTGGAAAGTAGTTCAGCAGTTTCTTGAAAAGTTGAACGTGGAACTACTATATTACCCAGCAATCCCAGTTCTAAGTATATACCCAGAATAAGTGAAGGCAGGAACGCAAACAGAAATGTGTACATCCATGTTCATTGTAGCACTTTTAGCAACAGCCAAAAGGTGTAAAACAACCAAAATGTCCATCAAGCCAATGGACAGATAAGCAAAATGTGGTCTATACACACAATGAAATATTACGCAGCTATAAAGAGAAATGAAGTCCTGATGCATGCCACGACATGAATGAATTTTGAAAACACAATGCTAAGAGAAATAAGTCAGCCACAAAAGGACAAATACTGTATGATTTCACTTATATGAAATACTAAAATATATAGAAACCAAAAAATAATAGTGATTATCAGGGGAGGGAGGGGGAAGGGGAAGGTTTTGCTTTGGGGGCATTGAGTTTATGTTCATGGTGGTGGAGTGATTTGGAAAAGGACAGTGAGAACAGTCACACAACTTCAAGAGTGTAATCAGTGTCGCTGAATCATACATATAGAAATTGTTGAGCTGGTGTTCCATTTTGCTGTGTATGTTTTCACGACAATAAAAAAAAAAGAACTAATCTAATTAATAGGCAAACAGAAGTCTGGCTTTTACAGACAAGAGACTGCAGAAGGCAGGTCTCCTGTCACTAAATTAATGTTAGGATACAAGTTTGCCCCAGTCTAAGCATAGGTAGATAAACAAAGGTGGATGCCTGTTTTTCATGGAGATTGAATTGACTACTATAATAATGCAACTACTGATTCAGACCAATGTGAAAAATGGCCTATGGGGTGGCTTTGTCCCCAAGAATTAAAACAGAATCAGAGCTATGCGTGTTAAACACTGAAAGTTCAATCTGTACTCTTCAACCAAGCAATGCCCTCTAATAAGGCTGACACTGGATAATGGCATGGGTGTCTTTGTATCTGGCATCTGGGAAATACTTATTCGCGAAGATGAAACAATTACTAAAAGGCCTGAGTTATCATTTAAATGTGTTTACTGATATGATTGCCTAAAACTCAGGAGAAATCCGTTAGACCTAGAAAGAAGAACTCTTAGCTAAAAGTTTACGTGATCAGGCTCCAGGGTTAAGCTACTCCTTAGGCTTGCAATGGATAAAACTGTGTGATGAACTGCAAAATAGTAAAGGCAACCATTAGAAATCACAAGCAGTAAAGACGTCATAACAGCTAGGAAAATCAAGGTGATGAAGAATGTGTGCACATAGCTACAAGAATCTGATAGGCTTGTTCTTTCACCATTGGTAGGGTATTTCAAGGTTATTCTCCAAGGCAGGGCTTGTACTGAAATTTTTAAAGCAACTTATCCTAGTTTTGACAATTGCTTTGCAGTTTACTATGGACAGACATCCTGGATATTTAGGCAACTCTAACTTGCCCAGAGAAAGGTAGACACAGCAATGGAGATAAATGTGAACTATTTTATAGTAACACATAGGGGAGGTTACAAATTGCAAAGAGGTTTTCATTCTCCCCTTTGAATATAAAGGAAGAGGGGCTCCCTTCCTTCCCGTTCTTCAGAATTCACTTTAGACAACCCTAAATTTTTCTCTCTTAGAAAAGCATGTAAATCCAGGCTGTTTCCTCAGGGACCTGGGAGTCAGCTCTTTTGAAATGTAACCATCAAGGAACATCACCTCTACCTCCCAGTTTCCTGCTTAGAGTTTAACATAACTTCAGGTATCCTGCCATAAAGGTATTAGAAAATTAGCAATTTTATCTCGAACAGGAGAATTGAATGGGTTGTAGCCACTCAGCTATGCAAAGGATTAGATTCCTTTCCCGCCTTGGGAATCTCTCATAATGGAGGGCCTGTGAGGCAGCCCATTCCGGTTTAATGCTTATTCAGGAATAAAGCCTTTTTTTTCTTTTCCTTTTTTTTGTGAAGAGGTTTTCTGGGTAGGGAGTAGATTTTGTTTTTAGTAACTTTACCCCACACATCGTCAACTGAAGAATGGCTAAGCCAGCTGTGGTATATTCACATGGGGAAATAGCACTTAGAATGAAAAAGGAGCGACCTACTGATATGTGTAACAATACAGACAAACTGCAAAAGATCCTGCTGAAAGAAAGAAGCCAAACACCGAAGACTACCTGCTGTATGAACCCATTTCTACAAAACTCTTGAAAAAAGTAAATCTATAGTGACAGAATGCTCGTCAGTCATTGCCTGGGGTCAGAGATAGGAGTGGACTGGGAACTGAATGTTGAGGAGGGGACCTGAGGGAACATACTACATTGTTCTATATTGATATTGGTTTGAGTTGCACAGGTGAGCGTATCCAAATCTCCATTGCCAACGAGTCGATTCCACCTCATGGGAAACTGTACAGCTAAGACGTGTGCATTTCAATGTATATAATATTGTACATGAAAAAACTTAAAAAGTGTAACAAAAATCAAGTAAGGGCAGGGCGGGGAGTGGGGAAAGCATAAGAATATAAGGATGTTAGTCATTGTTGAAGCTGGGTAATGTGCCTGTTTGAAACTTTGCATAATAAAAAACAAAATTAAGAGAAGACAAAGCCAGCTTATCTAAGGCTGCCTGCTTCTCTGTGCCTTCTCTCCACCTCCCATCCCCCTGCATCCAGTTCCACCCAATCCCTGGGCTGCCTCCTCCCCCAGACCCTGAGTCCTGTGAGAGCAGCTTCCTGCCACCAATCAACTCCCTTCTGCTCAGCAACCCCCACTGCCACCCCCAACCAAGTCCCACTAACCACCAGGTGTTTCTGCCAACTCCCATCACACCAAAGAGCTCAAAGACTGTGCGAGGAATTGGGAAACACAAATTTTTCCAGTCCCCTCCGTAGACCTTCGGTCCTACCCCCACTGTATCATTTGACCAAAAATTAAACAGCACCTGCCTCAGAGCCCGGTCCACAGAAGGCTTAAAAAACAAAGTTTATGGTTTGTATTCCAAAAAGGTGTTTATAAATTGACTACTAGTAACCGAAACCCCATTTTGCCCTACTAATAAAATAATGCACAGCCAGTGGGGTAGCAGGCCAGCCCACAAATGCACTCCAGGCTCAAGGAGCAATGCCTCAATTAAATGCTGCAGGAGCAATGCTTCTTTCCTCAAAGCCAGCCCACCCACCTAACCGAGAGTTGAGGAAAGTTCCAGGCTCAATGCTGAGTCAGTGGCAACAGCAGCAGCTCAAGGAAGGAGGCTCAGGGAGGGGACCCCGTGGTCAAGCAGGAGACAGGTCCAGCAGAGGTCCGACCTGGGCCTCGTGAGCCTGGTTCCTGGGCATGAAGTAACCACTGCCCGGCCCGGGCAACCTGGCCACTGTCCCCAGCAACAAGGAGGGAGGGAGAAGCCTTTATAGCAACAACGCCATCCTTAATCTACTGAGCTCATTTTAAATAAAATTCACATGCATACTATAGTAAGTAAGACACATGATGGAAAATGCGGACAAGAATTTTAAAAAACCCTGTAATCTGACCACAAAATTGAAACCACTGTTTCTATTCTCGTGTGTCCAGTGAGAGTTCTTCTAGTCTCTCCTATTATATGCATCACTGAGGACAGAAACTTTCAGACTCAGAAATATATCATTCGAATGGATCTTATTTCTTAATAAAATCATAACCACACTGTGTCTCTACCACCATTTTCAATGTGGTTTCTATGCGAAAATGCATTCTGAAGGAGCTGGACAGATATCTTCAGGAATCACTCAAACAGTAGCAAAGATTGCTCGCTGGCGGCCAATTGTTTGTTTCATCACAGTTGTGTTAACTGTTGCCATCCAGTCTATTCAGGCTCTAGAGGACAGAGGAGAGCTGCCTCACAAGGTTTCCAAGGCTAGAAATCTTTATGGAAGCAGAATGCCACATCTTTTTCCTGCACAGCTGCTGTAGGGTTCAAATCGCCAATCTTCCGGTTAGCAGTTGAGAGTTTAACCGCTGTACCACCAGGGCTCCTGTCTTTAAACCATTATACATCCTATGGTTGGAAACGGATAAGAGAGGACAGGGAAGACCTGTCACATAGGTCAACACCTTGGCCCAACAGTAAGTAACATACATTTCTTCTACTTACATACATTTCATTGGCCAGAACTAGTCACATGCCCCACCTGGGCACAAAAGGTGCTGGAAATGTATCAGGAAGCAGGAATCTTTGGTGGTCACCCAGCTATTTCTGCCACACTTTGTATCCCTCCCCGCCCATATGACTTTTGTATGAAACAGCCAGCCAGAAAGGGGGACTTATCAGGAGAGAGCAAAGCCAACTGATGAATCTGCAGCTGGGGAAATCCAAGGATTCCCTGTTGTAGGTAGTAATACATCACTTTTTAAAATCACTGTAAAAATCATTTAAAACCACTGTAAACATAGCTGAAGAAAGAAAAAAATTTCAGTGAGGTTCCAAGAAGGGAGAAGCTAAGCAAAGCCAAACACAGCAGGTCTCAGTAGGTAACTTGTGCCTGGGGCAGCTCCCTTTAGGGCTTGACCAAAGGGGCTGTCCTTGTTCATTTGTATGGTTAATAGCTAACTCAAGATGTCTGAAAATTAGCATATAGGTGGAGGCCCTAACTTAGATTGGTTATTAACTAACCACCAAACTAACCCGAAGAGTAAGCCTACACTGATAATAAATAGGTGGGAGATGAGGTTCTACCATACGGACTACTGTTACAGCATCCAGAACAGGGCTTCCGTGGTGAAAACATGAGCCAAAGTGGCACAGGTTTCCTTCCTACAGGATTTCTCAGACTTTCATTTGTCATAAGCACTGAGAACGCCCAGGAGGGAGACACCGTACGCAGTACAAAGAAAGTAGAGGAGGCTCCTCACAGTAGCTATGGTCCAAACGTGTAGAATTCAGCCAGAGTCAAGACTATGAATTCTGTAACAAGAGAGGAGAGGGATGAACAATTACACAGAAGGAGCTGAGACATGTCTAGAAGAGGAGGGTTCTTCTGGATAAAAAAGGGGAAACATGTTTTGTTCTCCAAATACCGAAGTAGCCGGGTGATTGGATCCCAACTTCCTGAATTTTTGACAGTTCTGTTGAACTCAAGACTCCAGTCTTTGGAGATGTATGCTAGATGTTAAAAATCAAATCACAACAGTGTCCACATTTTCTTGCTTAGGTTAAAAGTCTGCTTGTGGCTGTCCTGGAAACCCTGGTGGCGTAGTGATTAAGTGATACGGCTGCTAACCAAAGTGTCGGCAGTTCGAATCCACACCACGCTCTCCTTGGAAACTCTATGGGGCAGTTCTACTCTGTCCTATGGGGTCACTATGCGTCAGAATCGACTCTCCACAGCACCTAACAACAAAACAGCAGCTGCCACTTATTTAAACAAGACTGACCCCCCCCCCCACCCCTTCCAGGTGGGGAAGATTTGCTTGGCAGAAAAATAGATTTGGCTGCCCTTAGGCAAAGAATCCAGATAAACTTATCTTACTATTAGGGAATGGTGTGACCAGGGTAAAAGCGCCACCCCATTGGTCTTCTCATATGCTCTTAGGGTCCAGGTAGGCACTGTTACTCACTTTCCACCAGCAGAGAAACTGAGGCACAAGACTCCCAGGTAATTACTGTCTTACATACAAGCTTGTGAATGTCACCCCAGTGCCAGAAGGCTTGTCACACAGATACCAAAGGGGTGACAGGAAATACAGCAACAATTCAATCCACACCTTGTCGGTTTGGAGAAGCTCTTGCCCATCAAAAGTACTGATTTTAGCTACTGGTTTTGGTTTTTTAATGTAGTGAACAACAAACCATTCGCCAACTCAACAATTCCTACATGTATTAATCCAGCGACACTGATTATGTTCTCCCATGCTGTACAACCATCATTGTCCCTTTCCGAATTAATCCACCACCATTCAAAAAAAAATTTTTTTTCCCCCTCCAAGACAGGATTCTTTATGACACTCTTATTACAGTGACGCTGGACATCTAGTGTCCCCCCTTCGACAACAGTAGAGACCCTGAACCCCCAAATACTTGTGCATTCTGGGGTAAAACATACCCAGCACACCGTCATCGTGTGTTCTGGGCAGGAATTAAAATATGCAAAAGAACCCCGTGAATTTTCTAAGAGGAACCCCGCCCCCACCCGCAGACACCCCCCACACAACTGTAAGACACTCTGGGCGGCACAACGGAATCACCTGGGAAGCACTAAACAGGCCCGAGGGTTGGGATGCTGATTCTGGGTGCAGCCTGGGCCCCAGGACTTTTTTTTTTTTAACGCTTTCAGTGAAAGCTTACAAACCATGTCAGTCTCTCATACGAAAATTTATATACACCTTGCTAGGGTTGGGTTATATCCTCCTAGTTGCTCGCCCCCTAATGAGACAGCACTCTCCTCTCCACTCTCTTATTTTCGTGTCCATTCAGCCAGCTTCTGACTCCCTTTGTCCTCTCATCTCCCTTCCAGACAGGAGCTGCCCACATAGTCTCACGTGTCTACTTGATCCAAGAAGCTCACTCTTCACCAG
The DNA here is from genome assembly GCF_024166365.1 of Elephas maximus indicus. Classification (NCBI taxonomy): domain Eukaryota; kingdom Metazoa; phylum Chordata; class Mammalia; order Proboscidea; family Elephantidae; genus Elephas; species Elephas maximus. The sequence goes on along the minus strand of NC_064846.1, from coordinate 159,967,569 downwards.
TAGCATTTTCTATCCCACAGTCCAATCCCTGTCTGAAGAGTTGTGGGCCCCGGGATTTTGAAAGCTCCCCAGGTGATTCTAATGTGTAAGTGAGCTTGGGCCCCACTGCTGTAAGGGACAGGCCAGAAGTGAGACAATACAAGATGGATGGCTGGGGGACGGGGGGCTCAGCCCCGTCTGGGTTATAGGTTGTGGGGCAGAAGAATAAAGGGTCTCAGCGCCAGGGGGCTCCATGTTCTTCTCCGTAAAAGGTGAAAATGCTACCTAGTCTAACCTCTCCAAAGGTTCGGCGGTCCTGTCTGAAGAGTCAGGGGCGCAAGGATGGGGAGCGGACCAGAAAAGGAGGAGGGCACGGGGCCGGGCGCCTGCGAGGGTAAAGAGGCAGGCAGGGTGGGGAGGGACAGGGACCGTCCTCACCTGCGTCGTAGAAGGCGTCCAGTACGGCCGTCTCCCCGAAGTCGAGCTCCCCGAAGGACACGGAGGCCAGCTGCGCGCCCTCGGCCTCGCAGGCCCGCAGCAGGCACTGCCGCGCCCCCGCCTCGGGCCCGCACGCCGCACCGCCCGCGGGGCTCTCGCTGCACACGTACACCAGCCGCAGTGCCCGCCGCGGCCCGCCTGCGCCCTCCGCCGCCGCGCCCTCGGCCGCCCCGTCGGGCTCCGCGGGCATCGCCGAGCCCTGGGTCCCCGGCGGCGGCGGGCACTGCGGGGCCTCAGCCAACGTCCCTGCCGGAGCCGAGCCGCCGCTCTCCATGCGCACCCGGTCGGCGCGCGCCTCCCTTGGGCCGCCTCCGCCCCGCGAGGCTGCAGCCAGCACCTGCTCTGGGCGCGGTGGGGGCGCTGGGATGCGGAGAAGAGCGACACGCGCCCCTCGCTGCCCACGGACCTCCGGCCCCGCTGCCCCCAGCGCCCTTTGAGGTCGGGTGAAAAGGAGGGGGCGGAGACGTCAGGACGAGCCCGGGGGAGGAGGGCTGGAGGGCCGCGGGGCAGGAGCCGGAGGGCGCCCCCTGCCGCCTCCCCGGGGCAGTGCCCAGGGCCCGTTCCACCGCTAGGAACTCCAATCACACTTTTTTTTTCCCCAATTTCTTTTTCTCAAGACAATTTGAGGTTATTGAGAGAGCGAGTTGCTCCCCACATCATACAGGGTGAAACCTTTCCAGCACTAGTTGAATATATTCATTTCCAAACCAAATACAGACGTCGTTTTAACCGAGCTTCAGGATTCCAAAAAAAAAAAAAAAAACTAAACCCACTGCCGTCGAGTCGATTCCGACTCATAGCGACCCTATAGGACAGAGTTAGAACTGCCTCCTAGTTTCCAAGGAGCACCTGGCGGATTCGAACTGCCGACCTTTTGGTTAGCAGCCGTAGCACTTAACCACTACGGCACCAGGGTTTCCACCTTCAGGATTAAAAAAAAAAAAAAACCAACGGGTGCTTATTTAAAGCACCTCTGATTTTGCTGTGCTGAGCACAGTTGCCAAGCCAATAGCCCTCCTGAGTCCAGCAGGTCCGCTTGCCCTGACTTTCATCGTGACCTTGACAGAGCACCAGGATGCACCAGCTGCAAACCAAGTGCGCTGCCTGCTTGGCCTATGAAATGCTGTGACTCCATCGGGGTCTTTACCCTGTATTTTACCCACCTCACGATTCAGACCCAAATATTTTAAAGTAGTGTCATCACTGCAGCTAGTACCGCTGTATAGAAAAGATGGGATGCACTGGGCGAGTCACAAGCCTTTAAAAAAAAAAAAGAGCTTTATTGAGATATAATTCACATATACAATTCACCCATTTAAAGTGCACATCTCAGCCCTGTTTAGGATAGTCACAGAGTCGTGCAGCCATCACCACAATCGATTTCAGAACATTTTCATCACCCCAACAGAAACCCCATACCCATTTAGTCATCCCCCATTCCCTAAAAAAAAAAGTTGCCATCGAGTCAATTTTGACTCATAGCAATCCTATAGTACAGAGTAGAACTTCCCCATAGAGTTTCCAAGGCTGTACATCTTTATGGAAGCAGACCACCATGTCTTTCTCCTGCAGAGCGGCTGGTGGGTTCAGAGCACAGACCTTTCAATAGCAGGTGTAGTACTTAGCCACTGCATCACCAGGGCTCCTTCTCACCCTGTAGGTAGCCACTATATCTATATTATGTCTCTATGGATTTTCCTATTTGACTCTGGATATTTCATGTAAGTGGAATCTTACACTATATGGTCTTTTATGATAGGATTTTGTCACTCAGCATAATGTTTCCAAAATTTTTTCATCACCCCAAAGAGGAACTCTACCCATTCCACAATAAAACCCCATTCCTTCCTCTTCCCCTTCCCCCTAGCCCCTGTGGTTGTTGTTAGGTGCCATCCAGTCCGTTCTCATAGGGACCCCATAGGGTTTCCAAGAAGTGGCTGGTGGATTTGAACTGCCAACCTTTTGGTTAGCGGCCAAGCTCTTAACCACTACGCCACCAGGGCTCACCTAGCCCCTGGTAACCACTAATAAAGCATTTCCCTATTCTAGATATTTCATATAAGTCAGATCATATAATATTTGTCCTTTTGTGTCTGACTTATTTCACTCAGTATAATGTTTTCAAGGTTCATCTATGACATAGCACGTATCAGGACTTCATTTTTCTTTACGGTGGAATACTATTCCAATGTATTTATATACCACATTTTGTTTCCACCTTTGGCTATTACGAATAATGCTGCAATGAACATTGGTGGGCAAATACCTGTTTGAGTCCCTGCTTTCAATTCTTTGGGGTCTATATCTAGGATTGGGATTGCTGAGTCCTATAGTAATTCTGTTTAACTTTTTGAGGAACCGCCAAACCATTTTCCACAGAAGCTGCACCATTTTACATTCCCACCAGCAATGTATGAGGCTTCTACTTTTTCTCCACATCTTGGTCAACACTTGTTATTTTCTGTTTTTTTCTTATCACAGCCACCCTAGTGGGTGTGAAGTGCTACCTCATTGTGGTTGTCATTTGCATGTCCCCAGGAGTGAGCATCTTTTCATGTGCTAATTGACTGTGTATCTTTGGTGAAATGTCCATTCAAGTCTTCCTCTATTTTTAATTAGGTTATTTGCTTTTTATTACAATTTGAGTTCTTTATATATTCTAGATGTAAGTCCCTTATCAGATATATGATTTGCAAATATTTTCTCCCACTGTGTGTGTTATCTTTTCACTGTGCTATAGGCTGGGTGGAAACCCTGGTGGTGTAGTGGTTAAGTGTTAGGGCTGCTAACCAACAGGTGGGCAGTTCGAATCTGCCAGGCGCTCCTTGGAAACTCTATGGGGCAGTTCTACTCTGTCCTATAGGGTCACTATGAGTCGGACTCAACGGCAGTGGGTTTTATAGGCTGGATAAGATTGACTTTCTAGAACAATCCTTTAGCTTCTTTAGGTTTCCGTAACAATACAGCCCAACCCCCAAAAGAAAACGGAAACTGCCTGTATACGTCCTTGACGAAGCCCCGCCCTAAGTCCAGCCTTAGTAGGAATTCAGAACTCCACAAGTGGCATCCCCCTCTTTTGTGGCTGATAAATGGACGACGGATTGGAGGAAATCTGTAAACACACACCGACCGGAGTTGGGAAGAGGAAGAGCTGGGGTAAAGGTCCAACACCTCTGATCTAAGACTTTTTTAATATGATGCTATAAGAGGGACTGCACTGCATAATAAAATTTCCCTAATGTGCCTGCTCACCTGAGATCATTCTAGTGCCGGACATGGCCTTCAGACGGGCCAAACCCAACCCAAAACGGGCAAAAGACGCCCATTTTAAAATCACTTGCCAGCGTCTTGCTGTTGTCCCCCGTCCCCCGTGCATCTCTGTTCATTCCTTACAGCTCTCCCCTGGGGCCCTGCTGCCTGAGTATCACACACAGACACAGACACATACACACACACACACACCCATTGCGTTGGAGTTGATTCTGACTCATAACAACCCTATATGACAGAGTAGAGCTGCCCCATAGGGTTTCCAAGGCTTTAATCTTTACAGAAGCAGACTGCTACATCCTTCTGTGGAGAAGCAGGTGGGTTTGAACTGGTAGCTTTTCCGCTAACAGCCAACGCTTAACCACAGCGCCACCAGGCTCCTTCAGTACAACATACAAGGATCCTTCGTGAATTCTGCCTTGAATAAGTATCCTGCTCCAAACGCAAGCCCTGCAGAGTAAAAAGCCCAGCATTCACCAGGCTAAGGAGCACCTTCCCCGAAGTTGGCACACACAGCCTGGCTTCTCATTGTCACCAGAAATTCTCACACCTGAAACTGCCCTTGCCTCTTCCCCCAATGTCCCCACTACCTCCCCTGAGCCCCACTGGTATAAATAAATAAATAGCAAAATGCTGGATTAATCTTTTCCGTTTAATTGAACAGTTGTTCCGTTCTTACCCTTGGCCTTGCCTCTTACTAAGCACGTGTCCTGGAAACCACTCAGCCCATAATGCAGAGACACAGAGGTTGCTGGATTCAATTTCCTACTATTTATTGAGGATTTTTTTTTTTTTTTTATCTAGGTCTATGAGGAACATGGATCTGTTGTTTTCATTTTTTGTACTGTCTTTGCCTGGTTTTGGTATCAGAGTAATACTAGCCTCATAAAATGAGTTGGGAAATGTTCTGTCCTGTTCTATTTTCAGAAGCCCTGGTGGTGCAGTGCTTGAGCCTTTCCCTGCTAACCAAAAGGTCGGCAGTTGGAATCCACCAGGCGCTCCTTGGATACCCTATGGGGCAATTCTACTCTGTCCTATAGGGTCGCTATGAGTCAGAATTGACTGGACGGCAATGGGTTTGGGTTTTTTTTTTTTTTGGTTTTTCTGTTTTCTGGAAGATTGTGTAAAATTGGTGTTAACTTATTTAAATATTTGGTAGAATAAGTTAACACCAATTTTACACAATCTTCCATCTGGGTGTTTCTTTTTCAGGGGCTTTTTAATTACAAATTCAATTTCTCTAATGGCTATAGAACTATACAGATACTCTGTTTTATCTTGGTTGAGTTTTAGTAGCTTGTGGTTTTCAAGGAATTAGTCCGTTTCTTCTAAGATGTTGAATTTATGATTGTAAAGCTGTTCGTAGTATCCGCTCATCCTTTAAATGGCTGCAGGATCTGTAGTGATATCCTGTTTCATTCTTGATTTCGTGATTTATGTCTTCTCTCTTTTTATCTTTGTCAGTCTTGCTATATATTCAAGTAAATATAAACAGGTCTGCTGGTAGGTCCATCAAAGGCAGTCTTCATTTCTGTTAGTTTTTTTTTTATTTCTAGCATTTCTATTTGATTTTTTTTATAATTTCCATCTCTTCTGAAATTAACTATCTGATCTTGCACATTGTCTACCTTTTCCATTAGAGCCTTCAACATAGTAATTGTAGTTTTTAAATTTCCCTGCCTGATAATTTCAACAGCTGTGTCATATCTAGGAAACCCTGGTGGTGTAGTGGTTAAGAGCTATTATGGCTGCTAACCAAAACGTGGGCAGTTCCAATCCACCAGGCGCTCCTTGGAAACTCTATGGGGCAATTCTACTCTGTCACTATGAGTCGGAATCGATGCCAGTGGTTTTTTTTTTTTTTTTTGGTGTCTTATCTGCATCTGGTTCTGATGATTGCTTCGTCTTTTCTGACTGATCTTTCTTGTCTTTTGGCGTGCCCTAGTTTTTGTCGATAATCAGACATTTTGTATACGCAGTAGATCCCGAGGTAAATAAGGCTTTAGTGTGAGGATTTATGTGAATCTAGCCCGGAGTTGGGTTGTGTTGTGGTTTGTTGTTCCTGTGGTTATAAGTGCTGATGGTAGTTGCTGCTATGGGCATCAGAGACTTTGAATTCCTCTAGTGATCCTTTTTGTCCCTTCTCTTGGCTTTGGGGCTTCCGTTTGAGCTGTTTTCCAGAAAGAGCCTGTCTCTTGCAGTGTTCCCTGCTCTAACCCACTGTTGTTCTTACTGGAGGCTTGTTAGCCTGCAGGTGGGGCGGGGGAGTCTCTAATATTCTCTCTCACTCTCTGGAGCCACAGGACGCCTGTGTCTTGGGGTCTGCCCTTCCTCCAGGGCTAGAACTCCCCCCATTACCTTCCCCCATCAGCAGCAAGTATCTACCAGTGTTCTCAGTCTACAGACTTGAGGACTTTTCTTATGCAGAGTAAGGCTTTTTTTTTTTTAAACTTAGATGAGACAGGGTGTTTGGGGCTGGGGTTGGGGATGTTCCCTTCCCCAGCTGTAATGGTATTTCACCAGTGCCCTCTGATGATGTCCTTCTGGGGATGAAGCCTTTAGCTCTGAATGGAATTCTTGGTGATTCCTGTTCCCTCCCCCAGTGAGCACCAAGAGTTTTCCCTGGATTTTCCCCCATCCTCCTTGGGAGAGCCAAGTGGGATTCCTAGAGGAAAAGCCTGTGGCCAGCAGTTTCACACTCTCCAGCAAGCCCACACTTGGCCTCGGGCAATTTGTCCACTTTTCTGCTGAGTCTGGCAGCTTCTGCAAGTAAGCAAATACTCAGGTCCTGTGTCTCAGGTCCAGATTTTGAAATGGCCGTTTGCTCTGCGAGCGCAGTTCTCTGTTCATTTCCACACTGGGCAGATTTTTTTCTTGCTGTAAGGATGGGAAGGAGGCTTTTGCAGCTCTCTACATTTCTGAGTGGAAACTAGGAGTCCTATTCAACCACTTTTGACCCAAAAAAAGGTCAATTTCTTGTAGTTCAACCTAACAGACTATGGAATCTTGAGTTGCTCTGCCCTTGATGGTGGTTCTCAAACTTGAGCCTGTGTCACAGTGATCCAGAGGGCTTGGGAAAACACGGCCTGTTGGGCTCCACACCCATAGTGTCTAGTTTAGGAGATCTGCATGGAGCCCATGAATTTGCATTTCTACCAATTTCTCAGGCTGCTGCTGGTGGTCCCGCTCTGCCCTATGGCATGTATTGGAGGCAGGACTCAATCTGTAAAAAAAAAAAAAAAAGCAATCTATATCTCCCGCTTATTTATCACTTCCTCAGCGGACCTCAAAGAAGTGTCGAGTGTCAACAATATGTCAACAATATGCCCACCCTTGAAAACATCCTTTCTCTAGAGTGAATCTACGAAAAAATGAATGCTTCATGTCTTAAAACAGAGGTAGCCAAGGTTTTTTAATAGTGAATGACAGTCTCAGAGATAAGGATTTATTGAGAGCCATTGTGATGCGAGATGTACTTAGGGTCTGGGTGTGGGCTGGGACTCACATACAGTACAAGTGAGGTGCCTCTGAAGGCTTCCTGCAGATTGGTTTTCTTTTGTCATGAATCCTTTCTAACGCTCCAGTTTTGTGCTTGAATTTTAGTAAAAGGTAAAACTGGGCTGCTCAAATTTATAAAATAGATTCCATTTGGCATCAATCACAATTACCAATCCATCTATTCAGTCAAGGAAGACTTATCCAGCGCTTACTATCCACCTGGCAATGTTCTAGATGCTGGGGATGCAGCAGTGGAAAAAACAAAGTCACTACAATTCATGGTGGTTCATTCCAGGAAGGGGACACAGAAAACAGACAAGTGCATACATCGGGTGTCACCCGGTGAGAAAAATGAAGCAGGGTGCAGATATGGGTGCAGGTTAGGGTTGCTCTCCTTTGGGGGGGTATGCAAGGCCTCTCTGATGAGGTGTCATTTAAGCAGAGGCCAGAAGGAAGGAATCCAGACTTGACACCTACCTGAGGTTTAAAAGGTGAATATAATTTAGGGGCAGATAGGAGGTTAGTCACTATTGTATGCTAATGTTAATTCAATAGCATGTTAACTCAGGCAAAGATTGTTTTTGCTAAAATATCTCTGGCAATTCATACCCACACTTTGACTTGGTAAATCCACTTCTAAAAATTACCTTAAGGGCAAATTAGAAACATGGACAGGGGTTTCTGCTCCACGATTGTTGACCATCTCCTTTATTTAAAACAGAACAAAATGGGAGTTAACCTAAAATGTCCTTACTCCCCCGACCTCCCCACTCTCAATCTAGATTGTTCACCTCTTCTCTGTGATTCCAAAGCATCACATGCTTATCTCGGGGGACGGGCGGGCATTTCATACATGTGTTCAATCTCTACCCATCTACTTCCCTTCGGCATTCAACAGCAGGGCCTCAGTCCCTGGCAAACTCCTGGTTCGCTCCAATTGAGACTAAGAAAGAATCAGGAAGTTCGAAGAGAATCCCTTCCATTCCTCCTAAGATGCCTCTACTTTTCTTTTGGGGCATAACCTTGGAAATGTTACTGTTTTTTTTTTGTGTGTGTGTGTGGCTTTTCTGTTTGGCTTCAGGACGGCCTGGGCAGCTTGGTTAGTTTAAAAATTTGTTTGTTAACCCTTTAAAACTTTTTAATTCATTAAAACTATAGTGAAAATGTGCGTTTCTGGGGCACCTTCCCATCAAATGGCTCAAAGCTTGCCAACAGATGTCTGCATTCATTTTCTGGAGAACTAGTAATGTTCTGTAAGGGCGGGGGTGGGGGGAAGCATTCAAGACTTAACTGATGCAACCAAGGTGCCCATCAATGGATGAATGGATAAATTATGGTATATTCACACAATGGAATATTACGCATCCATAAAGAACAGGGAGGAATCTGTGAGACATTTCATAACCTGGAGGAACCTGGAAGGCATTATGCTGAGTGAAATTAGTCAGTTGCAAAAGGACAAATATTGTATAAGACCACTATTATAAGAACTTGAGAAATAGTTTAAACTGAGAAGAAAACATTCTTTTGTGGTTACGGGAGGGGGGAGGGAGGGAGGGTAGGAGAGGGGTAGTCACTAATTAGATAGTAGATAAGAACTACTTTAGGTGAAGGGAAAGACAACACACAATACAGGGGAGGTCAGCACAATTGGACTAAACCAAAAGCAAAGAAGTTTCCTGAATAAACTGAATGCTTCAAAGGCCAGCGTAGCAGGGCAGGGGTCTGGAGACCATGGTTTCAGGGGACATCTAAGTCAATTGGCATAATAAAATCTATTAACAAAACATTCTGCATCCCACTTTAGAGAGTGGTGTCCGGGGTCTTAAATGCTAGCAAGCGGCCATCTAAGATGCATCAATTGGTCTCAACCCACCTGGATCAAAGGAGAATGAAGAACACCAAGGACACAAGGTGATTACAAGCCTAAGAGACAGAAAGGGCCACATGAACCAGAGACTTACATCATCCTGAGACCAGAAGAACTAGATGGTGCCCGGCCACAACTGATGACTGCCCTGGCAGGGAGCACAACAGAGAACCCCTAAGGGAGGAGGGGAGCAGTGGGATGCAGACCCCAAATTCTCATAAGACCAAACTTAATGGTCTGAGACTAGAAGGACCCCAGTGGTCATGGCCCCCAGACCTTCTGTTGGCCCAGGGCAGGAACCATTCCCAAAGCCAACTCTTCAGACATGGATTGGACTGGACAATGGGTTGGAGAGGGATGCTGGTGAGGAGTGAGCTTCTTGGATCAGGTGGACACTTGAGACTATGTTGGCATCTCCTGCCTGGAGGGGAGATGAGAGGGTGGAGGGGGTTAGAAGCTGGCGAAATGGACACGAAAAGAGAGAGTGGAGGGAGAGAGCGGGCTGTCTCATTAGGGAGAGAGTAATTGGGAGTATATGGGTTTTTGTGTGAGAGACTGACTTGATTTGTAAGGTTTCACTTAAAGCGCAATAAAAATTATTTAAAAAAAAGACTTAACTGACATTATTGTATCAGCCTAATTTAATTAAACCCGTTGCCATTTAAAGAGCCCTGGTGGCACAATGGTTAAGGGCTCAGCTGCTAACCGAAACGTTGGTGGTTCAAACCCACCCAGTGGATCTTCTGGAGAAAGACCTGGGAATCTGCTCCCATAAAGATTACAACGTAGAAAAAACCCTCTGGGGCAGTTTGACTCAGTCACATGGGGTTGTATGAGTCTAAATCTTCTCAACGGCACCTAACAACAACAGCCATTGAAAGAGAATAGTTCTGTGAAGCTGGTTCTCTGGGAACTCAGCTCTTCATCGGCCAGTTTTTTTCTCTTCCTACTTTTCCTCAGAAAATTCCAGATACAATGTAATGGACCACCTTGCTCTATTGTTTGATTGAAGTATCACCTGTTGCTCCACTAAGAAAAAGGAATTGCCCATCTTACTGTGAATTCCAAATTCTCAAGCATGAGAAACACACACAGTTATCTGGGCCAATTAAAAAGGCATGAAATAAAACCACCTCTGGGACCTGCATCTACTTCATGGATTCTATTTGGCTTCAGGGGCCACGTTCTGCTCCATGTGTTGGGAACCAAGCTTTGGTGACCTTTGGGGCAGAACTAGGAAAGGCATGAAAGGTTCACCCCCTTAAGAGACGTGACCCCTTTCTCTTTCCTTACATCACTGACAAACATTAATTTCTGGCTGGGAAAGAATCTCCTTGGCCTTGGCCATCTTGTTTCTTCATTAGAACTAATTCTGGGAACAGGCCACAACACCTTCTTCTTCCCTGGGCTTTAGTCCTAAACTCCAAGCCCTCCCTCTGTGGGACACTCCGATCAGCCACGCTGAACACCCGTCACCCACATGGCCATTGCTTTGTTACAGTTCTCATTTGTACAAAACCAAAGAGAAAAGCTTTTCACCAAGCACTCTTGGTGCTAAAACATCTTGACATTACTTTGTACTAAAATAACTAGAGGGCTAAAACCTAATCTAATACAAAAAGGGGACAATGATGACCTCAGGTTACAATGCAGAGGACGTTGTAGAACCTGGGGATTATTTTTACTTAGACCCTGGCAACTATGAGCAATAAATTATATACCATGTGGTTTTCCCACAAAGGAGCTGGTTATGAAAGGAAATAAAACCCCACCATTAGCAACCAAGACACTCGCGGATGACAGACACAGACTGTCTTTATGGGAGAAAACAAAACATGTACTTGGTATGTTTCCTATAGGGCTATGCACGAATAAAGATGACTTTACACAATTATTCAAATAGTGATAATTTAATGATTTTTATGTGAAAAATTTTATACCTAACTAGCACTTTCTGCTGAAATATGAATATAAAGTTGAACAATTTAAAAAATGGAATTCACATCCGTCCACGGCTTTTAATGGATTATTTCTGCTCACGTGGGAAAGATGGGTGAGAAGGGCACTATTATATTTCGTGTCTCCTGAAGACACTTCTGTAAATCAACTTGTGTAAAATGGAGAAAAATAGTTTGTATTCCAAGAAATCATTCCTCTTGGACCATGACAACTTTGAGCGAAAATATTTTCACAAAATTTCATTTTAATCATCCTCTTTACAAAGCACAATACTTAAGACTTTTCTAAATACAACTTTAGAAAATGAAGCAAAAAAATAATCTCCAAGAGATGCCTGATAAGAGTCCATGCTGAACGCAAAAGATTTGTTTTAAAAGTGATACTTCCAAGCTTTTCGATATTCTTGATGGGTCCCTTTTGCAAAGTAAAGAGTAAAGATGGAGGCTGTCCAGGTGGCTCGCCCAGTTCCAAGATGCGTAATCCTCTTGCCGGTTAGCCTTGGAGGCAGTAATGAAGCTGGATACACCAACTCCTCCTTCTAGAATGGCTTCTCCCTCCCTCCATGTACAAAGGAAGCCAATGGTTGCTGAGAGGGGATGACACCAGCCCTCTATGTTGCATGTTGCCAGTGCCCAACAATGGCTCTCCAACCCCTCAACCTATTAACAATCCTACTCAGTATACACATTATACAAAACCGTATCATTAGAGATTTTCAAGACCAGTGAATGCAAAATCCAAACGTCAAAGACTCCAATCTGCATTCCTCTGTGAGGTGGTGGGAAATCTCTGAAGGCTTTACGTTTAACGTAAAAATACTTGAAATGGTCAAGGGCAAGGGAATGTTTGACAGTGACCTACGAAACTTGGCATTCTTGGCCCCAAGCCCAATGAGACCAAGGCTGCTGAAAAAGGTAGTCTAGCCAGGCCTGGGATCTGAGGGTGTGAGGTTGCTTTCTTTATACATTCCCTTCCCTTAAGTGTCTCAGCCCAGGAAGACCGGGGTGGTCTGGTAGGGCTCTGCAAACCCTCAGAGGGAAGCAACAGCCTCCAGCGGGCATGCGCATTCGTAGTAGGGTGGATGTGTAGTAGGGTGGATGTGTAGTAGGCAGATGTAGTAGGTAAGAGGAAGGTGGGGGAAGGGAGGGAGAAAGAGAAAGAGACACCGATTGGTAACTCTTTCAGTGATCAATAACATGGGGTGACCTTTTTTTTTGCATCATTCCTTCTGTGTTAACCAATTCCTATTCTTTGCAGTTGTGTAAATTTATTGATGTTTAGTAGTTTCACTATAAAACTCAGGAAATAGATGAAACAGCTTTCTAGAAACACAGAAAAACATCTTTGGGGGCCACTAAGGGATACCCCCAGTCCCCAACAATCTTGCAATACAGTATGCCCCTTATTTTTGGCTAAGTTTGAGCAAACAATAACATAGCCTAAGGCTGAGCTGTTCATTTGCTACAAAGATAAAGCGGACAAACAAACATGTAGTTCCTTGGGAAGGAGAAAGCAATTCCATAAATGCAAATAAGAGCCAAGGGCTAGGCATCAACACGACCCTCCCCCCATTCTCTTTGACCTGAGGAAGGGGTTACAAAAGCAAGGCAAAGGACATTCTGTGGCTCCAGTTTAAAGGATGACACACACAGATAACCTAGTGCAGGAAATAACACAACTTTCCCCCCTGGTGTTCACTTGCATTTTACTTTATTTATTTTTGCTTTAATAATGCATATTCTGTTCACGCAAAAGGTGCAAAGGACAGGAGGCAAGGGTTTGACTTGGCAGGTGAAAAATCAAGCAGGGGTGACATTCTAGTTTCATGAACAACCAAAACCCAGGAGAAACTTCAAAGTCACAGCTGGTACCACCTAGCACTCCCAATTTCACAGCTGTCTCCTCTTCGGACCTTTGGCGATGGTGAGGGAAGCTTTGAAGACAGTGGCCTCTAGTGGACTTTAACAAGTGGCTAAGTAAACTTTTTTTTTTTTTTTTTGGATCATGGTAGCTGCATCACAAAAGCTCCAATCCAGAGGGTGGTAAAAAGAAGGCACAGATCATTGCAAACACCAGATTTTCTCTTTCTCTTTTTGTAAATATACCAACACAGAGAAGCTAAAATTGATCTGAGGGTGGTGGACTTTGTTGGCAGCAGGAAGGGATGGGATGGACCTAAAATTGCATACGTAATACAATCCTAAAGGGGAAAACAAAGCGAGGCAGCTTGCGGCCTGAAGCAAAAGAAGGGGATTCTCACTCCTGACTTATGTGTAGTACAAACACTGGAGGGGTCTGGGACAAAACACGATTAAAAAAATCAAAAAATTATAAAGCTTGTAAACGAAGAACCGGAAATTACATTTTATTCATGGAAAATATCATCAAAATAGTACCACTATGGACTAAACTGCCTGAGTTTTCATTTCGCGTTGAGATCTCAAGGTAGAAAAGCCTTTAGCACAATTTGCTCTGTCGAAGTGCCAGACCCAGGGCTACACCATGGGATAGATTCTCCTCTTGGATGGAATTTGTGTTGTGCTATCAAGACTTTTGTGCTAATCTTTCACACAGGGATATATGGAGGCAAACCTTTCATCTTTTGGCACAAGGTTATTTTGGCTGGGGCGGAAAATTTGAGTCTCTGACTCAGGATGAAAAATGCAACATTTCATTGATCAAGTATTCATTTTGATTGAAGAGCTTTCTTTATGTCGTTAACTTCCATCTATAAAGGAAAACAGAACCACACAGTCACATGGAGTTGGCGGGTTTTCTATACGCTGGAAGATGATCAACCTGGGTATGTTAAAAGAAATCAACCTGACAATTCTACAGGCGAAGTGGTGTCTGGATGAAGAGTTGACTAAGATACTAGACATGGCCCATGCCTAAGGAATAGGCACACGGACTCGATGCACCAGGAAACTGTGGCTATTTTCACTCTCAGGCTACCAATACCCAAAGTTGGTCAAAAGCAGCAATGAGTCCAGCTGCCTGGCCAGAGGAACTGCCAGACCATCTGGCAGTGTTGGGCTGGGCCTGGGGTGTCTGTCAGTGTCCCCAAAGTGATGACGAGCAGGTGCCATCCTTTTCTTAAGCAGCATGGCTCCCACTCACCCCCGAGGGCTCCAAGTGCATTAAAGCTGAACTCCTGCACACACTGCCATTTGGTAAACAGAGTCGCATTAGAGACTAGAAGGGAACAGAGCTTTGATGTCCTGGCAGGACTGACATGCCATCAGGGAGAAATAAAGAACTGAAGAGCAAGTGTGGACAGCTGTGGTCCCTGGGGTCCCAATGACCACACGGCAGAAGCCAGCTGGTCACAGGGCCTCCCCAGTGCCATGTCTTCTAGCAGTTACTATAATGATGCCTCCTGGAAACTGGCAAAACTTTCCACAGAGCAGATGTTTAAGATAAATCCTAAATGAGAAGCCCAACTGAGGGCAAGTTTACTCATGTCTCCCTTTCCCAAGATTTCCTGGATCCCAGAAAGGATGTGAAGTGAGCCTACACAATTCTAAGAAAATTGTCACAGGGAGCGTGTCTAAATCTGCAGAGAAATAACAATCAATTATCTTCAAATTAAAGCCCTGACGCTGCTCCCACCCTCAAATGAACCGCTAGGCCTCAAGGGCAGCAGGACTCTGGGGGACCCACCTGCAACCGAAGCCGGATTTTCTTCTCTTCATCCAACTCTGACAGTAACTGCTTAATCTCTCGTCTGAAAAACAAACGGCAATGAAATTAAACAGAAGCCCAGACTTCCCCCGTGAGAGATAACAAATCTTTCATTAACACCGCAAAATAAATCTGACCCTTTTACAAAGAAGTGGACAAAACATTATTTAATTTTTGTATTCTTGTTGCTTAAAATTTGTTGCCGGAAGAAAGGCTTGCCATTATTTCTTGGCTCCCAAAACATGTTGCCATAAAATGCTAGGTATGGAACTGGCCTTTGAGACTCCTTAGTTCGAGCCTTCTCATTTAGATGGGGAAACTGAGGCCCAGAGAGGCGGTATGGCTTGCCCAGTGACTAGACTCCAGGTGTCCAGGCTCGTGTTCTGCTGTCTTCCCTTTCACTACCCATTTCAGAATCACTGGTCCTTAAATGTACTTACATAATAAATTTCGTTTCCTTTATTTTCACAGTTTTAAATTAAGAAAAGGCTACTGGTATGTTTTCACTGATTCTCGCAAAATCCTACAAATAGTAATACCCTAAAACTTGGAGGTAAATTAACTGAAGTAACGATGTCTGACAACCACGTAGTAGAGGCAGTGGACAGGAGTTAGGGTACACAGTCCAATGCCCTTCCCAACAATAGACGACAAAGCGGCAAAAACCCAATCATTTCACCATCTGAGGGTGCTATACTTCGGACACTTCAATCATTCAAACATTGTCAGAGAGGTGTTCTCCATTTTAAGGTATTAAACACTCCGCTTTACATGCAGATTTTTTGAAAACCAAGAAGCCAAGCCTGCAGAAGCAGCACAGTAAACAAGGCAGATGTTATAGGCCACTCACTCGCTCCGATGAGCACCGTGACGCTCCCTATGCTTGGCACAGCGCCCTGGCACTGCTGTCGACACGTCGGGTTATCGATGTGACTAAGTTGAGACTGCTGCATTTAGTCAAGCACACATGACGCCCAAGATCTCAGTGGGCACCACTTAGGGTGTAGAAAAGAAGCAGAAGATGAGTTCCTGAGCAAACCTCATGGCCCCAGGGAAACCACAGCATGCAAAGCCCCGAGTCATCCAGCTGGGGGGAGTGAAGGAAGTCACTAAGTTTTGAACACCAAAAATGGATGGAAGTCCACGAAGAGGAAGGAAGATGGGGAAAGTGATGGAGAAGAGCCAGGGCAGAAGCAGGGAGGGGAAAGCCAGTACACTGGGGGAGGGAAGGGAGGCTGTGCAGACTTGAGGTGAAGGCTGAAACTGACACCAAGAGCTAAAGTGGGAGCCCGGTGGGGGCCCAATAGCCCTAGGCTGGGGAAGGCTGGGAAAGGCCTTGGAGGAGGGGCAACCAAGAGGTGTTGACTGAAGACGCTGGTTGGGGCAGGATGACCCTGGCCAACTATGTGCAGGCTTCATAGTGGGGATGGGGGTGGTGGCAGCACCAGTGGTTCTGAGCTCAGAGGTAGGCTCAGGCCATTTTACACGTGCAAATTCCAGTCACCTCTCAGAGGATTAGACACTGGGGTCAAAAGGGCTGAAGCCTTGGGTTCAGGTCCCTCTGAGCCAATGATGGTCCTGTTTGCCCACTAGTGGGCGAAGGGAAGCAGGAAGGCCATAGCATGGTGAGGTCAGCCAGGCCCTCAGGACTCAGAGCTGCAGGGAAACAGTGGCTCCGGCCCAGGCAACGCACTGCCTTGGGAATGAGCACTGCTCTTTCCCATTGGCCCTGGGGGCATCATCAGGGTGTGTGGAACTAGCAGATCTTTGGGCTCTCTGGCCTCAGGTCATGCCCACAGGGCACCAGGAAGTGGGCAATAATGACACTAACAACAGCAGCCTACAAGCATGAGTCCTGACTTGGGCCAGGCCTGGTCATGTTCTTTTCATTCATCGTTGACAGTGTTGACAACCACCCTGCACATGGCAGAAAAGCCCTAGTTACTCCCACTTTCCACAGGAGGCACCCGGGGTCAGGGAGGCTAAATCATTTGCTTCAGGTGGATGGCTGATTAGTGTTAGAGCCAAGAGTCTGCACCCAGATGTGTCAAAGGTGCAGGCCTTTGTGCATTTGGAGATTCCATTCCTGCGTGAAGGGACTGACGTGGGTCTCATCACTGCGTTGACAATCTGCACGAGGCGCTTACAAAAGCCCCAGAGCTGTCAATACGCAAGAGAGTAAAGTTCTACCAGAACTTGGGAACAGAAATCACTGTAAGATTTAGAGGCAGATGAAGCTGAAGAGCTCCTTGACACCACTTGCTGAGGGGGTCAAGTCCCCTCCTCAACCCCAGAGATTCCGGTGATCTGTCAGACAAGCCAGCCCTTTTGTACAACCAGTGGGATTGGGGATGGTGTTCTAGAATCTACAAAGGCAGGCTCAAGGCCCGAGGGCTGGGAGCAGCTGGGAGTGGGAAAAAGAAGGGGGACCGCAGGGCAAGATGGGAGGATGGTGAGAGAGATGTGGTGGGGCGTGAGGAGGGCAAGGCAGGGAGAGGAGGAAGAAAATCCAGCAGCAATGAAGAATTTCCAGAAAGGACAAGCAGCTCAGGCGGCTGTGGCAGGAGCCCCCTGGGCTGGGTAGGTAGTCTTAAAAATAGCTAACCATGTGGCAAGCGAGAACTAGGGGCCACACAGTGTCCTCAGGCTTTATGAGTAGGGACTTGTTGAGCGCGCCTAAGAACCCCAGGAGGGGCATTATCTCAGGGTTAAACAACAACAAAAACTAAACTCATTGCCATTGAGTCAATTCTGACTCACAGCAACCCTATAGGCAGGGCAGAAATGCCCTGTAAGGTTTCCAAGGCTGTAAATCTTTAAGAACGCAGACTGCCACGTCTTTTACCTGCTGAGTGGCTGGTGGGTTTGAACTGCTGACCTTCTGGTTAGCGGCCAAGCACTTAAGCACTATGCCACCAGGGCTCCTTATCTCAGGGTTACAGATGAGAAAATGGAGATGGGGAGGGCTTCAGTGACTGGCCCAAGGTCACATGGCTCATGAGAAGCCAGGCTGAGACTGGAACCCCACCCATCTGGCGGAACTTGTGTTCTTAACCACTTGCCAACCTGCTCCATGGCTCAGCCCTGTGGTGAGGGCTGACCTGGACTTGGATCCTCCGAAGCCAGAGACATGCCTTGGGCAGCTGGCAACATGCTGGCGGCCTGGCCCAAGCAGCCCAAGATGGAGTAAGGTTCCAGGGCTGCTTAACCCCAACCCCTCTGGAAGCCTGGCAGCCTGGGAAGAAAGCCCACACAAGTGGTGGCTGGCACTCTGTGAGCGGGAGACTTGCTGGTGGCCACTGTTTTCTTCAGGTAGGACATATGAGGTGGAGGCTGCATGTCCCCACTGCCCTCGACGCTTTCTCTCACTGACACCTCTCCCTGGTGAAATCCTCTAAGACCCAGAGTCATGTTCCCTCCAGCATAAAGAAATTTTGACTAGGAATGCAGTTTGGCCAAGTGGGTGGCGCTCTGAACTGGAGGTCGGGAGGCCTGCATAGGAGCCCCTACTTTGCCTCCAAGACACTGTGAGGTCGTTTCTGGGCCTCAGTGCCCCCATTTCTGAGGGCCCTGCTCCCCCTGACCATCTTTGCCAACTTTCTGTTGGCTGTCTTCTCTTCTGTATGCCATTCAGATTGTGACTTCGCTGAGGGCAGGCACTGTCTCTCCCATGGCTTGAGCGTCTCTGACATTTCCCAGAATGGTGCCCGCCTCACTCCTGAATTAACTTACCTCTGGTGTTGCCCTAGAGGTGGGTTTCTTAAAGTTTGTTCCTGTGCCACATGCATCAGCCTCATGTGAAGAGCTTGGTGTTAAAATGCAGAGTTCTAAGCCCTGCCTCAGCCCTCCTGGATCTGACTCTCAGAGACCCAGAACCTGACTTCTGAACGGGCTGCTCTGTTTGGAAGTCTGAGAACCACTGTCTTGGGATGTTGTGGGGCTGTGGGGTCAATGTCTTGGCAAGGGACATGTGTCATGTGGACATGGATGGGGCCGTTGGGTACCCAAACCTGTAATACCCAGAGCCAGAATGGAGCTGTGGACTTTAACAAGATGTAAGTTAGGGGCAACCTGGCTGGCTCCGGGTGGCCCTCTCTAGTATCATCCTGCTGGTTCTGGATATTATCTGACAAATCCCTCCTAGGTAGGGGTAAGTCCAAGAGGCCTCGGTTTCATATAACACTTCCCAGCCTGAGTGGAACAGAACTGCTTAGAGCCACATTCCTCAAACTACATTCCATGCAGCACCAGAACTCAGATGCTGTAGAAAAAAGGGTTCTGCGATTAAGCACGTTTGAGAAACACTGCGTACTCAACTTCCCTCCATCCTCCTGATATACAGTGAAGGCTCTGAGCAGTCCTTCTGAGAAGAAACGAACTTTGTTTAACCCAGTTATTCCCCAAAGTATCTGACCATGAAACACTTCAGGGCCCCCCAGCCCCGTGGGGTGGAGGCAGGGTACTGCTTCTGCCCAGTGCCAGTTCCTGCTGCCGCCCCTTGCCACCTCATGATTCACAGCTGTCCCACACAGCCCTGAATCTGCCCTTGCTGTCCTCTCCATCTGGTGGGCCACTTGGCAGTTCTAGTTCATCTTTCAAAATCCTCCTCAGGAAACACCTCCTTAAGGTGTCTCCTGATTCCCTCAAGAGTGAGCTAACTGAGCCCCAAACTCTGTGCACCTTAGTTTACCTAAGATTAGGGCCGCCATGCTTCTGATTTCTTTTACCAGTGTCGTCATCGCACAAGGCATTCTGTGAGACATCGATTATGGTATATGTTTTTGTTTATAGGTCTTTCTCCCCACCTCTCTTGGGGGAGAGCGCGTGTGTAGGCATGAACAGAGAAACTCCCTCCCAGCTTCATGGTGAGAACATTTTGCCGAGTGTAAAGTCTCAGGTTTAAAGATGCCCTACGCCTTTTTCATGCAATATGGCCCCTAAATGCAAGCCAATTAGTTCATCTGGCAGCTAACTGAAGCAACTGCAATTTTGCTGATACTGGCGGGAAAACTGGCTCTTGAACGTATTGAGAAACGGCGCATGTGAACATTGTTTCATGGGTGCTACAAGGGATTTTCCTTTGAGCATCCTGCTGAGAGCATCAGGCCCAGGATGGCCTCGCCCCTGCACACGCCCTTCCTGCCTGCAGTAGGTCCAGTGTAAACACCACGGAGCTGTGCTCAGTGCAACCTCTCTGTCCATCCTAGCCCTCCACCACAGGGAGGCCCTGGGCCACAGGAGCAGCCCAGGGCAGGAAAAAGGGTCCCTGCACTTACTTCTGCTGGTCCTTCATGGTCTCAATGATGCTCCTCAGCTCACGGACCTGCGTCCTCAGCTCCTCCACGGCTGCCTGGCTGCTGGCCGCAGGCTCCATCTTTGGTTTTCCTTCCGTGCCAAACAGAGACGGGGAGTTGGCTCTGTGTCCGGCTGTTCCCAAAGAGGACGAGAGGGGGGAGGGTGCTGCCGCGGACAATGGGGCTGGCCCACCGCTTGCAGACATGGCCCCTGGCTTGGGCGGCAGGGAAGCTTTGTTGTCCGACACCTGTGACGAGGGAGGAGAGAGGGTCAGAGCCAGGAAGGCATGTGCTGTGCCCCCTGTCCTGGGGAGCAAGCCCTCCCCACTGCTCTCCACAGTTCCCACCACTCTCTACTTCCTCCACAGCCACAAAGGGCCTGCTTGGTGCAGGCAGCCCCCCTTCAAGTGCCTTCTTCCATGTATTTTATGTTTAACCGCCTTTTTGGATAGGTAGTTATTAACTGGTTCAATGTACATGCACAGAGCCTAGCTACATGTCAGACTCCCCAAACTCAGAAGTGAGCAAGACACTCTCCTGGCACTCGAGCAGCTCAGAACCCAGCAAAGTGCAGGCAGGGAGGCAGGCAGGCAGACAGACATTACACTGCAGAGGAGTGAGAAAACCCACACCAGAGAAGGGAGGCAGGCAGAGCGGGCCATGGAAATGCAGGAGAGGGGCCAGCCACCCGGAGGAGGAGCTGACAGCTCCGTCCTGGAGGAGGACTAGGAGATGGCCAGTAGAAAGGAAGGCTGGTTGGAGAAGGACATTCTAGGAAGGAGGGACGCTAGAGGCAAAGGTCTAGAGACCGGAGAACAAACTGCATTTCTGGAAGAAGGCGGATTAGCAGGGCTGGAATGTAAGAGGGGCAGAAGAGAGGTGGGGTGGGTGGTAGAAAGGGCTTGTTGACAGGTTAAAAAGATTGTGTGTCAAGCTAGATGACTCTGGCTGTAGAAGGGCCTTGCAATTGGCAAGGACACCTGCTGGGAGACTCTTGAACAATGGAAGACAGAAATGGTGAGGGCTAGACCTAGGCAGTGGCCAAGGGGATGGAGAGAAGACAGCTTTGAGGTGTGGGTGGCAGGCTCATCCACCACAGTGCTGGGCGCTGTTTCAGATACCGGGTGGGGAAATCGCCAGAAGAGGTGGAAGCCAGGGGGATGGAAAATACAGAAGCAAAGAAGAGGCCCAATGATGGGGTTCTGGGAATCTCCAAGTTTAAGCGGTGGGGAAAGAGTGGCGAGAGAGGTAGAAGCAAGACCAGAAGGGGGTTCTGAGTTACCGGAGCCTCCTGGAGAAGTCCCCAGAAAGAAAAAGTGGTTGAATAAGTGGGTCAAAGGTGCTATGGGTAAAACTGGGGGAGCCCATTTGGTGGAGCAATGAGGACAGATACCTGATGATGGCAGGCTGGTGCCTGATGGGAGGTGAGGGGTGCAGCCTGCAAGTTTAGAGCTCTCTTTCTAGAAACTCAGCTAAGGAAGGGAGGAGAGAGAGAGGGTGCCCATGCAGAAGCCTCAGGAGCGGACAGAATCAAGGAGGGCCTTAGTTTGCTTTCAAAGATGATATGCTCAGAGAAAGAGCCAACAGGGCCAGGCTGAAGACCAAGGGGACAAGAAGGGGACGACTGATGGAAGACTATTCTGAGGCAGCCAGGAGGGCACAGGCAGAGGGAAGGGTCACAGGGCCAGGGGCAGGAGGGAAGAGAGGCACCTGGTGGGCCCAGGGGAGGAGGTGGAAGGGGAGTTGGCAGACAAGAGGGGAGGAGGGAAAGCAGTGAGCTAGGATCGGCGGGTAGATTTTTGCCTCCTGTCCTGTCTTGTCTCCATGTGAGTGACAGGAAGTTGAGGCTGGTGGTGACGCCTGGCCACCACCCCAGGGCAGGAGCCAAGAAGGGGCTGGGCTGGCGTGGTGAGAAGGGAGAGCAGACTTGGGCTATGCTAGAGGGAGAGGCCGGGCAGAGGGAGTAAAGGCAGATGGGCTATCGTTCCCAGCCTCTCTGCTTGCCTGCCTGCTGCCTGCTTTTTCTCTGCCAAGTTACCATTGAGGGAAGCGCTCTCTGCAATCTAGCCATGCGGTGCCTCCACGTTAGTAGGAGTTAGAGTACAAGGGAAGAGGAACTGACATTGACATTGGGGGATCCTGGTCACAGGCCTGACATCATGGGCTAGACAATTCAAATGAGGATCAACGGGCCCACACATTTTACTGAGCAGGAAACTGAGGCTTAGAGAAGTGGCTGAGTAACCCTCCAAGTCTCACAGCTAAGCATCAGCAGAACAAAGGGGGTTCAGTCCCTTCCTCCATCAGCCAGACTCCTTTCGCCCACTGTGACTGTGGCTGCTGGTATCTGGCGATACACTCCCTGTTCCTATTTTCTTTGCTTATTTCCTACTCTTGGGGTCCTGCTTTTCCCATTTCCCACCCAGCATCCTTCTGTACCTGCCAACCCACCAATTCCCTTGTTGTTGTTGTTAGGTGCCATCGAGTCGATTCTGACTCACAGCAACCCTATGTACAACAGGACACAACACTGCCCGGTCCTGCACCATGCCCACAATCTTTGCTATGTTTGAGCCCATCATTGCAGACACTGTCATCCATCTTGTTGAAGGTCTTCCTCTTTTTTGTTGACCCTGTACTTGTAAGGGTCATGTAGTGTAACATGATTCCCTTACACTAATATAATTCCGGGCACTTCTCGAATTAACGATTCTCTTAATGTTTCCTACAGGACTCACTCTCCTGGGCCTGTGCAGCTTTTATAAGCCTCAAAGAGTATACGCCACCACAGGCCCTGAGCAAATTAGCTCAAGTGCAATTTCCAGATACAAAGAAGAGCATGATAGGACAACTCTGGGGACATGAAATACACTAACAGGATACCAACCAAACCAAACCCATTGCCAATGAGCTGATACTGACTCAAACTGACCTTACAGTACAGAATAGAACTGCCCCATAAGGTTTCCAAGGAGTGGCTGGTGGATTTGAAATGCCAATCTTTTGGTGAGCAGCCGAAAGCCTAACCACAGCGCCACCAGGGTTCCACTAATAGGAAAACCAAAAAACCAAACCCGCTGCCGTTGTGGCAACTGCGACTCATAGCGACCCTACGGGACAGAGTAGAACTGGCCCATAGAGCTTCAAAGGAGTGGCTGGTGGATTCAAACTGCTGACCTTTTGGTTAGCAGCCAAACGTTTAACCACTGGCGCCATCAGCACTAATAGGATAAAACCAAAACCAAAACTGGTGCCATTGAGTCGATTCCGACTCATAGCGACCCTGTAGGACAGAGTAGAACTGCCCCATAAGAGTCTCCAAGGAGCGCCTGGCAGATTAGAACTGCCGACCCTTTGGTTAGCAGCTGTAGCACTTAACCACTACGCCACCAGGGTTTCCACGAATAGGATAGAATTGTGGAAACCAGAACTGTGACAAACTGCTGTCCACCAGTAGGTGTCACTATAGACACACCCCAGGGACCTCAGAGAACACAACTGTAGGTACTTCTCTGGAGTCACCAGAAAGCACTAGTCGAAACCAAATTTCTACAAATGGAATCCTTTGATAATGGAAGAATTCAGTTGTGTGAAAAATTACAATTGATCAAGAAAATCCATACCTGTAAATTCTTAAATCTTTGAGAAGGAAAACCCCACATAATCTTTGATTTCTTTTTTAAGTCCTGCTTCAAATGTCTTAAAAAATGGCTCTGGTTTTCTGTTTTTAGACAGAAAAAGACATTGCTAACACTTATAGAAAATAATTCCAATTGACTGGGTTCTGTTAATACGAGAAAATGGAATTTTAAAATCTTGGTTCATACTCATAGGAAGAAGAGAACTTGTACAGGGTGCACCTCTGAAGCCACACACAGTAGCTAACCAATGTTTTGTTTCTCACAAATCAATAACAAAATAGCTATGCCATTCCCTGGGTATGCAGAGAAATTAAAATGCTTTCAGACTAGAAATGTACCCTGAACGACAAATCCAAATCAGCTCCTTTAAGAGACCCCATTTGTTATTTGCATTTACCAATTGCCCACTATAATTTCTGACACTACCAGCTTTGAACATAAAAGTCCAGCTCTGCGGGCAGAGGGCACATTGTTTAATATATTCTTTCTAGGCACCTGTAGGCTTTTAAAGTTATTTTGGCTGTTGGTGAAGGAGGCGGTGGCGGTGGCGGTGGCGGTGGCGTGCTTGTGTGTGTACCGGCATTTGTGTATGTGTGTTTGACAGTATGGAGCGGAAGCTGAGCCAGAGGAGAAAATAACATGGGAAATAAATAACTGAACCTGTATCTCAGGGATCCTGCCAGCTGTGGAGGCTCTGTAACATGCCTCAAGGATTTTGATGACTAAACTCATGACTGTCACTAAAGAATGACAAATGCCTGCACTTTCTGCCCATCCTAGTTTGGTTTACAATGTACACATCTACATGGGAACGGATGGGAATGAAGGGAAGAGGAAAGGCTATAGTAACTACATTTCTTCAAAGCCTGTCTTTAAAGCCTGCATGGAAAGGCAGGGCTTCCTTTGCTGTCAGGACACCTAGCTGGGCTGGTCACTCACTTGGGATATGGTAACAGTCTTTGACGTTTTCTTTGACGCGTCTGCTCCTCTGTGCGCAAGTGAAACGTGTTCCTCTTTCTCTTCTTCTGGACTTGGAGAGTCAAATATATCAGGGCTTGAGAGGGACGACTGGATAAGGCCAAAAGAAAATGCGGTCAGAATTACACCTTAGCTGACGGAGCTTTCCTTAGTATAATGCTGTACACTTTTCAAAGCACTTCTCGATGCTTCTATTTTGTTTCCTCAGTATAACCCCAGGAGGCAGAAAGTGTGTGGATATCTGTTTACTGGAGACAGTCGCGCAGCTCATTAGTGGTAGAACTGGGACTAAGAACTACGGTTTCCTAAACCAGGAATCTTTCCACTGCTCCCTGGACTCTTTTTCCATCGATGCCCATCAATTAATTCACCCATTTCATCATCCATCCTTGCCTGCTCCCTCCCTCCCTCCTTCCTTTCTATAAAGATCTGCTATTGTGTGCCAGGCACTGTGTGTGGTACTGTAGACTGCATGGTGCACGTCATACAGGGTCCTGCCATCCCAGGGCTGATGGTCCAGTGGGGAAGGACAGACAGGTCAACAGGAGGCTGCCTCTAGCTGTCCTCTACTTCATCCCTTCGGGATCACAAAATCTGCTGCCTACTGACAGGCCCTAAAAGGACGTGTCTGAGGGGAACCCGTTTCCTGGGGAAAGGGATCAACAGGCCTGCTGCCCAGTGTCCAGAGCCTGAGAAAACAGGTTTGCCTGCCAGCACAGCAAGCTCATGTCTCACCTGGCACCTGCTGCTAATCTCTGCCCTCATTACTGCTGACAATCAATATCCATTTTGGAGTCTATATTTGCTGAGGTATATTCAAAAAGTGGCATCTTGTTGGTAGAATAGTGGGATAACATCACTACCCTCTCTGCCTCACTGTGAAGATCGAATAAGCTGGGTGAACGTGAGACAACTCACTGAAATTCACCTAGTCAGAAATGATTATTGTACTAGAATGTTCCTATTTTAGGACAAAACAGATGAAAGTAAGAGTTCCCATAGCAAGGATTCTTTTTCCTAAATTTATTTTTTTGTTGTTGTTGAGAATATACACAGCAAAATATATACCAATTCAACAGTTTGTGTGTACCATTTGGTGACACTGATTACATTCTTCGAGTTGTGTGACCATTCTCACCCTCCCTTTCTGAGCTGTTCCTCTCTCATTAACATAAACTCACTGCCCCCTAAGGTTCCTATCTGATCTTTCGAGTTACTGTTGTCAACTTGATCCCATATAGAGCATTAAAAGAGCATAATGCTCAAGGCAGACCTTTTTTTTTTTACTAGTTAGCTAAACTATTGCTTAGTTTTAAGAAGACTTCAGAGGATATTTTTGGTTTAAGGTTTAAAGATTATTCCAAGGCAATGGTTTCAGGGGCTCATCCATCCTCCACGGCTCCAGAAAGTCTGGAGTCCATGAGAATTTGAAATTCTGTTCTGCACTTTCCCCTTTTTGATCAGGATTTTTCAATGGAATCTTTAATCAAAATGTTCACTAATGGCAGGTGGACACCATCTAGTTCTTCTGGTCTCAGGGAAAAGGAGGCGGTTGTTCATGGAGGCAATTAGCCACACATTCCATAGCCTTCTATTCCTGACTCTCCTTCTTCCTCTGTTGCTCCAGGCAAATAGAGACCAATTGCTGTGCCTTGAATGGCTGCTTGCAAGCTTTTAAGACCCCAGGAACTACACAACCAACTAGGAGGTAGAACAGAAGCACTAAACACATTATTAGGCCAGTTAACTGGGATGTCCCATGAAACTATGACCCTAAACCTCCAAATCGAGGAACCAAATCCCACGAGGTGTTTGGTTGTATATAAGCAGCCTTGGAAGCTATTCTTTTCTGTTGTTGTCATTGTAAATGTATCTATGATACAACTTAGCAAGGATTCTTTTTACACAACGAATCTTCCAGAGATATCTTTGGGTGAGCTCATATTCACCCTCACCTCTATGCCTTCTACCCCTTACGGTAGAAGGAGAGTCTCGTTTAGAATCACCACTCGGCGCCATTAGAAAACCATCACATCTACCGATCCTGTTTGTTTTGTTACTAAGGCAGAAACCTAATGCATTTTAGGGAATTTGTTAAGCAAAATCTTAAATTTAAGAAGTCTTGTTTGTTAATCTTCATTCAATCTGAAAATCCAATTACCTAGAATACCCTCCCCTCTCAAGCTTTCCTATTAATCTAGGCTTAACTGCTTAACCACCTTGCAAGGCCTGCATCATTTCATTTTGAGATTCTATTCAAAAAGCCGCTTTCCTCTTACACAGCCTATGGTTCGTGAGCTGCCAATCACAGCTTGCTCTTTGAATCCTATAAATGTAATAGCTCTAACTAGGGTGAGAGGCCACCAGCTGGGGAATCATGACTGGTGCATTTCCTCAATCATTTCCCCCAGTGGCCTTTTATGAAATACGCTTACGTATACTAATCCCATTTTGCCATCAAAAACCTACGGGTGCAAGCTGCAAAAAGAGTAAATATGAATTCAATGTCCACATCCATATGGGAATGGATGGGAATGAAGAGAGGAGAGTATAGTAATTACATTTCTTCAAAGCACAAATGTATCCTGTTGTCTTAAGTCTGCAAATACAATTGCTTCATATAAAGTTCCAAGCTTTAAGTCACTGTGCTACAAGCTTCCTACAGGCAGGGGCTATGGACATATCACTCTCAGTTGTAGCGTTGGTGACTGGCATATAGCAGACAGTGTCAGTAAATACCTGTTGAATGAGTGAAAGAACAAATAAACTTATGTGAAGACAAGATGCCTTTACTGCATTTCCCAAAATACACAGGAACTACCAGACATAGGATGCACGGGCCAAGGGTGGGGTAAAACAAACAAACAAACAAACAAATCAAACCCATTGCCACTGAGTCAATTCCAACTCTTCATGACCCTATAGGGACAGAGTAGAACTGCCCCACAGGGTTTCCAAGGCTGTAATCTTTGTGGAAGCAGGCTACCACATCTTACTCCCTCAGAGTGGCTGGTGGGTTAGAATTGCTGACCTTTTGATTAGTAGCTACGCGCTTAACTACCACACCACCAGGATTCCTTAAGGTGGGGTCATGTTGCCATCAAGTCGATTCCAACTCATAGCGACCCTATAGAACAGAGGAGAACTGCCCCATAGGGATTCCAAGGAGCACCTGGTGGATTCGAACTGCTGACCTTTTGGTTAGCAGCCATAGCTCTTAACCACTAAGCCACCAGGGTTTCCAAGGAGGTAGTAATGTGAACCTCTCAAAAAAAAAATTTTTTTTTTTATATTTAATTCTGGAAACCTCAAGGTTCTTTTGACCTTGAAAAGTCAGGAAGAATTTCGAAGGAAAACAAAAATGATGACAGATTTATAGAGAAGATGTAGGAGGTCGGATTAAAAATCTAAATATGGAGGTACTAAAAAAAAAAGAAGCAATTAAATAGGCTGTGTATAGATGGGGAGTGTCGGGGGGTGTGAAGAGGGGAGAGGGAAAGGGGACAGAGGTGGTGCTGACACAGAGCTCCATATAAAGGTGAAAAAAGAAACCACTTTTTCAAGCCCTTCTCCCCAAACATGTCAATACATGTGAGGGTTGCTTCATACAAGAGGGAAAGTAGGACAACCCAAACCACACTTTCAGACTCAGCAGGAAGGAGAGGAGAGGGTCAAGGGCAGTGGCATTCTGCTTCTAACTGATGACACCTCAGGTAGGATCAGGGCTGAGGTGAAAAGACAGTGTCCCTGGGAAACCTGCAAAAGGTTCACTCTTCGGTGCCTTGGGGTAGGGGTCACTAGGCCATACAGCAGTGTGCCCAGCAAGGATAAGGATGCGTATGTATCTACTGCTTGGGAGAGGCACACTCCATCACCTTTGTGGAGGACAAGTTTGCAACCTGTGGCAAAAGCAAAGCTTGCACCGCCTTTGGCCCACATTCAGAATGATTTGACCTAAGTGAATCATTTTGGAGCAGCATAAGATTTTTCCAGAATGATATTCACTTTGGTGTTGTTTACAATGAAGAATGGGAAACAACATAAATTTCCAATAATAATGCACTGGCTAGACAAACACTCCCATATATTTGTAGGTTAGAAGGCCAGGCGGCCATTAAATGTGATGTTACAGAGAATATTGTAGTGATTGGGGAGAAAGTGGTGCACGTGGGGGAGGCGAAGCAAGTTCCAAAACACTGGGTGCTATGGGATCCCATTTTTGAAGAAATAATCTTACATATACAAATAATAATAATAGTAACCCACTAAGGATTACAGCAACAGGTTAGCAGTTCTCCGTTCTGGGAGCAGGATGAGTTGACTTCCTTTATGCTTTTCATTGCTCAAGTGTGGTATAATAAGGGTGCAACAGGTGTGCAGTAAGGAAAGCAATTATTACAAACCACTCAAACCAAAAACCTCTACGGGCTCCTGAGGGTGTGTGGGGGTCGGTGGAGGGGTGCACGGCTGGGGCTTTAGGAGACAGAGGCACAGCCACTGGCTAGCGCTTTCACTTTCGAGTGGAAGCTCTTTACTTTAGTCTTGTTTTGTTTACACACCACAGCAAAGCAGCTTCTCTCTCCTTCTCCACCACAAAATATGACACTTTTGTCTTACCAGTCTCAGGTCAGGTTCAAGTAAGAACTGGTCTGGAAGAAGAGAGAAGGAAATGGGAATAGGGAGCACCTACCTCCCTGGCAGATACACAAAGAACAAATAATAGAAAGGAAGCTGATCAACTGAAGAAGACTCTCAAAACACTTTTGGCTGGCTGTATAGCTCGTGCCCTCCCTCTCTCGGCTGTCCTCAAACCAGCCACTTGCAGAAAGGTCCTCAGCTGAAGTCTTTAACCTTTCCTGCTCTTCAGCTGTGGAAAAGTACAGCAAGAGAAGAAGACACTTACAGACGTGAGAGACTGGGACGGAGGACGCCTTCCCGTGGCTTTTGGTCGGCTTGTGGTTGGGTGACTGAGTTTCTCAGTAGATGACACCACGGAGTCAAAGCCTTCTAGGTCTAAAAGAAAGTAAAACAGTTTGAAGAGCAAAAACAGGCAGGAGTGAAGGTTCTTACGTGACAAACACTGCTTTCCCTTAATTATCCTTGACATCCGGAGCACACTTCACCTTGATGCTGTTTATACCCGTGGGTCAGCGATTAAACGCCATTCACACGGAATGAAACCATTA
This sequence comes from Elephas maximus indicus, assembly GCF_024166365.1. Classification (NCBI taxonomy): domain Eukaryota; kingdom Metazoa; phylum Chordata; class Mammalia; order Proboscidea; family Elephantidae; genus Elephas; species Elephas maximus. The sequence goes on along the minus strand of NC_064846.1, from coordinate 159,937,712 downwards.
TTTCCTCCTTGGTTTAACAAGCTAGCAGGGAGGACAGTGAAACACGGCTTTTCTTTCTCTCCTGAACAGCTATATTCACAAATCTTTAAAAAGTCATAGAAAGAGGATTAAAGGAGGAATCCTCCCTCTTCCACAAATCCCAGTAAATTTTAGTAGATAAAACCTTCTTGTGGTCTCAACACAAAAGACAGTTATCAAAAGGTACAACAGCCAAGGGCAAGCGGATGTTGGTCATTGATTCCAGAAAGTAAGAGAAGAGCAGGTTCCTCCCCCTGCTTGTGCCGGGCAAGTAGATGGTGTGGCCTGCACTGACAGCCCCCTGGGCACCACTCTGGCACTCGCTGCCTTGTCCTGCCATGGCACTTTAGTCTTTGTGTGTGGGTGTGGTAAAAATACATATAATAAAATTTTTGCCAATTCAACCATTTCTACATGTACAATTCAGCGGCAATGATCACGTTCACCATGCTGTGCAATCGTCACCACTCTCTGTTTCCAAATTATATCACCACCATTAACAGAAACTCAGTGCCCCCTAAGCAGTGACTCCTCTCCTCCTCCGTCCCCACTCTCACCCCTGGTAACCACTACTAAGCCTTGATATCTATACACTTCCCTATTTAACGTAAGTAGGATCATATTATATTTGTCCTTTTGTGACTATTTCAATGAGCATAGTGTTTTCAAGGTTCATCCATGTCATAGCACATGCCAGGACTTCATTTCTGTTTGTTGTTAGGTGCTATTGAGTTGGTTCTGACTCACAGTGACCCTGAGTATAACAGAACGAAACACCGCCCGGTCCTGCACCATCCTCACAATTGTTGCTATGTTTGAGCCCATTGTTGCAGCCACTGTGTCAATCCATTTCGTTGAGGGTCTTCCTCTTTTTCTCTGACCCTCTACTTTACCAAGCAAGATGTCCTTCTCCACGGACCAGTCCCTCCTGATAACATGTCTAAAGTATGGGGGAGGAATACTCGCCGTCCTTGCTTCTAAGGAGCATTCTGGATGTCCTTCTTCCAAGACAGATTTGTTCGTTCTTCTGGCAGTCCATGGTATATTCAATATTCTTTGCCAATACCACAATTGAAAGGCATCAATTCTTCTTCGGTCTTCCTTATTCATTGTTCAGCTTTCACACGTGAGATGATTGAAAATACCATGGCTTAGGTCAGGTTCACCTTAGTGACATCTTTGCTTTTGAACACTTTAAAGAGGTCTTTTGCAGCAGATTTGTCCAATATGTTGTTTGATTTCTTGACTGGTGCTTCCATGGATGTTGATCGTGGATCCAAGTAAAATGAAATCCTTGACAACTTCAATCTTTTCTCTGTTTATCGTGATTTTGCCTATTGATCCAGTTGTGAGGATTTTTGTTTTCTGTATGTTGAGGTGCAATCCATAATGAAGGTTGTGGTCTTTGATCCTCATCAGTAAGTGCTTCAAGTCCTCTTCACTTTCAGCAAGCGAGGAGGTTGTGTCATCTGCATAACACAGGTTGTTAATGAGACTTCCTCCAATCCTGATGCCATGTTCTTCTTCATACAGTCTGGCTTCTCAGATTATTTGCTCAGCGTACAGATTGAATAAGTATGGTGAAAGGATACAACCCTGATACACACCTTTCCTGACTTTAAACCATGAAGTATCCTCTTGTTCTGTTTGAACAAGTGTCTCTTGATCTATATACAGGTTCCTCATGAACACAATTAAGTGTTCTGGAATTCCCATTCTTCGCTTTATCCCTAATTTGTTATGATCCACACAGTTAAATGCTTTTGCATAGTCAACAAGACACAGGTAAACATTTTTCCGGTATTCTCTGCTTTCAGCCAAGATCCATCTGACACCAGCAATGATGTCATCATTTCTCTTTACAGCTGCATAATATTCCATCATATGTATGTACCACATTTTGTTTATCCATTCATCTGTTGATGGACATTTTGGTTGTTTCTACCTTTTGGCTGTTGTGAATAGTGCTGCCATGAACATTAGTATACAAGTATCTGTTTGTGTTACTGCTTTCAAATCTTTTGGGTCTATACTTAGGAGTGGGATTGCTGGGTCATATGGTGGTTCTATGTTTAATGTTTTGCGGAACCGCCAAACTGTTATCCACATCGGCTGTACCATTCTGCATTTCCACCAGCAATGGATGAGGGGACACTTTGTCTTGCCACCATCTTTTCACTCTGCCATTAGTCAGCTCCTTAGAGAGGGAGACCAAGGTTACACTCCTGCAGATCACTCAGGTGCCATCTGTTTACAGAGGCATCATTCCACGAGGACATCATCGTCTTCAGTCATTAGTCTGCTCATTCATCACTCCATTATCACTGTGTGGCTACTGCGTGCCGCACATGGCACTAGATATGAGGCAACAACAGTGAACACAACAGACACGAACGCTGCCCTTGAGAGCTTACATTCTCATGACTGATGTCTCAGATGAATGTGGAATCAATCATTCAGCCAGATATCATCCACCCCAGCAATGTGTCCAGGAGAAGTGAGTGCCTCTGCCTTTACTCTGCCACCCTCTTCAACAAATGATCAGGCCAATGGGTTACATGGTTCTCTAGAGTTGTGGAGATTTACAAATAAAGTGCGGATATGTGCGTAATGCATGAGGGAATGACCTGCAAAAAAGGGACAACCCTGAGATGAGTATCGCTTATGACTGGAACATCACCATTTTTACCTGACAAGTAGACTGCGCTTCATATGCCATGACAGATCCCACCTTCCCAAACTATTCTCTGTTCTTCCTTCTAACAGAGCCCCAATTTTGTGTCAGGGCAATGTGCCCAGCTCCTGGGCTGAATCATGTTTGGTATAAACCAATGATGGCAATGCTGCTCCTCTTTGCTGGTGACTAGTCTAGAGTGGCTGTGGGACCCAGTGTGGGTCACTGAGAGCTTCTGATAAAGAGGTTTCTTCTCTGGCTACAGAGGGGTGAGTGAGGAGAAGGCCTTTTGTGCTGATGTCCCCTCTTTCTTTCTGCTTGGGATGCTGTTGTATAAGGACAGAATGCCTAGAGCTCTGGCAGTCTTATTGTGACCATGAGGGGAAGCATGCCAATGCTCTTGAAGATCTTGAGGGTGGGAGAGCAAACCAAAAAAAAAAAAAAAAAACCCTTGGGTCACTGGCAACCCTGATGAGCTGCCTACCAACCTAGATTCTTGACATGTGAAATTAATAAATTATTTCAGCCATTTTTAAAAAATGAGATAGTCTTTATTTGCAATTGAAAGCATCCTAATTGCCATAACTATAAATATGCTGGCTTAGAACAGAGAGGCTCAAAATAAGAGTGTGTATATATATATATAAAACAAACCCACTGCCGTTGAGTCGATTCCGACTCATAGCGACTCCATAGGACAAAGTAGAACTGCCCCATAGAGTTTCCAAGGAGCACCGGGCGGATTCGAACTGCCGACCTCTTGGTTGGCAGCTGTAGCACTTAACCACTATACCACCAGGGTTTCTACATATATGTATATAATATATATATACGTGTATAATATATATTATATATATATACACGTGTATATATATTATATACACACACACACACACACACACACACACACCCCAAAACCAAACCCGTTGCCATCAGGTCAATTCTGACTCATAGCGACCCTTTAGGACAACGTAGAACTGCCCCACAGAGTTTCCAAGGAGCGCCCAGTGTATTTGAACTGCTGACCTTTTGGTTAGCAGCCGCAGCACTTAACCACTACACCACATATATATGTATTTTTAATTTGGGTAGTGAGCTTTGGTTGATGGTTATAATAAATGGCCTCGCTGTGTGACAATCAGCTTTATTCTATTAATGAACAGGCAGGTGTTGTTTGCAAACTATTTCCTTTAGTACAATATGCAAAACCAAGAACAAGTCATGGGTCAGGAGAAGCCATTAAATTACATCTGGGTTTATATTAAGTGACATCATTCTTGCACCTGGTGAATGAATAATTACTCAATTAACTCATGTTATCAAGTCAAGGCAAAAATATCCAAAGGTTAACTATCTGCAGAGACAGCACAAAGAAAAATGTTAGTGGTGCTTTGAAGCTAAGTGGCAGCCAATCGGCATCTAGCACCAAAGCCAGGCTCAGGAAGGCCCCACCTCTGCAGTCGGCTCAGCAGGGCTCCCAGGGAAGGGGGGATGGCCCTCTTCAGAGTCAACTCACTGGCCCCTTTCAGAAGCCTCCCTTTATAAGCATTTTATTTTCCTAAAAGATTCCTCTACCACCTCCAGCCCAGGACTTACCTCTACCAGCCCCATGTTGTCTGAAAATGAAATTCCCCATTACACACTTGGATTGCGGCAAAAATCCATCTTCTGACAGTCACAGTCCAGTTAATTTTTTAAAATCAGCTTTTTTTCTGATTACCAGAGGTATACATATTCAATGTATAATTAAAACACACACACACACACACAAAATTGTAACAACAAAAGAAAGGCAACTATAATCTTACCACACAGAGACAAACCACTATTAATTTTTTGCAGTATTTTCTTCCAGGCTTTTTTCTATAAATAAATAGTTGCACTCATACTATATATAGTATAGGAGCCCTGGTGGTACTACATTCTACCTATTTCACTTAACATTGTATTCTGTGTCTCTACAAATTCTTCATAAATATTCTGACAGTTGTATAACCTTCTACCGCATTGCAATACATGATTTATTTAATCAATTCCCTATTGTTGGATGGGAGTCCCTGGGCGGTACAAACGTTAACTCGCTCGGTTGCTAGCTGAAAGGTTGGTGGTTCGATTCCACCCAAAGGTGCCTCAGAAGAAAGGCCCGGTGACCCACTTCTGAAAAATCAGGCATTGAAAACCCTATGGGGCACAGTTCTACTTTGACACACATGGGGTCGCCATGAGTTGGAGTCAACTTATTGGCAAGTAAAAAAAAATTATTGGATTGTTTCCAAAATGCCCCTCCCCTTTTTCTTGCCATTATAAGAAAGTACTATACAAACACCCTTGCACGGAATCTCCATATGATGAGTTTACAGGTTATCCATGTGGCTCCCCAACAGAGCTGGGAAAGAATGGACTCAGGCCAGGGAGGTTTGCTGGCTGGGGGGCACTCGGGGCTGGCGGGCCTGGTTGTGGAGGGCAGACGGCACTATGAGAGACAGTGGGGCCCTGCACTGGGGCGGGGGCGGGGGCCGACAGGAGAGAGGGGACAGAGTCGAGAAGCAGCTGCTTAGCAGGCAGCGAGGGGAGGAGGTGGAGGGGAGGAGCCCTTAAAGGTTCCCACAAACAAGCTGGTGCTGAAGGCCTGGGCTGGGAGCCACGAGGGGCTTCGAAGGCTGACCAGTATCATCGTCTTTGTCAGAAAGCAAAAACAAGCACTGGAGGCAAAACTTGACCAGGATGGAACTATTAACAGAGCAATTCAAAGCTGATGGGCTCTAGGTCTCCACCTTGCCTGTGCACTGGAATCACCTGGATAGTTTTTAGAAATACACAGCACCACTGCCTGGATCCCACCGGGAGATGGACTTTATTGGTCTGCGTACAGCCTGGGCACTGCTGAGTCTAAATCTCCCCTGGTTGGGACTCCTGCTGCAAAGCTCAGAAGCAGTGTTCCAGCAGAGGCTGGAGGCCGAGGGGAGGGAGGGACAAGCAAGGACTTGGAGACAGCAGGGGTGCTCTGGGGCCCAGCGGGGAATGAAGCTGCTCAGCATGGCGCAGTGCTGGGAGTGGTGGCTTTGTGTGATAGGCAACGGGGCACTGGGGCAGTTGATGACCGTGGTGACAGAAGACTTGAGGAGCAGTGACCAGTCAGAGCAAGAAGGCAGCCCTGGAAGTGGCCCTGCATCAAGAGCGCGATGGCAGGGAGCAGATGGGATGGCCTCAGGCCCCTCTTGGGATGAACTTGGCACATCCACTGACGCACAGTGATGGGCAAGTTCACACCAAGGAACTTCTGCCCTGACTCTAGGGAGGATGCCATCTTTGCTCCCCTCCTTAGTTGGCTGCAATAATTAAGTCCCCTTTGGGAGTTTATGGTTGACAAAGTGTGAGATGGTGGTCTATGATAAATCACACTTTCAAGATGACTCAGAGGCCTGCTATCTGTCTCTCCCACTTAGATTGTGAGCCCCAGGAGGGCAGGAACTCAACTTTGTGTTCTCAAAGTCTAGCACGTTCCAGGGAATGAATGATAGTCTGAGTCTTGCTGGTCTGTGAAGAAATAAATGAGAAAGCAGGATGAATGAACAAACTTTCTCAAGAAAAAACTCTTATTCCAGAAGTGTGACTTATAAAGGTGACTACTGTGCAGGGCAAAAAGAAAGCCATCATTGAATTTAGCAGGGCACAGACGGTGGCCTCGGGGTAGGAGGCAGCATTGTCCGCCGCAGCTGCAGAGAAAGCTTGGCTAGCCCCTCTCCTTTTCCTGGCTGAAGTTTGTGTTACAATGTTGTTGTTGTTGTTGTTGTTGTTGTCAGTTGTCATTGAGTAGGCTCTGACTCATGGCGACCCCATGTACAATAGAACAAACCAGGGCCTGGTCCTGCACCATCTTCACGATCATTGTTATGCCGGACTCCACTGTTGTGCTCACTGTGTATTTTCAGCGCCTTCCAACCTAAGGCTCAGCTGCCAGCATTATACTGGACAACATTCTGTTGTGATCTGCAGGGTTTTCATTGGTTAAACCCCTATGGGTATATAAGCCTGGCCACACACAGCAAGTGCCTACATGACAGACCTCAGTGAAGACTGCTTCCTGTCACTCAAGAGTAAAAGGGCCATTCTTAATCTCTTAACGCATATTCAGCTGTGAAGTTTCCCTTACTACACTTTTAGCTTGTAAAAAGCACTTTCTGGAAACCAAAGTGGTACCAAGAGCAAGAGGCGTCACGTCTGAGGCCACGTGCTGCAAAGGGGACCTCAGGTTCCCCTGGTCTGTTTCCACACACCATCAGCTGCAGGTCGTACTTCTGGTTTCTAACAGTCAGGGGAGCAGCTCTCTGGCGGGCAGTGTGAGCATGCCCCTCATGACTGCGGCCAGGGTAGCGGTGATTAAGACAGAATTTCCATGACTAACCCATTGTGGTGGGAAGAAAACGTCCCAATTTTCATGGTGGTTTTGGAACGAATCAAGCTGAAACTTGATATGAGCTTTCTCAGCCTGGCTGGGCATTTTTCCTCTTAATAAAAAATGGTTTCAAAGCCCACGAGCCAATCCAAAAGTACCGAACTGGCCAACACTGGGATTTTTTTTTTTTTTAAGTTGCCTTCATAAGGAGGAGAGGGCCTTAGCTTTTGTGAAATGTGGAAAACAAACCCTCTGCAGACACACGGCGATAATTCACATTAGATGCGATGGTGTAGGCTTGGGAAGGACCCTGGCCTCCGCGTGGCACGTGCTGTCTATTTTCCAAACTTCAATCACGCCCTATTTAGTTCAATTAGAAAATGTAGCGTTATTTTCCATGGACACAAGGGATGGTGCCAGTGGCCACAGGTGACATATAAAGGACAGCAGTTGAAAACTCGGAGGAGAAAGAGTCAAAAGGTTGAGACAGGCCAGCTATCTCACCAACAGAACTGTTGGGGGGCTCTTAACTGGCGCTGCTATTCACTAGAGCTCCCAGCTCTAGACTTGAAGAAGAGCCCTGGGATGCAGGTTCCCTATAGGGGAAGGCTGGCCAGGGCACTGCCTCCCAGAATCTCCCATCTCTCTCCATGCCTGCTCTCGAATCATTAAAACCAGAACAAACTAAACCGGTTGCTGTCAAGTCGATTCCTACTCATAGCAAGCCTATAGGACAGAGCAGGGCTTCCCAGGAGTGGCTGGTAGATTTGAACTGTTCACCTTTTGGTTTGCAGCCAAGCAATTAACCACTGCACACCAGGGATCCTTGGATCACTAAGGCCACTAGAATTTCTTGCCTGGAAGCACATTAAGAGATTTCTCACATCAAGCCCCTTCCCACTCTACCTACTGCCACCAGAGAGAGATGCGTATGGTGCCCATCTGAGTATGCCCCTTTACAACCTGAAACCCTTCCAAAATTTCCATGAAATTCCGTGAAGTTTCACTTACTACAAGCCCCTCATGAGATGGCCCAGGCCCGTCAGTTTCTGCCCCTCCCCAGAGCTGCCCTGACAAGTGGGGCTTTTTTTCCCTTACCCCTGAGCCTCTGAACATACCGATCGTCCTGCTGCAAAAGCCTTTCTTCCCTCCCCTCTTGGCCTGGCTAACTCCTCCGGGTCCATCAAGGCTTGTCTCGACAACTGGGACCTCTTCCAAGCAGTCAGATTGTACCCCAAGGCCTGGGTTGGGTACTTGCCTGCTCACCCATCACTTGGGCCTCAGCTTTTATCACCTTGGACTGTCGGTTCTTTGTTGACTTCTCTGTCTGCCTTGCCAGCCAGGGCAGAAACTCTCTTATCTCTGTTTTTCCCAGGCTCTAACATCATTCCTGACTTGCAGTGCCTGTCCAACAACTGATTATTGAATAAATTAACCAAAAACCCTGCTAGGCTTCTGTTTTTTACATCCAGAAAAATGAGATAATGGTCCATCCCGTTAGCTTCGCAGGATTCTTCTTTGATGAAAAGAGATTCTGTGAAAACCCTCTGCAATCACATAGGCAGAATTTTGTTTTCATATACCAGTAAAGGAGTCGTGGGATTTGGGAACAGGTCTAAGAGCCAGGAGAGGAACTTTGCTTTTTTCAGATTTGAGATGAGAAAACCCTACGCCTCCTGGGGTGCAGGTACCTTCTCTATAATGAAGCAGCATCACAGGCAGTCTGTGCGGAGGAGGGCATCTCATCTCTCACGTCCATCATTTGACTAGTGTGGAGAATCTGTGCAGACTACAAAGATGGGTCCGTTATTAGGGCCAAATGAATATCTCTATCAGCTGCTTCAGCAACTAAACAGTTATTATTTGAGCAATGATTAAATTCTGCAGGAAAACAAGCCCTTTCAAATGTGTAAGGATACAGATTAGCTGCTGGTTTCAATTTATAATCCAGGTGTGAAGTTTACAAAACACCAGCTGCTGAGAGTCAGGAATTTTGAGCTGCTCTGCCTTGAACTCCATGTGCCAGCTACCCCGCTACACATGCTTGACATTCACAATCTCATTTACGTAATCCTCACCAACACCCATGCCATGTAAGTACTACCTGATTTCAGAAAGGAAGAAATGGAGGGTGAGAGGTTAGAAAACTTGCTCAAGGTCACCACCAGAAAATGGCAGGGCCCACGTTCAAATGTGGACTCTTTCCACTACCGAACACTGGAATGACAGCAGGACACTTGTCCTTACTTCTCATTCCATGACTCTGAATTCTAGAAATTGTTTCCACATCAAGAAAAAGAAATGATACTAGAAAACATAATTTTCTTTTGTGACAATAAGCTGCCTTTGTTCTATTTTACTCAAGTGTGTTTCTAAATGGGCAGAAAAAGGGCTGGCTTTATTAAGCTGGCAAGAAATGTAAGTCGTCAGGTGACTTAAGAGAGAATGTTTGGCTTTTCAGAACAAAATAACTTTTACACTGGAGGCCTGTAGCTCAATTAGAGTAAGAGAGGGAGATGGCAGAGTTTATTTACTCACTAATTCAATCAAACACTTCTGAAGTGTCTACTGCGTGCCAGGCATAGTGAGAGTTTTGAGAATGTAAACACAACCACTCTAACCAGTGCTGTCCGAAAGAACTTGCTGGGATGCTAGGAATGGTCTGTATCTGTTCTATCCAATATGGTAGCCACTAGCCCCATGTGGAGTCCCTGGGTGGCACAAATGGTTAGGCTCTTGGCTACTGACCAAAAGGCTGGTGGTTCAAATTGACCCAGAGATGCCACAGAAGAAAGGCCTGGTGACCTACTTCCAAAAGATTATAGCCACTGAAAACTCTAGGGAGCACAGTTCTACTCTGACACACATGGGGTTGCCATGAGATGGAATCAACTCGACAGCTGTTTTTTTTTTTCCTTAGCCCCATGTGGCTACTGAGAACATGAAATGTAGCTAAGTGTAACTGTTGTCGTTGGGTGCCATTGAGTTAATTCTGACTCATAGTGACCCCATATGTAGAATTGCCCTATAGGGTTTTCTTGACCGTAGTCTTTATGGAAGCAGGTCACCAGGTCTTTCTCCCACAGAGCAGCTGGGTAGGTTCAAACGGCCAAACTTCTGGTTAGCACCTGAGTGCTTAACCATTGTACCACCAGGGCTCCTAAGTGTGACTACATAAACTAAAACACATTTGAATAGTCACATGTGGCTAGCGGCAACCTTACACCATGCTACTTCTCATTTGTGCTCAATCTAGGAGTCCTTAGTGGTGTAATGCCATTTGGCAACACTTATCACAAAAGAGGAAACCCTGGTGGTATAGTGGTTAAGTGCTAGGGCTGCTAACCAAAAGGCCGGCAGTTCAAATCCACCAGGCGCTCCTTGGAAACCCTATGGGAGCAGTTCTACTCTGTTCTAAAGATTCACTTTCAGTCGGAATCGACTCGATGGTAATGGGTTTGGTTTTTCTTAGTTTGGTATCCAAAAGGTAAATGTGTCCACCTTCAGATCTAACAATTCTACTCCTAGAAATTAATCCATAGGAATGTTTATATAAAGTGTAAAATAATACATTTATGAGGCAAGTCATCTTCAGATTGTTTTGATAGAGTCCCCCCAAAATAATTTAAAAAATCCAAGCACCTTCTCACACATCTTCATTTGACATCTAAAATTTTACATCCTAATTTTTAGTTGCAAAGGATATAATTTCTGCTATGTTCTAAATATTGATATTTAAAAATGTAACTGTTATTTTTCTGTCTTAAATATATTCAATATATATTTGAATATCACAGCAATTTAACAATCACCAATCATCCATTTTAAAAAATCCTGAAGAAGCATTTCTTTAACAGTTGGAAATTTTACATTTTTTTCCTCCTTGAATTCATAATCCCATTGTACTTCAACTGCTGAATTTTTTAACGCTTTTAAGTCATTTGCTAATTACTTTATCCCCTTTTTCTGCTATAAAAGCATGTATATAAATGGAAAACTGTGATTTTTAATTTCTTCTAATCATAAAGTTCTAAGTGTAAAAATTATTATTCTTCCGGACTGCATTAGCATGACAATTATTATTAGTATACAAATGGCCAAAACACTTGTATACACATAAACCACCCATTTTGGTAAATAAATTTTAAGCATCAAGAAGTAGAATTTTATTTGTTTTTTTTCTCCAAACACATCATATATTTGGATGGCTTTTACTTAATTCCAAAATTAGATGGGTTGGCATAGGTTCTATTCCCATGTTTCATTTTATTGATGTAGGTGCCAAGAAACTTTGTCCACATAAATAGAAGGAAATGGGAACGGCAAGAGTTTTATCGCAATGTCACTTAATTCTTTGAACCTCTTTCGGGTTACGTACCAAAAATCAGACAGCGATTTAGCATCATCGAGCACTATTTTTTACAGTCTATCAGCAAAGAACTAAACCAGTGCCTCCTTCAATTTTATTGGAATCAAATAATCTGAAACAAACTGATTCATTTCAGTTTACTGATCCAGTCAGTAGAGTCATTTAATTTCTTAACTCTAACATTGACCTTAGAATTGACCCTTAGTTTGCATCAGGGGACTTTACGCCCCTGGGTGGCTGAGAGGGTGGTCTTCCTGTGGAGGGTGGCAGAGGGTGATTGGCAGAGTAGAAGCAGCATGACGCCAGGCTCTCAGGCCAATGGGAGTGAAGAAAGAGTGTATAAGGAGACAGGGAACTCTGTAGCCTTGAGAAGTCTGCATGTCCACTCAAGGGTACAGGTAGCCCTGCTTGACGATCACTATCCGAGGGCATCCTTTGCAGCATTGCTTCTAGAGAACTGCTTCTAGTACAACCACGCGACAGGATATTATGCAGCCTTTAAAAGTATATGGTTAACCTATGTGACTTAGGTGGAAAGATGTCAAACACACATTATTTAGTACAAAGAACAAGTGGATTAGAACTGTATGTATAACATCACATTAAAAATTCTATTTATCCATCCAAACACAGACTTCTAAAAGTGTGTACAACAAATTAACAGTGATAATGTCAAGGAGAGGGTGAGGTATGTGGGACTCTCACTTTCTAACTTCCTGAGTTTTTTTTTTAACACCTATTTCCTTTGTAATTAGGAAAACAAATCTCTTTAAAATAAAGAAAGATACAATTGATTAGATTATGTGCGAACTGATTGCAGATTCAGCCATAGGACTCTCAGTCAGCTGGCTTACTTTATGTGTTTAAGGACATCGCTAACACCGACAGTAGCAGTTATGTCAAAGATGGAGGCCAATGCTTGGTGGTACTTCCCTTGAGCTGAACTGCAGCTCTACCAGCTACCACTCAGTTGGCACCTGTCCTGTGTCAGCCACATCCCATCATTCTGTCTAAACTCTAAGGTGGCAGGGCACAATGAAGAGGAAAGCGGGGCTCATAAAGACCCTCTATCTGGAACTTGCAGAGCTAGGATTCCAATCTAAGTGCACCAACCTGGGGACCCATGTTTTATCTAACACCTTCCTTGGTGACTCTCCATGTGATTATCTTGACTCTTTATGAGGGTTCAGTTTGGGAACTCAAACTTATTTAAGATGGCAAACATCCCACCCTTTTACCTTTCTCTGTAAGAATTTGGGTGGAAAAAAATCAAGGTATTTTAAAAAAGGTAGAATGAATTACTGTATGAACTTTATAAAAGGCTATGCCCATAACCCCTTAACAATTACTCCAACTTCCATATGGCAAATCTTTAACAAGCAAAAACCATTCAGCCAAAGGAAACCTAGATTAGACCTTAGAAGGGGCCAAATGATCAATTCTAGATAAAAAGAACTAACAAAGCTAAAGGAATTGAAGTAAAGAGACAAATGAAAGAATGTTGTTGTTAGGTGCTGTCAAGCTGACTCTGGCTCATAGCGACAACAGAATGAAACACTGCCCAGTCCTGCCCCATCCTCACAATCGTTGTTATGCTTGAGCCCATCGTTGCAGTCACTGTGTCACTCTGTCTTGTCGAGGGTCTTCCTGTTTTTCGCTGACCCTCTACTTTACCAAGCATGACGTCCTTCTCCAGGGACTGATCCCTCCTGATGATACATCCAAAGTATGTGAGATGTAGTTTTCACTGGCTAATTATTTTCAGAAGCAGACCACCAGATCCTTCTTCCTAGTCTAACTTAGTCTGGAAGTTCAGCTGAAACTTGTCCACCCTGGGCGACCCTGCTGGTATTTAAATACTGGTGGCATACCTTCCAGCATCACAGCAACACCCAAGCCCCCACAGTACAACAAACTGACAGACGCATGAGGGGAATGAAAGAATAAGCTGTTTAATTTTAAAGAGGATTCAGAGGCTACCAAGAGAGCAGTTTTTTTTTTAAATTGTTTAGAAACCAGTTAAGTAAATGGATAGAATCAGAGAAAGAGAGTCTGCAATATTTACCTGGACCCCTTTCCATCGTTTTATCCAAGCCCCTTGTTTAGAGACGAAAAACCAAGATGAAAGAGGTGCGGTGACTGGCCCAAGGTCCTGCTCCCATGTGATGTGCAGCCAGCACAGAGGGCAAGCTTCTTTTTGGGGAGCAAGACATACGGGCCATGTCATCTTACTTAACAGTGATTCACTTGGATAAAAGAGCAGCCGTCTGACTTTCGTAATATAAAATTTTAAACCCTGTGTAAAACAATAACATGATAATGTCCAGAACTAGATGGAAGCCAAAATCATGCTGAGTACAAAACTGGGGAAGGAAATACCTCCTGACCTAAAGCCTGGTGCTCTTTTTCCTATACTGGGAGGAATGGGGACTAGAAGGTGCTAGAAGGGGCTGGTCTGCTCTCCTTCACCAGCCTTGGTAACTAGAAGAGCTTCTTCATCTTACTTGTACAATTAGGGAAAAGAAAAAGGTTGGGGTAGAGGATATTTAAAAAAAAAATTTTTTTTAGAGGATATTTACGTGTGCTTAAAACTATGACATTCCATGAGAGGTTTAAAAAAATTACAAGGAATTGTAGCTCTATAAAAAAAAAAAATTCATCTGCTAATTGTACCTATCCGTTTTATCGTTAGGTGCCATCAAGTCGGTTTGACTCATAGTGACCCTACGCACAACAAAATGAAACATGCCCAGCCCTGCGCCATCTTCACAATCATTGCTATTTTGAGCCCACTGTTTCAGCCACCATGTCAACCCAACTCATTGAAGGTTTTCCTCTTGTCGACCCTCTGCTTTACCAAGCATGATGTCCTTCTCCAGGGACTGGTCCCTCCTGATAACATGTACAAAGTACATGAGACCAAGTCTCGCCACCCTCCCTTCTAAGGAGCATTCTGGCTGTACTTCTTCCAAGACAGATTTGTTTGTTCTTCTGGCAGTCCATGGTATGTTTAATATTCTTCATCAACACCACAATTCAAATGCATCGATTCTTCAGTCTTCCTTACTCATTGTCCAGCTTACGCATGCATATGAGGCGACTGAAAACACCATGGCTTGGATCAGGTGCATCTTAGTCCTCAAAGTGACATCTTCACTTTTTAACCCTTGAAAGAGGTTGTTTGCAGCATTTTTGCCCAATGCAATACATCACTTGACATTTCCTGACTGCTGCTTCCATGGCTATTGATTGTGGATCCAAGTAAAATGAAATCCTTGACAACGTTAATCTTTTCTCCATTTATCACAATGTTGCTTACTGGTCCAGTTGTGAGGATTTTTGTTTTATGTTGAGGTACAATCCATACTGAAGGCTGTGGTCTTTGATCTTTATCAGTAAGTGCTTCAAGTCCTCTTCGCTTTCAGCAAGCAAGGTTGTGTCATCTGCATATTGCAGGCTGTTAACGAGTCTTCCTCTAATCCTGATGCCGCATTCTTCTTCATATAGTCCAGTTCCTCAGATTATTTGCTCAGCATATAGACTGAATAAGTATGGTGAAAGGATACAATTCTGATGCACACCTTTCCTGATTTTAAACCATGCAGTATCCCCTTGTCCTGTTGGAACGACTGCCTCTTGGTCTATATACAGGTTCCCTGTGAGTATAATTAAGTGTTCTGGAATCCCCATTCTCCGCAATTTTTTTTTACAATAATTTTTATTTTGCTTTAAGTTTACAAATCAAGTCAGTCTCGCACATATAAACTTATATACACCTTACTCCATACTCCCACTTACTCTCCCCCTAATGAGTCGGCCCGCTCCCTCCTTCCAGTCTCTCCTTTCGTGATGATTTTGTCAGTTTCTAACCCCCTCTACCCTCCCATCTCCCCTCCAGACAGGAGATGCCAACATAGTCTCAAGTGTCCACCTGATGCAAGTAGCTTACTCCTCATTAGCATCTCTCTCCAACCCATTGTCCAGTCCAATCCATGTCTGGTGAGTTGTCTTCGGGAATGGTTCCTGTCCTGGGCCAACAGAAGGTTTGGGGACCATGACCGCCGGGCTTCTTCTAGTCTCAGTCAGACCATTAAGTCTGGTCTTTTTATGAGAACTTGGGGTCTGCATCCCATTGCTCTCCTGCTCCCTCAGGGGTTCTCTGTTGTGCTCCCTGCCAGGGCAGTCATCGGTTGTGGCCGGGCACCATCTAGTTCTTCTGGTCTCAGGATGATGTAGTCTCTAGTTCATGTGGCCCTTTCTGTCTCTTGGGCTCATAATTACCTTGTGACCTTGGTGTTCTTCATTCTCCTTTGATCCAGGTGGGTTGAGACCAATTGATGCATCTTAAATGGCTGCTTGCCAGTGTTTAAGACCCCAGATGCCACACTTCAAAGTGGGATGCAGAACGTTTTCTTAATAGATTCTATTATGCCAATTGACTTAGAAGTCCCCTTAAGCCATAGTTCCCAAACCCCTACCCTTGCTCCGCTGACCTTCAAAGTATTCGGTTTATTCAGGAACTTCTTTGCTTTTGGTCCAGTCCAGTTGTGCTGACCTCCCCTGAATTCTCCGTAATTTTATCGCTAATTTGTTATACTCCACACAGTCGAATGCCTTTGCATAGTCAATAAAACACAGGTAAACACCTTTCTGGTATTCTCTGCTTTCAGCCAAGATCCATCTGATATCAACAATGATATCCCTCCTTTTATGTCCTCTTCTGAATCCAGCTTGAATTTCTGGCAGTTCCCTGTTGATATACGGCTGCAACCGGTTTTGAATAATCTTCAGCAAAACTTGCATGTGATGTTAATTATATTGTTCAATACTTTCTACATTCTGTTGGATCACCTTTCTTTGGAATGGGCATAAATAAGGATCTCTTCCAGTTGGTTGGCCAGGTAGCTGTCTTCAAAATTTCTTGGCATAGACGAGTGAGTGCTTCCCGTGTTGCATCCGTTTGTTGAAACATCTCAATAGGTATTCCATCAATTCCTGCGGCCTTGTTTTTTGCCAATGCCTTCAGTGCAGCTTGGATTTTTTCCTTCAATACCATCAGTTCTTGATCATATGCTACCTCCTGAAATGGCTGAATGTCGACCAATTCTTTTTGGTACAGTGAATTTCTTCCATCTTCTTTTGATGCTTCCTGCGTCGTTCAATACTTTGCCCACAGAATCCTTCAGTATTGCAACTTGAGGCTTGAATTTTTCCTTCAGTTCTTTCAGCTAGAGAAATGCTGAGCATGTTCTTCCCTTTTGGTTTTCTAACTCCAGGTCTTCGCACATTTCATTATAATACTTTGTCTTCTCCAGTCACCCTTCGAAATCTTTTGTTCAGCTCTTTTACCTCATCATTCCTTCCATTTGCTTTAGCTACTCAGGGTCACTATGAGTCAGAACCTACTTGATGGCAATGGGTACCTGTCTAGATGGTGAATTTTTACGTGAGCTACTGCTTCAACACATGACTGTCTTTGGTGCTTTTTACTAGCCTACCTTTCTCCTCTTCCTCCCCATCTCTGCAGATACGTCCGGAACTATTGGTTTTCAAAAGCTGGACCAAGAATGTGTCCATGACAGTTACCACTGTCATAAAGCACTTCAGAAAATAAGGTCAATGTTGTGAGTTTTCCCATTAAACTAAATTTGCTCAATTTCTAAACTTGGAGATTATATACTTTAACAGGAGATGGCATGTGTTTTTAAAAACGTGCTTAATAAAATAAAAATCAGCAGCCCTCCAAAATAAAAGCCCCCCCCCTTAATAGTCTGTGAAATTCCAAAGTGTATGAACCACAGGGAAAGCTGACTCAGGCCTGGGGAGGTGAAGAGCATCATTACAGGTCATCCCGTTAACTTTACACCTCATCCTTAGCCTGTTACCACCAGATCCAGTTACCTTTTAACGAGGCCCACCAACCTCACTCTCCAGCTGCCAGGGCTTTACATCTGTTCTTCCCGGTTCAGTCATGGCCAAGGAAGTAAACCCAGAACAGACCCAAATTTTTAAAATTTTTAAAATTTGGGTGAACCAGAATGATCACCAGAACAGGAAAAATTACGGGTTGAAGCCCTGCTAGAAACCTAATCTCCCTCTTAGAAAATAAGGGCAGCGTACATGTTGCATAGCAATCAAAGCTCTTGCCTGTTGAATTTTGAGCTGAATAGGAAACAGAGGTGCCCTACTCAAAGATGGCAGCCTACCACACATAGCTTTGTTATGTGTCCCTCTCCACAGTCCTGCCAATAATCCAATCCCATGCATCAGGCTCCTGAAAGTGCTCACTACATCTCTTCCAAGTCTCCCATTCTAGGGCTTCGACCTGTAATTTTTCCCATTCTGGTTATCATTCCAGATCACCCAAACTGTAAAAATCCGGGTCAGTTCTGGTCTCGCTTTGTCAGCCAAGACTGAACCAGCTGGAAGCCCCGCCAGCTGCTAAATCACTAACTACTGTTCTCATTTACTGAATCAAAATTATCAGGAGGTTGCGCTGGCCAAGGTTTTCAGGCAACACCTTCACAAGAGTCTATGGGTAGGTAAGGATTTTGGTAACTCACCTTTTCTCCTCATGAAGTGTAATTTGTCTGCAATGCTTTTATTATGACAAAGAAGTACAGGAGCATGACTCTCTGGCAGGCTGTATATCCCTCTGGATATTTACAAGCATAACAGGGTTCTGCCAATCCACGAGCCTACAGCCAGTGGGTAGAGGGAGGCACCTCAAGCCAAATAAATGCCATGTGCCATCTAAGAGCTCAACATCACCTGTTCTCTTCTTGCTTTCACACTCGCTTTCGGCACAGAGGCTTCTGTTGAGTACGTGGTGGATCTGGCAAAAGCTACTATATAAATCTCTTTGCTGTTTAGAGACTACTTTGAATCCACTCTACCTCTGGGTTTTTAGTCTCAAAGCAGGAAACAGTTTCAGCATGTAGCAAAGGCAGGGGCGCTCAAGGCACTGGGATAAATTACAAATGTAATGGCTCTGTCCACAGAGAGGGAGGGTGGCCAACATGCCGTGGAGGACATGCCATCTCTTGCACACAGAGGAGCTTCTGGAACTAGGCTAAGTCCACATGTCTACAAGGCACCATGACCCTATCCAAACCAAGAAACATCTGAATCGATGCTAGTTACACACTCAAAAGTTCTTCCACCCACCTCATCAGTTACTCTTCCTCGTTTTAGGCTGATGGTTGTAGATGGCTTGGGTATGGATGGCATCGTTCACGTTATGCACAATTAGTTTTCTATGTTTTCACATCACCAAATATATCATTATGCAATGTCTGTCATTTTCTTCCCACTTTGTTTAGCCTCCACCTATGCTTTTACTGTATTCACGAGACTTTTCTTACCGGCACTTTCAACGTTTATTGCTTTTGCATTTATCAGATGGGATGGGGTAAAAGATGTATGTCAAACCCCTCAAGATCAAGTGCAAACACAGCCAAAGCGGGGGGGGGGGGGGGCAAGCAGGCAGAGATGAGTACCTTGGTTCTGGGGTGGGCAGACATTTCTAACTGTGAAGGTCAGTGGAGACGTTCAGTTTACAGCTGGGATCAGGTTCCTAGAAGTACTGAGAAGTACAGGCCTCTAAGTCAGCCCATCTTCTGTAGGACCGTGAGATGATTTTGGAATCCACAGTGGTTGCCAGCTTGACCTCATTTAATCAGTGGCATATCTCCGCTGGGGTCCCTAAGAATCTCAGATGAAAGGTTGGGAACCAGTGGAGAGCTCATGGGCAATGCAGGTGGAGGCCCGGGATGAAACCTCTCTGAATTAACTAGAGCCAAACCTGTGTCGCTAAGTGTGGGGAGAGAACCAAAAATGCTCAGAGGACTGACCATGTTAGCAACCAGTCAGTCAGAAGTTCATCCTGTTCATTTTCTTGATGTAAAGTGTTTAACCCTAAGCACAATCTCTTTGGCTTTTGTTATCACACCTGAGAAACACATATTGCTTCTCAAATACTGAAGCTTGATCACAAATTACGTCCCTCAACAGGATCCAGAGTTACGCATGTCTACACATTTGTACCCCACATTATCGCACAGACTTGACTGTCGTACAACAGCGACTGCATCTTCGTCTCCTTTATGTGGCTTCGTCTCCTCTGCACGGGTAATGTCGACCAAGTTCCAGATCCTCAAAGTTTGTGTCTGAACGTCATTGGCAAGGAGACAGTGTCTCTAGGGGTGAGTGGTGGCCCTCCCATGAAAGTCCTTATGCCAGAAGGATTAACCCCGAGAAAGGCTGAGAGACACGGCTCATTGTTGTTCACACACGTGCTTGGCCAGTCTATCTGGAACATTCCACATGTCACTCATGCAGTTCTTTAAGGCAGGCAGGACACTGTATATGCTGTTCTGTTAAACCTGAGCAATTGCTCAACCACCTGAAATGCTGCAAGGAGCATTAACTAGCTCTTTAGCTCTAAAAGGAGAATTTTAAAATATAAAAAAAGAGGACAAAAAAACCAAGAGCCCAAAGCTAGAGGATCTAAGTCTTCCCTCAAAATCTAAGAAGCCACTTGAAATGATTTATTATAGTAAAAGGTAAAAATTACAAAATAAGGTTACGATTTAATCACTTGTTTACAGAGATCTGGTGTCATATTAACAACAATTTTGTGTTACTGATCACTATTAAATTGCCTTACATATGTCTAATCAAAGCTTAACTGTACAGAGTACACATTTATAATTTAGCATTGACTAAATTCCATGTCTGTTGGCCTTTTATAAAACATTAGATATTAAATCTTGAGAGAGTACCTAATCCCAATTATAACACTCTTTCTACATGAAAATATGATTCAAATTGCATTATTTTTTTCTAGGGCAAGTAACTTGCCACAAGTCTGAAAAAAGTATCTCAAAGGTCATTGTCAACTTTGATAGATGTTTAGGCTAATTATTTCAAATATGCTTACTTTTTTATATATAAAGTTGCCAGTTTCCAAAAGCTCCAAGACTATTTTCAAGCTCTGTTTTCCGAAGATTCTCAGGACATGAGACAGGCCACTCCATTGAGTACAGGCTGTACTTGAGGGACTGCATGGCCTCAACTTGCCACTCTTGACATTTGGGCTGGATGACTCTTTGCTGTGGGGGTTATCCTGTGCATGGTAGGATGTTTAGCAGTCTCCCTGGACTCTACCCACTAGATGCCAGTAGCATCTTCCCTTCTCCAGTTGTGATAACCAAAAAATGTCTCCAGACATTGTCAAATGTCCCCAGTAGGCAAAATGCCCCCAGCTGAGAACCACTGACATAGAGCAATCTCCCACACTGAAAAGTTTGGGCTCATGGGTCAGGGAGATCCAGGTTCAAAGCCAACGCTGCTACATACTAGCCAGTTAATCTTGCCCAAGTTGCCCAGCACTCTTTATTCCCCGTTCCACTCCTATAAAAATGAGAGTCATTATATATTTTCTTCAAGGGCTGTTTTGATGATGAAAAAATAGATACAAAAATGTATAGGCACCTGACAAATATTAGTTCCTTTTTCTTCTTGTTTGCTCCGATTGCTATTATTTCCACGCTAGAACCTCAGGAAGACAGTATAGGAATTAATAAAGGGAGTATATCTCTTTATTATATTATATTCCTTCTCCATTGTACTGAAGGAATAATTCTAAAAAAAAAAAATAATTCTAACGCTATGAAATTATACACACAGCAATCTTTATCAGAAGCAACTAACTGCAAACTGTACCTTAAAGAGGCATCAAAGATTAGAAAGGCATATTCTACCCTCAAATATGCTTAGAGAACACTCCTAAGTCTTTAAAACATTTTGTGATTATTCTAACACCACAGCTGTAGTCACTACTTATCAATATCCAAGTGTGCCTCAATTTAACTGTGTAAAACAATATACTTAACAACCAAAAGGACTTATTTGTATTAGGAAATGATTCCTTTACAAGCTTTTAGAGAGCTTCCTTAATACATCTAAAACATAGCTTTCTTTATAAAAGGTTGGTTTACAGACATCTAAGAAACACAAATATAGTTGTTATTATTGTAAATAAACATAACTCCTTAATAAAGTGGTACTTCTAACCCATACTTATAAATTAGGGGTATGTATTTTTTTAACACTGGGACCTCAAAGTGAACTTTAGACAAACTTCGAAAGGCTTTAGGAAAACAACTTTCCCTTAAAATGTGGACTTTGCCCAGGGTTTGGTCTTCAGCCCTTGGTTCCTCTTTCTCTTCTCTCACGGAGAGAACTAATTTATTTTCCCAGCTTGACTATCAATTCTAGGCAAACACCACCGTTAAGAATAAGCATGTGGATTCTACATCCTTCTGGAAGACAACGTGAGGAAGCAGATAGAGATGTTGTTATTCCTTATAAATAAAAGAAGCTAAGGCTCAGACAGTCTGTATAAACTGTGAAAATGCTTTTTTCTTTTTAACAGCTTTATCGAGGTATAATTTCTATACCACAAAATTTACCCATTTTAATGTACGACTCAGTGATTTTCAGTAAATTTACAGAGTTGTGCAACCACTACCACAATCTAATTCTAGAACACCTGCATTAGCCCAAATCAAGTAGCTCTTAACAGCATTCCTGTGGCATGGTTAAGTTCTTTTTCATTTCCTGGTCCAAATGAGCTGCAGGGCTGGAGGCATCCATGAGATTTGAGGACGAGTTGAAGTTAGACTTCATCTCTTCCCAACCTGTTGCATGCCCTAGCAACACACCCAAATCTACTTACTGCCATGTGAAGTCATGTCTGTGGGGGGAATTGGGGATCCTCACCTTCCTCAAGTGAAGAGGGGGTGTTACCAGCTGTAAGGTTAAGGTTGTATGTCAACTTGGCTGAACCATGATTCTCAGTGGTTTGGCAGTTATGTAATGATGTAGTCATCCTCCATTTTGTGATCTGATGTGAGCAGCCAATCAGTTGAAAAGGGAGTTTCCTTTGGGGTGTGGCCTGCATCCAACATATATGGATGTTTTGGCAAAGCTCACTCGCTTGCTCTGGATCCTGCTTCCAGCTCATCATCATATGACCTCCAGTTTTTGGGACTTGAGCCAGTGGTCTGCTGTATTGCCTGCTGATCTTGGAATTCATTGGTCGCCACAGCCTATGAGCCAACAGCCTGCCATCTTACCTGCTGATCTTGGGTTCATCAGCGCCTACAGCTGTGAGAATCAGGAGAAGCCTCCAGCCTGATGCCTGGCCCATGGACTTGGGACTTGCCAGCCTCTATAGCTGGTTGAGCCATTTCCTTGACATAAATCTCTCCCTATATGTATTTATGGAAACCCTGGTGGCACAGGAGTTAAGTGCTATGGCTGCTAACCAAAGGGCTAGCAGTTTAAATCCGCCCGGTGCTCCTCAGAAACTCTGTGGGGCAGTTCTACTCTGTCCTATAGGGTCGCTATGAGTCGGAATCGACTCGACGGCACTGGGTTTGGTTTTTTGGTTTATATGTATATATATGCTCATCGCTGGTTTTGCTTCTCTACAGAATCCAGCCTAAGACAGCCACATAAAGAGTTGGAAGTGGGAACACTTTCATCAGCCATGAGTGGGAAAAGTTTGGTGAGGTTCGAATAGAATGGGAAAAAAACCACCATAAAAACAAAGAAACCAAGCAACTGAGGAGGAATGAGAAGGGCTTTCTTTAAGTCAATTAGTGCAAACATGATGCCTTAGTTCAAAGGCTGCTTCCCATCCAGAGGCCTGTTGCTACGTGCTTTTCCGGGAAAAGAACGGAAGATGAAGTGTGACAATAAATCCTGCCATGCGGTGGGAAATACAATCTATGGCATAATAAAAGTAAATGTTATGGCACTTGACTTCGCGGCCTATAATCTTCCATTCAATCGGAACAGAGATTCTTCTGTCAGCAAGAGCAAACTGGACGATTTAATTTTCATTTCTATTCATGTGCAGGCCTGCGCTGGAGCTCATCCATGTTTTCTATTATGTTACTTGAAATATGGCCGCAGAGTTTGATGCAAACAATATCTCAAACTGACATCAACAACTTTGTTTCAGACCAACTGATTCCATTCTAACTAATTGCTGGCTGACAGATGCTGGTAGCTGCCCACACTAGATCTGAAAACGCCATGTTCTATAATTTAACATTATAATAATTTTAAATTATAGCTTTATGAAGAGAAAACACAAACTTATTTATAGCTAACATTGATGGTTTCTAATGGCTTTCAGGGCTGTTTTATGCCATTCACTGCAGCCCACATATGGGCAGCGTCAATTGTCTGAATCACTCACAAAAAAATTCCGGTACAAATAATTTCCTCCTTGATTGAAAGCAATGAACAAACGCTATAAAAGCAAAGATAAAAAAGCAGCACTGAAAAGAGCTACCCCTCAGCAGTGCCCTATTCTCCTGGATCTATATCCCTGCAGAGAACTGTTCTGCATTCAAGCGAACACATTCTGCTGAGAAACCTGTCTTCCCCTGACCTCTGTGATGTTGCAAGATCCCGCCTTTCCCTTTAAATGTGGACTCTGCTCAGGACTTGGTCTTCCGCCCTTGGTTCTTCTTTCTCTTCTCTCACAGCAGGAACTAATTTATTTTCCCGACTTGACTATCACCTCTATGCAAACAATAACATCAAGAATAAGCAGTTATATCTTTTTACAGTCCATCACGTGATTGTATAGACTTCTGGGAGACAATGTGAGAAAGTAGGTAGAGATGCCATTATTCCATATAAAGAAGCTGAGCTCCGACTGTGTAAATTAAAAAAAGTAAATTACAGACTGGTAAATCATCCAGCCAGAAAGCAGCCGAGACAGCACCCAAACTTGGGTCTGCAGAAGCCAATGCTGGGTTGTCCTCATGGGCCACCATGAAGCTCCTTATCTCTATCTCCAATCCCTGCCAGTCTCTCAAGTCTTAGCCTACACCATCAGCTTCCACCTGGCATTGATAGCGGATGTGCGACTGAAGCTCAAAGTTAATGTATTTAACTAAATTCATCACATTTCCCTCCAAACCAGCTCTTTCTCCTGACACGCTCATTTCTGCCCAAGTCATTTTTTCTCCAGTCACCCAACCCTAAAACCTCATGGCTAACAAATCATTCTCTTCCTCTCCCCTCTCCCAAATCCAATTTTTTACAAAGGCCTAGCAATAATTCTATTTTGCTTCCAAATTTATCCCTTCTTCCACAATCCTTTTGTGACCAGCTTAATTCTGGCTCTTACTACTTCTTGTTCAAAGCATCGAATAACCTGACTCCTTGACACCCATCACTTCTTCAACTGATTGGCCCTGCAAAGCTCTACCAGTTACTATCTGAGGTTTTAAACCCAGTCATGGCACTACGGTGTCAACCATCAACAGCTTACTGCTTATACAATAAATGAGAAATCCATCCATCTCAAACTCCATCTAGTCCCTACTTCTGTTTCCAGGCTGACTTCAGCTCCATGCCACCACACACCTTCTACTACAGCCAGGCTGATGATTCTACTCACACTTACCAACACTACCATGTGATTTACCTGCCCACTCCCACTCCTACCTGGACAAATTCAGCTTCAAGGTACAGATGAGTCTACCCCCTTAATGAAGCCTTCCCTGACACCCTGGCCCCCAGGGAACATCCCCCCACCCATCTGATCAGCATTTTCTTTCTACCACTCATTTATCATAGGGGCAGTGGTGGTTCAGTGGTAGAATTCTCACCTTCCAGGCAGGAGACCAGGTTCGATTCCTGGCCAGTGTACCTCATGCGTAGCCACCACCTGTCTGTCAGTGGAGGCTTGCATGTTGCTGTGATGAACAGGTTTCAGAGGAGCTTCCAGCCCAAGATGGACTAGGAAGAAAGGCCTAGCAATCTATTTCCAAAAATCAGCCTATGAAATACCTATGGATCACAATGGTCTGATCCACAACCAATCAGGGGGGTGGTGCAGGACCAGGCAGCATTTTGTTCTGCTGTGCACAGGGTCACCATGAGTTGGGGGCCAACTTGATGGCAGCTAAAAATAACAAAAACAACTCATTTGTCATTTATACAGACCTTCAGTGTTACCTCATTTTTCATTTGCCATCTTAGGCAAAAGCCCCTGGAAGGCAGGGCCTGGGTGTGAGGTCCTTTGTACCCATGTATTCTTTTTTTGGGGGGGAAGGGGGGAAGCAATATGTTTATTCATAATTAAAATTACAGTGTTGAAAAAAAAAGAAAATGTTTACTTATTTAAAAACCAGAAAGAAAAAAAAATCACCACAATCCAACCTGAATTATATTTGCTTTTGTACCGAGGCAGTTGTAAAATATAATTTTTTTAATGGAGGATGCGGCTCAGGAAGGCCAAAGTGGCTCAGGCCCACAAAAGTCTTAATGCCATGGACTGGACCCCTTTGGGGAAGCTGGGAGCCCCTTCTCCAAATACCATTTGTAGATGCATTAAAAAAAAGTTTGTAGACACACATTATACATTTGTCAAAACCCATAGGACTGTACAACACAAAGAGTGAGCCCTAATGTGAACTATGGGCTACAGTTAATAATAAGGCATCAGTATTGGTTCACTGGACCAAATGGTCAACAATTATCTTAAAACAAAGATGAGAATGTAAGGGGAGAGAAGCCAAATCCACTACTGTTGAGTCGATTCCAACTCACAGTGATCCTGTAAGGCAGAGCAGAACTGCCCTATAGGATTTCCTAGTCTGTAATCTGTCTGTGTGTGCGTTTCAGGTGAAAGTTTATAGTGCAAATTAGTTTCTCATTCAAAAATTTATATACAAATTGTTTCGTGACATGGGTTGCAATCCCCACAATGTGTCAGCACTCCCCCTTTCCGTTTCCACCCTGGGTTCTCTGTGTCCACTCATCCAGTTTTCCTGTCCCTTCTTGCCTTCCCATCTTTGTTTTTGGGCAGGTGTTGCTCATTTGGTCTCGTATACTTAATTGAACTAAGAAGCATGTTTCTCACATGTGTTACTGTTTGCTTTATAGACCTGTTTAATCTTTGGCTAAAAGGTGGACTTCTGGAGTGGCTTCAGTTCTGAGTTAGGAGGGTATCTGGGGACCATAGTCTTGGGGCTCCTCCAGTCTCTGTCCGACCAGTAAGTCTGGACTTTTTCCTTTTTTTATTGTACTTTAGGTGAAAGTTTACAGCTCAAGTTAGTTTCTCATACAAAAATTTATACATACATTGTTATGTGACCCTAGTTGCTCTCCCTATAATGTGACAGCACACTCTCCCTTTCCATCCCGGATTTCCCGTGTCCATTCAACCAGCTGTTTCCTATTCCTTTCTGCCTTCTCATCTCGCCTCCGGGCAGGAGCTACCCATCTAGTCTCATGTATCTACTTGAGCTAAGAAGCACATTCTTCACGAGTATCATTTTATGCCTTATAGTCCAGTTTAATCTTTGTCTGAAGAGTTGGCTTCGGGAATAGTTTTAGCTCTGGGCTAAAAGAGAGTCTGGCAGCCATGTCCTCTGGGGCCCCTCCAGTCTCAGTCAGACCATTAAGTCTGACCTTTTTACTAGAATTTGAGTTCTGCACTCTACTTTTCTCCTGCTCCGTCAGGGACTGACTCTCTGTTGCACTCCCTGTCAGGGCAGTCATTGGTGGTAGCCGGGCACCATCTAGTTTTTCTGGTCTCAGGCTGATGGGGTCTCTGGTTTATGTGGTCCGTTTTTTCTCTTGGGCTAATATTTTCCTTGTGTCTTTGGTGTTCTTCATTCTCCTTTGCTCCAGGTGGGTTGGGACCAATTGATGCATCTTAGATGGCCGCTCACTAGCTTTTAATACACCAGATGCCACTCACCAAAGTGGGATGCAGAACATTTTCTTAATAAACTTTGTTATGCCAATTGAAGGTCTGGTCTTTTTTGGTGAATTTGAATTTTGTATTACATTTTTCTCCTACTCTGTTTGGGGCCCTCTATCGTGATCCCTGTCAGAGTGGTCAGTGGTAGTAGCCAGGCACCATCTAGTTCTTCTGGGCTCAGGCTGGTGAAGGCTGTGGTTCATGTGTACCACCCATGTGTTCTTGCACAAAGTAGACACGTATTTATTGATTGATTACATGGCTGTCAATCATTGTTTCTTGCAATGCAAGTAATAAATGCATTAAATTATTACCCTGAAGAACTATAGTCTTCTGGGATTACTGTCTTCTTGGCAAAGCAAGTGAGAACCAAACCTCTGTATCATCTTTCTGGGCTCTTGAATACGTACATCCTGTGCTTAGTTTGGAGCCCTGGTAACATAGTGGTTGAAGAGCTTGGCTGCTAACCAAAAGGTCAGCAGTTCAAATCTGCCAGGTGCTCCTTGGAAACCCTATGGAGCAGCTCTACTCTGTCCTATGGGGTCACTATGAGTCGAAATTGACTCAAAGGCATGCTTAGCTTACACAGTAAAAGCTCCTGCAGACTAAAACATCCAATGAGTGCCCTCAACATTTCCAAACTAGCTTGTCAGACTGAAAAAAAATGTGACTCATTTTGGAGACGGCCACCTTAGTTCTCTCCAGACAAAAAGCAAGCAAGGGTCAAAGGCCAATGCTCTTAACAAGTAAGACATACAGCCCTGTATATTCTGGAGGTGGAAAAACCCTTCCTTTCTGTGTGAGACCCACATCACTTTCACCAACACTTCGCCTATCGGCCACCCTGGCTCACAACAGGGCCCAAATGCTAAACCACGGTAAAAGAACCAGAACTTAATCAGCCTCCTCCTGGTGATTCCTTTTATTTTTAATTGTGGTAAAAATATATACAGCAAAACATTTGCCATTGTCAACAATCTGATGATTCCTTTTTATTTGCAGCCAACTACTGCTCTGCCTTCCTCTGCCCTTTAATCAGGTTACAAGCTACAGTGGACCAGTGTGCTGTTTATTACTGCGTCAGCCCAAGCTGTCAGAAGTTTTTGTTATGGTTCCTGACTTGGCTTCTCAAAGGCTGACTGGGGATGTTTTAACAGTCTCTGGAAACAGGGTAACTACTTTTGGTATTTACAGTTTCAACCGCACATGCTATCCCTAAGCCTGTGCAAGATCAGACCAGAGACTGCAGGTTGGATGCAAAGCTGCAACTTGATGAACAGGTTTAGAAGAAAACAGCACCAAAACTGAGGAGCGACACCACGCTCATCTTAGTCTCTCCAGTGCCTCTTACAAGGCCTGGCAACTGTCGGACATTTGTTTCTGAATTGAGCAGTCAATGCAGATGATGCTGGAAATCTTCTGTGTCATATCAATCCCTGACAGTGGTTGTCAGAGGCTGGGGTGGGAGATGGGGATGGAGGTGGCTGTGGTTACCAAAGAGCAACATGAGGGATCCTGGTGGTGATGAATATGTTCTATATTTTGAAAGTGATGGTGGGTACACAAACTATACTTGTGATAACACTGCACAGAACTACACACACACACACACACACACACACACACGGAGAACTAGTAAAACTGGGAACAACTGAGTAAGATTGGTGGATTATATCAATGCCGAAATCCTGGTTGTGATAGCATACTACAGTTTTGCAAAATTTTATCCTTGGGGAAGCTGGGTAAAGGGTACATGGAATCTCTATTATTTCTTATATTTGCATGTGAATTTATAATTATCTCAAAATAAAAAGTTTAGTGGAAAAAAGGTAGATTTTACAATGTAGCTCTCTATATTATGTAAAATATAAGAGGATATTAACTCACGATCATGACAGATACAGATGAAAGATATATAGCTAAAAAAAAGAAAAAATTTTGAACCTGAACTTGAATCTGAACCCAGAATCAGATTCAGCCCTTCCTAAAAGGGCTGTCACCCAAATCAGACCACCAGCAGGTACAACGCCAGCCTCAACCAGCACACATGCAGCCTCACGCCCACTCCTGCCCACCCCCAAAAGGACCTGACTTGTTTACCCAGAGTGGCCTTAGCCCCTTTCATTTATCACATGGGATGACTTGACCTTGGCAACATGTACTCATTTTCTGAATGAAATGGCAATTACTACCCCAAAGCTTGTTTTATACTCAAATTCAAAACACTTAGTGCTCTATCTACAATGAACTCTGACATTCTGCATTTTGACCCATTCAACCTTTTAGACTAAATACAGAAATCACTGGAAAACGTGAACATAAGTGCCAACGCTCACTTTTACAAAAAGGGCTATTCATCATTTGTTTTCATTTAGACTTTGCAAGGAATTTCTCCTAAGGCCAGGGAGAGTAAAAACTCCAGAGATTTTGTTTTAATGTGGAAACCACCTTCACTTCCCTTCTTTACAAACCTGCGGCACATAAAATCAATGGAAGCCTGTTAAGCTTGCATTTAAACGGTGTTGTCATTTTCAACACGCTGCTGAAGGCGTAAGCCAGGGCTCTGCACTTCCTTTATAACTCTGCAAGAGAGAAGCAATAACGCTCTCCTTTACTCACCGATGTCATTGCTGCGGTCCGAGAGATCCTTGTCCAGGATGCCGGAAATCGCACTGCCCACCAAGTCAATCTTTGGACCGTCACCCCTATGTGAAAAGAACAAGTCCGGGCATTTAATCATTGGAGTGTGTCCTGGACATTTTGTGGCACACACATTACGGAGCGTGCTGGGTGTGGGGCGGGTGGCACTGTTGCCTGCAATGGAACCAGTGGGAGCCAAAGAGCTGTCTAACCACATGGGCCCTGGTGTAGCCTGGCCAACAGATTGGAGGCCCCCTCTCCAGCACACATTTTCAAAGGCGACTATTTTAGTAACGGCTGTTCCTTAACGCACCTCAGCCACAAAACCTCCTGCCGGGTACACATTGTGCGACGTGGGGCCTACTCCTGCCCCATTACCAAATAAGAACTGGCAAATGACAACTGGAGCTTCCCTTTTAAGGAACGAGGAATTTAGCCAATGCTGCTTGTCAAAGGCCAGCCAGTTTTAACCTTGAGAAAAGGGTTTTCTGGCCTGAAGCTAAGGCATGGGCCAGGCTGTTGACAGGCACAAGGTGTTGAGTTGAGATCTGGCAGCCCAAAAGCTTGTACGGGGTGGAGGCCTGTAAAATTAGCCGGCTCCTGGGTAGGTGCCCAAGTGCCCATCAGGACACAAGTGACTTCCCTCTGTATCTGGGTTGGGAGCAGCCAGTTGGGACAAGGACAGGTCTCCAAAATGATGTAAGAAGGCCAGCCTACTCATGCGTGAGCAGAAGGTTCTTTTAAATTCCTCTTAGGCAGCCCTTGTGACTCTTTAGGGGCAGATGAGGCTCGAACTAGATTATCAAGGGCTGCGATGGCAGTGAAATAGGAAAGATCCTTGCCCATAAGATGAGAGGGTGAAGCCGAGCAGCGTTCCCCGCCACGCAACAGAAATAATCTGTCTCACAGCACCTGGTGGTCGCCAGGCCTGAAGCTGAACTGCACGACTGATAACTTAGCTTTATTCAACAAGCATTTGTCAAAATACCTATTCTGCTGGGGGCCTTCAGAGGGCCAAGCCAGATGGCACCTACTCTGGAGGGGCTCACAGTCTAAATGGGAGAGACAGACAGACAGACAGACAGGCAGGCAGCTAAGTCCACCCAGTGCATGCCGTTTATGATCAAGGCGTGTCAAAGCACCCCGGGAGGAAAGGACTGGGTTAGTACTGGGGTGAGCGGCATACAAGGGGTGGGGGACATGCAGAGGAGATGGCATTAAAATTGGGCACTGGAGGAAGCTGGAGGAAAAGGACAGGTCACTAAGAGGCATGATGGCGCGAGGACTCAAACGTGGATGAGAGCACCCGGTGTGACCAGGGGCCCCAGGGTTAAACCCTGATACATCCGGGGGGTAGTCAGGGGAGAAGGCTGGCTAGGCTGGCGAATGTCAGGCTGTGCAGGGCCAAGTACACCAAGCTACGGGGATCCATCTGTCCTGTGGGCAATGGGGGCAGAGGGAAAGTTGGAGCCGAGCAGTGTTTTGTTCCATTGTGCAAAGGGTCACCATGAGTCGGGGCCAACTCGATAGCAGCTGACAACAAGAACTGTACTTGGAAAGGAGGAGCAGCAGCTTGAACTTTGCAGCAGAGCCTTTATTTCCTGCCTTCCCCCAGCCTCCTAAAGCCGGAGGGCTTGGTGCACCCGGGCCAGGTGTCCCTAACAGATTCCCTCTACATCCCCTGGCTGCAAGAGCTCGTGCCCCACAGGGCACTCTTCCTCAGACGGATTCTAAGCCAACAGGAGACGCAGAACTTAGGAAATGTATTTCAAAACATCTTCTTGTCAGGGCCCCACTAACCACTAATCTGAATATAATCTTCCGAATGAAACATTCTAGAAATACAGTATTATTAGTAGGAAAGCAGTTGAATTTTCAAAAGTACTCCTTCCCCTGGATGTAAAGAAATATTCTTTTTTTAAAATAATTTTTATTGTGCTTTAAGTGAAAGTTTACAAATCAAGTCAGTCTCTCACACAAAAACCCATATACACCTTGCTACACACTCCCAATTACTCTCCCCCTAATAAGAAATACATTCTTGAGGGCCCTTAATATTATGATTGGATAGCCATGGAGCCTGAATGATTTGGTGGTGGTGTCCTGCACACTCACAGATGGGACCTGGGTTACTCTTGCAGCCAGATAGTCCTGTCCTTTGTGGAACATGCTAAGGACGCAAACTTAGGAGGACACTTGTTCTGCCTGGGGAGAGAGGCCACTAAGGCAGAGACATTCCACATTATTCCAATGGGCATGTTTTTTTTTTTTTTGCCAAGAGGGAGGGTGATTAAAAGTGACGCCCAGCCCGGCCACAACCGATGACTGCCCTGACAGGGAGCACAACAGAGAACCCCTGGGGGAGCAGGAGATCAGTGGGATGCAGACCCCAAATTCTCATAAAAAGACCAGACTTAATGGTCTGACTGAGACTAGAGGAATCCCGACGGCCATGGTCCCCAAACCTTCTGTTGGCCCAGGACAGGAACCATTCCCAAAGACAACTCATCAGACATGGAAGGGACTGGACAGCGGGTAGGAGAGAGATGCTGATGAAGAGTGAGCTATTTGTATCAGGTGGACACTTGAGACTGTGTTGGCATTTCCTGTCTGGAGGGGGGATGGGAGGATAGAGAGGGTTAGAAACTGGCAAAGCGGTCACGAAAGGAAAGACTGGAAGGAGGAAGCGGGCTGACTCTTTAGGGGGAGAGTAAATGGGAGTATATAAAAAAAAATAGTAAGGTGTATATAAGTTTATATGTAAGAGACTGACTTGATTTGTAAACTTTCACTTAAAGCACAATAAAAATTATTAAAAAAAAGTGACACCCTTGTGGGGAGCTGGGGAGGAAATCAGATGGGGTATTGGTGGGGAAGAGGAGTTTTGCTCACACTTGGCTGCTAACTGAAAGAAAGGTTGGAGCCCACCCAGAGGCATCTAGGAAGAAAGGCCTGGCAATCTACTTTAAAGAACTCAGCCATTGAAAACCCTGTGGAGCACAGTTTTACTTTGACACACATGGGGTCGCCATGAGTTGGAATCAACTTAACAGCAACTGGTTGGATTTCTACCTCAGAACCTTCTGAGCATCTGGTTTATGTGTGTATTTTGGTCAAGCTGAGGTTTCCCTCTTTGACAGCTGGAAGCTTCCAGTCAAATGCAAGGCCTATCTCAAGGGAGTGTAGCGGACTCCGATAGAGTACGTTACTGTGTTACTTCCTTTTCTACCCTTATTTTCCCTTTATTACCACTCTAAACTATTTTATTCTTTCATATGCATTTTTGAAAGTTACTTCACAGCCTTTGTAGACTGGTGCAGGGTAGAAATAAGTAATTTTTAAAAACTGATAACATTCACTTGTTGAACCAGCTCTGAGACTCTATACATCAATATGTTTACCACAGTGTTATTTATAAAAAAGAAAAATAGAACCGAACTGGCATCTTTTCGACATAGGAGCACAGCTGAATAGATGGCTGGTATTTGACAGACTTTTTACACAGCCATTAAAATTACATTCACAAATGGTTTATAACAAGGACGAACGCTTGTGTTACAACGTTAAGTGACAGCAACAGGTTAGAAACAACATGTGCAGCGATGCAGATATACCCACACAGCGTCCTGATATACTAGGGAGAGAGACTGTGTTTTGAGACTAGAAGAATATTTGCAGTGGTTCTTCCTGGGCAGTGGGGTGGGTGATGTCCAGCACCCAGCTCAATGCCTGGTACCTGACAGGGACTCGGGCCACACCTGTGGCATCAAGGAGCATTTCCCCCATCTTCTGAAACAGAAATGCATTATGTATTTGTACAATAAATGTAATTTTTCCCCAAAAGACAAAGTTGTATGGTGTACAGTATGACCATACCTATGTAAAACCAATGAAAAACAAGCAAAATCATATATAGGTAAAAGACAGGAAAGAAATAGTCCAAAATGTTATAGTAGCTGAGGCTATAGTAAATGTTTTAGTGGAAACCCTGGTGGCATAGTGGTTAAGTGCTACAGCTGCTAACCAAAGGGTCGGCAGTTCGAATCCACCAGGCGCTCCTTGGAAACTCTACGGGGCAGTTCTACTCTGTCCTATAGGGTCGCTATGAGTCCGAATCGACTCGATGGCACTGGGTTTGGTTTTGGTTTTTTAAAGGAAGAATAAAGACTAGAGACTAGAATAAAGACTAAAGACCAGAGACTCATGCAATTCAGTCAGCTCATATCCTCTCTCCTTTCGGCCCCAACAGCATCCCCAAAGTAAAAGGTGAGGTTGTCTGCCTCCCAAACTCTCTCCTTTAATCATCTCCCCCACCACAGGGACCCTGTGTAGTCATCTCCCCTGGGAACCAGTAAGGTGTGTGTGGAGTTCAGAATTCTGGACTTAAAAGTCCAGGCCATGGGTGCTACACCTAAACCTATCGTCTACTACCTGTGTGACCTTCACCAGGTCACTTAACCTCTCGGGACCTTGGGTGCTTCATCAGTGAAATGATGGGTGGGCCAGCTTGGACAGGATCATCTCCCAGGGGCCTTCTAGATCTTGCATTCCACAATTTCAACATTAGAGAGTTGTTGGAGACTGGGGTGGGGGTTGGAGGCGGTAGCCCTCTGTGTGGGGGCAAATTCCGGGAGAGTTCATCATCTCTTTTGCCTCTGTAAAGGTCTGGATTGCCCTCCGTTCCCTCTCTGCTGGACGAATGTGACCCACACTTTAGCATTAGGGAAGGCACCGGCTCTTTCTCTTGTAACTGCAGCACACTCCCCTGCCCACCCCCTTACCCTAATCGTATGTGCACCTAGTGTCTGTTCCACTTTTTCTTCAGAATAGGGGTTGTCGTTCCTTCCTCCCAGCACAATGTTGCAGACATGTAGGTATGCCTTTTTTTTTTTTTTTTTTTTTTAACTAAATGAGTGAGCCAACATTGTGAATTGTCTGGGCCTTGTATGCACTGGGTTTGGGTTGTATGCCTTAGCTAGCTACATTCTTGGTCCTATGTCTAACCTTCATTCTCTAATAAAGCAGTTCTCAAACTTGAGTAATGCGTGAACAAAAAGCAATTTAAAAGAAATAATCCAAACAAAAAGCAATTCTTGCAGATCCCCAAGTATCATCCCTGCTTGAGAAATACTAAGAAATTAAATACACAGATGACGTCTGTCAACGGGAAACTGCTGCTATGAGAGCATTCCATCTTTGTAACGGTTAAAAGGAAACTACAAAGAATATCACACAAATGAGAAGCTACCCATTATTTCTTGTAGATTTTAAAGGTTCTAGCTGCAATTGGGGGAACGCTGCTCTAGCGGCATTAGATCAAAGAACTGTACCCAGTGGGCCAGGGTGGCTGCCCCTCCTGCGGCATTTGGAGTGACCTGGGATGAACCCTTGCCAGGTGAGGGGCTTCTGCTTCTGGGATTGGCCTGCGGGCTCTGTGTAGATGGCCTGATACTGTGAACCCTGACAGACCACCCTGGAGAAATAAAACTAACAATCCCTAAGCAATTCCTCTGAGATTCTAAATCAGGAAGGAGGTTGGGATCTCCCCATCTCCCTAACTTAGCCCTGAGGCCTCATGCCAACAGCCAGACACCAGCTTTAGGCTGATATGATCTTCTATAGAGGGCCAGAGCAAGCCTATTTTGAAAACACAGTAGGTGTAGTTTAAAAAGGTTCTGATCCTTCCAAGTAGGGAAGCTGCAGCTGGTGTTTTGACAGTCTTCAGACCGTGGGTGTGTAAGAGTTTTACAATGTCTATTTGTAAATGCCTTTCACTGTATTTATAGCTTTGTACAACAATGCTAATGAATTTCAGTTTTGAAAAGGACCAAAATTTCTGAAATTCGCCAAAGCATGTCTTTGGAGCGACTGCCACCCAAGGAAGACCAGGTTCTCGGTGGCTCCACCTTTCCCACAGTCTGCCTAGTACCAGGGCACTATTTTGGCAAAAGGGATATTACTGGATTCAAAGAAAGAGAAAAAAAAAGGCCGTCCTTTTGTAATTTACCAGCTCCTGCAAGTGTTTTTGTCTGGTTAGCGCATATGCCCACAGCTGCTAATCATAGGAGAAAATAGCAGGCAGGCCTATCACCATATATCCAAAGATATCTCAATAAGGTTGCTCTCGCTCATTCTGATTTTTGAATCAAAATACTGATTTTCTTGTATTTTTCTTAGCACTTTTAGTTATGGACACATGGCAAATGTGACCAACTAGCAGTTAAGAGTCTCCTTGCTTACTGGCCAGGGAACCTAAAACACCGTGAAGGAATTGACTCGCCCAAGGTACCCCCAGCAGGTACAAGTAAAACCTGTAACTCTACAGAAACTGCTTACCATGTGCCAGGCACCAGGACAAGCCTCTTTCATACGTTAACTTTTAGTCCTCACAACCACTCCATGAGATAGATCTGTGCTCTGCATGGAGGACACTGAGCTGTGCCACACAGGTCTCCTTCAGTGAAGGGCCTGTTGGCGCAGCTGCTGGGCGTGTTGTGATGGTCCGCTGTCAGTCCCTCCAGGGCCGCTTCAGCTGCAGAGAGCCGCCTCACCCCAGTCACAGCCTTTCCACCGTGGCCCATTACTCAGTGACTGATGGAGGCCGGGAGTGGGGGCGGCGGGGGAAGGAGGGAATAAAGTTACCGTCATTCCAGCCCAACATGGGACTAATAGGCCCTTTTAGCTCCAAGGCTCCCCATGCAGTTGGCAGAGGCTTTGTCAAGTCAGTATCAGTACTTGACTTCTCCGTCTGTCCAGTCCTGCTTCCTTTACTTCCCTTCCATGGGTACTGAATCCTAAACAATATTGTGCATACTAAACTCTGTCTCAGAGTCAGCTTCCTGGAGAACTCCACCAGCGATACTGAACTTAAGGCTCAGTGAGATTAAGTCACTTGCTTACAGGAGGTCATAAAAGCAGTAGAGGGTCTAGGTTTGAACCCATGAAGTCTGCCTCCAAAGCCCAAGCTCTTGACCACTTTTCCAAGCTGCTTCGCTCAGACTCCTGGTCACCCAGACTGGGGTCTGGCCATCAGGGCAGTGAGTCATCGAGGACACCAGGGAGCCAGTGTCACCATGGCTCACTGCTAGTGGATGAATCACCTTCCCTCCCTGAGTGAAAAAAAAGACTACTTATAAACAGAAGTCACACAGCCCATCTGCCCAGAATGGCCTGCTCCTCCCACTGGGACCCAAGACATCAGACCTGCACATGCCCAGGAGGAATCACGCCAGATGGGCATTGTGCATCCCTTGAGAACATGAACTCAGAGGCATAGCTCAATTTAGCCCAAGTTAGGACAGTTAAGCCAAGACAGGCAACCTGGAAAAGGTGTTGAAATGCATGGGAAGCCAAGGCACACACACACACAAAAAGACAAAATTAACAGCAGCACTGACAGCTACAACATAAAACCATCAAGAAGAACCCCCAAACCTGGAGGTGAGTGGGGATTTTGAAGGGA
Source organism: Elephas maximus indicus (assembly GCF_024166365.1). Lineage (NCBI taxonomy): Eukaryota > Metazoa > Chordata > Mammalia > Proboscidea > Elephantidae > Elephas > Elephas maximus. Next base: position 159,900,351 of record NC_064846.1, on the reverse strand, counting down.
GAAAACAAACCCACTGATTCTTACTGAACAAAAGATTTCACAAGCAGATAATGACTCCTTTTGGTAGTCCCCCCAACTCAAAACAAACAAAAAAGGATGTGTTACTACAATGCAAATATTTGCATTTGAACTGCCTAAAATTTTTTTACAGAGGGGGGAAAAAGCAGGTAAGAAAAGGAAGGGAAAAGAAATAGCAAAGGCCCCTCCAGCAAGCTCAGGAAAGCACTGAAGAAGCACACATGGGACGTCCTCTATTCCTCACCTCATCCCACCCAGAGGCTGTCAACTTCTTGTACGATGGCAGGTGTTAAATGCGAACACCAAAGAGGAAACACACGAGTCACACGGTCCTCTTCTTTCTTCAGCGCTGCACCCTTATTCTACCAACCCCTTCTACTGTAAACCATTGAGCCTTGTTCACCACAGTTGTCCTCGGCCAACCACCTGACTCACAAAGGCACCAAAGGATGCGAGACCGCTACACATGACCACTCCCTCACTGCTCTGCCGGATGTCCACTCAACAGCTCTCAGACTTAGGCTCCACTCAGCACAAGCCCCCATGTGACAGACTGGGGTCTGTCTCCAATGGCAGGAGTTATGTGCCCAAGACCAGGATTACTGAGAGGGCTGATACTGGGATGAGAGCTTCCTGATTCCCTATCTAATCAAAACGAGCACCCACATAACACACGTCTTTCGTTTTCAGAGATTTTGTTTTTCTCAAATAAACAAAGCAAAGCTAGTCCTTCAGAAACATTCTGCACCAGGCTATGGCTGTCCGTGGAAGCAGAATCCTTCCACAAGGAAAGGTCACCAGTAACTCAGCTTCCTTCACTCATCAGCTAGAGGGAGGAAGGAGCCTCCATCCCCTGTCCCAGAAATGGGGACCCAGAGGCCCTGCTGATATCTGTGCAGTCCCTACATACCCACCTGGTGGCCAAACATGTCCCAAGGAGTCACGGGCCCTTTCCAGGCTGCGAGCTTCCCATTTAAACGTGGGGTGAAACGCGAGGCCAGGGGCACAAGAAGCGGGAAGCAGAGTGCTGGCAGCTCTCCCTTCGCACCGCGTCCTTGTTTGGAGGAGCACAAACAAGCCTGGCTATTTATAGTTCATGAAGACACGGTGGAAGGTGATGGGCCACTGCCCACTCTATTCCCCTCCAAATTTCTGTTCTTTGTGCAGACTCTGCAAGTGTGTCTGGAAACAGGCCTCTCTCCAGAGCCCAGCTGGGGTGCAACTAGCCTGCACTTCCCTAAGGCAAAGGAAGATGGCACCTGCAGACCTCATCTCAAAGAGGCCAGGGGGCTTTAAGGAGGCGGGGACCAACTCTTGGGCAATGCTTGGAGGAGGGGGAGCTCATTACTGTGCAACTCGGAGAAAAGTTTGTGAAGTGCCACTTGGAAGACACATACTCAAAGAATTCACCCATGGACAAAGCGTTCCTTGAGCCAGTCAGTACTATGCATACGGGAGGGGTTCGGACTGTCTAGCGTTTCACTGCCTGATTGTGCCCATCAGCAGCAGGAACATCAAGGGGGCTCAGTCGGGCTGGGGCTGAACCCCGCCAGTAGTGTTGAGTCTTGTTGGTTCTTGCTGTAGCAAATCAAATTCATTCGAAGTGTGGATAGAAAGAAGTAAAGAGAGAAGGTTATATGCACAAATAAAATAGGGTCAGCAAATCAATGCAGACCTCCCTAAAACACTACAAGGTATTTTCTCCCTGTCCTCCCAGTCCCCAGCCTTCCCTAGGTCCTGACTCTACCTGGTGATGGCTTCTTCTGGGGGAGGCTGCTCAAGTTCCCACCCCCTGGACACCAGAAGACATGCTGATGGAGGACTGTCCATGTGTCCTCTCTCCCTCAAGGCACCACATCATGACCTGCTCGCCACTGTGTAGGAATCCCTCCTCCAGCAAAGCTACCAATCTCTCAGGGGAGGAAAAGCAGCACATATTTGTTGAGTGTCTCTCAACAAGCTAGGAGCCTTAGGTGTAGCATCTTGTTTAAACTCTCAGCAAGGTAGGCCTCACTTTGTAGATAAGGAAACTCAGTCTCCGGAGGTCACAGGGTGAGTAAGTGGAGCGGTAGAATTTTGACCCCGGTGTGCCTGGCTCCAAAGCCCAAGGAAGCAATGAGCGGACAGGAACCATGTCTGGCTTGATTACCATAGTATATGTACTATCTAGAAGAGGGCCTGCCCAAATGTGGACACTTGATAAATATCTGAAACAAATTAATGACTCCCACAATACACACACGCACACACACAACACACACACACACACACACACACACACACACACAGACGCCCTCTCTCACCAGTCAATCCATACCTAGCAACCATTCTCCATCTTTTTTCTATAGCTAAGTTTCTCAAAAGGAAGTCTACACATGCTTTGGCTGCCTGCCCATTCCCTCTTCAACTCACCCAAATCTGTCTCTTGCCCTCAACCGTTCCACAGGAACTGCGCGACAAGGGTCACCAACGGCCAACAAATGACCAAATCCTGTGGGTCCCCTTTAGCCTCCCCAGCTCTGTTTGACTGTGGTTCTCAAAGTGGGGGACCCTGACTAGCAGCGGCAGCACTGGGCGCTTGTTATAAACGCAAATTCTCAGGCCTTAACTCTGACCTAGACGGCCTGGGTGGTGCAAAAGGTTAACGTACTTGGCTGCTAACTGAAAGGTCGGAGGTTCAAGTCTACCCAGAGGCACCCTGGAAGAAAGGCCTGGCAATCTACTATTGAAAAATCAGCCACTGAAAACACAGCTTTACTCTGGCACACAAGGGATCACCATGAGTCAGAGTCGTCTTTAAAGGCCACCGGTTTTAACCCAGGCCTGCTGAATCAGAAACTTGGGCTGGTTGGGGGCGGGGGAGGCAGTGAACTGTGTTTTATCCAGCCCTCCAGGGGATGTGTGGGCAGCTCAAGTATGAGAACCCCTGCTCTACAGTTGCTCCACACTCCCCTTCTTCTAGTTACCATGACAGCACACTCCTACCCTTGTCCATGACTCCTAGTCCTTCATCCATCCTGTGAATAATGATTTTCCTCACACTTGTCTCTACTCCCTCCTCTTCTTCTCCATAACCTGAGTGATTACATCTATCCCATGCTTGTAACTACCACCTATGAGCCAATGACACCCGCCTCTATAATTCTGCCACCAAGACCTCTGTTATGGATTGAACTGTGTCCCCCCAAAATATGTGCTGTAAATCCTAGCCTCTATGCCTGTGGTTATAATCCCATTTGAGAATGGGTTGTCTTTGTTATGTTAATAAAGCAGGATTAGTACGGGGTGTATCTAGAGTCAATCTCTTTTGAGATATAAAAGAAATTAAACCCAAGCTAGCAGGCAGAGAAGGAGAAAGAGAGATGCCACGCCACATGAAGATCGCTCAGGAGCAGAAGAGATAAGGACTTTCCTCCAGAGCTGACAGAGACAGAAAGCCTTCCTCTAGAGCTGGTACCCTGAATTTGGGCTTCTAGCCTCCTAAACTGTGAGAAAATAAACGTTTGTTAAAGCCACGCACTTGTGGTATTTTTGTTATAACAGCACTAGGTAACTAAGACAATCTCTCTCCTGAATTCTACTAAGAAATGTCTTTGTCCTAACTTGTAGGAAAGAAGGGAAACACTCAGAAATCACACCAGGCAGCACTGGGACTCTCTGAAAAGAAATTTAGAACAGCAAACCGATGGCCCAATCACCCAACTGCACATCTCACCTGCTAACTGGGGGAACGCTTAGCACTCGCGAGCTAGCTTTCTTGACTTCTTTTTTGATTAACTGATTGATTAGTTTATACTAATAAGAGCAGAGAGGTCTTTTTTAGTCTTTTTTTGGTGGGCATGGTGACAATACACCTCACAGGGTGATCAACACCTGGCAGCTTATTTCCTGCTAAGTTGTAACCCCAGGGGCTTAAGCAGCCAGGATGCCTCTGCAAAGCTGAAGGAAGAAAAAGATTAACTTCCACGTGGCTAAGTTGGTCTCCAGAGAAACATCTGCCCTTCCCTAGAGCACTGAGTTGATGTTTGGCATGTAAGTGTTCACTTAATTTTTGCCTCAAGCTAAAATGTCTCTGAGTTCATCAGTCATCTATCTCCCCAGGTTTTTCTGGTATCCAGGGCTCCATCATCATTACAAGTAAAGCCTTCGCAGCTCCACCAGGCCCCCAGAAGGGATTCTGGGCTCCAGCTCTCTCCTCGGGAAAGGTACCTGCTGTGTTCAGCATTTAACGTATGAGGCCATTTTCCAAGTGGCAGGGGTTTGGGACATCACTGGGGCCTCCTGTCACATCCCTGTGTCCACTACCCAATTCTTCATCTTGTCAGTGAGATTTCTCCCCCGACACATGCTTCCACATCAGAAGTCAATGGAAAGTGCCCTCTGGAATGCCTGAGCCATGGCAACCAAGTCCCCCATATCTAGACCTCCTCACTGAATGGCCCGCCACCACCCTGGTACTTCCTGCCACCAGCCAGAGTAAAGGCTGCTAATTCTGCTCTGCCTGATGCAGGATGGAGCCAGTGGCTCCACCAGCAGTTCCGTTCGTTGCAAGTTGAAGGTCATACACTCCCACCACCTTCAAAAGCCCCTTCCTCCTCTGAGGCTCATGTCACCTGCTATGGCACTGTTGAACCCTTCTTCTGCCTGTCATCAACTCCCAGAATGCACCGGCATCCATCTGGGAGGACACTGGCTCCTAGTGCATTGGCCTCCCTGACTTCAGGACTACCATCTTTCTGAGCCTTTGATGGCCATGTGGGCCATCCAGCCCCAACGCCGGCCCCGCCTTCCTCCTCCTCCTGACCCCTTCAGGCCCTATGACTTTCATTCATCCTCAGTCAGTCACACTCATGAGGCCACCCCTGTGGGCGACTCCACCTCTGAGATGATAAGCACCAATCTTCCCTTTCTGACCACTATCGCCATCCTTCCAGCCATCAACTTCTCTCACTCCTGCTCCCACAAAATCCTTAGTCACCTCTCCTTCCATCTTCTAGTTTCACATCATTCCCCTCTGTCCCAGATGCCCCGCCTATGGCTGAGGCCCCAGATCCCAGCACCTCATGTCCCCGCTGGCAGTCACCTGCCCTCTCTACCTGGAGAGCCCAGGGCCCACTGTGCTCTGCGCTGCATTGGACAGTGGGTCAAGCTCCCTCCCTCCTTGGAGCGGTGGCTCTGCCTCAGCCTCCCCACGCTTTTGGAAGAAAACAGAAAAACATTACGATATAGGGTGCCTGTGTCCGGGAAGATTAACAAACCTGTCCTGGCCAACTCAGCCTGCTTCTACCTCTTTAATTATTGGGTTTACTTTCTTTTCAGAGCACACACCTGCTCTCACCCTTCAGGTTTCTGCTGGCTGTGACTGGCTGCAGGCAATAATCAGAGTTCAGGGAAAAGGCTTCTCACCAGCATTTCCTTGGACCCTCCTTTTTTGGACCCTTCTCCCAAGTCTCAGGATCTCTTCTCACGGAGGTTTCTGAACCCATTTTTATTAAACTGATAACATACATTATTAAACATATAACATCATATATATACACAAAAAGCTTAGACACACGTAGTTATTTGAATATATATTTATGTTCAAATATCAAAACAAATAAGCAAGCTTTATACTTTGAACCTCCCTTTTCCCAAGTGCAAAAAGAGGGTTAGATGGGATACTCTCGGCACCACAGCCATGGGAGTTATGTGCTGGGCTGGACAAGGGCAGCAAGCCCCGGGTTTGCACACTATGAAATCAGAACCGAGGCGTCCACAAGGTGCACGCTTTAAAACAAGGGAGGCACTTATGCTCTAGGAGAGTCTCCTATTATCATTCAAGTTTTAAATCAACCGTGGTATTAAAATTATTTAAAAAGTTTTTTCTCCCTGTTAAAATTGCATCTTAACTTACTTTCCAGAAACTAGAAGAACATTTTTTAAATGGCTAAATAGATTAACGTCCGAGAAGAGGTCCATCACAGTGCAGGCCTTAACTCGGCCCTAGGGGGCAGTGTAGAACTGCCCCGTAGGGTTTCCAAGGCCGTAGTCTTGATGGAAGCAGACTGTCACATCTTTCTCCTGCGGAGCGGCTGGCGGGTTCGAACCACCTGCCTTCTGGTTAGCAGCCCACTGCTTAATCACTGTGCCACTAGGGCTTCTTTTTCTCCTGTTTAGAATTCCTGAAAACTGAACTGGAACCATGGAGCCCCCCCACTCCCATTACTAATATCCAGAACAGCGCCTTGCACACAGCAGTCCCTTGATAAGTGAATGTATCTAAAAATGACTCTAAGCTCTTCCTAAAATTACGCATTCCTTTTTTCTAAAAGATGCTAGCTCCTGTTTAAATGGAAAGAAATCGATCTCTTCTGGAAGTCACAGTTGGCAACGAGCTTTCTGGCTGGTGAGAGTAAGCTTGAGCCCAGACAACGCAGCTGGTGCTGCAATGCCTAGTTCCAAAAAGAATGGCAAACAACAGCTGGGTGTCCATTTGTGCAACTGTCTGTCTGTTCATCCGTCTGTCCACCCATCCATCAGGACAATCCTGGCAATGATTTGGGTTCACACAGCATACAATTCCCTTTCTCTGGAGAACCACTGATATAAAATTATTTGAATTAAGTGAATATTTCTACCTCAACTAATTAGGCACAACAAAACAAGCTCATAAACCAATGTACGGGTTGGTCAACGTATCTGCTTAGCAAAAACATGAAATGTGTTAAGTATTAAGAAATAATAAGCCTTTCTTTGATTCTGTACAAAAAATATTCTTTTATGTTGAAATCCAGGTTGCCTAGAATGTAAGACACACAAGCTGAAGAGCTGGTACAGAGGCTGGGAAGGACAGGAGGAGAAGCAACAGTGACCAAACTGTAAGCCCTGGCACCCCCTGCCCCCAGTTTTATGAACCACGGCACTCAACAAGTGTTTGTCAAATGAGCAACACCCATACGCTCCACGCCGGGAGGCGTGGAGATGACAAAACATACTCTTGATCTGCTCTCAATCTGGTAAAGGAGCCTGAGGGTGGGAGCATCCCAGCAACACGGCATGGGGCGCAGGACCAGGCTAAACATGGGGCCGGGCATTTGAGGGGTGCATAATCACCTGGCTCTGGGGGGGTGGCGAGGGCAGGCTCCCAGAGGAGGACCCGCTAGCTGGACTTTCAAGTCAGGGAGGAGTCACAAGTACACGAGAGGTGGCAGGGAGGAGAGGGGCACGTCACGAACTCGGCAGCATCTAGAACAGTGGTTCTCACTGTGTGGACATGGACCAGCAGCAGCAGCAGCATCACCTGAGCGCCTGTTAGAGATGGAAATTCCCAGGCCTACCGAGCCAGAAACTCCAGGGGTAGGGCCAGAAATGTGTCTAGCAAGTTCTCCGGGTGATTCTGATTCAGACGCAAGCTTGGGAACAGCTGAGTCAGAGCTTCCCTCCTCTTCCCCCAGCAAACCACTGCCTTGGAGGGTTGGATGGGGGGCGTCCCCTCTCCCAGGCTGTTCAGATGACACATGCAATGCTGGGAACAGTTCTGTTTCCCATTGGCTTCCATACAGATACCCTCACGCATCCTCCTCAGTGACCTTCTAACTTACAAGTGGACGTTGCAAAGGCTGCAGGCTGAGGGGAGCTAAGCAGAGGTGGGAGAGAAGTAGGCCTCTGAGAGCCCAGTATTTAGGATGTGCCTCCCCCATGTTCACAGATCTAATCAGCGGCTCGCAAAGTCTGCACCTAGCAGATACTGAGAGGTTTGAGAACAACCCTAGGAGCCAAGGAAGCAGGTGGAATTTCATCAGGTCATTAGAGAGAGCTGCAGGAGTATTTTGGAAATTGTTACTGACTCCGTGGAAACGTCTGTAGTCCCTGGAAGACTAAGAGCACTTGGCCGAGCACGACTTCTGATTTCCTTTCACCAGCCATGAAGTGACGTGTAACCTTTGTTACTCCAAAGCTTCTCACTGTTTGTGCAGCTCACATTATTTCCAGAAGCACTGAGGCTTACATGGCCTTTCTCTTCTGAAGTGTTTGCTTCTAGGCCGACCATGCCACTGAAGTGGCCCTTGCTAAGGTCAGCAGGGCTGTCAAGCTGCATGTCACACGCCTGTGCAAACAGCCCCTGCTATCAGTCAGTGGCAGAGAGCATGCCACGTAGGGGTCTGACAAACTCAGCAGTGGCCCTAGTCTCATCAGTTTCCCCAGGGGCCATTTACGCAGGCAGTGGTTTGAATGGACCTTGGTGGGCCACCTAAGAATAGTACAGGTGAGCCAGCTGCTCCTCAAATGGGCTCCTGTGCCTGAGAGAAGTACAGCTGTGCGCTCGCTGGGTGGCTGGTCTCACACACGGGAACGTGTACACCATGGCCAGGTGAAATTCTGACATCTCTCAATCACTCATGTCACCACCTGCCTTGATACGTGAGCATGGGTGTTTTTTGTTGTTGTTAAAAGCAAATAAGCTACAGGAACCACCCCCAAAGACAACTCATCAGGCATGAAAAGGACTGGTCAGTGGGGGGGAGAGAGATGCTGATGAAGAGTGAGCTAATTAAATCAGGTGGACACTGGAGAGTGTGTTGGCAACTCTTGACTGGAGAGGGGATGGGAAGATAGAGAGAGAGGGAAGATGGCAAAATTGGCACGAAACGAGAGACTGTAAGGGCTGACTCCACAGGGCGAGAGCAAGTGGGAGAAGGGAGTAAGATGTATGTAAACCTACATGTGACAGACTGATTGGAATTGTAAATGTTCACTTGAAGCTTAATAAAAATTAATTATAAAAAAAAAGCAAATAAGCTATTCCTGTCTTATTGCAGTATGCCCAGTTTTATAGGACAGACTAAAAATGACAATGAAAATAACACTGGTTTACAGGCATGGTGCTAAGTACTTTGGGAATGATCTCCTTCCTTCCTTCCTCTGTAGGTGCATTCCATTACCATCCTCGGTTTATAGATGGAAACAGTGAGGAGAAGACGGGCAGTGACTGGCCAAGACTCCCACTCCTACGATGAGATGGGGTGAGATGCAAGCCCAGAAGGCTGTCTGTCAGAGTGCACTGAAGCCCCACACAACTCTCACCGTGCAAGCTTAGCTCATAAGAAAAAAGAAATGGAGGGCATCAATTGCATGCTGCGAGGTACATGTAAATACCTCCAGGTTAACTGACTTGATCTGGTGTTTTATACCAACACATGTAACCTATACGTAACAGTAGAAAGTTCTCACAATGAACTTCTGGTGAGAATTCAAATAAGGTCCTTGCTATGTGGTGGTCATATTAGTTCTGGAATGTACAATATCCTACTGTAACTTCGTGTTACTAAACCAAATGGCCAGCCGGCCATTTAACAATACCAATTTTGCCAGGCAAATCTCAGAACATGTGCCTGAACAAAGCACGTCTCCTGCCTTGGAGGGTTTCATAGTTTAGAGACTCAGTGCCAGCTGCTGAGTTCCACAATAGGGCCATGTGGTAATGAGCACAACGGGCATAGCAGATGGGCCAGGGGTGTGAAAGGAGGCACAACAGGACAGGGAGCAGGTTCCCTAATGTCACTGAGTGAGTGTGAGGTGCACACCAGAGGTCAGTAGGGCACCTAGGTGGGCAAGTACGAGCATGCCGCCACATTTCCGGTCAGAACAGCTGGCTTGGCTCTAATGAAGCTAAGTCCCTGTGTGGGGGCAGGGCCTAGATGCTGGGGGCAGATCCTCATCCACTAACCCTATAACCCACACGGCACCTCCTAACCTTGGGGTCACTTCTGCCCAAATGCAGGGACAACGACAGAAGTGGCCAGAGTCTGGGACAACTTGGCTAGAGGGCATAGAAGAAAGCTTTATCCCCCACCTCCCTCCGTCTTCCCTTTCTGTGTTCCGTGGCTGCCCCACCCACCCCCAGAAGCCAGCATGAAGCAGTACCTGGTGTGGGTCAGAGGACCCACTGGTCGTTCTGGCCTTCTTGGGGGCATCGCGCCAGGTCTGTTGACAGAATTGGTCTTAGGTGGCCGAGGCTTTTTTGGCGGTATGGCAGGAACGGAGGGTTTCTGTAAATCCAGTTTTGGCTCTCTGTCTGGTCTTTCTTTAAATCATTGTTTAAAAAGACCATAAAGAAAACAGATAGACCCAGTATAAGCGACAGAACTCAGGTACAAATTGTTTCCTGCTTTAAAAAAAAAAATCCCGGCTGACATTTGTGAAAATAAGGGGGAAGAAGAGGAGCATCATTTCTCCTTTGCCATGCTAGAAAAAGGCCCACGGAGCAGCAGCTCACTGCCCCCTTCTTCTGCTCCTTTGTTCATACTGATCCCTCCATCTAGAATGTCCTTCCAGCCACTGCCTATGCTCAGCAAACTCCTACTCATCCTTCAACTCATGGCTGAAATGCAACAACAGATTCTTCTCAACAGCTGGGCCTGCTTCCAAAGGCAGACTTATTTACTTCTTGACCCAAGGACCTAAGGGCAACCCTTCACGAACAGGCTCTGCCTGGACCACACTACCTCCCGGGTGTTCGCATGCTTGGCACAGCCTGCTTGGCTGTAAGCCCCCGATGGCAGGGCCCACATCTGGCCATCTCTCTGAAACCCTGCACAGTGCCCAGCACACAGCAGGGGCTAGGTAAATGTCTGATGGGTTTGGCAAAGGGCCCCCAGGACCTGCTGGGTGTGGGGAGGAAAGAGGCCTGGAACCTCTCAGGTCAGCATGTGGAAAGGGCCATGAGCCAATCCAGGGGGAAGAGTTTCAGGGAACAATGGTTAGTTCTGGATTCTTTTTGTGCAGTTTGAACTTGGAAGGTAAACTGGGTTGCACAGGTATTTTCTTTCCAAGGCGTTTTGGCATCAGAGCTATGAGAATGAAGTTGAAGCCAGATGTGGTAGCAAAGTTGTGCAGTACTCAGTGACAGCTTCATGTTTTCTGTCCTCAGCTAGCCTTGTCCTGTGCATGGCCTAAAAGCATATACCCACGTTCTTCGTTCTAAAGACGGAACTTCAGAGAGGTGCCAACTAGAGAACAGCTAGGGAACTTAGGTTTGCTTGTAAGGTGCTACTCTGAACGTTTTACCTGCAACCCCAAACTTATGCTGTTTGGGTCCCCAGGCCAAGGGGCAAAAGCTTTAAACAGCCTATCAGGTATATCACAGATATCACTGTGCTCATCCCCACAGCATTTCTGTGGGTAAATATTCTCCAACCAGGAATGCTGGGAACTCACACACTGGTACATGAGCACCAACTGAGGAAGGGCTTGTCTGGAATGCAAAGGACGGGAGATTTTTCTTGCGGGGCAGTGGGACAGGGACCAGAGCACCAGTGGCCTACAGAATGAATGGGAGAGGGGGCTTGGCCTGGCCAAATTGTGAGGAGAAGGCTGGTTTCCTGGCCAGGGCTCCTGCCTTCCACTGTGGCATAGAGCAAGGGATCATGGGACCAGTGGTGTGTGGCCACATGGCCATCCAACTGGGGCAATTGTTCCTACATAAGTCGGGTCCATGTTAGACACTGTGGATCAGAGGCAAGAATGTCCTCACCATGGAGCCTGGCTATGACAAAGAAACTAGCCACATGTCCTCCATGAAGATAGGGGACAGCGTTTGGATATTTCATAGCACATACTTCTACTGAAGACGTATTCACATGGTATACATTCACTGGCTATCTTTTCATTGTGTCTGTTACACAGACCTGGGCTTCACAGTGAGGTTTCTACAACTCAAGTTTTAACTGTTCGCTGTGAGAGAAAGAGGTATAACTTCTTAAGAGATTGCAATGTTAGCAAAACTTCGGGCAGGTTGATATATTAAATTTCACAATAAAATTTCATGAGGCCACCAGGGAACACCTCCAAATAATTATATTCATTAATTTAGCATTGCTCTTGCGGCTGAAACATAACTGCTTTTTAAAATGGAAATTGCTATGCCCCCTGTTCCTAACAATAACATAGCACTTTTCTCATAAAATGTATGACCAATTAAATCTTAGACACGTAAGGAAAAAAGCCTTCCACAGCCTGCAGGTTCCTTTGGGAGAGACACTCAGAACAGTAGGAGTCAGGCACACTGGCAAAACTGTGTAACCAATGAGGCAAGTTAAGCTACTTCCCTGCAAATGACATTTCTGACCACCTTCAGGAGACCTTGGGTGGCTCAAATGGTTAAGAGCTTGGCCACTAATGGAAAGGCTAGCAGTTGAATCCACTCCCTTAGAGGTGCCTTGGAAGGAAGGCCTGGTGATCTATTTCTAAAAGGGCACAGCCCTGAAAACTCTATGGGGCAGTTCTACTCTGACACATAGGGTTGCCATGAATCAGAATCAACACAAGAGTAACTTTTGTTTTGTTTTTCAGGAGACTCTGGGCTCTGAACTGGTTTTCCTAGTTCTGCCAAGTGTCTCCTGCCCCAACATTTTTGACCAAGGACACGTGTCTATAACACGGTCAGCAGGGACTGAGGAATAGAGCTATCATTTGTATGAATGGGAGCTTAAGCCATGTCCATCCTTCAACAGTTAATGGGCACCCTGGGGTACTAGGCATTAGGGGGAAGGCCCGTCTGGCTATAACATGGGGAAGACACGTCTGGGCCCTCAAGGAACTTCCGGTCATCATCATGACTTCAGGATGCTGCTGGTGCGGGTGGGGTGGTGATGGCAGAGGCATCGCTGAAGAGCCCCAATATGCAACGTTGCTAAGTTGGTTGTTTTTCATTTGATGAGAAATTTTGACCCAAAGAAGTGCCGTATAACCTTCTCTTATTTCCTTAGAAATGGGATGTTTAAAAGTAACCAAAACCGAGCCATAATCCACCATATTCTAAAGAAAAAGCAAATTCTGTGGGTAATCAGGATGCCCCTGTGACAGACGGCTTTGCCTACTGCTGCTCTGGAAGCACCGGGGAAGAATTGATCTCATACCTTTTTCTTCTGTTCTGTTTGGAAGCGTTTCTGGTCTTTCAGGAGGTATCTTTTTAATTTCATGTTTCCTCTCAGTGGTACCTAGAGGGGAAAGGATAATAGTGATCAGAAAATGTTTTCTTTATTTGTTTACTTGGCACACCAGCAGTTAAATATTTATCAGGTACAACAAAGTCAAGAGATTTTTTTTTTTTTTCCTGAGCTGGGTGCTGGTGTTATCTGGCAAACAGGAGCTGCTCAGAAACACAGCAGAAATCTTTTCTGGCCTATGTCTTTAAGTTGGCCTGCCTATGCTTCCTTAATTTACAAGAAAAGCACTAATATCTTTGATATTTAAGCTTGACTTCTCTAGGCATCAACACAGTCACACAGAAAATCACTGGGGGGAATGTGTATAAATAAACAAGTCAATCATCAAAATGTACAAATAACGAGTCACTGGATATCATGCTGTACAAATAAAAAGGAATTTCACAGGGACCTGGACTCCATTTTGTAGTGGTTTTAAAATATGGCCTCCAACCGTCTGGTAAGCAACCAGCTGCTGTGGAGTCGATTCTGACTCATGGCTACCCCATGGATGTTGGAGTAGAACTGTGCTCCACAGGGTTTTCGACGGTTGATTTTTCACAAGAAGGTTGCTAGGCCTTTCTTCTAAGGTGCCTCTGGGTGGACTCGAACCTCCAACTGAGTATGTTAACCACACGAACCACCCAGGAACTCCAGTTGTTTGATATCCCTCCCATTAAGAGGTGAGGTCTATAACCCCTTGCCTGGAAGGTGGGTGGGCTTGTGACTGCCTCAACCAAAGTGATACCATGTGATTTCATAAAAGGCCATGTCACTTACGCTGGAATACCGAACTGACATGTAAGAAGCTCAGCTACCTTGAGGCTGCCATGCTGGAGAGGCCCCGTGGAGGCATCCCAGCCAACAGCCCCAGCTGAGCCCAGTCCTCAGCTGTCTGTACCGTGCGGTGCCAGGCACGTGAGCAAAGAAGTGGCTCCTCCAGCCTCAGCTGATCCAGCATTCCCAGCTGAGGTCCCATCCTCGTGGAGCAGAGCCAAGCCGTCCTGGTTGGGCTCCGTTCAAATTCATGACCCACGGAACCCGTGAGCTTTTGGTTGTTGCTTTATGCCACTACATTATGCAGCAAGAGTAACCGGAACGGAACACGTTTTTAAGTTGAAGAATGTGCAGAGAAGATACGCTGGTTCTCTCAAAGTCCTTCCTGTCTGTAACTGTGTCCCTCAAGTATTACATTTTCCAAATGTGCCAATTAGCATTTCATCTTTACCCAGGTGGATGGCAGCTGCTCCCTCGCTTGGGGCCCTCATCAGTGCCAGAAGCCTCAGGGATGTAAAAGCAGTTGGAAAATAGTTAAAGCACCAAACAAATCCAAAACATTGCTGTTATGTATGCATTTGGTTAAGTGCTTGGCAAACTCTTTACACGACCAGCCCCAGAGATGGGCGCTTGGAACACACACTTCACCTAAATCTTCTTAACGACTCAGTACAATTAAACTCTGTATTGGAGTTTTGTTATCAATTCCACATCTGTTGTGGGTTTTTTTTTTAATCAAATAATTGAAAATAATAAAAGTTGATGATGAGGAAAATATGAATATCTACCTCTCGTTACCAAGCAGTTTCCAAGATTCTTCTGCAGGATAGATGAGCGGTAGAAATAATCTAGGAAGATTAGATGCCATCTTGCTTTGCCCCACCCACAGAGACCCATCATAAACTCGGGTAAAATTATTTGAAAAGGGTAAGAGTTTTGCCTACTATGATACAATCTAGACTCCTAATGACAATGAAGACATTCAGTATGATACCCAGAGATACAGCAGGAACTGACAATCCTAATATCAGGAAGACTCCAATCCAAGTTACACTCTAGGCTACTTGAGCCTTGGACCACTAGACCCATTTCCTTGGTCTCTTATGGGTTATTAAGACCTCTGGGGAAAAGCGTCTTCAGAGAAAAGCAAATAAATAGCCTGCTGTAATTTCTGCACAATAAAATATTTCTACTGCCAGAACCACCAGGTGGCAAAATTAAACTGCTCAACACAAACGAGGGTGGGGGCAGAGCAGGAGATGTAATTAACATCCCATTTCAGGGCTTATTCTCTGTAATTCTCAGCTACGCAGAAGGAAATGGGAAAGGAATCTGTGGTCACGCTGATTCCCTCCACAACTTGGTGGGCCAAAAGAACTTAAAAGAAAAAAACACTCATTAATAAATTTATAAACAAACCAATTTGGAAATTTATTCATTCAAAAAAAAAAAAAAAACCCCACTGCTGTCTAGTCGATTCCAACTCATAGCAACCCTTATGGGACAGAGTAGAACTGCCCCATTGGATTTCCAAGGAGCGACTTGGTGGCTTTGAACTGCCGACCTTTTGGTTAGCAGCCAAGCTCTTAACCACTATGCCACCAGGGCGCCAATCATTTAAATGGTATATAAAATATCATGATACAGAAACTGAAATTGTGAATGTGCAGAACTGGAAATACCTTTACTCTTCTTCTATTTTAGTTGCTAATTTTTTTTAAATGCCACTTAACTAGTTATTCATGCTTCTGTGAATAACTTCTCTCCCCAATGAATTTTAGTAATTATAAAGGGGAATTCTAGTCCACCTTTATGCATGAGAAACTAGTATGTAATGAGTTACCCGAATTCCCACCATCAATTCTACCTATATTATTCAACCCTAATATCTGAACTACGCAGAAGAAATAAATTGGATGCTTTTCAAGATTAAAAAAGAATCATGGGAGAAAGTATTTATTGGTAGAAAGCAAAATCTTTTTGGAATGTGAAGTAAGTGCAAATTTTGGTTAACCACACAGGGCACAATGAAAATTCAGCAACTCTGTACATGCCCTGGTGGCACAGGGGTTAAGAGCTCTGGCTGCTAACCAAAAGGTTGGCAGTTCGAAGCCACTAGTCGCTCCTTGGAAACCCTATGGGGCAGTGCTACTCTGTCCTATAGGGTCACTATGAGTCAGAATCGACTCAATGGCAGTGGGTTTTTATACACACCCAGTTGTCACTGGGTAGGTCACCATGACCCATGAGGAGAGATGTTCCCCAAGCTGACCCTAGATGGGGCACATGCAAAGCAGCACAATTAGGTCCTCCTTGGCTCATAGGAGTTTGTTAAAAAGAAAAAGAAAGCAAAACAAACTCAGTTTATTTTAAAGCTCTTTCTGGCCACTGTCTTTGGGAACTCAGAAACTTTCACTGTATCAAGGACACATTTTATTTTTCAGGAAAAACAGCAGTATATTTAAATTCTGTCTGCCTAGATCAAATCACCATTTCCCAGTCTGGCCATCCAGGAATCTTGTGTTCTCTCAGGGGTGATCTGAATACGTGTATGCCAAGAGCAAGATGCACACTGTGCTGACGGAACTGAAAGGTACATTACCTGCCCCTTGTTTGATGACAGGAGCTGATGGAGGGGGTGGCTTCTTGGGTCTCTGAAAAATGAATCAAAAGTAGAGCACGTGAGAATGCTGGCAAGCCTCTTCTCTGACATAAGGACCACAGACATTGTTTTCTAGATGCAGTTTGGACAACCCAGAAAACCTCTCCAAAAAAATTGAGCAACTCTCTCTCCAGGGATGTCAGTTTTTGGCACCTTTAAACAAACACTAAAATAAATTCAGTCTGCAAAACAAACTCCATCAGCGAATGAAGCGCCATTTCCCTCTTTCTAAATTTGTAACAGCCTTCTGGAAAAGCACGCCTCAGCAAAAATGGCCTGACACCAGCAAGCACAATGGTACTCCTACGCCGAAACAGCATTTGCAATTAAGATTTAATCTGCTGAATAACCCAGTGCTTCAGAGTCACTGGTACAACTCAACTCGAAATCAAATCTGCTCAAATCTGCTCTCCGTGGGGAAACGACACCATGGCGGAGGGCCCGCTGCGGCCAAGAGGGGTTCCAAGCCTTCTGCCCCTTTCCACCCCACAGCTGGCAGGCTGTTTGTGGCACTCCCACAGACCAGTCCCACCCTGTCACAAGTGATGAGATGGAACGGATTTTTCGCCGCATATCAGCGGCTGTTTGTTTTTCTTTCGTGCCCTTGCACTCTGTAGCTGAAGGAGGCAATCAATGACTGTCATCCTTGAACCAGCTCCAAAGGCACAGGAGCCAGGCATCTCTTGCTCACAAAAGATCAACTGTGGTCGGGCAGTGGCCGGAGAACCCAGCCGGGACGCCAGTCTCAGGCTACCACATTAGTACTACTGCCAGGCTAAGTGCAGTGGGGGCCAAGTGCAAGGGGACAGCCATCGCCACACTGAAATCATTACAGACAGATGGACACGGGGAAGGTCTGAGCCTATGATCTATGTCGCTGCTGACACTTCTATGCCCTCTGGGCATCATCGGGCTTGTGACTTTTCAAAAGTGCCAAGAGTCTCCTCTGCTCTCAGAAAACATGCTACTGTGCCCTTACTGCAGAGGCCAGCAGAAGTGGCCACCCATCAGCAGCCCTGACCCACCAAGGCCTGGTGCAGCCCCAGGGCCCGGAGAATCTCAGGCCCACATGGGACTTTCTCAGGGGGCATCATCACATTTAGGCTCTGGATTCACAGCATTTTAGTTCTGCTCTTTACTAGCTGGGCAATTTGGCCAGGTTCCTCCTGGTAAGCAGGCTAGCACCGTGGGGTAAGAGGTGAGGCTTCAGAATCAGACTGCCAACGATTAGCTGTGGACACTGGGTAACTTATCTCACCCAGCCGAACCTTCCCATCTGTAAGGGGTGATATTACTATTACCTCCCTTCTAGGGACGCTGTGAGGGTTAAATGGCACAGAGTGAGCGCAGAGTTACTTAATCCTCGTGACAGCTCTATGAAGTAGTGATCGTCTTATGCCCATGTTGCAGATGAGGTCATTGAGGCTTCGAGGTCACC
This sequence comes from Elephas maximus indicus, assembly GCF_024166365.1. Taxonomy (NCBI): domain Eukaryota; kingdom Metazoa; phylum Chordata; class Mammalia; order Proboscidea; family Elephantidae; genus Elephas; species Elephas maximus. The sequence continues at coordinate 159,882,488 of NC_064846.1, read as the reverse complement.
CAGCTAGTACAGGGGGCTGGGAGCTGGGCATGCAGCCCAGGCTGTCTACCCCACAGGCACGCTCTTGACCACTGTGAGCAGTGCACCCTCCATGGTGAGTCCACCACTCCCACAGGGTTTAGAAAAGCATGGAACTGTCTGCATCATGTTAAAGCTGAGAAAAAATAACCAGATATCAAGTTGCAGCTACAGCATGAGCTCAACTATGTTATAAAATATACAGAAAGAGCAAAAGACTGGAAAGCAATCCATTTAGAGTGACCTGTGATTTGTGGGCTTGTGGGTGCCTGGGTTTGTGTGTGCGTCCCCTTCTTAGTATTCTTCTGTCTTGTCTATGTGAGAACACAAACTTTGGTAGAGAAAAGAAAGGAAGGAAGCTGTGCAGAGGGCCCCTCGCCTTGCGTACAAGCCTCCACGGGAGGGATTCTTTCTGGCTTACACAGCTCAGGCCACTCTTTCGCCTTGGACAGTCTCTTCCAGCTCCCTACCGCTTCGCAAGGCCTTCCCTTTTCTTTCGCCCTTCTCTGTCTTTGCCCTCACCTGAGGACAGATGTGTGTTTACCTAATGAAGTTATCCTTGAACCTCTGCCAATTAACCTTCCTTTACCTTAGCATCAGAGTAATTGCTTACTCACCAAATTGCCAACACCCTGTGACCTAATTCCTCCCAGCCAAGTCCCACAAATGCCAGCTCCTAGATGTCTCACTCCTCCACTGGTCTGAGCATTTTCACTCCTCCACTGGTCTGAGCATTTTTATAACCAATTTCACAGGCGCCTCCCCTCACTGAGGCTGTTGCCCCAGAGACCTTGCCTCAAACCACAGGGCCCCAAATAAAAAAAATAAAAACAATTACGAGTCATCATATTTTCCAAGACTACTGTGCTAGCAATGGAAAAAAAAATCTGACGGTTGTGTCATATTTGGCATGGAGCAGACACATGAAACGTGACAGGGCAGAGCAGAGGGGCAGAGAGAGAGAGGACGGGAAATGTTGTGCCACCAGACAGCGTGTGAAAGGTGTGGTCCCAGCGCGTGCGCAGGTGAAACGTGGCAGGGAACGAGAAGCCAGTGGGCAGCGATATGAGTTTCTGCTTGGAGCCTGGGCAGGTGCAGAGGCGGCTGGGGCAGAGTTCGGAAAGGAAGGAACAGTTTGGCAGCTGTCTATCCTGCCTCCTCCACACCTGACTAATGCTGGCCAGGTGCCTGCTTTGCTGGTTAACTGAGTGGGTTTACAGATTTTCCTTCGGTTTTTTGCTTTTCTCTTGACTGACTTCACTTTCTCCGGTTTCATCCAACTTCTTCACAGCCTTCATGCCTCCTTGGATGAGAAGCTATGCCAGTTTTCAAATAAGATGTTTTCTAAGGCAATTCTAGGTTCCCCGGGGTGGTGCAAATGGTTAACACGCTTGGCTGCTAACCAAAAGATTGGAGGTTCGAGTCCGCCCAGAGGAACCTCAAAGAAAGGCCTGGTGATCGACTTCTGAAAAATCAGCCATTGAAAACCCTATGGAGCTCAGTTCTACTCTGATACACATGGGGTCGCCGTGAGCCGAAGTCGACACCACGGCAGCTGGAAGTAAGGTAATTCTAAACAAGTGTCAGGGCTTGGGTTCTGTCTAGCTCTGGGCCGTGCTCCCAATGATTAATAAAATTAATAAATGCTTAATACTTGGGCTGCCGTGACTTTTTATTTCAATGCAATAGGAAGACAGGACAGTTAGAACTGCAAAAGTAGATTGGATAAACGTGTAGCAAAATTTGACAGTGGAAAATGCACCCCAGGAGGTCATGCTTCTTAAATAAGATGTGAGCATATCACTTAGTTGATTTCCCTCAAAATGTCACATTGTAACTGGATGAAGCAATTGGGACTAAGGGAACCCCAGGGTAAGCAGGAAGCCAACGTTTCCTCTACCAAGTTTACCAGCAATAAGATATTAACTTGCTTTATGGCTGCTAACCAAAAGGTTGGCAGTTTGAATCCACCAGGCACTCCTTGGAAACTCTATGGGGCAGTTTTACTCTGTCCTATAAGGTCGCTATGAGTCGGTAATCGACTCGACAGCAGTGGGTTTTAGTGGGAGGTGTGTGGACAGAAATAGCCTTTCTACTCAGGCCAGGAGTTTAAGCCATAAATTTTTAGAAGCACTTGTTCTAGTTACTCTTTTTCTCTCCCTCCAGGATGAAAGTAAAATACCTCAATTCTGCACTCAGGTGGCTTCAGCCTGCTCAATTTGCAGGTAAATGTTAAAAAAAAAAAAAAAAAAAAGAGGATGTTAAAGCTACTAGTGCCACAGGCGTCCTCTGTACAGCTGAGAAAACGGAAGCCAAGATGGGCTATGTCAACAGCTTGTTGGTGGCCATAGTGGGCCTAGGGCTCACATCTCTCAACATCCAGACTAGAGGGATTCCTTAAAAACGAGCTAACGTAAAAATGCTCCTAAGAACACAGAGCCCACATTTTCTGTTTTTCTGGGCAGGAAAAAGGTCTGCCTTGGCCTTCATGAAGACAGGGATCAGAGGCCAAAGTGCATGTGTGTCTGTGTCTGCCTGTGTGTGTGTCTGGGTGTGGAGTCGCTGGCTTAGACAAGGACTCGGATATAATCCTTCAAAGGATATATTAAGGCTAGATGAGATTTCTTCCCATTACTACGAGCGAAGACATAAATTGAAATTTTCTGGAGTGAGGACAGCAGGAAGGCAAGCTTTGCTTCCTGTTGAAGGATTCGGAACTGACTCTGCTCGGTGCTTGGCAAGGTTGGCCAGTCCTTGGCAACAGACCTCATCAGCTGGTTCCACTGTTCTCTCTGGCAGGAATTTTGACTTGCAACTTTGCCTCTTCTGCCAGTTTGCCTTCAGAGGTCTGGCCCCAGTGATATGATGTGCTGAAAATAACCAGGGGAGTATACCCCTGGAGGCTAGGCACCCTTCAGGGGTGCTTTGTCAGAGGGCCAGAAGCAAATCGCAGCTTGATTCTGAGCAATTCTGGGCCTTGGGAAACCTTCCCCCATGTACCCAGCTGCTAAGTTCTGTGGAGGTGCTTGTGGGAAAGAAATGGATGGTTCCTGACTGGGGCACTCCTCACTGTTTAAAAATACTCAGGGGTCGCTTCTCTGCCCTCTTCTCCCCTGCTCCTGGAGGACCAGACATACCTTTGAAGTGTGAGGCTAGGGCTATGTCCATAACTGCCCCTAAGCAACCTACAGAGTCCCCATCAACTGCCTGCCCTGTCATCAGCACAGGAGACCCCTAGGAGCCACTGTGCAACTTGCCCTGGGGAGGGGCTCTCTGGGTTCCTCTTAGCGTCTGGCCTGGTGGTTCACGTCCATGGTCTCCCTCTCAGCTAGGTTCCCAGACTGGTGGCCTTTTGGGTGGTTGGCCAGGCTTTGGTATTCAGCTTCTCCCCAAGATGCTTTCTCAGTTCACCCCCTTGGCTCACCTCTTTGCTTCATCCATTCCACCCTGGAAGGGGGGGCCTTGACTGCATAACCAGACCCCACATCTGGATGTGAGGACCTAGGCCCCCCTTTATCTGGGAAGGGGAATCTGACAAGGGACCTGGCTTCCCCTTTCTCCTCCCTCCACTTTTCCTCCTCTTTTAAACTCATATAAGACAGCAGCAAGCAGGAGAGGAGGGGACACAAGGAAGCAAGGGAAGGTACACACTGGCACCCAACAATCAAAGGACAAGGATTCTTGAGCATCAACCATGTTCCAGGTACTCTGTCAGGTCCTTGAGGGAGAAGCTTGGGACAATGGCTCTGTCTTTAAGGAGACTGCAATTCAGATGGAGCAATGTGAGAAGACCACTTTGGGCCAGAAAATTTCCAACGAGATGCTCAACTGGGATAGGGCAGCTGTTAAGTACCACCAGGGAGGGGAGAAGGAGCACCATCCACGCCACTTTTGGGAAGCACAGTTGGGGCTTAGTCAACAGGCCACAAAGATGCCTTGATGATACTCCTCAATCTGCACTTGAAACCACCCATGGAAATTAATGTACAAAACATAAATGTCATAGGTGAAATTTTTTTTCATAATGCTTATTAGAAGCACATTTTATTTTTGGAAGACTAAAAAAGTTGAAATAATTTATTGGGAATCTTCAGAACTTAGAAAAAAATAATGTTGTTGCTAGTTGCCATTGAGTCAGCTCTGACTCACAGTGACCCCAAGGTACAACACAACAAAACGTAGCCCGGTCCTGTGCCATCTTCATGATCAGTGGTATGGTTGAGTCCATTATTATAGCCACTCTGTTTTGAGTGCCTTCCAACCTACGGGGCTCATCTTCCAGCACTGTATCAGACAATGTTCTTTTGTGATCCGTAGAGTTTTTATTGGCTAATTTTCAGAAGGAGATTGCCAGGCATTTCTTCTTAGTCTGTCACCTCTGTTGAAACCTGTCCACCATGGGTGACCCTGCTGACATTTGAAATACTGGTGGCATAGCTTCCAGCATCACAGCAACACGTAAGCCACCACAGCACAACAAACTGACAACAGCAGTTCTCAAAAGGCTGAAGGACATGACAAGGAATAAAGAAAATCTTGTCTGGAAGGGAGACGAGAGAGCAGAGGGGGTCAGATGCTGGCCGAATGGACACGAAAATAGAGAGTGGAGGGAAGGAGTGTGCTGTCTCATTAGGGGAGAGCAATTAGGAGTATATAAAAATATAGCAAGGTGTATATAATTTTTGTATGAGAGACTGCCTCGATTTGTAAACTTTCACTTAAAGCACAATAAAAATTAAAAGAAAGAAAGAAAGAAAACCTTGTTTAAGAACAGGTTTAATAAACCAGCTTGTCAGAAGGTGACGGCTAAGGTAAGAGGCTCCTAAGAACTCGGTAAAGAGAACGTAGTTGGAGTTCAGCCAGCAAAATTCACTTACAGTGGATTAGCCACTGTTGGACTCAAGCAAGAGACTGCCTTTTCTGTCCAAGTTTGGAACACATAAAACTTCTGCTGGGTGATCTAGAGTGGTCTTACAAGGCTGGGTTGGCATACGACTGTAACTGAGAAAGTGGGACTCAGCCGACTGCATCACAGTGTGTCTGGAGAGTGACAGTGAACAGTCATGAACAGTCATGGAATCAGAGAAAAATAGAGCACTGCTGCAGCCGATGGAACAGTGCTGTTCCAGGCATCGTCTGGGCTTAGCTGAATTCAGTGTATAGCTCCCTTAGCAAACCTTTCCCTCTGGTGGGTGAGGAGGCCTCCAGCTATAACTTCTTCAGAGCAACTGGTTACTCACCCTTCCAGCTAACATCAGAGAAACGTAGTTTCCAGTGAAATCTGGCTTCTAAAGAATCAGGCCCACAGGGAGCAAATGCCCAAGGCAGAGAGACCCAGGGGTTCCAGACGGGCTGACATTTCAGTCCTTGCTGCAATCAGTGAAGCGGCAGGCCAGCTTGCTTACCAGGGTAAGTCTCTGTGACTTGGCAAAGGTGAACGTGCATGGCACTCACAGCAGCATCTTCACGGGCAGGTTTCTGAGTCCCTGCAGCTAAGAGGCAGACCCTACACAGTAGAGCGTTCACTAGGGGATCACCTGTGGCACACACCACCCCTGTTCTTGACACTGCACAGACTCTGAAGAGCCCTCCACATAAATGTATGCTAGAACATTCACACCTTCTACTGATGATGTGAACCTTTTCTCGTAAAGCACTGAAGCCTGAGTCTTTATTAGAAGTCCAGCACTGTCTTTCAGATAGTTCTGACTGTGAGAAGTTGTTGCTGCTATATTCTTGAGAGTCCAAGTTCCCCGTTACCTTCAGTAATTATGACAGAGCGTGCCCGTTGCTTCAATAAAGCTCTCAGAACATTTAATCTTTCAATTTGGATATTCGATTTTACCGTCAGGGCTCAAAACAATCAGCCAGCCATTGAATCCCCAGTCTCTTATAAACAGCTTACATAATTGCCCCAAAATATGCACCAAGAGATATACTAGTACTCTCCAGGAATATCTTGAGAAAAACCCCCAAAGAGCTTGTCACCTTGGTGAGGGAGAATCTGCTGAGCCCTCATTAAAAGAGGTCACCGGGAATTCCAGAGGTCGTTTTTTTTCATGGTAACCACCTGAATCCAAACCCCAGCAGAATATACAGCAGCTTCTTCTGAAGGCTTCAGGGATGCCCACTGAGTCGATAGGGCCTGGGGTTGACTTAATGCTGTCTGCTGCTGCCTGCCCTAATCATCACAGACCATCCTCTTTTCAGGGTGAACGAATGCAACCCCAGCCCCTGGCAAGACGGTATCTGCCTGAAAGTGGTGACAGAATGACTCTGTCATCCACACAGCATCTCTGTGTTAATGATTCTGACCATCTTCACACCACCAACTCAGCAAATGACAGCCCTGTCTCCAGTCACGTTGTCACCAACTCATCAATACTCTGGGCTCAGCAACAAAGCCTTGTCTAACAATCAGTGCCAAGCTGGCTGGCTAGTTTCAGAGGCTGTCGTTGGTTGTCGTCAGGTTGAGTCGCACTCAGGGTGATGCCACATATGCAGAGTAGAATTGCTCCACAGGGTTTTTAAGTAATATTTTATTGTGTTTTTGGTGAAAGTTTGCACAGCAAATTAGGTTCCCATTTGACAATTTCTATACAAATTGCTCAATGACGTTAGTTAGATTTTTCACAGTGTGTCAACATTCTCTTTAATTGCGTTCTGGTTGCTCTGTTTGTTTCATTTTCAGTGCTCTAGCTTCCTTGCCTCCCTTATCTTCTCGTTTCTGCTCTTGAGTAATTGTTGGCCTTCTGTCTCATGTAAATGGTTTTGTAATGGACACCCCACTCACAGGTAGTAACCCTTATTTTGTGTGCCAATGTTCCACAGGGTTTTCAAGGCTGAGATCTTTTGGAAGCAGATCACCAGCCGTGTCCTGGATGGACCCACACTGCCAGTCCTTCATTTAGTAGCCCCGCGCCCTACCATTTGCACCACCCAAGGACTCTGGTTTTATAGGCCAGAGGGGGTTAAAACAAGAGTGTAATAATGCTTTGGACTTTGTAAAAACTAAATGTCATATTACACAATTACTTCCCAGCTGTAAGTGTTCCTTTGTCTGACAGATATTACATTTGTTTCCCTAAAACTTGGTTTTCTGCTTCATAGGGACAAGGTTAAAAGACCTATCGAAGAGATGGTGGCTGCTTGGCTGGGGTTGGAGAGAGGTCCACAGCACCCCAGAGAGTGTACATGCCCCAATGAGCAAGCTAAAATGCATCTACTCATCACTGACAACTTTATTCTCATGGTGGAAGTGCTCCCCTTAGCGCTTTATGTAACAGAGCAGAGCTTCTAGAAAAGTATGTCATGGAATCTTTTTCGTCTGAGTGAATTTACTGCCCCACTGAAATATGACTGGCAACTAGAAGGCAGGATGCCACAAGGTAGGCAAACACACAGAACACATTTGTGTTTGTTTGTTAAATGAATGACCCACTGGGCAAAGGGAGAGGAGTCACCGCGAAGGTCCTGGTGTCAAACTGCTTTAGGATACCGGCCCCTTTCACCAGCCTCACAAAGAAGTGAGAAGGGTGCACCAGGTAGTCTGGAGTGACCGCTCGCCTCCACTCACCTGCAGAGGCACCCACAGAGTGTCCTTCTGGAAATGTCTGGCAAGTCTGTTTGGCCCTGAACACCAAACCTGAAGCCCAACTCTAAGGCCACAAGGGCAGCAGCATCCCTGTGTGTAGTCTTCGTTTCCTATCACCTGGCATGGTGGCCATCCCAGAGGAAGGACTCAATAAATACTGAAGGAATGAATGAATATAAGACATAATCGTTGGGCAAGCAGAGCCAGAAAACGTGGGAAAAATAACCTGAAGACTATGCCATTCTGTGCTCACTTGTCTCTACAAATGTGTTTTATAATCATTGGACTTGAACCAATGATTGAGCTCAGAAGAAATAGATGGTGTCCGGGTACCACTACCGACCACTCTGACAGGGATCACAAAAGAGGGTCTCAGACAGAGCAGGAGAAAAATGTAGAACAAAATTCCAATTCATAAAAGAAGACCAGACTTACTGGTCTGACAGAGACTGGAAGAAACTCTGACACTATGGCCCCCAGACACCATGCTAACTCAGTACTGAACCCACTTCCAAAGTCTGCCTTTCAGCCAAGGATTAAACAGGCCTATAAAACAAACAGTAACACACTTAAGGAACATGCTTCTAGTTCAATCAACTGTAGGACACCAGATGAGCAACACCTGCCCAAAAGAAAAGATGAGGAGGCAGGAAGGGACAGGGAGCCTGGACGAATGGACACGGGGAACCCAGGGTGGAAAGGGAAAGGGGGAGAGTGCTGACGCATTGTGGGGATTGCAACCAAAGTCACAAAGCAATTTGTGTATAAATTTTTGAATGAAGAAACTAATCTGCGCTGTAAACTTTCATCTAAAACGCAATAAAATTAAAAAACAAAAAAGCCTAAGAGGTATGGCCTTAGACTTCAAAATAACAATCTGTGGACTCACTTCTGACAGGTGCGGACACCATCTAGCTTCTTGAACAATGACAGTGGCTTATCTAAGCAGTGCACACACCATCAGGTGCTTGCTTAGTATCCTTGACAACCAATCCCCCAGTACTGTAGCTCTCCTCCCTGCACCTCGGCTCTGTGGAAATGGTGATGTATCAAGGTCAGGTTCAGCATGGTCCAGGAACAGAGCCCCCATGGAGAGGGGCCAGGCCAGGAAAGGTGGGCAAAGTCATGTGGAAGCCTAAGGGAACAGCTCTGAGGGGCAGAACTGGATGGATAAGTGCAAATCACCACCCTCTTACACCGTACAGTGCATCTAACTTTTTAATAGTTCATGTTACGTTGTAGGCAGAGAAACCACTACACCTGGAGTTAGGCAGAGATGAACAGGCTTTGTAAAATGGGTTCCCATAAAGAAAGGGTTCTGGCAGGTTATTGAGGTGCTTCAACATGCCAGGGACTGTACTGAGGGCTTTGCATACATTATCTTGTGTATTCACGCAACAAATCTAGACTAAGGATCACTGTTGCCAATTGACAGATGAGGAAATTGAGGCTCACGGAGGTTAACGGACTTGTCCACAGCCACACACTGGGTATAGGGCAGACGAGGGCTAGAATCTGGGTCCATCTAACTCAAATGCCAGGGCCCTTAAATGTCATACCAAACTCCCCACCCCGCATGCCAAGTCCCATCACGGGAGCCACAATTCTGACAATGTGTGGAGCACGGAGATCAAAAACACACACACTTACGTTGCCTTCCTTTTCAAAGTCTGGTGGGAGTAACTTCACGAAGTTATCGGGGAACACTCCTCGTCTGCCGTTGAGCTCCCCTTCCCACCAGCCTATATCGATGCAGTCCTAGGAAAGAGGAGAGCAGAGGGTGAGAAATGGGGGTGCGCACCCTCTAGAGGGTCAGAGGGTCGCTATGGATCAGAATCGACTTGATGGCAATGGGTACTTTCCAGAGAGGTCTGACATTGCTTTTTGAGGAAATGAAGGCTCTTTCCTTGAAGAAATGAGGAAACTATCAATGCAACAGTGGTTACTAAGACTAAACACACACCCCAAAGTCAGATGGGAGAATAAAAACTTAAGTGTGTTGGAGCTGCTGGCTGGGGCGCAACACCAAATGGTGCTTTTAGATGCTCCAGAAGCAATACGGCCTTTTTTTTTTTTTAAGATAGGAGGATGTGTATATTTTCCTAGTTTTAATTTTACGGAAGCAAAATTATTTCATTAGCTGCAACAGTGGTTTCGAAAAGATCACATGCACAAATGTCCTCTTCGATTAGCCTGTCATAAAGCGTATTCAAATTAAAAAAGGGCTCTGTGCCAGTCAGCCGCTAAACATTTATTGAGTGCCTACTCTGTGCCAGCCACTCAGCCAGGTGTCAAGGAGGAAGCAATGAACGAAACAGAAACAGCCCTGCTTTCGCAGACCTCCCATCCTGGGCTTAATGGCTCCAGGGTTCTCCTGGGCATTCAACCTCATGCCACAAGGCCATTTCTATTTTTTTCCCAAATTCACTTGGTTCCCAAAACCCCTGCTGCTGTCAAGTTGATTTGGACTCATAGCGAACTTACAGTACAGAGTAGAACTGCCCCCATAGGGTTTCCAAGGGTGTAATCTTTACAGAAACAGACTGTCACATCTTTCTCCCGAGGAGCAGCTGGTAGATTCGAAGACCTTTTGGTTAGCAGCTGAATGCTTTAACCACTGCACCACCAGGGCTCCTATTCACTTGGTAGGAGGTCCTATATGCTCTACTTTTATATCTTGCATTTTCCCTGTGTCCAATTCTATTTCTATTACCCCAACTCAGGACTTGTCTAGCTAGTAATACTGTAAACCTCCTTGCTTGGCATCTCTTCCTGCCCAGTATATGTACATACACATGTTGCTGTTAAGTACAGCGTCCTTGAGTACAAATCCACTACTCAAGACTCGTGATCAACAACTTCCAGCTTAAATACAAAATGACCGAAGGCCTTCCCAAAACTGCTAGCAACACAAAGGACTCATAAAGTTACATCTGGAGCGGGAAGATGATGAAGCAAGCAAGGAGATGATGTTCAGGGCCCATGGAGAGATGCTGGTGGTCCTTCCTACCACCAGTGGGACTGGCCTGAGGTCAGGTTGTGAAGGCCCCTTGGTGTCAGCCCTTAGAGGACCACAGCATATGTAGCTCACTAGCCAGTCCTTGGAAGATCCAAAATTCCAACAAGGTGAGGAACATATCTGTCTGGTTCACTGTTATACCGCCAGCACATTGCACAATGCCAGATTATAATAAGCAGTTGTGAAATCAGTAGAACTCTTTCTAACCCTGAGTTCTGTGATCTCCTGCAGTCTAACACTTTGATTATTGCAGGACAAAGTAGCCTCTTTCTACCTCAACTTGTGGGAATTCTGTATCTGTTAACATAAGCTCTACCTCTCCCTTCCCCAGTGCTATCTGTTACAAGGACAAACTAACCGCTTAGAAGAGAATGAGGATTTTGAGAATTGGTCTTTAATCACAGACTGTAAATTCTAGCCCCAAGTAACATCAAAAAACAAATACCCTTGAAGCATTAAGTTCAGATTTACCCAGAACAAAAAGTTCAAAGGACTCCCAACATGAGAGAACGCTGATCATTCTTGGAAAATGATAACGGGAAATCCAGCAAATAGTCTGGTCCTGCCCATGTCATATCATCCCATAAACAATCTGGCATCATTCCCCAAAGAAGGAATTCACAAATAGGATTTGATGGCTTCTGAAGTTCTTCCAACCCTGAGATGTTATAAATGTCATCAACAATACCAGAGTAACAGAGGAAGACGGTTAGGGGTAGAATTTCTTTACTTTTTTATCCTTAGAGGAGCCCTGCTGGCACAGGGTTTAAGAGCTCGGCTGCTAATCAAAAGGTTGGTGGTTCGAATCCAGCAGCTGCTCCTTGGAAACCCTATGGGGCAGTTCTACTCTGTCCTGTAGGGTCACTATGAGTTGCAATCAGCTCAATGGCAACCAATTTGTTTTTTTTATCTTTAGAAATGAAGCCTCTCAATCCAGAAGGCTCTGCTTCCAAGAAATGCCTGGCACGATTTTTACTCTTCTTTTCTTGGATGTGTCCTTCTCATCTTCAAAACCCAACTGAAAGCTTACCTTTAGGAAGGTGGGTGTGATGAATGCTTTACCTTTTCTCTAACACTCAGTACCGTATGAATTTGCACCTCATGATATTCAACTCAATAAACACCTATTAAATGCAAAATAGACTTAAGTTCCTCCTATAGGAGACTTCATCTCATAAACTTTGGACATGTTGCCAGGAGGGATCAGTCCCTGGAGAAGGACATCATGCTTGGTAAGGTAGAGGGTCAGCGAAAAAGAAGACGACCCTCAACGAGATGGATTGACACAGTAGCTACAACAATGGGCTCGAACATAGCAACAATTGTGAGGATGGTGCAGGACCGGGCAGTGTTTTGTTCTGTTGTACACAGGGTAGCAATGAGTCGGAAATGGCTCGAGAGCACCTAACAACAACAACAGCAACATAGGTATTGCAGTGCTTCCAGACTAAGACAGACTTGGAAAAAAGGCCTGGTGATAGATCCACTTCTGAAAATCAACCAGTGAAAACCCTATGGATCACAACGGTCCCATCCGCAACTGATCATGGGGATGGCGCGGGACCAGGCAGCATTTTGTTTCACTGTGCACGGGGTCGCCATGAATCAGGGGCCAACTTGACAGAAGCTAACAACAACAACATAGGCATTGAACATTAAACATGTGGAGAACATGGTCCCTGTCCTCAGTAGTCACCCAGGAACCACTGCTTCCATGTGTGAGAAAAACATTAAAGAAAATTTTAATAAGCAAAAGCACACCCAGAATAGCATCAGAAGTACTGGCCCTCTACAGGGAGAACGCACATAATGACGCTAGATTTACTGTGTCTCCGACCAGGGGCGACCGGCTTGGATCTCCACTCTTAAGGAAAATATTAACAATGCTAATCATTGCATAATTCAAAGCGAAAAAGGAAAAAGGCAAAGGGAGAAGACAACATGTCTAACTGTCCCAATCGGCAGATGAAGAAATGCAGGCTCCTGGATATGACAGGCACACTTAAAAAGCAAACTGCTGTACTGCTTGAAATACTAAGAGAAGCGAAAAATGGCACCTGCTGCAGGCAGAAAATGGCCCAAGGGTCAGGACACCTGGGCTGGGTTGGCCATCTACAGAGAACCTAAGCATTTTTCCCAGCAATAGAAGTGAAAATAAAATGAGAAGTGAAAATAAGTCCTCTTCAACAAACCAGAAAACGAGGCTATCCTTTTGATGGTAGAGATGAAGAGAAAATTATTCATACGAGGGCTGTGCTTCCAGAAGTGTAAAATACCAGCAGGTTCAATTTATCTATTGAGGACCTAAAACATGAAGGATAGGAGAGGAATTCAGGGGAAAAAAGAAAATCATCTTACCCTCATGGGGCTCCCAAGCTCACAGCCTAGTGGGAGAGGCAGACACAGTGAATCAGTATTGCCCAGAAATACCAGCAAGAGGGCTGGGCTGGATTCAAAAACAAATGGGACCAAGAGAGGCTGGGAGCCTGGCAGGACAGAACAAGGGCAAAAACCAGAGGCAATGAGAAAGGTCAAAGGCAGGATCACTGGGAGTGAGGGAAGGGAAAAGGGAGAGATGGAAAGCTGTGGTTATGGAATATTCTAGAATTGGAGGTTAGAGCTAAGACAGTGCTTGGTTCCTGGGAGGCACCCAACCAATGTCTACTGGACAGTGATGGTGAGGCAAGATGGCATCCATGAGTAACAGAGGCAGGCGGCCAATGACCTGTGAGGCCAGAATGTCATCAGGCCAGAAGTGGGTGTACTCCAGGAAGAAGGCAGAAGCTGAAACAATTGAGGAAGGAAGCACTGTGGCCAAAACACTGGACGATTTTAGGGTAACCATATTGTGTATTTCTAAACCTAGGGCACTACTAATAATTACACCAGGACCACAGGTATAACCCAAGACGATGGTCATCCTAGTGGATTCTCAGACTCCAAGGAAAAGGAAAGGGTAGTGTGGGCAGGTGGGAAGATGGCCTCTGAATGAGGCAGGGGTTTGCAGCGGCAGAGTAAAAGCTCAGCATGTAGATGAAAGCTTCCAGACAAAAGCTGATTAGAAATAAGCTTTATTTGCATGAAAGCGGGGGAAGCAGACTTGTGCCCTTATTAAGAGTATGAAAAGAGCTCTATTTCTCACACAGAATGTTCACCCTTCTATGATCAAATCTTCAAAATGGCCAAAATGGTTTCTCCATGCCTCATCACCAGGCAGATATTAGAGTAAAATAGATTTTTCCTTAAAAAGACAAGCGATGTTTTCCTTTAAAGCAATGAATAAACAGAGCCTCAGGATATGCTGTAGTCCAGCCTCTCCTTCCTGCACCATCTGGGCTAACTGCTCTTTGTTAGCATGTCGCCAATAAGAGATTTCGCTATGTCACGAGGGAGCTCATTCCTTATGAGCTGACATGTTTGTGCGGAACCTGGCGAGAGGGGAAAAAGCACAAACTTGGGCCACCTGATACTTCGGCAGCTCATGGGTGTTGCAAACCGGCTGGTTCTCGGTTTTCTGAGGCACACGGAATGCCGTGAGTTGTAAAGAATGACACAGAGGCTGGTTGTGGTGGTTATCATCATTATAGTCCCTGTGGGGGAATGTGGCCAAGCTCACATGGCATTCGTCCTATGACTCAGCAGCACCATCATCAGGTGCAGATGAGCCACTCCCAGTCCCTGCTGCCTCCGGTGACACAACTTGGCAGTGGCTCACACACTTGGGAAAGGGGCCACGGAGGGAGGGATGCCAAGGCCCTGTGATGTGTATGAGGAGGGAGGCCCTGCCCAGACCTTCACGTCATGCCCATCCCCTCAGCCCTGCCTAAGTGGTCCCGGGGAGCCTGGCACCCCACATAGCCACCGAGCAGGGGCTGGCTGAGAGCGACTCCCTGACACATAGCTTGTCAACACAGGCAGGGCCAGCAGGTAAGATGGAGTCGCCAGGGAGCCCGGGTGTGTCCATCTCTAGTTGAAGCACTTGAAATCTTTAGAAAAGACAAATTTGTCACCTAGCTTTTAAACTGAGCCACAATCTTGGGCTCTGTTTTGCCGGAGTACAAAGCAATATACTAGACCAGTGGTTGTCATCCTTGCTGCACATTTACAATCACCTGGAGAATTCTTTACAATCCTGATGCTAGGCCACAGTCCAGACCAACTAAATCACAATTTCTGGGGGTGGGCCCATAAATCAGTACTTTTTAAAGTACTGATTGCTCCAATGTGCAGGCTGAGAATCAGTGATGTATACCAGTGCTCCTCAAATCTTAATGTGCGTGCAAATCACGTGGGAGATCTTGTTAAAATGCTGACCCTAATTCGATAGGTCTGGGCGAGGCCTGAGACTCTGCATTTCTAACAAGCTCCCAGAGTCTCCGAGTGGTGCACATGGTCAATGTCCTCAGCTACTAACTGAAAGGTTGGAGGTTTGAGTGCACTCAGAGGTGCGTCGGAAGAAACACCTGGCGATCTACTTCCAAAAACTCAGCCATTGAAAATCCTATGGAGCACAGTTCTACTCTGACACACATGGGGTCGCCATGAGTCAGAGTCAACTCAACAGACAACTGGTCTAACAAGCTCCAGGTGATGACGATACTGTTGGTTCATAGACCCCACTTTGAGTAGCCAGAACAAGGATCTTTTTTTTATAATAATTTTTATTGAGCTTTAAGTGAACGTTTACAAATAAAGTCAGTCTGTCACATATAAGCTTATATACACCTTACTCCATATTCCCACTTGCTCTCCCCCTAATAAGTCAGCCCTTCCAGTCTCTCCTTTCATGACCATTTTGCCAGCTTCCAACTCTCTCTATCCTCCCATCCCCCCTCCAGACAGGAGATGCCAACACAGTCTCAAGTGTCCACCTGATACAAATAGCTCACTCTTCATCAGCATCTCTCTCCTACCCACTGTCCAGTCCCTTCCATGTCTGATGAGTTGTCTTTGGGAATGGTTCCTGTCCTGGGCCAACAGAAGGTTTGGGGACCGTGACCACCGGGATTCCTCTAGTCTCAGTCAGACCATTAAGTCTGGTCTTTTTATGAGAATTTGGGGTCTGCATCCCACTGATCTCCTGCTCCCTCAGGGGTTCTCTGGTGTGCTCCCTGTCAGGGCAGTCATCGACTGTGGCCGGGCACCAACTAGTTCTTCTGGTCTCAGGATGATGTAGGTCTCTGGTTCATGTGGCCCTTTCTGTCTCTTGGGCTCTTAGTTGTCGTGTGACCTTGGCGTTCTTCATTCTCCTTTGCTCCAGGTGGGTTGAGAAGAACAAGGATCTTTACACCTTTGTATCCACCAAATACCTGGCACAACGCCTGGCACGCACAGATTTTGAGTAAATGCTGACTGGCTGGCTGGACCAATCTTTCACCAGACTGTTATTCTACTTCTCTCAATTTTCAAACATCAGAAGTAAGGTTGAGTTGAACCAGGAAGAGGCAGTTACATTTACACAATGCTACTTCATCTATATGGTCAGGCTTACCTGACTGTTGATCTGTACTGAATTTATGGTTGTTGTTGTTTGCTGTGGAGTCAACTCCAGCTCATGGCGACTCCATGTGTTACAGCAGAATTGCTCCATAGAGTTTTCTTGGCTTTTATCTTAATGGAAGCAGATCACTAGGACTTTTCTTCTGCAGTACTACTGGGTGGGTTCAAGTCACCAACCTTCAGGTTAGCAGCCACGGGCAAACTGTTTTTGCTACCTAGTGACCTTACTGAATTTATTCATCGTTCATAAATTGTGGAAACAACTTAAAAAGTATCCCCAAAAGTAGGACATATTTTCTCATGCATTCTAAGTGTTCTGAGTTTAGACTGGAACATACAACTTAGAAATAGCCATTTCAAACCAAAAAATGGAACAATAAAAATGAGTTCACCACCTGGTGCAAACGAAAAAGAAAAGCACTCTGCCCCGTCACTTCTCGTAGTCTGAGCCACTGGGCACCCTAGTATCGATTTCCCGGAAATCACCCATCAGGCCTGTTTTTCCAGACCTTCCCTCATAACTCAGCTGTCACTGGAGGAGAAAGTCGAGAGTCATACAAATTTCAGTGTGGCTGCTACGTGAGCCTCAGAGCACCCAAAGGGGGTCTCACACCCTCAGCACTCCACCAGCAGTACAGAAAGTGCTGTTTAATATTTACTAATGAACGCCTTCTGCACGGAGCTTCGGGGGGCTGCGAGCAAAAGCTCCACTGAAGCCGGAGCCCAGGAGCACTTAGCTCTGCCCCTGCTTGTTAACACCTCCCTAAGAGATGCAATTATTCTGCAGGGCTGGGATTTCGTCTCAAAATTTCCAACATCCCCATAAGTCAGTTACTAAAGTGGGCTCATCAACAGCACAGTTTATGAGGCAACGGAGGGGGGTGGGGGGGAGAACCCTGGTCTATCTCTGTGTCAAAAGAAATGCCTCAGTGACCACTGTAACAAGGGAAGCCCTGGGAGGCAGTCTCAGCAACAAGCCCAACCAAGAAAACACCACCTTTCAAGTGCCAAAATCCAATGACACCAAAGCTTCATCAGTCATTCACTGTTTTGTGACACCAGGAAGTCATGACCTCAAAGAGCTTGTCTACTTACTCATAAAAAATCTTGACTTCTTTCTGGGCAATAGCTTACAGGATTTGGTATACTAACTTCTGAGTTTTAAATTCTACATATTGCATAATCTGGCAACAAAAAATTGGATGGGTAACACCCAAAAAACAGTAACGAAACTTCCTTTTTGTCATGCCAATATGAACTCATGCATGTACTGATGCCTGAAAACTGTCCCATGCCTTTTATAAGCTACTTATTCCACATTTCATGAAATCCTACAGAAGAAGAGACTCTGAAGAGTGATCTAGTCTCTAAACACTTCCTGAAAGGATGGTCTCTAGATCAGGGGTCAAACTATGGCCCATAGGCCAAATCTAGACCACTGTTTCTGTAAATAAAATTTAATTGGAACACCGCTATACCCATTCATTTACCTATTGTCTGCGGCTGCTTTCATGCTACAAAGGCAGGGCTGAGTCCTTGCAACAGAGACGTGTAGTCTGTCACGCCTAAAATATTTACTATTCTGGCCCTTGACAGAAAAAGTCTGCTGACCCCTGCTCTAGACCACTGCTGAACAGTGGCCGGTTTCCTCTTCAAATGATGTATAAATTTTTATAATCTCTTCCTCTGAGTTACAATAATCAACTATGTTGGTAAAACACTGGTCTTATCAATAGTATTATTGAAGAATGCTTTCGGGTTCTGGGAGTAACAATGTTTCCATGAGTATCTAGCTTGTGCAAGTAGTTAACTTATTCTGCTAATCTAAATTGAACTAAAAAAAAAAGGGCTAAATAATTAACTAAGTATGAATGTTATTTCTAAATTTGCCACTAAGAGTCATTAAAAAAATTTTCTTTTTCATACATGCTGAAATTGCAAGTTGGGAATAATTCAGCAGTCACAAGGCATAGAGTTTCTTGCTGCTGCAACTGTTATTATTCCTACCATTCCCGCATCCCCACAACCACCATGCCACCTAATATTTACTGGGCAATTAGAATGTGCCAATCACTGGGCTGAGGGTTTTATATCAATTACATTTAATTTTCACAACAACTCTAAAAGTAGACATTATCCTCATTTGATAAATGAGAAAACTTAGCTTTTTAGTTTCTCACTGAGAAGCTAAAGCTAAGTAGAGTAACATGCTCAAGGTCACACAGTAAGTGTTGAAATTGGGATTAAAACCTAACTAGTTTTAAAAATCTTCATCAGGAGGGCCAGTCCTTGGAGAAGGACATCATGCTTGGCAGAGCGGAGGGTCAGCAAAAAAGAGGAAGACCTCAGTGAGATGGACTGACACAGTGGCTGCAACAATGGGCTCAAGCAGAACAATGATTGTGAGGATGGTGCAGGACCAGGCAGTGTTTTGTTCTGTTGTATACAGGGTTGGAACCGACTCAATGGTACCTAACAATAACAGCAAGAGATCACTTGCGTTGAAATGATCACTTAACGTTGTATTTTAAAAGTTGTTTCTAACGGTACCTTCATCTCATCCAGCAGCACATAACTAAGGACACAGCTTACCTCTCAAGGACATGTGTCCTATAGCTGAGCTTTCATTTTCATTTAAGTTTAGAGAACTGTATTGACGCTGCATCCAAATATATGCTTTTCTTCCATGAAAACAATAGTAGTTATGACAGAATATCATTTTGCCTCATTGATAAAGACCCTGGCATTTGCAGAGCATCTTTCATTATGCTTTAAGAGATTTTCTTAGCTCCTGCACCACCTCTAAGAGAGACAAGAAAGCTTTAAGTGGGGGGAGGGTGTTACCTTCATTTTACAGATAAGGACTGGGAAGGAGTAAGAGGTAAAGGGCATACCCATGATGACTACGCAGGTCAAGAACATCCAAGCCACTACAGCAGTTGCTAACTGAAAGGTCAGCAGTTTGAACCCAACAGCTGCTCTGTGGGAGAAAGATGTGGCAGTCTGCTTCCTTAAAGACTATAGCCTTGGAAACCCTATAGGGCACTTCTACTCTGTCCTATGGGATCGCTTTGAGTTGGAATTGACTTGATGGCAATGTGTCGGGTTTTGACCACCAATCCTCACCAGATAAATCTACATTTCTTTAAAGAAGTTTTTCTATGAGGAAGATCCTACTTGTTCCTTGGCCCAAAAATGTGTTTGGGGCCTTATTCTCTCTATTGAACAAATTTATCTTCTAGGACTATGCAGTGGGTGCAAAATATAAGTCCCAGGACAAATCCAGTCCCTCAGGCTACTCAGCCGAGTCCAGGTTTGACGGGTGGAATGTGGCTACATGTGTCCTGGCTGCCACCTTGGGGGACAAGGGGTGGGGGTAGGGCAGGGAAAAGCTCCAACATGGGAGATTCATGGCCTTGCATCACAAAGGATATTCTCAGGAAAACTCAGGACAAAATAAGGTCTTTGAAATTCGTGTCATTACATTTATTTACTGAGCACTAGCACTCAGTCTGCCTTGTAGGACAAAGCAGCCAATAACATTCTCTTAACAGCACTTCTTGCAGAGCAAAGGCTCTGAATTCTACCAAAGTCCAATTTATTAATTTTTTCTTTTATGGATTGTGCTTTTGGTATCATATTTAACAACGGCTTTGCCTGTTTTCATAAATAATTGTTTGTTTTATGTTTTACATGTAGAGTTATGATCCATTTTGAGCTAATTTTTGGATAATGTGTTAGGTTTAGGTTGGGGTTCATTTTTTTGCCTATGGACATCCAATTGTGCCAATACTATTTCTTGAAAAGACTATTCTTTCTTTCTTAAAATGTCTTTGCACCTTTGCTGGAAATCAATTGGCCCTATTTTTACAGGTCTATTTCTAAAACCCTGGTGGCGTAGTGGTTAAGCGCTACAGCTGCTCAGCAAAAAGGTCAGCAGTTCAAATCCGCCAGGCGCTCCTTGTAAACTCTACAGGGCAGTTCTACTCTGTCCTATAGGGTTGCTATGAGTCGGAATCGACTCGAAGGCAGTGGGTTTGGTTTTTTGGTTTTATTTCTGAACATTCATTCTATTTCAGGGGCCAGCAAACTGCAGCCTGTGAGCTGAGGAACCTCTGAGACTGGCGCCAGGACACCCTGCTAACTCAGAACTAAAATCATTTCCCAAACCCACTTTTCAGACAAAGATTAGGCAGGCTTATAAAACAAAAAAAAAAAATAACACACATGAGGAAGGTGCTTCTTAGTTCAATCAAATCTACGAGACCAAATGAGCAATTCCTGTCCAAAATCAAGATAAGAAGAAAGGAAGGGACAGGAACTAGACAAACGAACACAGGGAACCTGGGGTGGAAAGGGGGGAGCATGCTGTCACATTGTGGGAATTGCAACTTATGTCACAAAACAGTATGTATATAAATTTCTGAATGAGAAACTAACTTGAGTTGTAAACTTTCACTTAAAGCACAATAAAATTTTTAAAAAATCAAAAAAATATTTTGTGACACACGGAAATTACGTAAAGTTAAAATTAGTGTCCATAAATAAAGTTTTATTGGTACACATCCACACCCAGTCATTTATGTCTATAGCTACTTTCACATCACAATGGCAGAGCTGAATAGCTGCAACAGAGGTATCCGGCCTGCAAAGCCTTAAATATTTACAGAAATATTTCAGTTTGGTGACCTCCACTCTAGGATATAAGGATGCTTACATGCACCCAGGTAGACCCTCAGAGGTGCTGTGAATGCTACTATAAAAAATTATTTATATATATACACACATCCTTTCTAACTAGGTCTAAAATATAAAAGCCTCCCAAACTCTAAAACCAAACCCGCTGTCATCAACTTGATTCCGACTCATAAGTGACCCTATAAAAACCCAGTCCCCTAGGGATTCCAAGGCTGTCACATCTTTCTCCCAGAGTGGCTGGTGAGTTTGAACTGCCTAACTCTCGGCTAGCAGCCGAGTGTTTTAACCGCTGTGCCACCCACCAGGGCTCTTAAGTAAAACTATTCTTAAAAGCATGAGTTTCACTGCACTATAAAGTCTGCCATAAAATGGTGAAATTTAAATCTCAAAGATACTTATTTTTAATGACTTATAAAAAAAACTCCGTGTGTCACAAACTAAGAAAAAATACTTACGCTCTGAAAGCAGACCAGTTAATGTCATGAATGTGAAGTATTTTTTAAATAAAAATCCTAGGGGAAAGGTCCCTAAAACTTCCAACTTCAGTAATAATTTTTAAAAATGCAAACCTGTATCAGATTAGCAGAGAGTTTAAAAAATGATTTAATAGCCATGGATGACAACGATAGGGAAACAATCCCTTGTGGGGAAACTGAGCTGGGAGAATCTTCCAGAACATCAGTTAAACGCCTTTAAAATGAACTGATGCAGCATTATGCTTAGAGATTTATCGTAAGGAAATAATAACGAGAATATTTATACAAGGAGCCTTGGTGGCTCAATGGTTAAGCACTTAGCTGCTAACTGAAAAGTTGGCAGTTCGAACCCACCAGCAGCTCCGTGGGAGAAAAGACCTGGAGATCTGCCCCTGTAAAGATTATAGCCTACAAAACCCTATGAGGCAGTTCTACCCTGTAACACATGGAGTTGTTATGAGTCAAAAATCGACTCAACAGCACCCAACAACAACGTTCACATAGCACTTACTATGAGCCACACATTCTAAGTGCTTATTTAACTTCAACTCATTTAATCTTCATACCAGCAGGTAGGTAACTATTACCATCCCCATTTTACGGATGTGGAAACTGAGACACAGAGATTAAACAATCTGCCCACAGTTACACAGCTAGTAGAAAGTGGCAGAAATAATTAGGTGCACAAACATTTATGAACAAGGTGGCAACTATGTGCGACACAGTCTAAAATAGCAAAAAAAAAAAAAAACTGGAATAAAGCTAAATGTCCAATAAAAGAGGTTTGTGGTACTTCACACATTAGGATGGTAAGGGACCATTTAGCCCCATTGCCAAAGATTGTTGCTATTGTTAGGTGCTGTCAAGTCAGTTCCGACTCACAGCAACCCTGTGTACAACGAAGGAAGCGCAGCCCAGTCCTGCGCCAGCCTTACAATCATTATGCTGGAGCCCGCTGTTGCAGCCACTGTATCAGCCCATCTTGGTGAAGGCCTTCCTCTTTTTCACTGACCCTCTCGTTTACCAAGCACGATGCTCTTCTCCAGAGACTAGTCCCTCCTGATAACATGTCCAAAGCATGTCAGACAAAGTCTCGCCATCCTCGCTTCTAGGGAGCATTCTGGCTTTACTTCTTCCAAGACACCCTTGTTCATTCTTTTGGCAGTCCATAGTATGTATATTCAATATTATTCGCCAACACCATAATTCGAAGGAATCGATTCTTCTTCAGTCTTCCTTATTCATTTGTCCAGCTTTCTTTCGCATGCATAGGAGGTGACTGAAAACATCATGGCTTGGGTTGGGCACACCTTAGTTCTTAAAATGACATCTTTGCTTTTTGAGGTCTTTTGAAGCAGATTTGCCCAATGCAATGCATCTTTTGGTTTCTTGACTGCTGCTTCCGTGAGTGTTGATTGTGGATCCAAGTAAAATGAAATTCTCAACAACTTCAATCTCTTCTCCATTTATCATGTTGTTGTTTATTGGCCCAGTTGTGAGGAGTTTTGTTTTCTTTATTTTGAGCTGTAATCCATACTGAAAGCTGTGGTCTTTGATCTTCATTAGTAAGTGCTTCAAGTCCTCTTCACTTTCAGCAAGCAAGGTTGTGTCATCTGCATATTGCAGGTCATTAATGAGTCTTCCTCCAATCCTGATACCTCATGCTTCTTCATATAGTCCAGCTTCTCAGATTATTTGCTCAGCATACAGATTGAATAAGTATGGTGGAAGGATACAGCCCTGACGCACACCTTTCCTGACTTTAAACCACGCATTATCCCCGTGTTCTGTTCGAACGGCTGCCTCGTGATCTATGTACAGGTTCTTCATGAGAATGATTAAGTGTTCTGGAATTCCCATGTTTCGCAATGTTATCCATAATTGTTATGACTCACACAGTCAAATGCATTTGCATAGCCAATAAAACACAGGTAAACTTCTTCCTGATATTCTCTGCTTTCAGCCAGGATCCATCTGACATCAACAATGATATCCCTCATTCCACCTCCTCTTCTGAATCCAGCTTGAACTTCTGGCAGTTTCCTGTTGATGTACTGCTGCAACTGATTTTGAATGGTCTTTTGCAAAATTTTACTTGTGTGTGATATTAACGATACTGTTTGACAATTTCCGCATTTGGTTGGATCACCTTTCTTGGGAATAGGCACAAACATGGATCTCTTCCAGTCATTTGGCCAGGAAGCTGTCTTCCAAATTTCTTGGCATAGATGAGTGCGCACTTCCAGAGCTGCATCTGTTTGTTGAAACATGTCAATAGGTGTTCTGTCAATTCTTGGAGCCTTGTTTTTTGCCAATGTCTTCAGTGCAGCTTGGACTTCTTCCTCCAGTACCATGCCAAAGATAGTCATGCTATATTTTAGACAAAGAAGGTTACAGAGTAGTGTGTATACTGTGATCCTATTTTTATTTTAAGCTGTAATTATATGTGTGTGGAAAATGTCTGGAATGACAATTGCTAAAATCTTAAAAGAGGTATCTGAAGGTGGCAAAATCATGGGAAATTTTGGCTTTTCTTATTTACCTGTTTTATTCTCATTTTGTCTTCAAAAGCAAGTATTCTATAATTTTAAAGTATTACTTAAAAGCACATCCCCACCACGTTCCATCTCAGAAATAGTATATTTTAATGAAATACAAATGTGAATGACAAGAGCTTTGGGATAATAAGATGGAGGTTACGCAAATATAATAAATTACTTTCACCCTGAGGAAAGGTTGGAAATCCTGGTGGTGCAGTGGTTAAGAGCTCAGCTATTCGCCAAAAGGTTGGCAGTTCAAATCCACCAGGCACTCCTTGGAAACTCTATGGGGCAGTTCTACTCTGTCCTATAGGGTCGCTATGAGTTGGAATCAACTCGACAACAACGGGTTACACAGGAAAAGTTAAAATAAATAATAAGGAAGAATTTCAGGGAAAGTACCGACCTTAATTTCAGGACAGTTCGACACAGCAAGAAAGGACTTTCAGTCACCAAGCATATCCCTTTTCTTCTTCCTATAAGGCTTATCACAGTGGAAACTATCTTTCAACTTTTACATTTCTAAACCACTTTCAGCCACAACATCTCATTTAATCCTTACAATAGCCATCTAAGAGTAATACAAACAGAAAGGTTGGAAATAGAAAGCAGAAAAAAGAGGGAGTTTCTCTACAATTCCTTAAGACACCTGCTGATTTCCCTGAATGTGGCAGAAAACAACACCCTAAGATGCTGGTGCCGGGATTATGGATGTCCCTGCCACTTGATAAGAGCCCTCCAGAGAGATTTAACAATTAGGGAGAACAACTGGAGGGCCTCTTTAGATAGCTTTGCAGAACTTACGTAGGTACATGAAGTTGGGAATTCACGACTGCAAATTCACCGGTCAACAAGGCAAAGTAAAAATGTGCAATTACGACCATCAAGACTTTGGGGGTGGCATTGTTTTGATTCTCTACCAGTAAACTGGACAGAAACCATCTTGCACACTGAGCCCTATGTTTAACATCTCCATTTAATTTAAAAATCTGTATTTGTGACGGCAAGCAAGCTCAGAGAAGGAGAGTTTTGAGCAAATGCACTTACGGTGTCAAGTTTCTTCCCACCAGCCCCAGGTTCCTGGCTACTTTTTTTAATTTTTATTGTGCTTTTTTTTTTTTTAAGTGAAAGTTTGCAAACCAAGTCAGTCTCTCATACAAAAAGTTATATACACCTTGCTTATGTACTCCTAGTTGCTCTCCCCCTAATGAGACAGCACACTCCTTCTCTCTACCCTCTATTTTCGTGTCCATTCAGCCAGCTCCTGTCCCCCTCTGCCTTCACATCTCCCCTCCAGACAGGAGCTGCCCACATAGTCTCATGTGTCCACTTGATTCAAGAAGCTCACTCCTCACCAGTATCATATTCTATCCCATAGTCCAGTCCAATCCCTGTCTGAAGAGCTGGCTTTGGGAATGGTTCCTGTCTTGGGCTAACAGAAGGTCTGGGGACCATGACCTCCGGGGCCCTTCTAGTCTCAGTCAGACCATTAAGTCTGGTCTTTTTATGAGAATTTGAGGTCTGCATCCCACTGCTCTCTTGCTCCCTCAGGGATTCTCTGTTGTATTCCCTGTCAAGGCAGTCATCGGTTGTGGCTGGGCACCATCTAGATCTTCTGGTCTCAGGCTGATATAGTCTCTGGTTTATATGGCCTTTTCTGTCTCTTGGGCTCATAATTACCTTGTGTCTTTGGTGCCTAGCTACTTTTAAGAGTAAGATAAAACAGCAGCAGACTATATTCCTTTGGATTTCCAATGCTCTGAGGAGCAAATATATTGTGACTTCTGTCTCGAGTGAGGACATACGCAGTCTAAGAAGACAGGCCATACTGCAAGAACTACATCCTATGACACAGATGACTCATTTGCACAACGCTGACATTTTTCAAATGTGTGTAAACCCAGATGATCCCAGACCTATGCTTAACTTCTTCATTCACTCATAAAACATGTCCTTCTAATGGGTCTGTCAGCTTGCCATCATTTCCAGGGTGACACCTGCTAATTTACTCCTCACCCTTGAAACCACATTTAATCCTAGCATTTTAGCTCTGCTAGAAGCTTCAGCAGTTCAGAGAGAAAGGGCCAAGGCCAGCAATCTATTTAGCTGATCGACTTTCTTCTACTAAGGTAAGGACTTTTCCTGAGATTCCTAAAACTCTGCCCCTTATCTTTGTGGCAGCATCCTTGCTTCCCGTGGGGTGGGAAGCAAGGGAGTTAGAAAACATTTTTCACATGAATAAATGCTTAAATTAAGGAATTAATGCAAGGGAGGGAGTGAGGAAGAAGGGAAAATCAGCATCAGAACAAACAAAAGACCGTACAATCAGAGAATAGCCTAGAAAGACACTCAGGGCTCTGCCATTCTGCTTCTGGCATATCACCATCTTGCTTCCTGGGAAGGGCAAGCAGAAAACTAAGTGGCACCCAGGATATGGGCAAAAAGAGGATCTCCAAGTCCACAGGGCAGGGGAAGAAGCAAGTGGGAAAGGAGGGCTTGGGGGCACAACAGGGACCAACATGAGCCCTGAGCCAGCTCACTACCTCCCTTTGCACTCGTTATCACTCCTTTCTTAAGAGTTGACAAGTATGGAATCCAAACTTTGTGGACGATCCAGAAACCACCACTGTAACATCCTAATCCTAATACGTATGAGAAACATGGAGACCCAGACAAAAGTGTGAGAAACCACTGGATGGGGTAATGTCGTGATCCTATAGTTCTGCTGCTAAATAATAACGAGTAATTGCCTCAGATCCCCAGAAACAACTGATGACTCCCAACAGGTAGACAAGATCACCTCTGGGAGTGACTGCACCCCACCCACTACAAGCCATGACATCCCCGAAGGAAAACCAGCTCAGCCCTCAGTTACCACCCTGCCTGCTCCAAAGGCCCATCACACCAGGAGTTAAGGGAGTATACTTGACAAGGAATCAGGAGGTGATCTTTGCCCTGCTCTCCCAATAACTTGCTTTGAGTCCCTAGGAAAGCTGCTTAAATGCTCTGTGCCCATCTCTCCTTTGCAATCTGGAGGGAAGATCCATAACCCTACCTAACACCCAGGGCTGTTGGGAGAATGAGACAGGTGCTGAGTTCAAGAGAGCTTCCTGAGGAAAAAGGAGCAGTGATGAGGGGTCCTGGGCTCTTGCTGCCAGTGGCCCAGAAGGGTACTGTGCTGGGAAGCAACAATCCTGTAGGGACCAGTGTAGTCTTGCCATTTCAGTCCTCTGCTGAGCATCTGCCAGCTGTGAGATCTGCTTCTTTGCAGGGCTCTTTTATACGCACAATCTCACTTCCTTCTCACCTAGGTAATAAATTGCTGCTGGGTGCTATGGAGTCAATTACGACTCATACCAACCCCATGTGACACAGCAGAACTGCCCCCTAGGGTCTTCCAGGCTGTAATATTTACAGTATCAGATTGTCAGGTCTTCAGGGTACTGGAATCCTCTCCAGTTTACAAATTAGGAAACTGAGGCACAGAGCACCTAAGTGACTTGTCCAAGGGATCAAAGCCAACTAGTAGTAGAACCTAGGCAGATGCTAACCACCTGTGGGGGCCCTCAGGCCTCCCCCTTGGCCCTCAGTCCGGTTCCCAGCTGCTCCCTACCCCATGGCCACTCACCAGCTTACCTGCTGAGCCCCAATACTCTCCGCTCTTTCATACCCCTCCGTCGAGGCTTACTCTGCAGCCCTCCCCTGGCACGCCCTCTAAGGTCTCTCCTTACTGAAGTCCTACCCTTCCTGGCTCCCAGCTCATCACCTACCTTTCCTCCGTGCAACTGGCTGTGCTTCCCGCATCCTCAGAAAAGCTGGCAGGCTGGAGAGGGCCTCTATGTCACTGTCCTCGCAATATCCTATGGCCCCCAAGGATGGGGGCAACATCTGTCTCATTTTCGTGGCTCATCCCCAGAACCAATTCTCTCCCTCAGCACTCAGGGCTGACCTCTATCCCAGCCCTCCTCCGTTTGTCTGTTTGCTCCTCTGTCCCCGCCCTAGACCGTGAGTTCCAGGTCCTGTGGCTAAGGTGCTCAGTGTGGGGTCTGGAGTTAGACTGCCTGAGCAAAATTGAGCTTCAGAACTTACGAGCTGTTGTTCTGGAGCAGGTTCTTGAACCTCTCTGTACCTCAGTTTCTTCATGTCTCAGATAGGAATAATAACAGATCTCCTCACAGAGAGGTGTGAGGGTTAAATAAAATAATCTATGTTAAGTGCTCGGAACATGGTTAAGCTGGAAAGAACGTTAGCTATTATTACGGTAAATGTGCAAGCATTCTACTCTGTCCTTCCTATAGGGTCGCTATGAGTCGGAATCGACTCGACGGCACTGGGTTTGGTTTTTTTGGTTTTGTGCAAGCATTGTCTGGGAAAGGAGGGAGGAAAATATACTGGAGTAGAAATGAAGGAAGCTGGGTTAGTTAGGATTCAGTTCTACCTTCGCCCTCACAGCGTGTCCAGCTCCAAATACTTGGGATCCCTGATTTGATACTTCCCTAAGCTCCCCCCCAATAAACAAACCTGTTGCTATTGAGTGGATTCCGACTCACAGCGACCCTACAGGACCCAGCAGAACTGCCCCATAGGGTTTCCAAGGAGTGGCTGGTGGATTCGAACTGCTGACCTTTCGGTTAGCAGCCATAGCTCTTAACCACTGTGCTACCAGGGCTCCCTAGGAAAAGGCAAAACCCCTAGTTTGTATTTTTTTTTCCTAGTGGTAACTGTTATATTTCTGCCTTTATATAATACTATGGGCCCCCTCTCTCTTTAGGTTGCACCTATTCGTTTCCTCCCATAAACATCAATGCTGGCTTGTACTGTTTTCTCTCCCTTCTCTCTGTCTCTACCAATACATGAGTATAGGCAATAATACTCTTTCTTAGTGTTTATGTTGTTAATATGCTTAGAACAATGAAGAAACATGGCGCTTGTATTGGCTTTGTTAGGGGTTAAAGACATAGCTGCCCAACGGGAATCTTTTTTACAGGAAACACCTGAAGATCCTTGGTGACAAAGGGGTCATCTCAGGGCCCCTTCCTCCCAGGCTTGAAGGGGCTGAAAGTGCTATGGCTCAGAGGCCTAGAGTGGGAACGCTGTTCTGCTCCACAGCTGAGCTCCTTCTGCCCCAAGTGGCCAGGCCCAGGGCAAGACACAGTCCCTGATGGCAGCCACCCTGGCAGCTGAGCCCCAGCCTGGCTTCCATCAGGCAGCTCTTAGCCGTTTCCAGGGAGCGTCCAGTTTGAAAACAGACCCCAGGCTTCTGAACTTTTTCAAATTGCTCTGAGCACAAATGGAGGAGGCAGGGATGGGGGCGGCAGGAACTCAGAAGAGGGAGCTATTTGAGTGACTGGAAATAAAAGCTAAACACAGGTGTGTGCTGCACGAGTGGAAATTTTCCCAAATCCACAAGAATTCTTTAAAAATAAACTAAAAAACTATTCAGGTTGCCACATTTAATCCTAGTTTCCAGGGATACACACAAATAGTTCGGGTCTTCACACATTATTTCCGGAGCTGCGGAGGGTTTATAGGCACCCAGTAAAGGTGCCTGGTTCATTTTCTAGAAAGCTACATGAAATGACAATCTAGAAACTAGAGCGACGTCTGTCCTGTGACTCCTGCACTAGAAAAGCAGGGCAAAGGAAACCCCCTTAATTGACTACTAAAGGAAAACAGTGGATGGAATTCAGGGTCAATAGAAAAAGCTCTACAGCAAGAGCAACTGAATTCAGAGAACAGCAATTCAGGCTTCTCACCTCAACTCATACATCTCGAAATGCATATGCAACAAATTATGGTCAAACTCTTCATTTTATAACAGCAATAGCTCACACTCATCCGTGTGAACTTCTGGGAGATTCCTTCCTGGGGGAGGTGGTAAGACTTCTCTGCAATGTCAGCAGAGTTTTACAGACTCAGGCTCCATTTCCCCCACTTTCGGCAGGCAAAATATGGCACGCTGTCTTGCCAGCTTCTTCCTAAAATCTCACCCACTATGAATTTTTAACTATTCTGGTAGACTTTTCACTATTTTTACGTACTTAATAGCATGATATCCAGCCGCAGTAGCAAACTAGGCCCAGCCACAAGAGCTCCCCCATTCTCAAGAAGCTGAGGTATGAGAAAGCAGCCAAAATGGAAGTGACAATTGCTAGGGTCCAGGTACCACTAGTGGCACCCTCCCCGTGACAGGTACTTCATACACAGTGTCTTAGTAAATTCTCACGACAGTCTGTGAGGTTGGCGTCAGGGCCCTCGCTTTATGGCCAAGGAAACTTAGGTTCAGAGGGGTTGGGTAATATGCCCAAAGACACACAAGCAGTACTGAGAAGATCCATGTGGAACAGCCACATGGACCACGGCCAGGCAGACAGACTGAGGCCAGACCGCTCAGGAAAATGAGAGCCTGGAAAATATAGCCCTGGTGCGGTGCTTAAGAGCTGGGCTCCTAACCAAAAGGTCAGCAGTTCAAATCACCAGTCGCTCCTTAAAAACCCTACAGGGCAGTTCTGCTCTGTCTTATAGGGTCGCTATGAGTCAGAATCGGCTCAATGGCAACAGGTTTGATTTTGGTTTTTACAATAAAGAAAAAGGAAGTTGCTAAAGACGGTCCTTGGAGCAGAGGGGTTACTAAACAAAGCAATGTTATGGGATACAAAAGAAAGGGCTGTGGTGTTAGGAGCTGGGGAGAGGACTTAGGAAGAAAGTGTCTGCAGGTTCTGGGGCTGCTTGGCTTGTGGTGGGGGCAGGGTGGGCCTGGGGGGACCAATTGGTGAAATGACACAGGAATTCTAGATTCAAGTGGCAGGATTAGTGTACAAGCCAGTCGAGGAACCAGGTGTATAGGGAAGATGACCAGTTCATGGTTTGGAAATGCAAGTGGCAGGATTAGTGTGCAAGGCAGTCGAGGAACCAGGTGTATAGGGAAGACGACCAGTTCATGGTTTAGAAATACAATATTAATATCTGTAAGCTGTGTTACAGTTTCCAAACTGCTTTTAAATATATTAATTGATTAAACTGGGAAAAAGTGACGTCACCTTGGGGAGACTCTTTTATTTATTTATTGTGCTGTAAGTGAGAGTTTACAAATCAAGTCAGTCTCTCATACAAAAACTTATACACACCTTACCATGTACTCCTAGCTGCTCTCCCCGTAATGAGACAGTACACTCCTTCTCTCTACCCTGTATTCCCCATGTCCATTCAGCCAGCTTCTGCCCCTCTCTGCCTCCTCACCTTACCTCCAGACAGGAGCTGCTCACAGAGTCTCATGTGTGTACTTGAGTCAAGAAGCTCACTCCTCACCAGTTTCATCTTCTATCTTATAGTCCAGTCCAATCTCTGTCTGAAAAGTTGGCTTTGGGAATGGTTCCTGTCTTGGGCTAACAGAAGGTCTGGGGACCATGACCTCTGGGGTCCTTCTAGTCTCAGTCAGACCATTAAGTCTGGTCTTCTGATGAGAATTTGAGGTCTGCACCCCACTGCTCTCCTGCTCCCTCAGGGGTTCTCTGTTGTGCTCCCTGTCAGGGCAGTCATTGGTTATAGCCGGGCACCATCTAGTTCTTCTGGTCTCAGGCTGATGTAGTCTCTGGTTTATGTGGCCCTTCCTGTCTTTTGGGCTGATATTTACCTTGTATCTTTGGTGTTCTTCATTTTCCTTTCCTCCAATTGGGTTGAGACCAATTAATGCACCTTAGATGGCCACTTGCTAGAGTTTAAGACCCCAGATGCCACTCACCAAAGTGGGATGAAGAACATTTTCTTAATACATTTTTCTATGCCCATTGATCTAGATGTCCCCTGAAACCATGGTCTTGGGCAAACTCCTGACAGCAGCTTTTCACACCCACTATCTCTCCCTCCTATGTGGATGGTACCCATAGAGAGTCTCCGTTTGACTATGATCCAGCTGGGATGTAGGGACAAAATAATCAAGACAAATGTGTTCTCATCATGATATGTATTTATAAGGGAAGTACTGGAATATATGCATTAAGACTACAGAAACAGATGTGTTCAGGTAAGAAGCCATCCATGGTGTTTTCTTTTTCCAAAACCTCATTAAATATTACTGATACAGCTGGTACATCTGTTTTCAACTAAAAAGAGGCTGCCCTCCTCCCCAAAACAAAAACAAAAACCAGGAAAATAGATCCACCCATTGCAAAGAACTGCAGTTATTTAATTCTCTGGTTGCTTTATCATCACAGGGGGAAAGGGCTCCACCCCTTTACGTGTATTACAAAAACCAAACATCGGTGCTAATTACTGAATTATTTGCGTTATGCTTCATTTAACAACTTTCTTATTCTGTTTGGAAACCCAGGTGGTGTAGTGATTAAGAGCTACAGCTGCTAACCAAAAGGCAGGCAGTTCAAATCCACCAGGCACTCCTTGGAAACTCGATGGGGCAGTTCTGCTCTCTCCTATAGGTTGCTATGAGTCGGAAATGGCTCGATGGCAACCGGTTTTTGTTTGTTTGTTTGTTTATTCCATTTGTTTGGCTAAAGGTATGGCTAAAAATAGGAACTGCACTGTATATAAGAAAGCGAAGCCCCACATGAGGGCGAGGAAGAGGGGGTGAAAAAGAGAAAACCTGAGCACGCCTCATTTGCAGAAAGGACCATGGAGGCATTTCTCCCCTTTGCTGATCTTCTCCTGCCACATTCCACACCTACAGCGATGAACTGAAATAACTCATGGGGAGAGTATGTCTGTAGGTACAATGATGGCCGAGTTCCGGAGTGACCTGAGAAGCAGGGGGATCATTTGCTATTCAGAAAGGCTCAGCCCTTCTCATGTGGAGGGGGTAAGAGGACAAGCTCTCTCACTCAAGAAACTTGACCTTGGGCAAGTTACTTACCCTCTCTAGTCATCAGTTCTCTGACATCTTTGGATTAAGGTACTTAAAACACATAATCGTCTAAAGCCCTTATGGAGAGTAACCATCCTTGATTATAAAGTTAGGCCCTGGATGGAGATGCGGCAACCCCACGGCCCTACCTTCTCAGTAATGGCCAGAGACAGTGAGCTCCTGGGTCTTCCCCCTACCCTAACCCCATCCTCTCCGCTTTCACTACATCCCCTATTCTGGCAAAGCCTGCGTGCTCACAGGCAGCCATGATGATCTCCAAGTCACACCTGTGCTAAGGGAATCACAGGTTCCTGCCACTCCCCTGGACACAAGAATAAAACTACCTGACACATATTAAAGACTGTTCAGCTTTTCATCATATTCCACCATCATAACAAACCTGTACTTCAGAGAAAAGGCCACATACTCCAGGAATCATTAAATAATACATCTTTCAACCGCTTACTTGGCGAGCACCATTGCATGAAAGCATAAACATAACACAGTCAAGGCCCAGTTAAATGGTGTCCCTTTACACAGATTTTATAGCTCTCCAGTTTACAGGGCTCTGCCTGTAATGATAATAAAATCATCTGACCCTCTTAGCCCAAACAAGAAAGGAGAAATTCCCTCAGGATGCCACCTGCCTTTGATCTTAACAGCAAACATTCTTGAAGTGTGTTCAGCCTGCGAGGCATGACTTGCTTTTTCAAAGCCCCCGCTTGGACACTGATGACACAAAGCTTTGTACCAGGGCTGCTGTGAAGGGCAGGGCTCCAGCCTAGCAGGCCACCTTTGGGGTTATCCCTTCTAGGGCTGATGTTTTCTGCAAGGCCATGCAAATCTGCGACTGGTCCAAGACAAACAGAACCTGTTCACTTCCCAAGGAGTCCATTCACTTGGATTCACTGGGCTTGGCCTATCATCCAGAAAGATGCTCACTGTGGGCCCATGAAAACCAAGTGCTTCAAGGACTTAAACAAAAGCTTGCCCTCTATAGTCAACACTCCAAAGAGTTTCAGAGTTTACACCACAGAAGAGAACCTTTGTTTACCTTATTGATGAGAGTGACTATATCGCCTTCTTTGATTGTCAATTCATCGTCATTCTGTGCCTCATACGGAAATATTACTTTGCAGTAATCCTTGGCTGTAGGAAGAAAGAAAACACAACCTTTAAAATGCTTTATCTGGTGAGATGGCCCAGCAGAAGCTGTTCTCTAGCACACTAACTTCAGGAAAACGCACACTGAATAGGTAGGATAGTACCACTGTGTAAGAGACGGTCATCCTCAGGAAATGACTTCAGACTGCTCATTTTTGGCTCGTGCATGTTTGTTCTCATTTTTTCCCTCACAAATCGTGATGTCATGAAATGCCACTGACGACTTAATTTCTCTCAGACAGAAAAGCAAAAAGGTTTCCTTGGTGTCGAGAAAACAGACATGTGCCATTTTATATACTGTTTGGGTGTACATATATGCTGATATAATCTACAAAGAGCAAAAACTTCAAACTTTGCCTCTCTGCCTTCTTCCCTACATCACTAAATCAGGAACAAGGTGTTTGTATTACAAAGCAGCCTGGTGCACAAAACAATGAAAAACGACCCCATTAGATTTGCCTTATGAGGCAGATGTTGGTGTGTTTGTATTTGCACTAATCAACAAATA
Source organism: Elephas maximus indicus (assembly GCF_024166365.1). Lineage (NCBI taxonomy): Eukaryota > Metazoa > Chordata > Mammalia > Proboscidea > Elephantidae > Elephas > Elephas maximus. Next base: position 159,848,115 of record NC_064846.1, on the reverse strand, counting down.
CTGATCAGATGTTCTTTACTCATGTGTGTGTTGGGGGGGGAACTTGTTTAGGTATGTCCCACGGTCTCCCCAGAGAACCTGCCTATTCACAGATGGAGTTATTTATCAGCAAGTAGATGCATCAGCCCTCTCCAAAGAGGGGCAAATACCAAGGTCACTCAAAATCAATTCAAACAGGTCTGAATTACATGCTTTTGAAAGTCTATCTGATGATGTAAACGTTAAAATCTTCTCTAATTACACGTAAGTACCAGTTGTGAGAACATTTGTGTTAAAATATTATTAAGGTAGTTGAGAAGTTAAGACTTGGATAACTAGGGTTTGATGACTCAAGACAGAAGGTACGAAAAAAATACAAGAGAATTAGTATCTCCTGGGACAGGCATTTATTATTCTGCATCAATGTCAACAATCCTAATGGCTTTGGATGGCTTTAGATATTTCCCAAGGATTGGGCCAGTTCCTGCAGACAGATCATTAATTACCTAGAGCTAAATATGTAAGTATCAATTATATTGTCCCTAGTACAATTTACATCACTGAAATGTGTTTCTTTATTATGGTTAATGTCCCATCAATCAAAGAAAGTGATATATAAAATAAAGCCAGTAAAAAAAAATCCATAGTACAGATACAGTATATTATGGGTTGAGATATGCCGAGAGAGAGAGGGATGGAGAGAGAGGGATTGACTATTCCTGTGTGGATGTTTTGGTTTTCCACACAATGGCTTGAAGCTATCAGTTACACCTCCTACCCTAGTGTTGGAAACCTTAGGTCTTACATCTTACATACTCTGCCCTGATGGCTTTTGCACATTAACCTGTGCTGAAATCCCACCAATACCAAATGCCTACTAAATATTTCTAAGCCCACCAATATCCTACCTCTCTTTAATTAGTAATAGCAAACCTCCCAAATTCTGAATCAGTCAAATGTTCTAAACGGAGGGAAAAAGTTAAGCATCTTTAAATTGGATAATGACAGCTCCTTACCAATTTTCCTATTGACTGTGCTAGTGAAATATGACTACCCAACCTCAAAACTTACAACACTGAAACAAATACACTATCATTGAAGAACCGCCCTGCAAAGTCCTGGCTTTAAGAATAACTCTTGGGATGGAAACCACGGAGACATTCTGCAAAAAAGATCAGACACCCGTGGCCAACAGAGAATGAAGGAGCAGGTCATGTTTCCATTCCTTTCAGTTAAAAAAAAAAAAGCCCATTAAGTGTGGCAGACACTGTTGGTTGACTATCCAGGACTCACCCCCTTCTGAGATCACAAAATCTACATCTGTTCAGGTGTGATTTTCAGGATAGAGACCCCTTCTACAGCCCCAAGGATGAGTAAAATATGTCTAAGCAAATAATGTTAGTCTCACTCTTGTTGGTCAGTGATTGGTTTAGGGGTGGGCATGTGATCTACTTTCAGCCAATGAGATGTGAAGGGAAATCTGCTGGGAAGGGGGTTAGATTTTGTTCCCTGCTAAAAACAGAGGCCTGAGGAAAACAGTTGCTCCGGCCTTTCTGTGTTTAGCATTGTTGGAAGATGGTATAATGTTTGGTGCTCTCACAGTCATATTTCGACCATGAGAGGACCACCAAGAAAAACTTAGAGAAGTAGAACCTGGGCCCTGACACCGTTGAGCTGTCTGGAGAATTAAGCAACTTCAGAGGGTCTGTCTCTGGACCTCTTGTTATGATTTCATAACACTATTGCTTAACACTACTTTGTGGTCCAGGTATTCATTACTCAAAACAGAAATAAGTCATCCTGATATGAAGAACTCAGTCGAAGGAAGGGGAAACTTCTAGTTACCGTCTCTGAAAAACTTAACCATAGTCTGGAAAAATAAATAAGCAAATAAAAACAGTCTCTATATATCTTTGTCATTCTCTTTCATTCCCAACTCTTCTTCTGCTACCTCAGGACTTAGCATACAGTAGGGAGTCAACACATGACTGTAGAATTGATTTATAACCAACATAGTGAGAAAACGTTAACAAGAAAAGTACTATATCATGCCTTTAAAATGCTTCACAGGGCCATTTTGTTTTAGGCTCACAATTTCCCTACAGGACAAGGAAGGCAGGTGCCCTCCTCCCTTTTTTAAAAAACAGCTTTAACGAAATATAATTTATATACTATAAAATTCACCCCCTTTGAGTGTTCAGTTAGATGAATTTTAATAAATTTATACTGTTGTGTGACCATCACCATAAACCAATTTTACAACACTTCCATCATCCCAGCTATGCTGTTCTATGAGTGAGGCACTAGACAGGAATTATCTGGAAAGCACCAGAAAAGGTGAAATTTTAGATAAAAGGAGGTATTTGCATCATGTTTTATCCCTCTTTGCATCCCCAGACCCTGACACAGGGCTCCCACTCCACACTTCTTGATAATCCCCAAGTGACACCTATAATGGGGAGGAATACTGGAGGGGCAGCAAGTTAGGAGAAGGTTCTGGGCCAGGAGTCATATTAAACATATTAAACAGAACAGTTGGGCTCTCTCAAGCATGTGATCTTAGGCAATCACATTGCAGCCCTGGCCCTCAGCAACCTTGTCTGTAAAATGCGGGGCTGGACGAGGAGGGGCATAACGGAAGTTTGGTTAACTTCCAAAATTTCTTTAAAGCAACCAAACGCTTTTTAGCAAATTGTCAAATAAGAAACAAATTTAAATATATTTCAGAACTCCAACAGAAAACAACTAAAAACAAAGCTCCTCTGGTTCAACTGTCCCATCTCCCACCCAGGTCCCCAAAAATATCACAGGGAAATTTGGGGGGCTCCAAGGGACAAACTGGGCTGGACCTAATTGCTGCCAGCTCTACCATTTCATGATTCTAGTTGCAGGCACTCCAAAACCAGGACTCCTGATCAAACATGGCAACCATCAGCCTCACACTTTATTATTATATATTTTAAAATAAGAGTTTATTTTTACTTATAAGGTATTTGGGCTCTAATTCAGCAGCACTGGAAAATAAAAACATTATGTTGGTTTGGATACACGAATGGTTTTAAGACACTCAAAAACAAATGTACATGCAAAAAAAAAAAATCATTAACTCTGAGATTATGATATAGAACAAAGATGTTCCCTATTTCAACTGAAACATTTGTTGAGCCAACCACCATGAGAAAGTTACTTCTCAGGCCCTGTGATACACAAGTAAGGACAACTTCCCCCTCCACGTTCGCATGGAAGGGACAATCTAATGCCTGGAGAAAGGCAAGGGCAGAGTAGTGGCAGGAAAAAAAGACACACATGAATAAGCGTAAAGTAACTACAGTACAGTGCTGTTGTGTTTTAGGAGAAGGCAAGGTTACACTTAGGAGAGAGTTCACAAAAGAGGAGACATTTAATATGTCATTAAAGAAGAGTATAATTCCAAATCATTTTCGGATGTGGGAAGATCATACATTTTAAACGAATAGCAGGGAAAGGTGGAGAGGAAGGGAAGGAAACTAATTTTTGGAGGCAAGCATTTTCCATCTACTCATCAATTAGATGGATTTAATTAGTCTGAGATCAAATAGGAATAAATACACAAAAGCACCTGAAGACATAAAGGCATGGTTTACCCAGGGATTGAAATGATTTTGTTTCCATTTTTCTTTAGAAGGATTAAAAAAACAAAAAAACTAACAGATTTGCATAATTAGACTGAAATCCCAAATTGGTTCTTAAGCTTTTCTTTCTTTCTTAAAGTCCGTTAAGAATCTGATAAAAAGCTATTTGGAATAGTGGTGCAATGAACATTGGTGTACATGTGTCTGTTCACATTGCTGCTTTCATGTCTCTTGGGTACATACCTAGGAGTGGAATTGCTGGGTCGTATGGTAGCTCTATGTTTAACTTTTTGAGGAACCACCACACTGTTTTCCACAGCGGCTGTACCATTTTGCATTCCCACCAACAACAGACAAGGGTTCCAATTTCTCCACTTCCTTGCTAACATTTGCTATTTTCCATTATTTACTTATTTTTCAAAATCTTAGCCATCCTGGTGGGAGTAAAGTGGTATCTCATTACGGTTTTGATTTGCATCTTTCTAATGGCTAATGCTACCACTCATTTGTCAATTTGTCGTATTGTGGGGGCTTGTGTATGGCTGGAAGCTATGCCACTGGTATTTCAAATACCAGCAGAGTCACCAATGGTGGACAGGTTTCAGCAGAGCTTCCAGACTAAGACAAGCTGGGAAGAAGGACCTGGTGGTCTACTTCTGAAAAACCTAGCCACTCAAAACCTTATACAAGGGGATACTACATGGTTCAAAATCAGGAAAGGTGTGTGTCATGGATTGAATTATGTCACCCCTAAAATGTGTATATCAACTTGGTTAGGCCATGCATGATTCCCAGTATTCTGTGGTTGTCCTCCATTTTGTGATTGTAATTTTATGTTATAGAGGATTATTGTGGGATTGTAACACCACCCTTATCCAGGTCACATCCCTGATCCTGATGTAAAGGGAGTTTCCCTGGGGTGTGCCGTGCACCACCTTTTATCTCTCAAGAGATAAAAAGGAAAGGGAAGCAAGCAGAGAGTTGGGGACCTCACATCACCAAGATAGCAGCGCCAAGAACAGAGCACGTCCTTTGGACACGGGGTCCCGGCACCTGAGAAGCTCCTCGACCATGGGAAGATTGAGGACAAGGACCTTCCTCCAGAGCCAACAGTGAGAGGAAGGCTTCCCCTGGAACCGACGCCCTTAATTTGGACTTTTAGCCTACTTTTCCTACCCTGGGTGGCGTAGTGGTTAAGTGCTATGGCTGCTAACCAAAGGGTCGGCAGTTCGAATACACCAGGCGCTTCTTGGAAACTCTATGGGGCAGCTCTACTCTGTCCTATAGGGTCTCTGTGAGTCAGAATCGACTCGACGACACCGGGTTTGGTTTCTTTGGTTTTTTTTACTGTGAGGAAATAAACTTCTCTTTGTTAAAGCCATCCACCTGTGGTAATTCTGCTACAGTAGCACTAGGTAACTAAGACAGTATGCACCATGGTTGTATCCTTTTACCACACTCATTCAATCTGTATGCTGAATAAATAATCTGAGAAGCTGGACTCTATGAAGAAGAATGCTGCATCAGGATTGGAGAAAGACTCATTAACAACCTGCAATATGCAGATAACACAACTTTGCTTGCTGAAAGCAAAGAGGACTTGAAGCCCTTACTGATGAAGATCAAAGACTACACCCTTCAGTATGGATTACACTTCAACATAAAGAAAACAAAAATCCTCACAAGTGGAACAATTAGCAACGAAAAGATTGAAGTTGTCAAGGATTTCATTTTGCTTGGTTCCACAATCAATGCCCATGGAAGCAGCAGTCAATAAATTAAAGGATGTATTGCACTGGGCAAATCTGATGTAAAAGACCTCTTCAAAGTATTCAAAAGCAAAGATGTCACTTTGAGGGCTAAGGTATGTCTGACCCAAGCCATGGTATTTTCAATCGCCTCACATACATGCGGAAGCCGGACAATGAATGAGAAAGATCATAGAAGAATTGATGTCTTTGAATTACAGTGTTGTTGAAAAATATTGACTATCCATGGACTGCCAGAAGAACAAACAAATCTGTCTTAGAAGAGGTAAAGTCAGAATGTTCCTTAGAAGCGAGGATGGTGATGCTTCATATTACATACTTTGGACGTGTTATCTGGAGGGACCAGTCCCTGCAAAAGGACATCATGCTTGGTAAAGCACAGGGTCAAGTGAAAAAGAGGAAGCCCCTCAATGAGATAGATTGACACAGTGGCTACAACAATGGGCTCAAACATAGCAATGACTGCGAGGATGGCACTGGACCAGGCAGTGTTTTGTTCAGTTGTACACAGTGTCACTGTGAGTTGGAACTGACTCGATGGCACCTAACAACAACTAAGGGCTAATGACGTTGAGCATTTTTTTCATGTGCTTGTTGGCTATTTGAATACCCTCTTTGGTGAAATGACTGTTCAAAGAGAACAGTGACTGCCTCTTCCCAGAGCCCTTCCTCCCCCCGCCACATACCCATGCACACAGACTCAAATGTGTAGAGACAATGTCACGTACAATATCAGCAAATTCAATGTCCTGAAGCCCTCCCAGATCAACAGGCCCTGTACTAATTAATTGCTGGCTTTGAATTTTAAGAAACTTGCTTTATTAAATCCACCAATGCCAGTCATGATTCACCTCCCAAAGAAGACATTATTTCAATCTTACATGAGATTAAAAACAAATTGTTCAAGGAATTGAACTCTCATGCCCACATCACATGACTTCCTTCAGCTGGTTTTATAATCCATTCATATAAAAAACAAACAAACTAGAAACTTAAAAAAAGACCTCCAAAAGAATAATTAAAAAAAAAATCTTCAGCTTAAAAACAAATAGCAGAACAAACATGTCAGTAAGTAGCATGCACACACACGCATGAGAACAGCAGTAAAACCAGGACAAATCTATGGGCTCGACTTTATGACACAAAGATCAAAACCCCGTATGTCACAGTCAGACTCTGGTAAGAAGTCTTCCAGGGCTTTCAGCAGGGATGGAAAGTACCAGATCACGCCTAGAACTAGAAGCTTTCTTTTCCTTTGGGACACTAGACAAAAAAATATCGAGCTCAGTGATGTCTATTTTCACCAACATCAGAATTCTAAATTTTCTGATTAAACTGACAAATATCTGAGATACGACTGGTTCACAGTCTCTTATCCAGAACCACTGGAGGCAGGACTTTTCAGATTTTAGAAAGGAAATCTATTGCACATACCCTATAATGGGTAATAGCCCCCAGGTGGGGTCTGGAGGTACACCCAATCATCAAATACTTTAAAATCTCTGCAACACATAAATGACTACTCTCCCTAAGTGGGATGAAAAAGCCTGTAAACACACACAGGTCAGTTCAGGACAAGTTTTGCCACCTAATGAGCGAGAAAACCTTTAAGTTTTCAGAGTTCTTAGTATTTGGGAATTGCATATGAGGTTGTGGACTTCTAGCATGTTTTCTGGGGAGAAGGGACTAAGTAAAATATGACTAGGGTCTGGTTCTCAAGGAGCTTATAATCAAGTAAAGGCACGTATACCAACAGCTCTCAACAAGACAACAGTCATGAGAAGCTGAGAGCCATGTGTTCAGCTTCAAGTATTGGTATCTCAAATGGGGAAACTGCTGCCCCAGCCAGACTCATGAGCCTTCTTGGAGGCTTTGTAAGATGTTCTAGGACTTTGACCTAAGAAATGGGAGTAGGGAGAGAGGAAATACTTGCTAAGTTCTCAAGCAACGTTTCCCAACCATTCCTGATGATAAAAATTACGTGGGGCATGTGTTGATTCTCTACCTTCCCAGGCCCCTTCCCTGGGGACCTGAAGCAACAGGTCTGAGGTGGGACCAAGAATACACCTGCTAAATAAGCACCCTGGGTGATTCTCAAGATCGGGGAAGCGTAAGAAAACACCCGTCTAGGTCAGTGGTTCTCACCCTTGAGCCTGCAGAAGCAGCAGCATCCAGAGCATCTCTAACAGGTTCCCTGGTGATGCTGATGCCTGCCGCTGGTCCAGGACCACACTCTGAGAATTGCTGGCCTAGGGAATATCCAAACCTGTTGCCATCGAGTCGATTCAGACTCATAGTGACCCTATAGGACAGAGGAGAACTGCTCTACAGGGTTTCCAAGGAGGGGCTGTTGGATTTGAACTGCTGACCTTTCGGTTTGTAGCCCAGCTCTTAATCGCTGCGCCACCAGGGCTCTGGTATAGGGAATGGTATTAGTTAAAGTTTAATGCTAGGAAGGAGCAAGACAACAGTGGGAACCTGGAAAGGGAAACTGGGTGGTAGTGGTGTTGGGGTAGGTGTGCTATGGGATCCATTTAGACTAGAAACTGAGTTCTGGGTCAGATTCTGAGTATGGGGGACTAGCAGTGAGGGATGAAATACATACAAGGCTCGTCATTTATTCAAGAACTATGAACTGAGTATCTGCTGCGTGCCAGGCAGCAGGGATCAGCAGTGCCATCACAGAGCTTACTACAGTCGACACCAGTGGTTCCCAGCTGGGGTGATTTTGGTTGTCACAACTGGAGAGGGTGGTGCTACATGCATTCAGTGGGCAGAGGCTAGGAACGCTGCTAAACTTCCCACAACAGATACAGGACAGTCCCCACAACACAGAATTATCTGGCCCCAGATGTCAACAATGCCAAGATGGAGAAGCCCTCCTACACTTCCATTCAGGCAAGGAAACGAAACACAACGGATACGTCGCTGTTCGTCCACTCCAATCCAATGCCTTCCTTTAGTAAGAAGCTGGCTTTAATCCCAAATCCCAACAACTGCCTTTGGTCTTGGTTGCTGCTGTGAATTTGACTTTCAAATTATTTCACAAGTATTAATTATGACACCATTTACTTTCTCACTTTATAAATAGAAATGTTTTTTAAAAAGAAGAAATCAAAACCTGACAAGCCAAGCCTTTCCACTCCCCACTGTGGCTCAGAGGCCGGGATGCTGCTGTTCTCAAAGGCACAGTCTTCTGCTCAGATGAGAAGCTCTGAGAGTCTCTGGAAGAAAGGAAACCTACCAGGACAACAAAAGAGTTAACTTTCTCCTCCAAGGGGACTGTATTTGAAATCCAGTTCTTAAGCAACATGGGCGGCTGGGCACCCCCTGGGGAAGGCCTGCACTCTGAATCCAGACAGCAAGGTCTGTGTCATGGGCATCTGACAAAAGGTGCTTGACAAAAGGGACCCCAGGGACATCAAGCATGAGGCCTCAGGACACATCAGGTGTGGAAAACACTGAAGAGGTGGGTAGGAAACCTGTAACAAATTGGATGTGCCCCAAATCCCAGGCCCTAGAATGCAAGAGCTTTGGGGAGGATAAATGAGCAAAAACACCCCACCTGAAAAAAATGATAAGAGAGTTCCCAGGTGTATATTATGGGGCTAAGGAAAACCAACAAGAGGAAGTTGACTGTTTTTTTTTCTTATTTAAACATGTGGTGGGAAAGTAAAGATTAATACAGACTGAGGAGGTAGGAAGGTGCCCAGCTCTCCATCAGCCTGAGATGACAGACCCAGTGAGCACAGTGAACAGGAAACGGGATTTCTCCCGAGCTGCAGCTGTAAGGTGTCATAATAACCCCTTTCTTTGAGTGGCTACTGCTTTCTTACTCACTGAGGTCTGTCTTCAAATTGTAGACTGCTGGACACTTTGCTTTTTAAAAATTTTATCAGTAAGAATGAGACATCCTACTCTTGAATGAAGGAACTAAGTCACTTTGACCTAGAAAAGCAGCCCCGATTTCCAGCCAAAGTGCGGAGGCCAAGTGTAGTGCAAGATTTCTGGATACAACGTGGCATATATACCTTAACTTGGTAGTTTCCAAAGAAACAGGATCTGGGGCCGCTTGGCAGTCGAGACCTAAGGTTCACCCCTTGATACGCAGCCCTGCGTTGCTTTGAGCCTATCAAAACACTGCTTGATTGAAATGTCACCGAATTCCTACTTTCCTCAAGACTCAGGACCAGTCTTCTGTTCGGTGAGACACCCCACGAGTTGTCTGGCATGCAGTCTCCTTTGCTGCAAGGAGCCAGCAAACCTGACTTTGTCAGACGACACATTTGTCCCTGGTGGTCTTAGGCTGACTGGGCAAGGACAGTGGTGAGAAAGAATAAAGGGTCTGTCCAGCCCCAAGTGAATGTTGGCAACCACTGCTAACCACTTGGAAACCTGAAAGAGGCTCAAGTCTTACATGAACAGATGTGTCCTTTTCCTCCTGTCAACTGTAAGCATGGGAAAGGGGCTCCACAGCCAATGTGTGCTTTTAAAAGACTTTGTCCAATATGCAGCTGCTGTTGTCAGCTGCTGACGAGTCAGCCCCCGGGCTCATGGCAACCCCGTGCACAATGGCACAAAATGTTGTCCGGTTCTATGTCATCCCCATGAAACATTGTGGATCAGACTGTTGTAATCCATAGGGTTTTCACTGGCTGATTGTCAAGGAAGATCGCTAGACCTTTCTTCCCAGTCTGTCTTAGTCTGGGAGCTCCACTGAAACCTGTTCAGCATCACAGCAACATGGAAGCCTCCGCTGACAGGGACATGGCTGTGCATGAGGTGTGTTGGCTGAGAATTGAGCCCAGGTCTCCCTCATGGGAGGCAAAAATTCTACCACTGAACCACCACTTCTACCCTCTGCAATATAAAAAAAAATATAGAGCCCAATAAATCATAAATCATTTACAATTATCTACTTATTCAACCACCATTTATTATGTGTCCATGGTACTTTTCTAGACTGTATTGGCGGGGATATAGAGAAGATGAAGCCTCCCCCGTATAAGGGAAAAGTGATCTAACTATAACAACAAAGCACCATGTGTCACTATTATAGAGGACAATCCTCAAGAAGCAAGTCAATGGACAAACTGATCACACAGGTGGTCCTCGGGCCCATTATGCAGTGAGGTGAGGTGAGGCACGGAAAGCTTAGCCTTACGCCACAGTCACGATGCATTCGGAAGCCTGGTATGCCCTCGTACAAATTCCGTCAAGGATGTTTTTTTCCCCCAATCCACCTGCTTAACTTCTGAATCTATAAGTCTAAACTATTTGTTCAGAAAGATGTTAAACAGCCTTTTCTTCGGGCTAGTTTTCTATCCTGCCGAGGCCACAAATCTGCATCAATTGCAATAAAAAGAGGGAAACTCCAGATGTGGTGAGCTGGAGGAACCTCAGGGCACTTCATTATGAATCTTTAGACAATTTTCCTCTTGTTATGAAAATTATAGCAATCTGTTCCCTGGTGTGTGTTTCAGATGAATTTCAGTATCATAACGGCTTTCTTTTTTGGGGGGGTGGATAATGTTGTTTAAATAAATCCTGATCAGTTGCATTTCACTTTCACTCAGAAAATACTAACTCACTTCCACACATTTTGATTAGCCAGAACTCTTTATCCTGCCGTGAGCTTGCATTTGAGCATGCTAAGGAGACAGCTGAGCAGGGAGGAGCTTCCCTCCTCTGTATTGCTGGGCCGACTTTGTCCCAGGTTGTCTTCCAACGAGAAGGAAGAAGGAACGCAGCTGCTCTAGCTGGTCAGCACTGTTTCCTTCCACCTGAACCCAGTGTTGTGTCAAAATCCCGAAGCAGCGACATGTTCCAGATGGAAGGGGCTTCTTAGTGGACTGTGGTGTTTTATGGAAATCATGGAAGAGCAATGACTCCAGACTTTGCTCTTTATAGAAAGAGTAAGTAAGGTAGGATTAAACTCAGAAATTCTTGCCCTCGGGTCCATGAAGTATGTGTATTAATAAACACTCTTCCAGGCATTTCTGACAATTATTATATACAGTGATAACTCTCCTTTGGGGCCTGCTACCCATTTACATGCGTATTTACATCCAAACCCAATGACATCTATACTCAATGACGTCTACAGTCAATGACGTCTATACCCAACGACACTGCCTCCTGTTCCTACCTAATTGTATCCATCTTCCCTTTGCCTCTCCCATCCAGCTGCTCAATTCTTTGAGTACAGAAACCTTTCATTCTGAATGTTAAAGCTTTTAGAATTAAATTAGAGGATGAAGCTACCGGGAGAAATCTCAGGGGTTATCTCCAGTACAACCCTCTGACTTCACAGGCAATGAGGAAGAAAGTCAGAGAAACGAAACTATTTGCCCAAGGTTACATGGCTAGCTAATAACAAAACTTGTTCTAGAACCCATGCTTCTGATCTCAGGCCAAAACATACTACCCAGCTTTTGTAAAACCACACTCCCCATTAGCCCTGCGCCCAACTATGATGCTTATAGAGAGTCAGGTGCATAGATGTAGTTAATGGATACATGTAGGGCTGAACAAGGTTGGGGTTAGAGCCAGAATTATCCCACATGCTTAAGGGAGCTGAGCATTTGGAAACATGTTAATTTCCAGGCCCAGGGAATCCACATTAGATCCCAGAATTACTCTAAATCTACACTGCCCAATATGGTAGCTACTTGGCACCCATGGTTCCTGAGCGCTTGAAATGGGGCTAATCCAAAATGAGACGTGTTATTAAAAGAAAGAAAGAAAAATATCTCATTTAATTAAAAAACCAATTGCCTTCGAGTTGATTCTGATCCACAGCGACTCTATAGGACAGAGCATAACCGCTCCACAGGGTTTTCAAGGAGCGGCTCGTAGATTCAAACTGCCAACATTTTAGTTTGCAGCCAAACTCTTAACCACTGTGTCAACATTTAATAGTTGTTTTATATTGATCACATGTTGAAATGATAATATTTTGGATATCGTTATTGTGTTAAGTCGATTCCGACTCATAGTGACCCTATAGGACAGAGAAGGACTACCCCATAGGGTTTCCAAGGAGTGGCTGGTAGATTCAAACTGCTGACCTTTTGGTTAGCGGCCAAGCTCTTAACCACTGTAACACCAGGGCTCCTTATTTTAGATATACTGAGTTAAATAAGATATATTATTAAAAGTACTCTCACCTGTTTTTCCTTTTTAATTTGGCTTAATAGAACATTTTAAATTACATACATGCCTGGCATAATATTTCTCTTGGAGAGGGTTGTTTTAAAACGCAGCTAACCCTCCTACCCTACCCACCACCCAATCCTTGCAAAAAGACTCGAGTTTCCTGCCGGCAGGACATGCTCTTATCCTAAAGTCAGTTCCTGAGCCCGAAGGATTGGTTACTTATCCCTCCCCTGCTGCCTGTCCTGTTCTGTGCCGCGTGCTAGAAGCCACACTCAGGCCCCATCCTGCTCAGCTCCCCGCAACAGCAACTCACAATGACCCAAGTGCCTATTTACCCTGGATAGAGTTGACCAGCCTACAGAGAATTTCTATTTCACTTCTATTGAAACTCCCATACATAACAAAAATTTTCTCTGCTTCTCAGACAATTATTCCTGAAAATCAAGAATCAAGTTGATAAAGGCCAATGGTTGTCACACGTGTCACAAAGGCAGCATGTCTTAGGGACCACATTCTAATTATCTTTGAGGGTTGATATGCTTTCTCCTTTTCCTGTCTACTCCCCACTCCAGCAGTCCATGCAACTTCTTAACAACGTTGATCATTTATAAAGTTGTTAACAACCACAACTACAGAATGAGCATTTGAATGGAAGAAGGCAAAGAAATGCTACTGTCCAATGAGAGAAATGTTTTCAGAAGCGGTTTAACTTTTAATTCTTAAAAACAAGCACACACATACATTTTTAGGACTCTTCAAGAATCTTGAAGATTCTGGTGCCTAAATGTAGGTTTAGCATGATAACCATATGATCCACATGAAAACGCAGGTCTGGTTTCTCCTTAAGAACACTTGTAAGTTCAGAACAATGGTTCTCAAAGTCTGATTCTGAGACCAGCAGCAGCCCCAGGGAACTTGTTAGAAAAGCAAATTTTCAGGTTCCCCTCCAGACCTACTGACTCAGAAGCTCTAGATATGGGGCCCAGAAATCTGTATTTTTTAAACAAGCCCTCCAAGTGATCCTGATACACACTCAAGCTTTAGAACCACGAGACTAGAGCATTAGATTAGTGGGATTCCTGCCTATTATTCTGAGTCTGTGCAGTATGGTGAATTACTTAGTATGGCCTTTCTTGCCACAGTCTTGTAACTCCCACCCAGGTGACTGGGCAAGGCTGTGCAAAAAAGATAATTGAGGCCCACCAAGGGGACTGGTCGGTTTTGCCTTGAAAGAGAGCCAGTTCCACAACAGAAAGGAGAGTCCACCACCACCACGGAAGGAGAGACCAGAAGGAGGCGGCAGAGTGGGCTTCCCAGCCCACAGAGCGAGAAAGCTGAGTGTCTTTGGGCAGAGCCTGAGGGCCAGGGAGAAGCCTATGTCTGACCCACGAATTTGTGGCTTGCCAGCCTCCACAACCACATGAGCCGTTTCCTTTATCCAGTTCGTGAGTTCTGTGAGACATCGCATCGAATTAGGGAACCCAAAGACAGGAGGGAGAGCGCTGCAGGGAGGGAGGGAGTAGCTGATGTTAGAGATGATGGAGCAGTACAGCAGCTTGGAAAAGTTGGATATATGGGACATCTTTAACCTCTGCCTCATAGGAACCAGCTTTGTGCTGATCCTTACAAAATAAATGATTCGTTTAGTCTGAATGTACCATTAACAGATGGAATGCACACAGACCTCATCGTAACCTTAACCATTAAGACAGAGCTCCAGCCGCTGCATTGACCATCCATGAATTTATCTAAGCCACCTGAACCACCATTTTTAGCCTGGCAAGTCACATAAAGTCATTTTCATATGCCTGCGGCAGAACTCCCTCTCGTCTGCTTTTAAAACTACCTATTTTGCAGTACAAAAGGAGCTCCTGGTGTATTATTCCACGGTTAATTGAACAAGTCTATCCTTGCCCTTATACTGACCATAATTCTACATGTATTAGATATCTTTCCCTGTTCTCTGGCTTTCCAAGCTAGACTGGCAGTCTGTCCACATTATCCTCATATGGAAATCTGAAGCTGAAGAAAATAAAATAAAACTGCTAAAAGAAACTTGAAGTATTTGTTCTAGGAACAGACGTCCTGAAGTATATGCAGAGTGACCCAGTCATTGGAAGAATGATTAAAGCAATTGTAGGGCTGCCAGATTCAGCAAATACAAATACAGGGCACCCAGTTAAATTTGAATTTCAGATAAACAACAAATTATTACATGGGTCATACTTATACCAAAAAATTATTCATTGTTTTTCTGAAACGAAAATTTAACTGGGTATCCTGTATTTTCTCTGGCAACTGTAGAACTGGGAAAACTAAACTTTGAGAAGGTTTTAGGGAGGCAACTGGCCTCAAATATTTAAAAGGCTGTTATGAGAAAAATGGGCCAATATTAACCCAGAGAACAGAATCCACGGGTAAAAATTACAGGAAGAGGATATTTGGCTCAATTAAAAAACGCACTGCCATCAAGTCAATTCTGATTCATAGTGACCCTATAGGACAGAGTAGAACCGCCCCACAGGGTTTCCAAGGAGAGGCTGGTGGATTAGAACTGCCAACCTTTTGGTTAGCAACTGTAGCTCCTAGCCACTGTGCCACCAGGACCTCAATAGAAGAAAGAAATTTATAAAAAGTTTGAGTCATCCCAAGAGTTGCCTTGGTAATCTCACGGGCAAGGACTTCCTCATCTCTGGAGACAGTGACGCAGACATGTGTTGAGGATGCTTGGGGAAGTTGAGTCAGTAGGGTTGGCTGAGTGGTTAGGCTAAAAGATGTACAAGGCCTCTCTGACCTGAAGGCCTATAAAGTCTAAATTGCTTTAGCTACCACTCTAGAATTCTGCTGCTCCTTGAACTATGCAAAGTAGTCTATATGGATAAACTAGCTCTATACACGGGTTGATCCACAATGAACAACCATGGAAGCAGCAGTTAAGAAATGAAATAACACATTGCATTGGGCAAATCTGCTGCAAAAGACCTCGTTTAAGTGTTAAAAAGCAAAGATGTCACCTTGAGGACTAAGGTGCACCTGACCAAGGCCATGGTATTTTCAGTGGCTTTGTATGCATGTGAAAGCTGGACAATGAATAAGGAAGACTGAAGAAAAATTGATGCATTTAAATTATGATGTTGGTGAAGAATACTGAATATACCACGGGCTGCCAGACAAATGAACAATTCTGTCTTGGAAGAAGTAGAGCCAGAATGCTCCTTAAAAGCAAGGGTAGCAAAATTATGTCTTATATACTTAGGACATGTTATCAGGAGGGATCAGTCCCTGGAGAAGGACATCACACTTGGTAAAGCAGAAGGTCAGCGAAAAAGAGGAAGATCCTCCATGGGATAGACTGACACAGTGGCTGCAACAATGGGCTCAAGTATAACAGCGATTGTGAATATGGTGCAGGACTGAGCAGTGTTTCGTTCTGTTGTACACAGGGTGTTATGAGTCAGAACTGACTCGATGGCACCTAACAACAACAACATACATGGCAGGAAAGAACCATGTTCCACAAAGGAAAAAAAAGGTTGAGGGGGCTCTGAATCTAACTTGTGCTGGTCTTACTGGTAGGGTTCTAACTAAAAACTTTTCTGTGTGCTTTTATGTGTTTGAAAAAGCTAGTGGTTAAGAGCTCGGCTGCTAACCGAAAAGTCAGCAGTTTGAATCCATCAGTCACTCCTTGGAAACCCTATGGGGCAGTTCTACTCTGTCCTATAGGGTCACTATGAGTTGGAATAGACTCAACGGCAACAGGTTTGGTTTTGGTTTATCAAGATTATGGATGGATTTGTCCAAAAGCATCTCAATGATTAGAAAACCCTTAATTGCTTTCGAATGTAAAATGGATATAAAGAAGGAAACTTACTCTTTGCCCTGCTGTCCATTTCTGTTTTTGACGACTCTTGAGTTGCTGTAGTTGGAGGTAACTTCTTCCCAATAGTCTGGGGGGAAAAAAGATGATGTTACTTATGAAGATGATTCTCTCCACTAAGCCAAGGACTAAAACCAAGATCGTAAAGACGAGATGCTCAAGACAGGCTGTGAAAACCAGCCACTTGAGTTTTTTCACTGCTCTGCGTATTGGCTGACAATCTTTAATAGGTCTGAACCTCAATGACAAACAAGTGGGAAAACTTAGTTAAAAAGAGCTTTATCCTTGTTAGCACGCAGTACCTTTTCTTCCTTGATGTTTTTATTAAAAGGTTCACTATTTTTAGCTGAGAAAATAGGCACACTTCCCTCATTTTATGAGAAGCTGTGGGTTGACTAACTTAAGTAGGTACAGTGTAGCTGGGTCTCAGAAGTAGCTGCAGAGTGGAAGGATGGTCATAGAGGGAAGAAATAAAAAGACAGAAGGATGGAAGGCCAGAAGGACAGACGGACAAAAGGGCAGGTAGAAAGATAGGCAGAAGCCAGGGTGTCCAGGGCAACTGTGCCTTACTGAGCCATCCTCTAGCCATCTAAGATTCAGTCCAATTCACAGCTTCTAAGTAACTGTACTCATGGCCTCTTGGCCAGGTCCATCTGCCCCAAAGGTGAAAACAAACAGGACTGGCAGTTCGCTTTCTACCAGTCTTTTAACACTCCACAGCTTTGGAAAAGTCCAACTCCTCAGACTCTAGGCTTCTCTTTACTGGTTAAAAAAGAGAAAGAGTATGAGTTTGTTTTGAGTTGATTTTCTTTCCTCCATTTGAAGCTAATCCCAGCATCATCCACTATTTAGGAGCCATCCTAGAGACGTTCCTGAAAACACAGCCAACTCAGCAGCTCAAAATACAATGATGGTTCCAAAGGTGAGATCTGTTCCCACTTCTCTCCTTTGCCACCACATCTGTGTAATCATAATTAAAGTCTGAGGAAAATGTCTACTGATACCAGGGGCGCAGCTGTCAAACCCATACGTAGCTGGGTCAGTCGGCCTGCCCAACAATGAGAGGTTTCCCCAGTGAGAAATCTAGCCCCTGGGAAAACCAAACGTATCTGCCTTGAACACATGAAGAAGGATGAAGCATAGAATTCAAGCACTGGCATGGTGGAACTGGTCCACAGATAAGACTGATTCACTACTGTTTTTCATTTGAAAAAGTTCCTCACGCTTCAAATGTAGAAACTAACATTAAATATGAATAAATCACAGAAAGAGGATAAGATAAATCAAATCCTCAGCCCTTCATGAATTTTTAAAGACATTTGTGACAGAAAGCCTTTACGTTTTACACGGCGACATTTTTATTTAGCGCCAGAGGGCTTTCTATATTGGATAAAAAATGAAACTCAAAGTAACATTCCATCCCCCCCATCGCTGCTAAGGACTCAAACTAATAACATTTTATGATTCCAAGGAGACATCAGGGAGGAAAAAAACTTGATCTTATTCTGCCATAAGGTCAAACTTGATGAAAAGCTGTTCTTAGGACTATCTTGAAAAATCAGGTATTGACACTAAAAATAGAAGTGCTCAAAGTATCACTCACATTCCTTTTTCTACTTCTACCAGTATCCCCAACCATCCCTGCCAATCTCTTTGTTCTTCCCTTTTGGGGACCAGAAGAAAGCATCACCATTGTTAACACAGAGCCCTGGTGGCGTAGTGGTTAAGAGCTACAGCTGCTAATCAAAAGGTCAGCAGTTCACAACCACCAGCCGCTCCTTGAAACCCTATGGGGCAGTTCTACTCTGTCCTGTAGGATTGCTATGAGTTGGAATTGACTCAATGGCAATGAGTGCTTTTTTTTTTTTAATTGCTAACATACTAGGAAGAAGAAAACAAAAACCTCATGTACTTCGGCGATGACTGACAGTGGGTAAGAGTCACCAGGAAATGCAATAGGGTTTTAATGGGTATCCCCAAGCCGAAGTCTGTCTGCTTTCCTGAAGGAAATTAGCCAACGATTTGAGCCTTACACCCTGCCCTCCTTTAGAGAAACCTCTGCAGGTCGCGTATTCTTACAATTGCCCCTTATATGGTAACAAAGTGCTGCTCGTCATCTCCGTTGTCCCAGCTACTAATCCATTCAAGCTAAGGGACAGCAAGAAAAACCACCTCTGTAAAGGGAAATGAAGTCCTGATACATAGTACAACATGGCTGAACCTTGAAAACATGATACTGAGTGAAATCAGTCAGTCATAAAAGGACAAATACCGTATGATCCCACTTACAGGAAATATCTAGAATAGGCAAACGTACGTATAGAGACCAAAGTTCATTAGTGGTTGTTGGGGGTTAGGGGGCAGGAGGGAGATGGAAAGGGGGAGTCACTGCTCAGGAGGCACTCAATTTCTATTAAGGGTGGTGGGATAATTTGGAAATGGATAGTGGTGATGGCTGTACAGCGTGATGAATGTAATTAATGTCACTGAATCATACACTTAAAAAATTGAAATGGCAAATGTTTTATTATATTCATTTTTACCACAATTAAAAAAAAAGGAAGGCCACCTGTTAAATACACTCACTTCTATTCAGGAAGACATGAGAAAGCAAAGCTTAAACCTTTTTTTTTCTCACTATTTCAGAAAACACACCATACTGGCTTCTATGTGGATCCTAGCAACAGGGGTGGTGGTGGAGCTGGTACCACACCCATCTTCCAGGAGTGCCGGGACCCTAATTCCTTCCTTCTTTTTCAGTGGGCCACGATGAAAAGAATAGAAGTCAAAAACATCATGCTAAAGGAAAGAAGCCAGACACAAAAGGTTACACGCTGCATGATTCCATTTATATGAACTGTCCAGAATAGTTAAATCCATAGATGAAGAGAGCAGACTGGTAGCTGCCAGGGGCTGGGGGCGAGGGGGTAAGGGGAAGTAACTGCTTAATGGGTGTGGGGCTTCCTCTTGGGGTTATGAAACCAGATAGTTTTGAAACTAGACAAAGGTGGTGGTGCACATCTTTGTCAATGTACTACATGTCACTGAACTGGTCATTTTCAAATGACTAATTTTAATGTCATGTGAATTTTATTCAATTAAAAAAAAAGAATAGAGGGCTGCCTGTTTCTCCCCTCCCAGCCTAGCCCTCCAGGTGCTCCTGAGACAGAAACTGTTTGGGTGTGTCTCTCTTATCTAGGACCTAGACCTAGAGCAGTGTGGTCCCTGGTCTGGCAGCACCAGCAGCATCCGGGAACTTGTTAGAGATGCAAATTTCCAGGCCCCACCCCAGACCGACTGAATCAGAAACTCTGGGGGTGGTGCCCAGCAGTCTCTGTTTGAACACACCCTCTGTCTGATTCTGGGGCACACTCAAGTTTGAGAATCACTGGCCTAGATCACAGCAGGTATTCCACTACACCAAAAGCCAAATCCTTAGCCATCAAGTCGATTCCGACTCATAGTGACCCTACAGGTCAAAGTAGAACGGTCCCATAAAGTTTCCAAGGAGTGGCTAGTGGATTTGAACTGCCGATCTTTTGGTTAGCAGATGAGCTCTTAACCACTGTGCAACCAGGGCTCCGAGGTATTCCACTAGTATTAATCAAATACCTTTTCCTGGATTAAAACTTGGGTGCCTATTCTCATACCCAGATAAATTATGAAACATCTTTTCACTCTTCTTTCTCTCTTCTCTCCCTCCTCCTACCTTCTCTGTTCTCACTAGTGTAGAAACTTGTCACTGCTCCTCAATGAGTCAGTTCAGAGAGAAGCTTCAGTTTATAAGAGCAGACAATGGGACAACATTGCTGAGGAAAATAAAAGGGCTGCACAGGGTGGCCACTGAGACCCTTCACTAGCCAAGTGCTAAAAAGATGGGTGGGTGGGTAAATGGGTGGATGGACAAATGGTTTTGAATCCAAAATGGAAGGCTGTATTTAGCCTTTCTGGGCTCAGACCATCCTGAAAACCACATGGGCAGATTCCCATGACTACAGTGACCTTCGGAAACCCTGGTGGCGTAGTGGTTAAGTGCTACAGCTGCTAACCAAAAGGTCAGCAGTTCGAATCCACCAGGCGCTCCTTGGAAACTCCATGGGGTAGTCCTACTCTGTCCTATAGGGTCGCTATGAGTCGGAATTGATTTGATGGCAAGGGTTTTTTTTTTTTTTTAAATAGTAACCTTCAGAGACGGCCACATCCTGCTGTTCCTTGCGGGGGGGGGGGGGTCCTGATTACTGGCATTTGAGGCGGGACTTCTTTTCATTGTAGAAGACTGTCACACACACTTAAGGACCTTTAGCAACCTTGGCCGCTGCCCGCTAAAAGCATGTAGTGCTTCCTAGCTTTATGTCTACCTCAACCTCCCTCACCCCTTTCCTAAGACTTCCCAGGCAAGGACTTCTCACCCCTGTGCAGTAGAAGCTTGCCCTTCCTCTGGATGCAAGAACAAACACCAAGGCGATGAATTACTGCTCTCCCACCAGCCTGCCAATGCCCTCTACCTCTGAACACATCTTTAATCCACTGGGCTCAAAATGAACAGAAGCCCACATTTTAAAGGGTATGCATCATGAAAGCAAGGCACACACACAGTACACACACAGCCATATAGATCAAGTGTAACTGAATGCCAGCTACTATTCAGGCCAAAGGGGACAGAAAAACCAGAAGTCACATCTGTATGCCTTTCATCCACCTGGCAGGCAGCAAAGAAAGACGTTTGCCTTGCGATGGCTGTGGAAGCAGATTCAACATCTCCACTCCTGGTGTCCTGGGCAGAGGACCAAGTTCTCGCACTCCTGCATGCCAGATACAAGGTGACTTATCCAGGACAAACACCATCCATGCCTTAGGGGCTGTGCTCATGCTGCATAGGACACAGCTCAACCACCTTCTAAAAGATCTGCAGACAGGCCCATTTGCCATATGCCTTCTAAAGCAACACACTTGGGCTCCTCTCCACAGCTCGGCCCAACACTTCCTCTTCCCTTCTTCGCTGTGACTTGAGTTCCTAGTCCACACATCCACATTAGTCTGGTCGTCTTGGCTCCCTCTGGGAGTGAATGCACACATGGATGGATGTACACATAGATGGACAGATAGAGCCAAAAGCTCTACAAGCAGACCACTGCTATTGACCTCCTTTGGCACACAGGAATCACCAAGATGCTACCAACCTCCATTTAAAACTGATTATTATTATTATTATTATTCTCTTTTTTTACAAATAATTCAGAAAATATATTACTTTGAACATTTACTAACAAAAGTTCCTCTCCCTTTAGCTCTTGCCAAACATACTAAACGAACTTTTGGGGAGTTTTGATATAGAATGGGAACATCCTATACACTATCTCTACAAGTTCTGGTGATACAGTTACTCAGCATTGGTACAGATAGCTACCATATGATTTCAGTAAGCGGAGCAAGTAATTTTTTTTCTTTTTCTGTGCCAAAATGAAGAAACCAATGCTTACAGGAAAGAAAATCACCAGATTCCAGGTCAGTGGAATCCAAGTCCCTAATGACTAATGTACGTGCTTCTATTTGTGACTACGAGAGCACGAGCCCAGGATCCTGCACAAATCAGTGGTATAAAAATCACTCCTCTGACTTTACTCTAATTCAAATGCAAATGCCTTTGAGGGTAAAAAGCCCTACTTATAGGGCAATTCTAAGGAGAAGAAAGTTTATGCCTTATCTCTGAGAGTCTCCTCTCCAGGAATACCACACACAACCCATATCACAAAAGCAACCAGGGTCAATGGGGAGGAGGACCAGAGAGAGGACTCCCTGCCTTCTAGTAGCTAGGGAAGCCCTCCTGTCAGCAGGCCAGGCTTTTTGACAAGTAATCTAGAAGAAGGTGATGGCTGAGAAGTTATATGTAGACATTACTCAAGTGTTCTCACAAAGCCAAACACAAGAGGTAAATTTTAAAACAGCCAGAAAAACACAAAATAAAGGATGGCTTTTGGAAGGCATTTCTTTTACAAGGCTAGCATCTGACAGTTCTCCTTGCCTTTCTGTTCAGTATAGATTTGTTAGTGAAAAAAAAAATATATATATATATATATATATATATTGGCATGAGATAGGAAAGCAGAAGAAAAGCTAGGAGGAAGCTGCACACTATCCCAAACACTGAAACCGCAATACATGGGGTTCTCCAAACTGGCGTCTTGAGGCTGGCCAACAGTTCAGAGTGGTTATTCCAAATCCTGGTCATACAGAGGATATGGAGAGATAGATGCAGAAGACAGTGATGGGAGGAGGGACAAAACAGTATCTACACAAGACCATAGCCATATCGTTCAGTTTTCTTTTACCACCAAAAGTCACGAAGACACACAAACTGTGTATTAAAACTCACTGCAAACTTTTTATATTTATTTTTGCCAGAAGCACTTAAAAACATGCTGCCTTCACAAATGCCTACGACTGGTGGCATTATGAAAAGTATTCTTGGCTCTCAGCAGGGAGCAGTAGGAGCAGAGCAGAAGCCCCACTCGCCAGCTCATGTCACAGCCAGAAGAGAAATAGCACAAAGGAACATCTTTACAATGGAGCGCCTTGTGCACGCCTAATGGAAGGCTTGTCTACGCGCTGTGAAATTTACATTAGCAACTGACAATTCTCCCACATTTGGCCCAGCTTAAACTATTTGCTATCAACAGAAGGTATGTCAGAGCAAAGCACAACTCAAAATCCTAAAATAAAATGCATGGTCCAGCACAAGAAACACATTTGTAGTTTCATTCCAGAGACAGGAGTTACCTTTAAATACCTCACATACCACTGTACCAATTCCAACTTCCCCCCAGAGGCATGCTTTAGAGTCTATTTTTAATCTTGGCTATAAGAAAAATAAAATTTAAAAAGCAATTTTCTGATTATGAAATTGGGCACAATTTTTTATTTTTATTATTGGGCACTTGTTTATTTCCCTGATTGTCCCAGAAAAGTCAGAGAGATGATTTAAAATTATATTAAACTTCTTGGTCCAACCACAGTTAAAGGCCTTGATAGATCTGTAGCTGCTTTAGAAGCATTTGCCAACTATTAGTTGTAATATAGTTATTAGAAGTTTAACTGCCTTTCTCCCACTTTCTCTTCAGAAATAGTGTCCGCCTTAAGAGCCGGACCCAGATGTTCTTTTTTCTCTTATTCCCACAAAGTGAGGGGTCAGTAAATGTTGGTGGAATGGAGCACAGTTTTAGGATACCATCCATTCACCCCTTGGCCTAACATTAGCATCCTATCACACAACAGGTAAGATGACAGAAGATTCCTCTTAGGCAAATCTGAGTGCCTCTCTACCTCCTGGAATCTCACCATCGAAGTCACTTGTTATACATCAGCTCTTCCCAACCTGGCCTCTGGGGACAGCACAATTGTCCAGGACGTCTTCCTACACCTCTTTTCCCCCTGCCTTACTTCCTTTTATTCCCACACAGACACACCTCCAACCTCTTATAAATCACTGATAGCTATAAAGAAGCATCCAGTCCTAGCCATGTTTCCAGTGAACACCTCTCTGCACATGACTTCCAAAGACTCATACCAGCTTACTCCCTCATATTCTTTCAAGTTCCCTATCTATTATGATTAAAAGACCCTCACTTGGATCGGCCGTTATCACTCAGATGTATACATGTACACACACACACCATTCTCTTGTACTGAAATCATTTTCCAAAGTGTGTTCCCCAAGATGCTTCACGAACCAACCAACCTCCAAAACACCTAATCCTCTAATCTGGTAAATTTGAGAAACACAGAATACTTGGTCTAATCAATGCATAGTAGCACATTAAAGGCTATGAGAAGTCCTGTAGTTACTGTTTGACTTTATCTCAGTGTATTCCAAACTTCTCTCACTAAAGAACTCCTACCTCAGGTGATACCTATTAGCACATCACAAGGGTCAGTAGTCTTGAATAGGTGGGTGATCATCATCACCTACCCTTCCTAAAGTCTCTATTTTTGCTTATCCTCTCTGTCTCTCTGGCTCACAATTTAGAGCTTACTCTTGATTATCCTTTCACCGCACCTTTCCATATCTAACCCATCACCAAGGCCCTGCTCTCAGATTTTTCCCTTCCTCTTTGACCCCACAACCTGAACCCCAGCATGGAACCTTGTCACTATCATGGGGTTATTTCGATGGTTTTCTACACAAGGATCCTATTCCCAGATTCAATCTCCTTCATTTGATCTCCCAAAAGCCTCAACTTTTAATCACCCTCCACCATTACCCGTCTGTTTATGTAAATTCCCGAAGTCCAGAAGTTGTTCAAGGCTTTATTCCCAATTGCCCCAACTTGCCATATCTCCCAACAGCTCTTATCTTCTGATTGTGCTTTCAAGACTAATTGTAAATTTTCTCTGAATACAAAACACCAGATCCATCTTAGATTCTTCCATTAGGTTTCCCAGGGTTTACTCTTTCAATTTGTCCAATAAAACTTTACTGTCTATCACAGGGTAACTATGAGTCAGAATCGACTCGATGCCAACGGATATCTAACATTCTACCGAACACATACATATGAGGTCTGTTTTATATTTGTATATCATACGCATGCTCACACAGATGTGTGTGTGTGTGTGTATTAGAAGAGAGGTGTATCTGAGAATCTGAGTCAAATTCTGTCATTATAACTTCTGCCAGGATCTGATTATTTGGTTCATTTGTTTGCTTTCTGAATACCTCTAGAGCCCATGCCCTAAAAAACTGGCAAGAACTATTTAATACATTCACAGGAAGGGTAGGATTTTTTCTCTCCGTTGAAACAAGATTAACTTTTTAAAGCTTTAGTAGGGGCTTCCACTCATGCTAGGGAAACACAGTGTTGAAGACAGAATCAAAACCTACTTACATGCTCAATGAGGCGGAGAATGTACATTCAGGCAACATTAAAATCATAGAAGGCAGCTCTCCAAATGTCTGACAACGTATGAAAATACTGTTTGTATTTTACCCTTGCCATTCCTGAGAGAGGAGACTGCATACTATTTTGTTGTAGGATCACCTACCTGGTTCACAAAGGATGAACAAGCCAAAGTAAATTTCCATTTCATACTTCGTTTTGCCAAAATACAATTTGTCATTATGCTTTAAAAGACTGTTTTCCACTGTTATGATAAAAGGAAATCTTGAACTTCCTTCTACCAGGATTAGTTTTATCTTTTGATTAACAATGCTTTCCTTTTAGATCTATTTGGGGAATTTAAGAAGAGTCTGGGTAAGGGAGACAGAAGGCTAGTATAGCAGGAGGGAGTATTACGGGGCTAGCATGCTTTATACAAGTCGACCAAGTCCTAATTTTCCTATACAGCAGTGTGACATTGGACAACCCAACCAACCTTCTAAGATCCTTTCTAGATCTACAATATTTTGATTTATTTAATCGTGACATAGATCAGGCTGTTCCCCTTATCTGAGGATGGTACCTCCTCCCCCAGTAGAGTTGAATCTCATTTCCTTTAAAGTTCCTTTAAAGTCCAGTTGGCTGAATGAAGCAACTTTCAGGGATGTTCTGCACTGACATGCATCCCACACTTGTTTGTGACATTTTTACTTATATGAGATACTTTAGGGCAAAGCCACCTTTTATTCAGTTTTTCTTCACATCTCTAAAATGGAAGTCTGTGCCATTCATTCATTCGCCATTCTTTTCTAAAACTATCCTGAGCCTCGACTTATGCTAAATGCTAGGCGTACAAAGATGAGGCTGGCAGAGTACTGCGATCTTTCATGTCTTCAAAATTTAGCAGCAGAGACAGACTCATTAACAGATGATCACAGTGCAAAGGGATAAACACTGAAATAAAGATGAGTACGGAAGAGAAAAAAGTGGCCATTGACAATTCTACCTGGGGAAATAGGCCTCACAGCAATGATGGGAGTTGAGGTAAATTCTGAAGGGTGAGTAGAAATGGTCAAGAATGATGGACAGGGTATTCTAGCCAAAGAAAAACAGGAGCAAAAGGAAGAATGGGCATTAGCTGTGCAGGGAAGGGGACTTGCAGGCACAGGAAGTGGGGGGCTCTCAGTGGGGGATGAAGGGAAGGAGAGTTACTTGGGCCAGGAGGTCAGAAAGGTAAGTTGGGGCTGATGTTATATGGTTTGGGCTTTATCTTAAAGGCAATTGGTAGTCATAAAAAGTAAGCAGAGGCATGGCATGTTCAAAATCACGACTTTAAGGACAACGATCTGGTAGTAATGTAAGGAATGAAAAAGAAAAGAAAGAGCACGTAAAAGTCAAGGAGACCAATTAGGAGGTTGATATAATAATCCACCGTCAGGAGTGAAACTAAGGATGTAGAAGACGGAAGAGGGTTGAGAAATATGTCAACTGCTTACCTATCCATATTTCATAGTCGCCACAGGGATAAATCATGATTGTGAACTTGTTTGAATATAGGTGGAAAAATCTTTTTAATTCCAAATTCTGTTATATTCTTGGGTCTACATATATGTATTCCCCATAGTTGCTCATTGCCAATTATGTGCAAAGAACAACATTAAATTTGACTTTGATTGTAGAGTCAAAAGACATAGATATGGTGGCTCAGGGAAGCGGCATGGAGACTCTGCCCTGTTCTCAGTGCTCTGATGCTGGTGGGTAAAGTTCAGAGGAAAAATAATAGACCTGGGATTGTTTTCAACAGTTAGCTTACTGTTAAAACACCAATCAACCTACCATTTGAAAATGAAAACACTTTTTAAAAAGACAGACAGATATGAAGCTCTTGACACATATGAAAAAGCATCTTTCTAATCTGACAAATTTAAAGTAAATAGTTTAGTCAAGTATGTCTCTGAAAATGTCTCGAGCGAGAGACAAAAATGGGAAATTCCCTTCCCCCAAAGAAATTTCTAGAGAAGCTTTTCTGCCCTTGAGTGTAAGAAAGGGAAATGGAATCGTTTCAATCAGAAAAATGGTAAAACTTGGAGCAATGTTTTGTTTTCAGGTAAAGCGACTTAAAAGGCTTAGGGCATCCTCTGTTTTCCCTAAAAGCCTTTCTCTGACTAGGAATGTTGACTAGAATGGCAAGACACTACTCATGAGGTGCTGATAAAAAAAAAAAAAAACCAACATTTAATACTCAATTACAAAATATCCGGCGGAGGCGGGGGCGGGTAGACAGCATCTAATGAGATGAATTATAGAACAAACCCATCTATGTCAAGAAACTTTCCATCTTGTGGCTGCCTGCTGCATTCATTCACCTTGATCTTATCTTAATCACTCCTTCTACCACTAATAAAGATAACCCTCCACCTCTGTAAGGACAATCTCTAATTCTGGTTAATGTGAAATAGTCCTGGCTTTAATACTGTAGGACTAAGTCTTTGTTTTCACCACCTGCTCCACAGATTCGCAAAGAGTAGCACTTATTCCTTCTTTTAATCATCTGGGCTCCCCTGTTTTACAGAAGGGAAGAGCAGATTATATCAGAAGTTACTTACTATGACTCTAAATGATATTATTTTTATATTTTGTTTTTATTAGGAAGAACTAGTTCACATCACACAATCAAACCGGTATTCCCTAAATACACCCAGAGGTCAGGCACACAGGTTGTTACATCTTCCAGTGGAATACTTAGAAAGATCATCCTGAAGCGCTACAAGAATGGAGATCCTCCAAGAGAGATCAAGTCAGGCTCAGGGTACTCCATTTAGTAGTCACTTTTACATTTTTTTTTTTACATATTCAACAATGAGGGCTGAACCCAAATTGTGAGACTTCCATGAAAATATCCTAGATGCCAACTTCTAGAACTCTCTCTCCCTTCCCTCATGTTCCTACTGAACTTTCTGTGAATCTCTAGAACAGCGCTCACTATCCTCTGCCTTGTATTTATGGCTATTGATGTATGCGTCTATTTAATCCACTGGACTGTAAGTGCTGGAGGGCAAGGACTGTGTCTCGGTGATCTTTGTATCCTTCAACGTACCTTGTACATTGGAGGTGCTAAATATTCTTAATTTACTTCAGTCAACAATAAATTATTTCAACAGCCCTCGAAACTATTTAGATTTATGCAGAAAGTACTGTGGATGATGCATTTCCTAGGTGCTAGGGATATAATCCATCACCTGTTAGTTTGTTGTACTGTAGTGGCTTGAATGTTGCTATGATGCTGGAAGCTATGCCACCAGTATTTCAATACCAGCAGGGTCACCCATGACAGACAGGTTTCAGTGACGCTTTCAGACTAAGAGTAAGTAGGAAGACAGGCCTGGTGATTTACTTCCAAAAGTTAACCAATGGAAACCCAGTGGGTCACAACAGAACACTGTCTGATACAGTACTGAAAGACGAGCCCCTAGGTTAGAATGCACTCAATGGCTGCAACAAGGGACTTGAACATACCAGTGACTGTGAAGATGGTGCAGGACTGGGCAACATTTCGTTCTGTTGTCCGTGGCATTGCTATGAGTCAGAGCTAACTTGATGGCAACTAACAGCCTAACAACCACAACCAGGGATGCAACAGTGAAGCAAAGAAATCCATCCCCCCTTCACAATAGCATCTGGCAGTAGGAGTGAACTACTGTTAAGTAGGAATAGTCTCTAAGAGCACAGACTTAACCAGCTGTGTGACCTTGGGCAAGTTACTTAGTTTCTCTGTACTTCACTTTCCTCATCTGAAATGTAGATGATAATACGCACCTAACAGATTTTCTAGGAAGATTAAAGGAAAAAAGTATGTAAGGTGCTTAGCCATTACTGCTGTTATTGAATTTTACTGAATTAAAAAAAAAAAAACCAATGATCATAATGCCTCTTTTTGAATTCCAATTATAAAGAATTACTGTTTGGATTACAACAGCTTTTTCAAATAGCAGGTTAACTGTCCGGTTCTTTGTTTGAGGGCTGGAAAGCATGAAGCAGCTTTTATAAGACAGTTACATAGCATAGACCTGCTAGAAGGAAGGTGATAACTCTGAAAAAAGGAGAAAGGAGGAAAAGTAACAACTGTCACCCATCTAGTTATCACCTAGGAGAAAAAGCAAACAGAATAAAGAAAATAGAGATGAGAAGGGCCAAAGCTGACAACCTACAGAGCTTTTGAGTCAATCAAGCTTCTTTTAAGGGGGCACCCTAGTGAGTGGCCGGAAGCCTGTCAGAGGAGCCCCTCAAGGGCTAGCCCATGCCAACTGCTTCTGGCTGCATTCAAACTGCTATCTACTGTTAATGCTGGAGAAACAACAAGGCATGTGTCTGGAAAAAACGGCCTGTTGTCAGAGGACAGAAAGTCTTTTATTTAGAATTTTGATACTCGGGAGCAAACACACCACCAGAGAAAATTACCCAAAGCTATCTTTTACATAGCTTGGCACCCATTCAACAACGGAGGAAAAAAAAATCCTAAATCTCTGGGCCAAACAGATACTCCTCCCAAGGCATAAACGCATGTGGTACAGAATGCTAAAGCCACGAGTGGAAATTACTGACAGGCACTTTCAATGTGAAAAGCTGAATTCACAGTCGTCTACCTGGCAGTGGTCAGGCCCACCACCAAAGCCTGCTCTTAAAGGCTTCTTTCACTATCAGCAAGGAAGGCAGGCTGGAATCCTGTTCAGATCCCACAGGCAGCACGTTAAATTCAACAGATCTTTGTGGAATGCCTACCACTATGCAGCCCACAAGCCAAAAATGCTTTTCTATGTTGTTATTTTTACGTTGTCAAGAAAGTGTGTTCTCAGCTATAATACAGATTCAGACACAAGGCTGATGGGAATCAGCATAACCACCAGATTCCAGTTCTCCCAAATCTTCTAGGTATCTAGATCCTTAACACTGAGCATTAAGAGCCTTTTAAAAAGATGTTCACGAAAAGTTTGTAATAACTTGGGAATTTTAAATAATGCCAAGTGAAAAAAGATTAAAAAATGTGTGTAAAAAAATATGAATGTGGTATAATCTCCAAAGTTAAAAATGTACAGCAAAAGATCAAAGTAACTATAAAAAAAAATATTAACAGTGTTTGCCTCACGGTGATTAAATTACTGGTGTTTTTACTTTCCTTTTTATACCCTTTTCTACTTTCCAGTATTTCAACAATGACCAGTTGTTACTTTTATAATCAGAAAAAACTAAAGTTAAAAAAAAGAAAAAAGACTGCATACTAATATAACAAAATGACGGTCTGCCTCTCTACATTACTGATGGCTTTCTGTAAGGTCTGAGTTGATCGGCGACACCTCCTAACTAGGAATCACACGCAGATTTCATTCGTGTGTCATTATATTTCCTTTTCCACGTGATTAATAAGAACGTTAAGTATATCAGATGTAAAATGAGTCATGATAGTAATTCACAAGACACCACCCATACAGAACATTCCCTACCATTTCTCCCCACCCTTTACTTATAGTTATTCATCAGTTCATATCCTGTGACTAAACAGATGACGTAAGGTCATTTCCAATTAATGCTGTTCCAAACAAATTACTGAGACAGTTTATCAAATGTTTCCTAAGTCAAAGAATGTATTTCCTGCTGTCCTAATCAAACCTATGAATTCTTAATTCACATATCTGAAAGGGATTGGAAAATTAATAATACGTTTACTTTGTAGCTGTTTTCCATGTATGATCAAAGACAATGCTTATAAAGTCTTTGCTTCCCAGTATTTGAAGAAGTATTAAGGGATGCAATATATTTGCATAAGGTCCATAGCTTCATTTTTCTCAGTTGTCTAGCAGTTTCCCAGTTCTTCACAAGTAAAGACTCTTTTTAGACACGTGTCTAAGTAATTATAACAAACAGCTTCTCAAATGGGAGAAAAAACACAGCGTGATGAAAACCAGGCCCTAAAAGTTTTGATGTTCTGTTTTTTCCCTACTACTCTTGAAACTATTTACTGAAGTATATCACAGTTTTAAAATTATACACATTTCACAGATATTTCCATTTCTCAGCTATTTGACAACCATCTCCACTCGATGTGAACATACTTTGTTTTTGCTGACTTAAAAAAAGTCAAGCTAGCCTTTTTTTTTTTTTTAATGAGATTCAAGTTTGGGGTGGGGACAGGTTGAAGAAATGCCCCTTTAAAAGGTACTTTTTTGTAGAGCAATTTCTAGTTTGGTGGAGCACAAGTTCAATTCAGTCCGTGCCTGGCTGCCATTCATATTCACTCATTCATTCATTCATTTTAACTTCAGTTTAATGGCAAGTCTCAGGAGAAGAGGTCAAATCTGTTGCAAAAGACCTCCTTAAAGTGTTAAAAAGCAAAGATGTCACATTGAGGACTAAGGTGCACCTGACTCAAGCCATGGTATTTTCAATCGCCTCACATGCATGTGAAAGCTGGACAACGGATAAGGAAGACTGAAGAAGAATTGACGCCTTTGAATTGTGGCATTGGCGAAGAATATTGAACATACCACGGACTGTCAAAAGAATGAACAAATCTGTCTCGGAAGAAGTACAGCCAGAATGCTCCTTAGAAGCAAAGATGGCAAGACTACATCTCACATACTTTGGGCATATTATCAGGAGGGACCAGTCCCTGGAGAAGGACATCGTGCTTGGTAAAGTAGAGGGTCAGCGAAAAAGAGGAAGACCCTCAATGAGATGGACTGATACAGTGGCTGCCAAAACGAGCTCAAGCATAACAACAATTGCGAGGATGGCGCAGGACCGGGCAGTGTTTCGTTCTGTTGTACATACGGTTGCTATGAGTCAGAGCTGACTCGACGGTCCCTAACAGGAGGAGGAGGAAAAGAGTCCTGGAAGGCTGTATATTCTCTTTAGGATGCCTAAGTTGTAGGCAGATTAGATTCTCACCATATGAACAAACGTTAAATCTTTCATTACTCATTTTGCATGTTCTCATCTTCCCGCACTAAAATATTTCCCCATTCTCTCCTCCTCTCTCTGTACCATACACAAAGGTATCATTTAGAGAAAATTTAAAAAATTTTTTTAAATCCCATGAAATCACCTATTTTAATCATGTGATTTCTTAAATGGTGCTTTTTGTGGGTATATGCTATTTTTTAAAAAAAGATATAGGAAACCCTGGCGGCATAGTGGTTAAGTGCTACAGCTGCTAACCAAAAGTTCGGCAGTTCGAATCCACCAGGCACTCCTTGGAAACCCTATGGGGCAGTTCTACTCTGTCCTATAGGGTCACTATGAGTTGGAATCGACTCTACAGCAATGGGTTTGGGGTGTGTGGGTGTGTGTGTGTGATGGGGGAAGACAATGTATACTGTAAAATATCCCAATTGATGCATTTTCTGGTCTTGAGAAATTCCTTGTTCTTTTCTAATATAACAGAGAATGTTGGTTTCAACGTTCTCTACTTGTAAGTTCCTGAGAGCAGCAATTCTTCTTCATGCCTTTCACCAAGACTTGCTATCTGTTCCACACAGGGAAAAGACAATACAGATTCACTAAAGATGGTGACAAGGAGGAAAAAGACCAGGAATGGTACTTTTTGAGTTTATTACCCATTCTCCATTTCTGAGTTATTATACCTAATCTCTTTCAGACAGCTGGGTTTTGGATGGCTATCTACCTGATTTTACAAGGAATTTCAGTAAAAGACTTCCATAGCGTCCCTTCATAGCACAATGAAGAGTTTATCAGCCATCAGTGTTGGCTGCTTCTCCCTATTCCGAACCTGATCAACACACTTCAAGTTAAATAGGGTTCCCCTTTTTCAGCCATCAGTGGGACCAGACAACAGCCAACCATCAAACTCCACGTAATTCTTCGTTTTCTTATGGACATCATTTAGCCTTTTCTCTTTTCTGCAACGATCATTGTTTCTCCACAGCTCCTGATTTCCAGTTTCTCGACCATCTTCATTCACTGCATTTTAGTCATCGTGTTTTAGAATACCCTTGCCTCCATCTAGCCATTCAATTTCATTACAAGACAATCAATCCACATTAGAACCTTCACCTCAAATAGTTTTCTGACTAAAGTCTGGGTTAGGCTCCACAAAAACATACTATTCTGTGGCCCCATAAAACCACTTTTACTACTTGGAAACTTAGTGATCCCTCCCCTGACCCAGATGTTATCTCCTTTGGCCTCTCATTAACTTTCTCTAGACCCTTTTTCATCTCTTACTCAGACCACTTCTCTCCTCCCCTGCCCAATGATCTACAACTGAAGGCTCTAGTTGGTAAAACCTGGAATTGTCTGAACTTTGGGCACTGAATACAAAAATTACACCAAAATATCAGAGATCCCATAACCCTTCCCTGGAAAGCAGAATAAGGTTGCCCATCAATTACATTCTCTCTTTTTTTTCACCTCTATATTGCAAATTGACAGGTATTGCTTAGGCAGATTACTCACATGTGTGAACACAGAGTTACCAGCTTTATAACATTTCAGCCTCTTCATATTTGAAAAATAACAATAGTGCCTGTATTTCCCTCACTTGAAAAAACAGGACTCTATGAGTCAGCCTACCAAAGAAGAAAGGCCTGGTGATCTACTTCCGAAAAATCGGCCAGTGAAAACCCAGCGGATCACCAACAGTCCAATCTCGTTGTGCACGGGGTCACCATGAGTTAGGGTTGGACGCAATGGCAGCTAACAACTTTCTCTGCTTCTAGGAATGCCTGAATGTGGAGGGGTCCTAGGGTTTGAAGTTAAAAGAAACTAAATCTAAAATTAGACATATAAGATATGTAAGGCGTAGCTCTCTCAGTGTAGCAACCACACAGTGCTACGTGCTGTACCAAGATGATAAATTTGAGCTATTCTAGGATCTAAAAGCTTGACACTTCACTACTGCTCTTATTATCAGCTTTGCTAATTGTCTAGAAAAGGTACACAAGAAGTTTCAGAAAAGTTACTTCCCGTAGAGAGAGAAAATGAAGTCAAAATAAAAAGAACAGACTGAGCAGATGCTACCAAAACAAATGGAGCACAACATATTAAAATCACTGGTGGGTGAAAATGCTTAACAAGTAAAAGAAGAAAAAAAATGAGGCAGTAAATCCATCTTTACCACTCCTAACCTCCTCTTCTTAAATGAGCAAAACAGAAATACAGCTTCAAAATGCTACAGACCCCAAACTTTGACCTTCACTTTTCCAAACACAGCCTATTCTATCTCCAAAAGTTGAAGAATAAGTTTACTTGAGTGATGCTCCTGGGTCATAGTCTATCCCTGAAAACGGCCCTTTTGATGAAGAAGTGGCTTTTAAGGCAATTCTTATACACTCTTAATTTGCGACTTCTTCTTTTTATAGCCCAGGTTTGGAGAGAGAACGATATTTATTAGGGATATATTTGGAGGCTATTGTGCTTATGTTTCCATTTGTTGGTATTTTAGCCGCCAACATTAAGACCCAGAGTTGGGAATAAGGCTGTCATCCTGTACTTTGTAAATGGCCTCCAATGCCACAGAAAAGTACAGAATATGTTGCGGCTTAACTGACTGATCTCTCTGATTTAAATTCTTTAAACATAAGACATACCATCATGCAGTTAGAGTCAGCTGGATAGCTTGTTTTATAGTTGCCCGTTATCATATAGCATTAAACATACTCCATCCCACTGCAGCTCAGTTGGCCAGAGTATCGTTTTACAGCTGAGAATATCAGAGAGAACAAGACAAGGTAGGTACGTGAGCACGAATAATTTTAATGGCCACATAGGAATTTTTAAAACCTTGAATTTCAGGAACCAAAAGCATCTGCAAACTCCAGGATATAAATATTATGAAATAATGATTAGCATAAGAACAGAAGGTGGCCACAATTGAAGACTTACAGGTACTGTATTTCATCCCATGGAAAAATATCAATTGAATCAAACAGAACTTTTGTTTCCTACCCTAAACAGATCTATGTCAGAAGGTGAGGAGAGAAAGCAATCACAAAACTGGCTTTCTCCGCTAGGTACGATTAAGCAAGTACTGGTATTTGAAATTAACAATAGTGACAAGGAGAAATGTTCATTTTTTTTTTTCTCAGAATAACTGTTTTGAATCCACTGCAGATAAATCTTTGTATATAGAATCAAGTAACTGGATGGGGCTAAGTGAGAAGCAGTCCTGGTCAATATTAAACCTTGAAAACCAAGTGACCACCTTGGCACTCCACTTATTTTCTTTTCAGGGGCTGCAGGGACAGGGGGACTTAGTCCTTAGGCAATTTGCAATCTCTTGGGATTGCATGACTGACCAGGTAGTTAATGGAGATTTGCAGCCAGGAGACCTTTCGCCAACCCATCACTGTAAGATGAGAAGGATTTTCCCCTTAGTGACAAACAACATGAACACACATTAAAAATCAATTCTACATTTCCAGAAGAGGACACACAATGCTTTTATGGCAATTTCCCCTGGGTAGTAAAACTGAGTGTCTGAGATTGAAAAAGTCTTACCTTTGTTCCCGTGTGAATTTTATACCATATACTTGATTTATTTTCATTAAAAACAAAACCAAAAAGATTTAAGCCAACCTTTAATTTGGAAATTCCTCTTCTAAAAATTTAGCCTAAGGAAATAATCAGAGAAGGTACAACGACGCATACACAAGAATGTTGTTTCTAATATGTGTTAAAAAATTGGAAGCAATCTAAATAGTTACAAAGTGGAGATTGGTTCAATAAATGGTGGTACGTCGCCACAACGGAGGCAGACCCTAAAAATGACCACTTGGCTATCTGACAGAAAAAGAGGGCCCATAGTACTTTAAGTATAAAAAACAGGCCAACATTTAAACTGGCCCCATTATTGTATGAAGAGTGACGTGTATCTACTGCATGCACATTTAGGCTCAGAAAAGTCTGGAAGGATACAAAATGCTAACGCTAATGTTCCTGAATAACACGGTTGTGGGTGATTTCTATTTCTTCATGCCCTTCTACTTTGAGTTTTTATTATTAAGATAATTATTGTTACTACAAAGAGTTCCAGAGAAGTAGCAGAGCTATTTCCATTCTAAGAAACAATCAAGCAAAGGATTCAGGGAGCCCTCAGCAGCACAACTAGTTCACAGGGCACAGAAGAAGGCCAGAGGCTTCCAGAGCCCTCAGGGGCTGCCCTTCCTTTCTCATCTCCAGACACTGATCTGAGGGGGCTAGAAGGGCTACCGAAAGAGCACCCAAGGCCACTGCTGAGACTTTTCCATATTTCACACCTTACAATGTCTTCACTCATTTCCCAAATGAAGAGCCATCATCTTTATTTTGTCTATAAATACCTAATTCTGATTTCTACTTTTCAGAACTCAGAATGATGCCATCCAGCAATAAGATCGGAAAACTTAAGATAGCTTTCACAGGTACTACATCATTATAAGAGAAAACAGGAAAATTCTCTCAAGCCGTTGCAGACGAATATATTTTTATTTTAGTCAACCCCTGCCTGCATTCACCTCACATATCTGCCTCTGTCCTCCTTCTAGGCAAGCAACAGACACCATTAAAAAACCTTTCAAGAAATACTCTAACTCTTAACATAATGTGTGAAAACAATGTGTTTCCTTGTCATCATGCTATTTTCCCTTTTTCTGGTAATTCCTAAAATATTGTAAATTAAAGCTGACAGGAAAAGGACATAAAGGGATATATTTTATAATAAAAAAATAGACATGATCAAATCTCCCTTTAAGTTTTTTAAAAAAAATAAGAGACAGGAATACAGCAGACATGTGACGCATTGTAAGCCTTACTTATCCTGTGGTTTATTTAGGGAATTTTATTTTGTGTTTGGAAAATGACAGACTTCTGCTTTTAGACAGACAAATATGAACAATTCACACAGAGAAAGAAGACCACCTACTACTAGCAAACTCTTAGAAAGTCCAATAATTTAATGCCTTTGTTTACTCTGTGAGTACAGGCAGTCCCCAAATTACAAACAAGTTCCAATTCTAAGTCTGCCTTTAAGTCGAATTTGTATGTAAGTCGGAACAGTTAGGTACAGTTCATATCTAACATTGGTTGGTCAACTGTCTTAGTATACAGTATGCCTTTCTATGCATGAAAAGCACTGAAGAAACACTTCCAGATACGCTAAAAACATCTTTAACATAATACAGTAATAATAACAATAATGTTTTGATGCGCATTGCAAAGCAGCAACCATTTGTTATTATGAACCACTGTATATGCCTGGAATTTTTAATATAATAGGCTTTATGGGGG
The DNA here is from genome assembly GCF_024166365.1 of Elephas maximus indicus. NCBI lineage: Eukaryota > Metazoa > Chordata > Mammalia > Proboscidea > Elephantidae > Elephas > Elephas maximus. The sequence continues at coordinate 159,810,569 of NC_064846.1, read as the reverse complement.
TTGGTTCATAACTACGGGTTGTATGTAAGTCAGACTTTCTAGCCCAGAGACTGCCGGTACATAAAAATAAAGGTTCACTGCTACAAAATTAGCCAAATATCTTTCCCTCTAGAAAAACCAGTGTGACAGCACCCAGAAGTCACTACTCACAGCTTCTCCATTCACAAGGAAAACTCCAAGTCTCCGGGCCCCTCCGGAGTGAGATGCCACACAGCTGGCTCACTTCGCCTGGACATTGTCTTATCTCCTAAGCTAACCTGAAAATCAAGCTGGCTTGTTTACTGCACCAACCTCTGCATCTGCTAAACATCTCCGTGACATGGTGTAACAGTCACTGCTTATGCAAACTGCCCATTTGAATCACTCTCTGTAGTATGAGCACATGAAAACCCAAGACACAGAGAAATTGGAAACATCTGTAAAAATTAATAGCTGAATTGACCAAAGGGGGAGGGCGGGGGTTAAAGCAGCGAAATCCTTCCAGAGCATTAGATGACCTTAGGAAAGACTCTCTCCCTTTAGAGGTTCCTCCTCCGCACAGCCACAGCTCCCCTTCCGTGTGGGATCTTGCCTGGCACGCACATCGTTTTAGCCCACCAATGCAAACTCATTACCAGTCTTGCTACAAAATGGCACAGAGAAGATACAAATTAAAGGGATTTGTTACATCTCTAAAAGCAAAAAAGAAATACCTCCTCTCCCATCATGCAGTCAGCCTCCTCTCTGCAGTTTGAAAAGGTCCCAGAACTACCCTGGAATCCTCCCACTTCCTTCCACCAGCCAAAAGGCACGGAGCCTGCAGGACCCAGCCTAACCCTGAGTCATACTTGGGACCAAATGAGCAATGAGGAGAACAAAGCTCACATTTGTTTATGGCTCAGGAAGCCAGGGCCGATTCATGGCTTGGGTGGCTTAGCTAGCAGCTCTCCTCCCTGGCCTCATCCCTGCAGGAATCCAGGCTGCCTCCTGGTGCCCACAGGTGTGACCATTCAAACAAGGAACACACTGAGGGAGTTGTTTATCTGGCAGAACCCAATGATCATTTCTTCTGGTTAAAAACACCCGAGAGGAAATACAAAGCAAACTATTTTTCCACAGACAATATAATTGGGAAGTGAGGAGTATATAGAATATGATTTGTATACAAAATTCAATCATGAAAATGCCTGGATTTTTAAAAAACCAAATTAGTTGTTTGTACTATGCAAAAATTACTCATTAAAGGAAAAAGAAAAAAAAAAGAAGGAAAAATAGCTGTGGCTTTATAGAAATACTTCTCCATGGAAACACACAGCAATATTGTTGCCGGCCATGTCATCGGTAGCATCCTAAATGATTGGACTGAAGTGTTTAAATAGCAATCTAGTTTCCCCAAATGTGATACAATTTTAATCATCGTTTCAATGAATTTAGAGTCCACTGGTGATGAGTTAACAACTCTAAAGCCAGGGTATCTGAGATCAAAATCCTAGCTGGGCCACTTCCTAGTAGTATGCCCATGACCGACTTATGTAACTTCTGCTTGCCTCAGTTTCCTTATCTGTAAAATGGGGTAATAATAACACCAACCTATAGGGTTGTCAAGAAGATTGAATAAGTAATATCCATAAAGGTGCTTAGAAAAGTGTCTGGCGCATAGTAAGCACCATATTAGCTACTATTACAAATTCAGGATGACTTCACAACTCAGGACCCTGAGTCAACAGTATCCTCATCCTATCACCTCTCTCTGTCCAGTTAGATTATGTTTCAGTTATTAATCATGGTTAATTTTTAAATTTTTCAATTAAACTAATTTTAAAACCGCTTATTAAATATTTATTAACTGTCTGCAGTTTGTTCAATTCTGTGTGGGGCTTTGAGTAAAACTCTGTCCCAGTCCTCAAGAAATCCATAATCTAATAGGGTAGATAACACATAGATCTGTTTATATATCACACACACACACACACACACACACACACACACACAAATATGGGAGATGTCACTAGGCAGTAAATGACAAGTGTGATGCAAGTGCTACAAGTTAGCACTTGGAATCCAGAAGACAGAAAACACTTTTTCAAAACCTAATTAGGATCGAAGAAAACAGACAAATCACCCATGCTGAAAAATTTCAAACAATTTATATAGATTCTCTTCCTTCAAGGAGAGAGAACATGACACCCCACTTCTTAAGTGTGAGCTGCAGACAGTGACTTCCTTCCAAAGAAGACAGTATGGGGGCAGGGGGAGACAGAGTAACTTTACAGTGGAGAACGCTGACAAACACCACCTCAGCCAGGTAATCAACGTTAACACCAACAGTGATTAAGTCATGTTATAGTATGTACCCAGACGTGATGAAACAGGTACTTCACCTCTGTGGCCTTCCTCCTCAAAACCCATAACCCCCCCAGTCTAATCAAAATACCTGCCCAGTACTATGAAACCTGCCAAGGTCAACACAAACACAGAGTCTGAGAAACTGTTAGAGCCAAACAAGCATCTGTCCTCTCGTTAACTCCAGGAGGAGCCTGAAGAAACATGATGACTAAATGTGAGGTGGTATCCTGGGCGGGACCCTAGAACTGAAGGACATTAGGGGAAAACTAAGGAAACGGAAATAAAGTATGGACTTGACTTAATAATTATGTATCAATATTGGTTCATTAAATATAACAAACCATACCATATTAACAAAAGGGGAAACTGGGCGTGGGGTGTGTGGGAGCTCTCTGTACTATCTTTGCGATTTTTCTGTAAATTTAAAACTATTCTAAAAATAAGTTTATTTTAAAAAAAACAATAACAAAAACCCATCTAGTTATGAAGATAAGCCTACTGAGTGCTTATGTATATGTATATAAACATATGTGTGATTTCTATACATACATGATTATGTATATGTATGTAAATGTATTCAACAAGGGCCTCTCAACTTAATTTTTAAATTATCTTTATATCGTTAGCCTATCTATTAACAAAGATAGTCCAGTGCTCACTCTTGGCTTTTTGGTTACCAAAATACACAAAAGAATTTTCTTTCAAAGGAAACTTGGCTCTTCTGTCACTTTTGCTGCCAACCCTGGCTACTGCGGCCCAGCTTAAAGAGTGTGCATGAGGTGGGCCCATCTGCCCCTTTCCAAGAGCTACTAGAAGTTCCTGGTGCCTGGCCAATTAGTCATCAACCACAGAGCCCCGGGGCTGGCAACTCTCCCAGCTACTTCCTCTCCCATCTCCAGTCCCCATTCCACTGGGCCTCCCAAGTTATCTTTCAAAAATGGAAACGGGATCATGCCACTGCCCGACTTAACTCCTCCACTAACTCCCAGCCCACCCAGAATATGTGTAAGTTGTCAGTGGGCTCCCCTCCTCCAGCTACCCACCTCCACCACCTACTCCCCTGCACTGCAGCCAAACACACTCCTTGACCACCCCTTCAGCATAACCATGTCCTCTCTTTGTCCTTTGTCCATGCACACACAGCCTCTACCCTTAATCCTCATTCATCTTTGAACACTTTGCTCACATATCACTTCCCCTGCATATATCTCCCTGATAGCCATCCCTTCCTTCTCAACCTCCAGGAAAGTTAGCAGCTCCTTCCTCCTCTCTATTCTCAGGAGTGTTTTGGATATACCTCTGCAAGTCCTTAAAACCCAAACCAAACCCACTGCCGTCGAGTCGATTCCGACTCATAGCGACCCTATAGGACAGAGTAGAACTGCCCCATAGAGTTTCCAAGGAGTGCCTGGTGGATTCGAACTGCCGACCTTTTGGTTAGCAGCCGTAGCACTTAACCACTATGCCACCAGGGTTTCCTGCAAGTCCTTAGCACCTACATTATAATGACTTTTATACACACCTACTTCTCTCAGACAGGAACAATCCACACACTAAACCAGGGGTCTGTATGTAAGGCTACTCCAAGGGGTGACTTGGGAAAGCCGGTGTTAACTCCATTCAATAAATGACACCAGGTCCACCCAAACTCAAACAAATGACCTGCTGGGTAAAACAAAACAAAACAAAAACCCTGCACTTATTATATAAATATAGCTTCTAGACATGTCACCTAGCCAATCCCCTTCCAAACGGATTGCTCATTTCTAAAGAAATTCCAGAGTTGCTACTGTTGTTGTTAGGTGTCATCGAGTCAGTTCTGACTCATAGTGACCCTGTGTACAACAGAATGAAACAGTGCCTGGTCCTGTGCCACCCTCACAATCGTTGTTATGCTTGAGCCCATCGTTGCAGCCACTGTGTCAATCCATCTTGTTGAAGGTCTTCCTCTTTTTCGCTGACCCTCTACTTTACTAAGCAGGATGTCCTTCTCCAGGGACTGCTCACTTCTGATAACATGTCCAAAATATGTGAGACGAAGTCAGGGCATCCTTGCTTCTAAGGAGCATTCTGACTGTACTTCTTCCAAGACAGATTTGTTTGTTCTTCTGGCAGTCCATGGTATATTCAATATTCTTTGCTACCACCATAATTCAAAGGCACCAATCCTTCTTCGGTCTTCCTTATTCATTGTCCAGCTTTCACATGCATATAAAGCAATTAAAAATACCACCGCTTGTGTGAGGAGCACCTCAGTCTCCAAGGCAACATCTTTGCTTTTTAACACTTTAAAGAGACTTTTTGCAGCAGGTTTGCCCGATGCAATGTGTCTTTGTGATTTCTTGACTGCTGTTTTCATGGGTATTGATTGTGGATCCAAATAAAATGAAATCCTTGACAACTTCAATCTCTTCTCCATTTATCATGATGTTGCTCATTGGTCCAGTTGTGAGGAGTTTTGTTTTATGTTGAGGTGTTATCCATACTGAAGGCTGTGGTTTTTGATCTTCATCAGTGTTTCAAGTCCTCTTCACTTTCAGCAAGTAAGGTTGTGTCATCTGCATAACGCAGGTTGTAAATGAGTCTTCTTCCAATCCTGACGCCCCGTTCTTCTTCATATAGTCTAGCTTCTCGGGTTATCTGTTCAGCACACAGATTGAATAAACCAATCAGTATCCCCTTCTTCTGCCCGAATGACTGCCTCTTGATCTATGTAAAGGTTCCTCATGAGCACAATTAAGCGTTCTGGAATTCCCATTCTTCACAGTGTTATCCATAGTTTGTTATGATCCACACAGTTGAATCCCTTTGCATAGTCAATAAAACACAGGTAAACATCCTTCTGGTGTTCTCTGCTTTCAGCCAGGATCCATCTGACATCAGCAATGATATCCCTCGATCCACGTCCTCTTCTGAATCCAGCCTGAGTTTCTGGCAGTTCCCTGTCGATATACTGGCTCAGCTGCTTTTGAATGATCTTCAGCAAAATTTTACTTGCATGTGATATTAATGATATTGTTCAATAATTTCCGCATCCAGTTGGGTCACCTTTCTTGGGAATAGGCATAAATACGGATCTCTTCCAGTCAGTTGGCCAAGTAGCTGTCTTCCAAATTTCTTGGCATAGATAAGTGAGCACTTCCAGGGCTGCATCTGTTTGTTGAAACATCTCAATTTGTATTCTGTTGATTCCTGATCATATGCTACCTCCTGAAATGGCTGAACGTTGACCAATTCTTTTTGGTATAGTGACTCTGTGTATTCCTTCCATCATCCTTTGATGCTTCCTGCATCATTTAGTACTTTCCTCGTAGAATCCTTCAATATTGCAACTCAAAGCTTTAAGTTTTTCTTCAGTTCTGCCAGCTTGAGAAATGCTGAGCCTATTCTTCCCGTTTGGTTTTCTAACTCCTAGTCTTTGCATATGTCATTATAATACCTCACTTTGTCTTCTCGAGCTACCCTTTGAAATCTTCTGTTCACCTCTCTTACTTCATCATTTCTTTCATTTGCTTTAGCTATTTGATGTTCAAGAGCAAGTTTTAGAGTCTCTTTGACATCCATTTTGATCTTTTGTTTCTTTCCTGTCTTTTTAATGACCTCTTGCTTTCTTCATGTATGATGTCCTTGATATCATTCCACGACTCAGCTGGTCTTCCATAATTAGTATTCAATGAGTCAAATTTATTCTTGACATGGTCTCTAAATTCAGGTGGGATATACTCAAGGTCATACTTTGGCTCTCATGGACTTGTTCTAATTTTCTTCACCTTCAACTTGACCTTGCATATGAGCAATTGATGGTCTGTTCCACAGTCTGCCTCTGGCCTTGTTGTCACTGATGATATTGAGCTTTTCCATCGTCTCTTTCCACAGATGTAGTCGATTTGATTCCTGTCTATTCTGTCTGGCAAGGTCCATGTGTATAGTCGCCATTTATGTTGTTGAAAAAAACTATTTGCAATGAACAAGCCATTGGTCTTGCAAAATTCTATCATACAATCTCCGGCATCGTTTCTATCACCAAGGCCATATTTTCCAAGTACCGATCCTGCTTAATTTCCAACTTTCACATTCCAATCACCAGTAATTATCAATGCATCGTGATTGCATGTTCAATAAATTTGAGACTGCAGAAGCTGGTAAAAATCTTCAATTTCTTCATCTTTGGTCTTAGTGGCTGGTGTGTAAATTTGAATAATAATCCTGTTAACTGGTCTTCCTTGCAAACTCAACCAAACTCACTGCCGTGGAGTCGATTCCGACTCATAGCGACCCTATAGGACAGAGCAGAACTGCCCAATAGAGTTTCCAAGGAGTGCCTGGTGGAATCAAACTGCTGACCTTTTGGTTAGCAGCCATACCTCTTAACCACTATGCCACCAGGGTTTCCGTCTTCCTTGCAGGCATGTGGATATTATTGTATCACTGACAGCATTGTACTTCAGGCCAGATCTTGAAATGTTCTTTTTGATGATGAATGCAATGCCATTCCTCTTCAAGTTGTCATTCCCGGCATAGTAGACCATATGACTGTCTGATTCAAAATGGCCAATAACAGTTCATTTCAGCTCACTAGCCTAGTATACCACCAGCTGCCACTACTGGTCCATAAAAGGCATTCAACAAAGCTTCAGTAAATAACTAAATGAAATGAATGAACACAGGAGTGAAATCTGTAGTTTGACCATGAGCAGACCCAAATAGAATGAGCATTGCTCTGCAATGTCAATTAGATTAGGACAAAACACCATATTTGCTCACCCATTCAACAAATATTTATTCAGGGCCAACTATAGTTTACCAGCTATTTACAAGGAATTATAAGCACAATGATGACAAACACAAAGTCCCAAATGCATGGCACTTACTTTCTAGTGGCTGATTATTTAGGACTTGGTGATGTGGAACAAACAGCTAGCACAGATATAGAGAAATCCAAGTCCTAGCACCTTGTCAATAGTCTCTTCTGAGAAGTATAAATGGATACAAAAGACTAATTTGGTTTTAAAGAATATGTCACTGGCCCTTCCTGAAAGCGGGTCTCTGTCCACTGAACAACAAAGCGCGTGTGCATGCGCGCGCACACACACACACACAGAGTTGTCTGCAACTATCAGAAGCCACCCTGGAAAGTGCCAGGGCCAGGTGTACATAAAGGTTCCTTACATCATTCTACTGAAGGAGCCCCGGTGGCATAGAGGTTAAGCGCATCGCTAACCAAAAGGTCGGCAGTTTGAACCCAAGAGCCACCCCTCAAAAGAAAGAAGTGGCAGTCTGTTCCTGTAAAAGATTACAGCCTAGGAAACTCTATGGGGTAGTTCTATTCTATCCTATAGGGTCACTATGAGTTGGAATCAACTTGATGGCAACGGGTTTGGTTTTTCGATACTGTTATTTCTACTCTGAGTTTGAAAGTTTTCACAATAAAAAGTTAAAGATATTATCTTTGAAACTACACTGCTACTTATAGGCACTCCTATCATAATAATAAGAACGACAATAATAATAATAACAACAATAATAATGTTAATCAAGTGAATATTACATGACAGGCACTATTCTAACCACTTCATGTGCTATTTAATCCTTGCAACAACCCTATGGGGCAGGTCTGCTTGTTATTCTAATTTTACAGAGGAGGAATCAAAACCACTGAGAGGTTTAGTAACTCATTCCAGGAAGAGGCAAAGTTGGAACTTGAACCTCCCTGTCTGGGCTGACTCCTAATCACAGTACTCCTAAAACATGCTTTTAAAGCTTCCTGGAAATGAGATTCTTGGTGATGATTTGGCTGCAATTCAACATTTCTTATCCAATACACTATGATGAGGATTTCAGGAAGTATATGTAAAGTATATATGAAACAATAAGTAGCACTCAACATCTTAAAAAGTCTGTAATACTGTCTCTGTTTCCCTTTCCCTCCCCTTTACTTTTCCTAGATGAGGATACTTAAGGCTTGAAGTTTTTCTTCAGTTCTTTCAGCTTGAGAAATGCTGAGCCTATTCTTCCCGTTTGGTTTTCTGACTTCTGGTCTTTGCATATGTTATTATATAATACCTCACTTTGTCTTCTTGAGCTACCTTTTGAAATCTTCTGTTCACCTCTCTTACTTCATCATTTCTTTCATTTGCTTTAGCTATTTGATGTTCAAGAGCAAGTTTTAGAGTCTCTTTGACATCCATTTTGATCTTTTGTTTCTTTCCTGTCTTTTTAATGACCTCTCGCTTTCTTCATGTATGATGTCCCTGATGTCATTCCACAACTCATCTGGTCTTCAGACACACTCTGGGAAAAGATAACATATAAACCCAAGTCTGAAAATCCCAGACACTTCATTCAGCCCAGGCAACCAAGCAGCATCTAAATACTGTCTGGTCATTACAAACCATGGATTCTCTACCAGCTCAAGAGTTGTCACATAGTCTTATCTTTCAATCTAAATGATGGACATCCCATACTCTAGGCCTCAGAGAATCACAACAAGGTTTTGACCCAGTTGTGTTTCATTAGTCAAAGAGTATCTTCGTTAGCTTCTGGAGATTCATACTGTTTGTTTCCACAGTCTTCCAGAGTCTGCTGCAAAAGATCTTTTTAAAGTGTTCAAACCAAAGATGTCGCTTTGAAGATTAAGGGGCGCCTGACCCAAGTCATGGTATTTTCGATAGCCTCATATGCGTGTGAAAGCTGGACAATGAATAAGGAAGACTGAAGGATTGATGCCTTTGAGTTATGGTGTTGGTGAAGAATGTTGAACATACCATGGGCTGTCAAAAGAAGGAACAAGTCTGTCTTCGAAAAAGTACAGCCAGAATGCTCCTTAGAAGAAAGAATGGCAAGACTTCTTACATACTTTGGACAAGTAATCAGGAGGGACTAGTCCCTGGAGAAGGACATCATGCTGTGCAGAGGATCAGTGAAAAAGAGGGAGACCCTCAGTGAGACAGATTGACACAGTGGGTACAACAATGGGCTCAAACACAGCAACAATTGTGAGGATGGTACAGGACCGGGCAGTGTCTCATTCTATTGTACACAGGGTTGCTATGAGTTGGAACCGACTCGACAGCACGTAACAACAACAGGGATTTAAGACAGAGATCTCTCATTTTTAAGGAACTAAGATCATCACTTTGGATGTTTAGATGTTTTAATTCTACATACGTATACAGCTTCATGAATTTTTACTGGAATGGATAAAAAGACTTGCTGAGATATGTATGAAGATATTAAAACTTATCTAACTGCAATTTAGCTGATTAAAAAAATTAAATGTCATTAGTGATTCTCATTTGTATATGATTTTAATTCTAATTCTGTTACAAGTAAAAGCTATAATGTTGGCAGTATAAAGGCACTAATTTAGGCAACAGTGATTCTATAAATCTGATTCAAGATGACAAGAGTGGAAAAAGAGACTGTCAGAAAAACAACGTCCAGTTGTGGAATACAGTAGAAAATATACAAGGAAAACAGAATCATTTCAAGAGAGAGCGATGTCAAAGCCACTGAAAGAAATCAGCTAAGACAGGAAGACCATGGGAAAGGAACTTCTTAAAAGATTTCTTTGTAGGGAAACCAGTAAAGTAAACAACCAACCTGGCAAACCATGAGGTTTCAAAATACCATTTCCAATCTGGCTCTTTGAAGAGCCCAGGCAAAAAAGACTGCTTTTCCCAACAATTAAGCGGGCCAGACTAGTAGTGCCTGCAGAGCCTGGCCATGGAATGAGCCTGGCCTTGAAAGGTCAGGATAAGTCCTAGGACTCACGGGAGGATCTGAAATGTACCCATGTGTAACATCTGACACCCCTTTCCTTAAGTGGTTGGCCAAGAGTGATCATCTGATGACTCATAAAAAGAGAAGGAGTTTAGAAAAAGAGAGTGGTGCCAAGCTGGGAACACAGGGAAGCAGCCCACTGAGGAAATTCCCTCTGAGGTCCACAGGTGATAGACAGAAGAGACCAGCAGTATTCATGAGAATAAGGTCCTAGCCTGGCTGTCTTCTTGCTTCATAGCCTTCCAATCTGATCTCTAGGCTTATGGCCTCCAAGCCTACATCTATAGCTCTCTTTCAACACCAGACTTATTTATCCAACTGCCTGTTGGATGTCTCCACTTGATTGTCCCACAAGTACCTCAAAATCCAGGCAGTCTAAGTCTGAACCCATGACCTTCTCCCCCAAACATCTTCCTCCTCCATTGTTCTCTAATCAGGGAATGGTACCACCGCCACCCATCCAGCTGCTTCAGCCGGTTCCCAAGGCATCATCTTCAAATCCTCCCTCTCCTTCATCCCCCCACACACAACAAACCTCTTGATTCTACTTCCCAAATACTTCTTGAACCCATCCACTTCTCTCCATGACAATAGTCTAAGCTGTTGGAGAGAAAAGCTTCTTGCCTTATCCTAATGTCTCCTTCCATGTAAAGGGAGTTCAACTGGTGTGATATCCCTGGACATTCTCTGCCCCTGTATTCACTTTCCCCTGGAAAAGTAAGATGACAACCAATAGTGAATTTGGGAAAAATAAACTGGGCATGTTCCTCTCAGCTCTTCTCCTTCCTCCTCATGGGAGCTGGCTTTCTCTGCTGTTCCTCAAGGGGTAGGCCCTTCCATCTCACATGGGCCTGCCCTAGTCAGAACTGCTGAGACCTTATGGGTGAGTCTGTCTAACCATGGGGATCAGCTGGCAGGCCCATCTGGCTCTCATACGAACCTATATTCTCTAACTTTTCTTTCATCAATAATAATATTGCAATATATCATACAGACAGAAAGATGTACATATCATACATACATAAGTGAACAACCTGAGGAATTTTTACGAAATGAAATAAGGCCTACGTGGAGGGAAAAACCATGTTCATGGGTTATACAGTATCAATTCTCCCCAAACCTATCTACAGAATCAATATAATCTGAATCAAAATTTCAGGTTGTTTTGCATGTGGGAATTTACAAGTTGATTCTGAAATGTATATGGAAATACAAGGGGCCAAGAATAGCCCACACAATCTTCAAGAAAAGGAATAAAAATGGAGGACATACACTGCCAGTTATCAAGACTTATTAGAAAGTTACAGTAATTCAGACGGCATAGTAGGGGCACAAGGGCAAACAGACCTACAGAACAGAATCCAGAAACAGACCCACACATATACAGCCACATAACTTAACACAAAGGTGACAGGGTTGTGCGATGCAGAAAGGATGATCTCTCTGATAAACAGTGCTGAGTCAAATGGATATCCATACTGAAAAACATGAGTAAAAAGGATATTTTGATTATTAATATGCTGACTCATTTTATTAACTGGCTTAGAGCCTATAAGCGGGTTGGAGGGGTGGGGAGTGTTATTTATCATGAGAGCTGATGGAAGTTCCTGTTGCTTCTCTCCTGAATTTTAGTTTCCTTGTCTTGTGTAATCCACTCCTCACGTTGCAACTGGAATAATCTTTCTAAACTACCTATATGATCGTGTCACTCTTGCTTTAAACTCTTTGATAGCTTCCCATTGCCTTCAAGGTCAAGTCCAAACTCCTTAACAAGGCCCTTCATGATATGGGCCCTGCTTCTATCTCTGTTTTCATCTTTCCCCATTTTTCGCTGGAGCCTCTACACACTATCTGTGCTCTTTCTCCCTTCTAGGCATTTATACATACTGCTCTTCCCACCTTGATAACTCTATGCTTCTTCGCTTGATGACTACCTACTGGACTCACGGTTCTCAGCCTACACATCACTTCCTGTAGGCCTAAAAACATCACTTCCTATAGGCCTAAACATTACTTCTTGTAGGAAGTGGATATACATGCATGTGTGCACACACATATTCTCTGGATTCCCTAACAACACACCATTTCTGGCCATACCCAAGGGCTCCTACTGCACAGCACTGTGTTCTCTGCCTGATCATGGCATTTCCCAAGCTGTATCATTATTGCTTGCTTACTTTTCTGCAGTGCCCTGAGGACAGTGACTTGGTCTTGTGTACCACTGTATCCTTTGGGCCAAACATATAAAAAAAACCCAACCCACTGCTGTCCAGTCGATTCCGACTCGTGGCAACCTCATGAGTTATAGAGTGGAACTGTGCTCCATAGGGTTTTCTTGGCTGCAATCTTTATGGAAGCTGATCTACAGGCCTTTTCTCTGCAACAACACTGGGTGGTTTTGAATCGCCAACCTTTAGGTTAGTAGTCAAGTGCAAACTGTTAGCGCCATCCAGGGACCTTTTGTTGTCAGTGATACTGCTGTCAACAAGTACTGGTTGAAATAAGTTAAACTGACAATGTACAAAGTATTTTCAGCTACAAATCATTTAATTTAAAAAAGAAAGTCTTGTGAGGTAGGATAGGTATAAAGAATATACCCATTTTATAGATGGTCCAATGGAAGCTAATTAACTTTGTCAAGATGAATCAGCTAGGATAATAGTACCATGCCCCTCTAATCTTATGATATTTAATTTGGTTCATCTTTAGCCACACCGTATTTTCCATTATTTTGGTACATACAGCACATACTTACCTCTGAACTTGGTTTAAATGGTACATTTTTTTCCAAGATTATTTTTGCTTCTTTAACCTTTTATCAAGGAAGATTTCTAATACACATAAAAATAGAGTGTAATGAATCCCCATGTATGCATCCCCCAGTTTCAATAATTATCAACTCATAACCAATCCTGTTTCTTCCACATCTCCACCTACTTTTCTACCTTCCAGAATAAATGGGAGCAAATCCCAGACATTACATCATTTCTTCTGTAAATATTTCAGTTAAATAGTGCATTAAAAAATTCGTTACAGGTTTATCCACTGGTTAGTATTAGATGCCTAAACAGGGTCCTTTCTTACAGCTCAATTAAGAAAACACCTACACTTGCAATGTCTTTATTCAGGGTGGGGGAGTGTGAGACACTATCCCTCCCGGTGTAAAATCTAATCAGCATTCAGTCATGCTGGGCAGGGTGATATGGATTAAAGCGCAGGTAAAACACACATCAAACTATCTTCTGACTCCAAAAAGTAGATCTCAATACTTCACAAACTTCAATGGAAAGTATAACATGATGCTTGCAGTTGTTAATAACTGTCAAATGCCCCTTCCCCTCATCCCAAGTTATCAAACCAGCTGGGTACGGAAGCCAAGTGTCACAGCCTGAGAAGAAGGCCTGACTGTGCCTAGCCTAATAAATGCCATCACAATGCCGTCCAATTTGTGCTTCCGCAACATAAAACCAGTAAGATCAGTCCTCAGAGGAAATGTCCTTCTTTAATCATAAATCACAGACACAAAACCATCTCAAAAGTGATGAGAAACAGATTGTACACTGATGAAACAATAGCACACTCACCAGCTCTGTGCCAGGTTGTACAATAACATAACGGATCCATAAATCTACTCAACTATCCGTGGTGCCAACAACAGGGGGTGTAGAAAGTTTCAAGTCCTCTTATATGCTGTAAAAGTTGTCCGTAGCCAGTAAAGCAGGCTGGGAAGGTTACTGTTTCCCCCAGAGCCTTCACAATGAGGAGCGTGTTAGGGAGCTGCCAGCACACAGTTTCGTTAGGCAAACAAATCAGGAACCAGGATGCACACATGCACCCACGCACATAGGTATATTTACTTTTATAAAGTCAAAATTTCATGTCACCGAGAGCAACGTAATAAATCTTTTCTTTGTTTCACAAAGAAACAGTGAATTATGCTGCTGTTGTTAGCTTCCATCAAGTCAGACCGTGACTCAAGGCAACCCCATGTGTAACAGAATGAAACACTGCGTGATCCTACGCCATCCCCATGATCAGTTGCAGATTGGTCTGTAGGGATCCACAGGGTTTTCACTGGCTGATTTTTGGGAGTAGGCCGTTCTTCCTAGTCCGTCTTAGTCTGGAAGCTCCAGTGAAATCTGTTCAGCATCATAAGAGACGCCTCTACTGACAGGCTGGTGGTGGCTGTGTATTGGCCAGGAATTGAACCCAGGTCCCCCCAAAAAAAAAAAAAATTTTTTTTTCTCTTGCATGGAAGGTGAGAATTCTACCACATGCACTCATTCATTCTCAATTATATAACTGTTTAATTGTCCAACCCAGTGTCCTCATTTTATTGATGTCTTTTTTTTATAATCTTTAAAATGCTACGTTAGTGTAGCTTTTAGTATTATGCATTCAACAAATATTTATTGAGCACCTATTACACGCCATGCACTTGAACTGTTCTGAGCACACAGTGTAGTTCAGTGAATGAAATAAATAATAAACACATTTAAAAAAATAAATGTTAGGTAAGAAAGTGAAACATGCTATGGAAAACAAAAAATATCAGGGGCATGGGGAAAAGGGAGCAGGTTTTAGAATTTGTAGGTCAAGGCATGCCTTGTTAAGAAGGTGAGATCTGAGCAAAGCCTTCAAGGAGGAGAGGGAGACAGCCAGGTGAGGCTACAGAAGCAGAGTGGCCCAGGCAGAGGAGACTGCTGGAGCGAAGGTCCTCAAGTGGGAACGTGCCTGGCGTTTTTAATGGAGCCGGAAAGGGGTAAGCGAGGGGCAAGTGGTGGAGCCAAAGTCAGAGGTAACAGGGGTCAGGTCACCTAGGCCACAGAGGCCATGGTGAGGGCTTTCGCTTTTGTTTTGAACATAGTGGGAAGCCTTTGCAGGGGCGTGAGCTGCCGAGTGGCAGGGTCTGACATCGATCTGCAAAGGCTCACTCTGGCTATGCTGTAGAGATGAGACTGTTGGGGAGGGGAGAGCAGGAAGACCTATCCAGAGGCCACTGCAGAGATGGTGAGAGACCCTGGGAGGTGATGAGATGTGGTTGGGCTCTGGGCCTACAAGGAGGCAGAGCTGACAGGGTTTCCTGATGGATGGGACATGGGATGTGAGAGAAGGAGAGGAGTCAGGGACAACTCCAAGGTTTTTGTCGTGAGCAATGGGAAGGATGGCACTGCCTCCTGCTGGGAGGGGGAGGCTGTGGGTGGAGCAGTTTGAGGGGGATGATGAGGTGCTCAGGTTTAGACAAGCTGATATGGTTTTAAGATCTCCAAGTGGAGATACTGAAGTAGGCAGTTGGACATATGGCTCTGGGGTTAGGGGAGAAATGTGCTGAGATACAAACTTAGAAGTATTATATTTGATGCTGATATCGTTCATAACAATCCAATTTATTATTACCAGTTCAAACAAATACTAACGGCAATAATAAGCAATAACACAATGTCCTCCTACACAGAGAGGAACAAGACAAAGAATCATAAAACAAATGAAAAGAATTAACTGTTTGCTGACTAAGTCAGTGGTCATGTTCATTTCAACTACTTGAATAGAACAAAGAAAAACTGCACCCACTGTTCCTTCCCAAGATAGGGACTTGCTCCTCTGTCAATATTTACAGGAATCTGGATTTGACCATGTGAAACAGACATGAGCTCCCAAACCGGGATACTGACTAAATAGTTTTTAGATGTAGAGAAACAACGTGTATGGATTACTAGAGGAAACAATGCTGGCTCAAAGAAGCTTCAACAAAAGAACTTCAACAAAACAGTCTTTAATTTCTAAGTATCTACTCTTTCTGCCTTTTTCATGTCTAAGGGTAATAAGTATCCAAAAAGTTTCCTTTTCAGATTCCATTTTTAAGGCCTGATGACACTGGAGAAGGTTGCTGGGGGGTGGAAGTTCTACAGCTGAGGAAGTTGATGCAACCTTTAAAATTTCATCTCACTGAAAATGGGAAAACATTTCAAAGCCACCAATAAACCTGCCTGAGCCATGGTGCCAATGCCCCATCTCCCAAGCCTGCTGGCAAAGACAACAAAGCAAAAAATTCAGTACTAAATCGAATTAACCACCATTCCATGAGCACAGCATGAGTGCTGCTTATTACTACCTGGAAAAATTCTACAGTGTTTATCAAATCCTAAGCATGGGTAGGATGCTCAGAAGTGTGCCACAGCAAACGTCACCAGCAGCCACAAGCGTGGATGGCTCTGGGTGTGTCGCCATGGCAACCGTGTACTCAGCAGCAACATGCTGCCTGCCTCTCACCAACCCAGAACCAGGGAACCAGGGCCAAAGAAAACCGCCTGCTTTCTGATGGGAACAGCCCAGGGGGTCACAGCGGAGTCCGGCTCTACCCCTCGCAAACATGGGAGGCTTCCTTTCAGCAGTCTGAAATCATCTCCCCCTGACTCCTAGAGAAAAAGATGCCCAGTTTCTCTGCTGTGGAACCAGTCAATGCACCCAAGTTCAAGGCACTGGAGAAACGTATGAGGAGAGACTGTGGGTGTTTGAAAGGTGTCAGGGTCAAAGTAACCGATTCTGTTTGGCTGTGGCCAGACAGGAGGGGCTCTGCTGGGGAGGTAATGGAGAAGTGTCGCTCCATTGGAAAAGTCATCCTGAAAAATGCTCCATAAATGGGAGATCAGTAAGAAGGGAAGCAGCCAACCAGAGCATGAGCTTTTGGAGGGAAGCTGTTGGCACAGAGGGAGAGAGATGCGATGGGGAGAAGGCAAAGTCCCCAAGGAGGCACCGAAAGCCTCGGACTCCAAATCCCACAACATACATTTTTTGGGTATTCCACATTATGATGAAATAAAACAAACTGTCAAACATACCTTTTCCACTGGTAGAAAGTCATTTTCTACTTCAATTGACCTTGGCCTTAATTTTATTGGCTTGTCTTTGAAAATATCTCCAAAGCCCACTCCCTTAACTTTCTTTGGCTGGATCGCTGCAGTTGCGACGGTTCCATTGGCGCCTTCGGACTTGGTACTGCTCGAGTCACCGCCATCACTCTCGGAGCCTGTGGTTTCCCGTAAGCCTGCCAAGAGTAGAGGGCGGGGAGAGAAAGCTCTCAGAAATTAGCCATACGCCTGAAGAAGAACTGCCCGGCCAGCCAGGAGCCACTTCTCAACGTGTTGCTGGATACAGAATCTTTTGCACTGGGGCTTTGTATTCAGTCTGAGTGGCTCTGAGTTTTGTTTGATCTTCCCACCCCCGGCCTTTACTTTTAAGAAGGGAATAAAAACAACTTTTCAGAAAATCTGATTTCAAAGTAGACTTCCTTGTACACATGGAATTTCACCTCTCTTCAGCTGGCGTCTTGTTCTGATCCAAATTTGTTTTGCTGCAGTCTGTGCGTTAACAACCCTTCACCACTGCCACCCCCACCGCCTCCTGCACCGCCCCTCCTCGTCTCCCGGCCCAAGGCAGTACCACATACTGTACCTCCAATCTCTATGACTCATGTCAATTAGCAATTAGCAATGAAAGTAACATTTCCTAAAGGGAAACTGTAAAGCTAAAAGCCATTTAAACAAATTAGCAATTAAAGAAACCACATAAAATAATGACTGCCAAAGAATTAAATCTCTTTGGAAGCTTCACAAGGAATAAATGCATGCAGACATGTTTCTCTAGGAAAGCACTAAACCAAGCTTGACATTAAGATGGTTCGCTAGCAAGATGATCTTATTTGTTAAACAGGGAAAGGAAGCCAGAGGCCAGAACCCCCTCCCAGCTCTCGTGCCTTCTTAACACCATCATTTACCCCAAAACTGAATCCCTTTCCAAAAGAAGAACACTGGGGACATGATACCCTTCCTTGGACCTCTTGTGACCTGTGTTGAAAGTCATCAAAGAGCAAACAGCAATACAAGAGGACACTTACCTCCCCAGATTCTTTTTTCCCCAGGCTTTGCCCACAATCATGCTCCTAAAAGGAAGAGCCTATTGGGGTTCAGTTCATCTCTGAGTGTACATTTTTACTTGGACGGTCAGTGCATGGGTTATGCCATCAAAGGGCAAGACTCAAAGGATAGTTTATGGGATACTAAATTCTGTCATTTTTTTTTACTAAAAGCTTCCAGACATGCAGGATGGCTCCTGAGCATTTCCTGCACCTCTCCAGAAGCTAACGATGCCTTTGGGATGCACAGCACACCATTAAATTTTGTTCTCTATTAGCCAATAGTGCATTAGTCTCCCATAGGTGAGGTGGCCTCCTAGTACATGAGAATGACACACCAAGTAACCGCTCACATAAAATGTTGAAATCATTCAAATAAGGAAGTCTCAGTGCAGGAAGAAACTGTTAAATGAAAACAGACAAAATATAGAAAGGTCATTATAAATTGCTAGTAACTTTCAACAACCAAATCCTTCAAACAATGGTTTTGTCTGTTGTTGCTGCTGTTTTCGATAAAATGATATTTACAAGCCAAATGGTGGGGAGGGGAAAGATCCCGGGTGCACATTTTAATTAACTCAAGAATAGCATCGTAAGGGCAGAGGGCAGAACACAACCACTGGCCCAGCTGTAATCTGCAGGACTGGCTTTGAGTGTGCAAACACGGAGAGTCCCCTGGATTCGTTATCCACTTGTGTGCTTATTTGTTCATTGTTTTTGGAAATATCCCTGCTGGAGATGTAATTGTGGAGTCTAAATATTGTGTCATTTCCCCTTTAACATGTTCTCATTTTGCCGTATGGATTCTTTCTATGTGATAAATGGCTTGCATATTCTTTTCTGGTTTGGAAAGAACCGTTTGAGAGTGGAACAAGGAAATGGTTAGTGGAAAGAAACCATCGCTGCCCCCCTCCCTCCCCACCACCACCAGAAGGCAGCAGGGCAAATGGATTAGCAGGGCAGGTCGGCTTCAGTTCTCCAAGAGAGGAATTTGAAAGGTTCTTCTATTAGTCCTCATTAGCCAGAACGATAATATTTTCAATCACTGCCATCCTAATTTTCACCGAGCTTCTGTTTTTAGGTATTTGCTGCCTTCTGGGCTCCAGTTAATAACTTCAGCTGAATCACTGTGAGAAGTACTCTTTATGTCACACAGGGAGAGAGTGCACGGTCATTCAACCGCACAAACCTGACCTTGGAAGGAAACACACAGCAGATCTTTCTTCCAGAAATTCTGGCGGCCTGCTTAGATCACTTTTACGTACATAAATTAAGGGTCTGACTGTGTGGCTTGGGGAAATAACTCCAAACCTAGTGCCTTCTCTTCAGAATGAGAGAACAGTGCCTTTTCATTTTCATGTCTCTTTGGTGCTGCATCTGTTAGCTGCTGGTGCCCATCACAGAGACTATCCCATAGAACGTCCCCATGTCATGCTCAGGATGCCAGATGACGCTCCCATGCAGTGCAATGCAGAGTGTGGTCCGTAGAGTGGGGCCAGACCACAAAGGGTTTGTTATGGGGACACAGCAAGGTAAGTGCAGACAGTGTGCATGTTTAGAAACATTTACAGCAATGTGCACTAGAGGAACTTCTAGACGTGCGGCCAGTGACTTGTCTAGGGGAACGGGGCACGGTCTAGGTGCCGTCAAACTCGCGCATGAGGCGCAGGCAGCGCGCGGCCTGTATAGCAGTCTTGCATAGAAGGACCATGTCTCTGTTCACGGTGGGATGGAAATAAAAAAGAAGCTTCACCACAGACAGTTTGAGAAGCACGGCTCTGATGTTCCTGCTGGAAAATTCTTTCGTCATGTATATATCTATACACTAAGGTGGACGTTTTTCTTTCAAGGTGAAAAATGAACAAAGCCTCCTCGAATTTGCTATCGCCAGTTGTACAAATGTCCACTTTTGTGTAATTTACCTTACTACTTCAGCACTGACCAGTTTGGATGTGGGAGCCACTTTTACTTATTTATCTGTAACTTAGCAGGAACTGTTCTAAGGGCTTCATGAGATTAACTCATTCATCTCATTCATCTCTTTCCCCCCAACATTTGGCAGATTTCTTTCATAACAGGAAAGGCTACACACTGGTCCTGCCAAAAGAATTCTGCCGTGTGGTGATTGGTGGGATGAGCAAAGCAAAACACCATCACTGGCATGGACTTCCATGCCAAGTTCTTATTTCTATAAACCACGCAATGAATAAATGGTTTATCGGTTTCCAATGACCCAATTAGAAAAGGCAATAACCATAAGAGGTTGGCATCTCCACAGGAAGTCATCTTACACCTCCCAAGAAGCTCAAAAATACTGGTACAAATGCATATGCCATGGCAAATGCTACTGTTCCCTTCTCTGCACACATGGTTCATGCACGCATATCACATACATGACAGAGCCACAAAGCAAACAAGAAGCACCAAGGGCTGGTGGTGAGAATGCTCTTGTAGCAACACCAAGGAGATGGCACTTATCTCAGGCAAATAAGGACATGTCCTTGGGTCAGAAGTTCACACAGACACTTGGCATAAGCATGAGCAGCTCAGGAAAGCACAGCTGCATCAAAAAACACAAGTATCCAGAGCTTATCTTTACAATTGCCTCCTGCCGTTAAAGTCACTCACTGTAATAGCGTCTGTGGCCCTCCGTCTTTCCCGGTGCAGCTCGGTACAGAATTGTCCCTTCAAAGGTAGTCTTTCCTGACAGTGAATGAGAGAAGAGAAGGGGAGAAAAAAACAAGAGAGGGGAAAGGGGGAGCAAATGATGGTAAAAGAAGGAAGAGGAAGAGTCTTTAACTGAACTTGCCTTCAATGAATCCGCTGCAAGAGCTTCATCCGCAAAATTAATTAGAGACCATTAGGCAGGAGTTAAGAATGTTAAAGAATGAGCCCAAAGTCCTCATGCAACAGTGATGGCACTGAGCACCCAGAATTAAGACTTGCCTCTGCAAATGCTGGCATATCAGATTATGCCCCATTTAAACCTGAGCCATTTTTGAGATCATAACTCAAGAACAGGAAAACCTCAATTAACCAGAGACAATCCAATTGATCAGATTCCTTAATTAACTCAATTATACAGTGCAATCTTCTCTTTGGGGAATATGGTCCAAGCTTAATACTTAGGTCCATTATCCTTTATCTTCTACCCTAGAGCTCTATGTGATTAAAAACTGGTATCCATGACTCTAAGATTCTAAGTAAGATATGGAATTAATCTTTAAAAAATTCTATCATCCTCAGTACCTTTAAGCAAGAACATATATTAATATATTAAAAAAAATTAGAGGGAGGTTTTCAACAAGGAAGTTTGAAACCAACAATGGCATCTATATCAACGTAAAGGGTTTTCTGCTTAGCACCGAGGAAACCAGAAAACCCTATGTCTTGAAACAACTTAATTGAGGTTTTGCCCTATTGGTCATGAGACTGCACTTAAGCATGAGGACACAGGGCTCATCCAGTGCAAAATGTCAACTTATTTTTATTTTAAGTAGAGGTTATCAACAGCATAATACTGGACACACAGCTAAAGCCCAAATATCTCTGGCACCATGCACAAGTGCACAGAAAGTTCACATACCACTTTGGTTTGAATGTCCCTCGCACACACCCCCACACACAGCGCTAGAGAGTACCACTGGTGGATAAAAGGAAATGCACTGCTCTAAGTTAGCCAAGGTATCAGTTCTATCATGGCTTATGATTTAAGTGTCAAACTGGAGGCCAGTCATAGGGCTTCATAATAAGTCTGAGGGATGAAAAAGTAGACCATGTTTACAGAGAGGCTGAGGGCAGAACCGAGAGAAGGAAGAGCAACTTATCTGCTTCCTAGAAACACTCCATTCGAAAGAGGAAAGCCCAATAGGAACCATAGTGTCAGCTTCTGGGTCCAGTCACTTTTAATACACAAGGGGGATTATGAATAACCAGAGGGACAACTTAGGTGGAATCAGTTATTTCCAACTTCTATGTCCTACAGGCAGGGATACCCCTTGTTTTGATGATAAATGTACTCTGCCCAATTAAAGCAAAAACTTAAGATGTTCAAACCACTGACTAAAAAAGAATAATCTAGACTAATAGCCAAGTGTTTCAAATGTTCTTATTAGACTTGCAGCTCTTAAGAACTTTGAGAACAAAAGCAGAGCACGTGACAGTGGCTACTTTTTATTGGGGCAAATTTTTATTCTGCTTAACCTAAGCCTTTAAGTTAACTAAGTCAATGATGCCCCCCACAAGGAACACAGCTGTTTTGCAAGCTAGGCCATCCAAAACCATATAGCAGCAGCCCTCTCAGTGTTAGAAAAAAGTAAGGGTAAACCAAAAAAACCCAGTGCCGTCGAGTTGATTCCGACTCATAAAGTAAGGGTAGGCGAAAAAAAAAAATCACTGTTTCAATAATGCTCCCCCTAAGTGTAACGTAACTTCCATGTGCTCTTCTTCAGGAACAAGCCTGAGAATGGCTGAGGTAGACCATGGCCCTGATGACTCTGAACAGTCAATACTTTTGGCAAAGTCTGACTGTCCACTGGTAGAGCAAGGTGATTGGGGCCTGGGCCGGGGGAGGCGGGGGTGGAGATACACAGGCTTTCTACTGGAAGAGCAAAAGATAAAAGTTCATGGGTATGAGTTAGGCTTACTTTATTTGGGGGAAATACTCTATTGCCACTAGTAAATATTAGTGCTTGAAAGCTGCAAACACAATAAAAGAGAAGAATTAAAAAATGTGAACACAAATTCATATGGTTATGCTAGCATCTAATTTTGCCTGAAATTCTGTTTAATCAATTTGCTAGTTGCTCTTCATTGCTAACAGAACATTCATGAACAAAACAAATATCACCTACTATTAAAAAGAAAATAAAAGTATAGTGATGCCTCAGAGTGGGGGTTTGCCAGCCCAGCTGTAGTTTCTGTAGGAGGGGGGTACTGATTAGTCAAGTTTCTTACATGTAATGAGACAAGATTTCTGCATCATGGGAGTTGTTTTCCACAGAAGTTTTAAAAGATCACCTCTATCTTCGTGTTAGCCTGACAAATCACTAAAGTATCAGAACCTAAACTTTTAAAATAAGGAACTAGAAAAGTAAGAACCTCAGTTCAAACTGGAACCTCATGGTTATTCAAGGTTATAGAAAGAAAATACAAAACTTCTCCCTCTCAAGATTATGGGAAATAACCAAAAATGTTCCTGTAGTTACAGGATAAAAAAAAAAATAATAACAGGAATACTTTTTCTAGTTTTACAAAAATGATTTTAGAACCCAAGAAATAAAATAATACAAAAGATTTGTAAAACAGAAAAAACGCATTTATATCTTAAGGGTGAAGCAAAACATGTACGAAACTGAAATTGGACAATAGTCATATCTGGGTTGCTTTGCCATCAAGTCCCAATAAATCTTATTATAGAGTCACGATATTCTGTGATTGTAACACTTATCTGTTTCACATTATTTAGTCAATGCTAACATGTGAAAAATTGTAACTGAGAAGGAATTAATTAGTCATGATCTGTGACAAGAAGAGTAAACAGGCTAAACTGTATTCTGGTTTGAAATTTGTCAGGTGCTCTGTGCAAAGGTGCACTACCCACAGTAATGGAGCCAACACCACAGTGTGCGTGGAAGGCCTACAGATTAATTTTGGCCTCATTACTCACAGACGAGGCCACACCCAGGAGTTAATCCCACCAGGCTTTAGAGTTCTTATCTGACACCGGGCTAGATGAACTCTAAATTCCTCTCTACCCCTAACCTAGTAAGATTCTGCCTTCACTATTAATACAAACAACTTGGGTGTTTTGTTTTTTAAAAACCTAATTTACTCAACACTTTTTTCCACTTTTTTTTTTTCCACTAGTGATCTGTGTACATGGTAGGCCATGTCATTCTTTTGAGAAAATTCCTTGTGGACACCATTTTGCAACCCCTAATGAATGAATGAAGATATCTGGGTGCAAATCATCAGCGGTCACCTACATCCAAAAAGAGAGACAGCCAGACATTATGTGCCTCCATCTACGAATCAGTCTTAAGGGGGATATATATATCTCAAATCTGAATCCGATCAAGCCCCTAAATCTAATGATCAATTTCTAGAAATACAGGTCAAATGACACTGCAGAGATGAAACCAGCAAAGGCAGATGGTGGGAAACTAATAGACAAATGACCTCAGTCTCTTTGGCAAAAAATAGCAAGAAAAAAGGTGATATGGAGGAGGAATCGACAGATTGAAGGACACTTGAGCGTTATCAACCAATCACAATGAGTGCACCTTATTGGGACCCAGATTCAAACTAACAAATTTTTATTAAAAAACATAAGACATTTAAGAAAAAGTGAACACTGACTAAATATTTAATTATATCAAGGAATTACAGGTTTTAGGTTTCTTTTTGGCATGATAATGGTATCTTAAAGTACCCTTTTACTAATAAGTATTGCAATATCTATGGATGAAATCATGAGGTATCCAGGGTTTGCTTCAAAATAATGGAGGGGAGGAATGAATGAGAGTGTAAGTGTCACAAACTGGCCATAGGTTGAAAATTTCTGATGCCAGGTGACAGATACACAAAGGTTCATTATAATACTCTCTACTTCTGTATGTTAGAAACTTTCTATAAAATTTAAACGTTTATTAAAATCTTCAAAAAACCACCTTTAAGGTTTCACGAATTCTTTGAAAGATACAAAGGTAAAGATATTTTCAAATGTAAATATGCTACAAAGAGTTTCTGCTACTACATAATTGAATCTCTTTCTCAGATAAAATGTTTAAACCAAATTAGCAACAGATACAATTACTTGTAACTCTTTTCTTAATATATGAGATTACCCTGAATAAAGATCTAAGAAAGCTAAGGAGATTTTCGTAATACACCACACCATATGTAAAAATGCATCGGGGTAAAAGAAAAGCAAGTTCAAGCAATTTGCACCTGTAATTCAAAGAAAAAAATGCCTCCTCAGAATAATAAATGATCCAGCAAGCAATTACTGAGCATCTACCACGTGCCAAGCAGACTTGGCGCATTTCTTTACAAACATAATGCCACGGTTTCTTCTATCACAGTCCATCAGTTCATAGGACGCAACTGAGTAACTACCTCAAATGCTTTCTGGAAGTAGAAATGTGAAGAGTAAAAATGCCAAATAAACGTAAACAAAGGTGTACGTGTGTATGTGTGTGAGAGGGAGAGGGAGTGAAGCACAAAGAGACATGTACAAGGATTCACTGAACACATGGTTCTCTTCATATGTACCCAAACACACAGATGTCATCCATCTTAAAAAACCTCACCCTAATGTCTACAAGGAAACCCTGGTGGTATAGTGGTTAAGTGCTACAGCTGCTAACTAAAAGGTTGGCAGCTTGAATCCACCAGGCGTTCCTTGGAAACCCTACAGGGCAGTTTGACTCTGTCCTATAGGGTCACTATGAGTCTGAATCAACTTAACAGCAACGGGTTTGGTTTTCTGGAATGTCTAAAAAGAGCCCTGGTGGCGCAATGGTTAACGGCTCAGCTGCTAACCCAAAGGTCAGCAGTTCAAATCCACCAGCCTCTCCTTGTAAACCCTACGGGGCAGTTCTACTCTGCCCTATAGGGTCGCTATAAGTCGGAACCGACTCGAAACAGGTTTGGTTTTCTGAATGTCTGGAAGCATTGAAACTAAGAGAAGTTTCACATGATGTCACTATGATCTCTAAAAATTACCAAAATGGCACAAACATTAGGAGTTGAACTTACTAGAGACCACGTATCAATTAAGCAATCTCTGTGAACAGTGTAATTTATAAAGAGTATTAAATGGCCCAGTCTAACAGAGACCTTGATTAAGTGCATTTTCAGCTCAGACCAACGTAAAAAGCTAAATGCCTTTTATGCATTAATTGCATTTGTCTTTCTCAGTTTTATAACAAAAGCAAATATCCACGTACTATACTTATGCAAGATGTTACCACTGGGAGAAACTGCATGACGGGTACAGGAGACATCCCTGTACATTATTTTTTGCAACTTCCTGTGAATCCATATTATAATTATTTCAAAATGAAACATTTAAAAAGATTAAATCTCATCAAAAGTAGTAAAACCATTCTCTAGGGGTAGGGAATAAGCAGATCCACTCTAAAACCAAAGGGTCCACTTACACAAATATTACCAGTATACATAATTTCTGCATGTGATCTGAGCTGATTATAAAAATTTCCCCATAGTTGCATGCTGAAGCAAATTCAGAATGATAAATGGCTACTGAAAAACCTGTCCAAACACTGATGGATGCTATTTCTCTCTCTTTCTGGGGATTATTTCAATTTATCAAGCTAGAACAAAAACCAAAAAACCAAACCTATTGCCATAGGGTCGGTTCCGACTCAGAGAGACCCTATAGGACAGAATAGGACTGCCCCACAGAGTTTGCAAGGAGCGGCTGGTGGATTCAAACTGCGGACCTTTTGGTTAGCAGCTGTAGCTCTTAACCACTACGCCACCAGGGTTCAGGGACATTACTACCATATCTGCTCTTCCCTGAAGCCCTTTGTGACCACCGCCACCCTCACATCCCAATGGGACTGGCCTCTCTGCCTTTGTAGCCCACTGTTCCCTCAGACCCTGGGTAGCAGAGCACCTGGAGCACCTTCCTCAACTTCTGTTGACTTGTGCGCCCCTTTTCTGCAATGTGAGCTTACTGAAAGTAGCAACCCTATCTGATCTGTCTCTGCGTATCTTTACTGCTTTGTACAGTACCTTAGTAAAAACAGGGGCTCAATAAACCTTGAATGAAGAATGAACGAAAAGAAGGAGAGAAAGATGGATGGATGGATAGATATAGACAGATGGAGAGATGGATAAGATATGCCCTCTTCCCCTTACCTATACATACAGGAAGATTACAAAAGCCATGTGGTTCTTACCAGAAACATTCATTTTTATTAGGAGACCATGTCTCTCCAAGGACCTCAAAACTCCTCTCAACAACGGACAGATTCCTTGTAACTAAGCTTGGCTGCCCTATGACTATTGGGCTCTCCTGGTCCTGAAATGGGCTTTTATTGAGTAAGTATTGGGGGGGGGCAATCTCTACAAGCAGAAACAGCCCCTTCCGAGCAGGTGAACAAAAGTTAAGTGGCTGTGGATACCACCCTACTCAGCCCTCTACTCCTCCTGCTCCAGGAATTCCAGCACCGTATGCTTTAAGCTGAGGAGACAGGCAAGGTCCAATGTCCATATTATTGAGTTGGAGTGAGAGGAGATAGATTTTTTAATAGTTTCAAAAGTACAGTCATCACTTCTCTGGCCATCCAGTTCTTAAGCGCATAGCTGGGATGGCAGGATACCAAGGGGTCAAAGCTTTCCCCAGGAAGTTATCCAATACCCTCTCCCCAAATCTCCTTCTCTATCAGTAGAAGAATCCCAAAGTAATTTCCAAATGCAGACACACTGCTTCAGTGAACGTGGGCTCGATTAATGTGCAAGCAGCCTCTACTTACTAACTGGTAAGTCCCAAGGATTTGTCACTATTAACAATGAGAACAACCATTTATTGAGGGCCTTCTATGGGCCAGATGGTTTATATACATTACTGTTATTGGAACTTGCAATGCATTCCCCCATGGAAATAATGTTATAATGACCCGATTCGGTCCTCCCTCCAAGAAAGCCCATTCAATCCACAAGGTCTCTGAGGTATAGTATTTTTACTGTCAGACCTAATTACTATGTACAATACTATTTCAGTGCACAAAAGGAGACATCAAGGCAGTTAGAATTCTAATGTGGAATTCTGGAGCTATATGAACTCCCAATAAAGTGGGATCAAGGACACCTTCTCCCCTCATTAACTTGCCTGTGGTAGCAGAGAATTCCCCCGCCTTAGCCAGAGAGGGCAGCAGGAGCTCCAAGACACCTTAATTGTCCCCACATCCCCTGATGTCCTTCCTACCATAGAACCTAGGATGGAATGGGGCTGGGGGCCCCAGGCTTTGGTAGTGCAGGGGATGGGGTGTTCCTGAAGCACTGCCATTTCTACATATGGCTGGTTGCATATTCCAGAGCTGCTGAGACACCAAGTGAAGGAAGTCGGTTGAGCATGTCTCTGGAAATGGCTTTGCCTCCAAATCGAAAATTTATCCAATCATGCTATTGGCCAAATAAAATAGACACAGAATAACGTAAGAACATCACTCAAGTCAGATTTTCCAAGTGGAAAATAAAGGAGTTTGAGAATTATTTTGGCAGACTGAGCCATTTTCTTATTAGAAGCAGAAGTCTTCGACCACAGGTAGTGCTGCACTATGAGGACACAGTCAAGCCTTTTACAACATTCACACCCACAACCTTTGCTCAACACAGCACAAGAGATGCACAGACACCCACAGAGGAAGTCGGGTTAGCGACTGGGAGAACAAAGCTTCCCGGTCCTGACCTTTTGTTCCATGTGCTGGAAAGGGCAGCAGAGAAGCTGGAGGGAGACATTCAGGCCCTGGAGAAAGAAGACCTGAAGTTCGTTCTCACCATCTCAGAATACACATGCTCACCTAGGTGAGGCCTGGACTCTCCGCTGTCTTGTCATACTTCCATGGGAATCACATGTACTCCTCTTAGCCATAGAATTTCTCACTACCAAGGGCTTTATTTATTTATCGGCATGCTATATTCTTCTCCAAGTTCCTCAAGGGATGCGGACAAATACTGACAATCTCATTTGGCTGATTCTAAAAATAATTGCCAACTTACATGGAATGACATTTTAGAAGTCTGTGGAGGCACACCAACCTGGGGCACCCAGGAGACAGTATTAGCATGGCATGAAGGCTGACAATCACCTAACCAGAGAATGTGATCAGTTTGCGGCTTAGCAAACAGTGGGCTAAGGCAGCATAATCAAGAAAACCCTCCTGAGCTTTTGTCACAGCCTCTCAGCACAGGATGTGGAAGATAAGGGAGGCCTCCCCATCCCCTTTCCTGCTCTGAGGGGTGAGATTTCTTACTTGACTTGGAGAGCTGTTCATCCTGGGAAACACCGAGGTCGTCTGACTCTCCTGACAGCTCCTTGATGAAGTTGGAAGGGAACATTCCAGTCTTTCCATTGAGAACACCTTCCCACCATCCTTCCTCTACCTGCACAGATGCAAACAGAAGCAAAGAGATGCAGGGATGTGGTTAGACATGGTGGTTTCCAGTTTTGTTCACCTCTATGTTGCAGAGTACAGAACCCATACAGGGAATGCTGAAGGCCCCAAAACTTAAAAGTTGACAGAGAACGTGGAAAGCAAACCCTGGAGTTTGAGAATCAGGCTAAGGTAGGGGACATTAACCCGGGATCCATAAACTCAAATGGAAAAAGCTTTATTTTCACTAACTTCCAATTGAAATTTAGCATTTCCTTCAATTATGAACACAGGTAACAAACCACAGTAACATTAGGGTACCTGTGACTGCTCACTAAACAAATCACCGATATTTTTGCAGCACATTAGAGAGGTTGTAGGTATCTCAAAATATCATTTACATTTATCACTATTTGAGACACTCATAGTTATTACACCTGCTAGGAGATTCTGGTATTTGATGTATTAATAAAGAAGCACACAGATTACTATATCAAAATTTCCTGTTAAAATGGTTTGATGGTTACTTCAGTATAAACGGTTTCCTTTGTAATCCTATGTGTTTTATTTTATGCATTTAAAAATATTTAAAAACTGAGAGTGGCTTCACCAGACTGTCAAAACTAATTAGCCAGGCTAACAAAAACAGTGAAGAATCCCTGGTTTAAGAAGTCAAGACCTCAATAAGGCAAAAGGACTCCTTGAAGGTTTCCAAAGTGTTCTAGTCGAACCTACCCAGTGGCACCTTGGAAGACAGGCTTGGCAGTCTACTTCTAAAAGGTCACAGTCTTAAAAACCCTATCTATAGAGAAAAAAAAAATTTTTTTTTTATAGAGCAGTTCTACTCTGCACACATGGGGTCACCACGAGTTGAAATGACTCAAGTGCAACTGACAACAAGGCAAAAAACAAATGGGGGCACAGTTATGGATACTTCCGAGACATAACTAAACACCTTGTGGAAGTGGTTTACTGGATTTGAAGGCTTATGAGGGACAACTCGGTCAACTGACAAAACACAGTTCACAAACTTTATGTTCTACATCCTAGTTTGGTAAGTATTGTCTGGGGTCTTAAAAGCTTGTGAGTGGCCATCTAAGATACAACTATTGGTCTCTACTTGTCGGAACAAAAGAGAAAAAAGGAAACCAAAGACTCAAAGATGAAACTATTCTACATCACTAACAGTCTACATAAACCATGTCCTCATCTATCCTGAGACTAAAAGAACTAGATGGTGCCCAGCTATCACTACAGACCATTCTGACCAGGGGACACAACAGACAGTCCTGGATAGGATGGGAGAAAAATGTAGAACAAAATTCAAATTCTTAAAAAAGGCCAGACTTACTGGACTCGTAGAGACTAGAGGAATCCCCAAGACTGTCACCCAAGATACACTTTAAACTTTATACTGAAACCACACCAGGAGGTCACCTTTCAGCTACATAACATATTGGTTGTAAAATAAACAAAATCACCCATGAGTACTGTGCTCCTTTAAAAAAAAATCATCTATATGAGACCAAATGGTCAACATTCACCCTAAAGCAAAGATGAGAAGGTAAGGGGGCGGGGCGGGGAAGCTAGATTAATGGTAACAAAACAATCAGAACGGGAATAATGAAAATGTAGACACATTGTGGAAAATGTAATCCATGTCACTGAACAATATGTACAGAAATTTTAAAACGGGAAACTAATTTGCTGTGTAAACTTTCACCAAAAACACAATAAAATATTATAATAAAAAATAAAATCCATTAATAAGAGGGAACTGGGATTCTGAATTTCAAAAACAAACCAATTAAAGGGCTCGAGATTACCCTGGGATGAACCAAAATGGGGTGCAGGGAAGCAGGGAGGGCAGTGAAATTAAGTCATCTGGGTAGGTAAGTGAAGGTTAGATTGGGGGAGCAGCAAGAATGGACAAGGCAGACGTGGACATGCGGCCCTTTGAGGTATGAGCTGGCCTTAAGTGACCACTTGGCTAGGATGGGAGAGAGAAGGGTAAAAAAAAAATCACCCCTTTATTCACTAATTAAATAAAAATAAAAAACTAGATAGTAGACAAGAATTACCTTAGGTGAAGGGAAGGACAATATACAATACAGGGAAGGTCAGCACAACTGGACTAAACCAAAAGCTAAGAAGTTTCCTGAATACGATCAAACACTTCAAGGGACAGAGTAGCAGGGGCGGGGGGTCTGGGGACATCTAGGGCAATTGGCATAACAAAGGTTATTAAGAAAATGCTCTGCATCTCATTTGCGTGAGTGGTATCTGGGGTCTTAAAAGCTAGCAAGCGGCCATCTGAGATGCATCAATTGGTCCCAACCCACCTGGAGCAAAGGAGAATGAGGAACACCAAAGACACAAGGAAAATATTAGCCCAAGAGACAGAAAGGGCCACATAAACCAGAGATTCCATCAGCCTGAGACCAGAAGAACTAGATTGTGTCCAGCTACCACCAATGACCACCCAGACAGGGAGCACAACAGAGACTCCCTGACGGAGCAGGAGAAAAGAGGGATGCAGAACTCAAATTCACATAAAAAGGCCAGACTTAATGGTCTGACTGAGACTAGGGGAACCCATGAAGACATGGCCTCTGGACTCTCTGTTAACCCAGAACTAAAACCATTCCCAAAGCCAACTCTGCAGACAAAGATTAAACTGGACTATACCACCCACCATAAGATGAAGACAGTGAAGGCCATAGTGATTACATTCATTTATTCTAGGAGTAAAGCACATGGCTTCCCACACTGAATGAATGAATGGATGAACGAATGATAGAGAAATCACTGGGGGAAAATCCTTCACAGGGGCCTATGATTCCCCCCTGCAAAAGGATTTTTCCTTCCTCTGAGAAGATGAAGGGATCAAGGGATTCTGACTATACTGGCTATTCTCAATGAGGTACAGCCCCACCTGGGTCTGTGTGCCCCTCCCAGAGAGGGGCCATGGGGTCATTCAATCCCCCAATACGTAATGAGCACATACTCTGTGGTGGGCACTTCCTGAGGATCTTGGGATAAATTTACTAGTGTACAGAACAGATAAAGACCCCTTCCCTTGAGAAGCTTTTGCAACAAAAAAGATGGACATACGAGAGCCTTACATCCCCCACTTGCAAATCAAACTTACTTTTATGTTTCTCTATTTAAAGAGAGAGAGAAACATGTCTCTCTAAAAAAGTAGAGATACAGATATCACCAAGGGCTGACAATTTCTGCCCCAAGGAAAGTAATAACAGGAGTCAGACTCCCACCTTTGTCCCCCTACCCCTTGTACACTCATAAACAGTTTTCTCCAGGCCTTGGCTCTCCGCTGAGAACAAACCTGACCTGTATCTCTCCATGACCAACCCAGCCAGCTCTGAAGCCCACAGCTGCTCCCTAGCAGAGAACCCCACCTTTGGCAGAGAGCTGGGAACAGGGCAGCTTACACCTAGTAGTATTTGGAAAAAAAAAGAAAGAGTAAATCACTTAAATAGTTTGTGTCTCCAAGTGTCCAGCAATTTCCATGTTTTCAGGATCAATAGCATTCAAGTGGGCTCAGGACCCAAGGAGGTGGTTTCCATATTTTAGCCATGTTGGAAGTTGGGGATGAATTTCAATACCCTCGCCACCACAATCTAGTACACTATCTACATTTGTAAGGCACCTAAGGTGATGTCTGTGGATGAAGAGGTGACTATGCCCATGCATGAGTGCCTAGTTGTTCAGAAGGGTTCCAGTTCATCACTGGTGAAGCTGTACATGTCAACTGTACTGAGAAGAGGAACAGCGCATTTACCAAGTCTAAAGTCTGCCTCGGGCTACCAGTAGCAAGCCGCTACCAGTAGCAAGCCGGAAAAGTCTATTCAATGGCTGCTATAGTTTTTTTTTTTTTATTATTATAGTTGTCATCAGCAGGGATCAGTCCCTGGAGAAGGACATCATGCTTGGTAGAGGGTCAGCGAAAACGAGGAAGATCCTGAGCAAGATGGATTGACACAGTGGCTGCAACAATGGGCTCAAGCATAACAACGATTGTGAGGATGGTGTAGGACCGGGCAGTGTTTTGTTCTGTTGTATGTAGAGTTGCTATGAGTTGGAACCAACTCCACAGCACCTAACAACAACATAGTTTTTGTAATCCAATTAACCCTGTGTTACCCAAACCCCAGTCAGAGGCACACAAGAAGAGTGTGGTGGGGGGGAGGATAGGGAGGGAGATGCACACAGGCAAATGAATTCAGCCTCACTGGTCCAAGAGCTGTTTTACCATTTTTTCCATAAAGTAAACAGGACAAATCAAACTTGAAGGAAAGGCCTAGACCTTTAACATTACTAAAATTGTCCTCAAAATTTATTTCAAAATAATTACATGAGAATCTCAATACCAGTCCTTTCTGCTGTCTGTAATAGGATCAGGAAGGTGTTCTGAAATTTTAAAACACTAGAACAATACTAGGTTTTTTTTTTTTTAATTAAAGCATAATTCACATAAATGCACAGTTCTTAACCATACAGGCTGATCCATTTTGACAAATGCATACATACCCATGTAATTCACACCTTTATCAACACATACAACATTTCCATCACTCCAGTAATTTCCCTTATACCCTTTCCTAGTCAATCCCTAGCAAACATTCACTAATCTGATGTCTATTTTTTGATTAGCTTTCCTTTTCTAAAACTTCTCTTTTTTTTTTTTTTTACCTGTGTTGTTGTTAGGTGCCGTTGAGTCAATACCAACT
Organism: Elephas maximus indicus; assembly: GCF_024166365.1. NCBI lineage: Eukaryota > Metazoa > Chordata > Mammalia > Proboscidea > Elephantidae > Elephas > Elephas maximus. The sequence continues at coordinate 159,776,673 of NC_064846.1, read as the reverse complement.
CATGGCGATGCCATGTGTGCAGAACAGAACTGCTCCAAAGGGTTTTCAAGGCTGTGACTTTTCGGGAGCAGATCACCAGGACTTTGTCTTCCAAGGCGCCACTGGGTGGGTTCGGATCACCAACTTTTTGGCTAATAGTTGAATGCTTAACTGTTTGCACCACCCAGGGATTCCACACAAATGGAATTATGTTGTAGATAAGCTTTTGTGCTAAGACATGATTTTAGTTTTTAGATATTGTTACAAAAACACAAATTGGTTTTGGAAACTATCTTTTTCTATCAGTGGAATTAGCAAAAAAACACATACATATTTTAAGGGGCTAATTCCTGAAGGTACAAACACCTACATTATTCTCCATTTTAGTTGCATTAAATAATCATCACTGCTGATTTTAGGATAAGGGAAGCTGCTTCTGCCAAATATAAACAAGTATTATCTGGGTCTTTAGTGCCTGGGCCAATATTTTTCCCCAATTCCTGTGTAGTTCATTGTATGACTGCCTCTTTCTAGCAGGGCCAGAACATTCCATACGTACAGGGAAGTTATTTTTATTCCCTTCCCTTGTTCTTCCAAAAATGAACCTATTCCACATGAGATGGGTCCCTGAAAGGAGGAATCTGTAGGGTAATTCAAAAGGAAATAATTTAAGAAAACATTTCTATTCAAGACTGAAGCAAACTATGCCCAATGGTACAGAACACCAACATCCATGATTTCATCGTGGTGTAATGGGTTTCTGTTGGACTTTTCTAGGCATCCAATCTTTAGCAATGCTGTGTCGTGATCATTCCTCTCCTTAAAAACAACTACGGGCTAGTGTACAGGTCCCCAAATTTCCATATGACCCAATGCTAAGACCTTACTATCATTTCAACTTTAAAATGTGAACTAACAGTAAATCAAGTCAGCAAGATAACTTTTCTGAGGACTCAAGATCCTGAAGTTTTGCCCTATCACTATTCCCAGGTGTCATAGATTGAATTATGTCCCCCCAAAAATGTGTGTATCAACTTGGTTAGGCCATGATTCCCAGTATTGTGTGCTTGTCCTCCATGTGGTGATTGTAATTTTATGTTGACAGGATTAGGGTGGGATTCTAACACCAGCCTCACCCAGGTCACCTCCCTGATCCAAGGTAAAGGGAGTTTCCCTGGGGTGTGGCCTGGACCACCCTTTATCTCTCAGGGGATGAAAGGCAAGAAAGCAAGCAGAGAGTAGGGGGACCTCATACTACCAAGAAATCAGCACCAGGAGCAGAGTGCATCCTTTAGACATGGGGTCCCTGCACCTGAGAAGCTCCTCGACCATGGAAAGATTGAGGACAAGGACATTCTTCCAGAGCTGACAGAAGAGAAAGGCTTCCCCTGGAGCTGACGCCTCGAAGTTGGACTTTTAGCCTACTTACCACGAGGAAATCTATTTCTCTTTGTTAAAGCCATCCACTTGTGGTATTTCCGTTATAGCAGCACTAGATGGCTAAGACACCAAGTGAGAATGCTGTCTATAGAGATATGTTAACCTTAGAAAACCTCTTATAATATGAAAGGAACCTTTAACCCTTTCGTGACCAGAGAGACATATTGTACTCACCTACATTTTCCGCCTCTCGGGTTTACTGGAAAGCTGCTTTCTCACTGACAGTACGTGCTACCGGTAGGCAGGGACCTGTCCGACTCTTTGAAGCGGAGAAATGGGCATATGCCATGAATTACTGTTTTTTACAGGGTACTGTATTCGGTCGAAAGAGCCCTGGTGGCACAGTAGTTAAAGCACTCGGCTGCTAACTAAAAGGTCAGCAGTTCAAACCCAGCAGCTGCTCCAAGGGAGAAAGATATGGCAGTCTGCTTCCGTAGAGATTACAGCCTTGGAAACCCCATGGGCAGTTCTACTAGGTCCTATAGGGTCACTATGAGTCAGGATCGACTGTACAACAGTGGGTGGGTATTATTAGGTGGTGCATCCTGGAGGTGTGATTGTGCAAAACTTTTGTCTCTTTTGGCTTTCGTACAGCAAGATAACCCTTGTAAGTATAGTTCTGGGTTCCTTCACGTTATTGGGAAGCTACATTTCTTGCGATGATTCCATGTTCACACGAATACAGCCTTTGCAGGAGACATCCACTCTATGTACCTGTCAAGGGATCCAGATGGCAATGGAAAGTCCAGAGGGACATGAGTCCCATATACCTCTACCTCCCAGAGTCCAGAGTGGCAAGTGCATCCCGCATAACTGTACCCTAGAGTTCAGAGGGATATATGCACCCCACATAATATGCATCAAAATCCATATTTCATAACAAAATTTCAGAAATGTTCCTTGATTCGGCATGCCTTCTATTAATGAAAATATATGGTATCAACAAAAAATTCAAAGCAGAATATATTTGGGTCTTGAACGAGGTGTTCCTTTTTAAAGTTCAGTGCAGGCAGCATCATAAACTTTCACCTCAGCCCCATTTCACTGCATCCACCAGCTCCTGCTTCATACACTCTACCCATAACCCATTGCCGTCGAGTCGATTCCAATTCATAGTGACCCTATACACTCTACATCTGCCCCCAAACTGTCACAGATCACCTCCCGCTGCAAAGCCAAGCTGTACTAACCTCTGTCCTCCTTCCTCCAGCCTAGCTCGGTGTCTTGTACAATACAACACGTGCTTGTTGACAAATTAACTCAAATACTGTCCACCTTTCACATGTCCAGTTGTAAGTTCGCCTAATCAAGGAAGCATCTTCTTTACCCTCAATGAGCACTGCTGTTCTAAAATGTCTCTCCAACTTACTGGGTTTTTTTACTCTAATAACATCTTGGGGTTTTTAGTTCTCTTCATAGCTATGTGTATCTTATCCTCCCTAACTAGACCGAGCATGTTTCAAGGCCAAGATTGTGTCCAATATATCTTTTTTGAATCTCCATAAACACAGTTTCTTTCATAGAGTAAGCACTCAAATATTTGATAAATCCCATAGCTATGCAAATCTATTATAAATACACTTAAACTTGCAAATATGGTAGTTATATCTGGTTGTATACTGGTGGTTTGTATTCTGGTGGTTTCAATCTAATCACTTTTACTCCTAAACATGGCTTCCCTCTCCTTAAAAGGCATGTTTTTATCATCTCTCCACATTAGAAAATCAGAAGTGTTTACTCCAAAGTTATCTAGAGGGATAATAATAGAACTGAACCCTGGTGGTGCAGTGGTTCAGAGCTTGGCTGCTAACCAAAAGATCAGCAGTTTGAATCCACCAGCTGCTCCTTGGAAACCCTATGGTGCAGTTCTACTCTGTCCTATAGGGTCGCTATGAGTCAGAATCGACTTGACAGCAATGGGTAATTATAAAACAGCTTGAGCTCTTTGGATTATCAAATTCCAATACACAAATTTTTATATTACAGTTCCTTTTTGTTTACCATCTCTGTAGATCAATTCCTAGGAATGTGAATACTGGGTCAAAGTGTGTTATTTAGATATTTATAGCTTTTTTTTTTTTGACGCATCTTACTACATGGTTTTATATGACAATCATACAGATATACAAAGTCACCAGTTTTTCTTAAAATTTGTCAACATTCTTACCACTAAATGTTTTCTTAAAAAAAAAACCACCCAGTGCCGTCAAGTCGATCCTGACTCATGGCGACCCTATGACAGAGTAGAGCTGTTCCATGGAGTTTCCAAGGAGCGCCTGGCAGATTTGAACTGCCTACCTTTTGGTTAGCAGCCGTAGCACTTAACCCATTATTGTCTTGTTTTGTATTTCTTGGAAATCCTGGTGGCGCAGTGGCTAAGAGCTACGGCTGCTAACCAAAAGGCTAGCAGTTGGAATCCACCAGGCGCTCCTTGGAAACCGTATGAAGCAGTTCTACCCTGTCCTACAGGGTCACTATCAGTCAAAATCAACTCAACGGCAACGGATTTTTTTTGTATTTCTTTGATAGCATGGCGAAACATTTTCTCATGTCTAAGATTTTTATTTCCCTTTGTGAGATTTGTGTTTATGGCAAATTTACCTATCAAAACAAAAAAAAAACCCAAACCCATTCCTATCGAGTGGATTCCAACTCATAGCGACCCTACAGGACAGAGAAGAACCGCCCCGTATAGTTTCCAAGGATCGCCTGGCAGATTCAAACTGCCGACCCTTTGGTTAGCAGCCGTAGCACTTAACCACTATCCCACCAGGGTTTCTAATTCACCTGTCACTTACTATTATTACAGTGGCTTCCTAATATATTTTAATATGTTACATATATAATTTTTGCCATAAGCTATTGCAAAAATTTCTTATTTAGCTATCCTAGCTTCAAATCATACCAAAGTTTTAATTCTTTTTTTTTTTTTAAGCCACATCTGTTTATTTTTTTCTCTGGAATTTCTTACAGGTTTTGGTCTTAAGAAATTTGTCCTTCTACCATTGGGATCAATGTTCTACTCTGTTGTCCATTTATTTTTTACTTAGTCACCTTTCAAAAAATGCCTCCCATGTGCCCTGCTTGGCATCAGGGATGCAAAAGAATAAGTGATATATTAATATAAATTAGCCAAAACTCAGAAATAGGCAAAAGGGGTTCCTGCACATCCAGTGCCATGTTGGGCATTGTCTAGCAGTCCTTCCCTTGCCCCTAATCCCATTAACTGATCCTCTAGGGATAAGTATATTTGTATGACATACTGTTTATGGGGATAGTTTATAACTGTTAGTGTCGATGTTAACTGGTAGAAAACTGAAAGTGATTCAAATAAATTTTGACTGATAGAGATCTGTCCCCCAGAAAAGATAACCTCACAGATTAGTTTTACTGCCCTGTAGGACACTAAGTAGTTTTGCGTCTAACCTAGCAATCTTAAGTGTTTTCTTCTTTAGTCACTATATTTTACTCTTTCACAATTCTCTTTGAGTCAGTCTTACCATCTTGCAGAGTCCCTCACTAATGAATTAAATAAAGCTTTGACACATGTTCACTTTATATTTGCAGGAGAGTCAGGAAATTTGGCCTCTAGCATCAGCTCTGCCACTTTCACCCATGTGATAGTTCCCTGGAACTTCTCCTTGACCTCTAGGTTCCTTTTTTTGTAAATCAGGGGCTTCTGTAAGGTCAAATGATATTCAGGAAATGAAAACAGTCAGAAAATTATCTTTCTATATTCAGCTACAAATGCTAAATCACAATCAATGATCAGGTTCTAAGTCCAAGGCCCAGCATCCCCCAGGCCCAAGGGAGTGGAGACTGAGAAGCCCATCCCAGTGTCTGGCAGGATATTTCACCAGGGGGACTAGCTCTGTGTATCCAGGACCCAATGGGAACCCAGGGAAGGAGGTGCAGCGGAAAGAGCAAAGTCTCTAGTCAGATGGACCTGGCTTCAGCCATAAGCTCTGCCTCTTCAGGCTCCCTTGAGCCCGTTTCTTCATCCACAAACTAAAGTAGGTGTGATGAGTAAATGAGCTACTGTGTGCAAAGAGTCCTGCTCATGCCTGTCACATACTGTGCCTTTTAGGACACTTAAGAAATGTCGGTTCTTTTTCTTCCTGCTAAATCCAATGGTGTTGCCCAGAATGAAAATGGAATCCATACTCTAGGTATGGCGCAGGGTCACTCTGGATATCCAGAGTCTAATATCAATTGAAGCAGAGTGATTTGATAGGAAAAAAAAATCTGTGGCACCAGGTTAGAATTTCAGAGATACATAGTATGCTGTGTTAGCAAGACAATGGTTTTAAGTGACCCCACATCTGCCTCCAACTGGCTTGGAGGCATTCCTCTCTGGGAACCCAATTTCTCAGAGAGGAGACTCAACTAGATGACCTATAAACTCTCTTCAAGTTCTAACATCCAACAGGCCAAGGCCAAAAAGCTTTGGAATCTACAGCAACAGGCTCCTCCTGATTGAGGAAGCTGGTGGGCTCTGACCACCCATGCGTGGCGACTGCACTTTCTGCCCAGCTCACTCACCTCTCCTACCACCTCTATGATGTCACCGACTTTCAGTTCAAGCTCATCGTCGTTCTGAGGCAGGTAGCTGAATGCCACCTGGCATCGGCGCCTCCGTCGTTCACCTGGATGGGAAAGCAAAATATTTAGATACAACTCTTCTCCCAAATAATATTTTAAAGAGGGGCTTCCTAGGCATGCAGGCAAATTAAGCTGACTTGTCTCAGATACGCTCTCTGGGAAATGGCTAGAGGCATGGCAGCCCTAGTCTTGTAGGGAGAGGCAGTAGAAAGCAGAGCAATGCTTCTTGGTCTTTTAAAAGCTGCTGGGTCAGAAAGGCATGAATATGAGAAACAGATCCATTTGTGCAGAAGGCAAACCGCCCCCCTCCTGAAGCACTGGAGCACAATGTTGCCTTAAACGGTTTTCTATGGATGGGGCTTTGTAGTTGCTGCCGCTGACTTTTAATGAAAGCTGATGTGATGTGGTAGAGAAAAGAGAACAGTCTGCTTCTGATGCTAGCAAGGCAGAGGAAATTTTCCCCCAGTGTGCAAAGGAAAAGATAATGTATCCTGGCCTTCTCATTACTAATCATCACCCTTTCAACATACTGGAACTCAGGCCTGATAAGCAAAGGCCAATTCCATTTCAGCCTTCTCTTGGTACCATTTCAAACGCCCCACAGCGGTTCAACAAATCCACTCTTTGTCCCTCTGTCCCAAGGGATCCATTAACAGCCCTGGTTGCTTACACAGGACCAACCCAGGCTAATCAAGATAAAAGACAGGACCACATCTGACTCGACCAGAGGACACTCAAGGCGACACCATCACACTCACCCAGTGTGGCCCAACTGGGAGTTCCTGGCTTACAGCTAGTTCAAATCCAGACGCAACTATCCGCAGCACATCCACACCACAGATGTGCATCACGGGAAGAAAGAACACTTATGTGGTGTGTGCGTGTGAGAGAGAGAGAGACAGACAGACATGCAGACATGCAGACATACAGCATGGAGGCCCAAGCCAGAGAGAGGTGGATGGGGAGATATGACATGAGACCAACACTGCTCAGAAGTTTGTTGCTCATGGCTGACCGCCTCATGCCGTTCCTTCATGCCACCATACGGCCTGGAAAACCAAAGGCATCAACAACATAAAAGAAACGCATTTAGAAATGTTTCAATTATTTTTGGATACTTCCTACAGGAATTCTTTTTCTTTTTTAATCTTTTGCCTGTGAAAGGAAGCCCCTGTGGGTGTGATCACAGGGGACATTGAGGCCCCCAACAGCCTAACCTCATACAAAAGGGAAGGGCTCTCTGCTATACCCAATATGCTCACTGATCAATGTTGTTCAAAAGCCAGTGGCCTAGATCTCTGTGTTCCATTTTTCTCTGTCTGTACATCACTTCTAAGGAAGAACAGAGTTGAACAGACGGAAGAGAACAGAAATTCAGAATCGATATCTCATCTAATCATATCTCTGGCGACTACACAAATACATCTTGACCCTCTGTACAAAATCACAAGCCGTCTCGTCTTAAGAAGAATAAACACATAATGCTCGGGCCAATTCCCAGGTGCTAACAGCACCGTTAGCAGGCAGAGGAGTTCGAGCCCAAGCAGGGACAGAAGGTCCAGCCCAGCTTGCTTTTCTAAGGTGGGAAGTCAGTAAGAGTGGTATTCCAGCGCAAAGAGCTCCCTCCCCACTCCATGGCTTCCGATGGGCTGTAAGTCAGAGTTCAAGTCCTTTGCATCATAAAGTCAACAAATTTCTCATTACAGCAAAGAAAGTCTAGATGATAAGACTAACTTGGCTCCCCTCTCTCAACCCCCTGCAACTTGCCTGCCTCCACAAAACACCCCTTATAAATGTTTAAGGGTATGTATTTGCTAGATGTTATGTTAGAAAGTAAACTCCACAGATATAAATCTGAAAAACATGAAACAAGTAAAATGACATAAATGTCTGAAAGCCAACACTCACAACCACAGAAGTCACGGAAGTCCTGACCAAAGTGACTTAAAAACAACATCTGAAGATACAGTGTTAGCTGAAGCCAAAAAACTTAGACCACCCACCACCAGTCGCCACCGATTCCGACTCATGGTGACCCCATGTGTGTCAGAATAGAGCTATGCTCCACAGGGTTTTCAACGGTTGATTTTTCATAAGCAGATTGCCAGACCTTTCTTCCAAGGTGCTGTCTCTGGGTGGACTTGAACCACCAACCTTTTGGTGAGCCGCTGAGTATGTTAACTGCACTACCCAGGGACTTAAAAAAAAACTTAGAGTTATGTGTGTTTATTTTCCAAAGACCCTCAGTGGAAAGTACCATCTAGCCCAACACTGCACAAACAGCAAAGGGAAGAGCGATGTATTCTTAGAGAAGAGACTAGCCCAGCAGATTGTGGGACTGGAACAGAATAAACAGATTTGCACGTCCATGAAGCCTGCCCTGCAACAGGAGGAATGACGCGGTCATGATGACTTTCTCTCTGCCAGCCTAGTCAGTATTTCTTAAAAGCCTCTAAGAAAGCTATTTATCAAAACGTATAAAGCACACTGCCAACGTACAGCACCAAGAAAAGTCAACCCTCCAGAGGGCACAGAGGAAGTACCCAGAGGTTGCTGGTGGAAAGCGTCTCCTAACTGGGCCCCAAGCAAAACAGTTATTCCCCTTCACGGTGGGATAGCGCAGGGTGGCTTCTAAAGCACTTCTGATATCCACTACCCTATCTCATCCTGCCATCCACACCAGCTAAACAGAAAAAGAGCCAAAATGAGCAACTATCTTACAAATGAGGAAACTGAGGCTAAGTGACTTACCCAAGGTCACAAAGTTAGTAAGTGGCAGTGTCTGCCTGACCTGAGTTCAGAGCTCTCTCTCCAAAGCTGGACCAACCAATTCAACCTGCAGTTTGTCCCCAATTCTCTGCTATTTGCACTTAACTGCCCCCTGGAACACTGCCTTAGGTCTTCACCATGCCTCTCTCGTTACAGGGAACTCCCAAACTCCTGGACTGCTGCCTATCACTGATTCAATTTTTTTTTTTTTTTTTTTTGCCAGTTCTACTTAACCTATAAACCAGTTCAGCGTTTGGAGCTGGAGAATTATTTCAGTTGCCTGTGTCCATCTTAAATTTAAGGAAATTTAAGGATGTCATTGGCCATTTTTTTCCCCTCTACTGGCATTACACTGATGTTTACTAGAGGGTCTTGACCTGCCTCAAGGAGAGAGGTAGATGATAACGTCATCTCCTTACAACAGCTACTGTAAACTGGAGAAAGAATCTATGACTTGCCCAAAGCCCGTGGTTTGGAATCCCTACTTTGAGCTACTACCATCATACCCAGAGCCCAGTCCATATGAACATTTAAGTTTTAACACATTTTATTGGGCTTTTTGTCCACTGAATAAACTGGGCCTTGAAAGAAAATTTTTCTTTAAAAAATCAAATGCCCATCAACAGATGAATGGATAAACAAAATGTGGTATATATACACAATGGAATATTACTCTGCCATAAAGAGAAATAAAGTCCTGATACAACATGGATGGACCTTGCAAACATTATGCTGAGTGATAAGTCAATCACGAAAAGACAAACACTGTAAAATCTCACTAATATGAAACACTTAGAATAGGCAAAATGTATAGAGACAAGGGTTAATGCGACCCTATGAGTCAGAATCGACTCGACGGCAATGGGTTTGTTTTTTTTTTTTTTATAGAGACAAGGGTTAAGAGTGGTTATCAGGGGTGGGAGGGAAGAGGAAAGAGGGGAATCTTTGTTTAGCTGGCATTTAGTTTCTATTTATGGGGACGGAAAATGTAGCAATAAATGTTGGTGACAACTGTACAACATGACTGATGTAATTGGTTTCATTGAATTGTACAAGTGAAAGATGTTGCATTGGTAAATGTATGTTACCTGTGTTTTTACAACAAAAAGCTTTAAACAAACAAATATGCATGCTGATAATGGCCAGCAATATAAATGTATATTAGAACAGCCACAAAGAGGGGAGAAACATGTTTTCCTCATTCATGTTAGTGCCACTCCTCTGCCACCATACTTTATCACTGCTTACATCTTCCAGGCCGGGTCACTACTCCTTACACGTAACTGAGGCATGGATGAACCCAAATGCCATCTAAAAAAAAAAAAAATTTTTTTTTAAATGTTATCTATGTACATGCAAATGTGCATGAGCACATGGCTTACTGAAAGGGTATGGCTATGGCAGATTTCACAAGGCATACTCGAGACATCTCTAATTTATTGCCATGCTGTATGACAGCCATGGAATATGTGTTTATATGTATGACACAGGCACACACAAAGCAAGGCAGCCACACCCTCAATTCTCTCACTAGATCCCATACCCACTTCCCATTCATGACCACCTTTGTTTAATAAAACAATAGCAGCTAACATTTACTGAGCACTTACTACATGTCAGAGGCTACTAAGTGCTTTATAGGTATTACCCCAATTACACATACATTATACCTCTGGGGTAGATCACTGACACCCTTTTTTCACACAAGGAGTCTAAGGCGGCACTAAGATTGAGTGTCTTACCAGAGGTCTTAGAGCTAGTAAGTGGAGGGCCTAGGATTTCAAGCCAGGCAATGCAACTCCAGAGACACTGCCTCCCAGGTCTGAACGCTCTTAAGAAGAATTCTTGGCTATGGGTCTTGCAACTGCAGAATGGACTAGCTGGGCTAACGTGGTAACATGTGAAACCAGGAAGTGAAAACCCACAAGTTAGGAGTGTTTCCTTACAGCTGCTGGGAACTGGGGCTCCTATTTTAATGAAATAAAGCTGGTTGGATGGGAGGAAATGTAATACATTAACATTTTCTAAAAATGAAATAGCAGAAACTGAAAGGGTACCAAGACCCGGTCTCAGAAACGGTCCACACATCTATGGTTTTAGAGTCTCCATCGAGGGTTTTAATGGCATAGGAAAACTTTACTAAGGCCAACTTAGTCAACGAGCACAGAAATATGCAACAAATAAATACGGTGGTAGAAAAAGTCTTTGGGTCAACTGAGAACCTGCAACACTCACACAGTATATATTTTTTTACATCCCACATCCCCCATGACAGAACAGCAGTAAAGAACTGCCAGGGTTTTAAATCATTTGACGTTTTCATGGAATCCACTAACTTAATCTAATAGATCCTCATACGTGCCTAGGGGACAGAGCAGTATCCTGAAGTCACAGAAGGAGAAAGAAAATATTGATAAAAGTCAAAAAGGAAAATCAGCCACGGAGGCTGGATGAACCCCCAAAACTACTGCCTTGAGATAATCTTTAACCCTTAAACCAAAAATATTCCCTGAAGTTTTCTTGAAAGCAATCGTTTACCTTAACTAGTAAAGAGTGTCTTCCTTGAGCATTAGACTTTTTTTAAGATCTATATGGGATTTGGAAACCCTGGTGGCGTAGTGGTTAAGTGCTACAGCTGCTAACGAAAGGGTCGGCAGTTCAAATTCACCAGGCGCTCCTTGGAAACTCTATGGGGCAGTTCTACTCTGTCCTATAGGGTCGCTATGAGTCGGAATAGACTCGACGGCACTGGGTTTGGTTTTTTTTTTATATGGGATTTAGAGACCCTGGTGGCGTAGCAGTTAAGAGGTACGACTGCTAACCAAAAGGTTGCCAGTTCAAATCCCCCAGGCACTCCTTGGAAACCCTATGGGGCAGTTCTACTCTGTCCTATAGGGCTACTGTGAGTCGGAATCGACTTGATGGCAATGGATTTTTTTTTAAGTATGGGATCAAATTGACAAGGCAACTCAAAAGATTAAACAGTAACCCGAGGGGACGGTGAGTATATGTTAATGGAGGAGGGACAACTCAGAAAAGGAGGGTGAGAATGGTTGCACAACTCAATATAATGAATGTCACTGAATTATACATGTAGAAACTTGAACTGGTGTATGTTTTTGCTGTGTATAGTCTCAACAACAAAAAAGAAATATTTTTTTAAAAAAAGGAAAATAAGAAGTTTCGGATTCCTAGTTCCCAGAGTTATTTCTGGCCTTTTCTCCAGGCATGACCTGGGAACCACCTGTGTCTGAATGTTAAAATGCAAGGCAAATCTACTGAACCACACTCTCTGGGGTTGGGGCTAGGGGGTCTGTGTTTCAAGCAGATTCCCCCAAGTGATAATGCCCCAAAAAATCGAAGAACCTCACCAACCAATCAATATCACTAATTACAGGTCATGGTAACATGCCTTGTGGGAACAAACAGGTGGCCTCCCCTTGGAAAACTCTAACCCAGAGGTTCTCAAGCTTGGCTGCACATTGAAATCACCTGGGGAGCTTTCCTAACACTGATGATGCCTTGCTAAAGACTAGTCCTGGAGGAACTAGGTCTCCATAGAAAATGGCTGCTTCTGGGGCTGGGGCAAGAAGATAAGAGGTGAGCCTAGAATATCCAGTTGTGCCAAAACTAATGAAGCGCTCACTCACTCAAGGGATAATTTCAAAAGGTCACAGTAATCAACCTGAAGGGGCTTCCATGGACCAAATCTGAAGAATGTATTATACTTTATTGATTTCAAAAAAATTCATGAGTCCATACTGATATGGTTGGTTGGTTGGTAGGTAGGCAGGTAAGTAGAAGTAGATTAGATAGATTAGATACATAGATACATAGATGTAGATGGAGAGAAGGGAAAGCTTTTATTCACAAATGAATGTCAACTAATACAGAAATTACTGAAAAACACAATCACTATTTTACAGCCATTATTGTAATAACTGACTCAGCAAGAACCTATAGTTGCTAAAACCAGTGGGTGGAAGTTTGTTTGGGATTAGGATATTTACAGAGTCTCAAGTGTCTCTCCAAAGATTATTAATTACAAAAGGAAAATGGTCCCTTTAGAATGGAGAAACCTGGCAGACACAGCCTTCCCCAGGTGATTGAAGTTAACATCGCCAATGATGGGACAAGTTGACATCATATGTGTCCAGATCTGATGCTCTGAGAAGGCCTGAACATGGCCTTCAGAACACTCCTGCCCAAAACAGTTAACCAGATACCAATCATGAAGAAACAATCATGCAAATCCAAATTGAGGGACATTCTACAAGGAACCTGACCTGGTTTTTTTCCTTATCTTTTTAAAAAGAAAAAGTCAACAACACAAAAGATAATTTTAAAAGACTAGAGAACTGCTGCAGATTAAAAAAAAAAAAGTAAAGAGCTATGACAACTAAATAGAAGATATGCTATTTAATTGGATTCTGGATTTTTTTTTTTATAAAGGATATTGGGAAACTGGTGAAATTTGAATGTGCACTAAATACCAGATAAAACAAACAAAAAAGCCTGTTGTTATCGAGTCGATTCCAACTCACAGCAATCCTATAGGACAGAGTAGAACCACCCCATATGATTTCCAAGGAACGGCTGGTGGATTTGAAATGCTAACCTTTTGATTAGCAGCCATAGTTTTTAACCACTGTGCCACCAAGGCTCCAAACACCAGATAATAGCACTATTTTAAAAAAAAAAAAACACCAAATCCATTGCCATTGAGTCGATTCCGACTCACAGCAGCAACCCTATAGGCAGGCTTGCAACTGGTTTGTTCTGGTTCAAACCCATGCTGAGAATTTGCGTTTCTAACAAGTTCCCTGCCGAAAAGTTGCATTTCCACCCCAGATATACTGAATCAGAATCTACAGTTTAACAAAATCCCCAGGTGATTCTTATGTATACCTTCCACAGAACTTGTTAGAAATGCAAATGCTCAGCAGGGATTCGAACCTGAATGAACTGGTTCAAACCCCTGCCCATAGGACAGAGTAGAATTGCCCCATAGGGTTTCCATAGGCTATAAATCTTTACAGAAGCAGACTGCCACATCTTTCTCCCGTGCAGCAGCTGGTAAGTAGCCAAGCTCTTAACCACTGTGCCACCAGGGTGCCATATAATATATGGAAACCCTATATACCAAATGGTCGGCAGTAGGAATCCACCAATCACTCCTTGGAAACCCTATGCGGCAGTTCTACTCTGTTCTATAGGGTTGCTATGAGTCAGAATCTACTCAAAGACAACGGGATTAGATAGGATATATACATATACATACATAGAGGAGGGAGGAAGAAAAAAATAAAGCATATGTGGCAAAATGCTAACAACTGGTGATGTTTGATGAAGGATATATGGGTATTCATTGTACTATTGTTAAAACTTTTCTGTACATTTGAAAATTTTCAAAAATTTTAGGGGGATAAAGGAAAACAATCTGATGACTGAGTCTCCCCAGAGACTCTAATTAAATTGGTCTGGGGTACAGCCTGAGTACCTGGGTTTTTAAAAGCCAGGGTTGAGAGACATGTAGACAGACTGTTATCCAGAGAGGAGTAGCAGGCCAAGCATAAATAGGACTTTTCCAGGACCACGTAATTTAGATCCCACATTTAGCATCTTTTCCCACAAGGGAAAAAAAAATCTACATATTTGACAATATTATCCTAATACATAACCCATGCGAACGCTGCTGTGCTGGGATTTCATCTCGTGGTCCCCCCCCGACACTTGCACTACGTAGTTTCTAGCTCTGACACTGTTCCTGGGTAGGGGTGGGGGAGAAGACAGTGGTCTCTGCTATGATTAACTTGGGGAGGTGTTGCACAGCCTTGCTGGCGTGTGCAACACCTCCCCAAGTTAATGAGCAATACGCCCAGTTCTTGAAGCTGTTCTTTAGCTGGAAACCTTACTTTATAGCAGGGGTCTGGTTTCCTACTTCAGGATGGAAAAATGATATAAACCAAGCTAGATAAATGTGGAGAAACACACATTTTGCCTGGGACATCTAGTGAATTCTGCGGGCAAGGACCAAGAAAGCTGAATTACTGCTCCTGCAGACTCTGTATCATACCCTCTACTGGACAAATGTTCACTCCTCGTCATGTTTTAATGTCATGTAAGTCAGGGGAAGAGAAGGACACTTCAGAAGCCGAAGGCACCCCAAAAAAGGAACTCCTGGGTCTGTCTTTGCAAACACCGCTTGGCTGTGACTGGATTGTCGCAATGGAAATGTACAGCGTTTCATTAACCAGCACTGTTTGGTCCCTGGAGATGAGCCTGCTTGATTGTCACAGGGACGTGTATAATCAACATATTTGCATGGCAGAAAACAGCAAATCCATTTGCCTGATACTTCAAAGGCAGAGATCATTCGAAAGGCGGTTACAGTTATGCCAGTGCTCATTTTCTCCCACGTCCTGTCAGAATACAGGAGAAAAAATGTCAAATCAGAAGGGAACCATTTATTCAGGCCTCTGAGCCATGAGTGTGTGAGTGGGGCAGGGGGTAAATCCACTTAATCTTGTTGGGGGAACTAACACTGATTAGATATCTGCTCTGTTCCAGGAACTGTGCTTGGCATGTTGCAGCCTCACCTCAAGTCCTCGTGCCACCCCTATGGGGCTAGGGGTGCTGCCCCATCTTTATGGATAAGCCCAGAAAGGTTGGATAACTGGTCGAAGGCACATGGGTTAAATAAATTGTGGTTTTCTATTCTCTTCTTCCACTGATCCAAGATAATACCAGGAGGTAGACTGGGAGTGAGTTTCTGGGGGGACTTTGGATGCCAGGCTAAGGATGTTGTCATTGCATGCTGATGCATGGATTCCGACTCATAGCAACTCTACAGACAGAGTAGAACTGCCCCATAAGGTTTCCAAGGCTGTAATCTTTATGGGAGCAAATTGCCAGGTCTTTCTCCCGAGGAGCGACTGGGTGGGTTCAAGCTGTCAACCTTTCAGTTAGCAGTCCAGCGCTCAACCACCATGCCACCAGGGCTCCTTATGTTGTTGTGTGCTGTTGAGTCGATTTCAACTCACAGCAACCCTACAGGACAGAGCGGAACACCCCCATAGTGTTTCCTAGGCTGTAATCTTCACAGGAGCAGATCACTAGGTCTTTTCACTTGCGCCACCAGGGCTCCTTAAGCTAAGGATAAGGACAATGAGGAAGCAAAGGGAGTTTCTGGGCAGGTTAGTGATAAGATGAATGGGGACAGTGTTCTAGGGAGAAGCGCCTGATGTTAGGGGTGTGCAGGATGGCTTGGGAGGGAGCCTGGAAGCAGGTAGATGGTCCAATAGAAGACAATGAAGTACAGAGGAAATCTGAGGTGGCGGGGTGGGGGGGGGGTGGTAGACGGGATTATACATCCAAGGAAGGAGAGGCTGATACACAGACATGAACACAGACATACACAGTATCATTATCAGCTGATGTGTCTGCTGCCCCCATTTGGGGGTCCAAGACCCTCTCTTACTGGTCTTTAATCCCCAGTACCTAGCTCAGTGCCTGTTAGGGTAGATACTCAAACCGTTCTTGATAAATGAAGACTTGCTTCACCCTTTTGTCTGTGGGTCATGGTTGTATAAATACAAACTCCCACACGTACAGAAGGGCACTAGAGAAAGACAGAAGGTGGAAGGGAAAGCGTTAAACCCTCAACATGGTGTTAAACAGGACACCCACCAATGTGGGCTTAATAGACAATACCACCTTGATTTTTTGAAACTATGAGAATGGAAAGATGGTGGCCCCTGTAGTCTTGCTATTGTGTCAAAGGTGACTCATTCTCCATCAACATTACAGTCCAAAGCATCTATAATACTGAACAATGCCTGACATATTCCTGTTTTCCTCTTAAAAATTTATAGTCCACTATCAATTATCCGGAAACCCTGGTGGCGTAGTGGTTAAGTGCTACAGCTGCTAACCAAAAGGTCAGCAGTTAGAATCCACCAGGCACTCCTTGGGAACTCTATGGGGCAGTTCTACTCTGTCTTGTAGGGTTGTTATGAGGCGGAATCGACTCAAGGGCAACAAGTTTGGTTTGGTTTTGGTTTATCAATTATCCATACCAAATGGTAGAGCAGGGCTATGTATGAACACTATTTTATTTTCCCGATTACTCAGAGGCTATCATGCACTCAACAAATGTTTATTAATAAATAACTGAATTCATTCAACATCCAACTAACACACAATTAAATGAACAAGAGAAGGGATGCGTGTGTACACAACTACATGTGTGTAAACACAGAAAATGGTACAGAAGGATACACTCCAAAGTAACAGTGATTACTTCTGAGGGTGTGGGGACTGGGGGAAGTATAGAGACTCATTTAAATGCTTCTGCACATCAATTTGTTTTTACAAAGAACGCATAATACACTGTAATCGCTTTTTAAAAACATCAGTCACCTATTAAAATAATTGTCTTGCATTATGAAACTTACCTTTATAATCACGCTCTGATGACATTAATAGGACAGTTATTTCATATTCCCCAAGTAAACAAATTCCAACTGGATAATGCAGAAAGGTGATATGGATGGGCTGATGACAAATGGGCTCTGAGCTGCCAAAAGCTGGCTGCGGTTGGCCCAGGACGATAAACAGGAGGTATGAGCCCAGAGAAATGTCTCAGCTGTTCTATAACCCCCAGAAGCCCAGACTCTCATGGGCAGTCCCCTGACAAATCCCAAAAAAAAATCCCAAAAGGGCCTATCAATTACCAACCAATGTTGTCTTCCCTGGCCTGACTCCCTGAGCCCACTCAGCCCAGGCAGCCATCACCTTCCAGGCGGAGTGGCACTGTGTCCATCTGCCCAGCTCGTTCTCACTTATTCCATCACCTACTCATAGGGACACACACACACTCACCTCAACTCACTCATCCTTGGGGCCCCTTTCCTGGGTTCCCTTAACAACCACTGCTTTTCTCTATCACGGCCCTCATCGCACTGTATTTTAACTTTCTCAGTGTTCATTTACATGTCTTGTCTCCACCCCTTCAACTCTGTCACCTCTCAGCTCTCTCATGTACACCATTTTCACAAATATGACTCATTTATCAAGACTCACATATCCCCCACGATGGTTATGATGATGCCTTTCATCACAAGTGCCCCACTCTCAATCAATATGCAGGCCCAGGCGCCACATACCTAGAAACAGAGGAAAGGACACAATTCCCAGATCCAGTCCCTCCTCAGCCCTATACACTTCGGAGTCCAATGCATAATTTAAAGGAGCCATTGAAATCAGTCTTAAAGCCAATCAATTAACATATGACAAAAATCGAGTTTCTGCTGTATTCTGAGTTAATATAGAAATGTTGTTGTTAGTTGGCGTTAGGTTAATTCTGACTCATGGCGACCCCATGAGTTCAAAGTAGAACTACTCCATGGGGTTTTCAGAAGCAGATCACCAGGTCTGTCTTCTGAAGCACCTCTGGGTGGGTTCGAACCGCCAAGCTTTCGGCTAGTACTTGCGTACTTAACCGTTTGCGCCACTCGGGAACTATATTTCATAAACTGAGTTTCTAAGAACAGAAGCTGCATATGGATATTTTCAATGTTAACACTGTCATCTGATTATTTTCTTAGAAGCCACACCTATAATTTTGGTGCCAGGGCATTAAGAACTCTTCTAACCATGATGTCCTCCACCTCAGCTATCTTATAAAAATGGTGTGGGAATTAGCCATGTGAAAAGACACCTGAGCTTTAGTTTTCTGCTCATGGACACATGGTCCATAATGAGAGCACTCAAGTTCATCAAGAGAATCCTGGGCCTCAACACAGAAGAGACAGAAACACTGATGGACCCAGCACTGCAACAGCGTCATGGAGCCCACTTCCTGGCTCTGTGCCTTGGCTTTCTCCTGCTCTACAGGAGGCTTGACTTCCACCTGACTCCCTCCCCCTTTTCCATTTGGCTTTACATTCATAAACCTGCTAAAAGGCAGCTTTGTTTATTATTTATACTAGCTCAACCAATTTTCTTTTCACCAGCCTTCCCTTCCCATCAGATTGAGGGAGAAGCTAAATCATTGATGTCTCTAAATGTTCCCTGTTTCCCCTTCCCTTAGGTTGGTCCCAGGAATCGGTTCTGGCTTTTTAGCATGCCCCCCAAGCCAAATGTCCCAACCCACAACAGCCCATACCAGGGATACTTTCTCAAATGTCCCTGGCCTGATTCCCCTAGCCCAAGCAGCCACCTCCCCAGGGAAGGGAGTCCAGCATTTCAGAGGAGAAAATCCAATACATAAAGCACATTGCTTTTCTCTGCTTTAGCAATGCTGATTTTGGCAAAATGCCCAAAAGAACTCAACATATTTATAGTTTTGTTTGATCTACTTTTAAATGCTTCATGCGGAATCATTCAAGTAAAATGAGAATACAGAAGTTCAAAGGAAAAACTGAAGGAAGATTCTAAATATAAGTTATTTGTTGAGCATAAACAAGATTTCTTCCTTCTATCCAGCACACTCCCCCAACAGATTGATTTTTAAAGGCATTCTCACTCTTGCCGCTGACAAATGGATATGTCAGACCCTTTTAATTTCTACAATTAACAGGGGGTTACACGGTCACTATGAGTCAGAATTGACTCGATGGAAATGGTGATGGTGGTGGTGGATAGGGTGCAAGAGGGCAAAGAAGGGGCAGGGGAGGGGGAGAAAGAGAGGAAGGGAGGAAGGAGGGAAGTGTGGAGAAAGAGTGAGGGACAAAGACAGAGACAGATAATGTATTATAAACTGTAACGGTCTTAAAAATCCTAAAGACACTCATCTGGGGTTCATCTCTCTTGCCTATTCTTAAGAGAATTCTGGGAAGAATATATACACCATAAACAAATCTAGAGTTTTCCAGTTTTTACAATCAGCACCAAAAATCAGCCACCATACCGGGAAATTTAGAGAATGACAAAACATTCCACACATCCCTCTCCTTGGGGAGGGGAAAAAGATCTTCATTGCAGGTAATCAAAATATTTTTCATTTTGACTCATTTTTAATAGAGTTTCTCTTTTCGTCCTCATTAGGATTGAGAAGGGGGAAATCCCAGATATTTGTGAATTTTCTTGATGCAAATGGAGATTTTCATCTCTGCAAATTCTTATTTGGTATCTAAAAGGCAGAGGGCCTTAACCAGCGTCCATGGAGTCTACTCCATGGAGTCTCAACTTGGATGCAAAGGAAATAATATCTTTATTTTCACTATCCTGTAACTGAAAGTTGACCTTTCCTTCAGCTTTGAGTATAGACAACAAACCACACTAGAATGAGCAGCACCTGTAGATTTTATTTCACATCACATGGTTTTGTTTCACATTATGGTTTTGTAGCAGTTATCTTGAAATATCATTTGCATTCATCCCTAGTTCAAAACTATGATTGTTTCTAGATCCACTGCTGGATTTTGCTATTTAATACCATCAATAAAGAATATGCATTACTTATGCTTCTGCAACATTATGAAACTGTATTTCAGTATAATTGGCTTCCTTGGTAATCCTATGAAAACCCTGGTGGCGTAGTGGCTAAGTGCTACAGCTGCTAACCAAAAGGTTGGCAGCTCAAAACCGCCAGGCACTCCTTGGAAACTCTATGGGGCAGTTCTACTCTGTCCTATAGGGTTGCTATGAGTCGGAATCGACTCGATGGCACTGGGTTTGGTTTTGGTTTTGGTAATCCTATGGATTTTATTTTATTCACCTACAAACATTTTTCTGAGAAGGGGTCCATAGGCTTCACCAGTCTGGTTCCTTGGCAATTGAAGAAAAAAAAAGTTAAAAATCTGTGACGCCTGCTTTCAAGATCATGGTTTCCAAGGAAACCCAAAGGTGCAGGGGGAAATTGAATGACTGTGTGTAAGAGTGCGAGAGAGAAATAAGGCAGTAAATAACACTTAGATTCTTTTCATTGGGATGTTTCACAGACCTTGGAGAAGCACACAATGACGAAAGAACAACCTGATCTGCAAAGGGCCACGTGGCACAGTGTTCATGAGGCTGCTGGCCAAGTGCCCTCTGATTACCCAGGTCAGTGGCTGGGGAGAGCCCCATTCTGTCATCTGGAGCCTTGGCTCAGCTGAGCTGAATGCCCAGCTCCCTTCCACAAAGGCCGGCACAGCTCATTTGCAGTCCGACACCTGCTACCACCTCACTCCCCTCCATTCTGGCCCCACATTTCTCTCCCTTTTCTAGCTAGGGAAACTCTGGAAAGTACTACAACTGCCCCTACCCCACCCAGGGATAAAGAGCTCCCTACGTCTTCCACATACCCATGGGGCTTCACATACACCTCTTCCTCCTCGCCCTCCTCACTGCACTGGCATTCTGTGTGTGTGTGTCTTTAAGGTTCCTGTTCACCTCTGTAACCTCAGTCCCGCCTGTACAGTAAGCACACCTATGTTTTATGAAGAGGACAATTTGCCCGGAGGGGCTGCCTGCCATGACCCCAGGTCCCATCTTTGTGGTATCATTAAATTATAAAGGACCCTAAGGTCAGCAAGCCCACCTTGGATGGAGGCATCTGACCAATTCTTCAAAGAGCATTCACAAATCAAGGCAACAGCAATTCCACTTTTAGAAAGTTATACTCCAGATAAACTTACAGGAAATGTGCAAAGATATATATATATAACCCACCACTCCCAGTGCCGATTTATATATATATATATATATATATATAAAACATTTACTGCTCCATTTCAGAACAGCAGAAAATCAGAATAATCAGAAATATCCTTCTGTTAGGGGACTGGCTACAGGCAGTCCCCAGGTTACAAATGCCCAGCTTAGGGACAACTCCTACTTCCCCTTTAATGTTATGTAAATCTGCCCTCACATTGAAAGGACTGAATCGACCCCTATTTGTAACAAAGTCTTCATCACAACCACCTTCACTTGCTGCACGTACAGCTTTTAAGTCATCAAAAAGGCTTTGAGCCTTTTCTTGCACTAACCAAAGACCCATTGCTGTCAAGTTGATTCCAACTCACAGCAACCCTACAGGACAGTGTAGAACTGCCTCACACAGTTTCCATGGCTGTAAATCTTTACAGAAGCAGACTGCCACATCTTTCTCCTGCAAAGTGCCTGGTGAGTTCGAACTGCCAACCTTTTGGTTAGCAGCTGAGCACTTTAACCACTAAGGCTACTTCTTGGCTAAATAAGAACTGTATGCACCTGATCTGACTTACCTACAAATTCTTAAAGACACACTCAGGAGTGGGTCTTGTTTGTAACCCGGGGACTGCCTGTATTTAAGCCATGGTCTATTTACGCAATGAACCACTAAACAAAGGCCTAGCTCTAAAGGAGCTGATATGGCAAGATTTTTTTTAACCTAACATGACAAGTTACAATACAGCATAAACAGTATGATCCCACCTATAGTTTTAAAAATACCAATATGTCCATATCATCACACGGTTAAGTCATAGCATATGAAATTGCCCGTTTTGTGGCTGAATATCTACAACCTCATATGGTTCAACGTGATGTCCCCGTACAGACACCTTCTGTAGAGAAAACCATGAACCAGGTTACCTCTGGAGAATATGACTGGGGGGAGGCAGAAATTTTATGTTACTCTTGATACCATGACTTTATCATTTTAATTTTTTACAGTAAACATGCATTATTTTTATAGGAAGTCTAAGAAAACTTAGGGTTAGTCTAAAAGCAAATGTACAGCACACACACACACACATACACATACACACACAAAGAGCAGTGAGGTCTAAACGCCACAACAGCACAAAAGCTGTCTTGCTGAGCAGATGATCTGGGGTAACGAGAGCAACAAAGCCCATTACTGTGGGCTTCCTACAGGGGCTGCAACTGGTTGCTTGCCAAGGCCCCTCTGGAGGGGGCTTCCTGAAAAGGCTGCTTGAGGCAAATGAGCAGTGTGGATAAAGGGACAGTCGCTCTGCCACTGAAGCTCTTTAAGCAGATTTTTCTTTCCAAATAAAAAGGTAGTAACCCATATTATCTACTTGTTCAACACAAATAAAGACTTATCCCTTTATTTAAACAAACAAACCTTACTTCCCTTGGAAGTAGGTGAGAGTAGCAAAAGTGCATTAGTATATTAAAAAACGAGCTCTCATTCAGGCTTTTCCTTCTCCAAACCCATCTGCACCTTTACTCTGCCCTCAGAGGGAGGGAACCGGGTGTCACAAAAAGTGTCAGTTCAGTCATTGTACACCTAGAAAGTGTAAATCTAGAAATTCTAGGGGAGAAAAAGGAAAGTAGATTTACTCATGGAATAAAGAAAACAGAGAAAGGAACAGCAGAGTGGGAGAAGCAGAAAGAGAAATGCATATCAATCTGTCCACACCACTGACTTCTGTCTGTCCTTCTCGCCTCAGCAATTCAGTGTAGTCCACCTTTTCCTCAAGAGGATTTAGCACGATGTTCTCTGTATATTACACACAAGTCCTTTTGCGAGATGAAACCTCTTGGGGGGGCAGGAACTGAATTTTTCTACTGGTCTACGGTAGGGGTCAGCAAACTTTTTCTGTAACAGGCCAGAGGGTATGTATTTTAAGCTCTGCAGCCATACAGTCTATATGACAACTACTTTGCTGTTGTAGTGCAAAAGCAGGCATAGACAGTACATAAACAAATGGTTGTGGCTGTGTTCCAATAAAACTTTATTGACAAAAACAGGTTGTGCTGGATTTGGCCATAGTTTGCTGACTGTTGGTCTATAGGAAAGAGTAATAAGGGTCCAAATCAGAGACTAGGGATTTTTTTTTTTTAAGAGTAAGAGGTATTGCTAAGGTTGAATCATCAGCTTAGAAGCAACGCCCTCCCAGATGCCTTCCCTGACTGCCTTCAAGGCAGGGCTAGGCACCCACCACCACAGTGGGATCACACAGCATCCACTGCACAGTGCTCTCTTAACCCTGCGCACACCATCCAGAGACTGCTCGATCCCCTGCCTCCCTCCCAAATCCTAGGCTCTTGAGAGCAGGCCCTGAGCAGCCTCCTTGTGGATTACTAGAGACTAATCCAGAGCCCAGCACAGAACAGGACTTTACTGATGATCTCACAAACAAAGAACAACAAATGATGATGAAGATGTTGATGGAGGAGTTAAAAGTGACCCTGAAGTGTTGATGGGAGGAATTGAAGATTGGTGATGCCACCAACTAAAGAGCAGAATGGAGACACAGCAGGAGTGTGGCAGGAAGGAGAACCTGCTGCTCAACCCTGTGGGGACAGTTGAGACACTGCAATAGCCTCCCATCAGCCACTACCGCAGACCACCTGACCTGGGCTAGGTTCCACCAGGGACGGGTTCAGGGATGGGCAGGCAGCCTTATGCCAGAGTAGCACAGTGAGGTATAAAGATGAGTGTGCCTGGAGCATCTGGAAAAACAGAGGCCCCTGCCC
Organism: Elephas maximus indicus; assembly: GCF_024166365.1. Classification (NCBI taxonomy): domain Eukaryota; kingdom Metazoa; phylum Chordata; class Mammalia; order Proboscidea; family Elephantidae; genus Elephas; species Elephas maximus. Next base: position 159,752,469 of record NC_064846.1, on the reverse strand, counting down.
TTCCCCACTGGATGTAAACCAGGAAGCCTGTCGCCCCAGTTGCTGGCTGCAGTATGAAGTCAACTCAGCAAGAGGTAGGGCAAAGAGAGCAGAAATCTGGGCCCAGGAGCCTGTCCTGCTTCTCAACTTCCTGTTGTGCAAGATGGACATTTCTTTACAACCTAAGCCAGGCTGCACCAGGCTGTCTGTAACTTACAGCTGAGACCAGTAATTAGCACAGTGTCTGAGAGTGGGTGTAAGGGGGGATACCATGGAGGGAGGCCTGGCCCAGTGGCTGGGTTTGGGGGTTGCATGCTTCTCGGCATTGGCTGAGCCGAGGAGTACATGGACAAAATAACAGGCGTCAAAGACAGGACCATGAAAACAGCTTACATTTAGGAAGTCAGAGGAGTCAGCAAAATATAACAGAGAAAGGGGTGGAGCAGGAGTAACGAGGCACAGAAGGCAAAGCGGAGTGTTTCCAGAAAGAGGTGATAATCGAAAGAGCTACATGCCAAAGAGGAGTAGGGTGGAGGTAGTGTGGTGAAATGGGGCTGACAGACCCAGATTCGAACCCAAACTGCACCACTCACCAGAAGTGTGACCGAGGACAGGTCACTTAACCTCTCTGAGTCTTGGTTTTTCCAACTGTAAAATGGAAATGATACTACTTACTTTTGAGGGTTGTTTTGAGGATTACACAGATGTCTCTATAACAATACTGTGCATAGACAACGGGTGACCTGGCTGCATTAAGGGCCTAACTCTTCACCCCTCCCTGCATGTATGCATGCCCTTTGTCCCGTGACTTTAGAGTGTCTCCCTTAAGGACAGAGTAGATTTCCCCACCCCACACGACTTGCTTTGGAAAACACAGTGAGATGGAGTGGCAGTGTGCAGTTCCGGCTCAGGTCTCAAGAGAAGAACTCATGTTTCCACTTTCTCTGCTGCACTTCTACCATCTCCATGAGAACATGTCCAAGCTAGCCACTGGAGGATTCAAGGCACACACAGCAGCGCTGAGTCACCTCAGGCATGCCAGCTGAGGCCATTCCAAATTAGGCCAAATGCTAGCTAACCTCCAGACATGAGGAAGCCCAGCCAAAATCAGAATTGCCACTCAGCCAGCCTCCAGCTGACTCCAGATCCAGAAGCAATAAATGCTTATTGGTGTATGCCACTGAGGTTTTATGGATGTTTGTTATGCAGCATTATTGTGGGAACAGATAACTGATAGAACAATGCCGGGCACACAGCAGGTCCCCAACAAATGTTAAAACAAATCCTCGGGAAGGACAAAGGCTGTACATGTTTTATATCATTCCTCTATCCTGGTGAGTTAAGTGCTATTTTCCTTGGCTATGTCTCTATACTCATTGAGGTCCAAAGGGTAAACAGAAGTTTCTAGAAAGATTTCTTTTTAGAATTTTCTAGAAAGACTAACTTTTTTAAAAAAATTGTACTTTAGATGAAGGTTTACAGAAAAAAACTAGCTTCTCATTAAATAGTACACATACTATTTAATGACACTGGTTACCAACCCCATGACATGTCAACACTCTCCCTTCTGAACCTTGGGTTCCCTATTACCAGCTTTCCTGTCCCCTCCTGCCTTCTAGTCCTTCCCCCTGGGCTGTTGTGTTCCTTTAGTCTCGTTTTGTTTTATGGGCCTGTCTAATCTTTGGCTGAAGGGTGAACCTCAGGAGCGACTTCAGTACTTAGTTAAAAGGGTATCCAGGGGCCATACTCTTGGGGCTTCTCCAGTCTCTGTCAGACCAGTAAGTCTGGGCTTTTTTTGTGAGTTAGAATTTTGTTCCACATTTTCCTCCAGCTCTGTCTGGGACCCTCTATTGTGATCCCTGTCAGAGCAGTCAGTGGTGGTAGCTGGGCACCATCTAGCTGTACTAGACTCAGTCTGGTGGAAGCCGTGGTAGTTGTGGTCCATTAGTCTGAGAAAGACTAATTTTAAATGACAGGAAAAGGTTATTAATTCCCTACTTGTTGTAGTATGTCTATCTTTAGCTACCAAATGCAAACGGAAAATAAAGCAGGGAAAGGAAAACTCTCTTACTCAAGTCACCCTTCATCAAGAGTTCCTTTCTTCCTCAGCACAGACACACAATGTAACTGAGATTGGGAAACATACATGTCATGCCATCTGTAATTGTTAATTTCTTAAATTTCTTGCCTGGTGGTGGGTAGAAGGGTGCTGGGTATTTGTCATATTATCCTGGATTTCTTTTTACATGTCTTTATTAAAACTCTAAATATTAAACATGCTAAAACAAACACATCATTTAGCTAGCAGCCTCCTACCATGATCCAAAAAGGTTGGGGGAATGGGATTGACACCTAGTGTTTGCAATTCAACCCAATTTGCTATGGACAATTTTATCACACATCCATTGAAATAAACAAGGAGATGATACAAAACAACCCTTTGGGAGAGGCAGTACTCTGGACCATGCTGAGTTGAATGCAAAGTGAACACTCATTTCACCACCCACCCAACATCCACGGAATCAAACTGAGTAAAGGCTGGCAGAAACCTGCATTGCCATGGAGTAGATAAGAATGAGTGGTTTACTGAAGACAGAAACAGTTTTAGCTTCATTACTCACCAAAATCATCATAGGGGCTTTCTCAGCAAAGATTCAGATTTTTCCAAATTTCTCCAGAAGCTTCTGACAGGTCATGTGGGAACCTGATTCATTCAACAAATGTTTGTTGACTATGGGAGCTAGAAGGGACCACAGATGATATGTAGAATGGACCCCAATTCCTTCCCTGGGGACCCTGGGAAGGGTTTGCAAAAAGAGGAGTGGGGATCCTTAAGCTTTTCAACATTTCAAAAGGCTTAATAGCCAAAATAAGGGTATATAGGTTAAAATGCTTTGAAGGGCTATATATAAAAGTACCATGTCCCTGATCTGAAGAACTAATTACGTGCTAATGAAGATATAAAAATCTGTCATACAAAGAGAAAAAGCTTTTAGAAAGGGTTTCCAGATTTTAAAATACTAGAAACTTCTCAATCAACCTTTCAAAATGCAGTGGAGAAACAGATACTTAATAAAGTGAAATGACCTCCCCAAGCTCGTTAACGTCTGGCAGAGCTGAGAATTAAACGTTGTCTCATGAATCCCAAAATGAAGGTCTCAGAATCACCCTGAGCAGAAGTATGAGGGATACGAAGGTAAATAATGGTTTTCCATCCTCAAGTAACCTACAGTCTAGTTCTAAGCCACTGAAAATGGATAGGATATCCATCGAATTTTATCAAGTCTTGCTGGTTATCCTGGAAAGGGAGGCCATCCAGGCCTGTGTGGCTTTGTTTGTTTTGTTTCACTACAAAACTAACACTCACCAGCTCTAATAAAAGATCACTTTCCATTTTCCACTTCAACCCGGGCATTTGGTAAAATAAGTTCATACATCAATGCGAACAGATTGATACAGTTTATAATTTATGAAGATGTGGAGGGATAGAGAGATTGATCCTGTAGAACCACCTAACTGATGCTTGCCTCCTTTCCTCTCTGCCCTCTTGCTGCCAGGTTTTTGGTCATTTTTTAATTTATTAACACCTCCACCAGAGAGGATAAGCAGGGAGTAAGAAGAGTGAAATCGCATGCTACACACACCTCTCTAAAAAGATTTATAGTAAAACTGTAGACTTAGAGTTAAGCTTTAAAGGGTTTCTGTGGGTCATCCTGGATTTCAATGATCCATGTTATTCCCATCAGCCCTGCACAAATGTAAGTAAGAGTGAATGACACGCATGAACGTAACACACATCTATCCACACCTTAGGGACCCAGTTCGGGACTGGATTCAGCTTAGGAGAGAGAGGGAGGAAAAGGGAGCCAGGGGAAAAAAAGGAAGGAATAAAGGAAAGAGGGAGGGCGGGAAGGAATCTCAAACATTAATGTGAATTGCACATGAATTCTGAGAAAGATGGGCAGAGCTATAGGGCCAAAGCTCAGGAGGGAGAGTGTAAAAGATTTTTTAGTGTATATATTTGTACAAACTAAGTACAGAATTTTTATTCCTGACTCATCTTGGTTTGCCTATCCCTGCCCACACCGTGTTGTGAGGCACATCATCAACTTGGTTATTCTTTTTCTCTGTACATAACTGCAAGTGTCTTACCTTTTATCTCAATGATTTAGTCAAAAATAAATTACAAAGAAAGCTAATTTCTTAAGGAAAAAAAAATTATTCCTACTGATATCCTCAGAGTTGTTTTAAGGCTTTGGAAAGGTCAAATATAAAACAATGGGTGTCATTTTTTTCCTAGACAACATTTTTAAAAATATAAATATTAACAGCATGTTGTATTCATTTGTTTGCTTTAATCTGTGAAATTAACATGACCTAAAAAAGGATTAAAAGAAATAAAGGAGAAAACTCAGTGGCAAAACACTGTGGAAATTTGATTTTGCTTTGCAAAGAATGACAATACTGAAGAATCTATCCCTGTCAGCCTTAGGGAGAAGGGAGGGCAAGAAGAGAGCAAGGGCAGGGAGGGGGCCCTCACTGGCCCTCCACCTGGGATCCCGCACAGGGGTGCACCACAGGGAGTGCTCAGCCTCCCCACTCCAGAGTTACCATCTTCAACAAGCGAACCGGAGGTGGTTTTAAAAAAAAAAAACTTGTGGTCGAGTCGATTCTGACTCCTAGGGACCCAACATGACAGAGTAGAACTGCCCCATAGGGTTTCCAAGTTTGTAATTTTTACGGAAGCAGACTGCCACATTTTTCTCTTGCAGAGCAGCTGGTGGGTTCAAACTGCTAACTTTTTGATCAGCAGCTGGGCGCTTAACCACTCTGCCACCAGGGCTCCTTTGGAGGTGGTTACAAAGGTAGATTTCACTGAAATTGAAATCTTAAACACAATACTAATCCCTGATCATTCGTAACACTGGGTTCTGGACAACCAAAACTGGCACCTAATCACATAATTTAAACATCCCTTTTAATAAACATTTTAACTTTCTCTCCCTGGCTCTGACAAAGACAGTGATGAGCAACCAAACATCAGGGCGTGAGAAGCCCAGAAGAGGGAAGAAAAGCGAAGTCCTGGCCCTCATACTCCAAAAAAAGGCAAGAGTGGATACACTGTACGTAAAAAATTCAACTATATATCCTTTCACCTCAAAAAACTTGGGGTGGGGTGTAAAACCAAAAATAGATTAAAATGACCACATAAAATCCTAACCTTCCCTTGCCTTGGATGCATTCTCTTACTTTCATCTTATGTTTATACAAGTAAATGTGAAAAATTTAGGCGCCTTCTCTCTAAGCACAGAATGACCCCTATAACTGAACTCCACTTTCAACCTCTTTAAACTCAAGATCTAGTTCAAATCTCCTTTAGAGCCATATTTAGCCTTCTCACTCTCTGCTAGCCGCCCATTAGCAGGCCCAGACCTAGGTTCAGTACTTATTCTCATAATCCACTTTCAAAACCAGACACTGAATAAGTCTCCCCTCTCCCTCAGCTGTCAGGAGCCAAAGGCAATTTCTCTGAACCAGAGAACTACAGCTTTTCTCCTTAAATGTATAACTTGATAAGCTTGTTCTGCCTCTGGTAGTTTTTTTGCTGGTAACTTGTCTTTCAAAAGGGTTGTTGTTGTTAGGTGCTGCCAAGTCAATTGCAACTCATAGCGACCACATGTGACAGGGCAGAACTGCCCCCTAGGAATTTTCTAGGCTGTAACCTTTATGGGAGCAGACCACCAGGTCTTTCTCTGGTAGAGCCGCTGGGTAAGTGGGAATTACTAACCCTTCAGTTAGCAGCCAAGTGCTTAACCATTGCATCACCAAGACTCCTTCAAAAGGGTTAGGGTGTGTGAACTTAAGTACATAAAATTCAACAACTAAACTTTTTAAACTTGGTTCCAAGATAAGTAAGATGTGGCTTCTTCCTTCAAGGAGCTTACAATCTAATAAAGAAAATCAAAACCTAAATGCACCCCCAAATAACTCAAAGAAGAATACAAGTACATTAATGGAATGAACCACAGCCACAAGTGTCTAAAAATAATCATTTATGATCAGCTGTTCACTAAGGTTTTCTGATGTCATTACCCATATTATGGCATTTATTTTTGTGCTATGAAGGCAGCAAAAGACCTTCCATCTCTGCCTTTTATTGGTGCCTTGGGGAGGTAATTTCACTTCTTCCCATCTCAGTTTCCCATTTTTAAAATGGACTGATAATGATGCCTCCTCTACCACCCCTTAGGGGTTGTTCTAAGGAGTGAATGAGTCTTTCAGTCTCTTTCTCTCCATAAACTCTAAAGCTCTAGCTGAGTTAAGAAATTTTTGTTTATAAAATGTCATTTGCTCAAATATAGTATTTTGTAATTACCACCAATCCACTCATTCACTCTCCAAAAGCTACTGCCTAATCAACACTAACAATTCTCTTAATATAAGAGAGGAAATTTTTTGAGCTAACAAGAATGTTCTACAAAAGGCTGTTATAAAGAAAATCTTCAAAGTTAAATTCTTCTATGTATCATCAATAAGAAAAAAACACAAGGGAGGAAGAGCTTCTTTACAAAAGCCAACAATAACCACAATCTAGCTTGGAATTACATTTATAAGAAGCAAGACTGCACAACTAAAACTGTAACTAAGACTTGTCTAAATAGAGTGAAACACCATGTTATCAGAGCTGTTAAGAATTCAGAAGTGGACGTATGTTTAATTTGATGACATATTAGCAAGAAATGGTCTACTGTGACATTTGGGAGGAGCAGCGAAAGGAGAAAAGTTTGTCATTTAATGTACTTGTATATGAAGATTTTTTTTTATATGGAGATGGTTTGTATGACAATAAAAAGCTTTTAAACAAAAAATGTTGGAAAAGTGTCAATTCTTTCAACATTGACTTATAATTTTAATGCAATTGAAATCTAAATCCCAATGGGATCTTTTAAACTTGATAACACGATCCTAAAATAAACATGAAAAATAGCTAATTTTTTTTGAAAATTAAGAGTGATAACAGGAAGGACAAAAGCTTGCCATACTATATATTAAAATGTACTATAGAGCCACATCAGTTAACAATATTGATACAAGAATGGTGAAGGAAATTAATGGTTCAGAATCCAAAGTCCAGAAAAAAGACCCTAAAATATATGTTAAGATTATATGACAAATGAGGTTTCACAAATTAATGAAGAGGGAATGGACAATTCAATAAATTGTCCATAGCTATTTCAAAATAAAAATCAATTTGGATACTAAGCTCATACATCAAAATTCCACATAGATGTAAAAATTAAAGTAAGAAATGAAGCCAATATAAAAGAGAAGAAAAATTAGATGAGAATTTATTCACAGAAATTGCAAAAGAAAACATCAATATACTACTCTACATAAAAATATACTATTCTTGTACATCAAAATCTATCACGATAAAATGAAAAGTGAACAAACCAGGAAGCAAAATTTGTCACAAGTGACAAAGGAATAATACACTCATCAGTAAGAAAAAACATAAAGATCTCAATACAAAGAGCAAAGAATACGAACAAATGGCAGAAGAAAAAATGATCAAGCACTCTATTCATCAAGGTAATTCAAGCTTAAAAAACTAAGAAGCGCTTTCACCAGTTCTGGTGGTAGTGCAATTTGGTGACAGCCTTCAGGAAATCAATTTGATAATATGAATCAAAGTCCCATAAAATATATACATGCCTCTGGTAATTCCACATCTAAGAATCATTCCTAAAGAAATCATCAGAGCTACAGATAAGATTTATGCGCAAAAATAGCCATCGCAGAGTTACTGACAATGGCAAGAAAAATTGGAAACATAAATGGCTTCTTTCCTTTCCAGCAAAGACTCTCTCTATGAAGCACAGAATTTAGAATATAGAGGTTTGGTTTTTGATTTACAGGGAATCTCATTTTTTCTCAAGAAATGAACAATAGGATGCCACAGCCAGTATTCCACCCTTCTCAAATCGACTCTCTAATATTTAGGTCATCCCTAGCAAAACAGTGTCTTCTTGATCCCTCAGACTCACTATCTCCTAGACAACTGACTGAAGAAAAATATAAAGCTTCATGGAGAAATATATAATTTTTTAAAGACTTGAATAAACAGAATGACACATCTTATCCCTCAGCTGGAGTGGGGTGGGAGGAGGGACAGAAAAGAGAAAGGGCAGACAGCCAGCCAAACACAACCTGACACTGCATTTTAACACCACTTTGTGTGGTAATCTTTTTAAATAGCTTTATTGAGATATAATCTATATATCGAAAAATCACCCATTTTAAGTGTACAATTAAAGTGATTTTTCTATTTTCACAGAACTGTGTAACCATCACCACAATCTAATTTGAGGACATTTCCATCACTTCAAAAAAGCGCCTTCATGCCCATTAGCAGCCACTCTCATTCCCATGCCTAGCTCTAGGCAAATACTAATCTACTTTGTTTCTATAGATTTGACTCTTCTGGACATTTTATGTAAGTGGAATCATTCAATATGTGATCTTTCGTGGCTGGTTTCTTTCACGTAGCATAATGTTTTCAAGGTCCGTTGATGTTGTACCATGTATTGGTAGTTCCTTCCTTTTTATTGCCAAATAATATTCTCTTGTGTAGATAAACCATTATCTTATCCATTCGTCAGTTGATGGACGTGCAGGTTGTTTCCACTTTTCGGTTATTATGAATAATGCTCCTATGAACACTCGTGTTTTTGTGAGGACTTATGTTTTCCCTTCTCTTGGGTATGTACCTTAAAGTGGAATGCTGGGTCACATGATAACTCTATATTTAACCTTTTGAGGAACTGCCAGACTGTTTTCCAAAGTGGCTGCACCATTTTATATCCCCACAAGTAAGGTATGAGTTGTTCATAGTATTCCCTTATAACCCTTTTAATTTCTCTAAGATCAGTAGTGACGTTTCTTCCTTAATTCCTCATTTTAGTAATTTGAATCTTTTTTTCTCCATCAGTGTAGCTAAAATTCGTCAATTTTGTTAACCATTTCAAAGAGGCACCTTTTGTTTTGTTTTTAATTTTCTCTATTGCTTTTCTAGTTTCTATTTATTTCCACTCTAATCTTTACCATTTCTTTCTCTGCTTGCTTTGTTTCTTTTTCTAGTTTCTTAAGGTAGAAGATTTTATTGATTTGAGATTTTTCTTCTCTTTTAAAAACATAGGCATTTATAGCTATAAATGTCCCTCTAAGCACTGTTTTTTAAGCACTGTTTTAGCTACATGCAACATATTTTGGTATGCTGTGTTTTCATTTCCATTCGTTTCAAAGTATGTTATAATTTCCCTTGTGATTTCTTCTTTGACCAACTGGTTATTTATGACTGTGTTCTTTAATTTCCATATATCTGTGAGTTTCCCAAATTTCCTTCTGTTATTGATTTTTAATTTCACTGTGGTTGAAGAACATATTTTGTATGATTTCAATTCTTTTAACTTTATTGAGACTTGTTTTCTGGCCTAGCATATGGCCTATCCTGCAGAATGTTCTGTGTCCATCTGAGTAGAATGCGTACTGTGTTGTCGTTAAGCGGAGTGTATTACAGATGTCTGTTAGGCCTAGTTGGTTGATAGTGCTGTTCGAGTCTTCTACATCCTTGTTGATTTTCTGTCTAGTTCTATCCATTACTGGTATTCAAGTCTCCAACTATTATTGCTGAATTATCTTTCTTGTTTCAATTCTATCAGTTTTTGCTTCATGTATTTCGAACTCTGTTGTTAGGTGCATGTATGTTCAAGATTGTTGTATCTTCCTGATGTCCTAACTCTTACCATTATAAAATATCCCTTCTTTGCCGCTAGTAACATTTTTTTGTCTTAAAGTCTATTTTGTTTGATATTAATATAGTCATTCTGGCTCTCTTCTGGTTGCCGTTTGCATAGTACCTCTTTTCCCACCCTTTTACTTTTAACTTAGTTATATCTTTAAATCTAAAATGTGTCTCTTGTAGACTGTATACACTCAGATCCTTTTTTTTTTTAATTCAATCTGATCTACCCAAACCCCAACACCATTGAGTCAATTCCGACTCACAGCACCCCTACAGGACAAAGTAGAACTGTCCCATATGATTTCCAAGGCTGTAAATCTTCAAAGAAGCAGACTGCCACATTTTTCTCCTGCAGAGTGGCTGGTGGGTTTGAACTGCTGACCTTTTGGTTGGGAACTGAGCGCTTTAACCACTGTACCACCAGCAACCCTCTCCAGTCTGACAATCTCTGCTTTTTGAGAAGATTATTCAATCCAATCATACTTATTCTTGATTTGGTTCTACTTACACCTACCATTTTGCTATTTTTTTCCTATGTCTCATACCCTTTTTGTTCCTTCTTCATACAAACACTTTTTAAATGAGGTAAGAGAAGAAAGCAGAATTATGCAATTACACTTTTTGTTGTGCATGGGTCACACTTTTGTGTTTCTTTGCATGCCTTTTTTTTTTTTTTGCTGAAAACTGGACATTTTACATGATACATCAGCTCTGGATTCTGACTCCCCTATCCCCACCCTAGGGTTTGTTTTTGTTGTGTTGTTTTTAGTTTGTCTATTTATTTAGTGACCTGCCTGGCCTAATCCTGCAATGTGCACCCTCTGATGTCACTGCTCTGTCCACGTCTTTTTTTTTTGTTAACCCTGGTTTCATAGGTGTCACCCCTGGGTCAGCTTAATGTTCAGCCAGTGAGTGGACGATAAGATTTCTACCATTTGCCCTCGGATTTGTGTATGGTTGGGGAATGCTTTCACAGTTCAGGAAGTTTACAAGTCTATTCTGTGTTCAGCCAGGGATTAGCAGCTAGCAAATACCCTCTCCTGTTGCTCCTGAATGGGTACAGCCTAGTGCAGGTACACAGCCCTCAGAACCACCAGCGAGGTGACCTCAGCAGAACTCTTTTTGGGTGTCTCTTTCCCTGCATCTCTCTGTTAAATTCCTGGCTGCTCTGCCATTTTGTTCGCTTCTACTAGTATCACAGTACTGTTGGTCATCTCTGATAGCTTGCCACTATAATTTTGTTTTCTCCAATGTCTCTGGACATAGGTTCCTTTCTATTCTGTTCCAAACAAAGTCTGCTGCCTCAGGCAGGACCTCAGAGCTGCCAGTCTTCAAGGCTTACCCCCACCCTCCCTGGGCAGAAGCTCTGCACTAACAGGGCTTCAAACTGGTTCATTCTGGTTTGAACCCCTGCTGAGAATTTGCATTTCCACCCCAGATATACTGAATCGGAATCTACGGGTTTTTTTAAATTGTGCATTAGGTAAAAGTTTACAGAGCAAATTAGTTTCCCATTTGATAGTTTGTACATAGTGTTCCATAACATTGGTTTCACTCCCCACAATGTGTCAGCACTCTCTCCATTTCCTCTCAAGTTTCCGCATTTCCTTTTGTCCTGATTTTCTACCCCTTCCTGCCTTCTCATCTTTGCTTCTGGACACATATTGCCTTTTTGCATCTCGTATAATTGATTGTTCCAAGGAGCACATTCCTCTTGGGTGTTATTGTTTATTTTATGGGCCTATGGTTTGGCTGAAAGGTGTCTCTGGGAATGGCTTCAGTTAAATTTCAGAAGGGTGTCTCAGGGCTTTAGTCTCGGGGGTTACCCCGGTCTCTGCCAGACCGGTAGGTAAGTCTGCTCTTTTTTGTGAATTTGATTTTTTGTTCTACGTTTTTCCCCTGCTCTGTCTAGGACCCTCTGTTGTGATCCCAATCAGAGCAGTCGGTAGTGGTAACTGGGCACCAGCTAGTTCTTCTGGTCTCAGGGTTGTGTAGCTTGTGGTTCATGTGGTCCATTAGTCCTTTGGACTAATTGCTCCCTTGAGTATTTGGTTTTCTTCACTCTCCTTTGCTCCAGATGGAAAGAAACCAACAGTTGTATCTTAGATGGTCACTCGCAAGCTTTTAAGATCCCAGATGCTATTCAACACAATAGGGTGCAGAACTTTGTGTTTATGAACTATGTCATGACAATTGATGTAGATATCCCCCATATCTATGGTCCTTCATCCTTGACCCTAAGAACTTCATCCTACAAGGTGCTTGGTTATGTCTAAGAAGTTGCCCTGTGGCCCTTGTGTGCTCTATTGTCTGTATTAATATACAAGCAGCACCTATAGTTATATATATAGAAACATCCACCACCAAACCTATATCTTCAGGTGGGTTATGTTTCCTTATAACCTCCCAACCTCCTGGCATACCTATCTACCAATGTATCCATTTGTAAATCATTGTTAGTTAATACTACTGTTGCAGGATTGTCTACCCTACAGTAATTACTGTTGTTACCCTTTGTCCTATGTTCCTCTCAGTGTCCTCCCTTGCCTTGGTCATGTTCTGCTACCTCTTCTGTATTGCCTTTCCCTTCACCAATATTAATACATGTCTTCTATTTGGTAATTTTACCTCCAATCCCCTTCCATCCCTGGTAACCATCAAAGAGTTTTTTTTTTTCTGTGTGTAAACCTTTTCTTGTTTCTTTATAATAGTGGTCTCATACAATATTTGTCCTTTTGTGATTGACTTATTTCAGTCAGCATAATGTCAGAATCTACACTGTAACAAGATTCCTAGGTGATTCTTATATATAATAAATTTTGAGAACCGCTGCTCTACTAGTGGTTTTCAGAACTGGTCCCTAACCAGCAGCATTAGCGTTGCTTGGAAGCTTGTTAGAAACGCAAACTTTCCGCAGGGGTTTGAACCACGATAAACTGGAGGGGGGATGGGAGTTGCTGATCTTCATTAGCTACCCCACCCAGACCCTCCTATAGAGTGGGAGGTGGAAGGGGTAGGCATTGCCAAGCTCACTGATAATCCATTTCCCAGCACAGAGCTGGGAGGAATGGGACCCACCAGACTTCATGGTCTGACTTGTCCATCCAAAATAGATCTTCTGTAACAGGGAGCTGGAAGCGGGGGAGGGGGTAGGTCCAGCTCAAATGCCATAACTTCTCACTAGTCTTATCAAAATTCAGAGATTCAGTCCATTTTCTTCAATAAATTTTCTCAATTTGTTGTATGTCCTTTCGTCAATTTCCAGAGACTTTAAATGCCTGTCTTAAGTGATCTTGATCAGTTTAACTCTGGAGGAGAGGATTTGCTGAGCTTGAGCTTCTCGTACAACCATTCCAGAAATATTTACCTGATAATCTTTTTAATAATTTCTGATCCTTCTTCCCTCTCTCATTCAATTCTGAACAATTCAGCTCAGAACCAGACAAAAAAAATAATTATGTGCAGTGGTAAAATTTTAGTATTTAATGTTACTTATCTAACTAGAATCCCAAATTTGTTTTGTTCTCTTATGTGTTATAAAAAGTACTCTTCTTCTGCAACACTTATATACTGTTGGTGGGAATGTAAAATGGTAAAACCACTTTGGAAATCGATTTGGCACTTCCTTAAAAGGCTAGAAATAGAACTACCATATGATCCAGCAATCCCACTCCTTGGAATATAACCTAGAGAAATAAGAGCCTTTACACAAACAGATATATGCACACCCATGTTCACTGCAGCACTGTTTACAATAGCAAAAAGATGGAAGCAACCAAGATGCCCATCAATGGGTGAATGGATAAATTATGGTATACCCACACAATGGAATACTATGCAACAAGAAAGAACAAGGATGAATTCGTGAAACATCTCATAATGTGGAGGAATCTGGAAGGCATTACCCTGAGTGAAATTCGTCAGTCACAAAAGGACAAATATTGTCTCAGACCACTACTATAAGAACTCAAGAAATAGTTTAAACAGAGAAGAAAATATTCTTTCGTGGTTACAAAAGTGGGGCGGGAGGGAGGGAGAGAGGTATTCACTAATTAGACAGTAGACAAGAACTATTTTAGGTGAAGGGAATGACAACACACAATACAGGAGAGGTCAGCACAATGGGACTAAACCCAAAGCAAAGAAGTTTCCAGAATAAACCAAACACTTCAAAGGCCAGAGTAGCAGGGGCAGGGGTTTGGGGACCATGGTTTCAGGGGACATCTAGGTCAACTGGCAAAATAAAATCTATCAAGAAAACATTCTGCATCCCACTTTGGTGAGTGGCGTCTGGGGTCTTAAACGTTAGTAAGTGGCCATGTAAGATGCATCAATTGGTCTTAACCCACCTGGAGCAAAGGAAAATGAAGAACACCAAAGACACAAGGTAATTATGAGCCCAAGAGACAGAAAGTGCCACATAAACCAGAGACTACATCAGCCTGAGACCAGAAGAACTAGATGGTGCCCGGCTGCAACCAATGACTGCCCTGACAGGGAACAGAGAACCCCTGAGAGAGCAGGAGAGCAGTGGAATGCAGACCTCAAATTCCCCTAAAAAGGCCAGACTTAATGGTCTGACTGAGACTAGAAGGGCCCCGGTGGTCATGGTCTCCAGACCTTCTGGTAGCCCAAGACTGGAACCATTCCCAAAGCCAACTCTTCAGGCAGGGATTGGACTGGACTATGGGATAGACAATGATACTGGTGAGGGGTGAGCTTCTTGGCTCAAGTGGACACATGAGACTGTGTGGGCAGCTCCTGTCTGGAGGGGAGATAAGAAGGCAGAGGGGGACAGAAGGTGGCTGAATGGACACGGGAATACATGGTGGAGAGAAGGAGTATGCTGTCTCATTAGGGGGAGAGCAACTAGGAGTATATAGCAACGTGTACCTAAATTTTTGTCTGAGAGACTAACTTGATTTGTAAACTTTCACTTAAAGTACAATAAAAATAAAAATATTTTTTTCTTTAAGTACTCTTCTTAAGTAATGGTAGGAAGGAAGTTGATGTGATAAAATCTTTTGGGGACATTGGATCATTTTTCTAAGACATAAAAGGAGCAATATATCTTATATAAATTAGCACATTTTAATTGGGTTTTTAAAAATATTACTTTTAAATAGCACTGCAAATATCTTTCCTCTAAAACCCAAACTTCTAAAGTGACTGATATAGAAAAAAGTGAAATTCCTCCTCTTTGAAAAATTCCCCATCAGTACTCATCTCATAGGCCTCACACCAGACCCAATCTCCCCAGGACTGTTGAGTATTCTCTTTTAATCCTGAAGAGAAGCTACCATCTGGGAATTTGCTAAGAACCAATGTACTTCAAGTCTTTGTTTGTTGAGTGGAATATTACTCTGACTACTCAAAGCAAAGGAGTTTCAAAGAAGTTCACAGCTGGCGACACATTTGGTATCAATATAGAGATTTGTTAGCATAAACATGAATTTATAACAATAAGAAACTATGTCTTTCTAAAAAACAAGCAAAAGACCAAAGTCGGTTAAATGGGGTAAAGACGGTTTTTTTTTTAATTTTTATTGTACTTTAAGTGGAAGTTTACAAATCAAGTCAGTCTCTCATATAAAAATTTATATACACCTTGCTATATACTCCTAATTGCTCTCCCCCTAATGAGACAGAACACTCCTTCCCTCCACTCTCTCTTTTCGTGTCCATTCCACCAGCTTCTGATCCCCCCGCCCCTCTCATCTCCCCTCCAGACAGGAGATGCCTACGTAAGTCTCAAGTGTCTACTTGATCCAGGAAGCTCATTCTTCACCAGCATCTCTTTCTCTCCCATTGTCCAGTCCAATCCCTGTCTGAAGAGTTGGCTTTGGGAACGGTTCCTGTCTTGGGCTAACAGAAGGTCTGGGGACCATGACCTCCAAGGTCCTTCTAGTCTCAGTCAGACCATTAAGTCTGGTCTTTTTACGAGAATTTGGGGTCTACATCCCACTGCTCTCCTGCTCCCTAAGGGGTTCTCTGTTGTGTTCCCTAAGACAGTCTTTTTAACAAATGGTGCTGGCAAAACTGGATATCCATCTGCAAAAAAATGAAACAAGACCCATACATCACACCATGCACAAAAACCAACTCAAAATGGATCAAAGACCTAAATATAAAACCTAAAATGATAAAGATCATGAAAGAAAAAATAGGGACAACGTTAGGAGCCCCAATACATGGCATAAACAGTATATAAAACATTACTAACAATGCAAAAGAGAAGCTAGATAACTGGGAGCTCCTAAAAAATCAAACAACTATGCTCATCCAAAGACTTCACCAAAAGAGTAAAAAGACTACCTACAGACTGGGAAAAAGTTTTTAGCTATGACGAGACCAAAGGGGCACACCAGCCCTGGGACAAGGACTAGAAGGCAGAAAGGGACAGGAAAGCTGATAATGGGGAACCCAAGCTTGAGAAGGGAGAGTGTTGACATGTTGTGGGGTGGTTAATCAATGTCATAAGACAGTACGTGTACTAACTGTTTAATGAGAAACTAGTTTGGTCTGTAAACCTTCACCTAAGGCACAATAAAAATAATTAAAAAAAAAAAAGGTAAATCCAAAGAAATAGGCTGGGAACTATGGATACTGTTCTGAGAGTCCTTGGGTTAGGTAAGTAATAATATTAGTATTAGCCACATTTGAGTGCTCCCCATGTGCCTGGTACTGTTCTAAGCACATT
This sequence comes from Elephas maximus indicus, assembly GCF_024166365.1. Lineage (NCBI taxonomy): Eukaryota > Metazoa > Chordata > Mammalia > Proboscidea > Elephantidae > Elephas > Elephas maximus. Next base: position 159,735,985 of record NC_064846.1, on the reverse strand, counting down.
ACAGTTCTCATGTAATTTAATTCATTTAATTCTCACAATAACTCAATGAGGTAGGAAGTGTCACTGGCCCCATTTTAAAGAGAAGTAAACTAAAGTACAGAATGGTAAAGTATCTTGCCCAAGGTCACACAGCTGGTAAGTGGTGGAGCTGAGACTCAAGTCCAAGTAGTGTAGCCACAGAATGTATGTTCTCAACCACTTTATCACTCTGCCACAAAAAGGTACTTTTATGTGTACTGTTTGAATTTTGTAATAACACAAATATAATAATACGTATCTTCTGCTATTAAACATAATTAAATAATAAGTGAAAATGAACTGTCTCTCTCACCCTGCCCAAGATAAAGCCTTGCACAGAATAGCTGATCAATTGACATCTGATCACTGGTCACATCAGGGAAATGACACTTTAAGAAACAACACTTCGCTGCTATTTGCCGTTGAGTCGATCCCAACTCATGGTGACCTCACGTGTGCAGAGTAGAACTGTTCCATAGGGTTTTCAAGGCTGTGACCTTTTAGAAGCAGATCACCAGACATCTCTAGGTGGGTTTGACCTATCAACCTTTCAGCTAATACTCAAGTACTTAAATGTTTGTGCCACTCCGGGAGCCGGTATTTTATTATCACCTTCTATAAATCCGTAAATTTCTTCCCAAAGCTCTTGAGTCTTACTAGAAGTTTTCTTCTAATAATAACTATTACTGTATTTAGTAAGTGACTTTCGCCCTCAACCTTACCTCACTCTATTGCTACCCCATGCCCCAAAACCTATTCTTTTACTCATTTTTATCCTCTCAATTTCCCTGAAGGAATAAACAAAATTAGTTTGTCTTAGCCTGGGTTATCTAGAGAAGCAAAACCAGTAAAGCATATAAATATAGATTTATATTAAGGAAATGGCTCACGTGGCTACAGAGGCTGGAATGTCCCAAATCTGTGGGTCTGGCTAGAGGCTTCTCCTGATTCACGTAGCCATAGGGGCTGGTGAACCCAAGATCAGCAGGTCAGAGAGCAGGGCTCTTGCTCACAGGCTTCAAAGATCGACAAATCCCAAGGTCGGCAGGGAAGACCGCAGGTAAGCTACTAGCTCAAGTCCCAAGAACCGGAGGTCATACGAACAGGAGCCAGATGCAGGATTCAGAGGAAGCAAAAGCCCACAAGCCTTGCCAGAATGTTTACTTATATTCAATGCAGACAGCATGCCCAAGGAAACTCCCTTTCAACTGACTGGCTACTCACAACAGATCCCATCATGGAGGTGATCACATTATATCAAATCTCATCACTGAAGTGATCACATCATACGACTGTCAAAGTATATCACAACTGCCAAGCCAGTGAGAATCATGGCCCAGCCAAGTTACACAACCTTAACCATCACAGCCTCCCTGCCCACACACTGGAAAACTAGAAGTCAGAGTGAGTATGCAATTTGCCTGCGTTCCACAGAACCGTGGGGGATTCACCAGAAGAGAGGTCTAGAGTCTTCCAACAGCCATTCTTCTTGTGACAAGGCCCTGCTGCCACTAAGCTTATTCAGGTCTCCAGAGAAAAACAAATGGAACAAGCAGTTTAGCCCTCCTCAAACACTCTTGCACACACAGGCACATGCAGAGGAACTTCCTGGTTCTTCTCTCTTTCCGTTTCTGGTTGGGGACGATGAGGACAGCCCATCTGGCACTGTGGCTGGGCCTGCTATTGGCCTGGCCAAGGCTTAGGGAGGTGTGCCAGAAAATGTCCTCCTTGTTTGGGGTACAATGGTCCCAGACTAAGCTGAGGCTGCATGTGGCATCAGTGGGGATGATTAGAGAGCAACAGAAATAATTAGAAGGAACTGAGGAAACAACGTAAGAAAATGTCCCCTTTCCAGGACTCACTGCAAACGAGTGTAACAAAAGCAACCAGCACTTAAATATACGTACTCTACCTTTAATTAATGACCTTTAATTAATCTACCAGCTCCCTACCCAGACACAGCTTCCTTTGGAAAGGAGGATTCCATGGGGACCTTAGCAAAAGTCAGTCCTCCAGATCAAGGGGTGTCCTTTCAGGTCTATGGCCAGAGGCCCCATGTCCTCTTATCTGACATGGCGTCAGTGGGTCCCTGCATTAGGCTGAGGGCTGGGCCACCACCAGAGACTCTCAGCCACGTCAGTAATTCTATGATTCCACAACTCTGACAAAGCAAGTGACGTGCTTTTTCTTTATGCCTCCCCATGTGGGCTTATTGTTGTTGTTAGGTGCTGTTGAGTAAGTTCCAACTCATAGCAACCCTGTATACAATAGAACAAAACATTGCCCAGTCCTGCACCATCCTCACTATCTTTGCTATGCTTGAGCCCAGCCACTGTGTCAATTCAACTAGTTGAGGGTCTTCCTCTTTTTCGCTGACCCTCTACCAAGTGTGATTGTTAAGGTTGTGTGTCACCTTGGCTGGGCCATGATTCTCAGTGGTTTGGCAGTTATGATGTAGTCTGGCAGTCAATAATGATATAATCACCTCCATGATGAGATCTGATATAATGTGATCGCCACCATGATGGGATCTGCTGTGAGTGGCCAATCAGCTGAAAGGGAGTTTTCTTGGGGATGTGGCCTACATCCAATATGGGTGGACTTTATGGCAAGGCTCACGGGCTTTTGCTCACACTGGATCCTGCAGCTGGCTCCTGTTCGTCTGACACCCAGTTCTTGGGACTTGAGCTAACAGCTTATCTGCTGTCTTGCCTGCCAGTCTTGGAATTCGACAGTCTTCGCAGCTTGTGAGCCAGAGCCCAGCTGTCTGAATTACTGATTTTGGGTTCGCCGGCCCCTCGCCAGCCCCTGCACCTATGTGAATCAGGAGAAGCCTCCAGCCTGACCCTGACTTGGAACATTCCAGCCTGTACAATAGTGTGAGCTATTTCCTTAATATAAATCTCTCTCTCTATATATATTTATATGATTTACTGGTTTTGCTTCTCTAGAGATACCAGTCTAGATACCAAGCATGATGTCCTTTATCCAGGGACTTGTCTCTCCTGATAACATGTTGAAGTATGTGAGATAAAAAATGGTAGCCTCTTCCACTAACAGAGAAAGAGACAGGGCATCTTCTGTATGTATAAACAGAGTTGTAATGGTATCAAGAAAAGCTAAGATTTCCTGTCTTTCAATTAAAAGCAGAAAGAGAAGGCAATGTGATTGTTTTGATTATGTGAGGCCTTGTAATCATTATAAAAACCACCCCTGGTTTAAGCCTGATCCAAGTCCCAAGTAGATGTGTACAACCTAGCCTACTGTTCACGGGGTCTGGCCCCCCTGGTCTACTTTTCATGCCAAAACCCGGCCCAGGGAGATACTCTTAGACATAAGGACACAAGAAGTGATTCGGAAAAAAAAAATCTCTTTCAGCTTGTCACTTGAGAAACTACCAAAAGGACTGGCATTCAAGATTCCAATCGGGGGAACATTCTCTTAGCACCATCTCACTTGTGTTTTTGCAGCCATAGGCTTTAGAAGCAACATCAGGTGTTTCTCTCAGTGCATACATCACCATCCCATCTCCACTACCTTTATCATTCCCCGTGTGAGGTAAAATCTAAAGATGATCTGAGCAGTGCTTAGAGAGCTCCTTGCCCTGCATTTTAAAGCTCAGCACATCCCAAAGGGGGGTCCTAACTAGTATTTGGTAAAACACAGTTCCATGATCAAAACTAAGTAGGTTTCCTTACCACAGACCATGGGAGAGCCTATAATATGCTGATATACTTGTTGATCTCTGAGAGGGTGTTAGCGTGTGCACCTGGAGCAAATATGTATTTGACCAGAGAGCTCATTTTCTCTCCCTCTTTGCCTCCTTATTTCTCTTCCTCCAACCCTTTTTCGTGGGACATTTTGCAGGAACATCCATTGGGAAAGGCTCATCTGGTTTCCATCAGAGCACATCACACCATCACACCTGGTACATCATCTCCTCTTGAGTAGATGGAAATACATAATAGCATCCCCTTTTATAACATGCCTTACACAGACAAACTTGGGCACCCCAAGGCAGATCTCAGGCCTCGTGAAAATAAGCACCACATACGCTGGTGTGCTGTGGCTGACCCAGAGTTCTCCTCAGGCTGAGGACCTGTATAGAGCCTGTATAATTCTGGCACTGGCACCGTGTGGCATGAAAGCTGCTCTGTACCGTTAGCAGGCCTCAGTCATTCCTGGTTATCCAGACTCTCTGACTTCCACAAGGTACCTAAGGCTTCATGCCACCAATATCAAACACAATCCAAGTGGGCTACGCAAAGCTTTGGGAATTTTGAACAGCATTTTCCCATAGAAACAAAATTATAAGTGGTGATTAAGTACCCAGACTAACCCACTATATAGCTAAAAAACAAGGCATGTCTGGCAAGACTATCAACTAACAAAAACTGAAAAACAATGAAATCAAATAAGAAATATTTTTATTTATCAAAAAGACCTATGCTTAGTGGCACACCAAGTAGGCGACAAATTCAGAGGCGTAACTAGGGTAGGGTGGGTATTATACCAGCTCTGGGCGCATGGCGCCACTGAGCAATTTCTATTAACCTGGTATGGCCAGTGGAAACGGCGCCTATATAGCAAGCACTGAAATTGCACCCCTGTCCGAACATCTGACATCCCTCTTCTAGGTAACTTTACCATAATATCAGTTCAAAAATACAAATCAAGTTTGTTAATCTTTTAATTAACATATTACTGTGTTGGGCCATAGCAGGTTAACAGAAACTGCTCAGTGGCACCACGCACCCAGGGCTGGTCCAATCACCTAGATACACCACTGGCAGTGGAGGCAGTCCTCACCCCAGCAAGAAGGGGCTGCCTGTGAAGAATTTACAAACAATAATAAAGCTGACAGGTGATTTTTTATTTTCATCACTTGCTGGCAATTGTAAACAATGTCAGTAATAAAATATTGCTCCTACCACCCCTCCTTTGAGGAAGAAGGTTCAACAAGAAGTGAGGAAGTAGTTAGGGGTACTTGGAGTGATTAAGGAGGAGACTGTGGCTTACCTACAAGGGTTTCAGTGTGATTTTTTTATTGTATCCAAATTAATAACTATACCTAGAGTCATGCCTACAAGAATTTTTCTTTAAATGCTTACCTACAATAATATTGGTCAGTGGGATATTATCACAGATGGAACAAGGGTCGAGAGACAAATTCTATGAGTTCAATAAGCAACTATTAGAAGAGAATGGAAAGGGGTTAAACGGAGTACGTGCATAATGTGAAACACAGTGGGTCTGAGATGGAACTGCATGAATTGTGAACACCGAGTCACAGGAACCAAAAGGCATCTCACATAAGATCCTCTGAGGGAGAAAAAAGGTAGTCAGAAGGAAGAGTTTCCTAGAAGAGCCACCAGGTGGAGACACCATCACAAAACCACTTCATGGAGCAGCCTCTGCATGGACTCGGATGGAAACCCAACAGGGGTGTGGCAGGAGTCTAAATCAACAACTGTTCCATAGGACGCTCATTAGTGGTAATGCCCTGCAACCAGGACACTGACATTGAAAGGAGATAAATATGTAATAGGAGAAAAATTCTAAAAACCAACTTTGTTGATGACTCACACAGAGAAATACAGAAAATGTACGATAGCAACACCCCTCTACGTAAGCTTCTTTCCACCCATTTTCACTCCCACCATCCCTAGACCCAACAAGCAGTACCGCTCAGATAAAATGAACAAGGGCAACATACCCTAACATCAATTACTGGTTCTAACATGGGCTCCCAATAAAACTCGTCAGAAATGCAGTCAGAGATTAGTTACTTTTAACAACCTCTTCGAGGGCCCATTACTCTATTTACTCTAAGCATTTGAGAATAAAGGTCCAGTGGGAAAAAAGACTATGTATGCATATACAGATAGATACTTTCACACAGATGTATATATTATTGAATAACTATATATTACCTCCATCCATGTTCACTGCCAAGTCGCCAGTTTGATTTTCATTTCCCCATTGGGAAGACCAGTTCAGGGGATAGCCAAGAGCTTCAGCACAACAATAACGCCTTCTCTTAACTCTTCCTACTTTTCTATCCTTCCACAAAAGCCATCTCATTTGGCCAAATCAAGAGATGATACGGTAATTCAGAGAAAAGTTTGACCAAAATGCCACATTTTCAGATTCCTAATAATTTTTTTTAAATAATTTTTTTAATAATTAGGATAATTTACATTTGTTTCTTCAAAAGGAAATCTGAAAGAAAAAAAGTCTTGTTTCTACAAAAAAAATCCCCAGGTCCTACAAACCACTGGAAAAACAAAGCTGTGGAAATTGTTTATTAGGACACACTTTTTTTCCATCCTTTGTTTATAACTTCATTTCAAACAAAGAACCCACAGCCTTCACACAAACGGGAGATTTCTATTCCAGCACGTGTGTGTTCACACATACTCACGCCCTCAGCCATAGTCTAGCAAACCAGCAAACGGATACCTCTAAAATCTCACTCCAGGCAGCCAAGTAAATGCTAAAGAAATGAAAGCTCAAAAAAAGTTTTACTTTCAGGAGAGACAAGGGAGGAGGGTCCCTGTGGGCAGATCTGTTTAGGAGTTGGAATGGCTAGTGCTGAAACTATGAGGAGCAGAAAGATAAACATTAGGTAAAATTCTTCAGACAGTTACAGGCAGCAGACCAAGAAGGACAGCCCATCCGTGGTGCAAACACTAGGCCCACAGTAATGCTAAGGGCCGTGTATGTACCACCCACCCACAGGCCAAATTAATTCTGAAGAACTTCCACACTAACTTTTAAAGCAACAGTGTGTCACCAGAGGCAGAGCAGCTGTTGGGCCTTCTGTTAAGGAAAACTTTTGACGCAAACTTATCCAAAGGACTGCAAACACCAGAAAAGAACTCACAGAGGAACTCACAGAGCAGTACTCTGCAATCAAAGTCCTATCCACATACCAACTCAGAGAGAAACCCAGCCCCATCTGAACTCGAATCGCACTTGAGAAAGCAGGTCTCACCTGACAGCATCAGCGCTAGACCTGTTACAAACAAGATTTCTTAAACCATCAGATCCTTCAGCATTGATTTCTGGAAGAGGCAGTCAAATGCAAATGCATAACAAACCTTAAATAAAGATGGTAAAAGCAGTTTATCTTTTGGAAGGCAGATGCCAAAATAGCAGAGCGACTTAAAAAAGATGATCATAAACACGTTTTGTATCAGGAAAGCATAACCATAATAATAATAGCAAAGAATAATAAATGTGAAAAATACAATAGAGACTTACCAAACACTGAATTCATGATAAACTGGAAATAGAAACAAGGACATATAAAGCCAACCAGAAAGCCACTGAGTGGCTTCACATTCAGAATGACAGAAGTAAATAAGAGACATACCCCGATCTGGCCATAAAAAGGATATAAGAAGTGTGCAGCACTGTCTCAACATTTTCCCAAGTGACAAAACAGACTGGAACTGCTTTCGGGCAGGGCTGGCTGGTATTTTACTTGTCTTCATGTCTACCCCGGCACCAAGGGCAGGGCCAGGCCCATAGCAGACACACAGTGAATGTGTGCTATTGCACGTTCATTGGTATCCACCCAAAAGTGAGGAAGGAATAGTGTCCAAAATCACAGGGGGCAGGAGGGGTTCAGAGAGAGGCGGAGACGCACCTTTCCCCACATAGTCTGTTAATGATGCAAAACCCAGGAAATGGAGCCCTGCCATCAAACCTAGTCCCTTCATAGGCCAGCAGGGTATCGATTCAGTTAAACCCCTCTCAGATGAAGCCAAATAACTTTTTATTTCATTTTAATTAAAGCAGAGAGGAGTCCAAACTCACATGGGCAAAATCCTCCTTGCTCATTTTCAAGAATATTTTTAGGGTATTTGCTGTTAACTGTTGAAACTTCCATTTTATTCAATTTTGCTTTGAAACTTGAGGCTTGCATTCTTTAAAAAAAAAAAAAAACTCCTCTACATACCAATGTTCCCTTTTAGGAGAGCCCATCATTCTCCTACATGAGTTTAACAGTATAGGAAACAAAAGAATAAATCATTCTCAGAGAAAACAGACAACTCTCTTCTGTCTGGTACATGAGAATGACATTTGGCTCCAAGGAAGGTTTTTAAATCTTCTGGCTGGGACTCATCAACATACTGGAGTCTGGGATAACTGTAGGATATACAACATTCACACTGTAAATTTAAATGAAAAATAACTTTTATTCCTTGGGAAAGGCTCATTTTAAGCAGGAAGTTCCTTTACTGTGACTCAGGTAAAGACCAAAGAAATGGCCAGGGGTGGGAACAGGCTTGTGCTGAACGTTCTAATGCCCAAAATGTGTAACTGATGTCTGCCAGGCTAGCTGGGAGACTGGTTTGCTCTCTCAATTTCCATTTTGTCTCCTTCTTAAATGAAAAGCCCACGGAGTCATTCAAGTACCTCCCTAAATCACCTCTGCAAAAATTTGCAAAGGTTAAAGTTGAAAACTGAAACCAGCAGGTTCCCAAATGAATGTTTCCACTGCCCTGGCCTTTTCTCAAGGCTATGAATAGCTTCCTTCAAGCTCAGGGTATCTCCTCACCTTATGCAGGTGCCTGGGAAGGGAGAACTCATCAACATTGTGAAGGCCTACAACCCCTTTACCACTCCCACAAAGTCAGAAAGGTCCTAAAATGAAAAAACCACCTGACACAAGTGGGCAAACTTCTTGAGCTAAATCTATTTCAAATTCAGGACTCACAGAAGTGGTTCCATTTCAGAGTCAAAATAGAAATACGCTTCAGTCTTTCTTTATTAAACCAATTATAAGCCTTTATCAAATGATAAGGCCCAGATAAACAGTCATGTCATCTTCGATAAATATGAAAAAATAAGAACTTGTGTTGATTCTATTCAATTCTCAGAGTCCAAGGCTGAATCACAAGGTGGACTCATATACTTTAAGAAAGATCCCATCTTAGCCAATCAAAGCAGGCTGTTAATAAACTCTGAAAGCAACCTCCCTCCTTAACAGCCATAAACCATAGTAAGAGCCAAAAACATCAGGGAGACTTCTAGGGACAAAGCTTGATGGGGACAAAGGAGACGGGGAGACTTCAGAGTCATTTATGATGACTCATAAAACATTAAAAACTAGTTGGACAGGAGTGTTTACACGTAACTAGTATCATCCCACATTATTTAGCCTTTGATCCTTGTATTTTTTTTTAATTGTTTTGTCATTGATTTTGGGTGGGAAAAAAATGTTGCTTTTGAGCGCAGCACAATGAACTATTTATCAGGCCGGACAAGGCCGATCAATCTCCCCGCTGTTTATCATAAGTAGCGGGAGACTGTTAGTCTTGACTGGTGGGGGAGGGCTGAAGGCGGTCCTGGTCCTCGTACACAATGCTGCACTTCAACTGGAAATTTATGTTTGGCCCAGGTGACCCAGGAGGTCAGCGTAAAGCCTGGGACAGAATGAAGATGGTCTGTTACACATTTCATATGTACAGAATGTCCCCATGGGCTAAGGTCTCGCAGCCACTAGCATATTGGTTATATAAAATACCTAAAAGGGTGGTCGTAATTAGGCCGTGGACCTAAGGCAGAGGCTTCAAAAAGGAGGGTAAGTCAGTATGCCAGCCACTCCTTTTAATTCCATTTTTTGGTTATGAAAAATTCTGTGAGGAAACTCAAAGGCCAGATTTTTAGCTGTAAAGAGATAATTATGTAAAAAGTTATATTCCTTCGTTTACTTAAAGTTCTCAGGTAACTCTACCTGACTCATCTGGATAATTACCTTAATTCCTTACCTTAATTAGTTCCTTATCTTATTAAATTAATTAGTTACCTTAATTCTTCTATTTACTTTACAAGCACAGGGTTGGCCGAAGAGGCTGGTCAATGTGTGTGCGACCCCTCGGAGCAGAGGTAGGAGGAACAGAAGAGGCCCGAGAGGGAGGTTTGGAAACACTGAAAGATGTGCTGAGCTCTAGATCTCTAATCCAATGAGAGCAGGTCTCAGGAGTTTTGGAGCTTATTTGTGAGAACGCAGGGGGCACCTTTTTCTGGAACACTGTGGTTTTACAGCAAAGTACACTTAATTCTTAAAATGGAAAATCCCCTACCTTGCTAGGATGGGGTTTAAAAAGAAAGAAAGAAAGAAAATCCTATAGCAGCTAACAAACACGGGCCTCCAGCCAGTATTTCATCTGAATAATTCAAAAAAAGGAAATGTAAACCAGGGCAGCTGGGGGGGTGGTGGGGGGAGAAACAGGAAGGAAGAGAGACACAAAGCTCATGTCTCGAGCACTATGATCAATGGACAGTTTACTGGACAAATTCTTCTACTGTCTAAATTTTATGAACGATGAGCTGTTCTTCCCCGTGGTTATGTAAACTTGCCATCTTCTTTTTCTTTTTAATGGAACTCTTTGCTAATACACTCCCTGCTCCTGCTTTTGCCCAGCTCTGAATTTCTCTTTAAAGGAGTCAGAAGGCAGTGAAAAGCTTGCAGTTATATGCTAGCCTACTGTGGGCATGCTCAGAGTGGGCCCGCTGATCTGAGGGATGGGGTCAGGAAGAGCTGAGGGAAACCCAGCCCTAGTGTGACCACAGCATAAAATTCAGTCAGGTCATCTCTGCCATCTTATTTTCTCTCTCACATCATTTTAAATGACAGTGATCACAAAGGAGGGATGGAGGAGAAGACAAAATTTCAGCAAGCTGATATCTTAAAATTTGCCTCAAGGTCTCAAAAAAGGGAAAACATGATTAGAGGTCTCCTGGTTAGATGGCTGTATTGGCTGTATCTTCGCACGTACTGCCTCTTGAACGGAGAAAGCTGGGCCTGTGTTAGGGACTTCAGAGGTTAGAGAGAGAAAAGCCCTGTTAAAGCCTGCCTTAAACAAAAAGAGAACATGGTCAGACACACACAGCTCAGGCCTATCCCAGAGCATTCTGTCGGTGCACCTTCCATCCATAAAAACATATGTGAAAGTGAAAGCTAAAGCCCTGGAAAAACCGTTTACAAATTCAGTCCACTTTTCCACCTTCAAAATATTTTTACTAGTGCCCTTTATTATAGTTACTGTATGTATCATTGCTTGCCATTTACGTGTGTGTCAAAAATCTTAAAAAAAAAAAAAAAAGGACAAAGTCCATTCAATGTTTCAGTAATTCAAAACTCGACACAGTTCACCTAGAAGTTTCCAGTTTTTGTTTATGTGCAGGGATGGGGGCCCTTTCTCCTTTTCCATACCTCTTTTATTGGTTCTTAAAATTGTTTCAGAAGACAGCAAAGAGTTTCCACTGGATACTTCATGCATGGGCTTTTCTGGAGCTTTGCTGGTGAGAGGGTCTTTCTTCATCTCTTTCTTTATTTCCTGTGAGGGCAGACAAAAGGAAAACAAGGTTGTACTTTAAAATTTTCAGATACTTCTTTGACTATTTTAAGCTTCAACTTCCTGGAAATGAACTGCAGTGACTCCCAACTCAGCATAATATGATGTTTTAAAAACACCATTTCCTACTGTTTCGTAGCTTTCCCCGGACATTTATTAGAGAAGTGCCTGGTCCAATAAAATGGAGTAATGTCCAGTGTGGTGATGTGAACTTATGTGACCGTGGCCATGAAGAGAACTGAGTGATACATAAAGGCCACCGTACAGCTCTAAGTGTCAGCCTCTCCTACTTTTTGAACATTGATAAGCTATGGCCAACCAGAGTCAGCCCTTAAAAGCCTTCTGGTTTATATTCTTCTCAACAAGGGTTTAGAGACATGTATTCCCAAATTACCATTATGCTCACAATTATACTAACCAAAATGAAGATGGTTAAATTCATTTACAGTATTCAAATAAGTTTCTCTGGTTTTTGAACGCTTAACAAAGAAAAAAATAAAGGTGGCAAACTAAAATAAAGACAATGATCGTAGGCCAGAGGTCGCAAACTACAGCCCACCGTCTGTTGTTTGTTCCCACCACCTATTTTTGTAAATTAAGCTTTATTAGAACACAACCACATTTATTTATTTAAGTATTGTCTACGCTACAACAGCAGAGTTGAGTAGTTGTGACACAAACCAAAGCCTAAAGTATTTATTATCTGGCCCTTTACTGAAAAACTCTGCCAACTCCTGTCCTAGGCAGACTCTAAACCTGATGGCTGATACAATTATTTCGAATTACTTTAATAATTGACTTAAGTCTTTTCAAAAGCATTAACAGCCCCAAACGATAGTAAGTCACAAACAGCAGGTCTGTCCACAGGAAATCTTCCCAAAGGAGCAGGGGGTTTCTGGGCCTGCCTGGATCCATGATCACACCCATTGGGACAGAGAGGGAACTAAAGGGCTAGATCCAAAGTGCAGCTGAATGGCAGGAAGGGCTCAAGGATAAGGAATGTTTGCTTTAGAAAGAGGTTTAGGAAGACGATGGGGTAAGAAATGGAGAAGAGCTCACTCTATGGGTTGAACATGAAGATGGCAAATTGAATAGGGGGCCAAGATTTAGCCTGAGCATAGGGCAGAGATGGAAAGAAAACAACAAAAGCTTGTTAAAACATAGCCAGTGCCCGCACTTGCCCAGCAACTTCCTACACACCCGAGTGCTAGTTACCGTCTCCAATGCTCTGCTTGCTGGCTCTGTTCATAACAGCCTTGCCCTCCCTCCCTCACTAGGGCCCCACCGGAAACCAGCAACTGGGGCTGGCACTTTGCTGGGTTCAGGGTTTCAGGTGGTATTTCAGAGACCTAACCAGACACATCTCCGCTGCTGGGCCAACTAGGGCACCTCTGTACCCCACACAAAGCTGTGTACATGTGTGTGCATGTGTTCGTACATGCACACCCACCTCAGCAACCCCAGCACTTGCTAGAACAGCAGTTGCTGGGGTTCCTAGCCTCACAGGCAGATGGCATCAGGAGGAAATCTGCAAACACTGCCCGCCTGATCCACACGACGGGTGCTCTCAGTGATGGCTGCCAGCCCACTATGGCTCTAAAGGTAAAGAAAATGAGCCACCGAGGGGGGTCAGTCCCCTACAGTGCTTCTCAGGGGGAGAACTGTTGCTCTGACCTTACTTGCTGTCATAGTGTGGACACACTGTACACACACAAATATCTCACCTAGACACAATGTCATGTGGTAACACAACATTTAACCTCACCATGGAGTAATTTAGTTTGTTGTAGGCAACACTGCAAGAGTTTGCTTAGCACTAATTGCTAATGGGGGGCAGTGGTGGTTCAGTGGTAGAATTCTTACATTCCATGCAGGAGACTCAGGTTCGATTCCCAGACAATGCACCTATGTGCAGCTCATCTGTTAGTGAAGGCTTGTGTGTTGCTACAATGCTGAACAGGTTTCAACAGAGCTTCCACATTACGACAGGCTAGGAAGAAAGGCCTGGCAACCTACTTCCAAAAATCAGCCGAAGAAAACCCTATGGATCAAAATGGTCCAATCTGCAACCAATCATGGGGGTGGCGCAGGACCAGGTGGCATTTTGTTCCATTGTACATGCGGTTGCCACGAGTTGGGGGCAACTCAACAGCAGCTAACAATAACAACCTCTAATGGCACACACAGAAGGGTGAGGGAAAAGGTGCAGATATTGAGAGGCAGTGGGGAGTAGATGCACTGGAGAAAGCCTCCGAAGTCATGGTTGTCAGAATGTGTGCCACCCAAGGCTTCATAAGCAGCACACTGGGCAGCTGGTTTGGAACAACTGGTCTTATCAACAGCAAGCACCTAAGAGGTGAGAAACCAGTGCCAGGAGAGAGACAACTCCTGGTCTTATAAATGCCAGATTCCGTCATTCCCTGAATGATCGTTTACATTTGCCAGACAGAGAAGCCTAATGAGTGAATTTCTTAAGTTGTTTCTTAGATGGAAGCAGGGAGGAGAGAGCACTTAAAATATGTCTTGCATTTGATTTCAGAGAAACCAGTCAGACACATGGACACGGCAGTGAACTCTGCAGACTTGCCACCTGGACAAAACCCAGATACTCCAGGCTCAACACAGCCGACCCAAACCTAGCACCCTCCTTCCAGCCTGCCCCTTCTCCCGAGTGGACTGTCTTGTTTGACATTCCATCATCCACCCACTTAGCCAGGCTGGAAAAACTCAGCATTAACCCCTGTATCTAACCCGTCATCCAGTTCAGCTGTTTCTACTTCCTCACTCCCTCTGTTTCTCTCCATTCCTCCTGTACAGCCTTAAAAACATGAATACCAGCTAATATTCAAGTGCTTTACCATGTGCCAAGCCCTGCTCTAAGGGTTTCACCTACATTATGACATTTAATCTGCACAACAGCCCTATGAAGTCAGTACTATCATTATCCCTATTTTACAGATGCATACGCCAAGACACAGAGACCTAACAAAACTGACTCGAGGTCAAACAAGTAGCAAGGCCAGAATTAGAATCCAACCAGTCTAGCTTCAGATTTACCACTCTTCTCCCAAGTCCTGCCTCAATTACAACAATGTTCTCCTAACCTCTCTCCCTGGCTCCAATCTCTCCCCTCTCAGTTTAGCCTCACGCTGCCACAGGGATCACTTCCCTAAAACAAGTGTCTGCTCTTGTCACTTCCCTACTGCAATTCTCCAGTTGCTACCAAAAGATCACAGGACAAACTCTTTAGTTCAAAAATCTTTCAAGATGCAGAGCAAGCCACTCATCCCTGTGCACTTGCTTCTGGCTAAAAATAGCTGACATGTGTGCTGACCCCATGATAGCAATTACTGTGCAAATCCGAGTGAGGGAGGGTGCACTTCTCAAACACCGCCTTGAATGTGCAGCATTCTGATGTCATGGGCTCCTATTGGTAGGTTCTAAAAACTGGTGACAATGCTGGCAATGATCCCACCTTACACTGGCAAAAGCTTATAGAAATTAAAGGACTTCAGCAGATACTTTCTTACTTGCTCCTCACAATAACACTGCCAGGTAGACAAAACTGAATTTGCCAGGCTGACAATTGCTGACACATAAGAATAGCTGAGACCTGGTCAGAGGATGCAAGATGAGTCAGAGGTCCAAAATACACCCAGCCCCGGAACCAAACCCTGGCCCTTCCAGGCAGCACTCTCCTGCTACACCTCACCTCCCGGGAGGAGCCAATGTTATGACTACAGGAGAGAGGCTGAAAACCACCCTGCCTGTGGTTCCAGGGGGAATCTGAGTTTCCCTCTGCACCTGGAGAATGCAATTCACTGTTTTATCCATAAGCCAAAGGGGCCCTGGTGGTGCAGTGGTTGAAGCGTTCAGCTGCTAACCAAAAGGTCGACGGTTCCAATCCACCAGCCACTCCATGGGAGAAAGCTCTGGCAGTCTGCTTCCACAAAGATTACAGCCTTGGAAACCCTATGGGGCAGTTCTACTCTGTCCTACAGGGTCAATGTAAGTCAGAATCAACTCAACGGCAATGGGTTGTTTTTTTTTTTTTTTTAATCCATAAGCCTAAGAGTAAAAAAGAAAAAAAAACTATTGCCATCTACTCTGTCCTACAGGGTCACTGTAAGTCAGAATCAACTCAATGGCAATGTTTTTTTTTTTCTTTTAATCCATAAGCCTAAGAGTAAAAAAGAAAAAAAACTATTGCCATCGAGTCAATACCAACTCATAGCGACCAACAGGACAGAGCCGAACCAACCCAAAGGGTTTCCTAACTATAAATCTTCACAAAAGCAGACTGCTACATCTTTCTCCCACATAGCAGCTGGTGGGTTTGAACCGTTAACCTTTTGGTTAGCAGCCAAGTGCTTAACCACTGCATCACAGGTACTGAGGCCCAAATCCATGAAGTCCCTCATCATCCACATAAAAAAGCAAAGGGAGCTGCTTTTTTCCTGCACAGGAAGGTGGACTTGGCCTCCCGCAGGTCTGAGAGCCGTAGAGTTGCTCCTGCCTGTGTACAGCTGTCAGTATCCTTGTACCTGGAGCTCTCCAAGGTTCTGATCCAGGTCAGCGGGACTGTGGATTTCCTGGGGCTGGGCTTTCCTAGCCCCAATCCTCAGTCTCAGCTTTCTGACCACTAGGCCTATAATTTTAACCATTTATTAAGAACCTGAGTCCTACTGTACTGTCTCAGCGGTAGAGTCCATGCGCTGGGCCGGAACTGTGGGCCATGGGGGCTTAGAGAGATTCATACCTGCACATACGTATAAATCAGCAATGATTTTACTTGCTTAAAGACACTACAGAATAGACAGGGTATTGGCAAACCTCTTTAGGAGGTAAGTGAAACCCAGCTTCTCTTTATTTCAAATCTGATGCCTTAACTATGGAAAACTCGACATGCATGATAAAACCGAGGCCATCAATAAGATATCAATGCTGCAACTACACCTGAGCTGTGTGTCACAAAGACCACCTAAGAGAAGGGGGAGAAGACTGCCTCACACCATTCCTGCTTCCCCAAAGTATCATGCTGAACACAGCCTGCGATGGCTCATTCACATTCAGAGGGCATAAATAAATAAATAAATAATGCCATTCTAGCAAAAATTCTCCATGAACATTTGGCAGCCTGCACACAGCAGCCTCGCTGGGCAAATGCATAATTTGTATGCAACTGGGAGCTAAACTAGGATATTCTGCTTTCTGATAAACTGAGCTGCCTGCATGTGGCTGGCTGCTGAGCCTAGTCAGCTACCTCTTTCTCCTCTCTCTCCCCACTCACCACATACTACACAGGTCCTGGGCAGGGAGGGGGGGGGCTGGCTGGGTTGAATCTTAATTTCTTTGAAGTAATTGGTCAGTCTCTAGCCAAAATACTACATGATAAAACACCAACAGAGGTCTGCTTTGGGAAACCCCTTCCTCCCCTCATCTTCTATGCCTTCCGCCAACCGTAGCCCAGGTTAAGACACAGGCTTCATGGCGAATGGAGAGAACGATGCTGTGAGTCAGAAAACCAGAAGAACTAGTTCTGACATCATCATTAACTAGGTGTGTGAGCTGGGGGCACAAGTTACCTAGGGCCTCTAAAGCAGCTATTTTGTCACCATTAAATAACGAATTGCAGAGTAGCACACAAATTCAATATATTACTTATTGTCGTTATTAAATAGCAAATGCTATTAAGACAACTACACAGAACAACCCAGATGAATTTTGCAGTCACAACACTGAGTAAAAGAAGCCAGGCACAAGAGTGTATATTGTACGATTCCATTTATATGAAGTTCTACAACAGGCAAAACTAACCAATGGTGAGACATGTGAGAATAGCAGTTACCCTTGGAAAGGTACTGACTAGGAGGGGGTACAGGAAAGATTGCTGGAAGGATGAGAATATTCTATAATTCGGTCTGGGTGATGGTTACACAGGTGTAAACATACCTAGAAATTCACTGAAGTATCTTTCTAAGATCTGTGCACTTTATTGTATGTGCATTTCAATTAAAAAAAAAACAATAGAAATGATTACACTGGAAGATGATTCTTTCAAATCTAAATGGGCTGATATTTTGTTCTAAAAAAATATTTTGTTCTAGAAGGTCAAAAATATGAAAATCTAGTGCCTGGGTATTATAGTGTTCATCTGGGGGGTACAAATCTTGCTGGGATCAATATTGTGGGCACAGATAGTCAGAATGTGTCAGGTGCAACCTATCAGGTGAGTGAGATGAGGGACATCTCATTGACACACTCAGCAGAACCGCCCGGCTCCCCTACAGCACCCTTCCTCTCTACCTCAGCTGCTGTCCTCCTATCCTGCAATATTTCCTTTTCTCCTGCCACCAATAGCGCAGGCATAGAGAGAGCTGGTGCCACTGGCTGGCACCAGGAGGAGCTCAACGCCTCCCTGGCCTACGCTGTCTATTCCGTCATCTTGGCTCCGCCCTCTCCCTGGCCTACTGGGAATGCTGTTCCTGGTGCAGGGAAAAGGGTGTCATTTGCCAGCCACCCTCAAACCTGGGTCTGCATACTTCTGGAGGAAACCTGGGTCTGCGTACTTCTGGAGGAAACCTGGGTCTGTGTGCTTCTGGAGGCAACCTGGGTCTGCGTACTTCTGGAGGCAACCTGGGTCTGCGTACTTCGGAGGAAACCTGGGTCTATTCCTTTCTGGAGGAAAGACCTCCTTTAGAGCACGACAGGTTTCTGGGGACCGCAGCTGTGCCTCACCCCCCACGTGTGTGCTGGTTCATGAAAATCATTTTACAAAATTACCACTGCTAGAAGATAAAAGGAAAGCACTAAATAAGTAAGTAAATAAATAAACTCTTACCCCTAATCTACTGGACCGAGAGAGTTATGCATAGATACAGAACCCCAGAAACAGCACACTACTCCCCATGTGCGTGATGGATTCCTGCACCACCCTCCACCTATGCAAAGCAAGTCTGCAGAGCAGCAGCCCTGGTGAGTGTGTTCCCCGCACGCAGACAGTGTGCTTTCCCAGCATTTGGCTCCCTTCACAAAAGCCAAACCAGGCTCAAAACATCTGGAAAGACACCGCAAGTATGTGGAAAGCAGTGGCAGAGAGAAAGCGGTGCCTCAGCTGCATCCGTAAGATTTCTGTTTCTTTACAAAATACATGCTGTTGCTGTTTGCCGTCTAGCCGATTTCAACTTGTGGCGACCCTGTGTGTGCAGAGAACTGCTCCATAGGCTTTTCAAGGCTGTGATCTTTCAGAAGCAAATTGCCAGGCCTGTCTTCTGAGGTGCCCCTGGGTGGGTTTGAATCACCAACCTTTTGGCTAGTAGTTGAGCACTCAATTTTTTCTGTCACCCAGTCAACTGTATATATATATATATATATATATATATACACACACATACATACATACATAAAGTAAATATGGCAAAATACAAGTACTTGATAAAGCAAGGTGGTAGGCACATTGGTATTTATTATTCAGTCTCTTTTTCCATACGCTTAAAATATTTCCTAAGTTCCCCTCAAAAACTACATCATGTAACCAGGCTGATGTCTCGCTTTCTTATATTTACAAAATATGCTGCCACTTAGCAAAGTGGCATATAAACCCAGTGCCGTCGAGTCAATTCTGACTCATAGCAACCCTATAGGACAGAGAAGAACTGCCCCATTAGAGTTTCCAAGGAGCGCCTGGCAGATTCGAGCTGCCGACTCTTTGGTTAGCAGCCGTAGCACTTAACCACTACGCCACCAGGGTTTCCAAGTGGCATACACACTTAAATATATACCTAAGACGTTTTCAGCTCAAAGCTAACGAGAAAAAGTTGTTTTTTTTTAAGGTAACAGGATATTTATTATATTTCTGCATAAATCTTCAACTACATATTTGCAACATCATATATTTGCAGCATTATCTCCTGAGAATAACTGATCCCACAAGCCCTGGCAAGGAGCTGTCAACCTGCAGGATGGGAACGAACACTGGAAAGAAGGCACCCAGTGCTAGATCCTGGACAGAGCTGAGAACTGCTACTTCTGTGTCCAAGGAGATAATGCTGTGTCCTGATGGATGCCACAATTACTGACATGGCCGTCCGTGCCTTTGGTCTGTCTATGGCCCACTAAACATCTAGAATGTTACCATTTGATCAAAACTGTGTCGATACAAACCATCTGTTTCAACATGCTTTAGCAGGCACTTAATAAATATTTGTCAAATGAGCAGCCCGTTTAGTAGAGTGTTATGGGCGAGAGGGCAATCTACAGCTGAGGGGGAGTATTTTGAATTCAGCCCCAAGCTGAGCCAACATGGAGATCTGTTGTTGTGCCTACAGCGATACCACTGGGGTTCATGGATCACAATCCACTTCTCATCTCACAGGCTTATGACCTGCGGTATGAACAGGAAGATACAATAAGAAAACGTGTATGGTGCCTCACTTCGTTTTTTAAACAAGCAATACTTTCTTCTTTATTAGACTGGAAATGTTAGACATTCAAAATTAATTTACTCATTAAAAAATAAAACTTTAAAAGCACTAGAAGAAAACATGGGAGAATGATTTTACGGTCTTGACATGGGAAGGACTATTTCACACTGACACAGAACCCAGAAGCCACAAAAGGGCTGAAGAATTACA
This sequence comes from Elephas maximus indicus, assembly GCF_024166365.1. NCBI lineage: Eukaryota > Metazoa > Chordata > Mammalia > Proboscidea > Elephantidae > Elephas > Elephas maximus. The sequence goes on along the minus strand of NC_064846.1, from coordinate 159,715,962 downwards.
GAAAGCTACAGCATAGCAAAAAAAATTTTTTTAAATCAACAAAGACAAAATGCAAACTGGAGGAATACTGCTTGTTATATATAGAAAGCTCCTTCCACAAAGTATTAACCAAAAGACCAACGAACCCCTCCCCCGCAAAAAACAGCAAAGGATAGTCCACAGAAAAAAATGCAAATGACTCAGACATATGTGAAGGTGCTAAGCACACTCTTAAGAGAAATGCAAATTACAACGGGATTCACCTAACAATACCTATATAATGCTCACTACTTAGGACTCTATTCTTTTCACTGTTTTCTCATACCTAAAGTTGTAGCACTGACCTACCATATTAGAATAATCCTTATACATGTCTTCTCACTAGAGTCTGGGCTCTCTCAGCATACTCTGTCTTCACAGCACAGAGCACAGTGCCTGGCACATGGCTGGTATTCACTCAAAGAATCAGTATGAAGAACATGGGGCATGGCTGCACAAAACTCTCTAGAAGGTGTCCAGAAAGAGAGCAATGTACATAATTTGTTTAGTTACAATGATATCTTTTTTCAATTTGCCAGATTGGCAACGATCCCAAAAATGGATAATATAATTTTGGCAAGAGTGTAGGGAAAGAGACTCATACTTTATAACAAGAGTACAAACTGATATATAAATTGGTACAACCACTATGGGAAGTAATTTGGCAATTATCAAAAATTTAAACTTCTGTGCCTTTTGACTCAGTATTTCCACTTTTAGGAATTTAAACTACAAATACACTTGCACATGCACAAAACGGTGTATGTACAAGATAAATCATATGGCATTGCTGAAATTAGCAAAAGACTGAAAGAACTTAACTGTGTGTCAGTAAAGAACTGGTTACGTGAATTATGGCAAATCCATACCATGGAACTTGCTCCAAGAATGAGGCTAGTCTGTAAGTACCAAAATGGACAATCGCCAAGACATATTGTTAAGTAAAAAAGCATAATAATGTATGCACCATCAGTGTAAATGTGTGCACACCTCCTTGTGCAGTGCAGAGGCTACAAATAACAAACTGGTAACTGAGGCTGCCTCCAGGGAGGGGTCCCGGGTGGCCAAGGGACAGGGGAAGTATGTATTTTGTCCCTTTTAACTGACAGCAGGTGCTTATGTTGTTAGCTATTCAAAATTTTAATTGATTTAAAAATTAAATAACTGAAACGTGCTTACTATTTCCAGTCCTAAGATACTGGCTGTTACTTTTTTTCTGAAAACAAGGAAGAAGTTGACACTGCCTCCTAACTAACAGTTTGGGTGTATCATTTCAATGGATAGTTTTACAAATCCCAATACTACATGACAGCAGTTTATACTAACATAGATACAAAGCTTAAAAGCAAGCTCTTCAATGCAAATATTTCATCAAGGAAGGGAGGTATGAAAGTTGAGACATGGGGAACACCATCCCAGGCCCACTAATCGATTGATTTTACAATTATATGATACAAAATTCAAAAGTACTGAAATACAAGTATAACTAATGGGATGACAACAACCAAGAAAAACAAACACAAAGCATGTAAAGAGGCAACATTAAGTCTTTTTTCTAGATTTCTCGTGGGTAGAGTCCAGTTTGCTTTGGTGGCCAGAGTGCCAGTAACAGGTGCTAAGCAGTTTGGGATTGGCTAACTATGCTCAAAAGGGTTAACTACACCATACCAAATTAAGCTCCCTACGGGGAGGGTATTTTCCCCATCAAATTCTGTTCTAGAAATTAAAAAAAAAAATGTTTCTTATAACATTATACCTACTCCATGAAGAAGTACCCAAATACAGGATTGTTGGATCACGTACTAGGTAAGCAGCTTGGTCTTGGAGAAAAAAAAGATGAAGTGGTGTCCAAGGTCCATAAGTCATTAGTGCCATTTTTTTTTTTTTTACAGCTTTAATGATGACCCTTTGCTGGAATCCCTGTCACTGCACTGACCCCCAGTACTATAATTATGGCTCCTTGGGTTCATCTCTCAGGTGCTCTGTGAGTGCCTCAAGGGTAAGGAAGGGGTAGGTCCCACTCATCTTTTATCCCAGAACCTGTATAGTGCTTTGCACCCAGTAGGTAGGTATTCAATGAATGTTAGCCGTTATCATCAGTGCTACTGTTCTTTTAACAAATACTTAAGTATAGGGTCACTATGAGTCGGAATCGACTTGACGGCAATGGGTTTGGGTTTGAGTACCTCCCACATGCCAGATATAAATGAAAGGAGTACATGAGTCTAATTCAATGTTAATTTATATAGCCGTAACTGTTTTGAAGATTAATAACATAACGGAAAGTTTTTAAAAACAAAAAGATCTTCTGAAAATATGCAATTAGCTTCCAATTATCAAGACTATACTAGGTTTAGGTTATACTATGGGTGAGGCACTGTTCTAAGGGCTTTAAAAGGAAAAATTCATTTAAACCTTTTTTTTTTTTTTAAGAGACAGGGGCCATTATTATCTCTGTTCTGCAGATGGGGAAAGTGGGTCCCAAGAGGTGAAAGCACAGTCAGCGCCAGGTGAGGACTGATGCCCAGACAGTCCTGTCTCAGAGTTCCCGTCCCTAGCAGTCACATCATACTCCCTCTCACACAACACACACGCGCGGTAATGCTGCTCTTGCGCCAAAGGGCCCACTTTCACACACTGCCATTGAAATGAGAGACTAGGGAAATGACAGAATAAACTTTCAGAAATGACCAGTGTAAGGACCAACAATTTGAAAGCCACTCCCAAGGTAAAGAAAGTCTTGATTTTTAGCCACAAAAAAGTACCTGTTTACTGGCCATTGAAAGAATATTTATATACATTTCCATCCAGGATAACTCAATCATCAAAAATAAATTATTCCAAGCCTGTGACAAAACAATGCCATTTCATGCTCATTTCCTGATTAAAGCTTTTAGACAGCTGGGCATTTTCGTTTCTCAGAGCTGTAGGGAGCTATGCAAATTTCCAAGCAACGCTCCCAAGATCATTAATCTAAGGAAAGCCTCGTGCCAACGGAATACCAGATTTTATATTGTTTCAGGAGAGAAGGGGACGGGCAGGTTAATCTAATTACCCTATGTGCGGCCACCAAAAAGATTAAATGCTAAACTATGTAATCAGAGGCTGGTGGGTTCGAACCACCCACCTTTCAGTTAGCAGCCGAGCGCTTAACCACTGCACCACCAAGGTTCCTTTCACAAAGGGAATGGAGGGGGTGAAGTTCTTACACTGCTTGAAACCAAATACTGTAGCAATAAAAATAATCATACTGAGCTTACACAAATGATAGGCAAAGCATTTTAATTATCATGAGGAGCTAGGAGCATAACTATAAATCTCTCTTCACACACAAACGCACACAGACACAGAATCAATACAATTGGAAGACACTAGAAAATGTAGTAAGGATGGCTACCTAGCTATATAAAGTTGTCAGGAAGCACGCATGTACCCTGAAGCCATGACCATGTACTTGGCACTTATCACTCAGGGCTCATTCAGTTATTTCTCTTTCCAGTAGGGAGCAGCAAGCTTTGGAAAGAAAGCAGGAGCACTGGTCCAAGAAGCTGAGATCTGCATTTCAAGTTCTGGGTCTGATATTGCTGAGGGTCTAACCTTGGTGCTTCAGTTTTGTTAGTTGCAAAATGGGAAATTAAAACATTGTGAAGATCAAATGCAATCTATGGGTGAATGCCTACTCTCTGGGTCCCAGGTGTTTCAGGTTCCATCAGCAAAAGTGGGGACCCTCTTGCCAACAGACGTGACACAGGTATTGTGGGGTAACTGAGTATTCAAAGAGAAAAACTTTCTAGTATACAGTTCCTAGTGTGGTTAGGTCTGGCAGAAATCTCAGAGAGTTAATGAGGGAAAGGGTATCATCTACTAAATCAAGGGAAGAAAACAAGAAAGAGAAGGATAAAGGATCCAAGACACAGGGTAGTTAACACAAGAGAGAGATGATGGGAATTTCCGGCCTACAGCCAGGCAGCACCTTAAAGAGAAGCCTGTCCAGACTGGAATAGAAAGTTGGAGAGTTCTAGAAAGAATTTTTCCAGACAAAAAAAGAGAGAGAAAAACATGGCTAAATTATATGACAAAAAAAAAATTTTTTTTTTAACCATGTGATAATTGTATTAAGAGGCATTTTGTAGCCCTATGTCTTTCAAGGTATGAAAAGATTTGGGTATCCTAAGGATACCTCAGACCACAGCCTTCAGTATGGATTATACCTCAACATAAAGAAAACAAAAATCCTCTCACAATTGGACCAATAAGCAGCATCATGATAAACAGAGAAAAGATTGAGGTTGTCAAGGATTTCATTTTACTTGGGTCCACCCACAATCAAAACCCAAGGATGCAGCAGTCAAGAAATCAAAAGACGCATTGCATTGGGCAAATCAGCTGCAAAAGACCTCTTTAAAGGGTTGAAAAGCAAAGATGTAACTTTGAGAACTAAGGTGTGCCTGACCCAAGCCCTGTTATTTTCAATCGCCTCATATGCATGTGAAAGCTGGACAATGAACTGATGCTTCTGAATTGTGGGGTTGCCAGAGACTATTGAAGATACCACGGACTGCCAGAAGAACGAACAAATCTGTCTTGGAAGAAGTACAACCAGAATGCTCCTTAGATGCAAGGATGGCAAGACTTTGTCTCACATACTTGGGACATGTTAAAAGGAGGAATCAGTCCCTGGAGAAGGACATCATGTTTGGTAAAGTATAGGGTCAGCAAAAAAGAAGACGACCCTCAACGAGATGGCTTGACACAGTAGTTGCAACAATGGGCTCAAGCATGACAACAATTATGAGGATGGCACAGGACTGGGGAGTGTTTCATTTTGTTGTGCATAGGGTCGCTATGAATCAGAACCGACTCAATGGGCACCTAACAACAACAACAACAACAGGATACCTCAACAAACAAGAGAAAGAATTATTATTTCTAGGGAAAAAAGTTACATAAGGAAATTAACATCTACTCGTTTTAGGGAAACCCTGGAGGCAGAGTGGTTAAGTGCTACGGCTACTAACCAAAAGGTTGGCAGTTTGAATCCGCCAGGCGCTCCTTGGAAACTCTATGGGGCAGTTCTACCCTGTCCTATAGGGTTGCTATGAGTCGGAATCGATTTGACAGCAATGGGTTTGCCAATATCAACATTGCTGTAATAAGTATAGGTTAAACCAAAACCTGAGATATGTACATAAAGGGAGGGTGGGTTATGGGGAGTAGGGTGAGTGAGCTAAAAGCTTCAACTTCTGTAATAGTTAACAGATAATGTCCTGAATTCATGAACCAAGAGACAGTGGTAATGCTTGTTATTCAGAAGGATTGCAGCAAATGCTAGAAGGAACAGCCAGAACAAATAAAAAGTGACTGCCTCCTAGAAGCAAGACAAGGAGATGGGGAGAAGGGACAAGGAGTCACTGAATACTCTTAAGTCTTTTAGCACTATATGACTTTCTAAACTATACGTACATGTATATAGAAACATACATGTGTCTGTATGTATATATGTGTGTATCTATGTATAACTAATGAGAAATTAACAATTTTAAAGGTATACATGCTCATTCCAAAAAATAAACCAAACAGTAAAAAGGAATAAAAAGTAAAAGGTACAGGTGAGCCCATTCCCCAGTGAAACCCCATCCTTCCTCCCCTAAAAAAAAAAAAAAAAAAATCCACTGCCATCAAGTTCCTTCTGACTCATGACGATCCCATGTGTTACCGAGTAGAACTGAGCTCCACAGGGTTTTCTTGGCTGTAATCTTTAGAGAAGCAGATTGCCAGGGCTTTCTTCCACAGTGCTGCTGGGTGGATTAGTAGCTGAGAGCTAACAGTCTACACCACCCAGGGATCTCCCTCTCCTCTCTTCTTGGTGCTGTTATTGTTGTTAGGTGCTGTTGAGTCACTTCCGACTCATACTGACCCCATGTACAACAGAACAAGACACTACCTGGTCCTGTGCCACCCTTACGGTCATTGCTATGTTTGAGCCCACTGTTGCAGCCACTGTGCCAATCCATCTTGTTGAGGGTCTTCCTCTTTTTCACTTTACCAAGCATAACGTCCTTTTCCACTGACTGGTCCCTTCTGGTAACACGTCCAAAGTACATGAGACGAAATCTCACCACCCTTGCTTCTAAGGAGCATCCTGGCTGTACTTCCTCCAAGACAGGTTTGTTAGTTCTTTCAGCAGTCCATGGTATGTTCAATATTCTTCACCAACACCACAATTCAAAGGCATCAATTATTTTTTGGTCTTCCTTATTCACTGTCCAGCTTTCATATGCATATGGGCGACCAAAAATACCATGGCTTGGGTCAGGTGCACCTTAGTCCTCAAGGTGATATCTTTGCTTTCTAACACTTTAAAGAGGTCTTTTGCAGCAGATTTGCCCAATGCAAGATATCATTTGATATCTCGACTGCTGCTTCCATGGGCATTGATTGCAGATCCAAGTAAAATGGAAATCTCGACAACTTCCATCTTTGCTTATCATGATGTTGCTTATTGGTCCACTGGTGAGGATTGTTGTTTTCTTTATGTTGAGGTGTAATCCATACTGAAGGCTGTGGTCTTTGATCTTCATCAGTAAGTGCTTCAAGCCCTCTTCACTTCCAGCAAGCAAGGTTGTATCATCTGCACACTACAGGTTGTTAAATGAGTTTTCCTCCAATCCTGATGCTTTCTTCTTCATATAACCCAGCTTCTCAGATTACTCACTCAACATACAGATTGAATCAGTATGGTGAAAGGATACAACCCTGATGCACACCTTTCCTGATTTCAAACCACACGGTATCCCCTTGTTCCATTCAAATGACTGCATCCTGGTCTATGTACAGGTTCCCTGTGAGCACAATTAAGTGTTCTGTAATTCCCATTCTTTGAAATATTATCCATAATTTGTTATGATCCACACAGTCAAGTGCCTTTGCATAGTCAATAAAACACAGGTAAACGTCTTTCTGGTATTCTCTGCTTCCAGCCAAGATCCATCTGCCATCAGCAATGATATTCCTCATTCCACGTCCTCTTCTGAATCTGGCCTGAATTTCTGGCAGTTCCCTGTTGATGTACTGCTGCAGCTGTTATTGAATGATCTTCAGCATCATTTTACTTGCATGTGATAATAACGATATTGTTCTATAATTTCCACATTCCATTGGATAACCTTTTTTTGGAATGGGCACAGATATGGATCTCTTCCAGTCGGGTGGCCAGGTAGCTATCTTCCAAATTTCTTGGCATAGAAGAATGAACACTTCCAGTGTTGCATCTGTTTGTTGAAACATCTCAATTGGTATTCCATCAATTCCTGGAACCTTGTTTTTTGCCAATGCCTTAGTGCAGTGACACAGGTATTGTTCCACCCTTAGGAGCTATTAATGAGTATTTTGTGTGTGTGTGTCCCCACTTGTTTTTAACACAAATGTGGTGTTTTGTATCTTGCTTTGTTCCATTTAACAATGTATCTTGGGCATCTTCTACTATCAGTTAGAGTTCTGCCCCTCTTCCTTATAGCTATGTACACTCCAACTGCATGGATATACCAGGATCAGAGTGGACAATTTGGTTGTGTGGGAAAATATGTTTCTGGACATTAAGTCTGACCAATCAGAACCACCAAGATTCAAGAGTTCTAGGACATATGGCCACTGACTCTGCTTTCTACCCATCCACTCCCCAAAACTCTAACCCACATGCAAGTATCCAGTTGTCTTGGGTCTTTCACAATTACAATGTTACATTGAGCATCACTGTATATATAACTTTGCACTTATACACACACCTAACTGTGGGACAAATTTCAAAGTGAAATTTCCAGATCAGAGAATTGGTGGATCCTTATTTTGAACAGATAATGAAAAGCTGGCTTCCAAAAAGATTGTCTCAACTACCCTCCCATCAATAGCATGAAGCAGTATGGGTTTCCTCACATGGGGTATTTTTAAACTTTTTAATTTCTGCCAATCTGATAACAGAAAGTGATGGTATTTAATTTACATTCCTTAAAAATAAGGTTGATCAGTTTTTCATATGTTTACCATCCATTTATCTTTCTCTGTGACCTGCTTGCTCATGTTCTTTGTCCATTTTCCTACAGGGCACTTCATCTTTTGTCCCTTTCATTTCTCCAAGCTCTCTGTATATTAAGGAATTACCCCTTGGTCTTTCATATATATATTCCTTTTCGTGTTTGTCATTTGTCTACTGATGCTATTGATTCTATTTCTTTCCACATACAAGCTTCTAATATTCATGTAGTCAAAGCCATCAATCTTTTCCCTTAGGTCTTCTTAGATTCATGACAAGACTGCAAAGGCCTCCTCTACTCAAAGATCATTTAAAAAGAAAATTACCCATTTTTCTCTAACAATTTTATGGCAAAGGCTAATGCATATTATTGGAAAGCCTCTCACTCCCCACCCATCTCACCCCCAAAAGAAACATCCAGAAGCTTGGCTTGGAATAACTCATTACATGAATTACAAAACCCTGATTTAAAAAAAAAAAAAAAACCTTTGTGTTACATGTCTAAATTCCAAAGCTTAGGTTTAGGATAAGGAAGTATTTCATAGTGGGAAACTGCCCATTGACTGCAGCTAAGACAGGGGCCACTTCAAAAGATGTGCCTTTATTTAGCATAAACAGATTACAGATGAATAATATTAACCAATAGATTAACCAATAAGTCAAGACTAAATTTGGTCATCTCCTCTCAAAACAGACTGCCTGTTGTCGACCAAGAATAGGACGCATGCATCCTCCTGACTCAGCCATCTGGCTGGCAGCCTGGTGGAGCACACACCTGGCCCTACTCTGGCATGAGATCTGGCCACAAAATAGGGGCCAACACAACTGACACTAAAATCGCCAGGATGCTATTCCTTACCAGCCCCACAGTGGCAGGGATGGGAATGTTTCCTTAAAGATCTTTTCCTAGATTTAACCCTCTGGCTTCCAGGACAGAGAAGCAGGGGACCAAGAGAAAATGCCGTGGTGCGTTATCATACAATCCTTTAGCCAGGCAGTATGCAAAGCAATGGGGTTCAAGATGGCCCCTGCCTTCTCAGACTTCACCACATGGAGGGAGAGTGAACTCCACGTGGAGTGGGCAGCGCACCAGCTCTATGTCAGAGGCCAAGTCTCCAGGGAACCTTGCACAAGGGACTCCTCTCTGAACTCAATAGTCCTTGTGGTTGTTTCCTGGTGACTTAAACCAACAACAATTTATTCTCCTATAGCTTTGGAGGTCAGAAGTCCTCAAATCAAGGTGTTAGCAAGGCTGCGTTCCTTCTGGAAGCTCTAGAGAAGGTTTCCTTGCCTTTTCCAGCTTCTAGAAGTCACCTCCATTCCTTGGCTTATGGACCCTTCCTCCATCTTCCAGGCCAGCAGCATAGCCTCTTCAAATCTCTTTCTCTCTCTCTGTTTCCACCATCACTGATTCTGACCCTCCTGCCTGCCTCTTAATAAGGGTCTTATGAATACAACCTCCCCATCTCAAGATCCTTCATCTCATCTGCAAAGTTCTTTTTGCCATATTAGGTAACACATTCACAGGTCCTGGGGATTAGGGCATGACATCTTTGGGAGGCTATTATCCAGCCTACTACAAACCCCAATTATGAGATGAGAATAATGGTAGCATCTAACTCAAAGGGTTGCTATGATGACGAAATAAAAGGATACACGAGCTGAGCTTAGAACACTGCCTGGCACATAATAAACGCTAGCTACTATTATCACATAGTATGAATGAAGGGTTACAGGAGAGAGGGAAGTGACTAAGGGTACTGGGACAACATACGCTGGGACCATGCATTCTGCCTGGTAGAAACCAGGGATGCCTTCCCCAAAGAGGTAACATACCAACATGGCCATAAGAGATGAGTAGGACTTGGAAAGAGCAAGCCCAGAGGGAAAATTCCTAATTTTCTTTCATGTTCTAACATCAGCGTTAACATCTCAGAAATCTTGTTTCTTTCCCAAGAAGCCACATCTGCTTTCGGACAGGAGCTGCGAGGTGATTTTTTTTCTTTATTTATAAGGAAACATGCTCAGCTGAATTTCTGAGTCTCCCTTTAATAAACAATTCACAAACTTTTTCCCAGAAAACTATTTTTAGCAGAAAAGGGGATTAAAAAAAAAAAAAAGGCAGCAGCAGTTCTTATTTAAAAATCTGCCCTCAAAGCTTGAAAATAGATCTCAAAGTTTTGTGACCAACATGGCCCACCATAGGCACACAACACCAAGAAGGCAAGCCCAGTCCACTCAGGGCCTCTGGTTCCTACAAGTCCACCTCTGTTTACCTCTGTTTCCTGAAATGCTCCCAGCAAATAGCAGGTGAACTGAATAATGAAGGCAAGACATTACTAGTAATGTTATTCTCAAGTCTCGTTTCAGACATGCTAGGGAACTGCAATAATTAACTGGCTGAGATACAGAAAAACGTCTCCACTTCCCCTCCATGATAAACCTTCTTCTGCCTCTGCACCAATCCAGTAGGTGAGGGTCAGTGAACACTGAGCTCCAGCATTTCTGACTTGGGGCTAATGTGCACTGAACCCAGAGCATGTTGGGGAGCTGGGCCAAGGAAAACAGGGAACGTTTTTAGGTCGCACGTAGGAGATACGTGTTCACAGCAATGCATCTCCTCAGTATCAGTTTTCCAGTTGACTACAGTCAAACACATGACACAGACACACAAAAGAAACACTCGGGCTGCAATTTATGAGACTTTTAGCCAGCCACAAACACAGATTAACAGAATAACATCTATTACCCTTCTCAGCTATGTTGTTGCTCTATGTCCATTTAGGCCAATCAGCTATAACCACCCTGGCTCAAGATTAAGCCTCAACAACAATCAGAAGAAGAAGGGAAAAAAAACGTTGCAGTGGAGTCGATTCTGGCTCCTGACGACCCCATGTTTGTCAGAGTAGAACTGTTCCTTCATATGGTTTTCAGTGGCTGATTTTTCAGAAAGACCATCAGGGCTTTCTTCCAAGGTATCCCTGGGTAGACTAGAACCACTAACTTTTCAGGTACCAGGCAAGCACATTAAATGTATCAACCAGGGACACCTCAACAGTAAGAAAAAAAAAACAAAAAACCAAACCTGTTGCCATCGAGTCAATTCTGACTCATAGCAACCCTACAGGATGGAGTAGGACTGCCCCAGAAGGTTTCCAAGGAGTGGCTGTGGATTTCAACTGCCAACCGTTTTGATTAGCAGCCAAGCTGTTAACCACTGAGCCACCAAGGCTCCTCAACAATAAGAAACCCACTGCTACCAATTCCGACTCATAGCGACCCTACCGGACAGAGTAGAACTGTCCCATAGAGTTTCCAAGAAGCGGCTGGTGGATTTGAACTGCTGATCTTTTGGTTAGCGGCCGAATGCTTGACCACTGCACACCAGGGCCCCTAACAATAACAGGCACCCCCAAAAGGTTAAAAACAGAAAAGGCATATGTGTGACTCTGTTTAAAGGCTCCATGATATGTTGAAGAAAAAACAAAAAACCCGCAGCAACATCTATTCAACCAAAATTAAGTGTATCATTACATGATTCACACCCAGCCTTATAAATGAGGTTAGACTTCCACACATATTGTCCACCACCCCAACAACCACTTAGGGTGAAGCTAAAGCCACCTAGAAGAACTGTCTCAGCCACACATCCTGGTGATGTGGATCATGAGTATGACATGGGCACACCACACAATCTCTCTTTTGAGTGGGCATTTATCTTTCCATTTAGATAACACGGGCCAAGGACTCCTTGAAGAAGAGAAACACACAAAATACCTATTTGTGGTGCCTATGGTTGGAAGAAATAGGATACGCTGAGTTTTCAACATGAACTAGATGCTCAAAATTGGAAGATGAATATGAAGTCAAAATTGTCTAAGAGTGATTCCTGATACTGCAGATTTCGGTGAGTAACTCCATGGCCTGATACATGAGTCAACGTGAGTGCACATTCATTATCGCAGACATTCCCTACATCCACAAGGGGCTACGTGTGCTGTTGGGAGGCATGCAGGTTGAAAAGAGAGCGAGAACTCTGTATTTTCCCTCTTGCTTTCCTGTCCGCCCAAGTTCAGCACATACACTTTAAAAAAAAATTAGTAAGATCCTTGTTCTTTCCCACGTTTCCTCTCTTGAAATATGGAAAGTGTCTGTTAAGTAGGAAGAGGCTTGCGGCTTTATTTATAAGATTATACTGAACACCATTATTTTAAAGCTGCATTCTAATTTATTTTCCTTGCAAATAGTCACTGCATGATTTCGCTCCATTTCCAGTCAATATTATTATTGATTTAGCATCACTTGGCAAACAAATAAAAAGACAAAAGGTCTTTACCTTGCAGTCACAGACACCCAGAGTGACAGGGCTATCTGAAAGGCTGAATTTACCCTTGACGTGTGCCAAAGTGCACACAGGGCAGCTCATGCTTTTCTCACGTAGAAAACGGGACTCGCAGTATGCGGCTTTAATGAGCCACATGGTGGACCTCTCATACCCCAGGTCAAGTACTGGAGTAATACGAAGAAATAAACCCTAGGGAAATCTCCAAAGTTAATACAACTATTGGCTCTCACCTCCTCTCTAATCAATATTGGGGTGCACTTCTAAATGGCAGATAAAACATACAGTATCATCTGGTGAAAAAATCAGAGCTCCAAATGTAGAATTTTATTCAGCTTCTCAGGTTGAACTCCGAGTATGATAACCTCAGCCACAATCTTCTTCTCCTGCTGTGTCATCAACTCATCCTAGAAAATATCACTTACAATGCATACAAACAGTAGAGACCAAGGGCTCTTCACCTGGATGGACAAGCACCTCAACTTAAAAATGAACCAAGATTAGGAACAGAAAATTCACCAAAGAAGAACTACATGTAGTCAACAGACATATGAAAATATATTGCAACTTACTAGTAATCAGAGATGCAAATATCAAAGAATGGGATGTATTTTGGGACGCACTGAATTTTTAAGGTTGGTTCTACCCAGGGGTAGAAGGCAATCGAGCCTTCTCCTATGCTATGGCAGGAGTCTGAGATGACACACTTTGGGGAAGACCAATTGGAAATATGGATTATAAACCTAAAAAATAAGCAAAAATTAAAAACAACCATGAAAAGAAAACCCACTTATACGGTAACTCTACAGGTATTTACCCTAGGGAAGTAATTGTAGATATGCTCAAAGGCAGAGTTTAAAGGATGTTCACAATTTGTTCTTTATAAGAAAATTAGAGCAAGATAAGTTATTAACATTGGGGATACAGGTTAAGTGAACAAATGGCACCTCATATAGGACCCTGTGTGTTCAAACTCCCATTACTGAGAGTAGCGGGGATCCTGGCAAGCCCTCAAGGCTCTGGAGAGGGATTTCCTGTGGACAGTGGAGAGGATGGGGTCTGGGCTCCCCACTCCTGTCTCGATGGAACAGCTCTGTTTTTATCTGTTCCGCCTTTGAGGAGAGGGCTCTTCAACTTTAAAAAGCTAGCAAAACATTATCGCTGTTGTACAAAACACAGTGACACTGTGTTAAAAAAATTGGTTACAAAACACTACCTACAGTATAATCCCACTTTTGTAGAAAAATAATGAACATACATATCCATGGTTAAGACAAGCTACTGGAAAGTTAAAAACTCAACCCTTAACCACAATTATCTCTAGGTGTTGGGATTAAAAAAAAAAAAATCCCTAGGTGTTGGGATTACAGATGATTTATTTTCATCTCTAGTTCCTTTCTTCATTTTAAGAAAGAAAATACCTGTGTTGGTGGTAAAAAAAAAAAAATTAAGGGAATTCAAGACATTGGTTTAAAGTGGGAAAGAAAACAGGGTGACAGGAAAAAAAAAGCTTAGGAAAGTTTCGAAGTTATTACCAAGAATAAAGACCCTTCTGCTTCTGGGTGCGATGATGTTAGGAGAAACCCATTTCTAGCAGTGAGCTCAACCAGCCGAACAGGAATCTATCAATAGAGTTAACGGTCACCTCTGGCAGCTTTGGGAAGCCTTGTGACCCTCAGGGCAGAACCAAGGGGGGGAAAAAAAACCATAGGAGAGAGGTCAAGCGGAAAGATATCAGTCAGAAAATTAAGGCCAAAACTGCTCAGGGCCAGTTTTGAAAAATTCAAGGGGAAAATTCTAGATGTAATAAAGGATATTTCCCCAGCTTCCTAAGCTACCACCCACGCTCCCCCCATTTCCTCTCCTTTGCAACGTAGAACACTGAACATGAAAATTAACGGGAGCTGTAATAATGAATGACTCCCAGGGGGAATGGTTTCTACACAAAAGAAAGTCAAAGGAAGCATTCAGAATTCTGGGAATACCCTATGGAGATGGGTGAGGAAGAAAGTAACACAAAATGAGAACCAAGTGGGTGGTCTGCCAGGGAGAAGGGTGGGCTGGAGGATGTAAACCACAAATTTACCATTATTCTGAAACTTCTAGCTATGTCTTCCTCCTGATCTTCTCCCACCCCAACAACAGGTATCATATGACCATGAGGAAACCTGTTCATTATGCAGGCTGTGAGGCATACCTATTTGTCATCTGCTCATAGCATTTTTACACTGGCTAGAAGTCAGATGTGGCACCAACCCAGCCCACTCTGCCTGGCAGAGTTCCTGGGGCAGCACATTTATTCCTGGAGACAGACACAGAGACAGAGTACGGAGAGGCACACACACACACATGCACAACAGACACACAGACATACAGATGGACACACAGATGGCTACAGACCCACATACACAAAACAGACAGACACATGCAGAAAGACAAAGATGCACAACAGATGGACACAGACCCACGGACAGACATGAACCCATAGACCCACGAACAGACATAGGCCCACCCAGACACAGCTTCACAGATACAGATGAACAACAAATGCACAGACAGACAGACACACGGAGGGACAGACACTCAGAAGGAGCTCCTGGGCATAGGTAGCCTTAACAGGTGTGTTTCATTCCTCATTTCACCTCCTGCTCACCGAGATGTCACTTATTTCAATGGTTTCTTTATCCTAGATCACAACTTGCTCTTTGGAGTTCTACCTCACTTCAGATTATTCAAGTTGGGCAAAAAATGTATTTTTGTTTTTTTCTAACTGTAAAGCCACAGGTTCGTGCGCCTACCTGAGTCATCCTGAAACCCACATTCTCTCGTCTTGTTTCACAGTTGTCAGCTCACATCTCTAAGCTCAAACGCACATTTTATCAAGCAATTCACAGGCATGTGTGTGCATGCAAACACACGCACGCGCACGCACGCACACACACACACATCTATAAGAACCCTCTTTTTAGAACAGCTAAATGAACAGCCAGGGCTCTGGATTGGCATTTCCTCCCCAGATTCCAGCTGACAGCGGCGGCAGCACGTGCTCTGGGGAACAGCTTGTGTCCTGAGAACGCCCTGTCACCCAGTGCTACCCCTTCTGTAGAGAATGGAGTCACCAGCTGTTCCTGAGCGTTCACAAATGTTCCATGACTTGGGAAGGCAGAATCCTGGGAAATCAGTGACTTTACTGTCACCGAAGTCAAATGGTCCTCACGACTCAAAAAATCACCCTGTCCTCCTAACTGCAGGGATCCTGTCTTTTCTGAGTATTTGACTCTAATTTTTATCTTTTTCCTCCCATCTCCTACTCTGTAGTGTATGTTTGGAGCCCTGGTGGCACGGTGGTTAAGAGCTTGGCTGCTAACCAAAAGGTTGGCAGTTTGAATCCACAAAGTGCTCCTTGGAAACCCTTTGGAGCAGCTCTACTCTGTCCTATAGGGTCGCTTATAAGTCAGAATCGACTCGACAGTAACAGGTTTGATTTTTTTTTTTTTAGTGTATGCTTTTTTTTCATCTTAACTTTTATAAACAACCATTTAATCAAAGTAGATATAAATCTGTGTATAACCTTTCAGTAATCTTCGGTGATGTTAACTTAGTTAACTTTTAAGACACCTGAGGGATTTCTCGTTTATACTGTCTTCTTCAAATTTATTAAAACAGAAAAAATGAATCTTCACGTTCGCATTTTAAAAACTATAATCTCAAATTACAGATAAATCTAAAAGGTTTGACTAGAAAAAAAAATAATCACAAGAGCCATCCTAATTTACAAAGCTAGACCTCAAAATCCAGCCAGGCCTGCTGAGAGACCATTGAGCATTGGTCCACCAAGGATTCTGAGGGGTGAGGGAGACATGTGAAGCTAACAGCTGAACAGTGGTTCCCCTCACCCCCTCCCAAAACCCTCCCTGTTTAGTAGTATTACAAAGAACTTTCACAAAGTATCTGTCACCAGTTCCCACAGCCCAGTCTGTGGAAATTCCATCTGTGGCCTGACATTAGGGGATTTTATCAGACTGGAGGGCAGAAGTGCTCCAACCTTTACCCGTAGGTCTTCAAAAATACCTTTAAAAACTACTGGGATCAATAGTCAACAACACTACCACCACTCCCAGCAGCCCTGAGGGAAAGCACCACATTACCCTGAAAAGCTCCCAAATAATCCAAGAAAGCTGATGACTTCACAGAACTAGTGAAGTGGTTCTTTTCTTTCATATTCAACTGGCTTCTAAACAATCTACATATTGGGTGGGCTGGATTTTCTTCAATTAACTGTTCTTATTTAACCTTCAGCCTTTTCTAGAAGGTTTAACTTCACATATTTTCAACTATTGATTTAAACATCATGCCTCTTTCAATGTTTCTCATGAAATATTACCACTATATCTTAAACCGACATGCCTGCTTACTCTAAACCATTCATTACAGGGGAAAATTTAGTGTAAACGTTAACTCTAAATGGAGGAATTAGCCATATTAATCAAAGGTAGACTCCAGTCCATTAATAAACCACACAACAAATGCGTCCTTGGTCTAGCCAGAATACCAGGCCCCTGAGGTTACCATTCGACATTACATGCACCTCTATCTCGTGTTTATTCATCTTTTTCAGATACTTCCCCCAATTCACGCTTCTTAATGACCCAAAAGCTCTAAAGATACGGCTTCAATGGCCTTAAAGAAAATTATCTTCTCAATTATAGCTAAGAAAATACCTCAGCAGCTGTGTTTTCACTGGGACAGCCATAATATCACAAGATTTGTAAGCTACTTCACATTTACTGTCCCCCATTGATATTTAATAATTTCACTCTCAAGTACTGCAGTCTAATTTGCCACTTGCAAACTGGCAAAAATAAGATGCTGTCCTTAGCCCACAGTGTCCACAGGGAACTCAACTGATACTTAGCATGACTCCGATAGCCCAAAAGAAGATGGAGCATACCAAGAGTTCACCTCCCCCAAAAAAGATTTAGCTCCTTATGTTAACTTTCAGGAAACAAAGACCCCAGAATATACTTTCTTCGAAAGGATATAAAGCTGGAACTCTCAAAATAACACTTATAAATGTACACATTTCCACTTATGAGATGGAATTGCCCACCTCTGATGTTGAAGGGAAGCTGATACAGAAACTCTTGATAGCTTGGGCCCATAGATTCTTGCTCAAGTGGCCTAAACCAGTTGCACCTGAGTCGACTCCAGCTCATGGTGACCCCATGTGTGTCAGAGCAGAACTGTGCTCCATAGGATTTTTGATGGCTGATTTTTCAGAAGTAGATGGCCAGGTCTTTTTTCTGAGGGGCCTCTGGGTGAACTCAAACTGTCAACCTTCCGGTCTGCAGCTGTGTACATTAACTATTCGCTTAGCAGGGTCTAAAAAGAGGATTCTGAGGGAGGAAGGAAAACAGGAGAGAAATGAGGTCTTAAAGATGCAACTCTCTGGAGGCAATTTTCAAAAAGAGAGGGTGGGGGAATGAGGTGTCCACGAGGCAGTGATGCCTTTGGCCAACAAGCAATAGAATTAAGTTATCTAGCTTGAATCCTTGACTCTTGAAGTCACTTCTCTTAGTTTTCACGGGAGCCCTCGCCATACTGAATATTTTAATTACCTCTGATTTGCATCAACTCACCAACCGCTTGCTACCCCAATTTCTGCTGTCTGTCTGACAGAGCATACAGCTGCCACCGAGACTGGAAAAGACCCATTAAGAAATCCCTGAGCATTCAAGACCAAGCTAAGTCAAGTTTCCATTTATCTCCCCTAACCCTCTCTAGCGCCTGTTGGCTGTCCTTAAGCCTTTGGGAGTAAAAGGAAAAGATAAGCTCTCTGGGCCTCCAGAGGACAACGCAATTTGAGAAACCACAGCCCACTACCCATTTCACTAATGACTGCAGCTAACGCCAACAGTCTAGGGCTGGGTGCTACAAAGTCAGGTAGGAGAGATGACAGGGACACAGCCTGATGCGACTGGGGCCCTTCTAGGAGATGCTGCCTGGCCCTAAGCAAAGGGGAAAATCCCACGGGGGAGGAAAGGAAGTTGACAGCAAGAGCTGGGACTGAAAGGTTGTAATATTCAGTACACCCCTGTGCCAGTCAAGTTACAAGAGCACAACGCACCCCAAGGCTCGAGAGTACCCCAATACCTGCAGGCGCCCGGGCTCTAGCTCCCATAAGGCCCTAAGGAACTGGGGATCCTGTTCTTGTCCCCAGAGTTCCCTATTTCCTTAAATGACTTGATAACCCCACCCTACCCCTACTACTTGAAGTAAACTGAATGAGTTGCTGTTCTTATACTCTGAAGGGCCTCATTCACTAGTTCAGTGAATAGCGGCGGAGCAAGCACACCCAGAGCAAGGCGCTGCATCTAGATGTCTAGACTGGAACCCTGGTTTCCAGAGCTTCCAACAATGCCAGCCCTTTAGCGCCCTGCTTCACCTACTCGGAAGTGATTTTAGGGAAGAGGATCGATGAAGGGAGGTCCAGAGCAGTGGTTCTCAAAGTGAAGTTCTGAACCAGCAGCGTCACCAGGGAACCTACTAGAAATGCAGATTCTCAAGCCCCACCCCAGACCTACTCAATCAGAAACTCTGTGAGTGGGGCCTGGGCACCTGTGTTTGAACAGCGCTCCGGGTGGTTCTGACACCCGCTCTGGTGTGAGAGCCAGTGTTGTCCGAGCAGGGAGGTTATAGGATGGCCTGAGACCCTCTGAAGCACTGACTGGATCTGAACCCTCAGGATTGAGCACTTAAGTGGAGGGAGGGATTCTTCCAGAGCCTACTCCTCCATGTCCCCCACCCCCAGGAAACAAGAAGAGCTGGTTCTTTTCAGGAAGTGTTAACAGTAGTTAGAGCCTACAGCAGTGCAGAGAAGGGAACAGAAGTTAGACTCCCCTTCTTGGATACACCTAATGAGCCTGGACCAACAAAAGGAGGCTAGGCACCAGGACAGGAACCATTCCCGAAGCCAACTCTTCAGACAGGAATTGGACTGGACAATGGGTTGGAGAGGGATGCTGGTGAGAAGTGAGCTTCTTGGATCAGGTGGACACTTGAGACTATGTTGGCATCTCCTGCCTGGAGGGGAGATGAGAGGGTGGAGGGGGTTAGAAGCTGGTGAAATGGACACGAAGAGAGCGGAGGGAGGGAGCAAGCTGTCTTATTAGGGGGAGAGTAATTGGGAGTGTGTAGCAAGGTATATATGGGTTTTTGCGTGAGAGACTGACTTGATTTGTAAACTTTCACTTAAAGCACAATAAAAATTATTAAAAAAAAAAAGGAGGCTAAGCAAGTCCTCATCCCCTCACATAATGCCCAGGGACCCAGGAGCGAGGGAGACTAGTAACTAAGAAACCATGGCCCTTGTGAACAGTGGGAAAACTGAGTAGGAAGCCCAGCCAGTGTGGTCTGAGGAAGATACCATCACTCCCATAACCACTGCCTCTAACCTAAGAGGAGCAGTGGGCATTAGATTGTTTTAGCAGCAGGCGTTCCAGGAGTGACTTGCTGGTCTGACTGCAAGGGCAGAGCTGACTAATGGAGACCAGAAGGTGAAACGGGAATGGGATGACAACAGATGACAAAGTTACTACACACAGGTCCAGCCAGTATTTTGTCTCTTTCTACTACAATGCAGCTTAGTGCCAGCCTGCACTGCATTTCTTGGTGCTGTTTCATTCATTTAATAAAACTAATGCTCAAGAAGATGGCAGTAAGAGTGCAAGCTCCTATATCTCCTGTTGGGGTCCAGATTTACCATTGTCTGCTTGGCTTTAGGTCCAGTTTCCAGGAAAACAGTGCTTTCACATATGCACTTTCTAAATTTTAGCAGTGTATTGATAATTATTCCCCTAGGATCAATTCCTAGAAGTGCAATTACTGGCACAGTGGATATGAAACTATGCCCAGAGATTTGCAGACAAAGGTAATCATCACAGTTCAATTTTCCAGAGCAAAAAAGATGGGAAACCTGATATCTATCATGAAGTAATTGGTTAAATAAATTGAGCTATAGTCTTACAATGGGATTTAAAATGTTCTCAGAAGAGATTTAATGACTTCTGGGAAATGCTCATAATATATTCAGTGGACAAAAGATCAATATAGTAGATACCAGTGCTTCTGAAAGCACAACGTGCCTGAGAATCACCAGGTGGACCACGTGAAAAAGACAGATTTGATTCATTAGGTCTGGGGTGGGGGCTGGGGTCATGCATTTCTAAAGAGCCCCCAGGTGATGGGATTGTATTTCTTTATTTTATAATCAGGGGAAAAACTGTATTTTTAAGTTTTAAATAAAATTTTATATGAAACATTTAGTAAAGAAAGATCCAGAGACAGAAAGTAGTAGATTCGCGGCTGGCTGGGGGTAGAAAAAGGAGCCCTGGTGGTACAGTGGTTAAGGCGATCGACTACTAACTAAAAGGTGGGTAGTTAGAAACCACAGTGGCTCCACGGTAGGTAGACAGATGTGGCAGTCTGCTTCCATAGAGATTTACAGCCTTGGAAACCCTATGGGGTCACTATGAGTCAGAACTGACTCACAGGCAGTGGGTTTGGGGGGTGAGGGGTAGAAATGAGGATTAACCATAAAGAGGTATGAAGGATCTTACTGGGGTAATAAAAATCTTCTAGAACATTTTATAGTGATGATTGCACAACTGGGTAAAATTACTAAAAATCATTGAATTGTGCATTTGAAATGAGTGTATTATATAATATGTAAAATATGTCTCAATAAAGTTATCTTTTAAAACAAGTTTTAAAAATGACCAGGCAGATTTAAAAAATAATCAAAGTGAGCTTCTAAAAGTAAAAAAAAAAAAATTAAACAATAATAAATTACATAAAATTCTGAAGCAGGAGGACACTGGCTGCGTTCAAGTGCTGCCAAGGAAAGATCTGTCACTCTGGTTACTTGTCACAGGCCTCCAGTGTGGTCCCTGCAGCCTCACCCAGGCCTGGCACTTCCACTGTAGTGGGTTCAATGGTGGCCCCCAAAAGATACTTCAGCGACCTCATTCCCAGAACCTGTGAACATGAGCTTATCTGGAGAAAGGGTCTTTGCAGATGTAACTAACTTAAGGATCATGAGATAAAAAGACCATCCTGGATTATCCAGGTGGGCTCTGAATTCAGTGACAAAGGTTGTTATAAGAGAAAACAGACACAGGAGAAGCAAGGAGAAGACTGAGGCAGAGAGTGGAGTTAAGCAGCCACAAGCCAAGGAAGTCAAGGAATGCCAACAGCCACCAGAAGCTGTAAGAGGCAAAGGGCTCCTTCCTAGAAACTCCAGAGGGAGAGTGGCCCTGCTGACCCCTTCATTTCAGACCTCCAGCCTCCAGAGCTGTGAAAGAGTAAGTTGCTGTCATTTCAACTTACCTAGTTTGCGGTGATTTTTTGCGGCAGCCCTAGGAACAAATTCACCCACCAGTGGGGCATCCAGGGCTGGTTACGCTTGGAGCCCTGCCTGCAAGCTTCGCTCAAGACCCCAGTCACCAGCGCAAGCCAGCCGGAGACCAGCCAGCCTTGATGGGGGAATGGGGAAGGGGAAAGGAAGGCCTTTTACACGTGCACATACACATATACATAACACACATACACATCTATACAAACACACGAACATGAAGTTCATGTCATGTTTTTCTAGACAGGATCCTTCTGGAAACACCTAGTGACATTCTAAGGGATATCAACTAATTAAAAGGGCATTTGAAAGAATGCTTCTCCTCACTGCAGCTGCTCTTTGCTTACCTTGTTACCACTCTGATGGGTCACAGTGTCAAGGGAACCTTGCATGACTATATGAGGCTCTTTCAGACAGGTCTTGACTCCCTGTTTAATACAATATGCTGATTACTAGCACCCTCCCACAATCACTAATGCGGTTCTCCAGTTAAAAACCAGACCATTAAGTCATTATGATCCCTGAGGAAATTCACGACCCTTTTGCTCACTGCAAACCCCTGCCTTTTATTTTTTCTCCTGTGAAAAGAATTTAGTAAGGCTGCAGAATAGCAGACCCTACAGTTTTGAACAACTCTGTGAAAATGGGGGAATAACATCAAATCAGTGTATTTGAAATGTCTACTCATATTCATTAACTTGGCTCTTGGCACACAAATGAAAAAAAATTCAAAATACTAAAAAAGAAAGTTCTCATCTGACTTTACAAATTTAACCACTCCTAAGGCTTGATATTTGTAGCGGAAATAAACTGCATCCATATCCTTAACTTTCTGCTTCAAGGACATCATGCAATCAATTAATTTGTTCCCATTTTCCAGGGGTTACTTCCAAGATGTTAGAGAACTCAATTTCCAAGAAAACATTGTTGGCATTCAAAGAGTAGTGGAATTACTAAATCCTTCTACCGGAAAATCCAGGCCGCTATGTTCCCCAAATGGGCCTAAAATGAACCCATATCAGTTATTTGTCAACCATCTGGTTGCTAACAAGAGACTTTTGGAAGCCAGGCTTAAAATGAAAATGCACAAACTAGCACAAAGTTCAGAAAATCAAAAAGATTCAATGCCCAGATCACATCTCCCTCCATACTTTCTTTATCTCTAATTCCAGAATCTTCATTTTCCTCAGTTGCTTATGGCCTTGACTTCTTTTCATAGTAGGATTACCACTAAGACCTCCTATGAGATTATCTGTAAAGATGACGAAGGCAAGAAGATGCATCTACCCATGTATATCTAGGAAATGTGGTATACAACTAAGGTAAACTTAAAATTTTAGCTGGTGCTGTTTTGTTACTCAAAGACTATTACCACCATACAAAGAGGAAGTTCCAAATCCAAAATGTTATTTTAAGAAATATTATATCCTGGGATGGTTTTAGAACCCTGGTGGCGCAATGGGTAAGAGCTTGACTGCCAACCAAAAGGTCGGCAGTTTGAATCCACCAGCTAGCTGCTCCTTGGAAGCCTTACGGGGCAGTTCTACTCTGTCCTATAGGGTCGCTATGAGTCGGAATCGACTCGATTGCAACTGGTTTCAGATGGCTTTATTTGGAGATGCCCACCTCTGTGGTATAATTTGAGGGGTACAGAAAAATATGCCTATCCAAAAATATCTCTCCTCCACTCCCCCCCTCCACTCTCCAGTCTTCCAGACAGTGAATTTTTCATCATCGGATTTACTAATGGATGCAAATAATGTAAGAACCAAAGGGAGCCTTAGAATTAATCTCGTTCTACTCCTTAATTACATCGATCAGGTTATGTGTCTTACCCAAGGTAAAGTTCATTCTGCAACAAATATTTACTGAGTGTCCACCCAGCACCAAGCACAGTGCCAGGTATTGGGCAAAGGAAGATATACCGCCCACCTCCCCACCTCAGTCTCTCCAAATTCATAATCTCATCTAGTGAGAGACGAAATTCAATATAAAAGTGTTCAGAGAAATGGGTGTCCTGGGTCACAGGAGCTGAGAGGAAAGTCTGCTGTTCTTTACAAGTCAAACAATGTATCGGGCATAAAAATTCTCAAACTGCTCAGAGGTGCTCTTTGAACTGGAAGATCATGGTGTGCTGGTATGTTCTGATGTGCTATGATATGAAATTATTATGCATTGAATCAAGCTATAAAAACCCTATATTCTAGGAGGGGGCACAAAGTAAAGTCAAATGAGCTTAACAAGATGAGCCAAATTCGGTCAAAGAAAGCTTTTTCCACCTCATCCGATTTGCTCTGCACTTCTGGGGCCATGGTGAGACTCAGGAGGCCAGGGTAATAACTCTAAATAGTACACTCAAGAAGGGCATTGACTTCAAAAGAATGCAAAGGTCGGGGGTGGAGGGGGAGAATAAGGAGGAGGGAGAACCAGTGAAACCAGATTGGCCAGCAGTTAATAACTGCTGAAGCTGGGTGATGGGGACAAGGGGGTTCATTATACTAGTCCCTCTATTTTAGTGTGTTTGAAACACTTCTAGTAACAACCAGTAAAAGTGAAAATCTGGTCAAGGAATTTCATTCCCTGGGCAAATGCAAAAGAGCTTTCCCTTAGTATCTATGTGCAGCTGGTTATCTTCATTCATCATGCTTTGCCCAGCAAGGCAAAGCATCTCAGGCACTCAAATCAAGTTAAGGGTAGCGACAGTGGGACCAAATACTGCCATCATGCCTATCTCTTTTTAATTTTTTGAATAGCATAAATTTACACCATTCAAATCTCTAAAAATATATAAATATAAAAGGTACACACTGAAGCATCTAGCTCCAATCCACACAGTTTACTGCTCCCCGGTAATTTGCCACTACCACACCCAGGTTACAAATTTCTTGGTCATCATCCAGTTGCTTCAAGCAAATATCATAAATCAGCATATCGTTTACACTGTCCTGCTTCTTGCTTTTTTTTTTTAAACCTAACAATGTATTTGGGAGGTCTTTCCGTATCAGTAAAAAGCATTCTCGTTCTTTTTTTCTGGCTGTAGAGCATTCCACTGCATGGATGGATTATCATCTATTTATCCCACGTTGATGGACATTTGGGTTGTTTCCAATATGGTGCTGTTATAAACCATATCATACCTATCTTGGGAACAAAATTAATGTTATTAAAACAATATAGTTCAATATGTACTGGAACTATTACATAGCTTAACAATACCAGTTGCCATAAAGTCAACTCTGACTCGTGGCAACCCCATGTGTGTTGGCGTAGAACTGTGAGCCATAGGGTTTTCAATGGCAGATTTTTCACAAGTAGATCGCCGGACCTTTCTTCAAGGGGCCTCTGGGTGGACTCAAATCTCCAACCTTTTGGTTATCAGCATTACCCAGGAACACCATCTTAACAGTAGTATGTTAATAATATTTTGATCAGTATTTTCCCTCCTCTTCCTAGATCTCTCTCTAATCCTTTGAGGCTCAGCCCACGCTAAGCTAAACTCCACAAAACCCTTCTTGACTATTCCGCTCCACAATGAGTGCCCTTTTCCTCTAGCAGTTTTAGCCAGGTAGAATATGCTCAGTAAACACTGACTGATTAACTGGCTTTAGTAAATGCTTCCCTTACTCATGACTCACAGGTTTTCTATACCTGAGATGTCCTTCAGAGAAGGATTCTAGTCAGTTCTACCCTGTGAATTATTATAAAATCATAATCAAATTGTGATTCATTGCAGTTAAAAGAAAACCCAAATCCAACAAATTGAGTCCTCTTGGCATGCTCTGCACACAGAACAGGAAACATCATGACATTCAGAAGGTGCCTGACATCTCAAGTCACAGGCACAAAATGATATTTAAATAGCATCTGTAGTAACAACACAGCCAACATAAATGAGAGAATTACAAGTAACCTTCACGTGGGGTAGAGAGGCGCTCTCATGCATTTAAAGGTAAATTACTCTCAGCGTAATTCTCAATCCACATTTTAATTTTACTCTGCAATCTATCTACTTCATTCATTCGGCCTGTTTATATTGAGCGGGGCAACAGTACATGGGGGGGCAGAGAAGGCCTCATTTCAGAGGTGACTTTTGAGCTGAAGCCTGCATGAAGAAACGGAAGCAGCCCCACAGAGGGCCAAGGGCGAGGCAGCCCAGGCAGGAGGGATTTCTCCCAGGGACAGCCAGCAGCAGGCAGAGGTGCAATGGATGGCAAGTCAGGTTCCCACATCATTGCTACTAGAGAAGGTAAGTATTCACAACACACCAAAAGTTGCTTTCAACCACTTTTAGCAGAAGAAGCCTTGTCCTAAATCAAATTTCACCTAAAACCCCAGTATGTTAACAGATCAAAAGGATGAGAAGGGCTACTCAGAAGAAAATACTTCATTGCTTGCTAAATCCATGAAGTACCTTCCTCCTCTCATCCTGGAAGTTCTTTGCAACTGGTTTGAAAAGGACTTAAAATTTAAAAAAACTTAAACCAGGCTGGGGCCAGAAAACCTGGGTGGGGGGAAGGAGTAGTGACTATTATCATGCTATTAAATAATAACATGAACCATGACCTCACCACTTGTGAGTACCTACTATAAGCTAGGCATTAGTTCTACTCCTCACATCAACTCAGAAATGTAGGTGCTGCGGGTCTTCTCTTTAGGGATGAGGGAAGTAAAATCAGAGGCACTGACTTGCTTAGGTCCCTGAAGGAAAACGGCACAGAGCCCCCATCCTGCCCCAGAGCCATTTGGCTCCAAAGGCCATTTTTCCTTCAACCACATTGCCTGCCTCTAAGAGCCCTCTTCATTTGCTATAAAAGAAAACACACCACTTGAACAATAAGAAAAATGAATAAATAAAAGCCCTTTGGTTTGTTTCTTCTTTCAGACTCTCTTGAGGTTCTAAGCCACCTGCCAGGAAGTACCAGGAGAGTCAGTGTCAGCAGGACCCTGGGTGTAAACCCTGGGAGGGCTGGAAGAAGGGAGAGAAGGGCCACTCCATCCTCTACAAGGAGCCCAGCCTGAGAACAAACCCAAACAGATTCCAGCTTTCTCTTCCAGGTCAGCAAGCCCAAGCCTGAGGTTCCAGGGCCACCACCTAGCACTAGCTAGAGCACTGGAAAAGGGGATGCTTCAAGAGTTGGCCCAGTTTCGGGCTCACTGACAGGGGAGAGGTTTTCTGAGACCTCTTTTTCTCTCTGTATCTCAATCTCTGGGTGGCTCACCCCAGGCTGACTCAAAAACTCCTGGCAAAGAGTGCAGCAAACATCTGCAGTGCCTACCAGAAAGCCCCTGACCTCCCTCTCTTCTCAGAAAACACAGGCCCTTTACACTGCTATCTGGGGGCTGTGGCAGCTGCTGTCCCTGCTGGGGTCCATGGAACCATCTTCAAATGTCTGCCATCCTCTGCTGCTTCAAATACCTGATCACTGAACAATGGCACCTTATTGTGCCTCCTCTGGGCAGGGAGCAAGGCTCTGAGGAGTGGTGAGTGAGCAACCTTAATGAGCACCCTTCTGGGGCCAACATGGGGGAGGTGCAAGGGTGGATCCCTTTACCAACCACAGGGACCGCATAAAATAAGGAGAATTCTAGAGTGTTCAACCCATCAAAATACTTACTTGCCAAAAACTAAGCTAGGATGATGAGGACTAGGAAACCAAATGTTGGCTAAAATTTAATTAGGTAGACAGATCTTATAAAAAATAAGCTAATAAAACATAAAGGACCCAAAATGTAGTACCAACCATAATTAACAACAACAAAAAGAACAGTACAGAAAAATATTATTGTGGGATAGGGAAAGGAAGGAAATGGAGAAATCAGAAAAGACTTCATGGAAGAGATAAGAAGGGAAAAGAATGATTATACTATGTTACATTTACATTTATTATTACATTAACATGCTATAGCTGGTATATTGTATCAAATGCCAATGACACACTCTTTGATTTCAGAGACCGAATGAGAAATAAATATTGCCTCTTTAAGTAATAAAGATCCATTTCTAACTACCTCAATTTTAATTGAGACACGACATCAGTTACCGGAAAGTTCCCTATCTACCTCAGTATCCTCTCCTAACTTTACATATGTCCTTTGTACTGGATGATTGAAGAAAGTTAAGGCCAGTTTCAAGCCAACCCCAAGAGAAAACCAGTAGCTATACCTTCTCTCTGCGGACACCCAAGGCCAAAAACAAATCTCCACAATGGTCACTAAGGAGACCATGGTTTCATCCTAACAAATTATGACCCTTCCCATAGATATGGCTCAACCTTTTGTGTTCCCAGTTTATTAATCGATACTTTACGCCAGAAAGAAAAAAAAATGCCTGATTGAAAAAAGTCAAGTTGCATACAGTTTGGGGGGAGAGCAATTTGGCAATATCTATCAAAATTGCAATGATACATACTCTTAACCCAACAACTTCACTGCTAAGTATATATCCTACAGACATTACTCACATAAGTACGCGAATATCGGGTGATTTGCTCCACTAAAAGTAAAATCGTGAAACAACCCCGCTAGGACACCAATGAAAAAGAAAAAGGTGCTGACATAGAAAGATACATTAAGTGAAAAAATCCAATTGGATCATACGATGCATATCACTGTCCAGTTGGTGGGTTTTTATTTTTTTTTTTAATATTTTAATGCATATATATACATAGAAAATTTCCAGATAATGTAAAAAATAAGACAGATGGAATAGAGAGCTTTACTTAACTTCTGTACCATTTGAATTTTTTTTTTCACTCCATATTTCCCATGACCATTCAACCAGCTCCTGTCCCCTTCTGCCTTCTCATCTTGCCTCCGGTCAGGAGCTGCCCATTTAGTCTCATGTACCTGCTCGAGCTAAGAAGCACACCCTTCACAAGTATCATTTTATGTCTTATAGTCCAGTCTAATAAGTCTGAAGAGCTGGCTTCGGGATGTACCATTTGAATTTTTTAACATGAGTATGTATTTTTTTAAATGTGTAAAAAAAACCCATGTACAATGAGAATTCATGAGAATAGAGCCCTAAATTTCTCTCAGCAGTGCATAGAATCTTAAGGAAGACCCAATGGTCTACATCTTGCTATATAATTCCTACCCAGCAACCAGCCCCATACAGTTAAGAGCGGTCTTCACGCACAAGGGATGAAATCTAAGTGGTTTCTTATTACTCCTCATTTAATCAGAAAACCAAAGAACTTTCCACACTATTCTAGAAGCCCGGGACACAATCAAATTTTTATCAATGTGTTTTCTATAATTCTAAGGAGCAAAGTATGTACAATCAAAATATAATCCAGAACATAACGAATTAGAGGTCTTGTTCAACGGATGCTAAAAATTACATGGCTATAATTTCTAGAAGGAAAAAAAAGCTGTGAAGGGCTTAAATACACACAACACACGAGGATACGCATCATAGTTTTACATGTAAAAGCAAAAACAAAACTAGAAACAAGCCAAATGTTCACAACAGGAGACTGACTGAATAAATTATAGTATAGCCATACAATGAAATACTTACGAAGTCATTAAAATGTTGTAGCTCTATATCATAAACATGGAAAGGTATGTGTGGCACATTTAAGCTAAAAGGCTGATAATAACAGTATTTGTGGCATGACTTTATTTGGAAATTTTACACACACATGCCTGTTGGAAAAAGCAAAACATGAACCATGGTTATCTCTGGGTAGTAGGACTACAGAGGATTTTGTATGCATACATTCTGGCTGATCTGTATATTCTAAACTTTTCTATAAACACATTTTTAATTGCATAAATTTTAACTTAAAAAAAAAGCTGACTATGTTATCCCTTCTTGGCAGATTCAACGCTCTTTTACAGAAGAGCATTAAACATGAAATGTACTGCTTGTTCTCTCTTTTCCTCCTCTTTGTTGGTCTTTTAATGATTTTTCTGACGCTTTAGAAGCTAGGGAGAGGGGAAGATGACAGGTCTAACATTTTCAAGGTTGCTTTTTTTCATGTTAGGCCATGGTTCTTAACCAGGGGCAATCATGCCTCCTAGGGGACATTTGGCAATGTCTGGAGATATTTTTCATTGTCACTACTTGGGGCAGGGAGTTACCCATATCTAATTGGTCTAGGCCAGGAATGCTACTGGACATCCTACAATGCACAGGACAGCCCCTCCCAACAGACTTACCTGGCCCAAAGTGTCAACAGTGCCAAGGTTGGAACACCCTGAGTTAGGCTAAGGAGAGTCTTCAGGTAACTCCCTAATTCTCCATAAAGAGTACCCTCAAACTGTATAGTGGCTACTCTGCAATATAACAAAGTCTGGCTGCGAGTCACCTCTGCCATCATGGAAAATGCACTGACAATGGGGACAGTCTATCTGAGGGGAATCCTGGAACTGCTGTAAAACCTCAGGCAGGTGGTCACATCATCCTGCTAATCTCCTATCCTCCTCCATAAAATGAGGACCCCACCACCCACCTCACAGGGATACATGAAGCTTAAACACAGTAATACAGGAGAAGGGTTTTATGGACTAGGAAGCACCATGCACAAGTGAATGGTATTGTCGCTCTAGGATACAAGCTGTTAATGTGTACAGATGAAAATCCATTTAGAATTCCACCAGGTCTCCGCCTAGCACACTCCTCTGTCCTGAGTCACATGTTACCCACTTTAGATTGCAACTCGGCAGTATTTCTTTTAGTAAATACTCAGATTAAAAAACATAAAGAGTGCATTTTCTTGGTGAAAATATACACAACAAAACATATACCCATTCAACAATTTCGACATCCACAGTTCAATGACAATGGTTACACACTTCACATTGTGTCATCATTCTCACTGTCTCTACCCATACTGTTTTACCACCATTAATTCAGGCTCTCTGCCCCTTAAAGTCCTTATCTTTGTGTTAGAGTTACTATTGTCAATTCGGTCTCATATAGATAATTCTTTAAATGAGCATGGTATTCAAGGCAAACATTCTTTATTAGTTGAGCTAAATTGTTGTTTAGTTCAAAGATGACACTAGTTTCATTTCAAGGTTTAAAGATTATTTCCGGGCAATATATTCAGGGGATCCCCCAGGCTCAATGGATCCAGTTAAGTCTGGTTTCCAGAAGAATTTCAAGTTCTGTTCCACATTTTTCCTCCTTTTGATCAGGATCCATGTATTGGGTCCTTGATCAAAACATTCAATAATGGTAGCCAGGCACCATCCATTAGATGTAAAAAAAAAAAAAAAAATTTTTTTTTTTAGATGTAGGAGATGCAAATCAAAGCTACAATGAGATATCACCTCACACCTACTAGAATGGCAATGATAAAAAAAAAAAGAAAATAACAAATGTTGGTGAAGATGTAGGGAGACTGAAACCCTTATCCACTCCTGGTGAGAACGTAAAATGGTACAACCATTGTGGAAAACAGTATGGCGATTCCTCAAAAAATTAGAACTAGAACTACCATATGACCCAGCAATTCCACTCCTAGGTATATACCCTAGGGACCTAAAAGTAGTGACACATACAACATAGGTACATTGATGTTCATTGCTATTCCCAATAGCAAAATGTGGAAATAACATAGCAAAATGTGGAAATAACCCAAGTGTCCATCAACAGATGAGGGGATAAACAAAATGTGGTACGTACATACAATAGAATACTACATGACTTTAAAGAAAAGTGAAGTCCTGATACATGCTACAATATGGATGAACCTCGAAGACATTATGCTGAGTGAAATAAGTCAATCACAAAAGGACAAATACTACATGGTCTCACTTATATGAACTGAACAAGAATGCCATTTTATATTACATATTCCTTGGTCTAAGTTGTGCAACAGCACAACTTTGTGGTTAAGTTACAAAGTCTGCAATCAGACTCCCAGGAAAGAATCTCAACTCTACCTCGTACTATTTGGGTGACCGTGGAAAGTGATGTAGCTTCTCTGTGCCTCAGTTTCCACATCTTTCTATCCAAACCAGAACATTTGAGAATGAAATAATTTAGCTTCCGGACCAGGACATTTGAGAGTGACAGGGGTGCTATCAAAGTTAATGCTAGGATAACAGGCATAAATCAACCTGTCCCCAGGCAAGCAGGGACATAAAGTCACTCTAAAGATAAGGATAAAAACGATACCCACCTCACAGTCCGCTGTGACGACTAAGTCAGATACAAGAGGCAAAGCATGCAATACATACTCATTAAATGCTAGCTAGTTTTTTTTTCTCTTCATTCTTCCATTCACTCAGCAAGTCCTTGGTGCCCACGATGCTGAGTGCCGAGGAAGCAACCAACAGTCAGTCAGATACACCCCCTCCCTAGCCGCACCAGAGTTCCTCCTCTTGTTCCACAGTGCGTGTTAAATTCCCAAGACTTTTCTTACACACACACACAGTCACGACACAGGCAGAATTAAGCACAAACCCACAAGTCAACAGTATAGGTCAAGAACGCCCAGGAAATACATACCAAATGTCTAGCAGTTAAAAGTCTCCTTCACAAAAATGAACAATGAATAAGGGCTTATCTAATCAACAGAGACAAAAGGATTTATTATTACCCCAAGTCCCTGATTCAGGAAAGCTCTTTCACTTTGACTAAAAAGTTAGCTAAAAATGAGTCCCACACAAAAAAAAAAAAATGAGTCCCACAAAGGGCATTAATTAATAAAACTTAATTAATTTAGCACTTAATATTTAAAAGCATAGTTCAATTTCTATGCACATCCCATTACAACCAATTACGGTTTGTCTACCAAGACAGTCATACAGAACACACACATTATGAATGTTACTCAAGCTTGCTTTTTTTTTTTTTTGAGGTTCATCTCTATCTTTTGCCAAGAAATATGCAGTTTAATTTAGTTTGCTGAGACCATTTTCTCTAAAAGTCAATACTCACTATGAGAGGAAGGTGGTCCTTATTTCACACAAAAGTTTATTAACCTTGAAGGGCTTGGGACTCCTTAATCACAAGTTCTCCTCCCTCCCTCTTTCCTTCCCCCATTGCAGGAAAATGGTCTCCATTATTATCGCCAACAATTCTCATATTCAAACATTTCCATCCTCAGCTGTGGGGCCTCGCCCTTCCCTTCCCCTCCAGGTTCATATTTTACCAGGCACTGCCTCACTCAGCCCTCCTTTTGGGCCAATTTCTTCAGGACGTTACGGACACCTCACTTCACTCCTTCCTCGGCCGTTAGGTCTAAAGCACTAGTCAGGCACCCTCAGGGGAAACACAAAACATGGCCCACTAAAAGAGAATGTCTACCAAGTAAGCTGCATGTGCACGATTCAGAACAAGTGAGCAAACGGCAGTTTCTGTTGTACTCTAGTCCTTTGCCTTGATGAAAAGAAGCTGAAATTAAACGACCTGTGCTTTCAGCTGGTGCTGGTTACAGGGATGTGTTCAGTTTGTAAAAATTCAACAAGCTGTACTCTTAGGTGCATATTACATCCATATGTTATACTGCCGTTAAAAAAAAAAAATTTTTTTGAAGCAGCAGCTTTTTTTGTGGTAGATATATATGTGACAAAACATTTGCCATTTCAAATTCTCTGTATGTACAATTTAGTGACATTAAGTTCATCATGTTGTGCAATCATCACCACTATGTTTCCAAATTTTCTCCTTGCCCTTATCAGAAGCCCACTGTCCCCCACGAAATGAGTCCCTGTTTCCCCTTCCTCCTGTCCACACCTGGTAACCACTAATAAACTTCAGGCTGTATATACTTGCTGTCTTAGTTATCTAGGACTGCTATAACAGAAAAACCACAAGTGGATGGTTTTAATGAACAGAATTTTATTTTCTCACGGTTTAGGAGGCTAGAAGTCCGAATTCCGGGTGCTGGCTCCCGAGGAATACTTTCTCTGTCTACTCGCCCTGAGGAAAGGCCCTTGGTGATCACGTGGCACGCGTCTTTCCCTCCATGTGTGCTTGCTTCCTCAATCTGCTCTTTTACATCTTATGAGATTGACTGAAGACACACCCTACACTAACACTGCCTCAATATAACAAAGAAAACTCATTCCCAAATGGGATTATAACTACAGGTATAGGGGTTAGAATTGGCCACACATATTTTGGGGGGACACAATTCAATCCATAACACTTGCCTATTCAAGATTATTTCATGTAAGTGGACTCATACAATATTTGTCCTTTTATGATTGACTTATTTCACTCAGCATGATGTCTTCAAGGGTTACCCATGTTGTAGCATGCATCAGGATTTCATTCTTCTTTATGGCTGAGTCATATTGCATAGTATGATTGTACTACATTTTGTTTATCCATTCATCTGTTGAATGACATTTAGGTTGTGTACACGTTGTAGCTATTGTGAATAGTGCTGTGATAAATACTGGTGTATGTGTATCTGCGCGTTACTCCATAAAAAAAAATTTTAAGTAGCTTGCACTTGGAAACTCTATGGGGCAGTTCTACTCTGACCTATAGGGTCGCCATGAGTCAGAACTGACTCGATGGCACTGGGTTTACTGGGTTGCACTATGTAAACCTCTACATAAAGCAAGCATATTTTATGTATCACCCACACTAGGGGTTTTCAAACTTCGGGTTGGTACCAACTTGTGGACCACATAATCAATTTCAAAGGACCTGACCACATTTTCTCAATAGGATGGAGACTATAAGAGCGCATCACACGCAATGAAGGCAACTATTGTTTCATGAAAGTTTGATTTCAGTTACTTGTATGTGTATATATACATATGTGTGTGCTGGGTTGTCAGATTTTTTTTTAACTGCAGGACATGGGCAGAAAAAGCCTAAGGAACACTGAGTACACCAACAAATAATACATGAATTTAGGAGCCTGAGAGAGCTGGGTTCTGATCCTAGCCTGTTACAACCTACATGCCTGGGAGCAAGTCACCTAACCTCTCAGAGCCTCCATTTCTCCATCTCTAAAATGGGGATAATATTATCTACCCCAGAGCTGGTGTAAGGTCTCAATTAGCAGGCAAACAGTCCACCAGAGAGCACTCCTTAGACACTATCCCCATCTGTTACGGTTTGACTTGTGTCCCCCCAAAATATGTGCTGCAAACCCTAACCTCTGCCTGTGGTTATAATCCCATTTGGGAATGGGCTGTCTTTCTTAGGATAATGAGGGAACATTAGTGTAGAGTATATCTTGAATCAATCTATTTTAAGATATAAAAGAGATTAAACAAGTGAGCAGAAGAAAGATGGGGTAAGAGATGCCAAGACACATGGAGATCTCCAAGCAATCAGGAAGCAGAAGCCGAAAAGACAAGGACCTTCCTCTAGAACTGACAGAGAGAGAAAGCCTTCCTCTGGAACCGGTGCTCTGAATTAGGACTTCTAGTCTCCTAAACTATAAAAAAATCAACTTCTTTGTTAAAGTCATCCACTTGGGGCATTTCTGTTATAGCATTTCTGTCACAGCAGCCCTAGATAACCAAGACAGAATTTAGTACCAGAAGAGTAGGGTGCTGCTCTAACAGATACTTTAAGTGTGGGAACAGTTTGGGAATTGGGTAATGGGTAGAGGCTGGAAGAGTTTGAAGGTGTCTAATAGTAAAAGCCCAGACAGCCTTGAAAAAACTGTTGGCAGAATTATGGATGTAAAAGGCCATTCTGATGGGGGCTCTG
Source organism: Elephas maximus indicus (assembly GCF_024166365.1). Lineage (NCBI taxonomy): Eukaryota > Metazoa > Chordata > Mammalia > Proboscidea > Elephantidae > Elephas > Elephas maximus. Next base: position 159,680,522 of record NC_064846.1, on the reverse strand, counting down.
AAGGAAGTGAGGAGAGCCATAGAGAAAGTCTCTGTCTTAAAAGAGAACACATGCGATGTCAGCGACAGAATGTCGCTAGAAATGTGGCCGTTAAATGTGCTTCTGGGGAGGCTTTAAAAGGAAATGATGAACATATCATTGGACAATGGAGGGAGGGAGATGCTTTTTATGCAGCGGCAAAGAACTCGTCTGAATTATGTTCAAAAGTTTGGTGGGAGGTAGACCTTGTAATGATGAATTTGGATATCTGGCTGACGAAATTTCTAAGCAAGATCTTAAAAGGGGCCACGTGGTTTCTTTTCCCACTTATAGTAAAACGTGAAGGGAAGGAGATGGACTTAAAAATGAACTGTGCAAAAGGAAAACAGAACTTAAAGATCTAGAAGGTTCTGTTGTACGAACTAAGGACACGTGTCCTAGAATGTTCATCAAGGACATGGCTATGCAATCTTTTGTTGAAGAGATTAAGCCTGTGACTGATGGATCTAGCCATCTGTCACAGCAGAAAACCCATCAGTTTACACTGAAGGGGACAGAGAAAAGAACGAAAGCAAAGAACACTGTCTGCCTCTTAAAACTCTATAGGCAGGAAACAGGCCAAAGGAGTTTTATCTGTTGTTCTCCAAGAAGAGAAAAGGACCATCCCTGGAGCAGCTCAGAGATCAGAAAAACTGTTGGAAGGAGCACGGGAACCAGGTCTTCTGGGTTTCAAATGGTGGGGCCACAGTCTCGCAGATCTCAAAGGGAGGGCCTCAGCTTCCTAGGTTTCAAAGAGTCAGACCTTGGCCAACTCGGTTCTGGAGTGTAAGGTTGCTGTTAAGGTGTGCTAGGGAGATGGGGCCATGACCCAAAGCTGAGGAGGTGGGACTGCAGTGCCAAAGACGCAGAGGAATGGGACCTGCCAGGGCTGAGGGGGTGGGGTCACCACTCAGATGGACTAGGAGAATAGGGCCACCTAAAGTCGAGGGGGAAACGCTGGTGGCATAGTGGTGAAGAGCTATAGCTGCTAACCAAAGAGGCAGCAGTTCAAATCTATCAGGTGCTCCTTGGAAATTCTATGGGGTAATTCTACCCTGTCCTATAGGGTTGCTGTGAGCGGGAATTGATGGCAACAGGTTTGGTTTTGGAAACCCTGGTGGTGTAGTGGTTAAGTGCCACGGCTGCTAACCAAAAGGTCGGCAGTTTGAATCTGCCAGGTGCTCCTTGGAAACTCTATGGGGCAGTTCTACTCCATCCTATAGGGTCACTATGAGTCAGAATCGACTTGACAGCAGCGGGTTTGGTTTTGGTTTAAGTCGAGGGAGCAGAGTTGCCATCCCAGAGGGCCTGAAAGATGAAGCTGAAGCCCAGGGCTGACGGGCCTCTACCCAGAAGCCAGAGTGCATGGTCAACACCCAGAGTCTGGAGGGCAGGGCCGTTGCCCAGATGGTCTCAGAGAACAAAGGATTATTTTCAAATCTTGAGAGCTAATATAAATTGTTCCGCTGGGTTCTGGACTTCCTTGGTGCCCATTATCCCTTCCTTCCCTCCAATTTCTCCCATTTGTAATGGAAACGTCTATTTTGTACCTGTTCCACCATTGTACTTTGGAAACACATAACTTGTAATCTAGATTTTACAGGTTCACAGATGAAAAGGAATTTTGCCCCAGGATGGAATATGCGAAAGTCTTATCCACATTTGATTTAGATGATTCAGCAGGTGAGATTTCTGAACTTGGAGTTGATTTAAGACTTTTAGGATGATGTGATGGGGTGAATGTGTTCTGCATGTGGCAAGGACATGAATTTGGGGGAGCCAAAGGGTGGAATGTTATGGATTGAATTGTGTCCTCCCAAAATATGTGTTGTAAATTCTAACCTCTATGCCTACGGTTATAATCCCATTTGGGAATGGGTTCTTTGTTATGTTAATGTGGAAGCATTAGTGTAGAGTGTATCTCGAGTCAATCTTTTTGAGATATAAAAGAGATTCAACAAGAGAGCAGAAGAGAGATGGGGTTAAGATAGATGCCAAAACACATGGACATCTCCAAGGAGCCAGGAAGCAGAAGCTAAAGAGACAAGGACCTTCCTCCAGAGCTGACAGAGAGAAAAAACCTCCCCTCTGAATCCAGACTTCTAGCCTCCTAAACTGTGAGAAAATAAATTTGTTTGTTTAAGCCAACCACTTGTGGTATTTCTGTTATAGCTGCACTAGATAACTAAGACACCATCCTATACCTGTCAGAGGAAGTTTGAAGAAAATATACAAAGAGGGGCAGTCTCAAGGCTGAGCCCTCATCACATAAGCCCCCAGAAGAACAGACTGCTAACACTTGAGAGCAGAAGGGCAGTGCAAGGCTATTGCCCCAGCACGCTTGGTGATAAATCATGAAGCTCTGGATTCTGACCAGAGAGGAAACCACTTCCCAAGATAACAGGGTTTTCCCATTATTCTTGGCAGGAGGTAGAGAAAGGCACAGGGGAGGATGCCCTCAGTAAAGAAGTAAAGCATCTGTTCTAACCAAATCACTTTGAAGACAGGTGGTTTTCATTTTGAGAACAAAAACGATGCTTACAACACTTCAAGGGTTACTCCAGATGCCAGACACAGGCTTGCCAGGAGCGGGAAACAACGCCCTGGTGTCTGGAGTGTTCCAAAAGTGCCAGAGTGGTGACGGATGTGGAGAGGTGGCACGGCGGAGTGTGGTCCTGGACAGAATGATGTTCCAAACTACTTAAAAGTTGTTCATTACATTTATTATCCAAATTATTCATTCAACAAATATTCACTGAGCACCCAGTATGTGTCAGGAGCTGAGTTACGGGCTAGGATATAGCAGGAATAAGACAGACCAGGCCCGGCCCACATGGAGGGAAGACAGCAAGTGCCAAGTAAATCGAGGAAGCAACACAATGTGTACAGGCTGCTGTAAGTACTCAGTAAGAAAGAGGGTGACGTGCCGGGAAGGAGGGGAGGAAACTTAAGATGGAGGAAGTCTCCTTAGATGGCCTAGCGTGGCTTCTCAGAGGTGAAAACATTTAAGCTCACACTTGAAAGAAGAGAAAGAGCCAGCCAAGCAAAGAGCCAAGGAAAGGGCATTCCTGGCAAAGGGAGTTGCAGGGGCCTAGGCCCAGAGGCAGGGAAGGACTCTATGCAGGCCAGGATAGAGGGGAAGCTGCTGTGGCCAAGTGGGAGAGTGACTGTGTCGAGGCTGAAAAGGTAGGCCTGAGCCAGACCATACAAGATCCAGACGGCCACGGGAAAGAAAATGGGTTTCACTGAAGAGCAAGGAGAGCTGCGAAGGGCACAACACTGGGATACATTATTTTGATGTTAAGATAAAAATTACTCTTAAATCATCCACACAAAACAAAGTATTCAGATGATATCATGTCTCCAAAATAAATAAGTAGCACTACAATGCACCACAGGAATGGAAGATGTTAATAATAGGGGAAACAGTGTGCAGGGGGTGGAGGAAATATGGGAACTCTCTGCACAATTTTTCTGTAACCCTAAAACCGCTCTAAAGAAAAAAATTCTATTTAAAAAAAAAAAAGTGTACCAGAAGAACTAGATGGTGCTCAGCTACCACCACCAACCGCTCTGATCAGGGCTACAATAGATGGATCCTCACAAAACAGGAGAAAAATGTGGAACAGAACCACAAATTCTTTAAAAAATCCAGACTTACTGGACTGGTTGAAACTGGAGGACTCCCCGAGACCACTGCCCTGAGATACTCTTTAGCCCTCGAACTGAAAGAAGCCTGAGGTCACCATTTAGCTAAATAACAGACTGGCTCACAAAATAAAGACTATCACCCACTGAGTACCGTGCTCCTTTGAAAAATCATCTCTCTGAGACCAAACGGTCAACAATTACTTTAAAACAAAGATGAAAAGGTAAGGGGACAGGGAAACCAGATTAATGGAAACAGACCAACCAGAACAGAAATAATGAGAATGGTTATGCATTATAAAGAATGTAACCAATGTCAATGAATACTTCGTGTGGAAATTGTTGAATGGGGAACTAAACTGCTATGTAAACCTTCAACAAAAACACAATGTCATTTAAAAAAAAGTGGCACTATGTTAGAGCTTGCCGATACATATTTTTATCGAGGAATCTTCTGCCCTACAGGCAACCAATTTTAGCCTAAGCATAAGTTTGTTTTTTTTTATATAAGATGAAAACGAGGAATTCAATCAGTGGAAAGGTGTGGGAGAAGAAAATTTGTGATTGCCAAGGGAACACTATTATCAGCAATTAACTCGAAGTTAGTAAATATAAAGCATATAAACCAGTTGCCATTGAGTTGATTCCAACTCATAGCGGCCCTATAGCACACAGTAAAGCTAATGAACAAAAACAAACTCTAGAAAGCCCCCTAAACAAACACACACAAACACAGACACACACATCGTGGTAGAAAGACCAGTGGGAATTGCTTGATGTGTACAGGGGTTGCCTAGGCTGGTGATGAGGTTAATGAAAACAACCTATGGAGTCATCATGGCAGCACCCTAAACAACTTCTAGATCATAAATCAGATGAACTGCTGAGTGCTTTTCATCAAAGTTGATCTTTCATTTTCTTCTCCCTCATGCCAGCTGAATACAGGTATTTATAACTTGCAGGAACTCAAAGGTGGACTGGAGATGCTCTTCTGAATTATCACAGCAACACAGTCTCTTGACTTGGACCCCCAGGCTCCATAGTCCTGAACTCAAACACATCTGTGAGACATAGGCGTGACCCATGCACACCTTTTCCCTGGTAACCTCCTTACTTTGGGGAGCCACTTGGCCATGACTGAAAGGTCAATCTGGGGCTGTAAACCTGAGCAAGGCCAACTGGCGAACCCCAAGATCTAATGCCATCAACCAGGAGAACGTGGCAGCCACAAAGGCTGCACTGGAACAAGCCAGGGACAGCAATGTTGGTGGCACTTCCCGGAGCCCAGCACACTGGTGGCATTTATGATATAATGTGCCAATGAGAAAGGAGAATGGCACAAGGAAGGTAAAAACACATCATCTACTGAGGGCCTGCTGAGGCCCAGGTGCTTTCACATTCGTGATTTCCAATAATCTAGCAATCCTGTAAAGTGGTATTACCTTGATTTACAGATGAGGAAATTAAGACTTTGAGAATATTTTTTTTTTTAATAAAGTGGCCCAAGGCTCCACAGTTAGCTGAGTGAGGAGCTGAGTCTCCCAGGCCTGGCACTCCCTCACCTGTTACTTGTTCTAAACCCCTGATCCAAACACTTCATTGCCCAAACAGATGCCTGAGGGGGGTTGGCTGGATGGAGCTGTGTGTAGCTTCCCCTGGAGAAAACCCTTCCAGCTGTTGATAACAGTCAGGAGAAGGAAAGAGCCATCAAACCAAATGCCAGTGCTGTTCAAAATCTTTATAGTTGCTGCTATAACCAGGACTCTGCCGAAAGAAGCCACTTGTGTCACAGAGGAGGGGGCTTGGAGAAAGAAATACCCTTCCGCTCCAAGTAAGAAAACTGAGGCTCAAGCCAGAGTGGAAAATTGTGGCTCACCACCTAGAAAGGACTGGGTCGGGAACAAATACCCCAACAAAGCCACTCTCCTAGCCTACAGGGTTGCCAGTCAACAGGCTACAAAAGATTCAGGGCTCATAACAATCAAAGCATATGGATGGCCTACTTACAATCTCAGCCAAGTCTGTAGCGCTGGGGGCTTTGGCTGCTGAGGGCTCCATTCTGTGGAGAAGGCAATGGCGGTTTCGGGATGACTGGGTCTGAACTCTGGACAACTGTGAGCTCCGTGCTCGCTGAGAACTACAAGGCTCTCTGATTCACTTGGCAGCAGAATTATTCTAAGCATCCTGTACCGTACCCAGCCCGCCTGCCCCTCCCACTACACACTCACACTTTTTTTTTAATTCTCTGCACTTACGTCTGTCACACAAATCAAGTGCGACTCATTTTAAAAAATTAATCCAATCTCTGGTACTGGAGAGTGTGGAAACTTTATAACTAAGGAGGAGGAGGAAGAGGAGGAAGAGACACCTAATTAGGAAGAAGGTATAATTAACATGAGAGAGAACAGAATTGGAGAACCACAGAGCCTGCAGTAACAGCAAAATGGAGATTATTTGAGACAGCTGAAGCACTCCACCCAGGCCTCCAGAAGGGGACATGCACGGGAAACAAAGGGCATATGGTGTTTGCTTTCTTCAACATCCGTTCTCACCAGTAAGAACTGCACCAGCAAATGCTCATTACTGACATGTGGACAAAGCTCCCCTGAAAATATGGCTCATAAGATATGGCTCATAATCAAGGAAATTCCTTTGCAAAGCAGAGGGCTTTGTATGTAATTGATTTTTTAATTATATATAAAGCGAAATTTAAGAAAGTCTAAGTACCTGGCAGAACATCTATTTGGCTTAGTGAAGCATGAATTATACTTTGAAAGACAAGTCAATTTATGTTAATTTCAAGTTCATAGAGTAACTCAAATACTGTTATATTCAGAACAGGATTTTATTTTTCCCAAGGAGAGATTCCAAGGGGCTAACTTCATAACAAGACAAGAGCGATTTCCTATTATTTACCACTAGTCACATATTTAAATATTTCTATCCTAAAGCAAATCAGTTTACCTAATGGGATTTAAGAAATAATCTATCCTCTGCAAATGTTAATTTTACCACTATCCCCAATATTGCCCACACTATTAAATTGTCCAAAGGTAACTTCAGTGCACTCCCTAACCAAGTTATGACAAACTCCTGAATTGGTAAGATCTAAATTAATGAGGCTTTTCACAGAGACTTAAAGCTTGGGTCAGCTTCAAAAAAACGCCCACATATTACTCACAAGCCTGTTGGCATCACTGATCACATCTGGTTATCACCCAGCCAGGATTAGCTGGGATTGGGTCTACCTGGCCACAGATAACAAGTTCAAAGTCAAGGGGCCCGGTTGCCTGTGTTTATCTTGAAAGGCTGCCAAGTGAAAGGAACCGAGGCCCAGACACCCCAATCTGGCCGGTCAATAACCATCAGTGAGCACTGCCGTGGCCTACCCTCCTCCCCCCTTCCCAGCAGCCACTATTGATTCCAGGTTTCCAGCCCCCACCCCCAGCCCATTCCCAGCTCCAGAGGAGTAGCCTAATTAACTCTAAGCCAATCACTGATTCAGGGGAGGACACAGAAACTAGGCTCACCCAATCAGGCTGCAGGAAAGGCCTCCTCCTACATACAGGCTGTGAGCAAGGAGGCAAAGAGCCCCAGCTGCCAGCAGATGCCATTCCACAGCCATCGACAAACCACCAGACAACCAGCAGGAAAGTCATTCCTTGGGTGAAGCTGCTGCCAGATGACACAAAGGGAGGAGAGACAGAACACAGGCCTCTGATGTCAACACTGAGCAGCTGGCACACTGCACCTACCTCTGGACTCCCAGTTATGTGAGACAGCAAACCTCGTGTTTAAGCCAGTCTGAGGCAGGTTTCTGTTGCTTGCAATTTAAAGCATGCTGACAGGAACTGGCTGAGAGATAGCTGGGTGACTGAGAGCAAGATTTTATAATCTGGTAGAGACTTCTTAAAGTAACTAATACACTCACAGAAGATATCCCCCTTAATGTTAAAGAAAGAAGCGCTGGTGGTGCACTGGTCGTGTGTTCAGCTGCTAACTAGCTCAGCTGCTAACCAAAAAGGTCGGGTGGTTTAAGCCTGCCCAGAGGCCTCCACAGGAGAAAGACCTGGAGGTCTGAGTACGTAAAGATTACAGCCTAGGAAACCCTATGGGACAGGTCTATTCTGTCACATGGGGTGTTAAGAGTTGGAATCAACTTGATGGCACCCACCAACAACGATGTTAAAGAAAAAAAATATAAAATGATGGTGGGTGCCTACGGCTGAGTGTGGAAATGGGGCATGACGCAAATGGGCACAAGTTTTCTTTGAGGGTGACGGAAATATTCTAAAATTAGATTGTGGCAATGGTTGCACAACTTTGTAAATAAAAAGTCATTGAATGGTATCCTTAAAAAAGGTGAATTTATGGTATGTAAATTGTATCCCAATAAAGTTGTTTCAAAAAGCTACACGGGACAGGTATTCATTCATTCAGGATAGGTCACAGGTTGAAGGTATTCTCCTCCATTCACATCTGAGCCTGCCATGCCCCTGCTTAAAATCCTTCCTTCAATGGTTCCCAATGACCTCTAGCATCCAAGTTCCTTAACAAGGGCATGCAAGAGTCCTGTCACCTCCCTGGCCTGACTCCACCCACTTCCCATTTTGCTCAGCAGCAAGGCTTACTTCCAGATCCCCATGAAACTGTTCCTCCCACCACCTACCTCTGCTCACGCTATACTCTCCTTCCTGGCTTAGAGGCATAGTGCGAGGAGATTAGAGGGGGCATCTGCCCCCAGGCACAAGTCTAAGGGAGTGCCAGACCACGATGGCTGGCGAGAATCACCCCACCCCCACCCCACCCACCACCGTCAAGGAGGCAGGCTAGGGGCAGGGGCGCAACACGCAAACTTAAAGACTGTCCCTGGGCGCTCATTACCCTCACTATGCCTCTGTCCTGGGGTCCTCTCTCCTGTCCTCCTCGCCTGGTACAGTTCCTTCCTATCCTGCCCCAGGCATTCTGGGCCAGAGTCTTCCACAGCATGCTCCACAATGGGGTGGAAAGGCATGCTTCTGGGTTCTGTCTCTTTCCACCCAGCTGTAACCCAGGGCCTAGAACAGCACTCGGGACGTAGTAGACACTGAACAGATGCTTGCCAAACCAGTCTGGTTCGCACCAGCCTCTCCTCAGGTCATATGTGTCACCAAGGTTGGAGGTGTGAGCGTCAGAGGCAAGTTTCAGGTGGCCTTGCTCTGGCCCACACCCCACTTTCCTACAGCGCCTTCAGGCAGCAGCCACACTGCTGGCTCCACCTGTGCCCACTTCGAGTGTCTAAGGCTGTAACAACTCCCTGGTGCTCTATCACTTGAGGGGCCTCTGCTGCTCTGCTGGAACTCTCACTGGGGCAGACGTGACCAGTGATCATGCACAATGTGTCTCTCACTGTACACATTTGTAAAAAGAAGGGGAGGGAACGTCCAGCTTTTTCTTTTTCCCTGATCGTGGGGTTTCACTTACTTTTTAAATTGCTAGACAAGGTAAGGAGTTGGGGTAAGAAATGCCACAAACGCAGCAAGAATGGGAAACACTTGTTTTCAAAGAAAGATTACAAGTTAAGAGTGACACACTAGGTTGAGGAACAAGCAAAAGCTGGGAAGATCCGTCTCCGCCTGGTATCTTCCTGCCTGCTGGACCTCACGGGGAAACATTAAATAGGAAAGTTTAAGAAACGTTCAAAAGACAGTTGTTGGGGAGTCTTGGCTATCAAAAAGGAAAGTCCTAAAGTGAAAGAAGTGGTCACAGCCCTCCCCCAACACCCCGCCGTGGAATTTGTGCTTCATTGGACAGACTTCACCAAGCCCTCCTTCCTCACGTGCTCTGGCTCTCCAACCACCACCAGAAATGAAACTCCAAACCCTGGAGCACAAGAGCTGAAATAACACGTTCAAGTATTCGCGAGGGCAATTTCAACCCCCACCTCATAATCATGACTCTCCTTTTCCATATTTGGGCCCAGCTTCCTTGGACACGCTCCTTCACAGACATTATCTAATGCTCTACAGGTCAGCGGGCGAACCAGTAAGTGCTCAGTTTTTTTCTCTGGGCTCTGATTTAAACCAGTCTGGACACAATCACAAGGAACTGGTCAATTCCCTTCCAAGGAGGGCGGGGATGGCTACTGAGATTTCTCATGGAGTCTCAGTCAGCAGGAAGCTCTTAGGATGTCAGAAAGCTTGTCTTTAAACATCTCAATCTAATTTCCACAGTGAAATTTTCAAAGCTGTCATTTCACTTTGCACCTCCCAAAACACCTGGCAGATTTATCACATCAATTCAGCAGCTTTAAAAAAAAATGTGCTCACCCCCAAAACGCACTGCCATTGAGTTGATTCCAGCTCATAGTGACCCTATAGGACAGAGCAGAACTGCCCCATAGGGTTTCCAAGGCTGTAAATCTTAAACGAAGCAGACTGTCACATCTTTCTCCCTCGGAGGGGGCTGGTAGGTTCGAACAGATGACCTTTCAGTTAGCAGCCAAGCGCTTAACTACTGCACCACCAGGGCTCCTCTTAGCCTCACCCCCTGAGACTTTAATTCAATAGGTCTGCTGTGGGCCCTGGAATCTATATTGTTTCGACTTCCCCAGGTGAGTCAGGTGATCAAGGCAGCCATAAGGTCAAGGGCTGGGTCTAAAAGTGTCCCTTATACCCTTGCTATTAAAAGTAGATTCACCTGGTGAATAGCATCTGGGGTCTTAAAAGCCTGTGAGCAGCTATCTAAGATACTCCTCCGCTGGTCTCACCCTGTCTGGAGCAAGGGAGAATAATGAAAACTAAAGACACAAGGGCAAGGTTACTCCAAAGGACTAATGGACCACAACTACCACAGCCTCCACCAGCCTGAGCCTAGAAGAACTCTATGGTGCCTGACTACCACCACCGGCTGCTTTGACAGGGATCACAATAGAGGGTCCTGAACAGAGCTGGAGAAAAATGTGGAACAAAATTCTAACTCACAAAAAAAGCCCAGACTTACTGATCTGACAGAGACTGGAGAAACCCCGAGAGTATGGCCCCCAGACACCCTTACAGCTCAGTAATGAAGTCACTCCTGAGGTTCACCCTTCAGCCAAAGGTTAGACAGGCCCATAAAACAAAATGAGACTTAAGGGGCACACCAGCCCAGGGGACGAGAAGGCAGGAGGGGACAGGAAAGCTGGTAATGGGGAATCCAAGGTTGAGAAGGGGAGAGTGTTGACATGTCGTCGGGTTGGCAACCAATATCACAAAACAATGTGCATTAATTGTTTAATGAGAAACTGGTTTGTTCTGTAAACCTTCATCCAAAGTATAAGGGAAAAAAAAGGAAGCTTCACCTGGGAGCTTCTTGGAACTCTGGAATCCCCTCCTCCCCCACCCACCAAAGCAGAGTCTGCATTTTAACAAGATCCCCAGGGGATCCACATAGCACATTTGAGTTTGAGAAGCCTGGGATACACCATCATGTGGCTTCAGAATCTCCTAGTTGTTCCCCGCCCCTCCGCCTTCAAAAGTGAAAGGAGAAATAGTGGGAGATTGCCATCAAAATTTACATTCCAAAATTTTTCATGATTTTACTACTGAACTACAGAGTCAAACCCTACTCCTTTCCCCACCCCACGCCCCCAAGCCTCGACCTCTGTCCCCCAAGTACGGGTAGTTCAATTAAACGTAAAGGGAGTCAAAGACTAGACACAGGCTGCTTTTTAAATTGAAGCAAGACTCTTTTCCATTTGTGCTGGCAGCATCACCGCTGGCATTACTGCGCATGTTTAAAGCCACCAGCCACATTAGACTTTTTTTTTTTTTATAGTCAAAGCAGCAGCCCCTGCAAACTCTCTTAGTATTAAAGAGTTTTATGGGGAACCGACACATGCCAGGATAAATAATTCTTGGAACTAATGGAACTACTAATTACCTCCATCCTTAAAAATCAATATACTTCAAGAAACTTTTTTAAAAATTCATATGCTTATTTCCCTTCTTCAAATAACATCATAAAGCCATCACAGGAAGTCGTGGTTTCAACTGAAACATGGCTGCGAATTAAAAAATCTTGCAGTATCCTATCACCGAGCTCAGCCAAGATTTCCAACAGGTCATGAGGGCCTGACAGATTTGGATATCCCTCAGTTAAGCGCTTGGCTGCTAACCAGAAGGTTGGAGGTTCAAACCCAACCAACGGCTCTGCAGGAGACAAACCTGGTGATCTGCTTCCATAAAGACTGTCGTTGTTGTGTGCCACTGAGTCGATTCTGACTCAAAGCAACCCCACGTGCCAGAGTAGAACTACCCTATAGGGTGTCCAAGGCTGTAATCTTTGTGGAGGCAGACTGCCACATCTTTCTCCCTCAGAGCTGCTGGTGAGTTCGAACCACCGACCTTTTGGTTAGCAGCTGAGCGTTTAACCACTGGGCCATCCAGGTCCCTTTCTGTAAAGATTACAGCCTAGAAGCCCTATGGGGCAGTTCTACTCTGTCCTACAGGGTCTCTATGAGTCAGAATCGACTCCACAGCACCTAACAATAACAACATGCTAATTAAGGTTTGGCTTTGTTTTTAATATAGCTGAGGCCACCCAGATAACGCTGGACTATAGTACGATTTAGGTAAGAGGGAGCATGAACTTTGAGCCCATAGGCCCAAATCTAGCTCTGGCATTTACTATATGTGTTCCCCTGGGCAAGTCAACTTCTCTGGTCCATGGGAAGTGCTGTATAAAAGTGTGCCGGTTTTGTCACCTAGCATGTATTACCATGAATGGTACAGGTACTAGGACTATGCACGTAGTAGCTGCTCAATTAGTACTACTGGTTGTAGAATACTCCACCCAGATTGTATTTCCTTCAAAGAATGTAACATTACCAAATACCAACCATCTTTGGGTGTGTCAAGAAAGGTGCTTACGGTAATTTTTTTCTTCCCCTAATGATTGTATTCATTTATTCAAGGCAACCTAGGCTTTTACCATCAAGCACCTCAAAATTCTTCTAGCCTTTACTCAGTACCCAATTCCAAAGCCACTTCCACATTTTTAGGTATTTGTAACAGCAGCACCCCACTCTTGGTACCAAAACCGTAGTTTCCTAGGGCTGCCATAACAAAGTACCACAAACTGGGGTGGCTTGAAACAGCAGAAATTTATTCTCTCACAGCTCTGGAGGCTGGAAGACCAAAATCAAGGTCTTGGCAGGGCCATGCTCCCTCAGAAGCCTCCGGTTGAGGATCTTTCCTTGCCTCTTCTAGCCCTGGTAGCCCCAGGCATTCCTTAGCTTGTGGCAGCATCACTCGAATCTCTGCCTTCCATCTTCCCTCTGTGTCTCTCTCTGTCTTCCCATGGCATTCTCTTCTCTCTCTCATCTCTGTGTCTCTTTTCATAAGGATGCCAGTCAGATTGGATTACGGACCACTACTCTAGTGTGATCTCATGTGAACATAACTAATTACATCAGCAAAGATATCATTTCCAAATAAGGTCACATTCAAAGGTACCAGGGGTTAGGACTTGAACATTTCTTTTTGGGGGACACAAATCAACACATAACAAAACCCAAAAACCAATGGATATAATTATCCTCTTCATCCATTGTAAAATCCTCCCTCTCCAATCATGTATAACATGGTTTATTTATATTATGACTCATTTTTTCTTAAAGAACAAGCATTACTAAAGAAAAAAAAATGAAAAGCATTCAAGCAGATGAAAAATGCAGTCTACAAATGAGTAGGCTAATATCAATTACTTAATAGTTACTGAGATCACAAATGTGATTTCCAGAATCTTCTGGGTAGGGAAGTGCCAGACAACACTGACGTCACAGTATTCATACTATATAGTAACATACCCAAACCAAGCCAGTGCCATCGAGTCGATTCCAACTCATAGTAACCCTATAGGACAGAGTATAACTGCCCCCCAGAGTTTCCAAGGATAGTAGTAAAAGAGCAGAGGGAACTGGAGTGTAGAAACTATTTTAACTACCCATTTTCATCTATTTTGAAGCTCCAGAGACAAATGAACAAGTGGTAGGTTGTTCCACACAAATTTATTAAAGCCATTACCCTAAGCGGTTTTTCCAGCCAACACTTTAACATAAACTGAGTTCCCATAAGAATGCAACAACTATGCTCTTCTTTTTTCATCAGAGGCTCCATTTTTTAAGAACACCCAACCTCCCAGCTAGTTCTCACAGCACAATCGTGAGGAGTCAGACTGCTGGGGTTCAAATACCAGGATGGACACTTAACCTGTGATCTCCATCAAATCATGTAACCTCTCTGGGCTTCAGTTTTCCTGCCTGTAAAATAGGAATAATCACTACCTGGGACGGGGGTGAGAGGGTGAGAATTAGCTGAATTAATAATGTACGCTGTATACTATTACAGAGAGGAGCAATACCGTTTTACTGGATAAATAAGGCACCTTACTCAGCAACAGCAAATTCGTGTTCCATGCCAGGTCCTGAAATGGTTACAAAAAAGGTGTCCACAGAGTCTCCTTGCCCTCCGAAATGGGGAGGGGGAAAGTAAGTCCTAGATATGTTTGAAGAGGAAAAGAATACGAGCAGAAGTTACCCACTACTTCCTTCCTAGGTTAGCTTGACAGTGACACTGCTGCAAAGGTTGCTCTCACAAGTAACATTCCCATAGAGCTCTTACCTTACAGAGCACTAATGTTACTGAGTGGATTCAAGCTTCTTCATGCCTCAGGGCCTTTGCATTTCCTGTTCTCTGCTTAGTATGACCTCCTCACCACTCAGATGTGAGCTGCAACATCACCTCCCCTGAGAGGCCTTCTCAGATAACTCCAGCTGAAACAGCCCACACATTCCACCATATTCTGTTCTTTTCTCCTCTTGCATTTTCTTCATTGCATGTATCACCATCTACAATTACCTTTTCACTTGTCTATGTTTATGCTTTCTCCCCTTTGTTGGAAGATAAGCTCTCTTAAGAGCACAGACTTTGGGGAGCCCATTTCTAAAATGGTACCTATGGTGGTGCCCGGCACATAAAGGGCACTCAGTGGACAGAGCAGGTAGTATACTAATCTGTGTATACACACATATCTAAAAATTGGCTCTGCATCTATCCCCTGTATATATACATTAAGCTAAACACAAGTTCATACTGATGTCTCCAACTCTAAGCGCCACAGGATTTACTCTTGCCTTCTCTTCTTGCTTACCTATAACCTCTCTCTCAAACAGTAAGAAACCTGGCTCCCACCAACCACCATCCACTTACTTATTTGCACAGCCACAGGATACCAATAAAGCAGTTTCGGAATTGTTCACTCAAACCCCTGTGAGAAGCAAATTTACCAACTGCAGTACAGTATGTATATAGTGTTCCTTTTATTTTTAGTATTACAGTTTCCAGTCAAAACACCATTTTCCAAAGTTACTTAGGTAAGTTCATTTTTTTTTTCTCCAAACCCCTTCTGGTGTTGTTATGTCATACATATGTAATGCCCTTCGATTCATTTGTCACAGTCTGCATTCCATCCTGGGATCCCTCGGCATATGGCTGGTGGTTCTTTTTGCTTTGGTCAGTATGTGGTTTGCATGCACTGAAGTTCACTCTTTGTGATATACAGTTCTTCCGGTTTTGACAAATGCAGAGTCATGTATGTACCCAGCGTCCTAGTAGCATATAAAACAGTTCAGTCACCCTAAAGCTCCCCTATGGGTTTCCTTTATTGGCAACAACTTGCCCTCTCAAACCCTTTGCAACCACTAATCTGGTTTTGTTTCCTACAGTTTTGCCTTTTCCAGAATGTCATATGAATAGAATCAAACAATATGCGGCATCTTGGGTCTACCTTCTTTCACTTAGTAAAATACATTTAGGATTCATCCATGTTGTTATACAATCAATAGCTTGCTCATTTCTTCATATTGCTGAATAGTATTCCATTGCATGGATGGACCACAGTTTGCTTATCCATTCCCCTGTTGAAGGATATCTTGGTTGTTTCCAGTTTTGAGCAATTATGAATAAAGCTACTATAAACATTTTGTGTACAGGATTTTGTCTGAACATAAGTTTTCAATTCACTTGAGTAAATATCTAGCCATGCGTCATATGTAACTGTATGCTTAACTTTATAAGAAACCGCCAAACTGTCTTCCAAAGTGGCTGCATCATTTTGTATTCCCACCAGCAATGGATGAGAATTCTTGTTTCACTGCAACCTCACCAGCAGTTGTTATTTTCAGTTTTTTTAATTTTAGCCATTCTAATGAGTATGTGGTGGTATCCCATTGTGGTTTTAATCTGCATTTCCCTAATGATAACTGATGATGAGCATCTTTTCATCTCTCATGTACTTATTTGCCATACATATATCTTCTTTGGGAACCCTAGTGGCATAGTGGTTAAGAGCTACGGCTGCTAACCAAAAGGTCAGCAGTTCAAATCCACCAGGCACTCCTTGGAAATTCTACGGGGCAGTTCTACTCCATCCTATAGGATCACTATGACTCGGAATCAACTTGACAGCAACAGGTTTGGTTTCTTTATTTATATCTTCTTTGATGAAGGGCCTGTTTAGATCTTTTGACCACATTTTAACAGGATTTGTTTTCTTACTCCTGAGTTTTTAAGAGTTCTTTATATATTCTGGATAAAAGTCTTTTATCAGATACATGATTTGCAAATATTTTCTCCCAGTCTGTGGCTTCTCTTTGCATTCTCTTGACAGTGTATTTCACAGTGCAGAAGTTATTAATTTTAAGAATGCCCAATTTATCAAATTTTTTCATGGATCATGCTTTTGGTACTGTAAATAGAAACTAAACCACCTAATTCAAGGTCACACAGAGTTTCTTCTAAAAATTAGTTGTAAATTTTCAGTTTAGGTCAATGATTCATTTTGAGTTAATTTTTGTATCGGATATGAAGTATGTGTCTATAGGTTCATTTTTCTAGGTATGCAATTGTTCCAGAACCAACTGTTAAAGATTATCCTTTCTCCATCGAATTACCCTTGTAATTGTGTCAAAAAGAAATTATGTTAGTACTGATCTATTTCTAGGTTCTCTATTCTGTTCCATTGATCTATGTATCTATCCTTTTTGTTGGTACCACACTTTCCTGATTATAGTAAGTCTTGAAATCCAGTAATGTGAGTCATCCAACTGTATCTCCTTTTTCAGAATTCTTCTGGCTATTCTACTTCCTTTGATTTCCATATAAATTTTAAAATCAGTTTACTAATATCTACTAAAAAAACCCAACATGCTAATATTTAGATGGGGATGGCACTGAACCTACAGATCAAACTCGGAAGAACTGACATTTTAACAATATTGAATCTTCTGATCCATGAACATGGTATATTTCTTTAGATCTTCTTTGATTTCCTTCATCAGTGTTTTGTCGTTTTTGGCATACAGATATTGTACATATTTTGTTAGTTTTATATCTAAGTATTTCATGAGAGGGGGGCGACTATAAATTGTTTAATTGCAGGTTCCAATTGTGCATTACTAAAATATAAGAATACAATTGACTTTTGTATGTTGACCTTGTATCGACAACCTTGTTAAACTCACTACTTCCAGTTAAAATTGAGTTAATCAAAAAGGAGATTATCCTGGGTGGTCACTGATGTAATAGGGTAAAAAGCCTCAAAGCAGTAGAGAGATTCTTCTGTTGGATAAAGGAAGAAAGTGAACAGCTGTGTTGGAACTGTTCCTAAAGGGGCACAAGTGGCAAGGACCTGAGGTTGGCCTCTATGAGCTGAGGGCCTCAGTCCTATAACCACAAGGAATTAATTCTGCCAACAATTTGAATGAGTTTGAAAGAGGACTCTGAGCTCCACACGAGAACCACAGCCTAGCTGACTGACACCTTGATTACAGCCTTGCGAGATGCTGACCAGAGTATCTTGAGTCTTTCTTATAATTTCTATCTCTCTGCTGAAATTACCTATCTGATCTTCTCCATTAGAACCTTTACCACAGTAATCATAGTTATTTTAAATTCCCTGTCTGATAGGTCCAACAGCTGTGTCATACCTGTGTGTGATTCTGATAATTGCTTTGTCTCTTCAGACTGTTTTTTCTTGCCTTTTAGCATGTTCTGTAATTTTTTTGTTGAAAGCTGAACATTTTGTATAGCACAGTAGATACTGAGGTAAATAAGTCTTTAGTGTGGGAATTTATGTAAATCTAGGCAGGAGGTGGGTTGTGTTGTGGTCTGTTGTTCCTATGGTTATCAGTGTTCACAGTTGTTGCTGCTATGGGCATCGGAGACTTTGAATTCCTCTAGTGACCTTTTTTTTTGTCCCCCTTCTTGGCTTTGGGGGCTTCCCTTTATGCTGCTTCCCAGAGAGAACCTGTCTCTTGCAGCGGTCTCTGCTATAATCCACTGTTGTTCTTGCTGAAGGCTTGTTAGGGTACCGGTGGGGCATGGGGGTGAAGGGTCTCTAATATTCTAAGCCTCAGTCTCTGAGGTAGGGGTGTGGCCTTTACAAATGTTTCTGCCCCTCCTCAAGGATAGGACTTCCCCCATTGCCTTCCCCCAGCTGCAGCAGATATCCACTAGTGTTCTCAGTCTACAGACTTGAGGCCCTTCCTCATGCAAATAAAGGTTTTTTTCTTTCCTTAGGTAAGATGGAGGACTGGGGCTAGGGGAGTGGCAATTCCCTTCCTCCAAATGCCATGGTATTTCACCAGTGCTCTCAGGCAATGTCCTTCCCCCTGCAGATCAAGCCTTTTATTCCTTATGGAAGAAGGGTTTGGGTGGATTTTGCAGTGGTTCCTGTTCTCCTCCCTCAGCCAGTACCATGGAGGGAATTTTTTCCAGATTTTCCCAGATCCTCCCCCTGAGAGGCAGCCGGGGCTCCTCAAGAAAAAGCTTGCAAAAGTATGAGAGCCCCTCCCACACACACATATAAGCTGCTGTCCCCAGGAGCTTCACAGCCTCAAACTAGCCCACACCTGGTCTCCGGCAATGTGTCAAATTTTCTGATTTAATCTTCCTAGCCACTTCTATGGCATCTGGAGGCTTCCGTCCAGGTAAGCAAATGCTCAGGTCCTGTGTCTCCCAGAAAGTGCCTATCTCTCTCCAGATTTTGAAATGGTCAGTTGCTCTGCTAACACAGTTCTCTGTTCATTTCCATTCTGTCCAGACTTTTTCTTATTGTAAGGGTGGGAGGGACATAACTGTAGTTCTCTACATCTTTGAGCTGAAACTAGGAGTCTATTTATTTTCAAAGGTGGTGGGTAGGTAGATGTTGGTTATATACTCTCAAGCTTTTTTATATTCTAACAGTGAAGTAATAGTTCAAAACATAAATCAAGGTAGAGGTGACCATTCCGCCCACTATGGTGAAAAATAGTACTATCATATAAATAGACTGAAATATGTATACAACACTTCATTCTTCTTGTTCAATAATTTACAGAGATCTTTCAAAAAACAATCTGCATTTTGGGCAACACTTCAAAAACCATTCTGAAAAAATATAAATCACCCCAATACACCATTAAATTTCACTGTCAAAGAAGTGAAAGAAACTGAAATAGAAAAATTAATGCTCTCAAAGAGAACAATTTATTTTGAAATGTGCATGTTTATAAATTAAGGTATATAAAAATTTTACGTTAATTGATTCACTGTTCTTTCAACTGATATCCAAGCACTATTAATATTCATGGCAATGTAAAGTTACTAATGCATGCACCATCAGACCATAGATCAGTCAGCAAGTGCCGTTCCCAGTCTGCAACATATTATGTAACACCTAATAACCTAACATCTTCAACCTTAGGACTGCCACTCCTCCTCTTACCTATATTCATAATTTAATATAACCAGTAATTGTATGTAAATGAACAGCAGCAGCAGCTTGGTAAAATCCACCTGTGGAAAGAACATTCCTTTTTTACATAATTCACTCTCTAAGATGATAGCAAATCAATTATATGCTACTAAAAAATGAATCATTTAAAGACTCCAAAATTTCAGATTAATCTTAAAAAAAATCTTAAGGACTGTATATTAAATTCAATTAAACTGGATGAATATTTAACATGCTTCTTCTATGAATTTAAGACCATTCTAGGCACCATGGGAAGAGATGAGGAAACATGAACAACTTCCAGATCCCTGCCATCACAACAGATGCATTGCTGGATTCCAGGCTGGGAGAAACCAGCATGGCCATACAGTGGCAAATGGGTGTCACAGGTCAAGGATGGCTCTACAGTTTCATTAGCAAAGAGAGTTACTTTTAATTATTTTTATCCTTTGACATTCACTTCTACATTCCAATTAAAAGAAAAAAAGGATGTCGTTTTTAGTAAAATGAATCTTCATTTGGCTTTCATTATAATGAATGAAGATGGGCCTAAGTTTATTTGTAATGAGACGAAGATGAGCTGAATCTACCGGTGATGAATCTGGGGCTTTAATTACCACGTGTGGCTCTGTGAGATGCACTGCAGGTAGAGCTGCAATCCTGGTGACCACTTAGACAGCCAAATAACACACTTCATCCTGCCTGAGAACCACTGCTTGTCAACTGTTCTATGTTGCCACAAGGGCTGTTTACAAATCAGCTATATCTTTGCATTACAACAAGCCCAAAATCAGATTTTGTATCCAGCTTGAGGGCTGGGGAGAGTTTTTAGCTTCGAATTGCCAGCACCCTACACTTGATAATCACCTTAAATATGTTACTGGAACCCGTTCAAATTCAAGTTTCAAAACAAAAGAATGAGTTAAATTGAATAAAAAGTATCAGAGGCTAATGAAGAAGTATAATACATGGGTTTTTAAGCACCACAGACGGGAAAAGCTCACACTAATTGCATGGGTTATATGTACCAAACAGGTAAGCCTTCAGGTGACATTTTGAATCAAATAACAGAGCAGTCCCTGAAAAAAATACCAATAAGCACAAAAAAGTGATTTCTCAATATTTGAAACCACACGAATCTGACATGCTCCAGATTCGAATGTCTTTAAAAGTTCACGTTATGTGTCACCAAAGCCAAACGTCATAATCACTCATTTGACACAAAATAACTAAAACTACTTTCATATGGCAGATGCATTTTTTTTTATAGTCATGTTGGCAATTATTCCGGTTTTAAGATTTTGAAAAGTTGTGTATACAGTCATGACTTTGCAGCTGAGAGAAACAATTAAAGGTGGCACTGTGACTATAAACCAGGCAGCTGAACATCAATTACAGAATGATGACAATAAACTTGACCCCTTTTCTATTTGTACCTATGAAGGTCCCAATATTACACTTGTAACCGCAGGTTGCTTGCTGAAAATGAAGAGGACTTGAAGCACTTACTGATGAAGATCAAAGACTATAGCCTTCAGTGTGGATCACACCTCAATATAAAGAAAACAAAAATCCTCACGATTGGACCAATAAGCAACATCATGATAAACAGAGAAAAGATTGAAGCTGTCAAAGATTTCAGTTTACTTGGATCCACAATCAACACCCATGGAAGTAGCAGTCAAGAAATTAAACGGGCAAATCTGCTACAAAAGACCTCTTTCAAGTGTTAAAAAGCAAAGGTGTCACTATGAGGACTAAGGTGCACCTGACCCCAGCCATGGCGTTTTCAGTCACCTCATACGCATGCAAAAGCTGGACAATGATTAAGGAAGACCAAAGAAGAATTGATGCCTTTGAATTAGGGTGTTGGCAAAGAATATTGAATATACCATGGACTGCCAAAAGAACAGAGATCTGTCTTGGAAGAAGCACAGCCAGAACGCTCCTTAGAAGCAAGGATTGCGAGACTTCGTCTCACATAGTTTGGATACGTTACCAGGAGGACATTGTCATGGATTGAACTGTGTCAACTTGGTTAAGGCCATGACTCCCACTATTGTGTGGTTGTCCTCCATTTTGTGATTGGTAAGTAGAGAGTCAGTGGAAAAGAGGAAGACCCTCAACAAGATGGATTGACACAGTGGCTGCAACAATGGGTTCAAGCATAACAATGACTGTGAGGATGGCGCAGGACCAAGCAGTACATAGGGTCACTATGAGTCAGAACCAACTCGATGACACCTAACAACAATAACATAGGTTTTGCAGTTATAACTTGATCATTTTTTAAAATAATTTTTATCGTGCTTTAAGTGAAAGTTTACAAATCAAGTCAGTCTCTCACATATAAACTTATATACACCTTACTACATACTCCCATTTACTCTCCCCCTAATGAGTCAGCCCGCTTCCCTCCTTCCAGTCTTCTCATTTTATGATAACTTGATCATTTTTATGATTTTAAACAGTTGTAATGTATCTTTTGCCTTATAATCTGTCAACCCATTGATTTGAATACCTTTTCTTTACCATGACTTATATCTATTAGTAAAGCAAACCCCATCTGACTGAAGATTTCAGCAGCTTGTATCACACTGTAGACGAGATACTGTCCAAATATGCACAGCCTTGTTAATGTTTGTATTTTAAGCTAAATCAATTCCAATTATATTTTATTATAAACCCACTACCATCAAGTCAATTCTGACCCACAGTGACCCTATGGGACAGAGGAGAACTGCCCCATAGGATTTCCAAGGAGCACCTAGTGGATGTGAACTGCCAACATTTTGGTTAGCTCTTAACCACTGTGCCACCAGGGTTTCCTTATTTTATTATAATCATGACTAAAATGTACATCTATCAAATATTTTAAATAAATTTTAATTTATTTTTTCTTCAATGATACGACAATCTTTTTTTTTTTTTTAACTTGGACCACACTGTACTGATGCTTATTAGCTACATCAGATCTAGACCAATCGCCTCGTTTTACACACAAGGAAATTATATCCTGGAGAGCTTCAGCACGGTCCCCAACAGTGCAACTGACTAGCAGCATAACCAAAACTAGAATCAGAACCAACTTCCCAGCCCTGATTGACAGCCATGTGTTGTACTGCCTCCGTAGAAGAAAGGCTTGGTATAAGAGGAAATGGGGTCCAGGGCCTGCCAGCACCTCTTGGGAAGTGAGTGGGCCATGCAGCTGTTCTTGGGCCATGGCTTCTCCAGGATTCTGAGGAGAGCACGGTTAGCATGGTTCCTCCTACGCTGGGCCTCCATCTGGGACCACCTGCCTGTAGAAACGCAGGGCAGGATGTGGTTTGACTTGGAGGACAGCTTCTCTGCTTATAAACGCAGGCAAGACCACTTGTTTTTCACCCACACTCCCAGACATATGATATCATCTCTTTGTTGGTTTTCTTGAGTAAAACCTGGTTATCCCAGAGGAAGTATGACAGCAAATGAAACAATCCTTCCTTTGTAACAAGCAAAACAGGCAGCTAACTGCTAATTAGGGTGAATACCATAGCTCAGGCAGCTCATTCCACAAATAGCTAAATATATATGTGTGTGCGTGTGTAGCTTTTGTATTAACACATGTTTCGACTACATATTACACATTAAAGAGACATTCACTTCTTAACCTTCACTCTCCTTGAGCTTCCCTCAAGAATGTCTTGTCTAATCTTCCTCAGTGGCAGAAAGATGATGAAATTTACCCCTGAGCCTGGGGGAAAAATACATTATTTCAAATCCATTTGTGAGTTAAGAAACTAACCCAACCCATTGCCGTTGAGTCAAATTCCGACTTATAGAAACCCTACAGGACAGAGTAGAGCTGCCCCATAGGGTTTCCAAGGCTGTAAATCTTTACAGAAGCAGGCTGCCGCATCCTTCTCCCTCGGTAAACAAAATGTCTTTTAGGCAGCTGTCCACAAGGTCCCTTCCAGAAAGAACTTGTCCTTGAGGATCTGCTTCAGCTTTAAGACTGCCAGCTCTTCCAGGGCAGCCCCCACCCAGTGACTCACCTCGGCCAGAGTCCTAGGGCCTGGTCCTTTCTGCCCAATGTAGTCTCCTCTATTAGGCAATCTTTGCTCAGGAGCTCCCTGGTTAGAGTGATGGGCATTGCACCCTAAGGCTCTCCCTGCCCCACCTCCATCTTTAATTCTTCCTGGGTATTATTCTTCCTCCGCCAATAAACTTCTTGCACTCCTAATTCCATCACTCCATCTAAGCATCTGCTTCCCAGAGGATCCAACTGACAAACACCATCCATCTTATGTATTTTTATAGGATCTCGGAATAGCCTAATCCTTTTTTTTTTTATAGTAATAGCTACTATTTGTTGACTGATTAATATATACCAGTTGCCTTACATCTATGGTCTCATACAATCCTCCCAATCAGAGCAGCAAAGAGGTATACTATTATTGTTATTATTCCAATTTTTCTAGGAGGAAATAAATGGATACTCAGAGAGATGAAATAACTTACCCCAAGGTCTCAGAGCTAATAAACCTAGATTCAAGCCCAGAGCCCAAGCTTCTGGAACCACGAAGCACTAGTGCTCTGGTCAGTGCCCAATTAAGGCCGTGGAGGCAGGACCAAGTCTGCAGTTGTTGACCCTACACCCCAGCAGCCAGGCACAAAGCAGGTCCTCAATCAAGGCATGGTGAATGGAACCAACCTGGCCAGGCTTATAGGGAACACAGAAACAGGTGAAATTACATGTTGGAGAGACAAGGGCAAAACGAGTTGTCTTCTGGCATATGATGTGTTTATAAGGAAGGAAGGAGAGGCGAAAGGGGAAGATTTACTTAAACGTATTATCCATACTACAGATATTTTCACATATATTTCTCTACCTTTTCCCTGAAAAGAAATCTAGTGGTACATTAAATTAAAATATAAGCTCAGTTTTCATGCAACTTGTTCACATATGAAGACTTGTATTCCACAAATTACCATTTTATTTTCAAATGACTACCAATTCTTCCATAAACTTAGGGAGATGGTGTGTACTCCTTAAGGCTTCCTCAAATAAAAGATTTTATTCAATGTGTAGTGTTTACTCTGTGAGATAAACTTGGAAACCATCTATCTTCTGTTCTTGGAGATACTGAATTTTCTTTCATGTAAAAATATATCAGCCTGAATAATGTGTACATTTGGCAGGCATGCGAGTCTTATTTTTTTTAACTCTTCATTCTTACAGTGTGGTTTATGAGCTCCAATAATACTGATCACACACACAAAAAAATCTTGAGGCTATTCTGTGTTTAACGAATGTGTGAACAGAGTATGATATTTTTTGGTTAACAACAGCAGCAATTTTCATGTTTGGACTAATTCTGGAAAGAAAAAAAGCTAAGTCAGGAGCCCCCACTTTGAACTTCCCTTGTACCACGCGCTCATCGTTAATAATAATTAAAAACAGCTCAACATACATTATTAAAATAAAATACTATTAAGTAGTATTAAAATAAAATACTATTAAATAGTATTAAAATAAATACTATTAAATAAATATTCATCATTGTGTTTCCAGTGCCTACCAGTACCTGGCACACAATGAAATAACTCTAATACCTGTAATCACCACCCATGTGTTAGTCTGTTGTACTGAGGTGGCTTGTGTTGCTGTGATGTTAGAAGCTATGCCACCAGTCTTTCAAATACCAGCAGGGTCATCCATGGTAGAGAGAGACTAGGAAGAGAGACCTGACAATCTACTTATATACTTATAAAAACCGTTGTTGTTAGGTGCTGTCGAGTTGGTTTCCACTCATAGCTACTCTATGTACAACAGAATGAAACACTGCCCGGTCCTGCGCCATCCTCACAATCATTGTTATGCTTGAGCCCATTGTTGCAGCCACTGTGTCAATCCATCTCATTGAGGGTCTTCCTCTTTTTCACTGACCCTCCACTTTACCAAGCATGCCAATGAAAACCCTTTGGATCACAACAGAACACTGTCCAACGCACTTGCTTTGGACACGTCATCAGGGGGCATCTGTCACTGGAGGAGGACATCATGCTTAGTGAGGCAGAGGGGCAATGAGGGTGAGGGGACCCTTGGTGAGGTGAACTGGCACAACAGCCACAACTATGAACTCAAACATGCCAGCAATCATGAGGATGACGCAGGACCAGGAAACATTTCGTTCTGACGTACATAAAATCATCATCAGTTGGAGTCAACTCGACAGCAGCTACCTACCTCTAATTCTTGTAGAGCTTTTGTAAGAGCACTAGTATTGTCTCCTTTCACAGATGAAGAAACTGCTTCAGAGACATGAAGAGCCTTTCTGAGGCTACACTGCTGCTCAGCCACGGACAGGAATCAGGGCTAAGGCCTACCCCAGAACCACCACTGACATGGCAATTCATGCCCCATGCTGGGATGGTTGGCTTTCTTACCTGTCACCAACTCAGCTGTGAGCCACCTGAGGGTAGGAATTCAACCTATCAGTGCATATGACCCAAGTGGTCGCTCTACCTTCTCCTCCTCCTCCTCCTCCTCCTCGACATACTTTCTTCCCCTGCCTTCCAGGCCACCCCCATTTGCCTGCTTTTCCTCCTACCTTTCTGGCCACTCTCAGTCTCCACTGTTGGTTTGACCCAAGGCCACAGTGCCCAGGGCTCCACCCCTGGACCTCTTCTCTTCTCTTGTAGACAGCATACAGTTAAATCTTTTTTTTTTTTTTTAAGTACAGTCTGCCATCTCTGTCTTTTAATTGGTGTATTTAGACCATTTACATTTAAAGTAATTATTGATACGTTCAGGCTTAAGTCTGCCATTTTATTATTTTTCTGTTTGTTCCCTCTTTCTTGTTCCTCTGTTACACTTTTCTTGCCTTCCTGTGGGTTACTTTACATTTTTTTAGAATTCCATTTTGATTTATCTATAGTGTTTTTGAGTATCCCTCTTTGTTTTAGTGGCTGCTCTAGGTATTATAATACACATATGTACTTTATCACAGACTACTGATACCGACATTTTATCATTTCAAGTAAAGCATAGAAACTTTACTTCCACTTAGGTCCCTTTATAGCCTCCCTACTTTTTAAGTATAATTTTCTTGTATTTTACCTCTATATACATTGAACACCATGCAAGATGATGTTATAATTTTTGCTTCAATCATTAAACATGTTTTAAAAAAAACTAATGAGGAGAAAGATGATCTATCATACATACCCCAATTTTTAACCATTCCACTGGTTTTTCCTTTCTGAAGTTTCAAGCCTCTTTCTGTTATCATTTCCTTTCTGTTTAAAGAACTTCCTTTAGCCATTAAGGGTAGGTCTGCTATCAACAAATTATCTTAGTTTTCCTTCATCTGAGAATGTTATTTCCTTCCCTTTCATTCCCGAAGAATATTCTTACCAGATATAGAATTTGGGGTTAACTATTCTCTTCTTTTAGCACTTGAAAAAATGTTGTGTCACTTCTTTCTAGACTCCGCGGTTTCAACCGAGAAATACACTGTTAATCAAAATCATTCTTCCCCTACAGGCAATGTGTCATTTCTCTCTCACTGCTTTCAAGATTTTTTCTTTGTCTTCACTTTTTAGAAATTTGGTTACGATGTGTCTTGGCATGGATTTCTTTGGGTTTATCCTGTTTGAGTTTTGCTCAGCTTCTTGACTCTAGGTTTCACCAAATTTGGGGAGTTTTCAGTGATTATTTAATTTTTTTTTTTTTTTTTAGCCCCAAACTCTTTCTCTTCTCTTTCTGGGACTCTAATGACACAAATGTTAGATCTTATACTATTGTCCCACAAGTCTCCAAGGTTCTGTTCATTCTGCTACCCAGACTATTTTTTCCCTGTTGTTCAAATAGGGTAAAGTTTATTAATGAGTCTTCAAGTTCACTGATTCTTTCTTGTCATCTCTAATCTATTATTTAGCTCATCCAGTGAGATTTTTATTTCAGTTATTATATTTCCTCAGTTCTATAATTTCTATTTGGCTTTTTTAAATATCTTCTAATTATTTGCTGAGCTCTTCTAATTTTTCATTTGTTTCAAGAGTATTTTTATTTGCTCATTAAAGCATTTTTACAATGGCTGTTTTAAAATCTTTGTCTTCTTGGTGTCGACATCTGTTGTCTTTTGTCATCCAAGTTGAGACTGTCCTGGTTCTTGGTATGAGAGGTGGTTTTTCATTGTGTCCTGGACATATGGGCTATTATGTTATGAGAATCTATATCCTACTTAAATTTTAGCAGGCAGTCACCCTGTTCAGATTAAGCATGCAAGTCCTGGTCTACTTTTGTGGGCTATGGTTCCAATGAAAATTCAGTGCCATTCTGGTCTACTTTGTGTTACCTAGAGCTCACTGTGAAAACCTGGGTGGTATTCCACACCGTAGCTCTATTTTCAAACTTTTTCTCATCAGATTTATATGTAGGTTGCTCAAGAATTTGCCTAGGACTTCCTATACAAGTCTAATGAATCCCTTTCTCCAGCTTCCTCCTCTACAAGATCTTCCTCACTCTCTAGTGGCGAGAGTGGGGGGGGGGCCGCCCACCACTGACAAGCCAGAGGTAGGGGGATGGAAATCCAGGCTCCCCATTTGGTCCCTCCACTGACAACATGCTGACAGAAAAGGAGAGAGCTGCCATGGGTCGTCTGCTGCCACCAGGTGGGGTAGGAAAGTCTAGATTCCCCACTTTGACTCTACTGACAACCTGCCAAAGAAAAAGAGGAGTATCACCTCAGGCCGTTCATTATCTGTATCTTAAGCCGCAAACTTAGTGACATAAAACAACACACATATATCATCTCATAGTTCTATAGGTGAAAAGTCTGAATGACCTCAGCTGGTTCTCTGCTCAGGGTTTCACAAGGCCAATTATCAAGGTGTCAGATGACCTGGGCTCTTATCTGGAGACTCAAGGGAAGAATCTACTTCCAAGCTCATTCAGGTTGTCAGCAGAATCCAATTCCTTGTGGCTAAAGATCTCAGGACTCTATTTCCTTGCTGGCTTGCAGCTAGATCTATCTCTGCTCCTACAGATTACCCATCATATTCCTTCCCACATAATCCCTCCATCTTCAAAGCAGCAAGGGCACATCAAGTCCTTCTCATGCTTTGAATCTCTTTGACATCCTCTTCTTCCACCTGGCAGCATAAGTCCTCTGCTTATTTAAGACTCATATGATATGATCTGGCCCACCTGGATAAGCTTTGTTTTTTAAAGTCACCTCATCACTTTCACAGTTTCTGGGGATTTGGGAGTGGAATTCTGGGGCCCATTCCTAAAACTTCTGCCAGGTAGGGGGTGGGATGGACAATTAGAATGTATCAATTCTAATGGACTCAAATTGAACACTGTATACATATAACTATGTCCTTCAAGTATTTGTAGTAAACATTTTTTTTTTTATAATTTCCGACATGACTTTGTATCCTTTTATATTTACTTCAGGTGTTTAAATATAAAGTTGTTTTTTTAAAAAAAATAACACCATAATATTTGCAAATATAGAACTACAGGTCATAGACTACCAATCCATGTTTTTGAGAAAAGATAAAATATAATATGCTGCTGCCCTGTCAGTACCATTGTACAACAGCAGCAGAAATGTCTAAACTTTTAAAAATATTCCAAGGTCCCTATCCCAACTCCTGCTCCCACCTCCAAATTCATCTAATATGCCAGGAGCAGGGCCAGGCTTGAGACCCACTGGCATGGAGTCCCTTGTGGAACTTCCACACTTCACACGTTTAAATATCCAGTAATAATCATGGCAATGTCCTAGATGGCTTAGATTTTGATCTGCTAGAAAGCTCGAGGTTGAAACACATGATCTCCAAGTCTCTTTCTAAGCTAAGATTCGATAATCCTGTTATTAAGAAAAGATTCCATTATCCATAATCACCAAGATCAACTAGGTCAGGGGACTAAAACTCACTGAGGTCACAGCTTTCCCGAAGTCACAAGACCCACCCCACTTCCTCCACTGCAACTGTTACAAAGCCTGAGGGATATGCCAAGCAGTGCAGACCCTTACTGGTTACACTCGTCCTTAATCACTTCTTCTTGCAGTTAAATTTCTCACAACAGTGCCTAACAGGTTCAAGTTTTTAGTTTTCAGAAGTTGCTTTTCCTGAAAGAAAACTATATATTTAAAGTTTAAAGAATAATTTGAGCTGAAATTGGTTGCTTTCAAAGGCCCCGTGGATGGGGAACAACTGTATAGTCACAAACCTGGATTATTCACCACTGATGGAAAAGGCAGTGGAGTTCCCTCTCCAAAGCATATCTTGAACACTGTAAAATGACAAGTTTGCTTATAAAACAGTAAAATGTAAAATTTTCCCTAATTGCCTTACTTTCAAAATTTGTAGGAAAAATTGTACAAGCCCTAAGTCCAGGCAAAGGTTGCCCTTTTGAGTTGAAACAGTCAATTTTTGAAGAGTATGCTTTAAAATTCAGAAAATAAATTAAGAAGCATCAAGCTACCTGAGTGGTCACACAGTAGGGTAAGGTGTAATGCAGCAGGCAATAATGGTGAAGGGCTTGATCCCATCAGAACAGTGCAAACACTCAGACAATGCTGCCTGTGTGAGTTCAGGTTCTAGAGCCAGTCAGCCCTGGTTCAAA
The DNA here is from genome assembly GCF_024166365.1 of Elephas maximus indicus. NCBI lineage: Eukaryota > Metazoa > Chordata > Mammalia > Proboscidea > Elephantidae > Elephas > Elephas maximus. The sequence continues at coordinate 159,650,437 of NC_064846.1, read as the reverse complement.
TGTTCTCGCTGCTCCTCACTAGCTTTTGTGACCATTGGTAAGTCTTTTAACCTTGAGATGCCTCAGTAACCTCTTCTGAAAAATGGGCATGATAAAAATAGTATCTACCTCATAGGGTGGTATAAGGATTTAAGGAGATAAAATGTCAAAGGCTTAGTCTCCTTTTTGCCTCGTATACAGTAAGTGCTCAACAAATTTGGTCATTGGACATAGACGGATACAGTCAGATATATGCACAATGCCAGACTTATGGTAAGCCTTAAATAAAATGTAAAAAAAAAATTTTTTTTTATATAAAATATAGCCATTATTTATTCCATACAGTAATATAACAGTCAGGGCCAAAAAAAAAATAACTGTGGGCTTCTTTTGCATGTTCAAACAGATTTGCCTGATAAGTCCTGTCAGAACCTTCTCAAGTGGCATTTTAACACATGTTCTCCAAAGTGCCAAATGACTGAAGGCCAGGTCACAGGAGCTCAAGCCATCATTCTGTGGGAGAAGTTACCTTGTGACAATACAATACTCAATACAATGTGGCTTGCTTGTACTTATATCTCCTGGTGCTTAGCACCTAGGAGACACCCCAGTAAATGTTTACTCAAATGAGAAGACCAGACCCATACACACCCAAGCAGGTCAAGACTAAATCAATGTTGTGAGCAAAAAGAGGCTCTGCACGTTATAAAATACACCTACAAAATTCCTGCTATCTTTTCAAGAGAGACAAGTATCTTGAAAACAATCATCAGTATTATTCACAAAATTAATGGTCCTTGGGTTGGGGGAAAAAAAGTGAAACTTGACAGAAAGATCCACTGGAGGGTCTCTGAATATAGAATAAGCCCCTGAAAAAGTCTACTTAATGATACTTGCTGAAGTAGATTTGTGATTCTTCCATAAATGAAGAGCAGCAAAGTGACAGCAAGCTTTATCTCAGAGTGGTGCAAGTATGCAAACTACTGGGCTTCCACCTCACTGATTAAAATAAAACCTGTGTTCACTTACCATTTTACACAAATATGGCCTCTTACCAAGAGTTTCTTTAAAACCAAAAAAGTTCAGAATACGCCAAAGAGATATACAACACACCTAGCAAAGGAAGCTGAGGCGACAGGGAAACCAAGCTGACAACTGTCACACTCAGCAGACGACACGTAAGCTACAAGTAAGCACACTCACCCTCCAACACTGGTGCACGCAGTGTGTAAATGGATTTTTACCTAACACATACACCAACAGGCAGAGCAAACAGCTCACTTCCTCACAGTGTCAGATCAACTTAAAGATCAACAAGCTGATTCTTTCAACCCCTACCACAGCTTCCTGCTTTCCACACGTCTATTTGTGAGCCACAACTGTGGAAGGCCCGGGTCCTGCTGCGCTTTATCCACCACCACTCCCTGCCCCCCTACAAAGCAGACAACACATGAGTAGCAGCCCAAGCTATAGCTCTGAGGCTTTTTCTTTCTGAAATTCATGTAGCTGGCCACTTAGAAATACAGGTCTATGGCTCCCTGTCAGGAGAATTCAGAAAAAGACTGCTGCTAAGTCCTTTGCTTGCCTAAAGTACACTGTTGTCTGGATCTGAGGTAAGGTTCAAAAAGGAAGATACTGCTATTTAAATCCAACATGTGAAAATGAACCCCTATATAAAACAACCTACATCTGGCTGGTGGTGTAGTGGTTAAGAGCTACAGCTGCTAATCAAAAGGTCAGCAGTTCGAATCCACCAGGTGCTCCTTGGAAACTCTAGGGGCAGTTCTACTCTGTTCTATAGGGTCACTATCAGTCAGAATCAACTCAACGGCAACAGGTTTCATTTTATATATATATATATATGTGTGTGTGTGTGTGTGTGTGTGTATATATATATATATATATATATATATAAACCAAACTCACCAAAAACCCACTGCTGTCGAGTCGATTCCAACTCATAGCGACCCTATAGGACAGAGTAGAACTGCCCCATAGAGTTTCCAAGGAGCACCTGGCGGATTCGAACTGCTGACCTCTTGGTTAGCAGCCATAGCACTTAACCACTATGCCACCTGGGTTTCCGATATATATATATATTATGTATTATATATATATATATATATCTGCCTAATGTCTTTCAGTTTTCTGTGGCAGTCTGAGGTCCCATAAGGGCAGCCATCTTATTTTCTAAAATAAACACCTTTGAGGGTTCACCCTAGCACCTCTTATTATTATATCCCACATTATGGTCTGTTTCCCAAAAAATCCAAAACTTGGAAATTAGGCAAAAAAAAAAAAAGGATCATGTGACCTTCTAATGCCATGCCAATGTACTTACTAATAAGCCCCTGGGAGGGTCATCTGATTGTCTCTGGAAATGTAACTTGATTTAACTAACAATTTACAAGGGCCTACACACTTCACAATCCTGTAAAGTCAGAGGTTAACATGGAGAAAAATGATGAGGTATGTTGCTTTTTACTTTTCTTTTCTGGAACAGATGATAACCCCAAAGGTGACGTTTTCATTGTCCTCTAAGACATTAACCGGTTTTGAATCTAATTTAGCAATCCTATGTAAGCATTACTTTTTCCGCTGACTTTTTATCCATTACTCAGATGCTCATTGAATCAGTTGTCATTCTGCTAGTTCTCCCATTAAATGAGTTGGATAAAACTTTGCACACACTCACTATTTGTATGTTTGTAACAATTTCAGAATTAGCTTTGATCGTTCACAGGCCTAACAATCAAATCGGCCTTGGGAGATGGAGTCTTGGAGTTCAGAGTTTCTTACCTGCCACACTCATAGGGCAACTACATGAAGACAAGACTCAGGCTGCCTAGTGGGGCACAAATGAGGCTCAAGGCACAGGTGTGCCCCCACAGAGGCCACAGCTTTAAACACAGAGAAAAGTACACATGCCAAAGTGAGTGGGGGCAGCAATACCACTCCTAGGAATATATCCAAGAGAAATGAGTGCTTAGTCCAGAAGAAGGCTTATATAAGAACATTCAAAGCCTTCATTCATAAAAGCCCCAAACTAGAAAGAACCCAAATATCCCTCAACAGGAAAATGGATAAATTATGACATATGCCTATAAGGGGAGACAATACAGCAAGAACCAACCACTGACACATGTAGCAACAATTTGTTGGGTACAGAAAGCCAGCCATGAAAGAGCACATACAGTATGATTCCATTCATATGAAATTCAAGCACAGGCAAAACAAATCTATGATGATAGATTACCTAGGAGGAGGAGCACCTGGGGAACAGGGATGACTGGCAAAAGACATGATGGAACTTTCTGGAGGGTCAGAAATAGTACTGATCCGGACGGTGGTTACAGGGGCACATACTTAAGTAAAAAATCATCAAGCCATACCCTTATGCATCTTACTCTATGTAAATTATACCTTTAAAAATGAATGAATAAAAAAAGAGAGGGATAAAGAAAAATGTACCCCAAAAGAGCAGGTGAGGAGAGTGGTAGGAAGAAGAAAGGGGAGGGGATTTAAAAAGATTATTCTTCTACATTTACAGTAAATAAATAAGACCTAACCAGTAATAAAAGTAAATAGTAAATAAAAGAAGAGGGACAAACCCAAAAGGCCACTAAACCTAGCTGGGTCCACTGATGTGCACCAATAAATCTCAGCCTGAGAGCTGGTGATACCCAGGATGGCCTGGTTAGGTACAGAAATGCAGGGGGCTGGCTGGGATTTTTCTCCTGAGAGACTGAGGCAATACAGAATTAAAGGTGGATACTGAACCCCAACCCTTTGGCAGACCATCAAATGGGACACTGATTAACTCTGATAAATGAATCCAGACAACTCTTAAGGTAGGCTTTCCAACAATGGTATCATCAACATAAAGGCATGCAAAGAAACGATGTGATTCCACAAGTTCGCCCAATTCAATTTGGGGTTAAATTACTCTTGAGCTGAATAAGACATATGTAAAACCTCTTTCAAAACTGCAAACCTATGCCAATAGGACTATTATTACTTAAAGAAGTATTTTTCTGCTTTTAGAATTCGCTACAGGAGTTTTCGTTGTTAAGTTCCACTGCATCCACCTACTGAATTTTCAATAATAGGCCTAAAACATTGCCAGTGGGTAAAGACTTGAAAACAGACTCAGCCATGTGAAAGAATAGAAGTTTCTTCTTCTGTCAAATGCAACAGCCACAAGTAGTGGAACAGGCACCTCCCAGGAGCATGGCTGCCCCTCACTGGAAGTGCTCAAGCTGAGGTTAGATGACAACTGAATAGGCAAGAGCAGGGGAATCCGTGCCCGGGGGAGAGGGTCCATTCCTTTACCTGGTAACAAGAGCAGTGGTACACTAGTAGGTGGCTGGCCAATGTGCTAAGTGACTTCCCCGCACTGTCTCATTTACTTCCAGAATGGCCCGATGAGGTGGCCAGGCTCTCAAAAGCAACCAGATGGTGCATTCGAATTAGCGTAATCTGAGGAGCAATTATAGGGTCGCTATGAGTCAGAATTGACCCGATGGCAATGGGCTTGGTTTTTCCACAGGTTTGAGGAGCAATTGGAGCACTAGTGGCACAGTGGTTAGGAGCTTGGCTGTTAACCAAAAGGTCAGCAGGTCGAATCCACCAGTTGCTCCTTGGAAACCCTATGGGACAATTCTACTCTGTCCTATAGGGTCGCGATGAATCGGAATCAACTCAATGGCAATGGGTTTGGTTTTTTGGTTTGGAAGGTGCAATTAATAGAGGCTTTTACAAAACGGGTAGTGTGTAGCGAAATCCCAAGGTAGTAAAAAAAAGTAGTAGCCGGGGCTAAAAAACACCCTCTAGACTTGTAGGGGTGAGGGAGAGGATGTGGAAGAAGGCAGACTTCATAGGAGCAGCGACCACCGAGAGGGGCCCAGCCAGGACCAGGCAACCCCACAGGCAGGGAGCCAGCGCCATGAAGCCCTGACCTCACTGTCCTCCCTCCCTCCGGGCTGTGTCCAGCCAGGGCTCCCCGTGAGCCATAGCCCAGGGGAAGGCAGAGTAGGTGGAGAGCGCACCTGGTGGGGGCAACGGGACCATATTATCCCCATTTCACAGGCGAGGGAGTCCTCTGTTCCCGGGAGGGTGTGTGGGGAACAAGGAGGACCCCTGGGGTCCCAGAGCCTGTGTGAGTCCTTCCTGCACTGCTCTCCCTGCCCTGGCTCCCTTGCACCCTCCCCAAACACTTACAGCGCTCCGGCTACTACATCTGTTAAAGGCCTGAGTAAATTCGGTATGTTTTATAAGTACCTCCCAACTGAGAAGTGTTCTGATTCTGTGTATTTGTGGTTTGGAATAAGGGGGCATGAGGCCAAGAGGACATGTTAAAGGTTTTCAAAACAGGGCAAAGCTGGACAGATGCTGTAGTCCCCTCCCTTTCCCAGTGTCCTCCTTTCTTTTTCCCATAGTCCTCCTCTCTGTCCTTCTTCCTTCATGCCCACTCTGAGCTTTGCCCCTTTTATCTTGAAAAACCCTCCTTCCACACTCTAATTTGGCTCAACTTCAAGGATGGCCTTTTCCCAAAACAGGGCTTTTTGTTTGAAACTAACTCCCATTTACACATCAACAGTCTATCCCCATGACCCAGATGTAATGCTTTCCCCTACTCTTAAAATTGGACAGCCTTGCTAGGTTCAAGTGTTGTTAGGTGCTGTCGAGTCAATTTTCAACTCATAGTGAACCTATATGACAGAAGAGAACTGCTCCGTAGGCTTTTCTAGGCTGAAATCTTCATGGGAGCAGATCACCCAACCTTTTTCCTATGGAGCTGCTGGGCGGTTTCAAACTATGAACCTTCAGCTGAGTGCTCCGTCATTGCACCACCATGGCTCCTGGTTCAAGTGCAGCTCAAGAAAAAAAGAGTATATACTCCTGTAACTACTTACAGAAAGCAATGTTTATCAGCATGTTACCAACAAAACTCTCCCCAGCTTTCTGCACAGAAAAGAAAGGGAAGGAGGGTGGAGGGAAGGAGGGAGAGAAAGGGGGGGAGGAAGCGAGGGAGGAAGGAAGTGGGGAAGGGGAGAAGGGGGGAAGAATAGTAGATATGACCCTGAGGCAAGATCCTGAAGCAAGACTACACTGTGTTCTAACTGACTCTTTTCTAGGGGTAAGGCAGAGGGCCCAGTGCAGTTCCTAGGGGGCTGGAAGTCTGGAGTGTATCAACATTTTTCATTAATAACTTCTTTTCATAAAACCTTCCCACTCAGCCCTCAGGGCTCTTTTAGCGGGGCTACCTGCTTCTCTGGATGGCGCAAACGGTTAAACATCCGAGTACTACAGAAAGGTTGGCGATTCGAACCCACCCAGACACCACCAGGGGACCTGGGAACTTGTGCTTGTTTCTGAGAATGTAGCTCTTACTATTGAGAACATTCCATTTTTCTCTGGTATCAGGTAGGAAGTTTATAGTACAGGGATTTTTTAGATCTATTTGGTATTTCCCATGGAGAGCAGGCCCCAGGTGGTCCCTTTTTACCCAACAGCACAAACTATTATTTACTAATGTAGTAATGTAACATTAACGTGAATCCTTTATATTTTTATAATTAAACCCTAGATAAATTCTGCAAAAGGCGTAATTTTTAAAGCCTCACTAAAAAAAAAAAAAACAAACATGTTTTATTCAGTGCTTCATGGACATAAAGGGGGAAAGGGAAAATAATAATATCCTACCAAAAAGACAATGTGAACACAAAAGGTGAACAATGTAGCATAATTTGAATTCTGCATTTACTTGGGCTACTTAAGTGGTCAAAATTGAGTTTCAGCTCCATTTTGCGTGGAATGGAAAAGGGCAAAATTCTTTTAAACTATAAAGCAAATAATCAAGTACATAAATAAAACAATTTAACAACCTTTGTATTTTTCCGGCATTTTTTAGAAGTGATACACTTTGGAAAGGTATCATTCTGGACCTTAAAAAGTCAATTTCAAAACAGGTATGCCCAGATCTCAAAGGCAAAGCCATATCCACTCTTGCTGATATCACACAGGAGGTCAAGCTGTCAATGCATCCCCTAAGAGCGTCCCATGAAATCCAACCTCCAGTGACCCGTGACCTTTGCGCAGCAGACCCCACGCAGGAGACATGAAAAGGGTTTCGCTTTGTACTCACTCTTACGAAGTTGTCAGGGAACAAACCTCTCCTGCCATTGATCTGCCCCTCCCACCAGCCTCCATCCTCCTTCCTGATGTCGGTGATGATCTCACCCACGCTGATGGTCAGCTCATCGTCGTGCTGGGCCTGGTAGTCAAACTCCACTATGGCCTCCACTGAAAGGAACAGCAGAGAAAGAACAACTTAGACTCAGATGATGGAGATATTTGAGGTCCAGCATCTATGAAGTCCAGTGAGGTCACAGGAGAGGGGCTTCCCCTCTATGAGTACTCAAAATAACAAAGCTACACACAACCATCCGACTTTGGTTAACCTGAGGCGTATAGCACAGAAACTGCCAAGTGCTACTCATGGTCGGGCCCAGGCGGAGTGGCCTACAGGTCTCAGGGCCAGCAGGGGGTTCAGAGGGGAAACCACACAATGACAGACAGCTAGCAATGTTTGCCCCACCCAGAGGAGGCCCAGCATCATCTTCCCAAGTAGATAAGAGACCTGAGTTTGGCTCTGAGGCCGCCTCCTTTGCCAGTGCTAACTGTGTGATGCTGACCTTTCTGAGTCTCAGTTCTACAAAATGTACGTGATAATCACCCTCACCTCACAGAGATCACACTCACCTCCCAGTGACAACACGTGTAAAGGCAGTTCGTACAGAGGGTCCGGCTGGCCAGACCAACGTCTCAGACTGCCTATAGCAGAACAGATGAATTCTTAGGCAGCAATACCATTTTCCATTGTTTTCCCACTCTATGATCATCTGTAATCCTTGGTAAAAGGTAGAAGCAACTTGTGAGGCCGATGGCTCTTCTTATTTCCAGAGTGCCTATGCAAATTCGCAGAGCTAGCCAAGCCATGGACTGGTCAACTTAGCCCTAGGTTGATTATTCAATTCATCTAGACTTTGGGCCTCTCCTTATGCTCACCTCAATATAGACAAGTCTCCTGACCTCCTTTTTTATTTGAAGCTCTGAATGAATAAATGAATGAATGAGTGACATGGGAATGCACACAAGGGTAGAAAAAATTAGGTAACACCCAAAATGGTGAATTAGCAACTTAGAAGTCATGGTAAATGAATCGAAGAAGAAAGATTGAAACTATTTGTTAAATAAGGTTTGTGGTTTGATTTAATCAAAATATACTGAACCAGGTACCAAGTATGAGTTCTGTGCATGCAAAAAGTGCATGAGATGGGGGATGGGGGGAGCCTCTACACTGAGAGTGCCTGTAGTGAAGACAGGCAGACCAACCAGCACCTCTACGACAATGTAGGTAGCAGTGAAGGATTTCACAGAGGTATTTGTCAAGCACCCTGGGACTGCAGATGAATGTGCAATTAGTACGAGCTCTATGAAGAATGCATATAAAAAATTAACTCAAAATGTATCACACACCTAAATTTAAGACTAAAACTGTAAAACTTATAAGAAAGCATAGGAGAAAATCTTAGTGACCTTTGGTTTGGCAAAGATTTTAAAAAAAAAATTTTTTTTAAAAACCCGCAGTACACTCAGGGTAGATTTTCCAGGACCAAGTGCCCCTGTCAAACGGGCTTTGCATCTCCATTATGGACAAATTACGGCTAAATTCCAAAAGCTACTTCAGTTCAGAAGGCCCTGCCCACACAGACAGGTGTGCTCTTCCCTTTCTCTCATAGTGTCACTCAACCAGACAGTTCATAAGCAATTCCAAGTGGAATTTCTTTCCCTACATCATTTTTTCCTTCCAAAATTAGCTGGCTCACTCGTGTCAGGAATCTGCCCAGGATGAAGTTGAGTTGACCATTCTCATCACTTATCAGCAGAAAGGAGGCACATAAGCACATAAACAAGGCAACCTTTTCGGATGTCTCCTGGTTCCTGACAAGCACACACGCAGCAACATTCCAGTGTTCTTGTATAATACTCTGCTCCCCAGCACGTAGGGGGCCAGCGGAATAATCGGAACCAGGTCAACTAAAAAGCAGCTTTCTGCAAATAACCTAGACATTGATCAATTAAAGTTTTGCTTTATGAGCTGAGGTTACGGTGACTGCTGTTCATATGCCAGACAATTTTCCTACATTATCTCATTTATCTTCCCAATGTTATGACGCCCATTTTCCCACTTAAAGAAACTGAAGCTCAGCAAAGAAATTACACTTCCTTCCTGAGCTGGTGCCCTCCAAAGTGAGATGCACGCACTTTAGGGATCCGCTGAGATTATAGGGGGATAATTAGAATATCGATTCCTTTTTTTTTTAATTAAAAAAAAAAGAAAAATTCAACGTCCCTAAGATTCCATTTACAGACAGACTGTGGCTACTTCAGCCAGTCTCTAGGTCAGACAGGCACGGGTCCCCCTCAAAGGGCAGGGGTCCCCCAGGCAGCAGTAAGTCAGCATGGAGCACTGCCAAGGTGGTGCCTTCAGCACCATGGGACACCCTGCAGTTCTGTGATGCCTCCTGGCAAAACATATCCATGGATATTCCTCCTTTTAACTAAAACAGCCCTCACTAAGCAGATGAGATTTGTGCAAAGAAAGTTGGGGCTGTAGACAAGACTCAAGGTGAGGCCAAGGAAACAAAATGCAGAGCCGACACTTTGCGATTTCTTTGCCAGCCACGTCGGGAGGTGAATACAAGGAAAAGCCAATCAGATCTCAGAGGGAGATGACCAAAAATCCTGAAATTATCAGGAAAATTTGTAATACGGGTTCACTTCCACCCTTGACATAGGTCTAAGTTACCTAATTATAGTATGGAACAACCAGGATTAACAAGATATTTTAAAACTATGCACCTAAAACACGAAGACAAATGTCTTCATTTTCTACCAATGTCTAAAGTCATTCAGTACTCAATCCCGTATTTTTCAAAAGTTCACTAAACCTCATGATAAATGTATAGAAGCTTCTTTTGGATTTTCTAAATCTGTTTTATATATATACATATAAAATCTACACAAACATATATGGGGAAATACTCAATTTTTTTTTAACAGCAAGTATTATATCTTAAAAAAAGAAATGGCTTGGAACACTGACCTAGGCTCCCCAAGGCTAATCTCATGAGCACTTGGGGATGAAAGCTCATTGCTTTTCTGATGGGGAACATAACGTCATGAGTGAAATTGAGGAGCAGCACATGGGACATGCCCAGGAGAGAAGTGGGGAGATCAGGAAGGCTTCTAAGGAAGAAGATGGTCAGAGGGCCAGTCTTGCTGGTGAACTAAAACTCTGTGTACTTTCAGGGACCCAGGAGCCAACTGACTTCCTGAACACATCCTTGCCTCTTCCTAAACAAGTCACATTCTCTTGGTTCTGTAGTTGGGTTTTACCAAGGTCAATGCCGGAAGAGGACAAAAGAACCCGCTTCAAGAAGAGTATGTTTCCTAAGAAGTAAACAACTGTTGACTGTTGGTACAAACTAGATAGAAGCGCATTCTGGCTTTTCTCCCATCTTGCTCTTAAGATGAGCACAGTGACACACAGTAATTGATGCCTGATATTACGGATTGAATTGTGTCCCCCAAAACTGTATGCTGTAAATCCTAATCTCTCTGCCTGTGGTTATAATCCTATTTGGGAATGGGTTTTCTTTGTTATGTTAATGAGACAGGATTAGTACAGGGTGTGTCTTAAGTCACTCTCTTTTGAAATATAACACCCCCCCAAAAAAAAACCTAAACCCGACTCAATTCCAACTCATAGCGACCCTATAGGAGAGAGCAGAACTGCTCCATAGGGTTCCCCAGGAGTGGCTGGTAGATTTGAACTGCCGACCTTTTGGTTAGCAGCCGAGTTCTTAAGCACTAGAGATTAAACAAACGAGCAAAAGCAGCAGAGATGGGGAAAGAGAGATGTTACACTACATGAAGATCATCCAGGAGCAGGAGAGACAAGTACCTTCCTCCGGAGCTGACAGAGAGAGAAAGCCTTTATCTCTAGAGCCAGCACCCTGAATTCAGTCTCCTAGCCTCCTAAGCATAGTGGTTAAGTGCTATGGCTGCTAACCAAAGGGGTCGGCAGTTTGAATCCACCAGGCGCTCCTTGGAAACCCTATGGGGCAGTTCCACTCTGTCCTATAGCGTCGCAATGAGTCAGAACCGACTCGACAGCACTGGGTTGGATTAGCCTCCTAAACTGTGAGAAAATAAATTTCTGTTTGTTAAAGCCACCCACTTGTGGTATTTCTGTTATAGCAGCACTAGATAACTATTTGCTATGAGGAAGGCCAGGGATGAGAAATTAGGGCCTCAGAGAGAAATAAAACATGCTGTTTTTATTGTTACATTGCCATAGCGTCAACACTGACTCACAGCAACCCCATGTACCACAGAACAAAACGCTGCCCCATCCTGCGCAACCTTCACAATCTTTGGTATGCTTGATGCCATTGTTGAGGTCACTGTGTATTTTGAGTGCCTTCTAATCTAGGGGGCTATTCTTCCAGCACTGTATCGGGCAATATTCTGTTGTAAGCCATTGAGTTTTCATTGACTAATTTTCAGATGTAGATCGCCAGGCCTTTCTTCATAGTCTTAGTCTGGAAGCTCTGCTGAAATCTGTCCAATGTGGATGACCTGCTGGTATTTGAGATACTGGTAGCCCAGCTTCCAGCATCACAGCAGCACACAAACTGACAGACGGGTGGTGGAAATAAAGCCTAACTGCGTAATATTTGAATCTTCCCAATATCCTAGTTAGCTCGTCTTTCCTGATTTACTGATCGTCCTTAGTTCTGTGGTGGTCCCTTATGAGCATCTACGACACACAGTGGGTGCCCAGTAAAGACCTGACAAACTGAATGCTAACTTGCATGTGATACAGGCAGTTCACTCTCTGCCCAAACAAAGGTGCTACTAAAATGTCAAGTGCCAATCACATTTTTGCAAATTGAGTCATATCTTCAGTGTACTAAAGGAGCTTGCTATTTAAAGGATCCTGTGGTTAATTCTTTTGTAACATGAATAATCACTTCCTGCTCTACCTTTCCCGTGAAGATGAATTTTTACATATCAGGCTTCTCTAAGAGGAGGAAACCTGTGTATGGCTTCCTTCGCAGCTTGTTTGTTTAATCTCTAGGCTGTGTCTCTCCTGCCCCCTCTAAGGACCCTTTCCTGTGTCCTCTGCAAACCTCTGAAAGCTTTAGGGCTGTGCTATCCCATCTGGTACCACTCACCACATGTGGCTACTGAGCACTTGAAATGTGCTTAATACACAGAGATGTGCTTGAATTGAGATGTGCTGTCAAATACACAGAGTCCCTGGGAGATGCAGACAGTTAACGTGCTCTGCTGCTAACCAAAAAGGTGGAGGTTCAAGTCCACCCAGAGGCACCTTGGAGAAAGGTCTGACAATCTTACTACGGAAAAATCAGCCATTGAAAATCCTATGGAGCACAGTTCTACTCTGACACACATGGGGTCGCCATGAGTCAGGATTGACTCCTTGACAGCTGGTCAAATACACACCAAGTTTCAAAGATTTATCGGAAAAAAACTATGCAAAATCTCTCAGTAATAATTTTTTAGACTGGTTGTACATTGAAATGATACTATTTTGGATATGTTAGGTTAAATATAGTATTAAAATTGATTTCACCCATTTCATTTTACTTATTTAATGTGGCTACTAAAACATTTCAAATTATATATGTGGCTTGTATTATGTTTCTTTCGGACAGCAATGGTTTAGGATAATACTTGGCACACAGAAGCTCAAAACCTCGGCTTACACAGAACAAGGCTAAAATATTCAGAGCCCATGAGGAAGTCTGTGCCCCAAACCCCATTTCCTTGCTTTCAGCTGTAGCTGCAGCAAGGACAGAACATTATCTAAGATTTTTTAATGGTACCCTTTGGGACACTACCTCTGGGCGTGAGCACAAAATCCAAACATTAAGCTAAATAAAATATATCAGAGGTGTAATCAGGGCAGCAGTAAGCAAAATCCCATATTTACAGATGCCACAAATTAAAAAAGGACGTCTCCCCATCAGAAAAATACCACCCTCCAGCTGCCTGCTGTGCCAAAAGCCAACCTCCTAAGTTTGCTACATCTTCAGTCGCTGCAAAAACCAAAGCTACAGTTAACCCATATGCAGAAAAAGATAGAGCAAGAGGAGATAAGAGATCTGCTTAGAAATGCAAAACATTTCAACCTCCCCCATCTCCACCTTCAAACTTGCTCCAGTGTCCCCTCCCCTCAGATGAAATGGGTGGTTTTGAACCGTCGGTTGGCTCAGCCAGCTGCCAAGCAGATTCTCACGGTGAACTTCTCACGGTGGCATTCTGGCTTGGCCACCGGGCCCTGCCCCGCCTCTGCACACTATACTTCCTCTCTGGGAGCACTTGCCCCATGCAGACTGCAAGCCAAACCCAGAGCTTTTCCAGGATCTGATCTTCCATGCCTAGCATCAGGTCTGGCTCAAGAAATATCTGAATAAACAAGAAAGCATGCAGGATAATGAAAATCCTGCAATTAATCTCCTTCATCTATATACACAGATACGTGATGTCACGAAAGGCTCAGCTTCAGAAGTAGAAGGGTTACAAACTTAAATTGCTTTTACACTTAGTCTTGTGAATTTTAAATGTTTAATTTTAATGTTTTCCAGTCCTCTGACTGAAGAGAACATACAGAATCAAGAATTCTTCACACACACACACACACACACAGACTTCACCAAAAAAGTACGTGAATGCTGATCCTTAAAAATATAAAGAACATTAGTTATCATCTTCTCGAATCCTTAGTTTTACAGATGAGGAACTGAGGCCTGGAAGGTTCCATGACTGAAGCTTAGAGAGATTAAGAGAGCTAAATACTGGCAGCGATAAGACTAGGACTAAGCTCTCCCAACTCACAGTCCACATGAGAGAAGAAAAGGTCTAAAGAGAAAACAGACCAGCGACATAGATTTTCATGCCATTGGTTTGTTTGCTTTTCTTCTTCTTTCATATAAAGCAGTTTCCAGAAGACTCAGAAAAAAATTACATCAGTCAGGAACATATAAAAACCTATGTCCAAATCTAAGCAGACAGAAGATATATTAGCAGATGCCTGGAGCTAGGGGTGGGAATGAGAACTGACTGCAAATGGGTATGAGGGATCTTTTGGGGCTGAAGGAAATGTTCTAATATTGAATTGTGGTGGCAGTGGCGCAATGACGTGAATTTACTAAAAATCACTGAATTGTACATTTAAAATGGGTGGGATTTTATACACCAAATAAAGCTCTTAAAATAAAAATTAAAAGTTGATGTGATGTTTATTTGGTAATTTATGGACTGTAGATATTTGCTTATCGAGGTGGTTACTGTGTTTGTGTCCCAGGGAAAGCCTGTTTCCTGATTCAGGCTGGGGGAACTTCCCCTTTCCCATTGGATGCAGTCTGATGGGGCTATCCATCAACATGCCCTACCCTCTGCCTGCCAATGTATGGGCACAGGACCCAAGTGTGACTCCATATCATGTGACAAAGACTGGAAATGGCTGGAGCAGAGATTCCTCGACCAGAGCTCCCAGAAGAGCCAGAAATCTCGGGAACTGAAAGGTGGCCAGCTTTTCCCAGACCTGGTCCTCCAGCTTTTCCTTCTACCCTGGAAACCATCCCCACAGCCTTCTAATAAATCCCCTTTCCTGCTTTAGTTAAGGGAGAGTTGGTTTCTGTTGTTTGCAACCAAACAATTCTAATGGATATACTCATTGCATCAACTTAAAAAAAAAAAAAAAAAAACCTCTTCCCAACCCAAGTGTGCACAAGGCACAGTTCTCATCTTTCAATTATAATGCAGTTACAAACGCGAACTAGCTGCTAGACACAAAACAAGTATGGCCCACTGATCTAAGCCTATCGACTGCTACTGTGCCCAGCCTCAACTTCCTTCCCAGCTCTTCAATGACCATTACCCCTGACAGCAGAGGGCCAGTATATTCGGGATTAGAACATGATGCAGAGGCAGGGCCAGGTCAGCCCATTCCCTGAACAGGAAAGGAACTCACAAAGCAGTGGGGCCTTGAATCTCTTCCAGCCTGCATTCTGCCTCCTTTGCCTCACCAGGGCCTAGTCTTGGAACAATGACCCAAGGAGCTCAGGAATACTGAGTTATTAAACACTTCCCAAATAAAATTAACCTCTGCAAACCTAGCACACAGCTCTTTTAGAACATGCATTAGACTGAGTAATAACTTGGCCAGAAAAAAAATCTTTTCATGAAAAAGAAAGCCCAGAGAAAGTATGCAGATAATTTTGCAGGTAAAAAACTAGTGAAGAATAAAGACAGCTTGTTATAGTTGGATAAGCCTGTGCGGAGAACGGTTATTACACAACAATCACGAGCGGGAAAAATAAGCTGCATCTTAGAAAACCAATTTAAGAAAAACTCAGCTAAGTCAAAATAGTTTTCTAAACTAGATGGTACCTGGCAACCACTACCCATCATTCTGACCAGGGTCACAATGGATGGATCCTGATAGAATGGGGGGAAAATGCGGAACGGTATCGAAAATTCTTTAAAAATTCAGACTGACTGGACTGGTAGAGATTAGAGGATCCCTGAGACTACTGCCCTGAGATACTATTTAAATCCTGAACCGAAACTATCCTTTGAGGTCACCTTTTAACTAAATAAGATTAGCTCACAAAATAAAGAATATCACCCATGAGTACAGCACTACTTTAAAAAAGCATCTATCTGAGACCAAATGGTCAACAAATACTTTAAAGCAAAGGTGAGAAGGTAAGGGTACAGGGAAACTACATTACTGGAAAAGGAACCAGAACAGAAATAATGAGAATGTCAACATATTATGAAGAATGTATCCAAAGTCAATGAACAATTTGTGTAGAATTTGTTAAATGGGAACGTAAAATGCTATGTAAACTTTTACCGAAAACACAATAAAATTTTATTTAAAAAAAGATACAGCTTTCTTTTCAAGTAAAAGAGAAAAAGCATGTGAACACTGTTTTACATAAATATTTGGCAGTTTTAAGTAATAAGACGGCTTGAGGATAAGTAGAGATAGTATTTTTCTTTTCCCTGACTTTGTAATGACAGCCTGGTTTTCAGGATCAAAGGAGACCCAAAGATAGATCCCTGATTATAAGATGATCTCCTATTTGTCTGTGAAGAGATCCAAAAGGTTGTGGGCCAGCCTGAATAAATAAACTTTGAAACCGAAGAAGAAACAGCCAAATGTCTGCTTCTACTATTAATTTAATCACAGATTATATAAAATAAAGCCATCAGAAAACACTGCTTTCTCTCCAACACCTTCTCATTTCATGAAATAATTTTATTCGACAGATATGGCATGAGTGGTGGAAACACATTTGATTATGGATAAGGTATCTAAAAGGATTGCTCAAACCACTTTGTTCAAAATAAATTAACAGAACCCTATAATATAAGATACTTTGTAAGGATTGTAATAGAATTCAACTCTTTCTTTTCTCAAGGACAGGATTTGGAGGGATGAGGAACTAGCTTTATATTTAGGCATGTGTTTTATGAAAAAAGAAAGGCCAAGCCTGGATGCTGATTTCAGTGTGGCTGAGCCGAATCAGCTGAAAGCTGAAGAGGCAAGAATGCTTAGGAGAGGGGGGACCAGGTCAAAAGGAGGGAAGTTAAGAACCATTCCACAGAAAAATGTGGCTAGTCAGCACTGTGGGGTGATGAGGGCGAGGGCTTAGTCACTGCATGGCCTTCTGTTAAGAAGAAATGCACTGTCTGGTAAGAGAGAAAGTAGTCGGCAAGGTGAGAGGAAACCACAGTGACCCTTCACTGCCTTCCCTGGGCAGATTTCCTGTCTCTCTTCAGCCTTCATGTCTAACCCCAGGTATAATAATCCTGCTTAACTGTGAGCCCCTGCAAGGCAGGACAGAAGTGGAAAACTGAAGCTTGTGGGACTCTTAAAAGAAAAGCCGCACATTCCAATGCACTGTTCTCCCTGGACTGCCTAGCTGAGTGCTTGGCGACAAAGGATACTCCAGAAATGCTTGCTACTGAGTGAAGAAAAACTTGCAGAGATGGTTTTGACAAGAAGCTGAGAATCCTAGATCACGAGATCTGAGACAAAAGCACAGGGCTGAAAGCAGAAGATAACAGCAAAACAACAACCCTCCAGAGCAGCCTAGAATTTCAAACTGTCATAAATGTAACTACTTTGAGTTCCTCAACATATAATCTGGAGATAGCACCCAACATGTTTGCAACACCATAATGTGTAAGTTAGGTTAAAGAGCCCTGGTGGCACAATGGTTAAGCATTCAACTGCTAACTGAAAGGTTAAAGGTTTAACCCACCCAGCTGCTCTGCGGAAGAAAGACCTGGCAATCTGCTTCCATAAAAATTACATCCAAGATTTGTAAACATTCACTTGAAGCTCAATAAAAGTTAATAAAAAAAAATTACATCCAAGAAATCCGGCGGCTCTACTCTGTCACAGGGGTCACTATGAGTCGTAATGGACTTGACTGCACCCAACAGCAATAACGTGTAAGTTACTAGGGATGGTGCATCCGATGGTTTCATCATAAATTTCACCTGTGATGCTACATAATTGTGAATCTATCAACGTTGTAACTGCCAGTCTTTGACAAGTCATTTTGGTTGGTATTTTTAATAGTTAAACAACAATTTGAACTAAAAGTTGCTAGTCAAGTATCTAGTTCAAGAGTGTTTTACTTAATTGATTACACTGTAAATACTTTATAATAGCACGAGGAAACCGCTTAATAAGTACATATCTACACAGACTAACACATGCCAGAAGTGAAATTAAAGCCCAACATTGTTCTTTCTTTAGGAGGTTACAACTTAAAAGTTGGACAAACAAAATAACACCTAAATAAACTAGCCTAGGGATTAAATTTTTTAAAATCTTTTCCAAAACTGAAACATGAAATTAATTTAAAAAACTAAAAGGATCAACAGCCTCATTCTGAAATAAAACTTCTAGATGGGTGATCTGAGCAGAGCAAGGTGTATTTTTTTTCCCAGAAATAATTAAATTTAGTCTCTAAATACCACTTCTCAATAAAAGGAGGCCAGGTAGCTTTAGAGAAATAGCTGATTCTAGGTCTAGGGCAGAAAATATGATCAGCCTGGAACATCTTATACCAGAAAGCAAAGAAGCCAAAGACTTCTTCAGTCTTGTTAAGAGAACTCAGAAGCTAACTTAAAGAGGCTCCCACTAGCCACAAATGGGACAATATTAGTATCGGTAAGAATAACTGCAATAAACTGAAACATATCAAAAGAGTTTGATATGTTTCAAATACAAAATAATGTCATGTGACATATGTTTCATAGCGATTTTTTTTTTTTAAGTCAACTCATTGGTCACCTTCGGAGAATGCTAGGGAACCAACTCATTACTTTGAAAACTGGTAAATTACGGAAAAGAATCAAACATTTATCCTGCCTTTCCTATATGAATTTAGGATAATCAAATAATTGACTTTGAGAAATTTCTCCTTATAAGAGTTTTCTGGGTAATAAATGAAGAAGGAGTGAGAGAATTAGACAATCAACATTTTGTAACCTCTAATGTAATCAAGGACCTGGGCAATGATCACTAACGGCTGCTAACATTACAAAAAGAGATAACCAGGCATCGGGCACCTCAGGACTGAAGTCAGGGACCCCACCAGGAAAGTATTCTTGCAAAAAACTGAATCTGGATTGGATCGAGCCTCAGGATTTACTACCAATTTACAGAGAATACAGGGGGTCAGGGAATGTGTTCAACAGTACCCTAAAAGATGTAGTCAGCAAACTCCATACCATGGGAAACTCTACAAGGCAAACAATTTAGTTTCTTCAACCAAAGAAAAAATTACAAAGGGAAAAAAAGAGAGCAAGATGGGGGAACACAGACTAAAACAGATTTAGAGACCTTCCGAATCCTGATTAGAACACTTTTTTTTTTTTTTTCCATTTTTAACTGGTGACATAGTGGTTAAGAGTTTGGCTGCTAACCAAAAGGCCAGCGGTTCGAGTCCACCAGCCATTCCTTGGAAACCCCGTTGGGCAGTTCTACTCTGTCCTATAGGGTTGCTAGGACAATCTACTCGACGGCAATGGGATAACTGGGTACTTAACCTGGAGGTCTGATGATAAGTAAATATTGTTAGATGTTTTATCACAAAAATGATACTGTGGTTACAATTTTTTAAAGCATGCTTATCTTTAAGAAATACATTCTGAAATGCTTATGGACTGTTTAAAACGTTCAAAATTTGTCAACAGAGGAATAATGTTTCACACTGAATTTAAAAGATAAAGAGAAAATTTTTAATGCTGGTGTAACCACTGGTTTCCCAAGTGATTCAGACCGCTACGCTTTGCCCGGCAACGCACCTGAGAGGAAGATGGGGTTTTTTAAAAGCAACAAAGTATTTAAAACATGTGTGTGTGTTTCCATACTTGAATTACTTATCAAGGGCACTAAGTACGTATAAATATCTTTCAGTAAAGATTTAATTCAAAGGTTTTTTTTTCTTTTTAGAGCTATAATTTATTTTCTGTGAATAAGTACAAAATCTAAAACCACCACCAGTTGCCAAAATGGTGATAATCTCCCCGCAAGAGATGCATTAGAGAAGAACCGCTGTGCCGTGTTTCATCTGAAAATGAGGGGACTAGGTTTTAAAACTGTTTACTTTGGAGGTTATATAGCACTTAATCCTGATACCTTTAAAAATGCGTACTTCTAGCTACTTAAGAAAACAATCCGCAACAAGCACATACACCACATTTAGGAGCATGGACCTTGGAATGGAGCTGCTAAGGCCAGCTTTGTGAGCATTCTGATTTTGGCTTCCTTGAACCACTTTCTGTATAAGAAAGACTGTGGTTTGGGTTGCTTAGATATAAAAATGACATCGTGATCATGATTTCTAACAGAGTCGTTATCTTGAAAAAGCGCATGCTGAGCCATGGCAAAGATTGGGCAGATCACCAGTCTAGCCCCGAGTCCCACGTTCTGCAAACTGGCCCGTCTTGGTGTGCTGGGGAAGCCCCCACAGGCATCTCTCTCTCTCTCTGTCCTCCCCCACCCCGCCCCGTGTCCCTCCCTCGGCCTCTCCACGCCCTCATTGTGCCACAGCATCCCCTGGCCTCACCCAGACCTACTGAACCAGAATCTGCATTGGACTGAGGGCACCAGGGGATTCCTACAGTACCACTTAAGAAATGCTGGTCTATCTGGCACTGGGCTCCTCACCCAGAGCCAGGGATGGCTTACCCAATAAGCAAGTTAAGCACGTGCTTAGGGCATCAACAAAGCAGGGGCACCAGTTTTTCTAAGCAAAGACCCATAAAAGCCACCAGACAGGACATAAGGAAAAGTGAGTGCTGCAGTGGAAGAGAACTAACAGGGCACTAAATGAGACTGATACATTTTCTTTGTTGTAGAATATGTGGAATACTCTTTTTGTAGAAAACATGCTACATAGTAAAAATCTTAGAACCCTGCAGCCGCTAAAAATTTTATAATCCAGTTCATCTCATTCCACAAAAATGGCATATGCCACTTTTGCAATCTATCGATAATATTATAGTCAGATTTAAAAAGAAGTTACACCATGGGTAGGTAAGATACACACACACACACATATATATATACATGTATATACATAACTCACAAATCCCATTGGAATGTGTGTGCAGAGGAGGGGGTACCACAGATTATCAATGTTCATGGCCCTGCCCAGAGGTGTCAGGACCACCTGCGGGGCCACCTCCTGTCCCTGTCCCCTCACTCTGGTCCACATCAGAATGTCTAGGTCGAAGATGGTTCCTCCAGGGGATTCTATATACCTCTGCCCCGCTCGTAAATTGCTTTTTAGGAAGGAGGAACATAAGTCTGGACCTGAACAAAAAGGTCTGATGCTTACAATGGGTCAGAGCGTGCTTCCAGACCTCAGCCCTGATGATTTCTAGGGTACCTTTCATGCCATGCATCTACAGGTCTGCAGAAAAAAAAAAAAAAGGAAGCAGCATACAACAGACAAAAGGTGGAAACAGCCTAAATGTCCATCGACAGGTAAGTGAACAAACAAAATGTGGTTCACAACGCAATAGACTACTACTCAGCCATAAAGAGAAACGAAGTTTTGATACGTGCCGTTACATGGATGAATCCTGAAGATGACATGCTGACTGCAATAAGCCAGACACAAAAAAGGACAAATACTGTATGGTCCCACTTACATGAATTATCTCAAACAGGCAAATACATAGAGACGAAAGTTTATTAGCGGTTATAAGGTCAGCAGTTCATACCCACCAGCCGCTCCTCGGGAGAAAGGTGTGGCGGTCTGCTCTTATAAAGATTTACAGCCTTGGAAACCCCATGGGGCAGTTCTGCTCTGCCTGTAGGGTCGCTAAGAGTCGGAACTGACTTGATGGCAATGGGTTTGGGTTTTTTTGGTTTCTCAGGGGCTAGGGGATGGGGAAATGGGGAACTACTGCTTAAGGAGTACTGAGTTTCTGTTTGGGGGTGATGAAAATTTTTGCAAATAGACAGTAGCAATGATTGCACAACATTAAGAACGTAATTAATGCCACTGAATTATACCTTTAAAAATGGTTAAAATGGCAAGTTTTCTTTTTTTTTTTTCTTTTGGTTATATACATTTTACCACAATTTTAAAAAAGGGGAAGCAGCCAGCGGGTCCACATTAACACTGGGCAGACCGCCCTCCTCACTGTTCACTGGAGGAAAAGAATCTCCAGTGAAACAAACCCAAATGTTCAACCAGTCCCCCTTCTCCATGAAAGGCTTTCCGAGTCCTTGTCACAATTCTGATTACATTTTGATTCCTGTGTCCCCAGGAAGACAGGAACCATGTCTGCTTTGTCTGTCTCTGCAGACCAGCACCGGCCTGTGCCTGGCATATAGTGAGAACCTAATAAATACTTGCTGAATGGAACTACTTTTGGAAAATCTAGGTGCCTGGTCATTTTATCCACTTTCCATCATTTACTTGTAGCAATCACTCTGTGGCACACTACATTTTCCAAGATGGCTGCTGCAACCTCTCCCATTCCTCATGCTCTTCAAGAATGTGACCCAGCCACCAGCAGGAGAAATCTAGTCCTACCTACCACTGCCTTTGATTTGTGATCACTTCAACCAACAGAGTATACAGGGAAGTGATGCAGTGTGACTTCTGAGGCCGCTCACTGAGGCCTATGTTTGCAGCTTCCAACTAACTCACTTGCTGATGCACCTGCACTTGAGGCCCTGAGCTGCCACGTAAGAAAGTCAACTAACCCGAGACAGCCATGCCGGGAGGAAGTCAAGCTGCACAAAGGGGTTTCAGGCAGGCACTCCACGGGCCTTGTGGGTGACAGAGCCTCCAGATGATTTCAAGTCACCCCCAGCCCTCAAATCTTTCCAGGCAAGACCCCAAACACTGTGGAGCTGAGACAAGCCATCCCACCTGCTCTCTCCAAATTCTTGACCCACAAAACTGGGAGCAGAATAGCCTGGCTGTTTGAAGGTGCTAAGTTTTGGAGTCATTTATCAGGTAGCGATAGTAACTAGAACACAACACACTCATGAGGTGACTGTTGCTGTTCTCAATTTATGAAGGCTCAGAGATATCAGATAACTTGTCCCAGGGCAGGGAGCTGACAGCCCAGTCGCCAGCCAGTCTGGATTCAAAGCCTGTCTTCTTACCCCTGTTTCTACTCATGTTTTTTCAGTCTACGAAGATTTTCTGAGACATAAGTCTCAGCCAAGATAAAAACTTAAAGATACCAAAGTGAGAGCATGAATCCAGGCAGTGTGTTCAAACATGAAACCAGACCAAATCAGGCCCTACTCACCCTTATAAATTCTTAGCTGGCCTTTTCTCTGACAGAATGACTCTTTCATCTAGGAAGTATTTATTGAGAGTCTGGAAGGACAGGGTCACTATGCTGGACAATAGGACTATGAGTCAGGGACTCTTCAAAGGAGAGAAGTCAGGAAAGGATACAAAGATGAGGGAAGGTATTTGTTTCTCTAAAATTGGCTAAAAAGAGGAGCAACGGGGATAAATGTACAACTGCAATATACAGATGTGAAGATGAAGGGAGTTGACACCTTCTAAATAGGAATCAAGGTCATTTGCTGGTGACAGCCAGGTTTGAGAAGAAAATCTGAGGCGCTTGAGGAGAAAAAGTTTGGAGTAAGTTCAGTGCAAAATGCAGTATGGAACTTTTCTTATTTTTTTTTTTTCTGTGTGTGTATATATTAAATTTACGGAAGAAAAAAAGGAAGGGTGGGTGAGAGGTAAATAGAAGTACCGATGGGTGGCTGTGAGGACCAGCAGAGTGGTCAGCAGCCCAGGGCCCCATTTCCACCACCCCTCCAGAGCCTACCACAGGGCCAAAGACAAGCACTGCATGGCGGTCTAGGGCTGTGCCCGGGTAGGAGAGGCAGGATTCAGAGCTGAGCTCAATGGCCTCTAATAACTGATGCAGGGGAAGTGGGGAAGCCCAGTGCCAAGACAGCAAGACACATGCTGGGATGGGGTTGGTCAGGAACTGGGGGAAGACTGCGGCAGGTAAAAAGGTTATGATGACCAACCAACTGAACAGAAATGGAGATAGAGAGAAAGCCCACTCTGTGAAGACTGTGCAGGTGCTCTG
Organism: Elephas maximus indicus; assembly: GCF_024166365.1. NCBI lineage: Eukaryota > Metazoa > Chordata > Mammalia > Proboscidea > Elephantidae > Elephas > Elephas maximus. The sequence goes on along the minus strand of NC_064846.1, from coordinate 159,626,677 downwards.
AGGAGCCTGACAAAATGGCAGACAGAACAGAGCTCTAAAGGGAAGGAAGAGACAATATAGTGGCCAAGGATGAACGGGGGTCTCCTCCTTCCTTCCCCTCTCTCAATGTCTCTCATCTATATAATATTCCTTTCTACAGTTCTGTTCTCAAGAGACCCTCCAGAACATTGTCCCCATGGAAGGGGCAACTACCTGTCCATACAAGTCTCCTGGCATTAGCAGCAGTCAGAGGATCTCGAGGTTTAACCCTCTCTTGGAAATGATACCTAAAACTAGCACTACATGAAACAATGAGCTGTATTTATGAGTCCACAAGGGGGGTGTATCTCAATGTATTTTAACATCCACTTGGGATCAACCATGTAATAGGTCATGAATAAATATTTGTAGTATAGATGAATGCTGCCTTGGAAAGATATCAGACCTTTGGGGAAAGTTCTCATTCTTGATCCTAGAACTCAAAGGCTACCACAAACCTAACCCAGGTTTGACCTTGACAACTTCACTTGTATTTACACCCAGCCTCCAGCCACAATTCCAGTCAGACAGTCACAGTCCCTATCATCCTACACACTCTTCCCTTGAGGGTGCCAAGGATGTTCCCATCCCTAAAATTTAGCTCCTTATTCCTTGTGTCACAAAATGTCCTTCACCTTCGTGGTGTGAGGTCAACTTCAAACCCCCCTCAGGCCCCCCATCATTCCATTCTCAGACTTACTAACGATAACTACTACTGCTACCTGTTGCCGTAGAGTCAACTCTGACTGACAGCAACCCCACAGGACACAGCAGAGCTGCCCCACAGGGTTTCCAAGGAGCAGCGGGTAGATACAAACTGCTGACCTTTTGGTTACCAGCCATAGCTGTTAACCACTGTACCACCAGGGCTCCAACTATAGCATGGACTGACTAAATCATTTCTACCTACAGATACTGCCTTGTAACATCTTTTGAATTACTGTCTTAAAAAACAGGGGTCAGTAAACTTTTTCTTAAAAGGCCAGATAGTGAGTATTTTAGGCTTTTGTGAACCATATGGTTTCTCAAAAGCACTCAAATCTACAGGTAGAGAGCAGCCATAGACAACACATAAACAAACGAGTATAGCCATGTTCCAACAAAACTTTATATAAATAAGCAGTAGGCCGGATTTGGTCCACAGGTCATAGTTTGCCAACCCCGATCTTAGACCTGTTATTTTAACTTCTATTATCTCTTAAATTGTATACCTTACCACCCTAAACCAGATTTAAGTTCCTTAAATGAAGGAACCACCAGGTATTATATATTTTCATTTACTCTTAGCCCCTACCTGGCATAGTGCTGTGCATAGAAAGAATATATGTACATACATGCATTTGAGTATATACTGTATTACACTTGATCTCCTTTTGTGTATTATAAGTGGACACATTGGCAGTACGAACATTCATTTCTAACAACTAGTACTAATTTAATTGAACTGTGTGCCACAGAGTATTTTAAGAAAACTTTCCAGGTCTGCTCTTTTGCCAGATTTTTTTTTTCCTTCTAATCACTTCTACAGATGCCCTAATGCATTCATCCCACCAGCTGCTTAGCAGACTAACATTCCACATGCTACTTAACATTAGAAGCAGCACGGGCTTTCCGCGGATAGAGGCGCCCGCTTCAGCATTCAGCATTTCCTCCATTGCATCATGGCAGCATGGAGGGAGACAGCAAGATTTGCACAGGTAAAAGGGAAGCTTTCAGCAAAAAAGGAGAGGAAATCTATCACCACTGTTCCCCCGAGAAGCAGACATGAAACAATTACCTGTAACAAAATAAAATTAAGTTCAGAGTGGGTTAGTGACAGTTCCTGTCATACACTTCTAGCGCTCTTCTAAATCAATAACTGCAATAGAGAGGAAAGTAGATACATTCAGAATTTCAAAAATGTAATAAACTACACCCTCCCCCCAAAATACAAAAGCCTGCTTTTGAGTATGTTGAAGTAGATCACAAATAAGGAGCTAAAAAGTAACTACATTGTTCTTTCAGAATGAAAAGATAAATGGGCCCCAGAAAGCCCAAGACTTTACTTCTTGTTAATGACCTTGAATGCGCCCAAGCCCCTACACCTCCTTTTAGCCCCAAAAATGAACGCAAGAGCAGCTCAGTGCAGGCAGCACGGGTCCCTGTCATCCAAGTCACCCCCACAGGGCTTAAAGACTTAAATAGCTGGGAAGGCTTGTTACTAAAAAGAGCACTCTCAACCAAGCGTCCCCTCCAGGAAGCACTGCTGTTCCCTCTTAAGTTGATTAGTTGGTAGTTGCTCCCAAGTCTCTAAATAAGATGCCGGTGTTGGTACATCTTGGTTTTATTGTTTTTTTTTTTTTTCCAGTTTCAGGCATCACTGATCACTTTCTTTGTGTGGAAGATGCGATCTGTGCTCTCCTCCATCATCCCCTTCCATTCTCGAACACCTCCCTCCCACTATATGGTTGTATCATAATTTCGGCTGAATCAGTGTCCAATGTTTCCATCATCAAGACTACACAAACGTTAATAAAAGCCAGGCCACATGGTACATTAAGATTGTTTCTTTTCCATAACAACTTTTTGTTTTCCCTGGAGCTAGTAAGAATCTTGTTTTTTCCTTTACTTAGTAAAAAGTTCATTAAAAAAAACTGATCCAACTCCAAACTCTTCCTCCCCCATCTAAATCTCCTCTGGAAAGGTCCAGAGGCATCAGATGATCTATTAATTTTATCCTCCCGCAAAACCTTCTTCTGCTCCGTGGTGAGGCAGTGGTAGTCGGGGCAGCGGTAGTTCAACGGTAGAATTCTCGCCTTCCAGGCAGGAGACCTGGGTTCAACTGCCAGCCAGTGCACCTCATGCGCAGCCACCACCCACCTGTCCGTGGAGGCTTTCGTCTAGCTATGATGCCGAACAGGTTTCCGGGAGCTTCCAGACTAAAACAGACTAGGAAGATGGCCCTGGTGATTTACTTTAAAAAAACAAGCCAATGAAAATCCTATGGATCACAATGGTCTGATCCACAACCAATCATAGGGATGGAGCGGAACCGGGCAGCATTTTGTTCGGCTGTGCATGGGGTCACCATAAGTCGGAGGGCAACTTGGTAGCAGCTAACAACAACAATCAAGTGGCAAGGCGGGTTCTGGCCTTGATGGCAAGCTCAAAGACTGCATTATCCGGAAGCCTGGGAGGGCGGGCAGTGGAGGTTTGGGGGCAGAGGAGAAATACAACAATAAATGAGGGTTCTCTGAAGAAACCTGTGGTAGCAAGGGATGCAGAAGGTTGGCTCAAGGGCAAAGGCTGCAGGTGGCAGGGAAACCAGTTAGACGGCGGGTGCAGTAAACTAAGGAGGGGGATGAGAACCTGAGCTGAGGTGGGGGAATGGAGCCAAGGTCCTGAGATCACAACAAAAACTGTCTGCATAAACCGAATTCTAGGAAATATGAATGCAACCATCATCACTAAAAACTTCCCTATGTAAAGATGAAATGCCAGCCTCCACAGAATCAAATACCAAACTTTCCTAAATTCTACCTTTGCAACTATGATAAATTTATTTTTAAGAAAGGGGGGGTGGTTTCTAAATATCTGGAACACCCACTGCCCACTGCCATCGAGTCTATTCCGACTCACAGTAACCCTATAAGACAGAGTAGAACTGCCTCATGGAGTTTCCAAGGAGCGCCTGGTGGATTCAAACTGCCAACCTTTTGGTTAGCAGCCATAGCTCTTCACCACCACACCACCAGGTTTCCTTCTGAAACAAAGGCCAGTAAAATAAATCAGAAAATCATTTAGTCCAGATCTTGTTTCAGAAAAAAAAAAAAAACTCAAGTATGTAGACTTCACGGCACAGCTGATCTCACTTGAGATCAGACGTTCTTACCGACTTTTTATCACATTCCATTGCATTTCACACAGGTTTGTGGCAGTGTCCAAGAACTCATGCAGCAAAGCAAAACTGTATGAATAATAAGGATCGGAGATAAAAAAAAAAAAAGAGGGTCGAGAGCTAGGAAGACTTAGGACAGGATCGGAGATAAAAAAAAAAAAAACAGAGGGTCGAGAGCTAGGAAGACTTAGGACATCAGTACCTATGGGATATAGCCACCATACAGATGCCTACCAGTTGGTCAAGTATATTTGGCTTTGAGTTTCCTGACAGCCAAAACAAAAAGGGAAACATGAGCAATTACATGGTTTACATTGTCCACCTGGAAGTGAAGGAAAAGCCCATCATCAAGAAAAACTGGCAGGAAGAACTTTGTATGGGGGGCCACATGTAGCGCAATGCTTTTCAAGATAAGGGTAACCCAGAAATCTATTTGGCAGGGCACAAGCATTTTTTTTTTTGAAACTTTTCTTAATGGAAGAGAATTAAATTCAAAATTTCAGAGTTCATTTTATGTGGTAGAGATAAATATTTTCTGTGTGTTTCTGTGCTTTCTATTTCAGTCCTAAGGATAGGTGTGTGCAGCAGGTTGCAATGTAAAATATATCTCTCACTGGGAGGTACAAGCACAAAAATTTGAAAAACACTGATGGAGGAGATGCTAAATGAACTTAGTTTTCACCCCAGCCCTGTGACCCCTCTCCCTTCTGCTTGGCTCTCGGTGGCACTGCGCACAGGTGGTCCTGAGCCATCCTCCCTGCTGCTTCTTCCCCGGGACCTTTGACTGTCCCCTGGTCTTGCTTTGCACCTTCTTGAACCTTTTCCCAGGGGCAGCACCATTGGGCAAGTATGAAAGGTTGGGCTCCCTCTTCCCTCCAGCCCCCTCAACCTTCTGAATCCACCTGCCATTTCCCTGCCCCGCACCCCACCTCAATCTCCCTCTCTTCTGGCGAAGAGAAAAACAGAATAGTACCTTTTCCTGCTTACTTCAAACTGTATCTTCCCTAATTATTCCACGTTCCTTTTTAAAATCTGAAGCAAACATACACGAGTAAGAACCTAACTTCTTCCTAGTCTGTTTTAGTCTGGAAGCTCCACTGAAACCTGTCCACCATGGGCCACCCTGCTGGTATTTGAAACACCAGTGGCATACTGTCATGGATTGAATTGTGTCCCCAAAAAATATCTGTCAACTTGGCTAGGCCATGATTCCCAGTACTATGTGACTATCCAACATTTTGTCATATGACGTGATTTTCCTAAGTGTTGTAAATCCTACCTCTATGATATTAATGAAGTGAGATTAGCAGCAGTTATGTTAATGAGGCAGGACTCAATCTACAACATTAGATTGTGTCTTTAGCCAATCTCTTTTGAGATATATAAGAGAGAAGGGAGCAGAGAGACAGGAGGACCTCATACCAAGAAAGCAGCGCAGGGAGCAGAGCACATCCTTTGGACCTGAGGTTCCTGCTCCGAGATGATCCCAGACCAAGGGAAGACTGATGACAAGGACCTTCCTCCAGAGCTGACAGAGAGAGAAAGCCTTCCCCTGGAGCTCGCACCCTAAATTTGGGCTTTTAGCGTCCTAGACTGTGAGAGGATAAATATCTCTTTGTTAAAGCCATCCACTTGTGGTATTTCTGTTACAGCAGCACTAGATGACTAAGGCACATAGCTTCCAGCATCACAGCAACACATAAGCCACCACAGTATGACAAATTGACAGACAAGTGGTAGAATAATTCGAAACATATATATTTACTAGAAATGATACATCATCTAATCAGCTTCATACAAAATCCTTCCAGAAAAAAGCTTAAATGGGCCGTAAAAAAAAAAAAAAAAATCAGTCACAGGAAAGTGGCTGCTCATCGAACTCTTTTGGAGAAGGAACAAATGAAAAGCAAGCCTCGGAGAAAGGCTAACCAACTGTGGTCCCTCCACATTCCTCAGCGATACAAAGGAGTGACCTACCGATACAGATACACACAACAACATGGACGAGTCTCAACAACAGCCCTCTTTCACGCGACATATTTATACAAAAGTATGTGTATGTGAAATTCCACAACAGGAAAAGCTAATCCATGGTGAAAAATATCAGAGCAGTAGTTGCTGGCAGGGAGGTAAGGGTGAGGATGGACAGGGAAGAGCACAACGGAACTTTCTGCGGTGATGGTAATATGCTCTATCTTGGTAGGGGTTTGGGTTACACAAGTGTATGCATTTGCCCAATGATGCCTGTAAGGCTCATGAATGTCACTGTACATAAATTTTACCTCAGAAAAGAACTATAAGCAACTATTTGACTTTAATGAGTTGTATGCTAGAGCGTTTACAAGTGACGTGTACAAATATCTGCAACTTAATTTGAAATCCATCAAAAAATAAGACAAATTAATTGATGGATGGATAGAGGGATGGATAAATGGATAGATACATGGTAAGGCATGCATTAGTTTCCTATTGGCATTGAGATAAATTACCACAAACTTAGTGGCTTAAAACAATGGAAACGTATTATCTGGTGGTCAGAAGTCCGAAATTGCTTTCACAGAGCTAAAATCAAAGTGTCAATATGGTTGAGTTCTTTCAGGGGGCTTCAGGGGAGAATCCGTTTCCTTGTCTTTTCCAGCTTCTAGAGGCTGCCCGCATTCCTTGGCTTGTGGCTCCTTCCTCCATTTCCAAATCCAGCAGCACAGCATCTTAAAATCAATCTCTTCTCTCTCTCTCCTCTGCTTTCATCATCACACCTCCTTCTCTGACTCTGTACGGTATGATTTCACTTGCATGAAATTCAAAAACAGGCAAAGCTAACCAATGGTTTTAGAAGTCAGAATTGTCGGGGGGAGGCTTTGGGGGTGCTGGTAAGGGTCCATTTCTTGACCAGAGTGGCAGTTATATGAGTGCATTCCTTTCAGTATAATATGAATTGACAGCTATGGTTTTTGCATATTTCTGTATATATGCTGTAGCTATTATATGACATCGGGTCAATTGCAACTCATAGAAACTCCAACCAAAATGTTAAAAAAAACCTAACACGTAGGCCTCAGTTTCCATACTGCAGAAAGCTACTTCCTAGATGCAGTGCAGAAGACTCGCTGCTCCGTCACAGTCACAACCCACGCAAAATAAGACTGCCTGCCCTCTGCAAGCCCCTCTATCCCCAGAGCATGGAGTTTTCGTTTTTCCAGAAGTAGTGATGGCAGATTTGCACTAAGTCACTCAAGCCCCCACTGTACTCAAGAGCACAGCAGTTGTCAGGGTGGGATAAAATCTGTGCCCCTGGAACCAGCTCCCTAGTAGGAACCTCATGTCACTATTAGCTGCCATGCTCTTGCCAATGGAGCTAGATTGTCCAGTGATGGTAATAATTCAAAATCCTCATTTTTCAAAGGGCAAAATGAACCCATGTAATTCTTTAAATTCCTTATTATTTTAATTTCTACTTCAGGTCAAAACTGAGATATCACGGTTACATTTGATTTTCTGTAATTTAAGATACTTAAAAATGTAGGCAGTGTAGTATACAGGTGTGTATTAGTTAGCTTTCATCCTTACCCTAAAGGTGGTCGGTTAACATCTGAAGTACCCAAAGCAGAAAAAAACACAGCACATACAGTGGGGTCAGCCTTTGAAAGACTTTAATCAGAGTTCCACCCTTTAATTAACTTCCATCTGCACCAGCCTTAATTAGTATGATTAAAATCAGCGATGGCTCCCCACACTACGGATCAGATGAAAACATCCTGCTGGTATCACAACCCTTGCAAGAACCACCTAGAAGAATCTGGCAAGACCAGCAGTCTACCCTGTTCAGAGAGGTGGTCCAGGCCTCTATCAGGACCTATGGTCAAACACTAAAGGAAGGACTTGTTCCCTTCCTGAGGGTTACTGAATCCTGCAACTGGAGTACCATTATATGTGCCCTGAGTGATTCTTTGGTGCATGGGGGTTGGCCACAGAGTATAGGCTCTGCCGAGCTTAAGGAACAGCTTGTAGCAGTAACGAGCTGCACCTGGGACACCAAGTGTCTACACTGAACTCCTCAGGCTTTTACTGGCTGGAGTACACTGAATTCCAAAAGATGATCAAACACACTTATTTACCCCAGAGTCTTCAAATGGACTCAACAGTGGAATTAATCACAAAGTGCACAAACAAAAAATCCACACTTTTATCTTCTGTGGGGCCAGATGTAACCAACCTCATCTTCTATTTTCTTTCTCCCAAGGGGGAAACTTGTCTGTCATTTCCTGTACTTATCCCCTGCTTCCTCATTCCTCTCTTGCCAGTCAGCCCAGCTGTTACTACCCAGCCTGCCTCACTGTGCCCTTCAATGCCATCCCCAGGCCCCACTAGCCCTGGGAGGGAAGCCCCTAAGTAAGAGTTCCAGCTGGGATCATCAAAACTCCAGGGTGGTCTAACAGTGAAACAAGGTATCTGACAAACTTCAAGGCCCACTATTCTTAGATAAACTTCCTTCTCAACTTCCTCGAACTCTGCAAAGATGGAAGCTGTCTTCCACACAGACTACTGCCAAAATAACCGCTTTTTTGGCCCTACCCATGGAGATCTAGAAAAACAAAAATCAGTTGCTGTTGAGTCAATAGCAACTCATAGCAACCTGATATGTATCAGAGTAGAACTGTGCTCCATTGGGTTTTCAATGGAAGTACATCATCGGGCCTTTCTTCCAAGGTGGCTCTGGGTGGACTCAAACCTCCAACCTTTCAGTTAGCAGCCAAGCACATTTACCGTTTGTACCATCCAAGGAGTCCCTAGAAAAACGAAGTCCCTATTAACCTAATACCTGGTGTGGTAGGCAAAATAATGACCCCCACCCACAAAGATGTCCATGTCCTAATCCCCAGAGCCTGTGAATATGCTACTTTACACGGCAAAGAGGAATGCAGGTTGCAGATGGAATTAAGGTTGCTAATCAGCTGACTTTAAGAAAGGGAGATTATCCAGGATTATCTGGGTGGGTCTCATGTAATGAAGGATCCTTAAATGTATAGGAGTCTCCTGTCTGGAGGGGGGATAAGAGGATAGAGAGAGTTGGAAGCTGGCAAAATTGTCATGAAAGGAGAGACTGGAAGGGCTGACTCATTAGGGGGAGAGCAAGTGGGAGTACGGAGTAAGGTGTATATAAACTTATATGTGACAGTCTGACTTGATTTGTAAACGTTCACTTGAAGCTCAATAAAAGTTAATAAAAAATTTAAAAAATGTATAGGAGGATTTACGGGGAATTCTGCAAAGATGGTGGCATAAACAAACCATGGTTCTGACCCTCCACCACAAATACAACAAGGAAACATTATTCAGCTTTGAGGGACTCTGAATCAGGGAGCAGAGGAAAGGAGCAGGGAACTGCAGACAGGCAAGAATCAGCGAGTCGCATACAGCAGGAAAATCGCTTCTCCCACCACACCTGCCCCTTCCCCAGCTACGCGGGCCATTGGCTACTGTGAACTGGGGTAGTGGCCCCAGAAAAAGAACCTGCTTCCCTAACCACCACAGACCCTGCCTGTACAAAGAGACAAGACCCCAAGTTTCTGCCCTAAAATCAGGACGGCAGGCCTTCCCAGGGGGCCATTTGGAGTGTGCCAGCACCTCCCCTACCCAGATACTGTTGGTTGCAAGCCTACTCTGAATTGCTACAGAAGGCCCATGCAGTGGAGTCTGCTCTCATAGTCAACACTCTACCTGTTTCCCTGCACACCCTATAGCTCAGGCCTCTGAAACAAACAGGAAAGACTTCCCACGGAGTCAGTTCTGGTGGTCTGCTCCCCCTTTCAGTCAGTGCTGAGGACTGCTAATTGAGGCTGCTGTGTGGTAAGAACCAGGCATCTTTAGTGGAGGCTATACCCACAGCCAGCCAACTCCAGGGTGGGCTCTGATAACAAGGCAGACCTCCCCAGGGGTCCATTTGCAATGTGCCAGCACCTTCCCCACCCAGACACCATGGGTTGCAAGCCTAGTGTGAACTGCTACAGAAAGCCTGTGCAGTGGAGACTGCGCCCACAGTCAAAACTCTACCTATCTCCCTGTGCACACCATAGCTCAGACCTCTGAAACCAACAGGACAGACCTCCTGGGAAGTCAGTTCAGGTCTGTCTGCTCCCCGTTTCAGTCGGGGCTGAGGACTGCTGACTGAGGCTGAGAAGCAGGCATCTTTAGCGGAGGCTACACCCACAGCCAACATACTACAAGGAGGGCTCTGACAGCAACAAAGCAGACCCCCCGGAGGTCTGTCTGGAGCATGACAGCCCCTCCCCCACCCAGACACTGTCCCCTGCAAGCCTGGTGTGAATTGCTACAGAAGCGCCCTGCAGAAGAGTCTGTTGCCATAGTGAGCATTCTACCTGCCTCTCTGTGCACCCCATAGCTCAGGCCTCTGAAACCAACAGGACAAACCTCCATGAGGGTCAATTAGGGTTAGTCTGCCCCCACTTTTGGTTGGCACTGAGGACTGCTGATTGAGGCTGTTGTCTGTTAAGAAGCAGGAGTCTTGAGTGGACGCTCCACTCACAGCCAACAATCTACCGGGAGCCTCTGAGAGCAAGAAGGCAGACCTCAATGGGGATCTGACCAGGGCATGACACCCTTACCCCACCTGCGAATTGTTGGTTGCCAGGCTGCTGCAAACTGCTATAGAAGGCCCCCACAGTGGAGTCTGCTCCCCTAGCACAGGTGTAACAAGGTGCAGGGGTTGGAGAGGAGCATTTGCTCCTGTGCACAAGTCCAAGAGGACACCAGGTGAGGTCGGCCAGCAAATCACCACCCCCCCCAACTGCGGATGAGGCCAGTGTGGAGGAAGGGAAGACCACAAACTTAGAAATTGTCCCTGGGTGCTAGTTACCCTCGCTATGTCTCTGTCCTGTAGTCAGCACTCTACTTGCTGCCCTGTGCACCCTATAGCTCAGGCCCCTGAAACCAACAGGACAGGCCTCCCTGAGAATCCGTTTGGGTTCGTCTGCCCCCCTTCCAGTCAGTGCTGAGAACTACTGACTGAGGCTGCTGTGTGCTAGGAAGCAGACATCTTGAGTAGATGCTACACCCACAGCCAACATACTACGAGGTGGGCTGACAGTAATCAGGCAGACCTCCCTAGGGGTCCATTCAGAGTAGGACTACCCATTCCCCTAACTGGCAACTGTTTGCTGCTGGACTGATATGAACTCCTACAGAAGATTCCCCACAGTGGAGTCAGGAGGTGGGTCACCTAAGTGAAGACTGCTTCCCCACCCACCACAGGGCCACTGGAGCTCTGAAACCAATAAGACAGATCTCTCAAAGGTCCTCCTGGGGAGTGCTAGCCCCTCCTCCTGAAACAGAAGAAAGTGCCTATGCTTTGCCTTAATGCGAGCTCAGACATAAGCAGTCCCCACAGAGCAGGGAAGGAAACCTTGGGCAAAACTGGAGCGCAACACCGAATCCTGAAGGGGGGGTCCCTGGGTTTGGATTTTCCAACTAAAAACGTGATTGCAGATACAGAGAAGGGAAGGGAGTGATAATCAGAAAGAGAAGACTGTGCCCCCTGGTGGACAGATTGATTATACATGCTATCTCGCCTGAGTTGTGGTGCCTGCTGGTGGACAGACCGACCTCAGTGTATTCTCTGGTGTGTTTGGGAGAGATTGAAAGTTGAAAAATGAGATCTGGAACTTTTGAATGCCAGTTAAACCAGGGAGGGAGAAGGAGCTATCACAGAGAGGGAGAGGAAACAGTAAGTAAAGACCAAAGGCTCTGCCCACCTAGGAGTCTCTTGTAGAAAGTAGTGTGGGCAAAACCAAGAAATACTGGGTAAAACTGCGAGTTAACACCCTTGAAAATTCCAATATCCAAAAAAAAAAAAAAAAATCACAAGACACACAAAGAACAGAGAAACAATGGTCCATTCAAATGAACACGACAAAGGGAGCGAAAGCACATCTAGGGATCATCAAATAATGAAAAAAAAAAAGGAAGAATGTAATACAAAAACATTAAACATAGTTTAAAAACTAAGGGAAAACAGACAAAGAGCTAAAAGAAATAAGGAAAACAATGCAAGAACACAGTGAGGATCTTAAAAAAGAGATATTGCAACTGAAAGGGAAAATGACTGAAATGAGAAACACAATAGAAGGGCTTACCAACAGATTTAACAGGACTGAAAAAAAAATCAGCAAATTAGAGGATAAGATAGTTAAAACTACAGACACTAAGACCAACATGAACAGAGGCTCAAGAAGACTAAACACAGTTTAATGGAATTATGGGACAACAAGAGGAGACCTAATATACACATCATGGGAATTCCAGAAGGAGAGAAAGGGACAGAAAGAATATTTGAAGAAATGAGAGAAAATTTCCCCAATATAACAAAGGACATGAATCTACAAATCCAAGAATCTCAAGAACCCAAGAGATCTACGCCAAGACATATTATAGTTAAAATTAAAGATAAAGAGAGAATCTTGAAAGCAGCGAGAGAGATACAGTCACATGCAAAGGATCCCCAATAAGATTAAATGCCAATTTTTCCTCAGAAACACTGGAGGTCAAAAGGCAATGGAATGATATATTTAAAGTGCTGAAAGAAAAAAAAAATGTTAACCAAGAATACTATAACCACCGAAACTATCTTTCAACAATGAGTGTGAAATTAAAACATTCCCAGACAAACAGATGCTGACAGAGTTCATATACATCACACCAGCCTGTCATGGATTGAACTGTGTCCCCAAAAAATATATGTCAACTTGGTTAGGCCATGATTCCCAGTGTTGTCTGGTTGTCCTCCATTTTGTGACTGTAATTTTTCTATGTAATTTTCTCACAGTCTAGTAGGCTAGAAGTCCAAATTCAGGGCGTCAGCCCCAGGGGAAGGCTTTCTCTCTCTGGAGGAAGGTCCTTGTCATCAATCTTCCCCTGGACTAGGAGCTTCTCCACGCAGGAACCCCAGGTCCAAATGACATGCTCGGCTCTCAGTGCTGCTTTCCTGGTGGTATGAGGTCCCCCACTCTCTGCTTGCTTCCCTTTCCTTTTATCGCTTTTAAGATAAAAGGTGGTGCAGGCCACACCCCAGGGAAACTCCATTTACATAGGATCAGGGATGTGACCTGAGCAAGGGTGTTACATCCCACCCTAATCCTCTTTAACATAATCTAATCTTGCCTCATTAACCACAGGCAGAGATTAGGATTTACAATGCATAGGAAGATTTTATCAATAACAAAATGAAGGACAACCACTCAATACTGGGAAACATGGCCTAACCAAGTTGACACATATTTGTGGGGGACACAATTCAATCCATGATACATGGTAATCACTAAGAGACTATATTAAAAACATATACAATACTGGCCTAACTGAGACTGGAGAACCTCGAGAGTATGGTCCCCAGACACCTTTCAGCTCAGTAATGAAGTCACTCCTGAGGGCCACCCTTCAGCTAAAGATTAAAAATAGACAGGCCCATAAAACAAGACGAAAGGGGCACACCACCCCAGAAGCAAGGATGAGAAGGCAGGCGGGGACAGGAAAGCTGGTATTAGGGAACCCACGGTCGAGAAGGGAGAGTGTTGACATGTTGTGGGATTGTTAACCAATATCATAAAACAATATGTGTACTGTTTAATGAGAAGCTAGTTTGTTTGGTAAACCTTTATCTAAAAAGTACAAAAAAAAAGATGAAAAAGAAAACATGATCCAACTATATGCTGTTTACAAGAGACGCACCTTAAACCCAAGGACAGAAACAGGTTGAAAGTGAAAAGGATGGAAAAAAATATTCCATGCAAATAACAACCAAACGAGAACTGGGGTGGCAATCTTAATATCAGACAAAGTAGACTTTAATAAAAAATCTGTCAGAAGAGATAAAGATGGACATCATATAGTGATAAAAGGGTCAGTTAATCAAGAGGATTTAATAATCATAAATATATATGCACCCAACATCAGGGCACGTAAATATATAAAGCAAATACTGATAGAACTGAACAGAAAAATAGATAGTACTACAATAATAGTTGGAGACTTCAATACACCACTTTCAATATTGGACAGAACATATAGAAAGAAGACCAACAAGGAAACCAAGGACCTGAATGACACTATAAACCAACTAGACTTAACAGATATATACAGAACACTCCACCCCAAAACAGCACCATATACATTCTATTCCACTGCACATGGATCATTCTCTAGAATAGACCACAATTTAGGTCACAAAGCAAGTCCTGATAAATTAAAAAAGACTGAAATCATACAGAATACTTTCTCTGACCACAACGGAAAAAGCCTGAAAATACACAAACATATAGAAATGAAACAACACACTATTAAACTACCAATGGGTCAAGGAAGAAGTCAACAGAGAAATCACGAATTTCTTAGAATCAAATGAAAATGAAAGCACAAATTCCAAAACTTGTGGGATGCAGCGAAGGTAGTACTCAGAGAGAAACTTATAGCAATAAATGCCTACATAAAAAAAGAAGAATGATCTCAAATTAATAGTCTAACTCCACAACTCCAGTAACTAAAAAGAGAAGAGCAAACTAAGCCTACACCTAGCAGAAGAAAGGAAATAACAAAGATCAGAGCAGAAATAAATAAAATTGAAAACAGAAAAACAATAGAGAGAATCAATAAAATCAGAAGTTGGTTCCTTGAAAAGATTAATAAAATTGACTAATCTTTAGCTAAACTGACAAAGGATGCAAATAACCAAAATAACAAATGAAACAGCAGACTTTACAAATGACCCGATAAATAAAATTATGACAGAAATTATAAACAACTGTATGGCAACAAACTAGATAACCTAGATGAAATGGACAAATTCTTAGAAGCACACAACCTACCCAAACTGACTCAAGAGGAAATAGAAAGTGTCAACGGACCCATAACAAGTGAAGAGATTGAATCAGTGATCAAAAAAAAAGTCCTGGACCAGATGGCTTCACTGGGGAATTCTACGAACATTTGGAGAAGAATTGACACCAATACCATTTAAACTCTTTCAAAAGATACAGAAGGAAAGAATACGCCCTAATCCATTCTATAAAGCAAACGTAACCCTGATATCCAAACCAGACAAAGACACACAAGAAAAGAAAACTACAGGCCGATATCTCTTATGAATACAAATGCAAAAATCCTCAACAAAATACTAACAGAATCTAACAGCATATTAAGAGAGTCATATACCATGACCAAGTGGGATGTATTCCAGGAATGCAGGGATGTTTTAACAGCAGAAAATCAATCAATGTAATATACCACATCAATAGAACAAAGGAAAAGAATCACATGATCACCTCTGTGGCTACAGAAAAAGCATTTGATAAAAATCAAACACCCTTTCATGATGAAAACCTTAAAGAAGACTGGAATAGAAGGGAAATTCCTCATTATACAGGGCATACATGAAAAGCCAACATTATACTTAATGGAGAAAGACTAAGAGCTTCCCCCCCTGAAATCAGGAACAAGACAAGGGTGCCTGCTCTCACCACTTCTGTTCAATATTGTATTAGAAGTCCTAGCCAGAGCAATACAACAAGAAAAAGAAATAAAAGGTATCCAGATTGAAAAAGAAGTAAAATTATCTCTATTTGCAGATGCTATGATCCTATATAGAGAAAAATTCCAAAGAGTCCACAAGAAAACTTCTAGAGCTAATAGAGGAATTTACCAAAGTTGCAGGGTACGAGGTTAACAAACAAAAGGGATCAGCTGGGTTTCTAAACACCAGCAGTGAGAAATCTGAAAGAGAAAGTAGTAAAACAATTCCATTTACAACAGCATCTATGAGAATAAAATAAAAGAGAATAAAATACCTAGGAATAAATCTAAACAAGGACTAAAGGACTTATATGATGAAAAATACAAAACACTGCCGAAAGAGATTAAAGAAGACTTAAATAAATGGAAAGCTGTTCCACGTTCATGGATTGGAAGACTTAATATCGTTAAGACGTCAATACTACCCAAAGCGATCTACAGATTCAACACAATCCTGATAAAAATTCCAACAACCTTCTTTACAGAAATAGAAAAATCAATCCTCAACTTTATATGGAATAGCAAGAGGGCTTAAATAGCTAAAACAATGTTGAAAGATCAAAGTAGGAGGATTCACACTTCCTGATTTTAAAACATACTATACAGCTACAGGGAAACCCTGGTGGCACAGCAGTTAAATGCTACAGCTGCTAACCAAAAGGTCAGCAGTTCCAATCCGCCAGGCGCTCCTTGGAAACTCTATGGGGCAGTTCTACTCTGTCCTACAGGGTTGCTATGAGTCGGAATCGACTCAACGGCAGTGGGTTTGGTTTTTGGTTATACAGCTACAGTAATCAAAACAGTCTGGTACTGGTATAGCAACAGACACACAGACCAATGGAATGGAACTTAAAGTGCAGAAATAAAACCACACATTTATGGTCAACTGATTTTTGACAAGGGTGCTAAGTCCATTTGATGGGGAAAGAAGAGTCTCTTCAATTAATGGTGCTGGGGAAATTGGATTTCCACATGTAGAAAAATGAAATAGGATCCATGTCTCATACCATATACAAAAATAAAATCAAAATGGATGAAGGACCTAAATGTGCAGAGTAAAACCATAAAATTCTTAGAACAAGAAGCAGAGGCAATGCTGTCAGGCTTAGCTTTCAACAATGGATTATCATCTAATATAATAACAAAAGCACAAACAGCAAAAGACAAAATAAATAAATGGCACTTCATAAAAATTAAAAACTTTTGTTCATCAAAAGACTTTACCAAAAAAATGAAACGACAAGCCACCAACTGGGAGAATATCTTCGGAAACCATGTATCTGACAGAATCTGATAACCAAAATATATATAAAACTTTGACAAATTAACAAAAAGACAAATAACCCAATCATAAAATGGCCAAAGGATCTGAATAAATATTTCACCAAAGAGAACATTCAAATGGCCACCAAACACATGAAAAGATGCTCAGTGTCATCAGCCATCAGAGAGATGCAAATCAAAACCACAATGAGATACCATTTCACTCCCACTAGGATGGCTAAAATTAATTTGAAAAAATAATAATAACAAATGTTGGCAAGGATGTGGGGAAAGTGGAGCTCTTATCCATTGTTGGTGGGAATGCAAAATGATATGGCCAGTGTGGAAAACAGTGTGGCGGTTCCTCAAAAAACTAAAAATAGAACTACCATATGACACAGTAATTCCACTTCTAACTATATACCCCACAGACTTGAGAGCAGAGACTAAAAAAAGACTTGTACACCAATGTTCATTGCAGCACTATTCACAACAGCCAAAAAGTAGAAACAACCTAAATGCCCATGAACAGATGAATGGATAAACAAAATGTGGCACACATACAATGGAAGACTACTCAGCCAGTAGGAGAAATGAAGTCTTGATACATGCTACAGTATGGATGGAGCTTGAAGACACTATGCTGAGTGAAATAAGCCAATCACAAAAGGACAAATATTGATTGCCCTCACTTATATAAAAAGACAAGAAAAACCAAATGTATAGAGACCAAAGCTTATTAGTTGCTACCAAGGGCAGGAGGGAGGGGGAAAGGGGGGGTGAATGTTGACGGAAAACGTGCATTGATTAAGGGTAAGTTTGCACAGACAATTATAACTGAGGTCAATAAGTTGTACAGCTATAAAAAGTTGAATTGGCAAAAGTTGTATGATATATTTACAACAAGGACAAAAAAAAAAAGAATAGCTGCTGAGACTGCCTATGTACAACCGAACACGTCATCAGATTTGGTTCCCTGGTTTGGAGGTTTAGGGTCATGGTTTCATACAACATACCAGTTAACTGGCCTAACAACGTGCTTCTGTTCTACCGCCTAGTTTGTTGTGTAGCGCCTGGGGTGTTAAAAGCTTGCAAGCAGCCATCCAAGGCACAATGATTGGTCTCTACTCACCTGGAGAAAAGAGGAAGAAGAGTCAGGAATAGGAGGAGAATATGGAATGTGCGGTAATTGCCTCCGTGTACAACCACCTCCTTTGCCATGAGACCAGAAAAACGGATGGTGCCTGGCTACCATCACCGAATTTTTTTTTTAATTGTACTTTAGATGAAGGTTTACAAAACTAGTTTCTCATTAAGCAGTTAGCACAGATATTGTTTTGTGACACTGGTAGCTAACCCCACGACATGTCAACACTCTCCCTTCTCCACCTTTGGGTCCCTGTTACCAGCTTTCCTGTCCCCTCCTGCCTTCTTGTCCTTGCTCCTGGGCTGGTGGGTGTTCATATTTAGTCTCATTTTGTTTCATGGGCCTGTCTAATCTTTGGCTGAAGGGTGACCCTCAGGGGTGACTTCATTACTGAGCTATAAGGGTGTCTGGGGGCCACTATTACTGAACATTTTTATCAAAGATTCCATAGAAGAATCCTGATCAAAAGGGAGAAATTGCAGAACAGAATTTCAAATTCTCATGGACTCTAGACTTTCTAGAGGCAAGGCAGGTGGATGAACCCCTGAAATTATTGGCCTGAGATAATCTTTAAACCTTAAACCAAAAATATCCCGACATCATCTTAAAATCAGACAACACTTTAGCTTAACTAGTTAAAAAAAAAAAAAAAGGTCTGCCTTGAGCATTACGCTGTTTTAAGAACTAACTATATGGGATCAAACTGACAACAGTAACTCAAAAGATTAGATAAGACCCTTGGGGCAGTGAGTTTATGTTAATGTACCTGTGGAAGCTGTTGAAGCGGTGTATGTTTCACTGTGTATATTTTCAACAACAAAATAAATAAAATTCAGGGGAAAAAAGCATAAGAAGAGGACATCAGAATGATGTGATGTGATAAGAACTCCACCGGCCTTTTCCGGCTTTGAAGATGGAGGAAGGGGGCTATAAGCCAAGGAGGACAGGCAGCTTCCAGAACCTGGAAAAGGCAAGGAAATGGTTTCTCCCCTAGAGCTTTCAGAAAGGAATGCAGCCCTACCAACACCCCGGTTTTGGCCCAGTGAGACCCACAGCAGAATCTGACCCCCAGAACTGTAAGATAATACATTTGTGTTGTTTTAAGCAATGAAGTCTGCAGTAATTTGTTATGGCAGCCACAGGAAACTAATACACGTGGTTATCAAATACCAAAGTAACTTGTTTTGGGTCTGGTGAGTGATTCTTACTAAAGGAAAATGACCGAAAGTCCACACCACTTTCAAGTTGCCTCCCCTGAAGGCACCTCCGTGGGCTGGCGGGTCTGGGCCTCCACTAGCATTCATCTCTAAAGAAGCCAGTGCCAAGGGCCACAATACCCACGTGATGTTATGTCACAGGGCAAGTTCTAAATAGAACACTTTGCCTGTGCCATTTTATGAGGTATCTGCTTGACACAGATCTTTAAAAAGAAAACCCACTCAGAGTTATTTCTGTAACCGAAGGTGGGCAAGAATGGGGATAGTAAAATGAGATTATTACTTACGAAATGAGCAATGGAAGCTAAGCTGATTCTTACTTTTCATTTAACATGACAATCTGCAACTAAGCATGGTGATGACAAGTTCCACGTCAGACCACCCCAAATCCTCAGTGCGGGGGTCACGTCTCTGTGCTGCTGTTCACCAGTGGCCTCAAAGCTGTTTTATGCTACTCGATTCTTCCGGTTATTTGTTTGTTAGCCTGGAGCTGGGAATTCACAGGCAGCCAGAATTCACTCTTTTCAACGTATTTTTCTTGTGGCAAGTACCCTCAATCCACAGTGAAACAGAATCCTTCTTTACGGAGGGTGGGGATGGAGAAGGGGAGCCACGGGACTCAGCACTCCATGTTTCAATGGATTTGGATTCTTGGTCCAACTAGCTGGGAAGGAGGGTTCAAACTGTAGCAGTGTCCAACTGACAAAGGTGTTGCTCTGTGACTCCTACTGCCCAGGTTTGAAAGTCATTAGGTGTAACAAAGGCTGGCCTCAAAATAAAAAGCAATGACTTCCAATGCCAGAATGGCGGGGTCATTGATGCTCCATTTTCAGCAAGTCTCAGTTACCTGGGATGTGGCATATGGCTCCTGTAATTCTCCAAAGCATTAAAAGATTGACGTGCCTGTGATAAGCGGGCTGGTCCCCAAACGAGTGTACACACACTGACAAAGGCAAGACAGCAGACATGCAAGTCAACCCAACCGGCTTCCAAAGGGCCCCGCTGGCACGCTACAATCGTTGAGCCGTTAGTAAGAGTTATAATATTAAGCCAAATGACAGAGGAGTTTCCACTACCAATTTACGATGTGGAAGACTTTATGTTTTTGACAGAAGGGCATTTTCTAAACAATTACTCCCTAGGGAGGAAAAAAAAGAATCCTGAAGCAAAATACCAGGGACTGGTTCAAGCCAAAGTTCAAGCATGGCAAGAGAAAAAAAAGAAGAAAAACATCTCAAGGTGCAGGGTGCAAAGGGGGCCCATGACACTTCCCTAAAATGCAGGATGAGAACCCTGCAGAAATCAACACTTGGGCTCTCTTATCTAAGATCGCTTCTGCACAACCCAGGGCACATGAATATGCTTCATTCCGTCCCCAAAGGAAGTGTGGCAAGCCTGAAAGCTCACCACAACTAAGAAAGATAAAGAAGATTTCTTCGGGGGTGGACCCGTCGCAGGGAAACCTGGGAAGAGATGGTGAAACAAGCTGGCCCGCCAGCTGCCCTAACAACATAGTGCATACTCTCCACAGTGCCAATCATGGGTCTTTTCCTGACAAGTTCAATGCAAAAGACATTTCAATTAGTGGCTAATCAAGGGCCACAGAAAGATCTTCATACGTACAGTGGAAGCGGTCCAGGCACTGATACCATTTATTGTACTGCCAATACTCCCCCTACGGATTGTACTGCTGATAATTTTACCTATTTCTTTGTTGTTGTTGTTGTTGCTGTTGTTAGGTGCCATCGAGTCAATTCCAACTCATAGCAACCCCATGTGACAGGGCAGAACTGCCCCATAGGGTTTTCTTGGCTGTAATCTTCACAGGAGCAAATCACCAGGTCTTTCTCCCACAGAGCTGCTGGGTGGGTTCAAACTACCAACCTTTGGGATAGCAGATGAGCATTTAACCGTCTGCACCACCCTGGCTCCTTTGGAGAAATACTTCCATTTTGTAAATGTACTTTACGAAATGACAGAGACAACACCAGGGGAGACTCGGCACAGCACTGACTTTCCCAGTCACTCTTGAACGTATGGGATATGCTTTTGAGTGGATGTGAGTAAGCAATAGCATTAAATGCCCATGTCTGGCCTAGTTTGGGGAAATGAGACTTGGATGTTAAGAGTCATTCATCATCTATTGTTTTCACTTATTCAACAAAGTTTGTTTGATTTTTTTTTTTTTTTTTTTTGCTGCCCATTCTGGGAGAGATAGCATGCCAGATGCTGAGGTACCACCATGGACAAGACAACCATGGTCTTCACTTTGGTGCTGGGGACACTGCAGGCCACAAGCTTGATTTGTGTGATCACTGCAGTCCCCAGTGATGCTTCCTGAACCAGTACATGCCCTCTCTTCAAGCAGTGACCTTTCTCCAAGTCAGGGCTGCAGAGGGAGGAAGGAAAGGGAAGAGGGAATTATGTCTGGCGACAACAAATCAGACTTCCTTGCATTTTCCAGCAGACCAAATAAAGCAAAGATAGATGTCTCAAGATTCCCCCTCAAAAATAAATAACTCCTCCCTGATTGGTGGTTTCTTCCGGCTTGTCACTATAAACCCCAGGAAAGTGAATCTGCAACTGCAGTGTACATGAATTATTTGAGTCAAGCATGCCATTCCCCTTCACCTCCTAAGCAAGAATTCGTCAGCTACAGGCTAAGAGCCGAGATTTCCCAAGACAGCAGAGAGGGGAGCGAATGGGCAAAGACTTAGCAGAGCCCAGGGACAGCAGGGGTCGATGGGCTGAGGATGGTGCTGCTGGAACCAGCGGAGGGCGAGTGAGTCTTATTTGTTCTAACTTACATATATAAATGGGTGCACATACATTTGATAAATGATCGACTCAACCCCCCATTATCAGAAGGAAGGGACTGACAGCAGAAGAAAAACAAAGATGATTCACAAAACAAGCTGTCAGTACTGGGTGCAGGGAGGAGGCAAAGCCAGCATTAGAGATAAAGTAAAGCCCGGCTAATGCCTGCAGCCTAAGGGGGGGTGCTGGACTCATTCTGGTTTTACTTATCTATAGCCTCACTCCTAAAAACATCACTGGAGTCCCTGGGTGGTGCAAACAGTTAACATGCTCGGCTGCTAGCAGGAAGGTTAGAGGTTCAAGTCCACCCAGAGGTGCCTCAAAAGAAAGGCCTGGTGATCTACTTTCAACAAATCAGCCATTGAAAATCCTAGTTCTGAAAGTGCAATTCTACTCTGACACACATGGGATTGCAATAAGTCCGAGTTGACTTGACAACAATTGGTTTGCTTTTTTGAAAACATCCCTAATTGGTGTTATTCACAGCTCTCCAGTCATACTGTACCTTTAAATATCTTCTACCACTGAAGGTCTACCACCTGTATGCTCTTCACAGGACAATCTATTTACAAACAGCAGTACTCAAGGCACAGGGTCTCCACTGGCGGGACACCCAGCATGGAGCCAGTGCACACGTGTTAGCAACCAACGTCAAATGAGTGAGAAGAGCCTGGGGTATTAGGAACTACTGGCATTGCTGACTTATGAGCCAGGCAGACACAGCACATAGTGGGAATGAGGCTATGAGATGAAAAGCAGCATACCAACTCTGCTGGGTGTGACTGAAATGTTCAAAGGGGAGGGCTTGGAGTCAATCATTAAATAACAGTTCCTCCTGCAAGTTTATATAGTCCTTGTAGCCTGCAAATGTTCAGCAATTCTCTCTGTAAGAATGGTTCAGCCCTAGAAGACTGCCAAGGAGAGAGCACGCTGGTTGTAATTTCAGGAGACAAGTAAAACTCTGAGGTTAGGGGGCTTGAAGGCCAACTCTAAGGCGTATTGGAGCCGGACAGGTCACCCAAGAGGGTGAAGAGGGCTGAGAACAACAGCACAAGCCTGATTAGCAACTGACTGTCCAGGAAGCAACAGGGAGTAGTGGGGAGCATGGCAAAGTAAACCCCACGTGCCCATTTGAACAGAGCCGCTACCACTGCAGCCAAGCAGGGATGCCAGCCCAACATTACCAGAAGACCTGATATTTAAGAACAGTCAGGGATCTAAAATGTTATGTGAAATGAAACAGGGAACGTGGGGTAGAGAAGGGGAGAGTGTTGACACATCACTGCGTTGGCAACCAATGTCACAAAACAATTTGTGTATTAACTGTTCAATGAGAAAATAACTTGTTCTATAAACTGTCACGTAAATCGCAATAAAAATTAAATGTTAATTTGAAATCTCAATCTGTTTCTCAAACATCAGCAATTCCAGATTCACAAAACACCATGGACCACTTTGAGATAGCTGGTGTGGCTCTCCTAGCCCCTAACAGTCCTAAGATAATTTTCTGTGCTGAATTTAAAGGACCCACTCCCCCACAGCAAAGACCCTCCCTTCCCACAACCTTACTACTTGTATGCTCGGTGTCCCCAGCCACCACTCTCAGTCCACGCAACTGAATCCAGCACTCTATTTTAATACATTCTGAATTGGTGGGAGAGATAGGTAGCGCTTTTTTACTTTATACATTCTAACAAAAGGAAAAAATTATCATTTCAGATGATTCGAATTGCATTGTTTTCCAAAAATTCTGGGTATCTATCAACATTCATGTAAATACTCAGTCTACCCCCAAAAAGATAAACTCGGGGACTGACAAAGAATAGATACCACCACACTTCTCACATTCACCCCTTCTCTCTTGTGCAAAAAAAAAAACACGCACACACCAAGAAAACAGATGAACACACACGCTGGAGGGCCAAAGTACTGGGAAAGGACAGTTTGATCTGTGCACTAAATGTGAGATGAAGAGGTCTTCATCTTCACAGACAGAGGGCTCTGGCGACTATGTGCTAGTCTGAGTCCCTACTATGTGCCAGGACCTTGACACACACCAAGTCATTTAATCCTAGCAGTGCTACCTGCCCTGTTAGCTTCCCCAAGGAAACTGCAAGAATGGTAGATGGAAATGCCATTCACGAAAGGCAAATATAAAAAGACTGATGTACAAAATTTTCGCTCGTTTGAGAAAGGATGTAGACCTTAAAAATACAGTTTGCTTTTGTGATTACTTAGACATTTGAACTCTAAGGATCAAAGAGTATGAGAAAACAAAGTCCTGTCTTCAGAAAGTTCACCAGCTCTGACAACTTTATGTTTTTAGAAAATATCCACAGCCATGAGATTGGCAAAAACGCACTAATACAACATAAACAACATAGCCAAGCCTAATTACCTCCCAGTGCCTATTCTCCCCCTTCCTCCTTTTAGAAATAGAACCCCTCTCTCCAGAGTAGACAGAAAAATGGCCCCCTGAAGATGTCAACATCCTAACCCCTGGAATCTGTGAATACGTTACCTAACATAGCAAAAGAGACATTACAGATATGATTAAATTAAGGGATCTCGAGATAGGGAGATTATCTTGGTGGACCCGATGCAATCACCATTACCCGGTGCCATCAAGTCAATCCCAATTCATAGCGACTCTACAGGACAGAGTAGAACTGCCTACAGGTTTTCCCAGGCTGTAATCTTTACAGAAGCAGACTGTCACATCTAGCTGGTGGGTTTGAATCACTGACCTTTTGGTTAACAGCTGAGGGCTTTAACCACTGTACCACCAGGGCTCTTTAATGTATTCACAGGGGTCTTTAAAAGATGGAAGAGGAAGGCAGAAGAGTCAGGGAAGGAAATGCGACAATGGAAGCAGAGGATGGAGTGACGGCAGCAAGCGTCCATGAACACAAGAATGAGAGTGGCCTCTAGAAGCTGGAAAAGGCAAAGAAATGGATTCTCCCTTAGAGCCTCCAGAAGGAGCACAGGCTTGCCAACCCATTCCCACTTCTGACCCCCATAACCATAAGAAAATAAATTTGTGTTGTTTGACGCCATTAAGTTTGTGGTAATTTGTTATGCAGCACTAGGGAAACTCGTACCTCCCACTCCTTCCCCCACCCCAAACATTTGTTGGGCACATGCTGCCCAGCTGGAGATTACATTTTCCCAGACTCCCTTGCTGCTAAGTGTGAGAACATGGCTCAATTCTTGCCATAGGTGGAAGTGATGTCAGCAGTTTCCAGATAGCAACCTTAACAAAGGGAAGCTGCTTACCCTCCACCTCGCTTTCCCAGTGGGCTGGAAGGCAGACATAGTGCTGGGGAGACAACTCCCACCAGGCCGACAAAGGTAACAACTAGAAACAGTGGGAGAGGAACAAGAGAGAGGCAACCTGGTCCCTGACAGCCTCGCAGAGCAAAGCAACTCACCCACCCTGAACAGTGCAGTCAGTAGGCAGGGAGGGATAACGATGCCTGTGTTCTTAGGGAAACCCTGGTGGCATAGTGGTTAAGTGCTACGTCTGCTAACCAAAAGGCTGACAGTTCAAATCCACCAGGTGCTCCTTGGAAACTCGATGGGGCAGTTCTACTCTGTCCTACAGGGTCACTGTGAGTCGGAATCTACTCGATGGCAACAGGTTTGGTTTTGGTTTGGTTCTTTTGGGGTCTCTGTGACAGCAGTTTAGGCTGTGCCCTAAGACATCTAGGATACCAAATGATGGTGGGAACAGGGAAGAGCAGAAATTCTTACACACATTTTGAAAACCAATTTTTCTTTTCTAGAGCTGAATATTCACATACTCTCATTCAATGAGTTCATTACCTTCTTCATTCATTAGTCTGCCCATGCATTCATTTGTTGGGAACATATGCTGGTACAACCAGTTTGGAAATCCAGCAACTTGAACCCCAGCAAAACCCTTCGTTGTTATACACCTTTAAAAAATACACTGTCCATGTGCACACGGAGACATTTATTAGAATGGTGATAGGAAATCACCTCATAGTAGCAAAATGCTAGAATCAATGCAAAGGGCCATCAACAGGAGAAAGGACAAATACACAGTGGCAGATTCAAACAATGAAATAGCAGCCAATAAAAATAAATGAACTGCAATCAGAGACAACAAGCGTGTCACAAGCCTATATGCAGTTTGGATCCCAGTTTTATAAAACTGAAACCAAGCAAAACCAGACAATATGCTTAGTGGGGTTTTTTTTTGTTTGTTTAATTGTATTGTGGTAAAACATATATAGCAAAAATTTGCCATTTTATGTAGAACAGAATTTCAAATTCTCATGGAATCCAGACTTTATGGTGCCATGGAGGCTGAAGAACCCCTGAAACTATTGCCCTTAGATAATCTTTAAACCTTAAAACAAAAAATATCACCTGAAGTCTTCTTAAAACCAAATAATAGTTTAGCTTAACTAGGAAAAAATGTCTGCCTTCAGCATTATGCCGTTTTAAGAACTGTCTATATGGGATCAAGGTGACAACTGCTACTCAAAAGATTAGACAGGAACCTTTGGGGGCAGTGAATTTACATTAATGGAGGAAGAAC
This sequence comes from Elephas maximus indicus, assembly GCF_024166365.1. Taxonomy (NCBI): domain Eukaryota; kingdom Metazoa; phylum Chordata; class Mammalia; order Proboscidea; family Elephantidae; genus Elephas; species Elephas maximus. Next base: position 159,600,194 of record NC_064846.1, on the reverse strand, counting down.
AACTCAGAAAAAGGAGGCTGAGACTGGTTGCACAACTTGAAGAATGTAATCAATGTCACTGAATTGTACATGTAGAAACGAATTGGTATATGTTTTAGTTATATATATTCTCAACAACAAAAAAATTATTTTTAAAAATTTGCCATTTTAACCATTCCTAAGTTTTTTAAGTATACAACTCAGCAGCATTAATTACATTCACCAGACTACGTATTTTAAGAGATACATATGTACATGATAAAACTATTTCTTAAAAAGGAAGAGACAACAACGAATGGATAAAATGTGGTACATACACAAATGGAGTATTACTGAGACTAAGGGAACCCCCGAAGACATGGCCCCCAGACTCTCTGTTAACCAAGAACTAAAACTATTCCTGAAGCCAATTCTTCAGACAAAGATTAGACTGGGCTATATATAAAACATAAAATAATACCCGTGTAGAGTGTGCTTTTCGTTCAAGCAACTACACAAGACTAAATGGGCGGCTCCTGTCTGGAGGTGAGATGAGAAGGCAGACAGGGACAGGAGCTGGTTGAATGGACACGGGAAATCCGGGGTGGAAAGGGGGAATGTGCCATTACATTATAGGGATTGCAACTAGGGTCATATAACAATATGTGTATAAATTTTTGTATGAGATACTAACCTGAGCTGTAAACTTTCGCCTAAGGCACAATTAAAAAAAAAAAAAAAGAGTATTACTCAGCTATAAAGAGAAACGAAGTCCTGATACACGCGACCAGATGGATGAACCTTGAAAACATTATGCTTAGTGAAATAAGTCAAGCACAAAAGGCAAATAGCGTATGATCCCACTTACATGAAATATCTAGAACTGACAAATATATAGACACCAAAGTTTACTAGTGGTTACCAGGGGCAGTCTGGAGGGAGCGGAAGGGGGACTCACTGTTTAAGGGACAATGAGCTTCTGTTAAGAGTGATGGAAAATTTTGCTAACAGATAATGATGATGGCTACACAACGTCATGAACTTCATGTCGCTCAACTGTGCAAGTAAAAAATGTTAAAATGGCCAATGTTTTTGTTACAAATACATTTACCACAATGTAAAAGGGCGGGGGGCGGGGGGGGAAGACTCAAGATGGTTGTTTTCTCTAGGGGAGGCGGGAGATGGGGATGGAGACAGAGCTCACAGTGCCTTAAGGTTCTCATTCTTCCACCGAGGGAGGGGCTCACATCTACATTTTATAGTGATGCCTGAGGCCATACACATGACAGACTTTGTGTCTCTCAAATATCATACCGGCCTTCAGAACTGCTTTTAATGCATAGCCCCGCATGAAGATAAAAGGCCTCAAGCACCGTATGAAGGAAGGATTCTCACAGTGCTCTGGAGACAGGAGAGCCAAGCCCACTCAGAAGACACTGGCCCAGAGCACTGCCCTGTCCCCATCGCAACCAACCACTTCCCTTCTGAAATACACCCTCCTGTCTCCTGTGAGTGTTGATTTGAACTTTACTGGGTTCCTTGGTACCTAATTTGTGAATTGGTTTCCATTGTACAGTTGTAGTTGTAAACGAGCTAAAAGCAAAAGTTCTGAGCTTGTATCTAGTTTTTGCCTGTATATTCAAGTAGCATTATAAAAAATTGAAGGCAAAATGAGGATCCTTAGAAAATATTTTCCTTTCAAAGGGAATCTCGGCATTACTCATTTGAAAAACTCTGTTCTACTTTGTTTCTAAGTCTCCAGCCAGGAGGGAGTTGCACAGGCCAACTATAAACACTGTTATGTCTCAGAAAGTTGTCTTCTAACTTGATGGGTGTTCTTAAAATACAGCCCTTTCCTTCTTTCTGGATAAACAGAACTTGTTAAAACAAATACCCTTCGGTTCAGCTGTTTATTTCATTGTGTGGTTCATGAAATGACCACATCACAACCTCCCCTCAATTAGGGAAATGAAAGTTAACAAAAGTGTATCATTTGAGAGAAACTTTAGAGATCTTTGAGATCCTCCGGTTATCAGATCTTACACTTAAGCAGCACTCAGTAAACACTTGTAAAATTTCACTGAATTCTAATACATACCAGGATTGAGTCAATCAGTCTGTTTGTCCCACAAATACTAGGCAGGTTATTTTCACTATTTTAAAACATACCAAAGGGAGAAAGTATATGGTACACATTAACTACCAATGCTTTCTAACCTTTATTATAATGAAGTTTCAAACTTTCACAGAAACTTGCCCCTTAGAGGACGTCATAAATATTCAACTACTTTTTGCCAGGTTCGTGAGTTTACATCTGACCTATACTTGGTGGCTGAGGAATGAACACTTTATACAATGCTGCCCACTGACAAATGGATGCATCAAGAAGACCTTGTCTGCACGCGATGTTAGCTTCCCTACAAAGAAAAGTTGCCAATTTGATAGAGGGGACTAGTGTATCGGTGTCATAGGACTGATCTGCATTCCCTTGATTGCTAGTGAAAATGAACACCCTCCCAAGTTTGTTAATTGAGCGACACTTGCACCTTTGTGAAGGATTTGTTCGTGGTTTTTACATAGCCATCTATGGAGGTCTTGATCACTTCGACACTGCTTTCTCTTGGCATCGTGCATTCAGTTTGTACTTGAATGACATTTAGCATGCACTGATACATTCTTCTTTAACTGTTCTCATGTCATTTAACCCATATGTGTTTCCTCTTATTTATGAACAAGAACTTTATCTCATAATTCCTTAGCAACCATTCCTGACAATTCTTGGTAGCAATGATCTCTATATGGTAGATGTTCAATAAATCCTTGCTAGGCAAAAAAAAGGGAAGGAAGGCAGTCAAGGCTTTGAGATGTTTCTTTCAGACTTGATCCTGGGGTTCCTAGCCACCCTTGCCTGGCGCCCTCTGAAGCTAAAAGCACAATTTTTTAGGGGAGTGTATGACCACGACACAAAGCTAAACTAGAAAATCATCAGGGGATTATTACGGCCACAACCACAACCTTTCCCTCACCAGTCCGGTGCTTGGACCCAGATCCCAGCCAAATATGGAGTCACACTAATAACCCTGGCCCTTCAGGATACAGCTTTCCTTCGGGTGATGAGAAACCAAGTTCCTTTAAATGCCAGTCAGATGGTGAAAGTGGAAGGAGGGAGGGAAGAAATAGAAAGAAAAAGCAAACCCCCGAGGGTTTCACCTTCCACTGCACATCCCCTAGCACCTCACACCTGAACACTAGGCCAAGACTCATAATCTCAAAATGGTGCATTGGAACAGGTACAGCTGTGGAACAGGAAAGCCCCACAGGCTTTAGATGGCAGTGTGTGTCTGTCTGCCTGTCTCTCTCTCTCACACACACACACCCCCCCATACACCCAAAGTACACCAAGCACATACACAGTAGAAGGAATGATAAGCCATATGAGCACATAGTTTCTTGGCCTAAAGCTGAAAGCAAAAACCGGTTCATCCGTTTTAACTCCTACTGAGAATTACATTTCCACCCCAGATACACTGAATCAGAATCTACAGTTTAACAAGATCCCCAGCTGATTCTTATGTATAATGAATTTTGTGAACTACTGCTCTACTAGTGGTTCTCAGTACTGATCCCTAACCAGCAGTACTAGCATCACCTGGGAACTTGTCAGAAAAGCAAATTCTCAGCAGGGGTTCCAACTGGAAGGAGTTCGAAGCCCTGGCAAAAACAGGGTCAGCAAGTACCCTGCTAATCCACATGTGATAATTTCCCACAGCCTTAACTCCTCTTCGCTGTCATCATCATGGGCCATTCCCGTCATTTGAGAGGCTATGGAAACAAAGAATAAATATAAAATTTCACCCTGCCTACCACCTGATGTCCTTAAAGGATTAAAAGGAAAAATATATCCATCACATCCTTACTTATGGTATCAAAATTATGGATGCAACCTAAATGCACAAATGACAGAGGAAAAGTTACATAAATTAAGATGCGTGAAGTCAAACATTCAGCTACTAAAAACAATGGCTGTGTAGATGACTGTGATATTAAGTAAAAAAAATCGATATGTAATTATGTATACAGCATATGAGCGTGTATCCACAAGCATACAGTGAAAAGCCTGGAAAGAAATACACCAACATAAAATGATAGTGGTTTTATAGGACGTTGGTGTGTAGTGGTGGTGTGTGCCAGCAAGTTGATTTCAACTCATGGTGGTCAATTCAAATTCGTCTCCTGCCTCCTATTCTCTAAACTATATTTATGACAATTTTTTTTTAAAGGTTCTAGAATACTGGGGCTAGAATAAGACACAAACATGCTACAACTTGCCCCTCGCCTAAGTCTGGGTGGACCCCTTCTATCCCATCCCATCCCTCTGGAAGAGGCCACATCCCTGGCCTCACTCCAGGCCCCTGGGCTCTTCCTGCCCTACCTCAGGGCAGCACCACCCTCCCCATAGGGTGCACACTCCCCTCCCCTAAGGCTTCCTCTTCCCCAGGGGACCTGCACACTCCCTGCCATTTCCTCATGTGGCTATCTAGACCTCAGAATGCACCTAATAAACTATTTTCATCAGCTAGATTAATTTATACGGAGAAAAGGAAATGGTAACAGAAGCTAAGACTCCTGGTGCGTGGAGCTCTACCGTGCAGGAGAGGGTTTAAAGGACTATTTGGGGGCCGGAGGGGTAAGAAAGAAGGGGGCTGCAAGAGAGAAAACGGGTTGAGCTAAGTGGGTTGGCAGAGCAGGATTGGGGCTACAGGGGGTTCATAGGAGAAATCTGGGGTAGAGGGAGAAAATAGGGTAGGGAGAGGGACAAAAGGAAAGAGTGGAATTGGGGGAAAGAGAGGTGTTGGGGGAGAGAAGGAGCCCTGGGGACACAGTGAGTGGTTAAAGCGCTTGGCTGCTAATGGAAAGGTTATGAGGCAGTTCTACTCTGTCCTATAGGGTCACTATGAGTCAGAATTGACTCCGGAGCAGTGGGCTTGTTTTCTTTTTTTTTTTTTTTTTTTCCGTTTGGAGGAGAGAGAAGAGGATGGGAGAGAAAGAGAATGTTTGCGGGGGGGGGAGCCGCTGGGGAGAGAAAGTGGACGAGAAGGAAGGAAGAAGAGAGGGTTTGTAAGACGAGGACAGGAAAGGAAGGGTGGGGAAGGAGAGGGGATGTAGACACAGGGAGTGGGGGAGGGATGGTAAAGAGAGAGGGTGCAGAGAAGCCAAGGGGAGAGAACGGGAAGGAGAAAAGGTGGGAGAGGGCGGGGGCATGTTGAAAGAGGAGCTGTTGGAGGAGAGGCTGGGGGAGTGTGAAAGAGAAAGAGGTAGGAGGGGAGACAAGAGTGTGGAGGGTAAAGAAGGTGGTAGGGGAAGGAGGGTGGGGAGAGAGGGTTGCGGAGAGTGGGTGGGGGCAGGGGAGGCAGGGAAGAGAGGGGACTGTCAAGAAGGGGAGAGGGCAAGAGATGGGGAGGAAGGGAGAAAGGTGTGGCTGAGAAAGGCAAGTGTGGGCGAGATGGGGGAGACAGGGTGTGGGGGCAAAGAGAAAGGTGGGAGAGGAGAAACTGGGGAGGGAAAGGGAGAGGGGGAGCAAAAGCTAGAAAAATGAGGGAAGGAAAACAAGGCGAAGAAGCAAAAGGGCAAGTGAGAGGTGCAGGGAAAATGGAGAAAGTGAAAAGAGGAAGGGAGGGAAAGAGAAGCAGAGAAGGCAGGAGGGAGGGCAGAGGTAGACAGTACTTTAGAGGGTCTGAGTCCCCTCCCTCTTTTTCAAGCATCTCTCCTCCTCAGGGGTTAACTCTCCAGGCTGTGGGTGTTTGTCACAATGTCTTCATCTCTTCCTCCATTAAAAAACCCACAGGTTCCCTAAAAGAGCCAGACAATGTCACAACTGTACCCTTCCCCCACCGCGTGCTATCACCAACCCATCCAAGTGCCACCAAAGCCGCCTCCACACTTTTTAAGGGCAGCCAACTCAAAAGGCAAAAGCTATTTCAGTTAAACAGTTTAGAGTCTTAAAGGTTTGCAAAAATAAGCCTGTTCTCGGAAGCACAACTGTCCCTGGGGCGAACAGGATGGCTTCCTTAGGAGAGGACTCTGGAGATGTGTGTACCTCCTGGGGGACACTCACTCCAGCAGACTCAAAGTCTCTCTAGTGGGAATTTGGAACTTGGACCAAATCAAATCCCTCTTTACAAATGGTTCGAACAGTGGTACGTGCCCTGTGAAGGCGTTACACAGAGAGAAGGGGACAAAGGCAGAGGAGAGATGGCCAGAGCCACAGGACACATTGGCAACTGGTGACCCCTGGTTCCAGGCTCTTCTTGAGACCCAACTCCTTTGGCACCGTTGGGTCCATGAGAGGCTCCTGTGACCCCATGATAACCCCTCCCTTTTTCAGGTTGAGGACCCGTGGCAGCACAGTGGTTAAAGCACCCAACTGTGAACTGAAAGGTTGGTGATTCGAACCCATGAACTGCTCTGCAGGGGAAAGATGTGGCAGTCTGCTTCCGTAAAGATTTACAGCCTTGGAAACCCTCTGGGCCAGTTCTACCCTGTCCTACTGGGTCACTATGAGTCAATGGGTTTGGTTTTTTGGTTTGGTTCTCAGGTTAGCAGGCTATGTTGGGCTTCCATTATTCATGATGTGAAAGTAGGAAGACAGGCCCTAGCTTGGTTAAGAACCGAGGTCTAGATGGGTCAGTATCCAGGAAAAAGTTTCTATCACTGAAGAATAAAGATCAGTTGAGAGTCAGGAGTGCCCAGCAGAATCTCCTAGAGAGCACTTCCAACATACAGCTGTCCCTCCATCAAAGTGGATGGTGAGGACCACAGCGCAGGGCTCCAATGCACATCCCAAGGAAAAACCAAAATCACCAACTAGATAGAAACTTCTCCCATCATCAGCTAATCTCCATGTAAAAAGGGGGGGGGGGGGGGAAGTAACAGAAATACCCATCCACTGATATACGTATGAAATCTCCCTAGAAGAATACACGAGAAACAACATACCAATGGAGGGGGGGCAGTCATGGAGTAGCTGAATGGCAGGAGTGGGAAGGAGATTTTTTTACTTTTTACCCTTTTGAATTTTAAATCTTGTAAATATATAACCTGCCCCAAAAACTAAATTTAAAAAACAAGTTTGAAGGTTTTCAATAAAGCAGCTATGGTCTCTATATGCAACAAACAGATGAACAGCATGTGAACTGCTTCCCCTTTGAAATGTTTTCAGTTAATGACACTCAGACCCCCACTCTCCCCAGCCCACAACCACCACTACCCCCATTAAAGCCAATTACATACAGCAAGTGGCTTTCCTTTCATTTGTTTTCTGACAGTCAAAGGGAGCAATTAAGCTAAAAGTCGTCATCAATTAACAAACACTTATTCTGCCCAACCTGCCTCAGGTACCACTGATGAGCTAATTGACAGACTGTGTTTGGGTTGACAATTCAGGTCTCCAGCTAATATTTTGTTGAAAAAAAAGGGCAGTGAGACATCACTGGTTAAGTGGTTAAAACCTGTACCATTATGTTCGAGTTGTGAAGAGTATTTTTTAATGATCAAAATAGGATAGAGGCAAAATCCATTTAGGAAGCCATTCATGTCAAATGAGTTTCTTCCAGAAGCTAGCATGTAAAATGCTCAAGCAGAGGGTAGCATCCAGAACAGTCTGGTGGAGAAAATGGAGATCCGTGAAGAAGCTGCCTAAGGAGTTGTTGTCAGTTGCCATCGAGTCAATTCTGATTCATGACGACCCCACGTGTGCAGAGTAGAACTGCTCCATAGGGTTTTCAATGCTGTGACCTTTCGGAAGCAGAACACCAGGTTTTACTTCCGAGGTGCCTCTGAGTGGGTTTGAACCGCCAACCTTTCGGTTAGTATAGATAGTCCAGTGCTAAGGAGAGAGGGAAACAAAACAAGGAAGGCCTTTTCCAGCCCTCGCCCAAGCACCTCCTTCTAGCTCCAGGCACAGAAATAAGAACTAGTTGGAATAATTAGACAGGACTGAAGCTAATTAAAGACTTTTCACACAAGGGAAGGGGGAAGCTGGATAAAAATGGTGCAGCCCCAGAGGACAAGACCTAGAACATGGCCCCAAGTCCTTTAAGTCTAGAACAGTCCAGAAAAATTCAGAGAAAACACAAGGACTGGCAACGTGCTGACTGGTAAGAAGTTGAAGGAAACCCTAGTAGTGTAGTGGTTAAGTGCTACGGCTGCTAACCAAAGGGTCGGCAGTTTGAATCCACCAAGCGCTCCTTGGAAACTCTGTGGGGCAGTTCTACTCTGTCCTATAGTTGAAGTTTAAGGAGATGGTAATTTAAACTGCCTGTACATGCTGTAAGGAACCCTGGTGGTACAGTGGTTAAAGCGCTCGGCTGCTAACCAAAAGGTTGGTGGTTTGAACCCACCAGCCGCTCCATGGGAGAAAGATGTGGCAGTCTACTTCAGTAAAGATCACAGCCTTAGAAACCCTCTGGGGCAATTCTACTTGGTTCTATTGGGTCAGAAGTGACTCAACAGCAATGGGTTTAGGTTTTTGTGTTTTATGCATGCTTTAAGGAGCCATGGTGGCACAGTGGTTAAAGTGCTCAGCTGCTAACCAAAAGGTCAGTGGTTCAAACCCACCAGCTGCTCCGTGGGAGAAAGACAAGGCAACCTGCTTCTGTAAAGATTCACAGCCTTCGAAATCCTATGGGGCAGTTCTACTTTGCCTACAGGATCCCTGTGAGTCAGAACTGACTCCACGGCAGTGAGTTCAGGTTTTGGTTATACATGCTGTACTATACTGGGTGCTCAAGTACTTCAATTTGTTATGTAAAAGAGGTAATTAATGAGTACCCAGAAAAAAACCCAGTGCCGTCCAGTCGATTCCGACTCATAGCGGCCCTATAGGACAGAGTAGAACTGCCCCATAGAGTTTCCAAGGAGCGCCTGGCGGATCTGAACTGCCGACCCTTTGGTTGGCAGCCGTAGCACTTAGTACTATATTTAAATATTTATAATATTTAATACAAGACACTATGGGAGACACAGCAATGTGAATTGAATATCACTTCATCCTGCCACTCTGTCCCCCACACCTGGGGATGGACGAGCCTCCTGCAAGTGTCCCCACCACTTCCCTGGCCACCAGAAGGAAGGAAGAATAGGCCTTTACTGGGCTTTTCTTGCCAAATGAATACTGTTCAGTTACAGCAAATGTAGGATTTTTTTATTAGTGTTTTTTTCTTCCTAAGGGGCCCTGGTGGTGCAGTGGTTAACATGCTTGTGTGCTAACCAAAAGGTCAGTGGTTCAAACCCAGCAGCTGTTCTGTGGGAGAAAGATGTGGTCGTCTGCTTCTGTAAAGATTAAAGCCTTAGAAACCCTATGGGGCAGTTCTACTCTGTCCTCTGTGGTCGCTATGAGTGGGAATTGACTTGATGGCAACAGGTTTGGTTTTGGTTTTTTTTAAAGCTAAATATAAACCAAAACCAAACCACTGCCGTCGAGTCAATTCCGACTCATAGGGACCACAGACGTCAGAGAAGAACTGCCGCGTAGGGTTTCCAAGGAGAAGCTGGTGGATTTGAACTGCCAACCTTTTGGTTAGCAGCCAAATGCTTAACCACTGTGCCACCAGGGCTCCATAAGGCTAAATGTAAGAACAGTTTATCACTGAGTTAACGGTCACAACCTACATTTTGCTTTGTAAGTGTCCCCTAATGGAAACTATAGAATTGCCTGCGCAATATTTACCTATAAAATAACTATCAAGTTGCAAATCAAGCACTCATAATCAACCAGGTTGCCACTGCACCTTTGCCAGCCAGAGGAGTTGAAGAACCACAGTACTTCATCAGCCCCTGGTGTGTGAATCAGGCAGGTCTGCTTGGCAACGCAGGGTTTTACCCCATGATTGAAATATTCTTAATGAAATTACCCAAGTTAACTAACTCACAAATGCTTCAGAACATCACAGGAAATTCAAAATTCCCCCACAGGATGAAAGGTATGTGGCCCAGGGAGGTGGGAGAGAGCAAAGATGAAGTGCCTTCCAAAGAAAACATCTGACCAAAAAAATGGAAGCGGTAAACAACAAGGCCATACTTTCCATTTTCCTATGCTCCTTTGGAATCTCAGCTGGGCTCCTTGGGCTTCTGCCAAGTGTTCTCCAAAGCAGCTGGACTGTCCAGGAACCCCCAGGGAGCATGGAATCTAATCTTCAGGTAAAAACTTACCAGGCAAACAGCCTGTAGAGCGAGCCTCCTTGGGGGAAGCAGGAGCCTGTCTGACGTCTACTGAGCAGCTACCAAGGGACTGGCAGTACTAGGTCTTTTACACTGAAAGTCAGTCCGGTTCTATGGCTAGCAGACCATGTCACTGTGCCTCTCTGAGCCTCAGTTTCACCCTCTGATGACACAGGCCATGACTGCCAAGGATTCTTCCAGCTCTTCAATTCCAGGGACCAATGTGCAAGCAGCAGAAGGACCTGCCATCCAGCCTGGAAGCCCATCCCACCAGGAAAGCAAAACACAAGGTGGGGCAGACACAGCAAGAACCAGGTTTAACAACTTTGTGCCCCAAAGCTCTCATGTCTCTGCAGGTTCACAACACAGGTACTGCCAGAAGATGGGGCAACAGCTGTGTTAGGACACTTTCTGCAAAACGGTGAAAAGAGACTGCCAAAGACTCCTGCTCTCCAGACATTTCTTGCTTCATTCATAAAACGAAGGCTGTGCCTATAGAAGAATGCCTTGTTCTGGACTGGCTCATGCCGAAGTAAGTAGCCTTCAGCCACCTGTGTTAATAAGCCCCCGTGGTGCCCTCAGCGAAGGCTTTCTCAATCTCAGCACGACTGACATTTGGGGCCGGGTCACTCTTTGCTGTGGGGCCTGTCCTGGGCACTGTAGGATGTTTAGCAGCCTCCCTCTTCTCCACCTACAAGATGCCAGTAGTACTCACTCCCCAAGCTGTGACAACCAAAAGTGTCTGCAGACATTGCCAGCTGTCCCCCTGGGGGGCAGAAATCACCCTGAGTTGAGAACCACTGCTGGAGAGAATTTTCTATCTTGAAACTTGCTGTTCTTTAGTGAAGCCATGTGACACCTGTGGGGTTATTGTCATCATCGTCCACTATGGTGCAGTGCAGGCCACCATGAGCTGTCAGGCCTTGTCAGCACACTTTGCCCAGGGGAGTCTATGGTTCACACACTCCTGGCAAGCCCATTGCCTCAGAAAAATGTGAGTAGTAACAGTACTCAGATAAAACGGTTGCTTATTCACTCATCAACATATGGCACTTACTGTAGGCCAGGCACTGAGCCAGGGCGATAGAATTGAGAAGACCCAGTCGGAGACAAACAAACTGATACAACGTGAAGTGCTGTACCGCAACCTCTGGAGGCCTCCAAAGGTTGGGGGGATGTGATAGCTTGAATAATGCCCCCCCCAAAGTTGTCCATGCCCCAATCCCCAGAACCTATGACTATGTTACCTTACATGGCAAAAGGAACTTGGTAGGTGTAATTAAGGACCCTGAGATGAGGAGATTATCCTGGATTTATCCAGGTAAGCCTGATGAAATCACCAAAACAAACAAACCAGTTCCATCGAGTCCCATGGTGACCTCACATGTGTAGAATAAAACTGCTCCATAGGGTTTTCAATGGCTGATTTTTCAGACGTAGACCACCAGGCCTTTCTTCCAAGGCACCTTCTAGCTAGCAGCCGAGTGCATTAACCATTTGCACCATCCAGGGACTTCAATGTAATCACAGCTATCTTTAGAAGGGGGAGGGAGAAGGGTCAGAGTCAGAAAGGAGATGTGACAACAGAAGCAGAGGTCGGGGTGATGCAGTTACAAGCCAAGAAATGTGGGCAGCCTCTAGAAGCTACAAAAGCCAAGAGAATGATTTACCCATAGAGCCTCCAGAAAGGAATGCAGCCCTGCTGACACCCTAATAGGGACACAGGGAGACCCGTTTTGGACTTCTAACCTCCAGAACTGTAAGAGAATACATCTGTCTTGTCTTAAGTCACTGGATTTGTGGTCATTTGTTACCGCAGCACTAGGAAGCTAAGGCTTCACTAAGGCGCCCAGGATCTAGAGCATTTGCAGAAGAATAGAGACATGAGCTCAATTCCAGAAACAGCTGGGGCTGGATTTTAGACTGGAAGGGGTGGAGAGAAAGGAGAAGGGAAGGAGGAAAAGACAAGGCAAACATCAGTGTACCTACAAAAGTGACCGGAAAGATGGCAATACCTTCAACGAAACAGTAAGTAAGAGAGGCAGGACTGAGTTCCGTTTCCAACATGTTAAGTTTGAGGTACCTGAGACACACCTAGGTGAAATTAGCTAGCCGGTGAGGAATAATAATGAATATGCTTACCATATGCCAGGCACAGGAACAGTGACCAAGACAGATGCACTTCCTGCCCTTACAATCAGGTAGGTTTGAAGCACGGGACGGAGAGCAAGAGCGGGACAGAGATTTGAGCATCAGCAGTAATGGATACCTGAATCAGCAGAGTGGTTGAGCTTACTCAAGGACACATGTTCCGTGTTAAGCGAACCAGGAATAACAGCATCCCAGAGGTGGACAGGGGTGGAAGGACCAGCAAGGGAGGAAGGAGCAGTAAGAGAAATGAGGAGTAAATAGGGGTGTCCTAGCATAGGAAACCCTGGTGGTTAAGAGCTACGGCTGTTAACCAAAAGATCAGCAGTTCGAATCCACCAGGCACTCCTTGGAAACTCTATGGGGCAGTTCTACTCTGTCCAATAGAGTCACTATGGGTGGGAATCGACTCAACGGCACCGGGTTTAAAAGCCAAGGAAAAAGAGTTTCGCAGTCTCAAAAGCCATAGTTAGGTCAAAAATGGTGAAGCCTGTGGACTGTGCCATTAAGCAGATCGGTCATTCATCCATTACATCAGCATGAGCAGTTTCCAAAAACAGGCGTGCAGAGGGCAGTGGTCCTGGCAAGTGAAGGGCAGGCTAAGCAGGTAAAGACAGCCAAGAAAAAGTAGCTGTTGCAAGAAACAGGGCAGATAAGATGAGAGAAAAATGAGAAATGCAAGGTTTAACATTAAGGTGGCTTTATTAATAGAATTAAAAAAATCTAAATTTAAAACCAAAGACGGAATCTTTCCGAAGAGGGAGATGGTGGTTTACTAGTGGCACTAGGCTACTCAGGAAAACCCAGTCCACCATAAGGGCAGCATGAGTGGCAGAATAACAGCCCCTTAAAGGTGCCCATGCCCTAATCCCTGGAACCTGTGAATACACTGTCTTACCTGGCTAAGGGGAAGTAAGGTCGCTAATCAGCTGATCCTGAGAGGCGAGGTTACCCTGGATCCCCCAGATGGGCCCAAAACAATCACCAGGGATGTTAAAGTGGAAGAGGGAAGCAGGAGAGAGTCAGCATCAGAGTGAGACGGCACGAGACTCTACCAGCCACTGCTGGCTTTGAAGACAGAAGGGGGCCACAGCCAAGGGATGTGGGCAGCCTCGAGAAGCTGGAAAAGGCAAGGGCACCAATACTCCCCAAGAGCATTCAGATTGCAGCCCTGTGGACACCCTGATTGCAGCCTAGTGAGACCTACATGGGACTTCTGGCCTCTAGAGAATAAATTTGCTTTGTTTGAAGCCCCTGAGTTTGTGATAATTTGTTACAGCAGCAATGGAAAACGAATACAGGTATCAAGTACAGAAAAATGATAAATATCAAAAACCTTAATAATGTCAATAATATGTTTTTTTTAATTTTATTGTGGCAAAATATAACAAAAATTGCCATTTTAATTATGTTTAAATGTACAATCCAGTGATACTAACTACATTCACCGTATTGTACAACCATCACCACTATTTCCAAAAGTTCACCCCCAAGAAACTCAGCACCCCTTCAGCAAGAACTCCCCCCTCCCCTCCTCCAGCCCCTACAACCACTAACTTCCGACTCTATGCATTTGTCTATCCCAGATATTTCATATAATGGGGTCACATAATATTTGTCCTTTCGTGTCTGACTTATTCTACTCAGTATAATGTTTATGAGGTTCATCCATGTCATAATATTTATCAGGAATTCATTTCTTTTCATGGCTGAGTAATATTCCATTGTATGGATATACCATATTTTGCATGTCCATTGATCGGCTGACAGACACTTGGGTTGTTTCCACCTTTTGGTTATTGTGAATAATGCTGCAATGAACACTGGTGTATATGTATCTGTATGAGTCCCTGTTTTCAATTTCCTGAGGTGTGAAATTGTCAGTCATACAGTAATTCTGTTTAACTTTTTGAGGAACCGCCACACTTCTCCACAGTAGCTGTACCATTTTACATTCCCACCGGCGGTGCACACGAACAATACATTTTTTAAGTCTCTTCTAAAGAGGAAGGGAGGAAAAGAAGGATGATGGGAAAGACCTGTGTGATACTCTAGCTAAAAGTCCAAATTACTAAGACGGAGGTCGGCCAGCTGTCACTAATCCCCAGGTGTTGGAGGTCTGGCTTGAACTGGCTTTGTTGGAGAATCAACACTGTATTAGTAACTCCAGGAGAGCTAGGAACATATATTTTCCTCCTTCTCTAAGGTCACGTGTCACTTCTAACAGCATTTTATTTTATGAACAGAGTGCCCGTGTATTCTTCAGTGAATCCCGTACAATGGACCTCATCTTTCTCTTCTGTATAACAAGGAGGCCCTGGTGGAGCAGTGGCTCTCACACCAGGGGAGTCCCTGGATGATGCAAGCTGCTAACTGAAAGGCACTCAGAGGTGCCTCAAAAAAAAAAAAAAAAGGTCTGGCAATCTACTTCCAAAAAATCGGCAACTGAAAACCCTATGGAGCAGGCTTCTCCTCTGACATATGGGGTCATCATGACTTGGAGTTGACTCCATGGCAACCGCTTTTCTCACACCAGAACATGCATCAGAACCACCTGGTTACAACACAGATTGCCGGGCCCCAGCCCCAGAGTTTCTGATTCAGTAGGTCTGGGGTGGGACCTGAGAATTTGTATCTCTAACAGGTTCCCAGGGGAGGCTGATGCTGCCGGTCAAGAGCCATACTCTGAGAACCACTGAATAAGAGGCTCTCCTTGTCTAACAAAGGAGCACTGGTGGCACAGTGGTTAAGCTAACCTAAAGGTCAGCAGTTTGAAACCATCAGCCGCTCCACAGCAGAAAAATGTGGCAGTCTGCTTCTGTAAAGATTTACAGCCTTGGAAACCTATGGGGCAGTTCTACTCTGTCCTATAGGGTTGCTCTAGGTCAGAATCGACTCAATGGCAATCAGTGGGTTTGGTTTTTGGTGTCTTCTCTAACATCATGAGGATTCCAGTCGTTTCCCCCACCCCCCCCGCCCCCGCCGCCCTCTGCCTCGCTCTGTGGTACTCTGCAGCTCTTCACCTGGTATAGCATTTCCATTTATTTGTCCATTTTGCTTAGTGTTGAACAACTATCCCCAGGCTACAGCTGGCCAATATGAAGGAAATAGCCATGAAATATACACAGAAACCTGTTCTCCTCACCCACCATCACCAGTTCTCTGGCCCCACTCATCATTTAGTTAACTCTGAGAAAGAGAGAAGCCATCGGGGAGCTGGCCTGGATTATCAGTTGGGCCTCAGTGTTGCTACGAGTTGGCCAGCACTCACAGCTGGGTCTAAGTGTTCTGTTGAACATTAAGAATTTCCCAGAACACCAGTACCAGACAAGGCCACTCCGTGAGCATGACAGATCCAGGCAAAATCAAGTGCACTCTGTAATCATGTCTGAAGACAGTCAAAACATGAACCTTGTCCAAATCACAAAAATAACCAAAATATCTCCTGATCCTGGCTAATATGAATAACTGCTGTCTCTTTAGCAATTACAGCTATAGCCTCACTCTATGTTTCCCTTCTTGTAGATAAGACTTAGAGGTCCCTGGGTGGCACAAATGATTTGCTCTTGGCTACTAACCGAAAGGCTGGTGGTTCAAGCCCACCCAGCATCAGCACTGTGGAAGAAAGGCCTGGTGATCCACTTCCATAAAGATTACAGCCAAGAAAACCCTATGGAGCTCAGCTCTACTCTCGTAATATTTGGGGTTGCCGTAAATTGGAATCAACTCAATGGCAATGAGTTCAGTTTTGTTTTTCTAGATAAGACTTATTAAGACACCCAATCATAGAATTACCCCCTGCTTCCTGACAGCATCCAATCCAGGACAAAGCCCTGCTTCCTTCTACCTGCCCTAAAATCACTTGACACACACCCAAATTCTATAAAAAGTGCTTTCTTCCACCACCCTCGTGCTGAGACACCCTATGGTTTCCCATGGTGCTCATTCTCCCTGGACTGAAAAATCAATCCATCCTGTTCAATGCCAGGTGTGTTCCTGATGGACTGACTCAGGGACAGTGACAGCCCCTTCTCAACCTTCAGGTTTCAGCTCAAAGATAATATCCCCAAAGAAATTATCCTTAACCCCTCTGGCCTAAGTCAGATTCCCCTTCTCTACTTTTCTTTCCTGAGACCTACCCTGGCTTATAATTAGACATTGTTATGAATACTGCATTAAAGTCTTCCTGCTCCACTAGGCTGAAAGCCCACACCAGCAGGTCTGTGTGTTGTGCTCCTGTTCCTAACACAATGCCTGCCACAAAGTAGTTCAATAAATATTTGTTGGATGGATGGACAGATGGATGAATACTGACTACTGTATGCAACAGACTTTAAAACAATCAAAAATACAAGAGTGGATGAGAGAATGTCAGTAATGTAAAAAGAACTGAAGTGGTAAAAGAAGAAATAACCAAGGTCTGTGTAACCAAGACAATAACAAGCTTTTGGTCCTACCACAATGGATATAAGGGGCAAAGGTCATGTACAATAAAGGTGGAAGCCTTTTCTTCCATTTCTAACTCATGACTGTGGAAAGCAATGCATTACATTCATTTTAGTTTAACATAAACCAGTCTATGTGATATATTCCTAAGAACGGCTCAAAAATTGTGTTATTCTGAAATTCTTTAAATGAATGTATCAATTGCTGGGCCTGCAAATCCTTCACTACCCACAGACTTAGGTTGTAACCATATTTATGCAGTTATAATTACAAGAGGCTTTCCCTGTATCTGGCACCATATGTATCTCCTCTCCAGCTCAGAGGACACATTTCTAAGCAGCCTTTTGTAAGAGGCCATTTCACAACTAACCAGCTTCATTTCAGGGTTAGGGATTTAAAGCTTTTCGGTCACTTTTCAGATCAAAGACTGCATAATACAGTTTTATTGTGTTATCCATCAACAGAAAAATCATTATCAGGCCAGGTAAGAATGCAAGTGTATCCAATTGATAAACTGGACACATTTTCTGAATACCAGAGAGACCTGGGAGCTGGGGAAGGGGGGTTCGACTGCGTATGTACTTCAGAAAATAGTACTGTTAGGTGATGCTATCAGAAGACGTACAGAAGCAACTGTTAACTATCTGTACTTTATCACAAATACACTACTGAAGGTGCTCTGGAAAAGACTAGGTGATCTTTAGCCACAAACTACTACACGCATCTTTTTCTGAATAACACGACACTGTTCATTTTAATTTTATCACCTCTACGTATTAACATCCAAAATAAGCAAAAATCCATTTCTGGCTTTTTCTTCCCTGACTAATGGTTACAGCAAAAAAAAAAAAAAAGATCCCACTTGATGAGACTGTAAACTGCAGAAGCACTCTCTGATTTTCTTAGGGGGTTCTGAATAATGAAAACAGTTCAGACCTGAATGATAAAAATGGGACCCAGCCCTATTCCCACTGAAATACATAAAGCATAATTCACCAGACAATAGCTCGGCCATGGGAGAAGACATTCAGATCTAACTTCTTATTTTGTGTCCCTTTCAGTAACCCACCCAAAAAAAAAAAAAAGGTGATCAAAACAGCCTTTTTGATCAGGTCAGGAGAAACCAAGTCATTACTAAAGTGAACTGTAGCATTTAAAGTATGTACTTTTGTTAATGAATTAATTCATCGTATCAGAAGCCAAAGTAAAACAAGAGTGTGAGCTAGGTGTTTTGTCTTCCACAAAGTAGGAGGGTCTCATACCCCTCATTCATTCACTTGACAAATATTTATTTAGGTCCCACTCTGTACCAGGCACCGGTAAAATAGACGCCATCCCTACGGTCCTGGATGGAGCTTACAGTGGGGGAGATAAACATTAAAAAATCTCACAAATATGTAATACTGCTACAAAAAAAAAAAGAGCAAAAGGTGCTATATGAGAAAGGGTAACAGAGAGGAACTAATTTAGACTGGGGGTGGGGTATCCTGATCAGAGATGGACGCTATGAAAAAAGTAACATTTAAGCTGAGAGGCCATCAGATCACCACAACTTTACAAAACAAAAAACCAAATCCAGTGCCCTGGAGTCGATCCGGACTCATAGCGACCCTAGAGGACAGAGGAGAACTGCCCCATAGAGTTTTCAAGGAGCGCCTGGTGGGTTCGAACTGCCGACCCTCTGGTTAGCAGCCGTAGCACTTAACCACTGCGCCACCAGGGTTTCCACCACAACTTCAGCCAAGGAAAACCGTTTTCTGGCAAATAACCCACCAGTGGGATTTCAACTTTGCCTGTCAACACCCGATTGGGTTAAACCTCCCCTTTTCCAGGCTTCTCTCTTCATAAGCATCCCTATGACTGCTCGCCTATCATTGTCTGACTGGTGTACCCCAATCCTATTAGCTGAACACAGAAAGGCCTCACTTTATTACAATCGACAGCCTTCCTACGCTTGGCTTAGAAACACCCAAAAATAATCTGCCAGAGGCATGAAAAACAGCGAGACTGGCTGTCAGCAAAATAAACAGTCCCTGGGTGGGCCAAACGTTTACTAGCCCAGGGAATTCACAAGTCCTTTGCCCAATCAAGTGGCGGCTCCTCTGGGCGGCAAGGTGGCTCCAATACTCCGGGGTCTATACCCGATGGGACCCAGGGGGCCTGACCGCCAGTTGCCAACTTGGAACTGATGTTTGATCAGTCAGTCACGGACCGGGTCACCGTTCCAGGTGCGTGACCCTGCAGCCTTGGAGAAGGATGTGGGCAGTGGCCTTTGAGCATCACGGAGCCGAGAGCCCGCCGGGCGGCAGGCAGGCAAGCAAGGAGGGTCAGGGCCGGGAGGAAGGGGCGCCGGGGCCAACGCGCCAGGCGGGGTCCTGGGCGTCCCCCACCCCTCCCGTCAGCCCCGGGCAAAGGCAACCCGGCCCCCTCCCCGGCCGACCCCGCGAGCTCCGCGCAGGGCCGAGCTACCGCGCCCGGCCCCCGCGTCGCAGGGCCGAGGAGGACGCGCCGGCGAGAAAATGGCCCGGCCCGGGTTCTCCCCGCCCACCCGAAAAGCCAGCCACACCCCCGCCGCCCGCGCCCCGAGGGTGCCGCCGGCCCGCGTGGCTCGTCAGGGACAAGTCCGTGAGAGGAGCGGTCGCTCAGACACGCTCTGGTCGGCGACGGCGGGGTGGGAGCCTGGGCGCCAGCGCCCTCCGAGGGGCCCCGCCCGGGCCGCCGTCCTGGGACGGGCGCGCGCCGCGACTCCCGGCCCGCACTCACCCATTGGCGCCGAGCCGGGCCGGGCCGCCGAGGCAGCGTGAAAGTTGGCGGAGGCGGGCGGGCGGGCAGCGCGGGGCGCGGGGGTCGGGGCGCCGTGCGCGACGGCGGCTGGGCCGGCTTCCTCCTCAGACGCGGCGGCGGTGGCGGCTCAGCGCCGCCCGCTGTTGCCTCTGCTGCTGCTACGGCCGCTGCTGCCCCGAGGCGGCTCCTGCTGCTGCTGCTGCTGCTGCTGCTGCTGCTGCTGCTGCTGCTGCTGCTGCTGCTGCTGCTTCTGCTGCTTCTGCTGCTGCTGCTGCTGCATCGCGGCCGCTGCGCCCGGCTGCGCCGGGTTTCCTGCTCCCAGAGAGTGGAAATTGCGAAAAAAAAAAAAAAGCCCAGCGCCGCCCAGCCCAGCGCCCGGCAGCAGCGGCCGCGCCGCCGCTCCGCCCCTTCTCGCCGCCGCCGAGGCTCCTGCGGCTCCGCCTGCCGGGGACGCGCTGCCGCCCGGGGGGCGGGGCCACGGGGCTGGCCCGAGGGGGCGGGGCCGAGGCCGGGGGCGTTCCTGCGGGCCGAGCGCTCCGGCGCCCGCCTCACCGCCCACTCGGGGGGAACGCAGCTCGGCGCGGCCGCCCCCACCCACGACCGCTGGGCTCACGCCCCGGGAAGTGCCGCGAGACTCCTCGAGAGCGGAGGCGCTGGGGGTCTGTGGGGGCGGGGGCGTGGAGGGGCAAGTGGGAAGGAGGGGAAGGGGCGGGCGGGGAGAGGACGACGGGAGGCGGAGTTGCGGCAACCGAGAGGAGACGTTCGGCAGGTGAATGGCCCAACACCTGAGGAGCCCCCGGCCGGCCAGTGGGTGCCGAGGGTGATGGCTTACAGTCCGGGAGGTCGAGGCAACCCAGAATAAGGCTTCCTAGAGGGGGCCGTTGGGAGGGAAAGAGAAGTGCCTCTTCAGTGGGGTTCGGGATGTCGAAGGTGATGGGATGGAGGTGGAGCAAGACAGAGAAGGGCGCAGCGGGGCTGGTGGGACGCATCAGCCGGCACCGAACCTTGCTGGGACCCTTCTGATCCCGCACCTGGGCCAAGTGTGGTTCAATGACTCTGCCAGCGCTCGGATGTTTCCAGAAATCCAGTGAGGCGCCCTCTCCAATAGACATCATTGTGCCCTTTTGACCCCCAGACCTGGGCTACCAACCCCTGAGTGTGGAAGCTAAAATGCAAATAGAATTCGTGGGCAATTCACGCGGTCCTCTTTGGGTCCATTCACCACCACACCTTTCACCACAGATATTCTGCCAGCGACCACAGTCCCGTTATTTCCTTTTAAGAGCCCTGGTGGTGCAGTGGTTAAGTGCTTGGCTGCTAACTGGAAGGTAGGGGGTTGGAACCCACCAGCCACACTAGGGGAGAAAGATGTGGCAGTCTCCTTCTGTAAAGATTTACAGCCTTACAAATCCTCTGGGGCAGTTCTACTCTGTCCTATACGGTCGGCATGGACTCCAAGGCAATGGGTTTGGGGTTTTATTTGTTGTTGTTTTCCTGTTATTTCCTTTTCCCTCTCTACCCTCTGGTGGTAGGAAAAGATAGTGAAGGAGATGGGAGACATTCAAGCAGAAAGAAAATAAAACAATAGAGAAATTAGATCATTGGCCCCTGAAAAAAATGGAGAAAGCTGAGGGTTAGTGGATCCACAGGTGACAAATAAGTTAACCCCTACCTAATACAGAGCTGTCACCATACCTCACCTACTGTATATTGGTTAGGTCCTGAGATTTCTGTAGAAAGATGTTCTTACAACTGTTAAACGGGCTTTTTAAAGACCCTGCAAGTGAGGGTTTTACCAACAAGAATTCAGTAGCATCATCTTTCTAAAAACTTCACATGTGTGTGTCAGAGCAATCTGAACCATCTTAACCCTCTCCGAAAGTACCCTGAGCATGTTTCAACACGGAAGTAGCAGATCTGGACTTGACGTGCACTAGCATCTGGGGTGCTGAGGATTCTTGGCTGGCTGCCTTGGCCATTCTCAGAACAATGAGTCAGGAAGCTTTTGGATGTTTCTTAACTGGAGGTGTTTGACATCCCAGGGGCCAATACACCTAAAGCCAGCAGACTGGTGGGTGAAATCTCTAGAGCTGAAAACAAAAGTCAGCAGCTTATCTTCTGTCCTCCTTAATCTTACTCATCTGTCTGTCCTACAAGAGGAAGAGTGTTCTCAGTTCTCCCCGCCCCCACCCCCCCAGCTTAACACTGGTGAAGACAGAGAATTTAAAGTTTTGCATTTTGTTTTGGCGCCAGTCTCTTTCAGGACATAACTTTTGATGTACTTGTGTTCCTATTCCTTGATTCCTGCATGTACAAATTTGTCAGCTTGTCACAAAAGAAAGACTGATGGCAAGACTTTACATTTTTGGAAAATACCTGATCTGTGCCCTAATTTTAATGCTTAAGTAAACTAAGTTGTGTTGATTCTACTCAAAACACTATATATTTTTTAACCATTTCTAACTGTACAACTCAGTGACATTAATTACATTCACAATGTTGTGCAACCATCACCACTATTTTGAAAAATTTTTCATCACCCCAAATAGTAACTCTGTACCCCTTAAGCAATAACACCCCATCCTCCACTCCCACCAGCCCCTGATAACCACTAATCTACTTTTATCTCTATGCATTTTTCTATTCTGGATTTTTCATAAAGTGAGATCATACAAGATTTGTCCTTTTGACAAAACACTATATATTTTTTCATTTTAAGTTTCTCCAAATTACAAATACGAACATTCCATTTTTTTTTCCTACTTACTGTTTGGTTCTTCTAAATTGTTCCTACTGTCCTTTCATCTTTTCTTTGAAAAACTTAGCTGACCAGCAAAAGGGAGGTTAATATCAAGATTT
This sequence comes from Elephas maximus indicus, assembly GCF_024166365.1. NCBI lineage: Eukaryota > Metazoa > Chordata > Mammalia > Proboscidea > Elephantidae > Elephas > Elephas maximus. Next base: position 159,577,781 of record NC_064846.1, on the reverse strand, counting down.
AAATCCAGCTGCTGACAAGAATAGATGTATAACTCCTCTCCCTGCCTCCCTCTTGCAAGAGTATTTTTAACAGAATAATTAGTGCAACATTTCAAATTACGTAAACTCATCTCATGAATAGTTCTAGAGAAATACAACTGTATTTAATACCACATCTTTGTCCCCACTGAACTCCCATTTCTACCGGAATAGATAAAGCCTTTTAGGAATGGAGAGTAGCTGAGCTATCATGCTTAAAATGGTACCATGTGACTTAAATGGCACTACTGTATTGCTCAGTGGTAGTACATTGTTGGATAAGAATAAGAACTGAAGGTAGTTGAGCATCTGCTAGGGAACCCTGGTGCAGTGGTTAAGGTGCTCGGCTGCTAACCAGAAGGCTGGCTGTTAGAACCCACCAGCCACTTCAAGGGAGAAAGATGTGGCAGTCTGCTTCCATAAAGATTTACAGCCTTGGAAACTCTATGGGGCAGTTCTACTGTGTCCTACAGGGTCACTGTGAGTCAGAATGATGGCAAAGGGTTGTGAGCATCTGCCTGTCTAGCACTTGCAGCCTGTCATACTTGGCTTTCTCCAAGTACTTGGACTTGACATCTGTAATTTGCATATAATGAATGATACTTTGCTTTGATAACCTTTAATGTAATATCATCTTTACATTAACATAAATACATGCAGAGTGCTTTACAAAAGACAGTCATTTTGTAGTGCTTCCGGTAAGCTTTATGGAGAACAGTAAAAATCTCATGATGCTAGAAAGTACCAAAGTGCTCAAAAAAAAAAAAAAGACAGGGGCATGTCAAAAGGGTACAGAAGCCAACGTGAAAGCACTTCCAGCCAGCAGCCAAAGCTGGAACAATGTGAGCAAGAAGATAAATAACGGTAGTATTGGCTCAGAACCCAAAGAATAAAATCAGTATCATTGAGTCCACGCTGATATAAATAAATAACGGACTACAATAAAGAAATGGGGAAGAAGGGACAACTATTCCTTGCAGAAGAATTCCAATTAATAAATGTGGAAGAAATGAAGGGACGAGAAAAATCAGCATTACAACACCACAATAATAATGATGAAGGCACAATCCACCTAAAATTCTAAAACTAGTGGGTGAAAGTTGAAGGAGAAACAGGATATTTGCATAGTCTCAAAGTATTTCCCCCGAACCAAATATTTATTATTTACAAAGGGAAAAATAGTAACTTTACAGTGGAGAACCCTGCAGACATCACCTGAACCTAGTGGTCAGGCATCCAGACAGTTCTGAGGCAGGCTTTTCCATTCCTCCTTTGCATTATGTATACTGGGTTAACAATAACTTTTGTCAGGAGGACCAAGAGCTACGGGAAGAACATCTTCACTTATTATAATTGACCTGGCTTGATAACTTCTCTTGCAATGACCCACTCTTTTTCTTTTTTCAGTGAATCCTTTTCAACAAATCCAAGAGAACTGGATTTACCAGCTTTGTGGCAATGGACACCACCTGTCAGTTTGTCATACTGTGGTGGCTTGCATGTTCCTAGGATGCTGGAAGCTATGCCACCAGTATTTCAAACACCAGCAGGGTCACCCATGGCGGACAGGTTTCAGCAGAGCTTCCAACATAAGACTAGAAAGAAAGGCCTGGTGATCTACTTCCAAAAATTGTTGTTAGGTGCCGTTGAGTCAATTCTGATTCATAGCGACCCTATGCACAACAGAACAACACACTGCCCGGTCCTCTGCCATCCTTAAAATTGTTGTTATGCTTGAGCTCATTGTTGCAGCCACTGTGTCAATCCACCTCGTTGAGGGTCTTCCTCTTTTCTGCTGACCCTGCACTCTGCCAAGCATGATGTCCTTCTCCAGGGACTGATCCGTCCTGACAACATGTCCAAAGTATGTAAGACACAGTCTCGCCATCCTTGCCTCTAAGGAGCATTCTGGTTGTACTTTTAAGACAGATTTGTTCATTCTTCTGGCAGTCCATGGTATATTCAATATTCTTCACCAGCACCACAATTCAAAGGCATCAATTCTTCTTCGCTCTTCCTTATTCATTGTCCAGCTTTCACATGCATACAATGCAACTGAAAATACCATGGCTTGGGTCAGGTGCACCTTAGTCTTCAAGGTGACATCTTTCCTTTTCAACATTTTAAAGAGGTCCTTTGCAGCAGATTTACCCAATGCAGTGCAACGTTTGAATTCTTGACTGCTGCTGTTCCCATGGCTGTTGATTGTGGATCCAAGTAAAACGAAATCCTTGACAACTTCAATCTTTTCTCCCTTTATCATGATTTGCTCATTGGTCCACTCGTGAGGAGTTTTGTCTTCTTTATGTTGAGGTGTAATCCATACTGAAGGCTGTGGTCTTTGATCTTCATCAGTAAGTGCTACAAGTCCTCTTCACTTTCAGAAAGCAAGGTTGTGTCATCTGCATAACGCAGGTTGTTAATGAGTCTTCCTCCAATCCTGATGCCCTGTTCTTCATACAGTCTAGCTTCTCAGATTATTTTCTCAGCATACAGATGGAATAAGGATGGTGAAAGGATACAACCCTGACGCACACCTTTCCTGGCTTTAAACCAATCAGTATCCCCTTATTCTGCCCGAACAACTACCTCTTGATGTATGTAAAGGTTCCTCATGAGCACAATTAAGTGTTCTGGAATTCCCATTCTTCGCAGTGTTATCCATAATTTGTTATGATCCACACAGTCAAATGCCTTTGCATAGTCAATAAAACACAGGTAAACATCCTTCTGGTATTCTCTGCTTTCAGCCAGGATCCATCTGACATCAGCAGTGATATCCCTGGTTCCGCGTCCTCTTCTGAAACCGGCCTGAATTTCTGGAAGTTCCCTGTCGATATACTGCTGCAGCTGTTTTTGAATGATCTTCAGCAAAATTTTGCTTGCATGTGGTATTAATGATATTGTTCTCTAATTTCCGCATTCGGTTGGATCACCTTGGGAATAGGCATAAATATGGATGGTCCTAGAAAAACAGGCTTCTACTGTTTTCTGCCCACCATACCTTGCCCCCCTACCCCTACCTCCAAATTACAAAGGGTCATGTGTAAGGAAGAGCATTTCCCCAATTAAAAAGCAATTCAAATGATATTTAGAAAAAGGTTCCCAAAGCACCAGATAGCAACTTAAGGTCATATATGTGGAAGAAGTGTTGGAATACATGTTAACAACTCTAAATAGAATAAATGGCATTTAACATAAGAAGAAAACATCCTGACAGGGCAATTTTTTATAATGGAAGCTGATAAACTAGTGATGGGGACCTTTTTTTTTTATCTTATTAGTAATGAAGATTTAAAAGTAGGAACTGACTAGCAAAAATGTTTTCTCTTTTTCCCTGACCTTTCAGGAGAAGTTCAATTCCAGGGAGCCATCACAGACTGGGGTGGCATTGGAGCTGGCTCTCCAGTCTGTACAGACATTTGCTGGCCCTCCAGACAGAGGGAAGAACATGTGAGACTTTTCAGAGTATGGGAAACACACAGTGTTGAGAGGGGGCTTATGAAGGTCTGTCTAGAAGGGGCACTGGTACAGGCTAAACGGCAGATTCCAAGGGAAATCTGTGAACAGTATGTGGGAATAAGACCTGTAGGCAACAGACTGGAGCACAAGTCTCTCAGCAAACTGGTTTTAGGAAGGTAACTCTAGTAAGCCCTGCGGAAGAAGGGCTGGAGGAGGGAGAGCCTCCAAATGGGAGGCCATGGTCCAGACCAGAGATATTAAGGGCAAAAGACACCCACAAAGAGGAGGTTACATTCTAGAGCCATTTCTGAGGTGGGTATGACAGAATCTGGTGAGCCACTGGATTTGGGGAGAGAGGATGGAGCAAAAAAGAAGGAGGATTTGAGAGAAATATTTTGTTACCTAGTTTTGGAGACTGTGTAGATGGAGAGATCAACCAAGTGGAAAAGAAAGTCATTGGGCAGGGGATAATGAGCTCAAGTTTGAATCTTATTAAGAGTGAATACAATTTAGCAAAGTTGCAGAGTACAAGGCCAACAAACAAAAATCAGTTGGGTTTCTATACACCAGAATTGAGAAATCTGAAAGGGAAATTAGGGAAACAATTCCATTTACAATAGCATCTAAGAGAATAAAATACTTAGGAATAAATCTAACCAGGGCATGAAAGGCTTATACAATGAAAACTTTAAAACACTGCTGAAAGAGATTAAAAAAAAAGAAGATGTAAATAAATGGAAAGATGTTCCATGTTCCTGGATTGCAAGACTTAATATTGTTAAGATGCCAATATGACCCAAAGTGATCTATAGATTTAATGCAATCCTGATTAAATTCAAACAGCCTTCTTTACAGAAATAGAAAAACCAATCCTTAACTTCATATGGAATGGCAAGAGGCCCTGAATAGCTAAAACTGTGTGGAGAGAGAAGAACAAGTCACTTCCTGATTTTAAAATATATTACACAGCTACAGTAGTCAAAACAGTCTGGTACTGGTATAACAATAGACACATAGACAAATGGAATGGAATTGAGAATCAGAAATAAAACCCCGCATCTATGGTCAACTGAGTTTTGACAAAGGTGCTAAGTCCATTCAATGGGGAAAGAAGATTCTCTTCAATAAATGGTGTTGGGAAAATTGGATTTCCACATGCAGAAAAATGAAACAGGATCCTTGCCTCACACCATACACAAAAACAAATTCAAAATGGATTAAGGACCTAATGTGCAAACTAAAACCATAAAATTCTTAGAAAAACCAGGCAATGCTGTCAGTCCTAGCTTTCAACAATGGATTATCTAATATAATGATAAAAGCACAAACAGCAAAAGACAAAATAAATAAATGGGACCTCATAAAAGCTAAAAACTTTTGTTCATCAATAAACTTTACCAAAGAAATGAAAAGACAAACTACCAAGTGGAAGAATGCCTTCAGAAACCATATATCTAACAAGAATCTAATAAACTATATATGTATCTAAATATATATAAAACTTTGACAACTTAACAACAAAAAGACAACCCAACCATAAAATGGCCAAAGGACTTGAATAGACATTTCACCAAAGAGGACATTCAAATGGCCACCAAACACATGAAAAGATGCTCAGTGTCATCAGCCATCAGAGAGATGCAAATCAAAACCACAGTGATACCATTTCACTCCCACTTTTTTTACAATGGCTAAGACTTAAAATAAAACAGAAAATAACAAATGTTGACGAGGACGTGGGGAAATTGGAACTCTTATCCATTACTGATGGGAATGCAAAATAGTACAGCCATTGGTGGCAACAGTGTGGTGGTTCCTCAAAAAACCAAAAATAGAACTACCATATGACACAGCAATTCCACTCCTAGCTATCTACCCCATAGACTTGAAAGCAGAGACTCAAAAAGAGACTTGTACACCAACGTTCATTGTAGCACTATTCACAAGAGCCAAAAAGTAGAAACAATGTAAATGCCCATCAACAGATGAATGGATAAGAAAATGTGGTATATCCATACAATGGAATACTATTCAGCCAGTAGGACAGATGAAGTCCTGGTACATGCTACAGTATGGATGGAGCTTGAAGACATTATGCTGAGCAAAATAAACCAATCACAATCACAAAAGGACAAATATTGTATGACATATAAAAAGACAAGAAAATGCAAAAAAAAAAAAAGGAAATGAAGTATTGACTCAGGCTGCAACATGGATGACCCTTAAAAACATTATGTTAACAAAAGAAGCCAGTCACAAAGGACCATATATTGCATGATTCTATGTATATGAAATGTACAGAATAGGCAAATCTATAGAAATAGTAGATTAGTGGTTGCCTAGGGTTTTATGGGAGGGATTGGGGAGTAACTGCTAATGGGTACAGGGTTTCTTTTTAGGGTGATGAAAATGTTCTAAAATTAGATTGTGACGGTGGTTGCACAACTCTGAGAATATACTAAAAATCACTGAATTGTACACTTTTAAATGGGTAAATTGTATGATGTATGAATTATATCTCAAAGCTGAATATATATACACACACACAGAGTGAGTATATTTCGGATTGGTCGATTATATAGGGCCTGGTAAGGATGGTTTCCCTGTGTTTTACCTGCAAGAAATCAATAGGATGGTTTCCCTGTGTTTTACCCACAAGAAATCAATATTGCCATAACCACTACCCCACCACCCTTCATCTCACCTCCTCAGGGGTCCAAGAGTGAAGACACAGCCATCCCCAAGGTCATGAAGCCCGCAGTGCAGACAGCCAACCCCAGATGGTTCTCAAGTCCCTGAGGCCACAGGACTTAATTGAAAAGTCTCTGAAACAGGCTCAGACTTAATAAGATACGACGCAACCCCTTTCTAACAAGACTTCTTATTAAATAGAGTTGACGAAATCAAGTTCCTCTCCTCAAAAATAATTACAAGTCAGCCAGAGGCAAAAGTGGGAAGTGAAGTAAAGTTCATCTTTGTTTTGCTTGCCAGCCCTGGATTTGGGTTTCTATTCCCCAGCCCTTTTGAAGTTTTCTTTCCTGTGCCACAAGGGTTCTCAAAGTGTGACCCCCAGACCAGCAGCAGCATCATGTGGGAACTGGTTAGAACTGCTCATTGTGGAGATTCTGGGTGCAGGGCCCAGCGATCCTTCTTTTAACCAGCTCTCCAGGGGACTCAGATCCAGCTAAAGCATGAGAATCACTGTTTATGCCTCATCTCCTCAGAGCTGAGATTTGACACCTGTCATCTGAGGAACCCACTGATCCTTAGTAATGAAAACGTACTCCAGTGACACACAGCTACCGGTCACACACATTCCTGTGCTGGTCAAACTGACCCAATGTTTTTCAAAATATACTTGTATCATTGTTTCTGTAAAAGTAATACCTGCTCATTGTTTTTGTAATTGTAGAAAACATTAAAGATACAAAATTTAAGAAAAAATATTCGATAATCTCACCATTACCAATTATTGCCGAGATAATTGATAATTACTATTAACTCTTGATGGAATATTGCTCCAGACTTTTTAACAGTGTGTAATAATAACAGTAAGATATATAATTATTTCCATGTATTTTAATTGTAATTTGTTTTAAGCTGATAACTCTTTAGGAGTGCCTGGGTGGTGCAAATAGTTAACACACTCAGCTGCTAACTGAAAGGTTGGTGGGCCGAGTCCACTCAGAGGCACCTTGGAAGAAAGGCCTGGCAATCTGCTTCCAAAAAATGGGCCTTTGGAAACCCTATGGAGTACAGTTCTACTTGGACACACATGGGGTTGTCCTGAGTCAGAATCGACTCAACGGCAACATTTGGTTTTTAACTCCTCTTTAGTGTTCTAATGAGGGAAATTCCAAACTTTGAGGAGGGGAGACATTTTTCCCAGAACATTCTCAAATCACCTTTTCTTTTTCTCATAAATTTAATCGTGCAAAATTAAACCTGGTCTGGAACAGAACTTTTTGAGAATATATTTCATAACTTTCTTCTGGGAAGAAATTAGAATTCCTGATAAAAATGCTAAACAATTCTCTGATACTCTCTAATGAGATTAAGCCCTTTTCAGGAATCTAGCTACCTCCCCTCCCACCCTCAGCTGACCTAAGGTCAGAAGTCTAGGACCTTTAACCAGGTAGTCTTTTTTCTTGTATCCAGTCTAACAATGATTACTTAACCATTCGATTCCCATAAAACGTCCTGACCAGGAGAGAATCTTGAAATTAAACTTGACATGTTCTTAGGTGCCATCAAGTTGGTTCCGACTCATAGCAACCCTGTGTACAACAGAACGAAACACTGCCCAGTCCTGCACCATCCTCACAATCATTGCTGTGTTTGAGCCCGTTGTTGCAGCCATTGTGTCAATCCATCTCTTTGGAGGCCTTCCTCTTTTTCACTGACCTTCTGCTTCTCCAGGGTCTAGTCCCTCCTGATAACATGTCCAAAGTATGTGAGACAAAGTCTCGCCATCCTGGCTTCTAATGAGCATTCTGGCTGTACTTCTTCCCAGACAGATTTGTTCATTCTTCTGGAATTCCATGGTATATTCAATATTCTTCCCAACACCATAATTCCTTATTCATTGTCCAGCTTTCGAATGCATATGAGGTGAATGAAAATACCATGGCTTAGGTCAGCCGCACTTTAGTCCTCAAAGTGACATATTGGCTTTTGAACACTTTAAAGAGGTCTTTAGCAGCAGATTTGCCCAATGCAATGCGTTATTTGATTTCTTGACTGCTGCTTCCATGGGCATTGATCGTGGATCCAAGTAAAGTGAAATCCTCGACAACTTCAATCTTTTCTCCATTTATCATGATGTTGCTTATTAGTCCAGTTACGAGGATTTTTGTTTTCTTTATGTTGAAAGGAAACCCTGGTGGCTTAGTGGTTAAGTGCTATGGCTGCTAACAAAAAGGTCGGCAGTTCAAATCCGCCAGGCGCTCCCTGGAAACTCTATGGGGCAGTTCTACTCTGTCCTATAGGGTCGCTATGAGTCGGAATCGACTCGACGGCAGTGGGTTTGGTTTTTTTTTGGTTTTATGTTGAAAACTTGACATGTACTCATAATTAAATTTTCTGAAAAGTTTTATATATACATCCAACTCTCATAACTGTAGACAACACAATCAACCTATCAGATATGTATTAGACCTTTTCTCAGTGCCCAAATAAAGGAGTGAAAGTTTCGACCTTATATAAAAATACACGCTACCTGTCTTTCGAAAAATCTCTCTGGGCAAAGGAGATGATCTTAAGCTAATAATTGCTACCATTTATGGAGGAGCAGGGGCCTGCAATACTCTTTAGTCCCCATTTTACTTCTCATGTTTCTAGCCCCATTTTACAAGTGAGAGATAAGTTCAGAGAGGTTAACGACGTGCCCAATGTCCCTTGGCAGGAAAGAGGTAGGCCTGGGAATAGAAAGCCAGCTATGCCTATTAGAGACTAGGTATCTTCTGAAATTGAACAAAACAATCCAATTTTTTTTTCATGGAGTTCTTGGGTTGGAATTCCTATTTAATGGTCTCAATATAAAATGTAAATGAGTTTTTATAAGTGTTTTATTTGGTATGAAGCTTGTAAAATGCTCATGACTTAACACTAAGTGATAAAACACAGAATGCACACTTGTATGTACCCTATACTTAGAGTTACCTTTTTTTTTTTTTTTGGTACAAGTAACAGAAAATGTGGCTAACAGTAGCTTACATACATACAGATCTATTTTCCTTATACAACAAGAAGTCTGGAAGTAGGCAGTTCCAGGGATGGCTCAGTGATAGCAGAACATGGAGTTGGCATCTCTCTGATTCTCCTGGTCTTTCCCTCATGGTCATGAGATGGCTGCAGCAGCTCCAAGCATTCCACCCTAGCACAGCTGCATTCAAAGCAGGGAGCAGGAAGTGGCACAGGCAGAGCTTCTCCTCCTCCACTTCCCTCTTACCCAGGAAGAAAATTTTTATCTCAGAAGCCCCCAAGCCAACATGCCTGCCCCTGAGGCCTGGGGCCAGGCCCTTCTTTTCAGACTTTAAATGACTCTGCCTGGTTTTGTTAACAAGTAAGAAAAGAGAAGTGGCTTTGAAACAAACAACAAACAGTTGGCCACAGTACTATCATCTCTATGGTACAGACAAGGAGATGAACCTTCAGTGAGCTAAAGTAACCTGCCAAAGGTCACAACTATTCAGTGGCAGAGTAAGGATTCAAAAACATGGTCAGGCTGTTTCTTATTCCACTGAAAGGTCTTTCTCTGACTGCAGTGGTCCCTCCTTCTGGGATCCAGTTACCTCCATCTACAAAGACCCCCCTCCCTTGTTTTTTCTTACATTGTCGTTATATGCCATTGAGTCAAGTCCAACTCATAACAGAACTGCCTCATAGGGTTTCCAAGAATTTCAACTGCCAACCTTTTGGTTAGCAGCCCAGCTCTTATCCATTGCACCACCAAGGTTCATATACACATACACACACACACGTATTTTTTTTATAATTTTTATTGTGCTTTAAGTGAAAGTTTACAAGTCAGTTTCTCACACAAAAACCCATATACACCTTGCTACACACTCCCAGTTACTCTCCCCCTAATGAGACAGCCTGCTCTCTCCCTCCACTCTCTCTTTTCGTGTCCATTTCGCCAGCTTCTAACCCCCTCCACCCTCTCATCTCCCCTCCAGGCAGGAGATGCCAACATAGTCTCAAGTGTCCACCCGATCAAAGAAGCTCACTCCCCACCAGCATCCCTCTCCAACCCATTGTCCAGTCCAATCCATGTCTGAAGAGCTGGCCTCGGGAATGGTTCCTGTCCTGGAGCGACAGAAGGTCTGGGGACCATGACCACTGGGGTCCTTCCAGTCTCAGTCAGACCATTAAGTCTGGTCTTATGAGAATTTGGGGTCTGCATCCCACTGCTCTCCTGCTCCCTCAGGGGTTCTCTGTTGTGTTCCCTGTCAGGGCAGTCATTGGTTGTACCCAGGCACCATCTAGTTCTGGTCTCAGGGCAATGTAGTCTCTGGTTCATGTGGCCCTTTCTGTCTCTTGGGCTCGTAGTCACCTTGTGTCCTTGGTGTTCTTCATTCTCCTTTGATCCAGGTGGGTTGAGACCAATTGATGCATCTTAGATGGCTGCTTGCTAGCATTTAAGACCCCAGACGCCACTCTTCAAAGTGGGATGCAGAATGTTTTCTTAATAGATTTTATTATGCCAATTGACTTAGATGTCCCCTGAAACCATGGTCCCCAGACCCCTGCCCCTGCTACACTGGCCTTCAAAGCATTCAGTTTATTCAGGAAACTTCTTTGCTTTTGGTTTAGTCCAATTGTGCTGACTTCCCCTGTATTGTGTGTTGTCTTTCCCTTCACCTAAAGTAGTTCTTATCTACTATCTAATTAGTGAATGCCCCTCTCCTACCCTCCCTCCCTCTCGTAACCACAAAAGAATGTGTTCTCAGTTGAAACTATTTCTCAAGATCTTATAACAGTGGTCTTATACAATATTTGTCCTTTTGCAACTAATTTCACTCAGCATAATGCCTTCCAGGTTCCTCCATGTTATGAAATGTTTCACAGATTCCTCACTGTTCTTTATCGATGCGTAGTATTCCATTGTGTGAATATACCATAATTTATATATCCATTCATCCGTTGATGGGCACCTTGGTTGCTTCCATCTTTTTGCTATTGTAAACAGCGCTGCAGTAAACATGGGTGTGCATATATCTGTTCGTGTAAAGGCTCTTATTTCTCTAGGATGTATTCCAAGGAGTGGGATTGCTGGATCGTATGGTAGTTCTATTTCTAGCGTTTTAAGGAAGCACCAAATCGATTTCCAAAGTGGTTGTATCATTTGACATTCCCACCAGCAGTATAGAAGTGTTCCAGTCTCTCCACAGCCTCTCCAACATTTATTATTTTGTGTTTTTTGGATTAATGCCAGCCTTGTTGGAGTGAGATGAAATCTCATTGTAGTTTTGATCTGCATTTCTTAGAGTTACCTTTTAATTTAAAAAAATATTTAAAATTTTGGAAGCAAATACTCCGAAAGGTGCAAAGACTATCTAGGCATCTTGTGTCTGTAGTGGATAGTTTTCCCTTCTGTTTTCCGAGGCAGCATGGCATGGGGTAGCCACCTGCCTGGTTAGGAATAATTCAGGCTTCAGTACTGAAAAACAACAACAACAAACCTCCCCCTGCCCCAAACCAGTTGCATCAAGTCAGTTCTGATTCATGGCGATCCCATGTGTGTCAGAGTAGAACTGCTCCATGCTGAGGGGATACAACCCTGACGCACACCTCTCCTGACTTTAAACCACGCGGTATCCCCTTGTTCTAGTTCTATTCGAATGACTGTTTCTTGGTCTGTGTACAGGTTCCTCATGAGCACAAAGAAGTGTTCTGAAATTACCATTCTTTGCCATGTTATCCATAATTTGTTGTGATCCACACAGTCGAATGCCTTTGCATAGTCCATAAAACACAAGTAAACATCCTTCTGGTATTCTCTGCTTCCAGCCAGGATCCCTCTGACATCAGCAGTGATTTCTCTGGTTCCACGTCCTCTTCTGAATCTGGCTTGAATTTCTGGCAGTTCCCCGTCAATGTATTGCTGCAACTGCTTTTGAATGATCTTCAGCAAAATTTTACTTGTGTGTGAGTGATATTAATGGTATTGTTTGATAATTTCCACATTCCGTTGGGTCACCTTTCTTTGGAATCAGCACAAATATGGATTTCTTCCAGTCAGTTGGCCAGGTAGCTGTCTTCCAGATTTCTTGGCATAGACGAGTGAGCACTTCCAGCACTGCATCGCTTTGTTGAAACATCTCAGTTGGTAACCTGTCAGTTCCTGGAGCCCTGTTTTTTGCCAATGCCTTCAGTGCAGCTTGGACTTCTTCCTTCAGTACTATTGGTTCTCAATCATTTGCTACCTCCTGAAATGGGTGAATTGACCAATTCTTTTTGGTACAGTGACTGTGTATTCCTTCCATTTTATACCTTTATTCCATTTCACACCTTTATTTTTTTTGTTTTTCCTTACTTAAACATTTTAGAATAAATAATGAGTATAATTGAACAAATAAACATTTAAAAATCATTATTGCAGGACTTTAAATTGAGCATCTAATTCAATTATTTGTACCAGTCTTAAAAAGCACACACTTCCAGTTAATGCTAGCACACTATTTGTGTTCAGTATCTCTCCCTCTCAAATCCCTGTAAAGTAATAGTAAGGGAATAATACAGGAATCAACCCACAAAGATAGGGGAGCAGGAGAGGGAACAGCGAAGGATTACACATTTTAAGGCGCTGCTGAAGTAAAAACAGCAGCCCAAGAGGGATGACAGGCTTAGCAGGAAGCCACCGCCTTGAGTTCTGCAGCAGACCCCAGGAAGGGAGGCCCCTGGCCAAGGAAAATCAGCAGAATCTCAGGGCTGAGATGAGGGGGGCAGCATCACAGTCAGCACACTGAGCGGCTAGCCCCTCACCCCACTCCACTAGGCTGACCCTCCAGGCAGGAAACAGAGGATCCAGTAGTGACAAGCCTGTCTGTCCTACCTGCCAGCCCTCCCTGCCCCAGGCAGGAGATGAGAGGCTCCTTCTCCAGAAAGACCAAAAGGGCCTAGAGGAAAGATTCCCAGATACCGATACGGGGGAAACTGGTTCTCTGGAGGTGGTGGAAAGCAGATGTGTGGGCAAATGAGATTCGCAGTGGCTACCCATTAAGCTTTTGAGACCAGTCCACTTTCCTCTATAAATTGAAGCAATTGGTGGGAACTTCTAGGAGATTCTTGAGAATTGCTTTAGCTGCTATGCAAGCTTTGGAACTTCAAGTGAAGGTCTTCAGTGTCAACTCCTCTGACCTTTTTGACAGTGTCCTTGACCTCTGCCTTCACCCCCCCACCACCACCCCTCGGCTCTTCCAACATCCACATATGGCCCTAATTCTATAGTCATCCTTTTATACCTGCAATAAACAGAGTGGCTTCTGTTCTCCTGGCAAAACTCAGACTGATACAGTCTGTGCTGGATGTCTTTGGTGTTGTTCACTCTCTGTCCTGCTCTACCCTGCTCTGGGCATGGGAAATATGGACTGCTTTGTGCAGTAGAAAGACCCAGTAGAGACGGATGGAGGGAGGAGAAATTAGATTATATATTCCTTTTACTCCCTCCCTGTCAGGTCACAGGTTGGCTGCATCCTTCTACCAAGGACCACAGCTCCTGTCAGCTACCCCTTTCTGTGGAGATCCTCTCAGAGATTCAAAAGCGACTTCCTCCCCTGGCCCTTCAGGCTTTGAGTAGTAACAGCTCACCATTATTGCTACCCCTGGGATACTGGATTAACCTTTGTTGTTTCTCCCTGAACTCTGCCCACATGTTTATAAATGGCCCCTTTATTAAAACCTCCTCAATGACCCAGTTTGAGTCTAGCATCTTTTTCCTGCCAGGCCCTGACTGATACAGTGCCCCCATCACCCTGCACCAGAGCCTCTGCCCAAGCTCACAGACCTTCCCAACCACTTGTAAGTGTCTCAGTGTTAAATATAAACAGTAAAAAATCACCAGACACTGGAGGAACACTTTCAACATGAAGGAAAGAGACAAAAACAAACCAAAAGGGAACTAAGAAAAAAACAACTCTACAGGGAACAAAATGAGAAACAAAAACTTCACCATCAACAACCATAACATTCTACAAGATTCTTAGAGTAGTAAGAGAAGATCCTGCTTCCAAGAAACTAAGGGCAAGAGAGGGAGAAAGAGAGGAGAGAAGGCGGGAGGGAAGGAGGAAAGGAAGGAGGATAGAAAGGCGAGCTTTCCCACATTCCTGGGCTCAGTCCCTCTTTCAGTCAGCAATCTTATCACTCCAAATTCCCAGGTAATCCAGGATGATCTCTCCATCTCAAAATCCTTAACTTTATCGTATCAGCAAAGTCCCTTTTGCCCTATAACATAACATATTCACGGGTTCCAGAGACTAGGACTTGGACATCTTGGTGGGTGGGGGCTTATTCTGCTTACCCCAATGTGTCTGTAAGAATACAAATAAAAACTTTTTTTAAATATGTACTTTTTGACCAACAATTCTACTTCTAGGCATTAATTTCAATGAAATTAGTCAAGTGAACAAAAATCTATGTTCCTGGACATTGTTTATGATGCTGAAAAATTATGAACTACATGTTCATGTTAAAAAGTAGTCATAACTACCTACAGATTGGGAAAAAGTTTTTAGCTATGACATTTCTGATCAGTGCCTGATCTCTAAAATCTACATGATACTGCAAAAACTCAACTGCAAAAAGACAAATAACCCAATTTAAAAATGGGCAAAAGATATGAATAGACAATTCACTAAAGAAGACATTCAGGTAGCTAACAGATACATGAGGAAATGTTCACCATCATTAGCCATTAGAGAAATGCAGGTCAAAGCTACAATGAGATTTCATCTCACTCCAACAAGGTTGGCATTAATCCAAAAAACACAAAATAATAAATGCTGGAGAGGCTGTGGAGAGACTGGAACACTTCTGCACTGCTGGTGGGAATGTCAAATGGTACAACCACTTTGGAAATCGATTTGGTGCTTCCTTAAAAAGTTATAAATAGAACTACCATACAATCCAGCAATCCCACTCCTTGGAATACATCCTAGAGAAATAAGAGCCTTTACACGAACAGATATATGCACACCCATGTTTATTGCAGCACTGTTTACAATAGCAAAAAGATGGAAGCAACCAAGGTGCGCATCAACAGATGAATGGATAAATAAATTATGGTATATTCACACAATGGAATACTACACATCCATAAAGAACAGTGAGGAATCTGTGAAACATTTCATAACATGGAGGAACCTGGAAGGCATTATGCTGAGTGAAATTAGTCAGTTGCAAAAGGACAAATATTGTATAAGACCACTGTTATAAGATCTTGAGAAATAGTTTCAACTGAGAAGAACACATTCTTTTGTGGTTACGAGAGGGAGGAGGGAGGGAGGGTAGGAGAGGGCTATTTACTAATTACATAGTAGATAAGAACTACTTTCAGTGAAGGGAAAGACAACACTTAATACAGGGGAGGTCAACACAATTGGACTAAGCCAAAAGCAAAGAAGTTTCCTGAATAAACTGAATGCTTCGAAGGCCAGTGTAGCAGGGGCAGGGGTCTGGGGACCATGGTTTCAGGGGACATCTAAGTCAATTGGCATAATAAAATCTATTAAGAAAACATTCTGCATCCCACTTTGAAGAGTGGCGTCTGGGGTCTTAAACACTAGCAAGCAGCCATCTAAGATCCATCAATTGGTCTCAACCCACCTGGATCAAAGGAGAATGAAGAACACCAAGGACACAAGGTGACTACGAATCCAAGAGACAGAAAGGGCCATATGAACCAGAATCTACATCATCCTGAGACCAGAAGAAATAGATGGTGCCTGGGTACAACCAATGACTGCCCTGACAGGGAACACAACAGAGAACCCCTGAGGGAGCAGGAGAGCAGTGGGATGCAGACCCCAAATTCTCATAAGACCAGACTTAATGGTCTGACTGAGACTGGAAGGACCCCAGTGGTCATGGCCCCCAGACCTTCTGTTGCCCCGGGACAGGAACCATTCCCCAAGTCAACTCTTCAGACATGGATTGGACTGGACAATGGATTGGAGAGGGATGCTGGTGAGGAGTGAGCTTCTTGGATCAGGTGGACACTTGAGACTATGTTGGCATCTCCTGCCTGGAGGGGAGATGAGAGGGTGGAGGGGGTTAGAAGCTGAGGAAATGGACACGAAAAGAGAGAGTGGAGGGAGAAGGCAGGCTGTCTCATTAAAAAAAAGGGGAGCGTAATTGGGAATGTGTATAAGAATGTGTAGCAAGGTGTATATATGGGTTTTTGTGTGAGAGAGTGACTTGATTTGTAAACTTTCACTTAAAGCACAATAAAAATTATTTTTAAAAAGTAGTCATAAAAAAGACTGCTATGTAGCATTATGCGATAGAGCTTTCTGATGAATATAAAAAGCTGATCACTGTATATTAAGTGCCAAAAGCAAATTACAAAATGGTAATTTAACAACTATCCAACTTTTGTAAAAAAAAAAAAAAAGTGTGTGTGTGTATAATGTGTGGAAAAATGTGTGAAAAACCCACAAGGGATTGAGATCAAACTGTTAACAGTGGTTCTTGATAAGAGCTGAGAGTGCAGGTGATTTTACTGTTTGTCTCTTTAGACCCTTCCTCACTCCCTAGGTTTTTTCCTTTTCTTTTCCATCAAACATGTATTACTCTACCAACCAGGAAAAAAAAAGTTATTTCTATTTTGCATAAATGAATAAATAAACGTATTCATTTAAATGAGCATCTGAAGCCCTGGAGACCAGTTGCAGCAACAGCTGTCACCAAAGATTACACATGTAGCACTTAGCACAGCCAAGAACAAATCTGTCAGCTACCCTTATTAATTAGCACTCTCTAAAGCTATACATGCTATAGGAGTATGTTGAAGCCATTACCAGAAATCTATGTATCTTGTTCCCTTTAGATTCTTGCTTTTGTCCTCAGGTTTATGAAGCCAGAACTTCTCAGCGTCAAATCCCATCTGGTGTAGAGGCAGCGTGAGAAAAAGGCAGCTCAATTCCCTTCCTTGTCCAGTAGGTGGAGCAAGAAAGCTTTAGAAGTACTTGCCGGCTAAAAAACCGTGAACAAGACTAAACTGCAGAAAAAGTGGTTAATAAAAAAATAGGCCTCCTAAATCATCCAAGTCCATTTGGGTGGATTCATGCTAAAATTTTTCTAGGATGAAAACTGTTCCCAGAGAACTTCCTAGAGAATACTAAGTTGAGAGTTTATGTTTCAATACCTGACAATCACAGCCATAACCAGGACTTTTAACATTTTTCAATTAAAATATCTCTGGTTGAAATGCAAATTAAAACTACACTATGATATTATTTTTCATCCATTAGATTGGCAAAAATTCAAGGGTTTGAAAATACATTTTGTTGGCAAGGCCATGGGGGAAACAGACATGCTCCTACATGGCTGGGGAGAATGTGAACTGGTGGGAAAGCTCCAGTTCCTATGGAGAAGATTGGCAATATCTAACAATATTCCATATACATTTTACCCTTGGGCCCAGCAATCCCATTTCTTGGAATCTACCCTGAAGATTTATCTCCAGCAATAGGAAAATACATATGCATAAGGTTATTGATCACAGCATTATTTGTAATTGCAAATTATTGGAAACTACCTACATGCCTAAATAAAAGCGTGTGGTTGAATAAGCTATGGTACATCTATACAATGGAGTACTATGCAGCTATAAAGAATGAGGACACTCTCACAAACTAATACAGAGTTGTCTCCATGATTTAAGTGAACAAACTGCAAAAGAGGATCTAAAGGATACTACCTTCTGTGTAAGAAAAAAGGGGAAATAAGAATGCACACACACCTGCTTCTCTCTACCAAAAGAAACACAGGAAGGAGAAACCAGAAGTTGGTCACTTACCAGGAATGTGAGAAAATGGTGTTGAAGGACTACAAGAGAGAGTATTCCCTCTACATACTATCTTTTTGTATAGTTTTCATTGGTGGATGTATGCTAATGTTCTACATATTCAAAAAATAAAATCAACAAGGGGGAAAAAAAAGCTCAAACTGAAAGCAAACTAAAAAAAAAAACCCAACTGTAACTTCGCCACATTGGCAGGGAGGGGGGGAATACTAATCTAAGTAATGGATGAACACAGTATTTGACTATATACCATATATCCTTGGCCTTTGGGAGTGCAGGGGTGGAGAGCCGCTAAAGAATTCTGAACTAGTTCATGTCAATTTATTTCCTGTAGTGGCATGAGTGAAGTAATTCTGAAACCATTTTAAATGTATTATGGGATTAAGTAAATGAGAAAATGATTTGATGTTGTTGGAAGCCAGGGTTCTCACTGTGGAAGGAGGGACATACCCATATGAAATAATGGAAGGCAAAGAACCCAAGGCATACAGTTCAATGTACACATACAGCCACGTAACCACTACCACAGTCAAAATATTGAGTATTGATCACCCTAGAAAGTCCCCTTGTCTTCCTTTGCAGGCAAAACTCTCTCCTCACCCCCACCCCCAAACAATGATGTATTGTCTATCCATATAGTTCTGCCTTTTCCAGAATGTCATATAAATGGAATCATACAGTATGTAGCCTTTTGTGTCTGACTTCTTTTACTTAACCTGATACATTTTAAGATTTGTCCATGGTGTTACAAGTATCAGTTGCTTTTTATTCCTAAGGAGAATAACAAGATGTTCTAGGCTTATATTGTACATTCCCTGCCCCGGCCCTGAAATAAACCATTTCTCCAAGGACCTTTGGTTCCTTTTAGAGAAAAGTGGTATTAGAGTCCAAGATTTGGGTACTAGTGCCCATTGATACTGAGATGTTTTCTTTCTAGACCCTTTCAGCAGCCATTGCTAGGAAACACACACACGCATATGCATATTTATATATACATACATATTTTAGAAATGATGAAGTCACACTGATGCCTCCAATCCATCCCCATTGGTTTCTTCTTTCGTCAGAACAGAGAAGTATGAGTAATTACATGACCTTGGGAAAGTCATTCAACCTCTGAGAAGCTCTGGCAATCTGAAAGGTGTGGTAATGTCACCTGTCACCTGCCCTGCACACCACACTGGGTATTTACCAAGATCAGCTGGGATAAATGTGAGGTCAAGTTATGGCTAGTCATTCAAGGAGAGATATCTTTGGAAATTGGAAAAAGCAGAACCTGAGGGGACTGCCTGGAGTCTGGGTCTCTGTGTGATTAGGGGCCTATTAACTGTGATCACGAATACAGAAAGAACACTTCTGAGGTTCAGTTCAGTTCAGTTTCAGACAGAATGAGTTTGAGATGGTTGTATGACACTTGGGTGGATATTTCTACTTGACAGGTGGAACTAAGCATCTAGAGCTCAGGGAGAGAAGTCAGGGCTAGAGATAACTTTTTTTTTAATGTTAATGAACACATGCTCTCTAAAGACATGGATATAAATGAAATTACCCAGGGAAAGTGTGTGGAAGGAGAGAGGAGAGCAAGGGACTGAGCTCGCTGGAACGCCAGCACAAGAGGGTAGACAGAGGATGACAAGCTCTCTGAAGAGATGGAGAAGGGGAAGAGAGGCCCAGGGGAGAAGGCCATGTAGGAGAAGCCAAGTGAAGACAAAAAAAGTTATTTAATTCAACAAACACCAAAACAACAGCTAGGGCTACGGAAGATAGAGAAGATGAATAAAAAGTAGTAAAGAGGACGAGTAGTAAACAAGTGAAAAACAGACCAGATAGCCTAGTGTTGCAGGGGCAAGGGGGGTAGAGGTATGGGCAGAGCTTCAGAAGACAGATCTGGTAGAAGGGAGAAAATTTTCAGAGAATAGAAGGACTTAAGCTTCCAGACTGAAGAGACCCACCAAAGCTCAGCACAATAAATAAAAGACCCTTGTTGCTAAGTTTCAGAATATCAGGAAAAGAAGACAATCCTAAAATTTCCAGAGATTTCAAGCAAACAAACAAGACAGGTTACATATAAAGGAATGAGAACCAAAAGACTGGAAATAAAATGGAAGAAAAATGATTTCCACCCTAGAATTCTGTACCCAGCCAAACTAACAATCAAATATGAAGGTAAAATAGACAAGAACTTCAAAATTGTAACTCATTTGCCACTGATGGAGGCAACCATTACACCAATTACTTACTTTGAAAATTGGTAATTAAAGGGAAAGGATAAAACTATTTATCTTGCCTTTTTAGGAGAAACTGTACATAGCTCATCCCCAGCTGATGATGGAAAGTTTTGCTGACTGAGGGCAATTTCAAAAGAAGGATCACTTGTCTGGGATATGGAGCAATAGTTGAAAGCAGATCAAGGCAGGATGTGTGTGTTTAAGTGAGAGATAATGTTTGTATTAAGATAGAAAGGAGATAGTACAAACAGAGAGATAAAAGATGAAGGAAAAATAAAAAAGATAAATCTCAAGGGGCAAAGTCCTAGAGGAGGCAGAAGTAATGGAATTCAGAGCACATATGGAGGAAATGGTCTTTGACAGGAAGGACACTTGCTTTCTTGGTGAAGGATCAAAGAGAAGATGGATGTAAGATTAGGTAGGTTTGTTGGTGGCAGGATGAGGGGGTTTGTACCCAGTGGCTTCTAATTTCTCCATGAAGTGTGAGGCCAGGTCATCAGCTGTGGAGTGAGGTAGACATGCGAGATCTGAAAAGGAATAGAAAATATTTGTCTTGGAAGTTGAGAATTGAGCCTTACCGAAGAGAAAGAAGGATTGCAGGGCAATATTGGGTGTCCATTTGTGGCCTGCGGTTCTGAATTTAAAGTGAATCATGAAGACTCTGTTCGATGACCCTTCTCCAGCAGACATGGAATCCATCCAGGGCAGTTGTGCCAGGCAAACACGGTGATATAAGAGAGGGCCAAGGGAATGGACAGCATTTTTTGAAGGAGTTATTAAAATAATGGATTAGGAAATCAAGACTGAACAAGAAGGAAAATGAGACCAGGAGGGGTGATGGATAGTCAGGAAATGGAGGGGGTATGTGTCAATGGATTAGCCACCTTGATGAGGTAAAAAAAAAAATGTGGCAGTAGACATCCTTGAGCAACTGAGCTGGAAATAGGAAATGGAGGTCAGAGAGATGTTTGAAATCGATATTCAGAGGGGGCCTGGTGTCTGACATTGACAGGGTCCACAGTGTAACCCCAAGAGTGACTAGGTGAGGCGAAGAGGAAGTTGAGTTCGTCAGAGATGAGTCAAGGGACTGAGAAGCCAGGGTGAAAGAAGAAGAGTGCAAATTACATGGGAGTCTTCCTTAAATGAAAACCCTGGCAGTGCAGTGGTTAACTGCTACGTAGGGCTGCTAACCGAAAGGTTGGCAGTTCAAATCCACCAGGTGCTCCTTAGAAACTCTATGGGGCAGTTGTACTTTGTCCTATATGACTCAACAACAACGGGTTTGGTTTTTTTGTTTGTTTGTTTTTGGTCTTCCCTAATTGAAGGAGGCAGGGAAAGTGTTTGATAGATGACAGCAACAAACAATGGCAAAGGGTGCTACAGCTCAACAGTGGGTGCTTCAAAGGAGCAGGGACCTTGGCAGGAGAAACGGAGACTGATTGCCTGGAACCAGAACTGGGGAGCAAAGAGGCCATCACCCAACTCTAGCCCTGATGTGATTTAAAAAAAAAAAAAAAAAGCTCTCATTTGAGCAGGCTGCAGAGGCAGTCTCCTCCAAGAAAGTCGTTTTCAGCTCAGGTAAGGTGAACTTCCTGTGACTAGCCTGATACAACGAAGTTGGTTTGTCACAGAGCAGGTTTGGAAAAGGGGTGGGTCAGATAAGGGAATGTTCCACCACATAGATTTCCAACAGTATGGGAAGGGTACATATAAACAGAAGAATATTATGCATTTATTGTGTGTATGTAGTTTCTAATAACAGAAGTGTTAATGCAGAAATATTTTTTAAAGTAAAATAAAAATCTGTCCTTGACTTTGTTCTTTAATTTTTGTGAGACCACATGCTGAAGCCAATCACTTTTCCCATGTAGAATTTACAACTTTATGCAGTAGATGATGAATGAACATTTTATTTATTACATGGTGACATCAGCCAATATTTGTTTCTGCATCTTCACCGTTTTTATTTGACCAGAAGTATGTGGCAATTAGTGTATTTTTGTCTCAGTGTTATTCTATGAAAATGAGAAGACACAAAAATGAAAGTGCTGACAATACAATTGAGCAGATTTAGAAATCTTTACATGTGTAAAAAGCAATGGACCTTTAGCCTCAGTCAAATGCTTGTTGTTTGGACTTAACTGCATGCTTAATTGTGAAGCGAAGAAAAATTAGAAGGAAAAAATGAAAAGCTGGAAATGGATCACAGATAACTATCTAAAAGGTAAGAGTTGAGCTGGGAAAAAGGGATCAATTTTTTAAATTACAGACTGAGGATTACTATATCAAACTTCAATGACCCAAACAAATACAGACAGAAAAATCAGTAATCCAAAGACCCACTGGTGGAGCCTGTAGCTCGCACCACGCTGGCAGGAGGCTAGTACTCCATTTTCTCCAGGCAACTTTTTTTTCACAGTTGTTGGGATCATTAAGTTAGCAACCCTGTTTAGTGTAACCCCTTGCAGAAATTGTCATCTGCAAGCACTTCCCAGCACTGAAGTCAATTTCTTCTCTACTAAGTGTTAATTTTAAGTGTCATTAGAAGGGATTAGAAATTGAGGTAAAAATTTAGAAAATTATCTGTAAAGTGTAATCTAGTTTTTAATGTCTTAAACAATGATGTGTACGGAAAAAGAACCCTAAACTTTCATAATTCAGGATTTTAGAAAACATATTTATCTTTCTGGTAACGGGATTCTAGCCCTTGCTCTCTTCAACAGGTAAACTTGAATGTCATCCAAAGGTGACATTTTAATAGTCACATACATGTGACTATCTGTAAAGGCTGAATATACATAAAGTATCATCTCAACTGCAAAAAAAAAAAAAAAAAACCCAGTAAAAGACTAATGAGACATAACAAAATTTTAGTTTACACTAAATATTTACAAACAATTGGATTATAGCTGAATTTTTCTCCTTTTTACATACTATTCTATGTATCTTTTATCAGGAAAAGAAATTTTGTTTTTGTTTTTAAAAAGAACAGCAGTTAGATGAATTTACATTTTATGTAATTATGTCAAATATTGTAAATCAGTAACTTTTCTTAAAAAATCAAGACAACACATACTTAAATAATCCTACCCACTTATGATGATGTGGGGAGGAGGAGTGGCAGGCAGTAAAAACCCACTGGACTGAGGCGAAGTCGGCAGCCTACGGAAGAAAAGTATCGTTTATATTTTTAGTTAACAGATATACAGTGGATATGATGAAATATTCTTATCACCTTTTTTTAAAGAATGATAACCTTATTTTATAAAAACGATGTTTTTATATTCAACTGATACAGGAAAACACAGAAGTCTCTCACAATTCCACTACTTAAAAATTGCTGCTAACAGTGGATGGCATGTTTTCAGACTGGGGTCCAGGCTTTTGGAGCCCTGGTGGGGCAGTGGTTAAGAGCTAGGGCTGCTAACCAAAATGTCAACAGTTCAAATCCACCAGCCACTCCCTGGAAACTCTAAGAGGCATTCTACTCTGTCCTATAGGGTCACTACAAGTCAGAATCAAGTCAAGGGCAATGTGCTTGGGTTTTTTTTTTTTTTATTCATATGTACAGACAGGATTGATGGGGTGATTGCTGTACTTTTTTGAAGTTCTAGATTTAGTTTTATTTGAATGCAAAAAAAAAAAAGTGAAACCAGAGAGTACCACTGAGCTTCAGATATACGTTTCTTCATCAGGAGGGCTATTGGTGCCTAAAAGATCTAAGTCGGTGATACTCAGACTTGAGTGTGCAGCAGAATCACCTGGAAGGCTTGTTAAAACAGACTGCTGGGCGCCATCCCCAAGTTTCCGGTTCAATAGAGCAAGGATGGCCCGAGCATTTGCAGCCCTAACAAGTTCCCAGGTGATGATGATGTTGTGGGTCGAAAACCACACCTGTGAAAAACTCGAGATTGATCCTTAGGTTTTCTCCTCCTATATTATACAATCTTAGATGTTATGAACTGACACGACACCTAGCCATGAATGATGAGGCGGCTAGTTCCTACTCTTCGTCCTGTTTTCCCTTGCCACATCCCAATCTATGTACACGAATTCTTTGTCAAGGTTTGTAATATTTACATTCTATCCTCCAAGTATGATTCCCGTGTTTTTAAATCATAGTTCTATATTTAGTTCCTTTTACTGAAGTCTTGATGGAAAACCTGGTATCTGCTCTCTTTTGAGTTCCCACTAAATGACCGGAACCTGGGCTCAAGGGCCAGTCAAAGACGTGTCTCACTCCTGCGAGCTTTGGCGTTCCTGGGCGGCCCTGGGCCCTGGGAGTGTAGGGCCCTGGAAGTGTAGTCCTGGTGAATCTCCTCTTTTGCCTAGGTCCCAAGACCGTCTTCTCAAGGGTTTCCCTTGACAGTTTTCCACATGACCTAGTCACCTCCATTCCCTTTGTCCACAGTGGGGCTCATTAGTGACAATTATCAGGATTTTGTCAACTTGGCTTCTTTACTCAGGCTGCTTATGGGGGATGAGGGAGGGTTCGAAGTCATACCACACCTTGTTGCATTAGAATCTTTCCCCTCCCCCCTTTGTTTGGTTGCTGCTGAATTTGTAACTGGTGGCTGTCAAGTTTGCTAGATAAGAAAGAGTTTCTGATCCAGCATTACTTTTCCTGCTTCTGCCTGGAAGTATCCCCGTTGACTTTTTAAAACCGTTCAGAAATGTGGGATTTCCTGTATAAAATGTGGTACACATTATGCACTTACATGAACTGTTATAGAAGCATCATTTAAGTGGACAACTTAACTGAAAAAAGCTGGTTACAAACAAAAGGTAAGTAGTTTTTTCCAAGAGGAAAAAAAAATGAAAATGTATCCTCCAAAATACTTAGTTTTCCCTGTCATAAGATTGAGCGATTTTAAATTGGAATTTTTATTGAGATTAATTGTAGATTGACATGCAGTTGTAAGAAACAATACAGAGAGATCCCGTATACACTTTACCCAGTTCCCCCCAACCCATCAATTTTTAAAACCACAAAACCAACAGAATAGTGCTTTCTGAGATTGGTGAAACCAATTGGAAAGAAATGCAGCCATGGGATACTCAACCAAGAATGCCAATTTTTCTCTCAACCTTTTGTGCCGATTTCCGTTTTAGTACTTAGCACTTTACAGTGCAGCTATTTGTTTTGTGATTCTCTTCTTCAATAGTTTGAGGTCCCACACAGCAGGGACTGTGTCTTATCTTCCCAGTATCAATGCAGGGCCTAGCACACAGGGGAGGAGAAGGCGAGGCAATGGTGTATGAGACTGACCAAAAAGAAAAAAAATCCAAAAAACAAACACCTTTCTTCCAAAGTCTTAGATGCAACGGACTAAAAAATACCAACAATTATGAAGATGATGCGGGACCAGGCAACATTTGGTTTTGTTTCACACGAGGTTGCTATGAGTCGGAGGCGACTGGACAGCAACTAACATCAACAACAACAAAGTCTTACGCATTGGAGAATTCAAGTTCTTTCCAGTCAATAAAAAACGTTATGGTTAACATTTTGTTCAACCTCCACGTGAAAATTAGATATTTGTTCCTAATAACATATTCTCCTTAATTCTCACTCGTGCAGCTAGTATTTAATGAGTTCGCTACCAATATATATATATATTTTTTTTACCAATAGGTATTTTCCAAGTAACATGCTATGCATTTTGAGACAATGCCAAAAGTCCATCCAAATTTGCCTAACTAGAAAATCAGCTGTGGAACGATTAATATTGATTGAATCAACTATTTCACCCTTAAGTGCTACAATAAATAAAAACAGAGCAATAGAATCAGTGCTGTTTACTGAGTTATATTTCTCTGTTTATTGTCTGTTTTCCCTCTTAGACTGCCTGTACCATAAAGGTGAAGTCCACGTGTCTTGTTCTCTTGTTCATTGCTATAAACTTAGCATGATGTGTGTGCAATAAGTACTTGTTAACCATATGATTAAATAGTCAAGGCTAGTAACTGGCCCCCAGAATATGGGAATGAAATTATTTAAAAATTCAAGACAGATTTCCTGATTACCTAACACAATATGAAGTTGTGATAGTCCTATGTGCGTGCATTTCCTTTTTACTACACGTGGAATGTTAAATGTTTGGAAATTCTGACCTATAGAAATGGTACGCTGCACAAGAAGCCAAAATACCTAAATCCATTACTCAATTAGCAATGAATCAAATACTCACAGCCACCCCCTCCCCATTATCACTGACCCGCTTAAGGAAATATATAAAAAGATAGGTAAAAATTACACGTCTGTAGTAAGACTTTTCATAATCCAGTCATGAAAAACCAAATTCTTACCTATCTTCACGTTTTGACATAGAAAGCTGCCTTTTAAAGTCCGTAACAGTATTTTAAACATCAACACCCAAGGCTGTAGCTCTCATATAAAATTAAAATAATGTTCTCACAAACTGGCAAGAACTTCCCAAGCAGAAACGGCAACAATATTTTATTTTATTAGAAATAAACATTTCACAAAAATTTAACTGGGAACGTACATGTACTGCTAAGCAGAGCACTGAAAACATAAAGAAATAAGGTGTTGGGACCTAAAATTTCACTTAAAACCCCTTCAATTTTGTCTTACACTTAGTAGGTACTCAATGCATATCAGCTGAACATTGCAAAACGTGTAATGCTGTAGTAGTAAAGTACAATTTTCAAATATGAGAGTTTGTCAGATTTTAAAAAAGCCTTTAAAAATATGATATGCAACAAGCTTACCCTGAGGGAAAAATAAGATGGAATACAGATTACAAAATCTTCATATATTTTCCACAGTAGCATTTTGAAATTTGAAAACGGCAAATAGTTGTGGAAAAAACTGAACGAACCTATTACTAAAAATTCAGTGCACTCATAACTACCTGATGGAAAATTTGAAGCACCTTCTCTCTAGCCTTCTTACATCTTAATATGAAATGTATGAATTATATAGGCCTTAATCTTAACAAACTTAACAAAATTTTAAGTTATAAGCCAAAACGTCATCAGAAAAAGAAAAACTCGGTATAAAATCTGCTACCGTAAGGCCACTGTTTAAAGTTCTTTCATGTACATACATTATACAATTCAGACACTTTATGTTTTTGTTTTTACTACGTAAGCAAAACTTTCAACATATAAATGTTTGGATATAATGCAGTAAGTTCTCTCTAGGAAACCATGCTTAGAGAAAAATGCATCAACAAATAATGCCCTTCAAGTGGTTGAGATTTTTTGCAAAAACAAAACAAAAACTGTATTTAATACAACTTTTAAATTCAATACTGTAATTTAAAAGCAACATTTAAATGTAAAAAAGATGTAGCATTCCACTACTGAAAAATAGTTATTTTAATCAGGAAAGGTACAGTATTAGTGCTTTAATGCCAATTCTAACTCCTGACAGAGATGCTCCCAAATATCCTCCCGTAGTGTTGCCTCCATTTGAACCAATTCCAGATTAGATTTCTGTGGCAATGTTTTTATATCCCTATTGAGAGAAAACAAAAGAAATAGAGACTTCAAATGAAGAGTCAGTTATAACTTCTGAGCCAGAGTTTTGTTTACACTGTAATTTTCAAAACATTTCAGTTTATATAGTACTACTTGCACCTGAGATCCCCACGAAGGTATGTGAAACCTCAAAGATGCAGC
Source organism: Elephas maximus indicus (assembly GCF_024166365.1). NCBI lineage: Eukaryota > Metazoa > Chordata > Mammalia > Proboscidea > Elephantidae > Elephas > Elephas maximus. The sequence continues at coordinate 159,549,896 of NC_064846.1, read as the reverse complement.
GTAACAGAACACATCAAAGCAGGTATCAAATGACAAGTCAGTAGGACAAAGAAAACATATGGAACTAGATACGCTGGTATTAATACGTTGATGAAAACAGCATTCTGCTATTTAGGTGGATTTCATTGGGAGCATCCCTAGCATAAAACCAAGAAACTCTTAAACCTTAGTCTCTCGAGTATGGAGCCTGACTCAATACACACACCCTCAAACTAGCAGATGTTTTATAACTTGGTAACTATTATTTTTTTCATCATATAGTATCTTTAATTCTAAAACTATATGGACTCTTTTAGCTTAACTGGTAACTGCAGAGAAAGCTATTAGAGGGGGGGAAAGGTTTCTTGCTTTTTGGGTGGTTACTTACAACATAAAAAATGCAGTTGGTAAGTCTTCAATAAATACAGGAAAAGGGATTCACAAGAACAATAAGACTATGATTAAAGGGTAAGGAACATGGATTCTATACTGTGATACTATCCAAAATATTAAATTATCAACCACGAACTGGACGTTAAGATCATGCAACTAATAAAAGAACAAACATAATAGAATATCATGTTTTTCAGGGACATTTAAAGATTTATTAAAACACATATCCTTACCTTTTACTAGGATCTTACATTAATTAAAACTGAAAGAAATTTAAAAGTTGATTTATTTTTGACATTTATATTAGTACGGAAATGTTTAATTCCAAACAAAACCAGTGTTGATAGAAAATTTTTATTCTCCTTATTTCTATTTTGGTTAAAGAAATGTTCAAAATACATGCATATGTATCTTTGTTAACATCATTCCTCTAAATGGAAGTAAACGTCACTGTATCCTATTTCTTTACTCATTATACAATATAAAAATCATAAATTTATTTTCAAGTATATTTTACCTAACATTAAATTCTAACTGTAATAATTCTAAAAAAATTTCAACTGAAATATCTTATTTACAGAAATTTGTGATTATTTTGAATCACTTTTACCCTTACTTAACACAGCCTTTTCCACACTATCTCTCAAACTGATCCTCCTCTCCTTCCAATTATTTGGAAGCCTATTTTAAGTTGAATGCTATGAATACTAGATATATGAGCACCAAAGTTTTCATAACTTGAAACCTGGGTTACTGCAACTCTTTCTTTGTTGGTCTTCCTGCACCTCATTCTCTCCTCCTCCATACCCTGTCTACCTACTGCTAAACAAGTGAGGTTCCTAAAAGTACCATTCTCTCTTTTTCATTTGCGGAAGATGTCCTACTGCTACCACATCAAACCCTAAGTATTTCACCGAGCCTTCAAGGCCCTCTATAATTCCCCCCCCCCGCCATATATACCCATAACCATTGCCGTCGAGTCGATTCCAACTCATAACAACCTCACATAGGACAGAATAGAACTGACCCATGGGATTTCCAAGCCTGTAAACTGTACGGAAGCAGATTGCCACATCTTTCTCCTGTAAAGTGGCTGGTCAGCTCAAACCTTTTGGTTGGCAGCCAAGCACTTAACCACTGTGCCTCCAGGGCCCCTTCTGCCGTATCTACCCAACCCTATATCCTACTGCCAAAATGGGTCTTTGGTTGCAGCCCTTTCTAGGTCTTGCTCCTCTCTATGACTCAGCTAACGACCCACCTCCTCAGTGAAAACAAATCAAAGTATTTGACATACATCCCCTGACCATTGCCACCATATTACCTTTTCCTTCTCCTTTTGGGCATTTACTGTCTATGAAATTAAGTTCTTCAAAAATATAGTTGTGCAGAAAAGAGTTAACATAGCAGGCCTGCTTACAAGATGGGTCCTTAGCTGGCATCTGGGAACTTAGATTTCAGGAGGATTCCCACCATTAACTGGTAAGGGTGGCTCACTGGGCCTAAACTGTTTGTATAAACAATGTGGTTTATGCTGAGAACCTGCTTTCTTCTGGAGTCTGGAATTTGGGCATATGCCTGGCAGGGGGTGTCTATGTGCTCAGCCCCAATAAAAAAACCTGGCCACTGAGTATCTAACAATTTAGCCAACTGCCAATATTTCACATGTGTTGTCACACTTGTTCCCGAGGGAATTAAGTGCATCCTACGTGACTCCACTGGGAGAGGACCCTTGGAAGCTCCTGCCTGGTCCTCCCCAGACTTCACCCCATGCACCTTTTCCCTTTGCTGATTTTGTCATGTATCTTTTTGCTGCAATAAATCATAGCCACGAGTACCACTATATACTGAGTGGTATATAGTGGTATACTCATGGGAGTCCTCTTTGTGAATCACCGAACCTGAGAGTGGTCTTGGAGACCCCTGATACCATGGTTTTGTTCACTAATTAATTTAGAGGATATGGATGTGTGCATGTGAATGTGTAAGATGAGATTCAAATCCATTCAAAAAGCATTTCCTGAAGACTGACTATATGGAAGGCAATAGGGGAAGATATAAAGACTAATGAGGCAGTCGTTACTCTTAAGAAGCTGATAATCTATTTGGGGTAAGAGGTAAACAGCAAGAATTAGACATCAAATTAAATAAGAGCTAAAGAGGGGGCTTTGGTAAGGCTTTACAGTGGGTCCTAAAAGGAAAGTATGATTTTATGAGAAAAGAATGGGAATCAAGAGGTTATTTCCAGCCAAGAGAACAACAGGAACAAAGTACAAATCCATAATATATGCTATGCTCCAAGAAACAGGTTCATGGGGAAATGTGGCTAGAAAGGTAGTTTAGGGCTAGAGCTGGAAAGCAAGTTTGGTTGCTTCCCTGTAGGCAATAGGACATTTGGAAGGTTTCTGTGGAAGAGTGAAATGACACAATCTGTGTTTTGGGACAATAACTGTGCCAAAAGTGAAGACACTGAACAAGCAAATCACAGGAGACAAGGAAACATGTTAGAAGGCTCAAAAAACAATCCAAAAACAGACCAGGAATGTGTAAGAATGTTGTAAAGGTGGCACATCAATCAGCGGTGAAAGGACAAATTATTTAATAAACGGTGCTAGAAAAACTATCTGTTGGGAAAAAAATTAGATCTTCATCTCACATTGCATCATAAAAATATACTCTAAATGGGTTAAATATTTAAATGTTTAAAATTTAACCATAAAACCACTTAAAGGAAACAGAGTAAAGAGTTTTTGTAAGTATAAGGATGATACGAAATCTAGACGCCATATGGGACAAACTTTACAAATTCATGAACATTTAAAGTTCTATAATATAAAAGGTATCATAAACAGCTGACAAGCATAAAATAAACACCAGCAAAATGTATGATAGGTAGGTACCCTCAGTAAATCAAGAGCTCTTACAAATCGGTAAGAAAAAGTACTGTCCCTCACAGAAACTATGGCAAAGGATAGAAATAAGGAAATAGAGGGAAGAAATTCAATATGCCTAATAGGCCCATTAAAAAGATGCTCAAAATCATTAATAATCAAAGAAAAGCAAATGAGAACTTTTTCTGCTATTAGACTGGCAATTGATAATTAAGACTGATGATACATGTATGCTGGCTAGGGTGTAGGTAAACAGGCCCTTTCATGTACTGTGAGTGAAGAGTATAAAATAGTAAAAAACATTGAAAGGGCAATATGGCAAGGTATCAAAATGTCTGTGTGCCCAATGGTGTTATGAAAATAATGAAAATCTGTACGTTATCCAGAAGCCATCAACAGAGGCTCGGTGAAATAAGCTGGCAATCGTCAAACCCGAGTACGTGTACCCTTAGGGCTATGTGAAGGCTCTCCAAGGCATATGTGAGTGCAGATCATTTGGAAGAAATTAATTTCCAGATTTTCAAATTCCCATTGTTCGCTTTCCAGAATTAACTTGCTTGCCCAAGTAGTTAAGGCCGGATCCCCACCTCTTACTTTACACAAGAAAGACATACACCTCTCACCCTGCATCTTACTACTTATGCCTTAATCTGGGGGTCCTCCAAAAAGCCTTGACTGGAAACATCCGTGATGCTGTCAGGCAAGCCAACCCTAACAACTGGCAATCAATATCATACTTTTTGCAAGTCAGACGATTTCCAATCCTTTGCTTTCCTTTAATAAAATTGAAAGAGGACAAAAAGCAAGCTATCAGTGGTAGAACACGCAAAATACTTTTTAATGATAGATCGCTAAGTGATATTTTTGGCCTATTATTCAGAGTGAGTTCAAAGAACTGAGTGGCATTGCTATAACTCCTCTCATTCCATCTACATAACCATATAAATAAGGTTTCTCAGCACCTACACCTATAAAAAGAAAAAATAGAATTAGAATGGGTACTTGAGCACTATCATTCTACTAGCAATAAGTAATATTTATCTACAAATACATAAACTAATTAAAGAATGGACTGTATTTCCAATAAAACTTTGTTTAATCAATACTAAACAAAATTTGTAATATACTTTTGCTATTTTGATCAACTGTAATATTAACTCAACCCAAACCAAACCCACTGTCGTTGAGTAAATTCCGGCCCATAGTGACCTTATAGAGCAGAACAGAACTGCCCACAGGGTTTCCAAGGCTGTAAATCTTTCCAAAAGCAGATTGTCACATCTTTCTCCCGTGGAGCACCTGGTGGGTTGGAACCAGTGACCTTTTCGTTAGCAGCCAAGTACTTTAACCACTGTGCCACTAGGGGCTCCTTTAACCCAGAGGAAATATTTAATACCTAAAGCCACAATTATTGCTATTTTCCCCAAAATATTCCACCACTGTATTTTTGTTAACATAAGCTCAATGTGCCCCCAAACAAAAACTCATCCGTTAAAAAGATTTAAAAGAACGATGTAAGTTTTATTTAAGACTGTCAGTATTTATAATATGCCAGAAATAACCTTTATGAGTTAAATTTATGATAAAAAAAAATACTAGGTATCATCCTAAAAATGTGCAAAGAGGTAGATAATTTTCAAAATTCTTTTAGGGAATGTGAGCAAAAAAGTCTGATGAGCAATAAAATAAATAATACATCCACAGAATAATGTGCAGCCATTAAAAACAATGAACGAGTGAAAGAAATAAACCTTGGAACAATTAAAGTTGGAAGGAGAACTGGGGAAGATTCGTAGGACAAGTTTATAGCTTCCACTTCTTTCGCACCCCAACATACGTCAGCTCTAGGGGCACAGCAGATGTGTAATAGAGTCTTACTGATTCATCTGACCTTCGTTCCTGTTCCATCTTCATACTCCATGACTTACAGGGTTTCTTTCAACCCCAAAGTAATGAATCTTGGTCTTTAATTTCATGCCTGTGTTGTCTTTATGCACTCTTCTTTCTCCCCCTTATCCACTGGCTGAGTTCTGGTAGGCACCTAGCTTACAGGCACCTAAAGACTGCTGGACAATCCATGGTGCTAAAAAACTCCGTATCTCCCTGACCAAATGCAAAACAGCTAACATTTTTCAAAGGCAATATTCCCAGAGGTTGTTTCATGAATTCTTACTGGGTTCTTTGTCCTATTCTGATACATAGTCAGACCCTCAATAGTTTCGGAAAACTTTCTGTGATGAGCAGAGGATTTTTAATAATGACACTTGAAATTGACAGTGGATAAAAGATGAGCCTTATTCCAGGTGGTAATGGGCATTCCTCTCCACTTCCCTCATCTTCTAGCCCAAGCACAGAATCCAAGAAAAAGAAACCACGATAAAGGGGAATCTGGGTGCCAGAATGGGGTTACTACGGTGGTGTGCGATAAATGAGAAAGAAGAATTTCAGTTCTGTACTTCTCTAATACTGCTTGGGAATCTCACTAATTTGTAGGCAGCTGAGAAGCCAATGCAGTTTTAAGGAAACCACTATCGTTCTGGTAAGTGGAAAAGATGATATATTAGAAGCACATCTAGAAGCTCTCAGAGGCTGTTTTGTGGTGGAGATGGGAAGCACATAATCTGATGGCACAGCCACCAGACTACATTACAGATGCATCACAAGACCTTCAAGCCACAACTGATCAGCCCAGGTGCTTCAATATGGCGGGGGACTGAGGAGTCCAGAAAAGATGAGTCTAAACCTTCTTGGTGGAATGTGAGCATGGGGGAATATGTAGGTTCATAACTCTTATGGATTGAATTATGTCCCTCCAAAATGTATTGTAAACCCTAACCCCTATGCCTGCGGTTATAATCCTATTTGGGAATGGTTATTTTTTATGTTAATGAGGCAGGATTAACCTAAGGTATATCTTGAGTCAATCTCTTTTGAGATATAAAAGAGATTAAATGCCAGCTAGCAGAGTTTAGCAGAGGAGAGATGAGGTAAGATAGATGCCAAAACACATGGAGATCTCCAAGGAACCAGGAAGCAGAAGCTGAATAGACAAGGACCTTCCTCCAGAGCCAACAGAGAGGAAAAGCCTTCTTCTAGATCCAGCACCCTGATTTTGGACTTCTAGCCTCCTAAACTGTGAGAAAATAAATTTCTGTTTCTTAAAGCTACCTACTGTGGTATTTCTGTTATAGCAGCACTAGGTAACTAAGACAATATCTAATTTGAGGCTTGAGAAGTTCGAGGACATGTAGATTCATCATAACTGTCTTAAGGATGAACTCTCTAACAGGGCAAAAGCCAAAGTGTACAGACGCTGCCTAGATTAAGGTTCTTCTGTAGGGCAGGACCTTCAAAGATCCCTCTGATGCCAAAACTTGGTAAGAAATGTGATGCAAATGGTACCTAATCCAGTGACTCATTTGAGCATTTGAGCAATAGTGTCCCTAATTTGAGGGAATGGGGAAGCAACATTAGAAGAAACCAAAGACTCGAGGCCTTCGCCACTTTTCTTTAGGGCATTAAGGCAAAGGTGAAATGAATAGGTCCAAGTCATCAGTTTATACACATGGAATGGGGCTCTGGAGTGGCACAGTTTTTTACTGGGACAGCTTACAGGCCAAATTCATCTCAGGTGGCTTAGACCAGACCTTGACAGAAACAGAGCAGCTGCAATGACTCATTCCTTTCCCTAAGGGTTAGAAGAGTATGGAGCCCAATTATTAAGTAGGGTGCTAATAGTAGGGTACTGGATTTGATGCTGAACTTACAGAGTTGGGCCTTGTTCAAACACAAATCTATAAAAAGCTTGGCTATGGCTTACTTGCAGGCACTGACAGTGGCCAGATTGGAAAAGCCCATGTCAAAGTGGCTACAATATAAAGATATATGAAGTAGCATCCAGACGTATAGGCCTAAGAAAAAAAGTAGTAGACACTGGAAGAATAGGAGGCATTGTTTTTTTGTTTTTTTTTTTTTAATCTAGTGTGCTGGGACCACCCCTGAAGCATTCAGATGGCAGTGAAAGGTAATAGGAGGGCGAGCCTGTGACCTGCACTGGACTCTTAACTGTAATTGTTATATTTTGTTGTTAGCTGCCAGTGAGTCGATTCTGACTCATGGTGACCCCATGTGTGCAGAGTAGAACTGCTCTCTAGGGTTTTCAAGGCTGTTACCTTGCAGAAGCAGATTGCCAGGCCTGTCTTCCAAGGTGCCTCTGGGTGGGTTTGAACCATCAACTTTTCGGCTAGTAATTGTACACTTGAATGCATCACCCAGGGACTCCTTGCTATATTTGAGACAATACAAAGAGCATAGGCCCTAAAGATATGAGACCCACAGCAGGTTATAGATCCTTCCAGGTCACACTTCTTATGTCCTATGATGAAGACTTATCTCTGATTTTTACTTAGTGTTCAGCGAGGTTATTGGGCAATGTGATCTGAAGGAATGGACCAGTCAGCAGGAATTAGGCAAGCTGAGACAAAGGAGAAAAGGACGTACTAGAGCAAGTCTGTGAGTACACAGAAACTGCAGGCCTAAGCAGACAGGTAAGCACTCAGGAGGCCAAATCATCTAAAAGATAGAGGTAAAATGGAGTGAAACAAAGCCAAAAACTCAAAGTTCAGCTCAGAGCTAACAGAACAGAAGCAGACACCATCTACCAGAGACCGGACCTTACAAATGAAGAAAAGGCCCATGTTAGTCTTCCTCCTAGAACAGAAATCAATGACTAGCTTCCCTGAGACACCTGTGATTGGGAACAAATGCCTAGAAGATCTACTGCAAAGAAACTCACCACATAAGGCAGGGAAGTGAAGCAGCACCTTGATCCAAGCCCTGGCACAGCCTGACAGCAGGGAGGTGCATCAGAGGGGAAAATGACCCCAATTACACTCATGTTTTTAAAAAAGGGACTGCTTTCATAAAAGCAAGAGTGACATACATAGTGAAATTGGAAACCTCTTCTAAGGCACTCAATTAAAATGGGGTGGTGGTGGTGGTGGTGACAGCTACATGAAACCTTCTATTTAAAACTTACTATCAGTTAACTTTACTCTACTGTGTCATCTTCCAAAAAATGTTAAGTTTTACTAACATCTCTAAGTGAGCTTGATGTAAAGATGTCATAACAGTAAATATTTAAAGAAACACTTATGACCATAAAATTTATAAAACGATTGCTATTTGATAGCAACATCAGGGATACGTACATTTCTCAGAATAAAATAATTAGCCTGAAACTATTAACAAAAATGAGTTAAAAATTGACAAACATGCCTCACTTAACTGACAGAATGCTATGGTTGTCATTTAAAATACAATTATCATATAGAAGTTAATTACATAGCTAAGTAAAATATAATCAGTCCACAACTAAAATAGTATTCAATTAAAAGGATCAAGTAAAAAAACTCAATTTTTATTAGGTAAGTGTATTTTATAATTATGTACCCTTTTTACATAGTCAGTTCACTATTTTTTGGTACTTAGATAATTCACACTGTATAAGGCTAAAATATATCAGTCAAAAGTCTTTACCCAAATTGCCATTTCAAAGATTAACCATACAACAGAAATTCTAAAGTAAAAAGTGACACATTCATAATATTTGAGGTACAACAGCTAAAAGCATTTTAAGGTTAAACAGTTTCACAACTCTATTACCATTACCCCTTTGAAGTTTTTATTTTATTTTCATGAAAATAAGATTTTTTTTATGTAGGTTGTTTCTTAAGTCAAAACCAAATGAAATATCTGATTTATCTAAGCAACATTTTGTAATTTAGGAGTTCAAAGGTCACTCAACATTTTTAAATTATTGTAATCCAACCAACCTTTTTTTTCCTCAGTAATCTTTCTCTGAATTTATTAGTGATAAATCCCCTTGGACCAGCAAATCGTAAACGCTGATATTTAGCCTGAATGTACAAGCTCTTCTGTACTAGGCCTGATTTATAATGTGGTTGGAATCTGCCACCTCTAAAGTTGGTCTGTAAAGGAAAAAATAATTAAATGTTAAAACTACAGCTTCCAAGTGTACTTTATTGGTATAACAGATGGAAAAGGGTCTGATAGAGTTGCCCTTGATTCTAGGTACCTTAGATATTAAAAGAGGTTATGATGCTAATAAAATAAGTTTTCCTGAAACTGGTTTCCTAGCTTATTTTATACACTAATAAATTTTTAAAATTATTATACATAAAACCAATTTGAAAAACTGGTAAGTTAAAAATTTTTTTAATTAATTCTTGAAATTTATCATGCCAGGAAAATGACAACTTTCAAACGCGCTCTAATGGGCTAACATTATTTCTCTGATTCATAATGAAATTAATTAAATTCCAAGAAGAAAAAAAGACATTATTTGTTGTCAAAATGTTGACAAAAGTTATCGACATTTAAGAATCAAAAACTCCCTTATTTTTACTTACTTCTGTTTGTACTTTCAAACCAATCTTTCTTTATCACAAAAATTCCATTGAAGTAACCATTTTCATGATAGAAGTTTACTTTAAAAGGCCATTTCCTGGCCCCCCGCATAATTACAATAGGTATTTGAGGACAGTGAATAACTGTGGGCTTCCCGCATAATTACAATAGGTATTTATCTGAGGACAGTGAATAACTGTGTGCTTCCCGGCTGGCTGATCAGAGGAATGGTTCCTTGTTAATTCACTTTTGGGGGTGGCAAAAGCAAGGAGAAAAAAGGAAGGAAATCTTGGCTACTTGCTAACTCACTGGAAGAGACTACATTAAGCTCGACTATAAAAAGGATTTCTCCCAAAAATCATTCAATTAAATTCTCCTGTAAAAAATGGATGGGAAGCCACATGAAGAAAAACCCTAGACAAAATTGAACCTTTAACAAAGATAAATTCAGCATAAATTGAAATACTGGGACGTATAATCCCAAGAAATCAGGAGATTTTATAATCCCAAGAAATCAGGAGAAGGTATGGTACAGAAGGAAAGACCTTGGTGACACAACATGCTCTCTCAGGCAAACTGTTCCGAACTTATTTAACAAAATTCCTATCTAATACTATGTACAAGGTGCATAGGCTAAACTGACCCATCTTCTTCCTTCAGGAGCTACCAATTTAGTGGAGATCCCAGTCTGAGCACCTGATAGGCAGCTAGTCTCTCCTGCTGGCAGATTCTGCCAATAGAAGACCCCATCAAAGGTCTCTACTGAGTTGCAAGAAAAGGGTTCTCCAAGCTTGGAGAGCATAAAACAGCATTTAACTTTAATGGCCCAAGCAGGAAGTCTTCTTGAATCTCTCCTTTAGCACTCAGTAAGGACTTGACCAGTGTTCATTTTTTGGGCAAGAACAAGGGTCACAATAATAGTTACAAATTCTGTAACTTCAAAAACAGCAGCCATTGTATATTAAATTCATTTCCAAATGTGTTCTTTTTATAAATCAGAATTCTACTTTGAAGACTGGTAAACTTTATTATCTAATTTTCCTTCTTCTCAATTATCTCAAACAAATGTTCACAGTAAAAAGTAAAATACAACCTAGTTGGTTATATGCAAATATTTGGTCACAAAGCATGGAGAGAGCTTTGTCTTTTAATCAAATTCTTTCACTATACCAAATAAAAATTAGTCCCGGGCCACATTTCAACTACAAGCAGTCCCCGGGTTACGAACATCCTGCTTATGTATAACCGGTAAGGAATCAACCCATATAAAGCCTATTATATTAAAAATTTGAGGTACACACAATGGTTCACAGCAATAAATGAGCACTGCTTTGTGACGTGCATCAAAACATTATTATTATTACTGTGTTATTATGTTAAAATGTTTTGGTGTGGCTGGAAGGGTTTCTTTTATGTTTTTATATTATATACTATATACTAAGACAAACATTTGACTGATGTTAGATGTGAACTGTATCTAACTGTTCAGACTTATATATAAATTCTACTTTAAGACAGACTTAGGAACAGAACTCATTTGTAATTTGGAGACTGCCTATTTTTTTTATATTCCAAGGTCCAATCAAATGGGATGAAGTTAGTAGTAGCTCCTTTTAGAATGTCTATTTGTGAGCGATTAAGGATTAAAACATGGAGCCCTGGTGGTGCAATGGTTAAGCGCTTGTCTGCTACCTGAAAGGTCAGTGGTTCAAATCCACCAGCTGCTCCTAAGAAGAAAAGACCTGGTGATCTGTTCCCATAAAGATTTTGGCCTAGGAAACCCTATGAGACAGCTGTACTCTGTTGTATAGAATCACTGAGTCGAAATCGGCTTGACAGCACACAACAACAAGGCTTAAAATAGAAGCCAAAATTATTTTTTAAAAAATGAGTTTATAGAAAGTTAAGGGCTAGAAGATTGGTATATACCTATACAGATATCAGAGAGACAAGGTTCCCTCAACATGAAGAGCTAAATAATAATAATTCCTAAATTAACTCTATCATAAGATTACATACACTATTACCCTCTAGGGAAGTCAATAAAACTGTTCACAAACACTACAATCACTCCATTAAATAAAAGGCCTCTTCAAACAGTACTCGTTTTCCCTTTGATAATAAAATTTAGATTAACCCAGCAACTAAGGCAATGCCAGAAAAAGAAAAGATCAGGGTTTAGTCAGGTGAATTGCTATTGCTGAAGCTGCTGCTGCTTTTTAAAAAGGAAACAGGTACGAGGTTGTGTTGGGGTCGGGGGGGAGGGAATCGACTGCACAACCCACAGCATTAAAAATAATAAGCCACTAATTCAGTGAAAGCCATAATAGTTGTTATACTAAATTATGGTTTTAAAATTATTGCCTGATTAATGTTTAAACATCTAAATAGAAAACATCTAGGTCCTATAATAATTTTCAAAGATGTGGCCACAGGAATGGATTTTAATCTTTTTGAAATTTAGCTTTTGGTTTATTTTACATTTCATCCTCAGGGTACTTATAACAGGAAACAGATCATGTGGAATGTTATAGAAACACACATAAAAATGATATATTAGACTGGAGTAATTATAAAAACAAAGTTGATTCCTCTTTTCACAATTATTTTAGAAATGAATATGTTGTGCATAATAAAACATATACGTTTATAAAAAAGTATTTATGCCAGGCTTAACTTCCAATTACTTTAAGGCTACAAAAAACTTCAGGTAAAAGTTCTAATGAAACACCATGCTTGTATTAGACTATCTTCACAAACTTGATACAGCTGAGCCAGTCTTGAGATTCATATATTCCATTTTTACATCTCTAATTGAGGTGATTACTGACTTTGAGCTCGATCAAATTACGTAAAGAGTAAATTTTAATGAAATAGTTCCTTTTCTTGGGAAGGGTTATTTCTTCCCACTCTTTTATTCTGAAGTATTATGAGATTTTACACAATCCTATAACATTATACAATTTTAAATGATTAGTCAAGAGGAAAGATTATTGTATATATTCTGAAAAAAAATGTTCTAAGAATGTTAAAGAGCCTTTCCTTAAGGGGGAAGGGTAACAGGAAATAAATCTTAACGACAATCTTAGAAAAGTACTACAACCAATTGTATCTGTTCAATAAGAACAGCAGCATTTAGGAACCACTTAGGCCTGAAACTCCATTTACACCATATCTAAGTTACACAGACATCAAATTTTCAGTTGATTTCATGCCTCATTACCCAAGAGATTAAAAGATGGTGTAAGACATGTTTATATATTCTATGGCCATAGCTATTTTTGAAAACCTGATGTCTCACGATAGGGGCAGTGGTAGTCCAGTGGTAGAAGTCTCTCCTTCTATGCGGGAGACCCGTGTTCAATTCCTGGCCAATGTACCTCACGCAAAGTCACCACTGTTCGTCAGTAGAGGCAGAGGGAAAGTTGAAGCGAGGGACCTATAAACTTGGAAGTAAGGGAGGGTGGCGTGGGTGGACCATGAAAGGGAGTTGATAAGGCCGATGTCTGAGTTTCTCACTCAAGAAGGGTGGTAGTAGTGGCGCTCAGCATGACACATATATCGTTCTGGTGGTGGAGAAGGACCAGTGGAAGGAGGTAAGCTCCCCTTCAAGTGCCAAACCATACTGACTCTTGACGTCAAGCAGCAGTGAAGCAGGATGGGGCTGATCTGCTTGGCCTTCACTGAGAGAAAGTACAGCTCTAACACTGCTGTGTGGGCTTGTTTACTTTAAGTCTGATGGGGCTTTTAAGAGCTAAAAAAAAAAAAAAAAGCATGGAGTAGTGGGGGCAGTGGTGGTTCTGGGGTAGAATTCTCATCTTCCACGCGAGATACCAGGGTTTGATTCCCAGCCAATGCACCTCATGCACAGCCATTGCCCGTCTGTCAGTGGAGGCTTGTGTGTTGCTATGATGCTGAACAGATTTTAGAGGAGCTTCCAGACTAAGGTGGACTAGGAAGAAAGGCCTGGTGATCTACACCTGAAAGTCAGTCAATGAAAACCCTATGGGTCGCCCCACGTACAATGGAATGAAACGCTACCTGGTCCTGTGCCATTCATTTCATGATTGGTTGCAGACTGGACCATTGTGACTCATAGGATTTTCATAATGATGAAAATGTTCTAAAATGGAATTAATGTTGATGGTTGTACACCTCAGTAAATTTACTAAAAATCATTACACTGTATGTATACCTACAATGGGTGAACTTTATGGTATGTAAATTTTACCTTAATGAAGTTATTAAAAAAAAATCTTAAGCCATGAAAGCTAAAACTATAATAAATCCAATAAAATCCTGCTAAATCACATACGAGATTCCTCTTTCTTCTGTCATAATAACTTTAAGCCTGAACGGATTCTTGTTACATGTATTTAATGAACAGTCACAAACATTATGAAAAACACCAGGGATCCCTGTACAGATATACGTGAGGAGAATGAATGGACAAAAAAGAAAAACTTGAAACTATAATCTTACCCTGTTAGGTTTCTGAACAAATTTTCCACAATTTGATTTTGTAAAATACACAGATTGTCTGAATCTGTGAGTATGAGTATTCTTCAACTTTGAAAACCTGGAAGGCTGACCATTCCTAATAAAACGAAAGCGTGAAAATAAGAATTTTTTAGTTCACCTTTATCCGACAAATAAAAATACCCCCTTCAGAGAATTAAAGCAGCGCAACGATAACATCTCAATTTTCTATCACTACTAAAACTATGAGTAATAGCTGTTAGGGTTAAAACACTCATTTCTCAACAAACATTATTTAGCTAATTTGGAAGCTGGCAATAGGGGAAAAACAATATTCTTTGGACAAGGGTTCCTGGGACTGTAATCCCCCCGAACCTGTGTCTATTTTCTGAGGAAAGACAGAGAATCGAGGCTCTAGGTCCTCTGACAGCACTCTGAACTCCCCTTACTCACAGTCTCCTATTAGTGAAAGCACAAATGGCTCAGGACCCAGCCCATTCACTGGAGGTAAGGTATGTGACTGGCTCAGGGTCCCCTCACAGGCAGAGGGGCCTCTGATGCTGCTGGGCCCCCACAATAAACAAAAGGCTCCCCTCTCCTGGTGTCACGAAAACCTGTGGCCACCAAAGGCTCTTGCCACATTAGCCCAGAAACTCCCCTGCTAGGCTCCCAACATTACGCCTCCCCCATCTTCCCGGGCAGCCCTACCTGGGAGGCAGGTCCTTCTTCGGGCTTCTCCAATCCCAGAAGCATCACTTCCACAGCCCTTCCTCTCCCTGTCACATACCACATCTCCCCATGATACTCCTGTGCTGTCTGGAGTGAACTGCTTGTTACCTTGGCTCTGCTTCATTTCCTCCCACAGATCCCCACTGATATCGGGATAAAAGCTAGACTCCTCATCATGACCTCCAACGTTCTTTAAAAATCCTCTTTGCAAATCATATATCTGATAAGGAAGTAGCATCCAAAATATATAAAGAACTCGGACAACAGTAAAAGCCCAGCCCCAAGCCCAGTGCCAATGAGTCGATTCCAACTCATTGCGACCCTATAGGCCAGAGTAGAACTGCCCCATAGAGTTTCCAAGGAGCGCCTGGCGGATTCGAACTGCCAGCCCTTTGGTTAGCAGCCGTAGCACTTAACCACTATGCCACCAGGGTTTCCAACAGTAAAAAGACAACCCAATTTAAAAATTGGCTAAGGATATAACAGACAATTCTCCTAAGAAGATATGCAAATACCCAATGAGCATATAAAAGACGCTAAACATCAACAGTCATGAAGAAAAGGCAAATCAAAACCACAATGAGATATCATTTCACACCCACTAGTGTGGTTATAATGAAAAAGACAGTACCAAGTGTTGGTAAGGATGTAGAGAAACTGAAACCCTTATACAGTTCTGGTGGGAATGTAAAATGCTGCAACTGTTTTGGAAAACACTCTGGTAGTTCTTCAAAAAGTTAAACATAAGAGTTAACATTTGACCCGACAATTCCACTCTGAGTTATATATCCAAGAAAAACGAATATATATACTCACACGAAAACTTGTACACAAATATTCAATAGCAGCCTTACAACAGCCAAAAAGTGGAAACAACTCAATGTCCACCAATTGATGAATGGGTAAACAAGATGTGGCATATCCACACAATGGAATATTATTCACTCATAGAAAGGAATGAAATCCTGATACATGCTATAACACAGATATAACATGGTTGAACCTTAAAAACATTGTTAAGTGAAAGAAGTCAGACTTAAAGGCCACATAGTTTATGATTCCATTTATATGAAATATCCAGAATAGGAAAATTCATGGAAAGTAGGTTAGTGGTGGCCAGAGACTGGGGAGAGGGAGTGTGTGTGGGGGGCCGGTGAGGAGTGACTGCTAATGGTTGTGGGCTTCTTCTGGGGGAGATGAAAATGTTCTGGAATCAGACAGTGGTGATGATTGTACAACTTTGTGAATATGCTAAAAACCAACGAATTGCTCACTTTCAGAGGGTGAATTTTATGGGAAGTGATTAATATCGTAATAATAATAAAAAATGCCCCTGGCTCTACTATGCCACACTATCCAACACAAATAAAATAATCTGACAGGTTCAGCAAAAGACATCTTGCAAGAAGGCATCTTTGCGCCCTACAACACTGTCCTCAAAGCCAACATCAATAATACTTAATGCTGACCTTACATTCATCACCTTATTTAATCTTAAGCACCATTATCAGGTGAGTATACTTCTTATCCCTATTTTACAAACGAGGAATCTGAGAGATTAACTTGCCCAAGGTCAGTCACATAACCAGGATGTTAAACACAGCTAGGTGTTGAACTCAGGTCTAATGCCAGTGCTCAAGCTCTTAACCCACCTCAAAGGGTGAAGATATATTCTGAAGCATTATATAGGTTTTATAATATGCTGACTGTCTTAAATCTGTTTTTAAAAGTCCTGTTTCTTGGTACACTGAGTTTCTTATCCTTGTTGAGTCAAGAAAAACATGACAGAAAAGTCATGCCATTAAAGAGCATAGTCATGTCATGCATTAACCATATCATATTAAAAATTGGAGACTTTCATCTACTAGGGGCAAGATGTTAACACATAATTTTGTTCAAATGCCTCAACTAAAGAAAAAAAAATTTTTTTCCATTAGATTCAAACTTATTGTTAGAATCAGTTCCAGTTTTAAACAAGCTCTATGTATTGTGACTGAGACCTAGTATAGTGAGTCATAAACCTGACATAAAAATCTAGTCAAATATTTTACTCATTTTACACACCAAAGACTATGGAAAAGCCAAGTAGCTCTGGCCCTTCCTATTCATATATTCTTATTTTCTGGGAGATACAAATAGTCTGAGGACTCTGTACAAACTGGAAATTCTGTCCCATTTAATTGTACCTCACAATTAAATGGGGTCCCAGAATTGCCATGAATTCGATATAGTTTCCAGAACTAGAAATAAACTGGGGCCAATCTAGAAGACTTACCAAAAAAAAAAAAAAAAAAACCAAACCCATTGCCGTCAAGTCGATTCCGACTCATAGCGACCCTATAGGACAGGGTAGAACTGCCCCATAGAGTTTCCAAGGAGTGCCTGGCGGATTCGAACTGCCGACCTTTTAGTTAGCAGCCATAGCACTTAACCACTACGCCACCAGGGTTTCCCTAGAATACTTAAGAGTCCCTGAAAACAGGAAAAGGGTTGGCAGAGAAAAAAACAAATATCTACTGATGTATGGCAGAAGTACTTCACAGGTGCCAGCTCATTTAATATTTATAACCTCCTCACATCATAAATATGGTTATTCTCATTTTATAGATGGAGAGGACCCAGAGACTAAGCAAGTTTGCCCTAGATCAAAGAGCTCGTAAGCTGGCAGAAATGAGATTCAAACTCAGGTTTTCCCTGCATTATCTTACTCCATCTGCCTCAATTTCATAGATAGGCATCCAGGCACGGTCCCAAAAGAGAACTGTACTGACCTCAGGAAAGTTTGTGCTATTCAAAGAATACCAGAATCTGAAGAGCAGAGTCTCAATTAACTTAGCGTAACAGTCCATAAACTTACTGGTTTCGGCTCCTACTGATATTCAAAAAGCTGTTACACTCCTCTTTAGAACTATGAAGACCTCAAATACTCACTTATCCTCATAATTTTGTTTGTTTAAATCAAACAGAATATGATGGTCACTGAAAACCTTTGAAACATTTTAATAGAGTTCACTTAAACATATAAAATGAATTTGAAGGATCCCTACACTAAAATGAAAATTGTTATTAACGCCAAAAAACTGAAAAATACGCTGAAACCAAAAGCTCCCTGATAACAGGAAATTTTCCTCTACTGATTACCTCTCTGTAGCACTAGCTATGTGAAAAATGTGCCCATCTTCATTCTGTAACCGTTGTTTTCTCCTTCTTTCAATGTCATGTCGTAGGTCATTTGCATCTATTATTTTGACCAGACTCTGAGGAATTTTGACAGAAGACAAACCATTCACATTACTGTTAGTTGTACAAAGATCATATCTAATAAGAACCCTAGTAAAAGTCCTAAATAAGTTACCTTGTACTCATCCTGCTAATGGTAGTGTAAACTGATATACATATTTTGAGACGCATTTAAATGATACACAGTCAGAAAAGCTTACAACATTGAACCGGAAATCTCACTTCTGGAACTCTACCCTAAAGAAACGGGACATATCCCACATATATTCAAAGTGACAAAAAAATGGATGCAACTTAAATGTAAAAAATAAAATAATTAAAGGGGAAAGAAAGAATGATTAAATAAATTATGGTAAACTAACTCAAAGAAATAACGGACAACCAATTAAGTTACAGTGATAAAAATCATGTAACAACATGGGAAAAGAGTGGCTAAAACGGTTAATTAAAACTTAAAAAACCTCAATTATAAAAGGTTATGGGGAGTTCAGAGATTTTATGTAAAAGGAACGTTATGGCTTAAGTAAAAACAAAAAAAGCATACAAAACTGCATATACTATGACAGCAACTACGTTAAAATGCAAGATATAAGACTGCAAGGAAAAAATGGTAAACCATTGTTTTGTGTTAAATGGCTGAATTATAGGCATTTTTTAAAATCCTCAAATATGCTATAAGTTGATTACACTAATTTGCTAATTAAAAGTTTTCTGAAAATATCATTTATTCAATAAACCAACATTATCTCTAGAAATTCAAAAAAATTGTAAACACTTCACTATATATATATATTCTATCAGAAATGTATTAAAACCTCTTCTCTACAAAAATTCTTTGGTCTTAATGAATTAGCAGTTCTTCCAGAACT
The DNA here is from genome assembly GCF_024166365.1 of Elephas maximus indicus. Lineage (NCBI taxonomy): Eukaryota > Metazoa > Chordata > Mammalia > Proboscidea > Elephantidae > Elephas > Elephas maximus. Next base: position 159,530,890 of record NC_064846.1, on the reverse strand, counting down.
TGACACACTTCTAAAACAAGAGCCAGTCTCCTTCCTGCCTCCACAACCAGTTAAGACAGTTTTCCTAATTAGCAAAGAAATGGGGGGAAGGGGAGGTATTAGATGAGAGCCACGCACTACACAGGACAATAAAGAAATTTAACATTATTTCCATTATTTTGCTAGTTCATATTCCATAGGATCTTTCTTACATTCTACAGTAAATAGGAGGATGATAAACAATGAAATTTAGTTCCTTTGTATTCATTCCATGCACAATTTAAAAATATATTCCATATGACTGCTTCAGAAAAATAGGTACCAAAGATACTTTTTGCAAACTTTACAATGTAAACTGTTATGGAATGAATATTAAAGGCTGTAATTTTGTGTCAATTTTTAAAGCTATTTTCCTTAGGGATTGTCCCTTTTAGGGAATACAGTTGGTTTCTACCCCGTTTTATCAGTATTCTCTCTGCAAGCTAGCTGATAATCAGAATCACCTGGACAGCTTTTTAAACTTCAGATTTCTGGGTTTCAATCCTTTTTTTCTCATCTATTTTAGCCCCCCCCCTTTTTTTTTTTACTATCAAACACCAATTTCCTTTCCCATTAGTATACCAACAATAAGATAATCTCTAATCCAAAATCATATTTACTTACCTGTTCTGATTCATAGCCAATAGTTTGTTTACTCTGAAGTTCAGCCAAAGACATATCTATTCTCCTAAAGTAATAAAGGCATATTAAAATTAAATAATTATGTTATATACTGATACCTTGATTCTATTCACTATAGAATAGAATTTGAAATAAAGTTCGTATGTCTTAGAGGAAGCAAAAGAAACCTGCTATCAGGTGATTTTTATCTATATGGCAGTCTCCCAGAACATATCTATCCTGTGAACAACATTACAGTGAAGCTTTACAAAAAAAAAAAGCCCATCACCGTTGAGTCATTTCCAACTCACAGCAACTCTACAGGACAAAGTAGAATTGCCCCACAGGGTTTCCAAGGCTGTAATCTTTACGGAAGCAGGCTGCCACATCTTACTCCCGCAGAGTGGCTGGTAGGTTCAAACCACTGACCTTTTGGTTAGCAGTCGAGAGCTTTAACCACTGTACCACCAGGGCTCCTAAGTGGTTCTCAGATCACCAGTCTGTGTAACCTTAAACTCTGCTCCAGTGATATACTGTATTCTAACACTGATTCAACTCAGCTCACAAAACAGGATGCACCACCTGCTTGGACGAGTGCCAGTAGAAGAAGACATGTTTTCATCCAGCTGCCCTCAGAACAACAGCCATTTCTGACCACATGAAGTAACCCATGATTTCAATGGCTCGACAACTATTTTTTCATTCTTCCAGTGATAACTTCAGTAGGCAATTACTATAGACATGGCAGAATCAAAGGTAGGTAAATATTTTCAAAGTTTCACACATTTAAACAATGCTACTCAATGGCTTCAAAACAACCTATTTCATCAAAGCACATTGGCCCAGTACCTGCTTGGATTGGTCCTGTTTTTAAGTAGGAAATGTAGTCCTAGAGCCTACAGCAAGCCTAGGCAAGCAAGCTCAAGAGGCAACACCTTCCTGAATCTGTTCTGAGGTTTATTCCCATGAGTTAAATCGTTACCTGTGAATTTCAGGATCTGAATTCAATTTAATTTCATTTACACCTGCATCTCGCGTAACTTCCAATTGTGAGAAACGCTCATGTAGGGTAATTCCAGGTGATGAAAGATAATTTTCTGAAAAAAAGGAAACAAATGGTTTTATCTCAATGTAAAACTGATTTCACTTGAAAGAGTATATAAAAACACAGGAAAAAGGGACTATTAGAAAAATATCCAACCTGCTTTCTCTTGAAAACATGTGGGCCCTAAACTTACTTGAGACTAAGTCATAGTGCTCAAGTGCTTTCCTAAGCCCAAACAACAGTAAAAACATCCTGATTTACTAATCCAAGGATTCTGTTTCTATTTGACATGCCTGCTTACTTGTCTGGGGCTTGGTGGTGGGGGTGGGGGGGAATAGTGGCTCTCTCAAAGTGAGGACCTTTCTTCTCCAAGGTAAAACCTTGCTGTGTTTGAGAAGAAAAGATTTTACAGAGCTCTAGAATTCACCTAGAGTAAAAATTAACTACAAGAAATAAAACAATTCTGAACAAATGCTAAATATTATGTTTATACATCACAGAAGGCATCCTAGTATCATTTTACTTTAAGTTCATGACAACATTCCAATGTCAACTATGTTATAGGCTTTTAAAAGGACAGCAAAAAAATAATATACTTGACCCATCAGAATGCTACATTAGCAATCCTTTTCCTTAATTTACTGTTCCTGTTTTGGGACAACCTCCTGGACTTTTCTGTAGTACCAGCTCCCTTTTTGCCAAGAATCACACTTCCTTTGAGTGAGAGGGGCTGGAGCTGAGAGAGTAAACTGTTTCAGACAAACTGCCTGCTTTAAATATATGCCTTAATTTGCGGGAAGCAGAGAAAACAATTTTTGAAAATGTTTTATGAAGGTAAAAAAGAGTATTGCAATTATCTAGTAAGAAATACATAATAACATTTTTGAAATTCTTGAATGCCTCCAATTTAAATACCTACAATTGGGGAGAGCTGTTCTACATGACTGAATTTTCCCGTTAATGGAAATTTGCCAGGAGCAAAAACAATTCAACATAAATCTTTAACGAATTTATCATGCAACTCCCTGATGTCACAAACGAAGTATGCCAAATCAAACTGGAATCTTTTATTGATCACTTAGCAACATCCTTATGGCATAGAGAATCCCAGTAATGCCCTCAGGGGCTTTAAGAGTATCACAAAATGACCTTAGCTTCCAAATTTCCTGAGTTTCATATCTATTTTTTGTCGCTCCTTCCTCTCTGTTTGGCTATTATTATTATTCTTTCTCGCTGCTCTCAGTATGCCTGTCTTTTGCAGTAATCTCTTTCTAACTTGTGATTTCTAATCTACTATGAATAGAAGCACAAGGTTCTTGGAACTACACATAAAGAGCAACTAGGTTTTGAATGAATGCCTGATACTCTCTCCAGCCAATTTCCTAGTCAATGATGCAATCTGTAATGGAGTATGAATTACTAGTAAATTATATCACAGATCTCCATCTATCTTCATGAAAAGTCAGTAAGTTATTTTTGTGTTGTCCCTAATGTATGTGTAAAATATACCAACCTTTATCTTGATGGATTATTGTTATAATTTCCTGAGTAAATTCTCCTGTAGGTTTGTTTTCAATATCCTGAGTTGAGTCAAGATGTTCAAACACTGGATGAAAGTTTTCACTTTTCCTGCCAACAGCAACCAAATCATGTGACATCTGTCTCTCTGTGGGATAGCTAGAAGCAACCCTAGAATAATTTGCAAATGTTTAACTAAGTTTGAATCTATTCTGCTGAGAAAAGAACTTATTAAAAATTAATCAAGACAGCTATATGACTAAAGGTATGTTTATCTTTTCTTGTAATTAAGGCACTAAATTATATGCCATGAAATATATACGATAATGAGCAGGAGAAATTCGCTGTAGATACAAGGCTTTGTTTTCAGTTCTTTTCAAATCAGAGATCATTAAGTATTTGCCATTTTCATAATAAGATCCTCAAAAATCTAAGTTAAACAACTTTCACTTAAAAAAAATACAAGGCATTAAAAACATTCAATATGCAAAAAATATTTAATTATTTTATTCCCAAATGGCCATAAAACTGTAAACCCAGCAAGCTTATACTTTCTTGGAAAACTACCACATTTTAAGGGCTAATAAACATAAGAACTTTTCTGAATTCATAAAAAAAAAAACAAAAAACCCTTATTCCATCTATACCAGTTTAGAATAGTATTTTGGAATAAATTCTGTTGAGATGAATTTAATCACAAGTCCTCACTAACTCTCAAAAAAGTTTTAGTCATTAGCAAAGCTGTAATCATTAACACCCTAAATGTACCTTTAAAGAAATGCTGTCATTTCTAACATAATCTCAGCTATCTTACCACTTTAATGCTTTCTGGATCTTTATAATTTTCCTTAAGAGCTCACCTGACCTCTAGGTACTATTATTAAGTGATGATGATGACAGACAGGTAACAAGTATTGAGGGCTTACCACATGCCAAACATGGGGCTTAGGGCTTGCAAACATTCTCTCATTTCCTCTTTATAATAATCCTATGGGGAAGTGCCACGACACTGAGGCAATCCATGTCTAGGTTGTATTTTACATCTCGGGTTGAACATTTAAATGAACATCTTCCTACCAAGTGTCATACTGGAAAACTGTCATTTATTCCCAGAATGCTTCTCTTGCTTAAAACCACTCTCAAATTCTTCCTCTGGAGGCCGTTTGTAGGTCACAGAAGAAAATGTCTCATTATTTTATATCTCACTTTGAATCCAAAATGGCACTAACCAGCTTGCACCCATCTTATTCCTCTGCACTTAACTCTAACTGGCTTTTGGCTCTTCCCAAAAATCAAGTTCACCATCCAAAGAATTGAGATTTACAACTTCAGGGGTTGAGTGTGTTACAAGCTTTGAAGATAAATCCAAAAGGAAACCCTGAAGTATGTTTTAAATATTTAATGTTATATTTTCATATAACAAAAATCCATCAGGTGGATATGATTAGGGGTGTGCATTATTTATCTGTTTGTTTGTCACATAACAGCCATATATCCAAAACTACTCCGGGGTTATGGGGGGTTTACAGATATTCTTTGGCTAAAAAAATTAACTCCTCAACAAGATGGTTTTAAGTGACTATTTGTAGATCAGAGGAAAAGCTTCCAACTGACTTTTCATGCTCCCTGTTCTCCGACTAGCGCTGTTGGAGACAACTCCCTGCCAAGACAGAAACACGGAAAAATGATTATGCAGCAGGTTGATGCTTCTGCTGTGGTTTCCTTGATTCATTAAAAGGGTGATTTCCCTTCTTCCCTCCTAATTTGGTCCAAGCTTCCCACTGTGTAGCTGATAACTAAGCGACACTTACTGGTAAAAACTAGAACGGCTCCTATAACAACCTCTACTAAGAATTACAAATGCTCTTTGTTTAAAGGGGTTTAATGTTACAAAAAGCCCATTCCATATTAAAAAAAAAAAATAGCTTTCAAAACCATTTTACAGGGAAAAAACAAGATTTTTAAATAGAACTATAAAATGGTATCTCCACAAGGGGAAACTGACTAATAATTTTTTTTATTACAGTCCCTGTTTCTCCCAAGATGAAACCAGCTAATAAAGGCTTCCAATTTTTTACTGTGTAATTATTCAAATTTACTTGTAATTACAAATTAGCTACTGGCGTAACTATTGCCCCCACCCTATCCCATGCTTCAACCCATAGGAGTGTTGTGGTATACTCTGAAGCTACATTTAATTCCTGAAATCTTAGTGTTTAAATTTGCTAGCCATTAAAATTTACCTCAGCGTTCCATCACTGCATGACTTTTAATAAAAAAATTAACATTATCATTTCCTAGAAAATATTTAACATTAAAACAGTATAACCCAAAATTTTCATCTTTTAAAAATAATTATGACACTTCTGCACTAAGAAAACTCCTGAGACTGGAGAAGGCAAAATATCTCATTTACATTTATAAATTTAATCACCTTTTGGTTCTTATTTTCCTTTTTACTATTTTCTATGACATATATCGATTATCTCCAAGGTAAGCAGTAAGTGAAAAAGACCAAATGTTCCCATTTGAGATGCATTTTAGACAGTTTTAAAAAGTAAAATACAGCCTAAAACTGTATTCTAATACCATTTCTGTTACTGGTCTAATTAACTCTTCAAAGTTCCTTTGTTCCCTTGCCCCCATTTTTTCCCCTCTGTTTAAGGATATTTTCACTGACGTTCTGCCTGAGTGTTATACATAACTAAGAAAATATTAAAACTAAAAAGCTACATGAAACCATACTTTCCTTTTGTACATGTTTAAGATTAAAAAAAAAACAACTGCATGGAAAAATAGCAATAACAAAAAACCCAACTGCAAGAACAACAAAAACCCTGCCTTCTAGAAGCTTATAACAAAATCCAAATGACATATAAACTTTTCCCTTCACAGTTTGCTTCCAACAAATAACTATTTGTATAGTATTCTATAGTTCACAAAGCACTTTGTCAATTATTTTATTAGTTGTTCCTATCTTAAAAAACATTTAGAAATTCTGGAGTTGAGGGAAAAGGTTTATGAAAACTGCTACTGCCCTAATTCAGCATCTCACTGCTTTTTTCACAAAAGTCTCCTGATGGCCTCCCCGGCCCCAACACCCTTCCAATTCACCTTCTTGAATGCAATCCTCCAGCAGCCAGACCAGAGCCACCTGCCCTATCAGCTAGTATGTCGAATGAGGCTGGCAGTCACAGCACCTACCTTCGAAGCCTCCTTTCCCTTTATTCCCTTTCACTGACTGCCCCCAAATTAATCACACGGCTCAAAGTCCCTGTGTATGCTTTTTTGGCCTTTGTTAACCTGTAAATATAAAATGTTTTTCATCCCATCTTCACGTGTCTAAAACACACCAACCTTCGAAGCCTAGCTCACATGTCAATTCCTGTGTGAATCCATCCCTCGATCTCCCAGATGCTGAGTCGCACACCACCTCACATACCCCTGCCCATGGTATTAGCAGTACCTGCCTAATTGTCTAGCAGACCAGACAAGGAGAACCCTAATCTTACAGCACTCTGTAGTCCCAGGGTACCCAACAGACTGTCTCACATAGGGTAGGTCCTCAAAAAAAGAATCCACATAGTGAATACGTGAATCAATGGAAAATGGCTTGGTCAATTTGAAACGACTGTTTTACCTAAAGAGATGATACACTTTAAAATTTTAATTAAGGCATTTAATTTTATTTTTCAACTTCCTTGGCTTACTTTTTAGTTTAGTTTTTTCGTTACTTAATTTAGATCAATTTAAATTTAAATATTTTTTATAAAATAAAATCTCAAATATTTACAGCAGTTCAGACAATCTTAGGATAAGCCTCCATGTGTTTGTTCATCAACCCGGCCTGAATGGTTATCAATACATGGCCAATTGAAGCAGACTCATGGGGCCAGGAGGAACTACAGGGTAATTTGGCCCAAAAAGGTGTCACAGAGCTGTTCAGTGAGCCACAGGAAGACAAAAACCTATTGCACCCCAACCCCCAACAGAATGTTCACCTCCCAAAGAGACACTAAGAGAAGCTAGGGTGAAAAACAGGAATGAAAAGGAATCTTCTCTCAAATAATCTATCCTTTGATTTAAAAAAGTACATAAATGAGAAATGTTAGGGAATAAAACCTTAGTTTTTTGTGATCTATAACATCAAAGTACCAGGTGTGTATATAACAAAAACACTTCCACCTACAGCGTATTTTGCCTCCAGCTGAACAGTACCCATCATAGCCAAACTTGTGTGACTGAGTTTCCTTCCTTCAGTCCTAGCTATGATTTTTCATACTTCCCCCACCTATATGGCATTGCTTTCCTCAAAGCGTCAGGGTTCCAATGTCCTCTGGGGCCCATCACCCCCTTCATCCCTGTTCAGAAATGGGAAAGACTTGATGGGGTAGGGAAAGAGGGGACAGTATCTCTTCAGTAGGAAATAAAAAGGATTAGATGCAAGTATGACAATATAATCAGTCTGCCATCAACTTTTAAAGCCAACCTCTCATTCCAGAGGCCTAGTACTAGCATGTGAGAAGACCATAGGAGCCTCGGGTTCATCATGCATCATTGCCAGTTTATTCTGCTCTAGAAACCAGCACCCCTCATCTCTTCCACTTCCTTTCTAGCCTGACCAAGGGTCAGTCTCTCACCTACTCAGCCTAACATAAAGCCAACACTTCCCTTCATCTGTTCCAAGATTCCAGATATATATATCAGTTCATGTTTTGGATACATAATGACCTTAGTACAAATTTTCATATTGTGACTCCCTTACATTCTGAAACATATAATTATGACTTATACGCTAACTTCTACCTCTGATAATGTAAGTTTCTGACAAAGTGGGTCACCTGAATATAGTCTTTGTTAACAGAAGTATTAACTACGCAATGAACATTCCAGCAAATGTCTACCTATTGTTGCTTTAGATACAAACTGGGATCTAGAAAAATCACTAGGTCATAACCTTATATTTTTTACCACACTGATAACTGGAAGAACAAACAGCAATACTCGACCAAAGCTAAGAAAGTAAACAAATGCACAAAATTAACTATTTTAGTCTTTCAAAAACTGCAGATAAACTCTAGATTTTAACCAAAAATAGCTCTCTCTACACTCTAAATATGACTATTTTAATTTCTGTAAGCAGAGGAAAATCTAATTTGTGTTAATAGTTGAGAAGAGATTTCTATTAAGGCATTAGCTACCTTTCTTTTATGGACACTTCATTGGTTCATACATAATTAAATCCAGCCCCACTCCTGAAAATAACTCATCAATAAATAATTACAATCAGAGAGAAAGACTTTGCTGACTATGATACTTTAGCATACTGAAAAGGTGCATACATTTGTTATTATTCTTCAGGTCTGAATAGAGTAGATTTGCAGTGGAGGCTCTTTACTACACAGCTGTCCTGCTTTTGCCCAAAATCTGAAGTGTGCAACTGCTAAGCACCTACTCTGTGCCAGGCCCCACTGACAGGTCACGAGATTTCACAAAATTACAGTTTATAAATTCAAAACAAAAGATCCAGCAGCCTCTAAGAGGACTTCTAAGTCAATTGGCAAAATAATTCTGTTATGAAAACATTCTGAATCCCACTTTGAAATGTGGCGTCTCGGGTCTTAAATGCTAACAAGCAGCCATCTAAGATGCATCAATTGGTCTCAACCCACCTGGAGCAAAGGAGAATGAAGAACACCAAGGTCACATGACAACTAAGAGCCCAAGAGACAGAAAGGGCCACAGGAACCAGAGACCTACATCATCCTGAGACCAGAAGAACTAGTTGGCGCCCGGCCACAATCGATGACTGCCCTGACAGGGAGCACAATAGAGAACCCTTGAGGGAGCAGGAGATCAGTGGGATGCAGACCCCAAATTCTCATAAAAAGACCATACTTAATGGTCTGACTGTGACTAGAGGAATCCCGGCGGACATGGTCCCCAAACCTTCTGTTGGCACAGGACAGGAACCATTCCCGAAGGCAACTCATCAGACATGAAAGGGACTGGACAGTGGGTAGGAGAGAGATGCTGAAGAAGAGTGAGCTAATTATATCAGGTGGACACTTGAGACTGTGTTGGCATCTCCTGTCTGGAGGGGGGATGGGAGGATAGAGAGAGTTGGAAGCTGGCAAAATTGTCACGAAAGGAGAGACTGGAAGGGCTGACTCATCAGGGGGAGAGCAAGTGGGAGTAAGGAGTAAGATGTATATAAACTTATATGTGACAGACTGACTTGATTTGTAAACGTTCACTTGAAGCTCAATAAAAGTTAAAAAAAAAAAAAAAAAGATCCAGCAGCCTCCATTTTGGGAAGCTCATTATTGTGACACATGATAATGGTCAAACTTTCATTTTTCAATACAAAATTAACTGTCTCTAGTACCACTAATGAGGTCTATTAAAATAAACCCTTCAAAATTGGTATTTCTAACATTCTTTACAACAACCAATTCATTATCTTTTAAGTATAAAACACTTCATTAATAAATATGGGGTAGCATCGCTTTTATATAATTTTAAAGATAAAAAGTTTTAGATTTTTGTGCATTTCACTGTATGTAAATTTTACCTCACGAGGAAAAAAAAAGAACTGTTAACAAAAATTAAATACTTATGTATTTAAAGGGGAGTATATGGATGTCTGCAACTTCCTGTGAAATGCACCAAAAAATAAGATGGAATGACAGATGGACAGATATGTGATTATGAAAGTAAAGTATTAACTGTAGACACTCGGTAGGGGATATGTAGGTGTTCACTGTACACTTTCAACTTTTCCATAAGTTTGAACATTTTTATAATATGATGGTGGAAAGAAAAAAGGTTTAAGGTAATATCCTTAAATTTGACTCTTACAGCATTAAGTAGTAAGAAATATAATAGTACAGAAGTGATTTAAGACATAATACATGAAAAAAAGATACGAAAGTATTAACGTAGTATTATGACAACTATGTATAAATATATGTGGAAAAATAACAAAACGGATTGTTCTAAGATGGGTAATAAAATTGCACACGTTAGTGGGATTATGGGTGATTCCCGTTCCCCTCTATTTCTCCAACTTTCTGCAATGTAATTGTACTTATAAACGCTTTCTGTGCACATATATACATATATGTACTAATGTTATAGTATATGCATACTAATGTTATAACGGCATACACAAAGAGCTGGAGATGGAAAACCAAAAGGGAAGAACACGCTCGGCGTTTCTCAAGCTGAAAGAACTGAAGAAAAAATTCAAGCCTCGAGTTGCAATAGTGAAGGATTCCATGGGGAAAATATTAAACGACGCGGAAAGGATCAAAAGAAGATGGAAGGAATATACAGTCAAAAAGAATTAGTCGATATTCAACCATTTCAAGGGGTGGCATATGATCAGGAACCGATGGTACTGAAGGAAGAAGTCCAAGCTGCTCTGAAGGCATTGGCGAAAAACAAGGCTCCAGGAACTGATGGAATATCAACTGAGATGTTCCAACAAACAGATGCACTGCTGGAGGTGCTCACTCGTCTATGCCAAGAAATATGGGAGACAGCTTCCTGGCCAACTGACTGGAAGAGATCCATATTTATGCCTATTCCCAAGAAAGGTGATCCAACCGAATGTGGAAATTATAGAACAATAGCATTAATATCACACGCAAGGAAAATTTTGCTGAAGATAATTCAAAAATGGCTACAGCAGTATATCGACAGGGAACTGTCAGAAATTCAGGCCGGTTTCAGAAGAGGACATGGAGCCGGGGATATCATTGCTGATGTCAGATGGACTCTGGCTGAAAGCAGAGAATACCAGAAGGATGTTTACCTGTGTTTTATTGACTATGCAAAGGCATTAGACTGCGTGGATCATAACAAATTGTGGATAACACTGCGAAGAATGGGAATTCCAGAACACTTAATTGTGCTCATGAGGAACCTTTACATAGATCAAGAAGCAGTTGTTCGAACAGAACAAGGGGATGCTGATCGGTTTAAAGTCAGGAAAGGTGTGCGTCAGGGTTGTATTCTTTCACCATACCTATTTAATCTGTATGCTGAAGAAATAATCCGAGAAGCTGGACTATATGAAGAAGAATGGGGCATCAGGATTAGAGGAAGACTCAGCAACAACCTGCGTTATGCAGATGACACAATCTTGCTTGCTGAAAGTGAAGAGGACTTGAAGGACTTACTAATAAAGATCAAAGACCACAGCCTTCAGTATGGATTACACCTCAACATAAAAAACAAAAATCCTCACAACTGGACCAATGAGCAACATCATGATAAACGGAGAAAAGATTGAAGTTGTCAAGGATTTCATTTAACTTGGATCCACAATCAACAGCCATGGAAGCGGCAGTCAAGAAATCAAAAGATGCATTGCATGGGGCAAATCTGCTGCAAAGGACCTCTTCAAAGTGCTGAAAAGCAAAGATGTCACCCTGAAGACTAAGGTGCGCCTGACCCAAGCCATGGTATTTTCAATCACAGCATATGCATGTGAAAGCTGGACAATGAATAAGGAAGACTGAAGAAGAGTTGACGCCTTTGAATTGTGGTGTTGGCGAAGAATATTGAATATACCATGGACTGCCAAAAGAACGAACAAATCTGTCCCGGAAGAAGTGCGGCCAGAACGCTCCTTAGAGGCAAGGATGGCGAGACTGCGTCTTACATACTTTGGACATGTTGTCAGGAGGGATGAGTCCCTGGAGAAGGACATCATGCTTGGCAGAGTACAGGGTCAGCGGAAAAGAGGAAAGACCCTCAACAAGGTGGACTGACACAGTGGCTGCAACAATGAGCTCAAGCATAACAACGATTGTAAGGATGGCGCAGGACCAGGCAATATTTTGTTCTGTTGTGCACAGGGTCGCTATGAGTCAGAACCGACTCGACGGCACCTAACAACAACAAGAACATACTAATGTTTTTTGCTAATGAGTGTTAGAAAAAAAATGGAGGAGAGGGACTGCAAAGACTAAACTTTAAGGAACAATGTTTTGTTTAAAAAAAAATAAAAGACTGTGGGTTTATCTACCTCCCCCTCCCATCCTACCCCTTGGATTTTGTTTTCTCCTGTTTTTGATTCAAATGCAGATATGAATCAACTGTGAACATAAATGCACCAAAATCTAGTATGCTATGGCAACTAACTGACTTAGCTAACATAGCCAACGGCAGTGTTTTGTTATTATCAGAATCTATAAACAGGTAATTCTCATAACAGAATAAAGCATGTGAGCCTGCTTTAAGAGAATGTAACTCACTGCTATGCCAGTCTTTTTTTTTTTTTTAAGAATTATTACAAGCTAAACCAAATTTCTTATAAAAAGGCATCTTCCTAGATCACAGTCTAATTTCCTATACCTAGGAGAATCTGGTCAGTTGAGCCTGTCATTTTGAGATGGCAGCAAAAACCATGTTAATGTTAAGCCTCCCGCCTTCTTGAGTCACGAGGGGGACACGTGGATTTGAGTCCAAGCTCCTCTGACTTAGACAAGTCACTTCATCTCTCAGGGCCTCACTTTCTTCCTCTATAAAATCAGGGCCTACTAAAGTCCCTTCTAGCTCAAAAAATTCCCTGAATTTCAGGCAACAGGGAGCATAATCTCTGAGAAACTGAGCAAGGAATAGCTCTCCTTGAACTCCACCTAGCCTATCTATGAATAAGGAAAAATTGGCAACATAAAAACATATGAATTCACGAACAGGAATAACTCCATGGACTTCCCTGCACCCAAGAATCATCTTGAGATAGAATGTGGAAATAAGCAGACATGAGATCACCCCACGTTACAAATCACAGGATTCACCCTTACTACAGGGCTCTTTTGAAAAAATTCAGGCAATCCCTCCTCCTCAATGGAATCTAAACCCACTATTAATTTCATTTTCAAAGCTGCAAATGAAGGTGCCAGGAACATTTATTAAATATCATAAGGCAAAAACTAAGATAATACCTGAATGTATCTACTGGTTTCTTCACATCTACTTTAATCGTAAGTAGTTTCCTCCTACCACTGAAAGATGAGGATTTCACATCTGAAAGTTTACTTTTATCAAGTTGGCTACTGGAAGGGTTGCTCTCTTTTCTGAAATTCTCTTCTTTCTTTATCTTTTCCTTCCAGTCATCATTAGAGGGCCTGGAATCAACATCACTTTTATTTGAATAAGTACCAGCAATGCAGTCTTTCTTAGCTTGTTTAAAAGGTTCTTTGACTAGTCCATCTTTAGTCTCTCTCCCTCTTCCACCATTAAAACAATCTGACTCTCTGTTTACAGAGCCTTTTTGAGAACTGTATTTTCTATCTTCTTCCTTAGAGTACCTCTGAGTTCCTTCACCAGAAAAGTCCTGGTCCCCACCTGTGGGCTTATGATATTTGTGGCAATAGTCAAAGGATATCTTGGCTACTGAACTGGTCTCTGTGTGTTCCCTTTCAGTATGTCGATGAGTTTGGGGTCCAAAGTTCCTCTGATCTTTCTTTTCTTGATAAGGTGGAAGAGAAGACTCAGGCTCCCACCTCGGGTGCCTGGCAGGCTCTCTGTTTTCATACCTCTGCACATCTTTAGGTCTTTTTGATGTGTGTTGATATTTTCTGAAATCACGATCCTCAGGATACCTGTGTTGACACAAATCAGTTTATACTTGCACTAGAGAGAAGAAAGTGAGAATTTATATATGTAGAATGTTGGACAGCATGGCTTTAAATATAGAATGCAGTGGCAAGTTAACCTATAATCTCTCAAGCCAATTCATAGAATTACAAGGTAGTTAAAGAGAAAAATAACCAACTTTTTAAAAAAACTCTAGCTACCAACCTGATTTACTGTGAAAATAAACACATCACTACTACCAGTAGACTATAACTAAATTACGATGCTTTTTATCTTTTTAGACAAAAGTTTTTCAAGGTGACTATCTTCAACCACAAAGCAAGCAAACTTTTTTCACTTATACCAAATTACCCAGGTTAAATGTTATCCTGTACCTCTTTTGAAAAGAGCTCCTCGCCTCAGAGTCTTCAGAGCCTCTTCTAGGTAACTGAGGGTATTTTTCTTCTTGTATCCACTGGTGCTTAAATTCATCTTCATGCCACTTTTCTTCGAATCTAAAAGAATCTGCTACTGACCTCTGAGATGGTTTCCCTCCTTTTCTACTTCCTCTAACTCTGTAGTCATCAGGGAAATATCTTCCTTGCACTTTCTGGGGATAACAATTCCTCTCATGCTCATTGTAGGGTACACCATCTGAAAACTTTGGCATATACTGAGATCTTCTGTTAACATCCCCTCTTTCTGGTGAATATACTCGGTGGAGCTTATAAACATTTTCTGAAGAGTTTCCTCTTATGTTCGGAGAAGGTGATCTATAATCATAAGACCGGCAATATTCATTTTCACGACAGTGAATTCTTGGTTTACTCTGTCCATACTTCTCACTGTCCATTCTCGAAGCAATGGGTCTTTTGGGATCCTTTCTATATTCACAGTCATAATGTCCATAAAATTGTCTTTGCTTGTAGTGGTCAGAATTTCTAGGTACTGGTGATAAAGACCTATGTAAACAAGTACAGAAAAGTTTAGCCCATTTAAAGACAATATACTAAGTGTGTCTTTATATGACCTACCTAAAATATTTACTTTTCCTAGAGTTGCACTGATTCATCTACTCAAAGTAATCAATGTGCTACATCTGCATTCTAAATTATACATTGGAGGTTTGATTATGGTACTGTCCAATTCAACAAGCACACTCTTTCCACGTGTACTAATGTTTTCCATGTGTATATCAAAATAAATTGAACCCATACATCCATGGTCAACTGATTTTCAACAAGGGTGCTAAGTCCATTCAATGGGAAAGAATACTCTCTTTAATAAGTGGTGCTGGGACAACTGGATTTCCACATGCAGAAGAATGACGCTTGCCCCATACCTCACACCATATATGAACATTAACTCAAAATAGACCAAGGACCTAAATGTAAGAACTAAAACCATAAAACCCTTAGAAGAACCCGTAACCCGCTGCCATCAAGTCGATTCCAGCTCATAGCGACCTTACAGGACAGAGTAGAACCGTCCCATAGGGTTTCCAAGAAGCGGCTGGAGGATTCAAACTGCCGACCTTTTGGTTAGCAGCTGAGCTCTTAGCCACTGCGCTACCAGGGATCCCTTAGAAGAACACATAAAAGCAATGCCTCAAGATCTAGTTTTTGATGGTAGATCCTTATATATCGCACCAAAAGCACAAGTAACAAAAGACAAAATAGACAAATTGGACTTCATCACAATTGAAAACTTTTGAGCATCAAAGGACTTTATCAACAAAGTGAAGAGACAACCTACAGATTGAGGGAAAATTGGGGTGAATAACAGATAAGAGTTTAATTTACAGAATATATAAAGAACTCCTACAACTTAGTAACAAAAAGATAAACCACCCAATCAAAAAATGAGCAAAGGACTCAAAGAGATATTTCACCAAAGAAAACACAAACGGCCAATAAGCACATGACAAAATGCTGAACATCATTAGTCATTAAGGAAATGCAAACCAAAACCACAATGAGATACCACTTCACTCACACTAGGATGGCTATAATCAGAAAAACGGAAAACAATTGTTGGCGAAGATGTAGAGAAAACTGGAACCCTCATTCACTGCTGGTGGGATTGTAAAATGGTACAGCCCCTGTGGAAAAATTTGGCAGTTCCTCAAAAAGTTAAACATAGAATTACCACATGACCCGGCAATTCCACTCCTGGGTATATACCCAAAATAACTGCAGGCAGGTATTCAAACAGTGCACCAGTGTTTACTGCAGCATTATTCACAACAGCCAAAAGGTGGAAACAACCTAAATGTCCATCAACAGATGAACGGATGAATAAAATGGGGTAAATAAACACAATGCAATACTACTCAGCCTTAAAGAGAAATGAAGTCCTGATATGTACAATGACATGGAAGAACCTTGAAAACATCATGCTGAGTGAAATACGTCAGTCACAAAAAGACAAATATTGTTTAATCCCAGTTACATGAAATATCTAGAACAGCAAAGGTACAGAGACCAAAGTTTATTATGGTTACCAAAGGCTGGAGAGAGGGAGGAAGGAGAAGTCAATCCTTACGGGGCAGGATCGGCGGGGATGGAAAAATTTGGACACAGTGGTGATGATTACACAACATGATGAAAATAATTAGTGCCACTGAATTGTACATGTAAAAAATGTTGAAATGGCAAATGTTTTGCTTATATATATTTTTATCATAATTTAAAAAAAATGAGTTGAGCACACCAGTCCTACTGCAGGAGGACCAGCTCAGGTACACAGGAGGATCCGTACTGAAAAACGGCTGACAGCAAACTTCTGGCAAAAGGAGATGCAGTGACTTCAAACAGTCAGTGAGCAAAAGCTTGTATCAGGTTCAATGGCCAGGTAAGAAACGAGCAGAATGAAGGCTAGATTTAAACAAATAAATGTATAAGAGAGTCTCTGGCAAACTGAACATGATCTCTAAAATTAGATTCTAAGATTCTTAAGATGCTACAATAAACCTAAACTCAGACCCAAGACTGACCCCATAGTTTCTCTAACTGATAATCTATTCTCTCAACTAAGGTTGTATCAAGGAGCAAAAAATATATACTAACAGCAGGGGGTGGGGGTGGTGCTTAAGACTTGAATCTCAGGCTTACTTTCTCCATTAAAAAAAGACAAAAAAACCAAAAACAGTTGCCTTTGAGTCAATATCAACTCATGGCAGGCCCGTGTGTGTCAGAGTAGAGCTATGCTCCATAGGGTTTTCAACAGCTGATTTATCGGAAGGAGATCATCAGGCTTTCTCTGAGGTGCCCCTGGGTAGACTCAAACTGCCAAGCTTTCACTTACCAGCTGAGAACTTAACCGTACTAATATAGATAGATCAATTGCTTCTCTTTCTCAGACCTTCCACTTATCTAAAATGAAAAGATGTGCACTCTAAACAGAACTTGTAACTTTGCTATATGTGTGCTTTCATACAGCAGTAACGATCTTCAGGACAACACATTTTATTGTAACAACCTTTTTCAATACCTCAGCACTGCCAACAAGGAGTCTTTGAGTTCCACTAAGGAGGAACGTATCCAGGGAAACCAGTCTGGGTTATGCAGATGAAAGGTAAGAGAAAGGAGTGAAACCATCTGGAATACAATGAAGTTCCATTTGGCACCTGGGGCCCTTTCCCCCCATCTGACCTGTCCTCTCTCCCTAATTTCTCAATCTTCTGAGAGTTTAAAGTCTCCTAGTCGACGAGGAAGCTACCCTTGCAGCTTTTATCCTCACTCCTCTTCAAAAATTGCCATCTTTAGTTGCAGCATCCAAGAGCAAAATTCTTTCCTTTTGGTGGCAAGTCTGAGTCCTCCCAAGAAAGGAGGCAGGGTCATCTTCTTCAGGTACACACTGGGACTTATATGCTGGACTTGGCAATATCTCCCTTTGGAATCACCCTAGCTAGACGTATTGGCAAGTGTGTTTATTAGCTGAAACAGAACTTTGTCATCCAGCTGCTGTACTTCATCCCAAAAAGCGGCAACTGGAGCCTCTGATGGGTTCCCTGAAGATTTTATCTCTTTCCCTGATAAGGAGAAAAGCTGGCAGTCAGAGGCAGAGGGCTTCCAGGCTGAACAAAATGCCCAATATTTTACTTTAATTCTTGCTTCACATTAAATAGTGCTTTGCTATTATAGTTCATATCATATGTTTTACTGGATTTTATCTTAAAAAGTCCTTTTCTTCTGAAGAAGGTTGCTGGAATGGTTGCTAGCATTTTGAGTTCTCCTAAAGGGCAAAAGACACCCAAGGAGTTTGTTAGGAGTTTTCTGTATGGGTCTCTCAAGACACTGATGACTTTTGTTCTAAGGCAAATAGCCTTGGAAGATAAAGACAGTATCTCCTTCAGAGGCAGAGGGCCAATCTGTTTGCTGTCCAAGATAATAAGATAATGTCTCCCTCTGGAACAAAGGTTGAGCGGGTTTGTTTACTCCTGATTGAGGGTTTCTAAGCATAGGTTCCTTAAAACTGTGTCCTAAACCCACTGCTTTGCAGCATCCACCCTGCCAGTGCTCTGCAGCACCCCTGGGGGACTCAGAGGTGAGGAGAACCAACATGAACACGAAACTCATGTTGCCTCCTGTACTATGAGTAATAAAGGCCTTTGCTTCTGAGCCAGGAGTGTGTGTGGCAGGCTAATGTGTTAGCTTGCAAATAGGGTAAAACAACTGTCCCTTCACAGTTCTTGACAGTCCTAGAGAGTCCATAAATCAGGCACTAAGTTTGCCAGGGTCTCTTGTGTCCCCTCACCAAGGCCTACTACAAAAGGGTGACACAAAATGACCTCTGTGATCTCCTCCATGTTAAAACCATTTCCTTCTTTACATTCCCTTTTGTTTCTGAAGCTACTCTTCATTACAATTTGGTCTTATGAACTACAAAATGAAAACTCCTGGTCTGCCTTTTGTATATGCAATTATGGTCCTTTTTAAAGTCCTAGAACATACTGGTCGCTTTCACAGCTCTACACCTGGAATACTTGTCTCTACTCTTTCTGCCTTTAGAACTTCTACCCATCCTAATTATTGGGCTGATAGCTGTGGGGATCGTGGTCTTGGAGAACACCTAGCTCAACTGGCAAAACAGAGTTTATAAAGAAAATGTTCTACATTCTACTTTGGTGAGTAGCGCCTGGGGTCTTAAAAGCCTGTGAGCAGCAATCTAAGATACTCCAATGGTCTCACCCCTTCGGGAGCAAGGAAGAATGAAAAAAACTAAAGACATAAGGGAAAGATTAGTCCAAAGGACTAATGGACCACAACTACCACAGCCTCCACCAGACTGAGTCCAACACAACGAGATGGTGCCCAGCTACCACCACTGACAGCTTTCACAGAGATCACAATAGAGGGTCCCGGACAGAGCTGGAGAAAAATGTAGAACAAAATTCTAACTCACAAAAAAGACCAGACCTGCTGGCCTGACAGAGACTGGAGAAACCCTGAGAGTATGGCCCCCGGACACCCTTTTAGCTCAGTAATCATGTCACTTCTGAGGTTCATCCTTCAGCCAAAGACTGAACAGGCCCATAAAACAAAACAAGACGAAAGGGGCACACCAGCCCAGGCGCAAGGACTAGAAGACCGGAGGGGACAGGAAAGCTGGTAATAGGGAATCCAAGGTCGAGAAGGGGAAAGTGTTGACATGTCGTGGGGTTGTTAGCCAATATCATAAAACAATATGTGTACTGTTTAATGAGAGGCTAGTTTGTTCTGTAAACCCTCATCTAAAGTACAAGGATAATAATAATAAGAAGAAAATTCTACCCATCCTTAAATGCCCAGCCAAACTCTCATCTCTTTTTTGACAACTTTCCTAGCATCCTCCTTTCTCCTCCATGAAAGCAGGATTAATTATTCCCTCTGTGGATGCAGGATACTTTGTCCCAGTCACCAGCACAGCAGTTTTCACACTGTGTTATAGTTGGCTATGATGTCAATCTCCCCAGCTGGCCTGTGTGCTTACTGAGGCCACGTAAGATGCCATATTTGCCTTTGTATCCTCGGGACCTGCCTTTAGCAGATAATACAATAAATACTAGTTGAATTATTCCAATCTAATTACACATACTATTTATACTACCAACAAGAGGAGAGAGGTGTGCTGAACTACAACTGAGTTATTCAAAATTCTATTATTCTGCCATAAATAGGAAACTCCCTCTTTCCTAACTCCCAAGTTCTTCAATGATATTATGAAAAAAGTAAAATAAAACACATACTGAAGAGTTCTAAACCACTCACTAGTACACAACAAATCTATTATTCTCAAAGATATTTCTTACCCTCCCTTGCTACGGCTATCACATTTTTATCATGGATTCATTCTAGCCATTAGCAGTAATTAAATAAAGGTGTCAGCTCCTAGAATCTAGAAATATGATCTCTACCGCTAAAAAGCAGCTACTATGAACAACAAGCCCTATGAGCTTACTAAAATAGGCTTTTACCAGTGCTGGTGAATTTGAGAGTTGCAGCACATCACAGATCCAAGCTTACTCTGCTAAGCTAAAAAGTGCTCACCTTTGTTTCCACCTGGGGGATCGAGATCGAGACCGTGCCATCCTTTGACCCGTGAGCCACTATCCACTTTTTACACTGCAAAGAAACACAGTATTAGCAAGTTTAGAGAAAGAGCCTGAAATCTGTTCTAAAACACGGTGAATGCCATCAAGGAAAAGTTACTTAACCCCTATGTGCCTGTTTCCTCATCTTTAAAATGGGCATAATAACAGGATTCAAACTTATTGGAATGTTGTGAAAATAATATTAATTAGATTACAGGTCAACAAACTTTCTATAAAGGGACAGACCCTAACTATTTGGGGCTTTGAGGGCAACATAAGGTCTTTGTAACATCTTTTTCTTCTCTGTTTAACAACTCTAGGAAAAGGTAAAAAACATTTTTAGGTCAAGGGTCATACAAAAACAAGCCCCACAGGCCAAATGCACTGTACTTTGCAAACCCCTGAGTTAAATCATGCAAAGAGCTTAGAATAGTGCCTGGCACATAGCAACTGCTAAGTAAGAAATCAAAAATAGACAAAAATTAACCATGATTTCTCCATCTGAACGTAACTACTACTACCTTTCTAGCTTTTTCCATTTACGTACTTTTGTCAAAATATATAGGAATACATGATGGTATATTGTTTTTTAAAGTTGCCAAATAATAAGAATTAGAATTCCTAATTATAATATTCAATTGTTGGCTAAAGTTTCACAAGATAAAAACACCATAACTTAATTAACCATTATGAGACATTTAGTTCACTTCTGACTTTTTGCTAAAACAATTAACATCCAATTAGTAAATTTTAAAAAGTACTTCTAAACTTAACTTTTCATATATTCTCTAGTCTTTAAAAAAAAAAACTGATACCTTTAGGACCTTAATTTTTTAAATACATAATTAGGGTATAATCTTCTTTGCTAGCTATTTACATCCCAGTTGTCCTCTTCAGTTCTGATACTATAATTAGTTCTGATATTATAATTAAGTAGTTCTCAACTTTTTTTACTGGCCCCAAACTCCGGTGCCTTTCAAAATTATTACCATGGATCCATGAATCATACAGCCTCCATGCACAGACTACAGACTAAATAAATATATGTCCCACATATTATATACCTCTATCCTACAAATTTTTGAAAATACTGTAGTGATTAACAAAATATAAATGGCTTTTTGTCACTGTTGTCTCTCCATCGACTGATACAAAAAGTACAACTATGATTACATGGATATCGGTTAAAAAGGGAATCCTCATCCTCCAACATTTACAAACCAAATTTCAAAAGAAAGTAAAAACACAAAGTCAAAGATCTTAAACCAGATCACTCACCAGAGGAAGTACATTCAATTCATTTAATTATACACTGCCTCTTTCCAAAATGAATTTGAGGCTAGGAAGAACAATTAGTTCAGATACATAATGAAATTACGACATGAAAAGGCTTAATTTTTAGTTACAAATGTCTACTTTGTAGATAAAAATATAAAAATTCATTCATTCAACAAATTTTACTGAGTAGCTATTATTTTCTTTGGTAGGGTTCTAGGCACTGCGGAAACAGCAGTGAACAAAAACAGGCAAAAATCCCTGCCTCCAGGGTGCATACATTCTACTGGAGGAGCTTATAACTTAACTAAAGAAGCTAAAGAAATTTAACAAAAATAATAAACTCAAAGGTTGCGCACAAAATATTGCTGGCGATGACAGAAATGATAATTTGTCTGGAGGATAATCTTTTTTAAATAGCTTTGAAATATAATTCACATACAATTCACCCATTTAGAGTAGACAACTCAAAGTTTTTTGGTATATTCACATAGTTGTACAACCAACATCACAATCTAATTCTAGAACATTTCGTACCCCTTAAAGGAAGCCCCATTAGCAGTCACTCCTCATTCCTCCCCTCTTCCCTGACAACCATTAATCTACTTTCTATCTGCCTCTAGAAACTTGCCTATTCTGGACATTTCATATAAATGGAATCATATACTATGTGGTCTTTTGTGACTGGCTTCTTTCACTGAGCATAATATTTGCAAGGTTCACCCATGTTGTAGCACGTATCACTACTTCACTCCTTTTTTATGGGCGTGTGTATATTTTATTTGTTTATTCATGGGTTTAAGTCCACACGTTGTTTTTTACTTTCTAATAATTATGAGTCATTTGTATACAAGTTTTTGTGTGGACATATGTTTTAATTTCTCTTGGTTTTATACCTAGGAGTGGAAGTGCTGGGTCACAAGGTAACTCTACGTTCAACTTTTTAAGGAACTTTTCAAAGCAGCTGTACCACTTTACATTTTTACTAGCAATGCACGAGGGTTCCAATTTCTCCACATCCTCACCAATACTTGTTATTGTTCATCTTTTTTATTTAGTCATTCTAGTGGGTGTGAAGTGGTAACTCACTGTGGTTTTGATTTACATTTTCCTGATGACTAATGAGGGTAATTTTAAAATATGTAGGAAATTACGAAACTAAATCATGCTTCCTTTCATCAATCTAGAAATTGCACTTTAAACTTATTATTCTAAGAAAATAATTTTTAGAAAAGCAACTGTGTGTATTGGTATTTCTATCAGCTTTATTTATAATAATAAAGAAAAAAAACACCCAAACCAGTTATAAGCCAAACGCTCAACAATCAGTAAAAGGTTAAACAAATTTAAAATATGGTCATGTATTATTTATGTCCATGATAGATTCTGGAAACAGGACAGACATTACACGATTTGGACGTTGTGTAAATACCGTATTACATATAGGCAGTCTCCAAGTTAAATGCCCAGCCCCACCTGAGGAGCAGAAGCAGCCTGGGGCCCAGCAGCCCCCACCGCAGCCTGCCCCGCTGGACGAAGCTGTAACCACCGGATACAGGAGGCTGGCCTTGGCAGGTGTGCAGCTGCAGGCCCGGTGGGGGCTGTGCTGTAGCCAGATTGGGACTTTGCACACATCTGGGTGGAGGGCAGAAGGCACACAGTAGCTGTGGAGGAGAGGCGGCCGATGGGTCCGGGCAGGGAACGGGTATGCGAGTGCCGGTGGTCCTTGCTGCTGCTGCCATGCGTGTTGGTGCAGCCACTTCCTGATCATGTGCAGCCACTGCTACGACCCGGGGCCAGCTGGTGCCCCTGCCAGGAGCAGAGGAACCCTGCCAGAACCAGGAATGAATGGCTGTATGGCTGCTGGGTGGGTGAATGGAAACCAGGCGATGGGGGAGGAGGCACTGAAGGGATTGGGGTGCGTCCTAGAGCCCCGCTGCTCATTCACTTTGGGGGCCTGGGGTCTTTAAAACCATTGGGGGAAAGAATAAACAAAAGGAGAGTTGATTTTCACTAAAAGAAAAAAAAAAAACTTATGGAACCACAGATGTTGCCAGAATGGACATTATGCGGCACATGACTTCACATACCTCTAGCTGCTTCCTAACTTTCTCCCACTCCTATGTATGTCTTTTCCTCCATATACCCTATTAGTCAACCATGCCATACTACGTGCTTTTCCCTAATCAGGTCATGTGGTTCCTAACCACACATACAGCCTTCCTTCAGTCAGCCTGACAAATCCCTATTCTTTCAAGACTCCCTGACCTTCATGTCCCCTGGGACTCTTTCCTTGATTTCTTTTCTCCCCACCTTTTCTTTTTCTTGGGAAATCTGGATTTATTCTGCAATTATTCCAATACGTTACAATTATTGATTTACATAATTCTATTTATTTCAATAGGCGAAAGTCTCCAAACAGCGTATCAATGAACACAAAACCCCAATGACCTATGAACATGAGATGCTCAATCTCATCAGTAATTGAGAAAATGCAGATTAAGATCATAGCCATTTCATATTCATCAGATTGACAAATTTTAAAGTTGCATATTCCAGAGTGTTGGTGTGGGTGTGGAACAACAGGAACTCTTCATATACTGCTGGGTGAGAATACATGAGGATAACCAGTTTGGAAACAGTTCAGTAGTACCCAATCAAGTTGAACATACCCATATCCTACAACCCAGCCATTTCACTCAGGCATATACCTTAGAGCAGTGAATCTTAAACTTTAATGTGCATCTGAAACACCTGGAGGGCTGGGTTAAAACCCAGATTGCTGGGCTCTATCCCTGGGTTGGGCCTCAGTACAAATTTCTGGCAAGTTCCCAGGTGATACTGATGTTGCTGGTCCAGGAACTACAGGACCATTGGTTAAAAGTTGAGATCATCTAGGAGAAAATGTTTGCAAGTGGGATTTACTAATCATGTGATTAAAAGAAATATTACTTAAAATATTTGCCTTTGGCTGATATTAAAATTCACTTTATTAAAACTCAAACTATTCACTCAAAAATGGGTGAATTCCCCAAAGCTAACTCTTCAGACAAAGATTAGACTGGACTATAAGACATAAAATGATACTCGTGAGGAGTGTGCTTCTTAGCTCAAGTAGATAAAAATACATGACACTAAATGGGCGGCTCCTGTCCGGAGGTGAGATGAGAAGGTAAAAAAGGACAGGAGCTGGTTGAACGGACATGGGAAATTCAGGGAGGAAAGGAGGAGAGTGCTGTTCTATTATAGGGAGAGCAACTCGGGTCACATAACAATGTGTGTATGAATTTTTGTATGAGAAACTAACTTGAGCTGTAAACTTTCACTTAAAACACAATAAAAAAAGGACAAAGAAAAATGGGTGAATTTTATCGGACATATCAAAGCTGTAAAAGAAATGAAAATGTCATAAACTTATATCAGATATTATAGTAACATCTGCACAACTCTGTAAACACTAAAAACTACTGAATTATACACTTTAAACAGGTACAATATATCTCAATAAAGCTGTATTTAAAAAGTTAACTTTGCTTGCATCATCAACTGGCAATGAAAAGTACTGGTTCAGGGGCTTCATGGGTAAGAGAGTGAATCTGACTAGGGGTAAGCCAAATCCAGGTAGCAGCCTATTTTTGTATAGCCTGAGCTAAGAATAGTTTTCACATTTTTAAAGGGTTGTAAAAAAGAATAAGAATATGCAACAGACTATATGAGGCCTGCAAAAGCCTAAAGTACTTATTATCTGACCCTTTACAAAAAAAGTCTGCCAACATCTAATTTAAAGGACTTAATTGTGACTAAACCCAGAAACCCAGTGCCGCTGAGTCAATTCCGACTCATAAATCAAAGGGACCAGTTTTAGGAGAGATAGCAAGGACTGAATCACCACTACAGTTTGTGACTAGGGAGAAAAAGATACCAATAACATAAATTAGTTAATATTGCTACTTCAGAGTGAACTTGCAAAGGCCCAGGAGGAGTGAATGAACCCCTCTGGCTCTGAGCATATAAATGAGATGACTGGGCAGCAGGACCATCCATTCTCAGAAGAATGCTGAAGAAGATATTGGTGCTAAAAGAGGCCAACCCCACCTGAAGAGCACTAGACCCACCCCCTCTCACCCAGCTTAAGGACTCTGCTGTAGCAATTCTCCCCTCTCCCACAATACCACTTTCCCCTCTCCCACAACATCACCTTCCCCTCTCCATTAGATATTCATTAGCATACAATCCTGTGAAATTCTCCCACCTCTCTGGAACCACATCCCCCTTAGCTACCATCCTATTTTTCCTTTTACAACCAAACTCCTCAAAAGGGCTGCCTGTATACCAAAGTCACTATCTCCAATTCTCCTCTCATTCTTACTTGACCCCTCACCAATCTGGATTTCCGCCCCACCACTGCACCACAAACACTGTAGTCAAGACCATTAGTGAAATTCATGTTGCTAAATTCTATGGCTAATTCTAAGTCCTCCTCCGTGATCTACCAGCAACATTTGTCAATCATGCTTTCCTCCCTGAAGCACTTTCTTCACTTGGATTCCAGAAAACATTTCCCTGGTTTTCCTCCTACCTCCATAACAATTCCTTCTTGTCTCCATCAGTTTCTCCTCATCTCCCCCTCACCACCCTGACCTCTAAATATTGAACTCAGTCTTCACCTAAATACTGAACTCAGTCTTTGGACATCTCACTGTCTACATTCTTTTTCAGTCTCACACCTTCAAATACTCTCTATAAACTCAACAACCCCCCAAATTTCTATCTCCAGTCGTCACCTATCTTCTGCACTCCAGTCTTGTATATCTAACAGCCTACCGGATACCAAAAACATGTCCAAAAGCAAACTCCGGAGCTCCTTCCAAAACCTACTCCACCTACAGTCTGTCCCATCTCAGTAAATGGCAGCTCCAACCTTCTAGTTGCTCAATAAAGAGGAAACACAACTGTCCAGTAAACACATGAAAAGATATTCAACCCCACTGAGAACTAGGGAAATAAAACAAAAACAATGCTATACCATTTCATATTCATGAGATTTGCAAAAGATTTTAAAGTTTGATGACACTCATGCATTGACAAGTGGAAAAATAATTTAACTAAGGAAAATCCTTCTCCTAAAAACCATGAAGCAGAAGTGTCTCTACTCAAAACAGGACTGAATATATTCAAAAGCATTTGAAGATATAAAAATAACCTTGAATCAGAAATTCAAAAACTAAGAATTGAAATACACACACACACACACACACACACACACACAAAAAGGCAAATGGGGGGGAGGGGGAAGTTAACTGAACTCAGGGAAAAAAAATAGAAGATCAAATTATCTCAAAAATAGAGAATAGGGAGGCAGTGACTGGTCTTGGAGAGGGGAGAGCAGCGTCCCAGATGGGGAGCCGTCCCACCGGGATTTTGGCGGCGCGGATGCAGCAAAAGCGCGGGGAGCAGCTCCATTCCCCTGGACTGACCCCAGGGGGCGGTCCAGCCAGTTCACACGGGCGGCGTGGTGGCGCAGCCGGTGGGAGAAGTCCCCGGGAGGCAGTGACTGGCCTTGGACCGGGGAGAGCGGCGTCCCAGCCAGGATGCGCGGTGGTGGCGCTGGCGTGGGGAGCTGCTCCGCTCTCCTGAGCCGACCCCGGGGGGGCCCAGCTGGTTCGCGGAGGCGGCGCGGCGACGCGGCTGGTGGGACGGGGAGTCCCCGGGAGGCAGCGACTGATTTTGGAGTCGGGAGTGCACCGTCTCAGTAGGGGAGCCTCAACCTTGGGCATGGGGCTGACAGCGGAGGATCTGACCGTGACTCCAGCGGGCCAGACCCCCCGGGGACAATCTCCACACAGCCAGCACACACAGGCGACGTGCCCCGCGGAAATCTCAGATATAAGAGTCATTCCAAGCAAGACAAGCAACTCTGGCTATATTCTGAGGTGCTACTCTCCTATCTCTCTGATCACTCCCCCACCCTCCCCAGGCGGCTTCATTAACATCCGAATAGCCTGAGGCAGAGGGAGAATTCTGATAGGGATCTGACTGCATTTTTTGGGGGCTGATTTTCTGGAAAAACTAGTTTCCCAGTGATGGCTTGGAGACAGCAGTCCATATCAAACCACATAAAGAAGCAGACCATGACAGCTTCTCCAACCCCCCAAACAAAAGAATCAAAATCTTTCCTAAATGAAGATACAATCCTGGAATTATCAGATACAGAATATAAAAAACTAATTTACAGAATGCTTCAAGACATCACAAACGAAATAAGGCAAACTACAGAAAAAGCCAAGGAACACACTGATAAAACTGTTGAAGAACTCAAAAAGATTATTCAAGAACATAGTGGAAAAATTAATAAATTGCAAGAATCCATAGAGAGACAGCATGGAGAAATCCAAAAGATTAACAATAAAATTACAGA
Source organism: Elephas maximus indicus (assembly GCF_024166365.1). NCBI lineage: Eukaryota > Metazoa > Chordata > Mammalia > Proboscidea > Elephantidae > Elephas > Elephas maximus. The sequence goes on along the minus strand of NC_064846.1, from coordinate 159,502,828 downwards.
ATTAGACAACGCAATAGGAAGTCAGAGGAGCAGACTCGAGCAATTAGAATGCAGAATGGGACATCTGGAACACCAGGGAATCAACACCAACATAGCTGAAAAAAAATCAGATAAAAGAATTTAAAAAAATGAAGAAACCCTAAGAATCATGTGGGACTCTACCAAGAAGGATAACTTACGTGTGATTGGAGTCCCAGAACAGGGAGGGGGGACAGAAAACACAGAGAAAATAGTTGAAGAACTCCTGACACAAAACTTCCCTGACATCATGAAAGACGAAACGATATCTATCCAAGATGCTCATCAAACCCCATTTAAGATTCATCCAAAAAGAAACACACCAAGACATATTATCATCAAACTTGCCAAAACCAAAGATAAAGAGAAAATTTTAAAAGCAGCCAGGGAGAAAAGAAAGGTCTCCTTCAAGGGAGAATCAATAAGAATAAGTTCAGACTACTCAGCAGAAACCATGCAGGTGAGAAGGCAACGGGATGACATATACAGAGCGCTGAAGGAGAAAAACTGCCAGCCAAGGATCATATATCCAGCAAAACTCTCTCTGAAATATGAAGGTGAAATTAAGATATTTACAGATAAACACAAGTTTAGAGAATTTGCAAAAACCAAACCAAAGCTACAAGAAATACTAAAGGATATTGTTTGGTCTGAAAACCAATAATATCAGGTACCAGCACAATACAAGGTCACAAAACAGAACGTCCTGATATCAAATCAAATAGGGAAATCACAAAAACAAACAAATTAAGATTAATTAAAATAAATAAATAAATAAAATAATACACATAACAGGGAATCATGGAAGTCAATAGGTAAAAGATCACAATAATCAAAAAGAGGGACTAAATACAGGAGGCATTGAACTGCCAGATGGAGAGTGATACAAGGCGATATAGAACATTACAAGTTACGTTTTTACTTAGAAAAATAGGGGTAAATAATAAGGTAACCACAAAAAGGTACAACAACTCCATAACTCAAGATAAAAGCCAAGAAAAACGTAACAACTCAACTAACATAAAGTCAAACACTATGAAAATGAGGATCTCACAATTTACTAAGAAAAACGTCTCAGCACAAAAAAGTATGTGCAAAAATGAAATGGCCAACAACACACATGAAAAGGCATCAAAATGACAGCACTAAAAACTTATTTATCTATAATTATGCTGAATGTAAATGGACTAAATGCACCAATAAAGAGACAGAGAGTCACGGACTGGATAAAGAAACACGATCCATCTATATGCTGCCTACAAGACACACACCTTAGATTTAGAGACACAAACAAACTAAAACTCAAAGGATGGAAAAAAATATATCAAGTAAACAATAAGCAAAAAAGAAGAGGAGTAGCAATATTAATTTCTGACAAAATAGACTTTAGACTTAAATCCACCACAAAGGATAAAGAAAGACACTATATAATGATAAAAGGGACAATGGATCAGGAAGACATAACCATATTAAATATTTATGCACCCAATGACAGGGCTGCAAGATACATAAATCAAATTTTAACAGAACTGAAAAGTGAGATAGACACCTCCACAATTATAGTAGGAGACTTCAACACACCACTTTTCGGAGAAGGACAGGACATCCAGTAAGAAGCTCAATAGAGACATGGAAGACCTACTTACTACAATCAACCAACTTGACCTCGTTGACTTATACAGAACTCTCCACCCAACTGCTGCAAAGTATACTTTTTTTTCTAGCGCACATGGAACATTCTCTAGAATAGACCACATATTAGGTCATAAAACAAACCTTTGCAGAATCCAAAACATCGAAATATTACAAAGCATCTTCTCAGACCACAAGGCGATAAAACTAGAAATCAATAACAGAAAAACTAGGGAAAAGAAAGCAAATACTTGGAAACTGAACAATACCCTCCTGAAAAAAGACTGGGTTATAGAAGACATCAAGGAGGGAATAAGGAAATTCATAGAATGCAACGAGAATGAAAACACTTCCTATCAAAACCTCTGGGACACAGCAAAAGCAGTGCTCAGAGGCCAATTTATATCGATAAATGCACACATACAAAAAGAAGAAAGAGCCAAAATCAGAGAACTGTCCCTACAACTTGAACAAACAGAAAGTGAGCAACAAAAGAATCCATCAGGCCCCAGAAGAAAACAAAGAATAAAAATTAGAGCTGAACTAAATGAATTAGAGAACAGAAAAACAATTGAAAGAATTAACAAAGCCAAAAGCTGGTTCTTTGAAAAAATTAACAAAATTGATAAACCATTGGCTAGACTGACTAAAGAAATACAGGAAAGGAAACAAATAACCCGAATAAGAAACGAGAAGGGCCACATCACAACAGACCCAACTGAAGTTAAAAGAATCATATCAGATTATTACGAAAAATTGTACTCCAACAAATTTACAAACCTAGAAGAAATGGATGAATTCCTGGAAAAACACTACCTACCTAAACTAACACATTCAGAAGTAGAACAACTAAATAGACCCATAACAAAAAAAGAGATTGAAACGGTAATCAAAAAACTCCCAACAAAAAAAAGCCCTGGCCCGGACGGCTTCACGGCAGAGCTCTACCAAACTTTCACAGAAGAGTTAACACCACTACTACTGAAGGTATTTCAAAGCATAGAAAATGATGGAATACTACCCAACTCATTCTATGAAGCCACCATCTCCCTGATACCAAAACCAGGTAAAGACATTACAAAAAAAGAAAATTACAGACCTATATCCCTCATGAACATAGATGCAAAAATCCTCAACAAAATTCTAGCCAATAGAATCCAACAACACATCAAAAAAATAATTCACCACGATCAGGTGGGATTTATACCAGGTATGCAAGAATGGTTTAATATCAGAAAAACCATTAATGTAATCCATCACATAAATAAAACAAAAGATAAAAACCACATGATCTTATCAATTGATGCAGAAAAGGCATTTGACAAAGTCCAACACCCATTTATGATAAAAACTCTCACCAAAATAGGAATTGAAGGAAAATTCCTCAACATAATAAAGGGCATCTATGCAAAGCCAACAGCCAATATCACTCTAAATGGAGAGAACCTGAAAGCATTTCCCTTGAGAACGGGAACCAGACAAGGATGCCCTTTATCACTGCTCTTATTCAACATTGTGCTAGAAGTCCTAGCCAGAGCAATTAGGCTAGACAAAGAAATAAAGGGCATCCGGATTGGCAAGGAGGAAGTAAAGTTATCACTATTTGCAGATGACATGATCTTATACACAGAAAACCCTAAGGAATCCTCCAGAAAACTACTGAAACTAATAGAAGAGTTTGGCAGAGTCTCAGGTTATAAGATAAACATACAAAAATCACTTGGATTCCTCCACATCAACAAAAAGAACACCGAAGAGGAAATAACCAAATCAATACCATTCACAGTAGCCCCCAAGAAGATAAAATACTTAGGAATAAATCTTACCAAGGATGTAAAAGACCTATACAAAGAAAACTACAAAGCTCTACTACAAGAAATTCAAAAGGACATACTTAAGTGGAAAAACATACCTTGCTCATGGATAGGAAGACTTAACATAGTAAAAATGTCTATTCTACCAAAAGCCATCTATACATATAACGCACTTCCGATCCAAATTCCAATGTCATATTTTAAGGGAATAGAGAAACAAATCACCAATTTCATATGGAAGGGAAAGAAGCCCCGGATAAGCAAAGCATTACTGAAAAAGAAGAAGAAAGTGGGAGGCCTCACTCTACCTGATTTCAGAACCTATTATACAGCCACAGTAGTCAAAACAGCCTGGTACTGGTACAACAACAGACACATAGACCAGTGGAACAGAATTGAGAACCCAGATATAAATCCATCCATGTATGAGCAGCTGATATTTGACAAAGGCCCAGTGTCAGTTAATTGGGGAAATGATAGTCTTTTTAACAAATGGTGCTGGCATAACTGGATATCCATTTGCAAAAGAATGAAACAGGACCCATACCTCACACCATGCAGAAAAACTAACTCCAAGTGGATCAAAGACCTAAACATAAAGACTAAAACGATAAAGATCATGGGAGAAAAAATAGGGACAACCCTAGGAGCCCTAATACAAGGCATAAACAGAATACAAAACATTACCAAAAAGGATGAAGAGAAACCAGATAACTGGGAGCTCCTAAAAATCAAACACCTATGCTCATCTAAAGACTTCACCAAAAGAGTAAAAAGACCACCTACAGACTGGGAAAGAATTTTCAGCTATGACATCTCAGACCAGCACCTGATCTCTAAAATCTACATGATCCTGTCAAAACTCAACCGCAAAAAGACAAACAACCCAATCAAGAAGTGGGCAAAGGATATGAACACACATTTCACTAAAGAAGATATTCAGGCAGCTAACAGACACATGAGAAAATGCTCTTGATCATTAGCCATTAGAGAAATGCAAATTAAAACTACGATGAGATTCCATCTCACTCCAACAAGGCTGGCATTAATCAAAAAAACACAAAATAATAAATGTTGGAGAGGCTGCGGAGAGATTGGAACTCTTATACACTGCTGGTGGGAATGTAAAATGGTATAACCACTTTGGAAATCTATCTGGCGTTATCTTAAACAGTTAGAAATAGTACTACCATACAACCCAGAAATCCCACTCCTCGGAATATACCCTAGAGAAACAAGAGCCTTCACACAAACAGATATATGCACACCCATGTTTATTGCAGCTCTGTTTACAATAGCAAAAAGTTGGAAGCAACCAAGGTGTCCATCAACGGATGAATGGGTAAATAAATTGTGGTATATTCACACAATGGAATACTACGCATCGATAAAGAACACTGACGAATCTGTGAAACATTTCATAACATGGAGGAACCTGGAAGGCATTATGCTGAGCGAAATTAGTCAGAGGCAAAAGGACAAATATTGTATAAGACCACTATTATAAGATCTTGAGAAATAGTAAAAACCGAGAAGAACACATACTTTTGTGGTTACGAAGGGGGGAGGGAGGGAGGGAGAGGGTTTTTTATGGATTAATCAGTAGATAAGAACTGCTTTGGGTGAAGGGAAAGACAACACTCAATACATGGAATGTCAGCTCAACTGGACTGGACCAAAAGCAAAGAAGTTTCCGGGATAAAATGAATGCTTCAAAGGTCAGCGGAGCAGGGGCAGGGGTCTGGGGAACATGGTTTGAGGGGACTTCTAAGTCAATTGGCAAAATAATTCTGTTATGAAAACATTCTGCATCCCACTTTGAAATTGGCGTCTGGGGTCTTAAATGCTAACAAGCGGCCATCTAAGATGCATCAATTGGTCTCAACCCACCTGGAGCAAAGGAGAATGAAGAACAGCAAGGTCACACGACAACTAAGAGCCCAAGAGACAGAAAGGGCCACATGAACCAGAGACCTACATCATCCTGAGACCAGAAGAACTAGTTGGTGCCCGGCCACAATCGATGACTGCCCTGACAGGGAGCATACCAGAGAACCCCTGAGGGAGCAGGAGATCAGTGGGATGCAGACCCCAAATTCTCATAAAAAGACCATACTTAATGGTCTGACTGAGACTAGAGGAATCCCGGCGGCAATGCTCCCCAGACCTTCTGTTGGCACAGGACAGAAACCATCCCTGAAGACAACTCATCAGACATGAAAGGGACTGGTCAGCGGGGGGGAGAGAGATGCTGATGAAGAGTGAGCTAATTAAATCAGGTGGACACTTGAGAGTGTGTTGGCAACTCTTGTCTGGAGGGGGGATGGGAGGATAGAGAGAAAGGGAAGCTGGCAAAATTGTCACGAAAGGAGAGACTAAAAGGGCTGACTCAATGCGGGAGAGCAAGTGGGAGTAGGGAGTAAGATGTATGTAAACTTATATGTGACAGACTGATTGGATTTGTAAACGTAGTTCACTTGAAGCTTAATAAAAGTTAATTAAAAAAAAAATAGAGAATAAATTACAAGATGCCCAAGGAAGAAAAGACTCATATGAAAACTTAATTAAGGGGCATCGAAGCAAGGCTGGAAAACCACGAAGAAAATGAAAACGATGTTAACGACAGAGAGCGGCGTAAAAAGGGTCAAAGAGATAGTAGTGGAAATAGAAGACATGCAAAAAAGGAATGATATTTGTCATTATTATAGTCCCTGGAGAAGAAAAACTAAACAATAGAATTGAACTAAATTTAAAACTATCAATTCAAGAAAACTTCCAGAAGTAGAAAATATCTGAATCTGCATACTGAAGGGCTCACCAGGTACCTGGGAAAATTAATTCAGGACAATCAACTCTGAGGTATCTCCTACTAAAAAGTATTTGATTTCAAAAATAAAAATAAAATCTTTAAGATGACCAGGCAAAAAGAATAACTTACAAATCCAAAAGAATTAGACCAGCATCAGATTTTTCAAAACAAACAAAGCACAGCAACAAAACCAACAAAGCACAGCATTTAAAAAAAAAAAAAAAAACTCGGAGAAAGTAAGTGTGAACTAAAGAATTTATATCAGCAGAACTGTTCTTCAAATGCCAAGGTGATAAAAAAAGGTTTTCAACATACGAGAATTCAAGGAATTCTCTACTCACTAGCCCTTCCCGAGGAATCTACTAGAGGATGAACTTCATCCAATCAAATGATGACTGGGAAAACTTTAGCAACAGAACTGACAGTGAACATTTTAAAATATGTAAATGTACATATAAGACTAAAAGAAAGATGAGGATGAGGGTTCAAAACTAATGTAAAATTCTTGCACACTGTGACAAAGTAGAAATATTGCAACTAAAAAACAGAGGAAGAAAACAGAGGAAAATAACACCATGATAACCCAGATATTAAAAAGTTAAATAAGTCAACAAATGGTGCTGGGACAACTGGATACTCACGTGCAAAATAATACAGTTGGACTCATATATAAAAACTAACTCAAAAAATTGATCAAAGACCTAAATATAAGAGTTAAAACTATAAAACTCTTAGAAGAAAACACAGGAATAAATCTTTGTGACCTTGGATTTGGCAATGGTTTCTTAGATATGACACCAAAACCACAAGCAACGAAAGAAAAAATTGATAAACTGGGCATCATCAAAATAAAAAATGTCTGTGCTACAAGGATACCACAGAAAAAGTGAAAAGACAGCCCACAGAATGGAAGAAAATCTTTGCAAATCATATATCTGACAAGGGAGTAGTGTCTAAAATATATAACTCTTACAACTCAACAATAAAAAAAAAAAACATTTAAACCAATTTAAAAATCAGCAAAGGACATGAATAAATATTTCTCCTAAAAAAAAATTTCTAATGGCCAATAAGCACATAAAAGATACTCAAACATCAATATCCATCAGGGAAATAGCAAATCAAAACCACAAGATACTACTTCACACCCACTAGGATGACAATAATAAAAAAGAAAGATAATAACAAGTGTTGGTGAGGATCTAGAGAAATTGGAACCCTCATGCACTGCTGGCAGGAATGTAAAATGGTATAGCCATTTTGGAAAACAGTCTAGCAATTCTTCAAATTGTTAAACGTAAAACTTATCATATGACCCAGCAGTTCCATTCCCAGGCATATACCCAAAAGAAATGAAAACATATGTCTACACAAAAACTTGTACACAAATGCTCGTAGAAGCATTATTCATAATAGCCAAAAAGTAGAAACAACCCAAATGCAAATCAGTTGTTGAAGCGATAAACAAAATGTGGTATATCCATACCAGAAAACGAAACCAAACCCGCTGTTGTTGATTCCCACTCATAGCAAACCCTATAGGAAAGGGCAGAACAGCCCCATAGGGTTTCCAAGGCTGTAAATCTTTAGGGAAGCAGACAGCCACATCTTTCTCCCTTAGAGCAGCTGGTGGGTTAGAACCACTGACCTTTCAGTTAGCTGAGCGCTTAACCACTGTGCTGCCAGGAATCCTTTATATCTATACAATGGACTATTACTCAGCCATAAAAAGGAATGAAGTACTAATACATGCTGCAACATGGATGAACCTTGAAATATACTAAAAACTACTGACTTGCACACTTTAAATGAATGAACGAATTCTATGGTATGTGAATTTATACATCAATAAAGCTGTTACCAGAAACAAAAAAAATCAACTGAAAGATTCCATACTAAATGTGAACTCAGCAATTACAAATACAAAGAGTAAGAATTACCCAGGAAAGCCCTTGCAACAAAGCTGCCATACTCCGAGCACAGAACTGCACCAGGTTAGAGCCCACAGGATAAAAGAGTGATCAGCAGATGGGAGAGAAGAGGAAGCCATATGTGAGTAGACCAGAGCATGGATGATTCTCTTGGCCATAGGGGATGGGTGTTACCACCATTCTTCAGTAAAGAGCTGAAAGCAAATAGCACTGCTACCCTACTTTGATTAGACAAATACAGTGGATTTCTCCCTCTCTCTCCCTCACACACGTACACACACACAAAGGTTAAATAAGAAAACGGGAGTATGGACATTAAAAAAGGGGTAAGTACAAAGGTAACCACTAGAACAAAAATACAAACCTTCCTAAATACATCCCCCCAATTTTTTAAAAAAAGAGCAAAAAGTACACATCTCATAGAAAAATAAGCAGCAAACGTAACAAAACATACATATTATACAAAGCAATTCAGAAACGCTACAAATAAAAAGATGGACAAAAGTATACCAGGCAAAAGGAATAAAAAAGAGCAGGAGTGGCAATCCTGGTATCAGTAGAATTCAAAGCCCCAAAGTATTAACTGTGACAAATTTTTAATGCTAAAACTTACAATCCACAATGAAGACAAGATATAACATATATGAATATACATATTTATATGACTTTTTTTTATATATAACACAGTAACCACCGTTAAACAAAACCAAACCAAACCCAGTGCCGTTGAGTCGATTCCTACTCATAGCAACCCTACAGGACAGAGTAGAACTGCCCCATAGAGTTTCCAAGGAGCACCTGGCGGATTTGAACTGCCGACCCTTTGGTTAGCAGCTGTAGCACTTAACCACTACACCACCAGGGTTTCCAACCACCATAATGAAACAAAAATTATAAGAGATCCAAGAAGACATAGATAAAAAATACAGTAATAATAATAATAATAAAAACCCCCAAAATAGGAGTCTTTAATATACCTCTTAGGACAAGACAGATAAGGTGGACCAAAAAATAAGGAGACAGATGACCAAAACAACATAATCAAGAAGGTAGATCTTATGGATATTTATCAAACTCTCCACCTTGATACTAGAGAACACACATTATTCTCAAGTGTCCAAATCACACTTACCAAAAATGATCATACATTAGGACACAAATAAAACATCAGTGACTTCCTTGAAAACCCATTTCGGCAGTGGGTTTTGGTTTTGGGAACTTCCTTGAAGTAGAAATATTACAAACAACACTTTCTGATCATAATGCAATGAAACTAGAATTTATTAACAAAAATAAAAAGCAGAAAGGCCCTTTCATCCAGAAATTTAAAAACCTCTTATTAAACAACTCCTGGGTATTCTATAACTGAAATTATAGATTTTTAAAGAAATAGTGACAGTGAAAATACTATATATCAGATTCTATGGAATGCATTTAAAGCACTGATAAGAAGACAATCCATTACATTAAACGTATTTATCAATAAAAATGAAAGAATAAAAATAAATCAAATTCCAAGTTCAAAAAACTAAAAAATAACAAAGTAAACCAAAAGAAAGCACATAAAACGAAATAATAAAGATAAAAGTAGAAACTAATGAAAAGAGAAAAATAAATCTAATGAATAACTTAAAATTCTGTTATTTTTGAAAAAATTAATAAAATAGATAAACCACTACATAATATGATCAAGAAAAAAGGGAAGAAAGCACAAATATACAAAGTAAGAAACGACAAGGGAGAAATAACCAGTGAAATAGAAGAATAATTTTAAATGCCTGAGTGATTACTTTGTAGAGGTGTATGCAAATTTGAAAACCCATATGAAAAGGATAATTACCTAGAGAAATACAAATTACCAATATTGATCCCATTTGTTAGAAAACTTAAAGAGACCAATTTCCATAGAAGAAACAGATTAAGGAACTATTACAGTATGATATTATATATTATAAACACTTAAATATTATATTACAAGTAACATAATAAATATAAGGAAATAGCCCATAAAAAAGCATCAGGCCCAGACAGTTTCACAAGGGAATTCTACCAAACCTTCGAACACCAGAAAGCCTCAATGCTCTATAAATTATTCCAGAGATAAGTGTATAGCACGAGAAGGATCAGCCTGTAAGAACACCAACCATCCAGGAAGATTACAAACAACACTCTCCGAAAGGGAACAGTCTGTGAAGGCGGAGGGAACCCTGTGGTGTAGAATCTCAGAAACTGAAGAAGGATGTTTGGAGGGACACTCACAGCAAATGCTGCATAGAGGTCAAATAAAAGGAAGAAAATCTGTTAATGCATGGCTCAAGGACTGAGTGGAAGGTCAGGAAACTAAGAAAGCCATTTATACAGTAGAGGACTCCTTCAATAGTCTGGCTGGGAAGCGGAGGAGAGAAACAGGGTATTGGCTGGAGGAGGGTGATAAGAGGTCTAAGGAGAAGGTTTGCTGATAAGGAGGGATATAAAGTAGAATGAGAGTCACAGCAGAGATGAGTCTAGGTCCAAATAGTTCAATGTTTCCCCTGATTCCTTAACATTAACTCCAAATAAAGTTGTCAATTTTCCCCAATATTCCACTCTTACATATTACCTTCTTCATTGTTCCAAACAGAATTTTTATTAACAGTCACATTTGATGTTAATTTTGCAAGATTGCTATATGCCAATAATTGCTAGGGGCTGGAAATACAAAGTTGGAAAAACCTAGTTTCTTTCCTGGAGAATCTGTCTTCACTGGATAAGGTTGATCACATGAATGCCAGTACCTCCTGGTTTACTAAGTGTTTCACAAATACTATCTCATTTAATCCTCATAACAAGCCTTGAAGGAAGCTGGAATTACCTTCACTTCATAGGTGAAGAAACCAAGCCTCAGAAAGGTTAACCAATCTGCCCCAAGCAGAGGACCTGAACCTAGAATCCAGGTTCTCTGACTCCCAATACTAAGTTCCCTACCCTGTAAGCCCTACCTTCAGAAAGATGACCCGGTGGAGAATGCCTGATCATTTGCTCAGATGCTCAGCTGGCAGAATTAGACTTTAGTATACTTGAGAATAGTTGACATTCTGCACCACGTCTAAATTTGGAAAGCAGCCTTTTATGCCCTCCCATTGCCTGGGCAGTCTGTAGCCCATAGGGCACAAAGACTAGGTTTTATTTATCATGAGACCAAGGATTGTGTTTTATTTCATTTTCTATATGTCCCCTTCAGGTCCTAATAGCGCTTCTAAATATTTGCTCCTTCAACATTTGTGCAAATTCATCCATTCATCCAATTACATAACTCTCTATCATTTTGAATATAATCCAGGGCAGCAGTATAAAACTTTAAAGAGTTAAAGTGTGTAGGGGCAAAATGTATTACAGAATACCGTTTTGAATTCAGAAATGTACTTTACGGATTTTATGAATCTCAAGATGGTTCTGTGCTCTGAAATTTTTACAAGATGGCGACAGCAGTAAATGTATGTTTAAATGTACTTTTTACAAATGTTTAATTCGACCTTAAACACCATCCGATAAGAAAGGTAAAACAAATGTATGATAATCTCTAATTCACTTAGAAAAGTAACTTGTCCAAGGTAATCAGATATACTGGAATTCAAGGAAGCGCTGACTTTAAATCTCCTGTTCATCTATTATGCCTTTGCCTCACTAAATCAATTTCATAGTCTTGACTAAACTGGTAAAGGTAAAATAAAAGAAGCTGAATTGCGAACAACAAATAAGAAAACAGGTGAGAACTAGAGTAGGATACCTGTACTTGGTTGGAAAGAAAAGCATAAATGGCCCAAAAGTGCGCCTATAGAAAATCCGTAAATTTTGCTTTTTGCTAAGGTGGGGGAAGGATACTCACGGATTGTTGGTGGGAGTGCAAAATGGCACATCTTTTCCAAAGGGAAATTGAGCAACTCACATTAAACACACACACACACAAACCTTTATGTGCATACTCTGCCCAGCAATTCCATCATCTAGGAATGGATATTAAGTAATGGTGGAAATGCACACGCTTCATCTGCATTTATCCAACAGTGTGTTTAAGCCGAGAAAATCTGGGAATATCCAATTAAATAAATTATTACAACCACATAGTAGTCAGAAAAAAAGTGGTTACAAAAACAGAATCCGTGTATTCATCTCTGCAAAGAAAAAGACTAGAGGTGTATACCCAGTATACACCATACCAACAATTACTTGGAGTGGTGAAACACTATTTTCTTCATTGTATTTCGTATATTTTAGAAATTTTGCATGTAAATTGCTTACCTTTCTAATACGACGTTTTAAAGGTTTGGGAGAGGTGAAAACAGCAGGGCTTTGAAAAGAAAATTTTAGTAACCGCGCTACTAAAATCTCATTTAAAAATTATTTCACCATTACTATTAAAATACCATTGAGAAATAATGGTGCATTACGAATCGATACTAAAACCTTTTCTTTTTCAAATTCTAGCCTTTAATTCCTACCTATTCACATTGAGAAAAAGGATGTAAAGTAGCCTGGCCGGAAGCCTGAGGGGGACCTTCCTGATGTCTACCTGTAGTTTCTAATTTGCTCCAGAAAAGAAAAGCAATCGCCTAAGAGGCAGCTCTAAAAGCACCTCAGCAGGAAATACTTAGGGGGATAGGTTTCCCTCCCGACCCACCGATTGGCCCAGTTTTCTTGCACACCCTAAAGAAGCGCCGATTTTTCAGCAGATGTTTTTAAAAACACAAGTTGTACTTGGCAATGCAGGATAAAAGGCAGCTTTCATCACGCATTCTCGACGTTCCCAGACGAAGGTCCCGCTGGGCGGCAGGAGCGCCTCGGGAGAAGGACAAAGCGCGGGCTCCTCGGCTCAGGTCCCGCAGGCGACGCGGCAGGGGCCGCCTCAGGGACAAGGGCACCGTTCCCGAACACCGCGCCGCACTCCCCCGCCATGACACACGCTCGGAGACGCCGGAGCCACAGCCTCCCCGACGACAAGGGAGGATCGGGGCCGCGGCTGCAGGTGCCCGGGTGGCCGAGCCTGAAGGAAGGGGCCGGCCGAGCCGCCTCAGAGGCGCAGGAGAGCGATCACCGGAGAACCGGCGTGGGGCCGCCGCGTCCGCCTCGCGACCCCACCCACCACACGGAGAAACTCCCCTCCCGGGCGGCAGACACGCCCTCTCGGCAGCCCGGGGCTTTTTCTTCTCGCCCGCCCCGTGGGCCGCTTACCCGGCCGCGGAGTCCGGGCTAAAGCCGCCGCCGACCACGCCGACGCCGGCCCCTACGGCCTCGCCCCTCACACCGCCGACGCCACCTCTCACAGAAGCCGCACCACAGAAACCTCAGCGGGGCCGCGAGACCCGGAACTACTTCCTTCCGGAACCGCCTCGCCCCGCCCCATTGGCCCCGCCCACCGACTGCGGCTTCGCGCTCTGCCGACTCTCCCGCCTATCTCCCTGCTCTGAACTCCTTCGGCGTGAGGGTGCCCTCGCCCCTGCGGCACTTCGACCGGAGCGCTTGCGCCCCCTGCCGGTCGTTCGTACCTCGGCCGCTCTGACCTGAGTGCCTGCGCTCCCTAATGCCCGCCCGCCCGGAAGGAAAGAACGCACAGGGCCGACCAGAGGCAGATCTCGTGGTCCAAGGGTTCTGGAAATTGAGGGTGGGGGGTTTGGAGGTCACCGCTACTTAGGGGCAAGAGCTTGCTGAGGGTCCCGTGGGCCAGCCAGCCTTGTGCAGATGAGAGCACAAATGTGGTGGATGCCAGGTGAACGTAGCCCTTTCAGTCTTTGAGGCCCCACTGCCTGGAACTCATGGTCCAACTTTCCTGGCTTGGCCCTCAAAGCCCTTCCAGAGCCGAGTCATCTGAACCTGCACCTCTGTGGCCTCTCTCCCTGCCTACTCAACCTCTAACCGCTTCCGTAACCTCTAACCATTCCCCACAGCCTCACATTCACCTTCTAAAAAAAAAAAAAAAAAAAAAAAAAAAAAAAAAAACCTTCTATACCACCCCCAAAAGGAAGCCTCCCCCCGGGCTTCCCAAATAGGCTGATAGTACATTGACTCATTTTTATCTACTGTACTGATTTTCCTTCTCCCACGCCCCATTCAAGGAGCCCTCGTGGTGCAACAGTTAAGCTCTAGGCTGCTAACCGAAAGGGTGGCGGTTCAAACCCACCCAGCGGCTAGGGTTGGGGGCTAGGAGAAAGACCTAGTGATCTGTTCCCCTAAAGATTACAGCCTAGAAAACCCTGTGAGGCAGTCCTACTCTGTCAGATGGGGTCGCTATGAGTCGGAATCAATTTGAGGGCACCACCAAAAACAATACACGCATTTCACCAGCCCCAAAGGTAGTATGTCTTCCTTCTTAGAGCTTCCCCACTTGACATTTTGATATTCTTTTTACCCCTTGCAAAATTTCCCTTTGAGAGTCCATGCCACCTGGTAGTACCACATTTTATAAAAGCCCTGTCTTCTTGCAATAGAATGCTAAACTGCTCTTGAAATTTTTCTTTTGGATTTTGCAGTCAATCTTTTTCTGAAGTATGCTCTTTCTTTTCCATGGTTGGTTTTTGTGTGCTTCACGGTTTTTTTTTTTTTTTTCTTTTTACTCGTCTCTGAACAAGTGATCTTTGTCTGGATTTATTATTGGTTAACAAACAACACAAGTAGATGGCCCGTGCCCCTATTTGCTGTCTACTTCTGTGGACAGTTTGTTAAGTAGTTTGCACATGGTCACATAGCTCTTGGTGGATATACTAATAGCACATATGCACGTATACACAGAACAAGCCTAAGATAAATGGAATATTAACTGCCTTTCCATTTATTTTCTTTTCCTTTGGTTTTTATGCAAAGACAAACCTGGAGTAGAACACTGAATATACCTAATACAAGGAGCCTGTATTAGTCAAGATAAATTAAGTTATGCTACAATCTTGTTGTTGTTAGTTCAAGTCAGCTCCGACTCATGACAACCTTATGTTTAACAACAAAATGTTGCCCAATCCTGTACCATCTTCATGATTGTTGGTATGTTTGAGTCTGTTGATGTGGCTATTGTGTCAATTCTTCTCATTGACACAATACACTTGTTTTTGCTGACCCTCTACTTTACCAAACAGGATGTCTTTTTCTAGCAATTGGTCTTTCCTGATGACATGGCCAAAGTAAGTGAGTCAAAGTCTTACCATCTTAGCTTCTAAGGAACATTCTGATTGTATTTCTTCTATGACTGATTTGTTCATTCTTTTGGCAGTCCATGGTATATTCAATATTCTTTGCCAATACCATGGTTCAAATGCATCAATTTTTCTTAGTTTTTTACTATCCGACTTTCACATGCATATGAGTCTATTGAAAAGACGTTGATTGTTGATCCAAGCAGAATGAAATTGTTGACAACTTCAATTTTTTCTCCACTTATCATGATGTCATTTATCCGTCCAGTTTTCTTCACATTCATTTCATTTTCTTCACATTCAGATGTCATCCGTACTGACCTTCATCAGTAAGTGCTTCAAGTCATCTTCATTTTCAGCAAGTAAGGTTGTGTCACCTGCATATCGAAGGTAATTAATGAGTCTTCCCCCAATCCTGATGCTGCACTCTTCTTCATATAATCCAGCTTCTTGGGTAATTTGTTCAGCATACAGATTGAATAAGTGAAAGGATACAACCCAGCCACACACCTTTTCACATATTGAACCACACAGTATCCCCTTGTTCTGTTTCAATGACTGCCTCTTGATCCATGTACAGGTTCTGCATGAGCACAGTTAATGCTACAATACCCAAAACCAAAACCTGTCGCTGTCGAGTCAATACCGACTCATAGAGACCCTTCAGGACAGAGAACTGCCCCACAGGATTTCCAAGGAGCGGCTGGTGAATTTGAACTGCTGACTTTTGGTTAGCAGCCAAGCTCTTAACCAATGTACCACCAGGGCTCCAATGCTAAAATAACAATCCCAAAATCTTAATGGCTTATTTGTTGTTGTTAGGTGCCATCAAGTCAGTTCCTACTCATGCCAGCCCTATATACAACAGAATGAAACGCTGCTCGGTCCTGTGCCATCCTCACAATCGTTGCTATGTGTGAGCCCACTGTTGCAGCCACTGAGTCAATCCATCTCATTGAGGTCTTCCTCTTTTTCACTGACCCTCTACTTTACCAAGTACGATGTCCTTCTCCAAGGACTGGTCCCTCCTGATAACCTTTACAAAATACATGAAAGAAAGTCTTGCCATCCTTGCTTCTAAGGAGCATTCTGGCTGTACTTTTCCTAAGACAGAGCTGTTCGTTCTTCTGGCAGTCCATGGTATATTCAATATTCTTTGCCAACACCATAATTCAAAGGCATCAATTCTCCTTGGATCTTCCTTATTCGTTGTCCAGCTTTTGCATGAAAAAAATGTATATAAGGTGACCGAAAATACCATGGCTTGGGTCAGGCACACCTTAGTCCTCAAAGTGACATCTTCGCTTATGAACACTTTAAAGAGGTCTTTTGCAGCAGATTTGCCCAATGCACTATGTTGTTTCGTTTCTTGACTGCTGCTTCCGTGGATGTTGATTGTGGATCCAACTAATATGAAATCTTTGACAACTTCAGTATTTTCTCTGTTTATCATGATGTTGCTTATTGGTTCAGTTGTGAGGATTTTTGTTTCCTTTATGTTGAGGTGTAATCCATACTGGAAATCCTGGTGGTGTAGTAGTTAAGTGCTACGGCTGCTAACAAAAAGGTTGGCAGTTCAAATCCACCAGGCTCTCCTTGAAAACTCTGTGGGGTAGTTCTATTCTGTCATACAGGATCATTATGGGTCAGAATCGACTCGAAGGCAACGGGTTTGGTTTTGGTTTTTGGTAATCCATACTGAAGGCTGTAGTCTTTGATCTTCATCTGTAGGTGCTTCAAGTCCTCTTTGTTTTCAGCAAGGGAGGTTGAGTCATCTGCGTATCTCAGGTTGTTAATGACTCTTCCTGCAATCCTGATGCTGCGTTCTTCATATAGTCCACCTTCTCGGATTATAATAGTGGCTTATAACAAACGTTTATTTCTCACATACATCTCAAGTCCATCATGAGTAAGCTTTGGTTCTTCTTCTGTCTGGGACCCAGGCTGAAAGAATAGACCTACCTGAAAGTGAAAATGAGCAATGGCACAATCACGTGTTAGATCTTAAAAGCTTCTGCTTAAAGTTACTGAATCGGAAACTCTGGGAAGGAGGTCCAGCAAACCGTGTTTTAACAGGCCCGTCAGATGTTTCTGATGCACGTTCCAGTTTGAGAACCACTGCTCTATCATTTGTATTCCCTATTAGCTGGTAGATGGACATAGAGACATGAGGAAATTTAAGTTAGTTTTTAAATCCTTGCACCGGAAAGAAAATAGAATGCTTAAAAGAGTGATTTAGGTTTTGATACAGAACTAGACAAGGTGCCCACCTCTGTCATTTTATTTGGAGAGAAATTGCTTCTGGAGAAAATTACCAGCCGCCCTTCTGTATATCTTTCTTTTCAAAATACTGATGTGAGAATAAGGAAATGATGAAGAAGTAGGACAATGAGCTTTCTCATGCCTTGAAAACACTGCTGTCCCAGATTTTCCATACAGTTTTTATATATATGGCTTGTGTTGTGTTGGTTGTGCCTTTAGCATCTATATTACTACTTATAACCCAGGACTGACAGAGCCAGGTGAGGTTTCTTTTTCCTTAACCCTTTGACTTTGTAGTGTTGCTGAATACTGTTAATGAAATTTGATGTATAATGCTTAGCCGGCCCTGTTTCTTCCTCCTTCTCTTCCACCCCATGATATATGTATTATTGTGGATGCTGTCCTTTCTTTACTTTGCCTTTTTTTAATGGCTTCGTCAACAGCACAGCAGACAGAAAAGATTTATATGGCTTGGAAGAGAAGGTTTCTAGACAGGCTTATGCTGCAGATTCCTTTTTGCTCATTCTAGTCACTGCCTTTATGTTTGTTTCCCTACTGAAATGGAGGACAAATTCCTAAACAAAATTTGGTAGTTGGTACCAACCCTCTGGCCCCATAAATTATTTCTGATGAACACTTTTGTAATATATTATGTGTAGCAGTTTGGCCCTGGTTCTGAAAATTATATAATATTTGTGGTTTAAAAAGAAAGTGTCACAATTCAGCAGTTTAGAAAAAAAAATTTTTTTTGATTGATGTGGACTACCTACATTAATGCAAGGCAAAAAGGAAAGATGAGGAGGCGGGGCCAAGATGGCAGACTAGGTAGATGCTACCTCAGATCCCGCTTGCAACAAAGACTCGGAAAAACAAGTGAATCGATCACAGACATAACAATCTACGAACCCTGAACAACAAACACAGATTTAGAGATGGAGAACTAACAAATACGGGGAGGCAGCGACTGTTTTCAGAGCCTGGAGCCAGCGTCCCAGTCAGGTAACCTTGGCACCCGGCTTGGGTCTGGGCCCAGGGGAGCTGACGGTGCAAACAAGGGGCGCAGCCCTTCCCCCCTGAACTCACCCTGGGAGGGGGCCCAGCTGGTCCGCGCTGGCGGCGTGGTGACGCGGCCGGTGGGAGAAGTCCGTGGGAGGCAGTGACTGGTTTTGGAGCCGGGAGTGCAGCATCCCAGCTGGGGAACCTTGGCGCCGGGCTTTTGACTGGGCGCTGTCATGGCACAAGCACGGGGCGCAGCCTTACTCCCCTGAACTAACCCTGGGAGGGGGCCCAGCCGGTCCGTGGGAGCTGCGTGGCGACGCGGCTGGCGGGACGAGAAGTCCCCGGGAGGCAGCGATTGATTTTGGAGCCAGGAGTGCAACGTCCCAGCAGGGGAACCTTGACGCTGGGCTTTGGACTGGCAGCGGAGGATCTGACCGCGGCTTCAGCAGGCCAGACCCTCGGGGGCAATCTCCACACAGACAGCACACATAGCCGACACGCGCCTCGGGGGCAATCTCCACACAGCACACATAGGCAACATGCCCCTCGGGAATCTCAGATAAAATAGTCATTCCAAGCAAGAAAAGCTACTTTGGCGATATTCTGAGGTGCTACTCTCCTATTTCTCTGAACCCTCCCCCAGCCTTCCCAGGCGGCTTCATTAACATTGGAATTTCCTGAGCCAGAGGGAGAACGGCTCCGGCTCCGCGGCGGCTTTGTTTCCCCCCCCCCCTTTTTTTTGTTTTTTTGGTCTTTTCCTAACCCATTCTTCCGGCCTGAGAGAAGGAACCACAAAAAACCCAGGGACCAAAAATCCGTCCCTAATTGGACTTAAAACACAGAACCAGCTACAGCCAAGCATATATGATCCAAATCTCGGACTTTATCCTTACAGGGAACAAGGTGGCGGTTATAATCCAAAGGCAGTTCTCATAGGGATCTGACTGCATTTTTTTTTTAGCGGATTTTCTGGAAAAACAAGTTTCCCAGGTCTGATATCTCTGCTTATTCAACAGAGCCCTAGCTGACCCACAACAGGGAACTGAGGGCTGAAGATCCCCCCAGACCACCTAGCCTCTTGCCTTAGGGGTCTAAGGAGGGTGACACCTACCAATCAGTAGATGTACTTGCATTGGGGGCCTAAGGTAAACCTGCAGTGCCCTCCCACCAAGGTGCCATACGAATAGAGACACACCTACCTCACTGACACTTGGGGGAACCCTGTCAGCATCCTGCCCCCCCGGAGGGTAAACCCTAGCTGCTAATAGAATCTGGTGCACACAACTATCACCACTACTTCTCGAGGTGGATGGGTGTTAGGGTGCAGCACACACTTCATGACCCAAAATCAGATTCTACTCAAGAATAGTGAATAGACTCAGGCATATATATCTGGCAACAGGCCAAACCAGCTGGTAATAGGTCATAAGTAAGTCAAGGGCTACAACGAACAAGACAGCACAATCTAGTAGCCCATCCACATATATTGAAAGAAAACAAAACAAGATAAGACTCAGTGAGCAATTACAGAATAAACCACTACTATATCTTTTTTTTTTTTTTTATATCTTAGTGATGGCTCGGAGACAGCAGTCGATATCAAACCACATAAAGAAGCAGACCATGACAGCTTCTACAACCCCCCAGACAAAAGAATCAAAATCTTTCCCAAATGAAGATGCAATCCTGGAATTATCAGATACAGAATATAAAAAACTAATTTACAGAATGCTTCAAGACATCACAAACGAAATAAGGCAAACTGCAGAAAAAGCCAAGGAACACACTGATAAAACTGTTGAAGAACTCAAAAAGATTATTCAAGAACATAGTGGAAAAATTAATAAGTTGCAAGAATCCATAGAGAGACAGCATGGAGAAATCCAAAAGATTAACAATAAAATTACAGAATTAGACAACGCAATAGGAAGTCAGAGGAGCAGACTTGAGCAATTAGAATGCAGACTGGGAAATCTGGAGGACCAGGGAATCAACACCAACATAGCTGAAAAAAAATCACATAAAAGAATTTAAAAAAATGAAGAAACCATAAGAATCATGTGGGACTCTACCAAGAAGGATAACTTGCGTGTGATTGGAGTCCCAGAACAGGGAGGGGGGACAGAAAGCACAGAGAAAATAGTTGAAGATCTGCTGACAGAAAACTTCCCTGGCATCATGAAAGACGAAAGGATATCTATCCAAGATGCTCATCAAACCCCATTTAAGATTCATCCAAAAAGAAAAACACCAAGACATATTATCATCAAACTTGCCAAAACCAAAGATAAAGAGAAAATTTTAAAAGCAGCCAGGGAGAAAAGAAAGGTCTCCTTCAAGGGAGAATCAATAAGAATAAGTTCAGACTACTCAGCAGAAACCATGCAGGCGAGAAGGCAATGGGATGACATATACAGAGCACTGAAGGAGAAAAACTGCCAGCCAAGGATCATACACCCAGCAAAACTCTCTCTGAAATATGAAGGCGAAATTAAGATATTTATAGATAAACACAAGCTTAGAGAATTTGCAAAAACCAAACCAAAGCTACAAGAAATACTAAAGGATATTGTTTGGTCAGAAAACCAATAATATCAGATACCAGCACAACACAAGGTCACAAAACAGAACGTCCTGATGTCAACTCAAATAGGGAAATCACAAAGACAAATTAAGATTAATTAAAAAAAAAATGCTCATAACTGGGAATCATTGAAGTCAATATGTAAAAGATCACGATAATCAAAAAGAGGGACTAAATACAGGTGGCATAGAACTGCCATATGGAGAGTGATACAAGGCAATATAGAACAATACAAGTTAGGTTTTTACTTAGAAAAATAGGGGTAAATATTAAGGTAACCACAAAGAGGTATAACAACTCCATAACTCAAGATAAAAGCCAAGAAAAACGTAACGACTCAACAACCATAAAGTCAAACACTACGAAAATGAGGATCTCACAATTTACTAAGAAAAAAGTCTCAGCACAAAAAACTAAGTGGAAAAATGAAATGGTCAACAACACACATAAAAAGGCATCAAAATGACAACACTAAACACTTATTTATCTATAATTATGCTGAATGTAAATGGACTAAATGCACCAATAAAGAGACAGAGAGTCACAGACTGGATAAAGAAACACGATCCATCTATATGCTGCCTACAAGACACACACCTTAGACTTAGAGACACAAACAAACTAAAACTCAAAGGATGGAAAAAAATATATCAAGTAAACAATAAGCAAAAAAGAAGAGGAGTAGCAATAATAATTTCTGACAAAATAGACTTTAGACTTAAATCCACCACAAAGGATAAAGAAGGACACTACATAATGATAAAAGGGACAATGGATCAGGAAGACATAACCACATTAAATATTTATGCACCCAATGACAGGGCTGCAAGATACATAAATCAAATTTTAACAGAACTGAAAAGTGAGATAGACACCTCCACAATTATAGTAGGAGACTTCAACACACCACTTTCGGAGAAGGACAGGACATCCAGTAAGAAGCTCAATAGAGACATGGAAGACCTAATTACAACCATCAACCAACTTGACTTCATTGACTTATACAGAACTCTCCACCCAACTGCTGCAAAGTATACTTTTTTTTCTAGCGCACATGGAACATTCTCTAGAATAGACCACATATTAGGTCATAAAACAAACCTTTGCAGAATCCAAAACATCGAAATATTACAAAGCATCTTCTCAGACCACAAGGCGATAAAACTAGAAATCAATAACAGAAAAACTAGGGAAAAGAAAGCAAATACTTGGAAACTGAACAATACCCTCCTGAAAAAAGACTGGGTTATAGAAGACATCAAGGAGGGAATAAGGAAATTCATAGAATGCAACGAGAATGAAAACACTTCCTATCAAAACCTCTGGGACACAGCAAAAGCAGTGCTCAGAGGCCAATTTATATCGATAAATGCACACATACAAAAAGAAGAAAGAGCCAAAATCAGAGAACTGTCCCTACAACTTGAACAAACAGAAAGTGAGCAACAAAAGAATCCATCAGGCCCCAGAAGAAAACAAAGAATAAAAATTAGAGCTGAACTAAATGAATTAGAGAACAGAAAAACAATTGAAAGAATTAACAAAGCCAAAAGCTGGTTCTTTGAAAAAATTAACAAAATTGATAAACCATTGGCTAGACTGACTAAAGAAATACAGGAAAGGAAACAAATAACCCGAATAAGAAACGAGAAGGGCCACATCACAACAGACCCAACTGAAATTAAAAGAATCATATCAGATTATTACGAAAAATTGTACTCCAACAAATTTGCAAACCTAGAAGAAATGGATGAATTCCTGGAAAAACACTACCTACCTAAACTAACACATTCAGAAGCAGAACAACTAAATAGACCCATAACAAAAAAAGAGATTGAAACGGTAATCAAAAAACTCCCAACAAAAAAAAGCCCTGGCCCGGACGGCTTCACGGCAGAGTTCTACCAAACTTTCACAGAAGAGTTAACACCACTACTACTGAAGGTATTTCAAAGCATAGAAAATGATGGAATACTACCCAACTCATTCTATGAAGCCACCATCTCCCTGATACCAAAACCAGGTAAAGACATTACAAAAAAAGAAAATTACAGACCTATATCCCTCATGAACACAGATGCAAAAATCCTCAACAAAATTCTAGCCAATAGAATTCAACAACATATCAAAAAAATAATTCACCACGATCAGGTGGGATTTATACCAGGTAGGCTTTTTTTTTAGGCTAGTTTAATATCAGAAAAACCATTAATGTAATCCACCACATAAATAAAACAAAAGACAAAAACCACATGATCTTATCAATTGATGCAGAAAAGGCATTTGACAAAGTCCAACACCCATTCATGATAAAAACTCTTACCAAAATAGGAATTGAAGGAAAATTCCTCAAAATAATAAAGCGCATCTATGCAAAGCCAACAGCCAACATCACTCTAAATGGAGAGAGACTGAAAGCATTTCCCTTGAGAACGGGAACCAGACAAGGATGCCCTTTATCACCGCTCTTATTCAACATTGTGCTAGAAGTCCTAGCCAGAGCAATTAGGCTAGACAAAGAAATAAAGGGCATCCGGATTGGCAAGGAGGAAGTAAAATTATCTCTATTTGCAGATGACATGATCTTATACACAGAAAACCCTAAGGAATCCTCCAGAAAACTACTGAAACTAATAGAAGAGTTTGGCAGAGTCTCAGGTTATAAGATAAACACACAAAAATCACTTGGATTCCTCTACATCAACAAAAAGAACATCGAAGAGGAAATATCAAATCAATACCATTCACAGTAGCCCCCAAGAAGATAAAATACTTAGGAATAAATCTTACCAAGGATGTAAAAGACCTATACAAAGAAAACTACAAAGCTCTACTACAAGAAATTCAAAAGGACATACTTAAGTGGAAAAACATACCTTGCTCATGGATAGGAAGACTTAACATAGTAAAAATGTCTATTCTACCAAGAGCCATCTATACATACAATGCACTTCCGATCCAAATTTCAATGTCATTTTTTAAGGTGATAGAGAAACAAATCACCAACTTCATATGGAAAGGAAAGAAGCCCCGGATAAGCAAAGCATTACTGAAAAAGAAGAAGAAAGTGGGAGGCCTCACTCTACCTGATTTCAGAACCTATTATACAGCCACAGTAGTTAAAACAGCCTGGTATTGGTACAACAACAGGCACATAGACCAGTGGAACAGAATTGAGAACACAGATATAAATCCATCCACATATGAGCAGCTGATATTTGACAAAGGCCCAGTGTCAGTTAATTGGGGAAAAGATAGTCTTTTTAACAAATGGTGCTGGCATAACTGGATATCCATCTAAAAAAAAATGAAACAGGACCCATACCTCACACCAAGCACAAAAACTAACTCCAAGTGGATCAAAGACCTAAACATAAAGACTAAAACGATAAAGATCATGGAAGAAAAAATAGGGACAACCTTAGGAGCCCTAATACAAGGCATAAACAGAATACAAAACATTACCAAAAAAGACGAAGAGAAACCAGATAACTGGGAGCTCCTAAAAATCAAACACCTATGCTCACCTAAAGACTTCACCAAAAGAGTAAAGAGACCACCTACAGACTGGGAAAGAATTTTCAGCTATGACATCTCCGACCAGTGCCTGGTCTCTAAAATCTATATGATTCTGTCAAAACTCAACCACAAAAAGACAAACAACCCAATCAAGAAGTGGGCAAAGGATATGGACACACACTTTACTGAAGAAGATATTCAGGCAGCTAACAGATACATGAGAAAATGCTCTCGATCATTAGCCATTAGGGAAATGCAAACTAAAACCATGATGAGATTCCATCTCACGCCAACAAAGCTGGCATTAATCCAAAAAACACAAAATAATAAATGTTGGAGAGGCTGCGGAGAGATTGGAATTCTTATACACTGCTGGTGGGAATGTAAAATGGTACAACCACTTTGAAAATCTATCTGGCGTTATCTTAAACAGTTAGAAATAGAACTACCATACAACCCAGAAATCCCACTCCTCGGAATATACCCTAGAGAAACAAGAGCCTTCACACAAACAGATATATGCACACCCATGTTTATTGCAGCTCTGTTTACAATAGCAAAAAGCTGGAAGCAACCAAGGTGTCCATCAACGGATGAATGGGTAAATAAATTGTGGTAAATTCACACAATGGAATACTACGCATCGATAAAGAACAGTGACGAATCTGTGAAACATTTCATAACATGGAGGAACCTGGAAGGCATTATGCTGAGCGCAGTCAGAGGCAAAAGGACAAATATTGTATAAGACCACTATTATAAGATCTTGAGAAATAGTATAAACTGAGAAGAACACATACTTTTGTGGTTACGGGGGGGGAGGGAGGGAGGGTGGGAGAGGGTTTTTTACTGATGAATTAGTAGATAAGAACTGCTTTAGGTGAAGGGAAGGACAACACTCAATACATGGAAGGTCAGCTCAATTGGACTGGACCAAAAGCAAAGAAGTTTCCGGGATAAAATGAATGCTTCAAAGGTCAGCGGAGCAAGGGCGGGGGTTTGGGGACCATGGTTTAAGGGGACTTCTATGTCAATTGGCAAAATAATTCTATTATGAAAACATTCTGCATCCCACTTTGAAATGTGGCGTCTGGGGTCTTAAATGCTAACAAGCGGCCATCTAAGATGCATCAATTGGTCTCAACTCACCTGGATCAAAGGAGAATGAAGAACACCAAGGTCACACGACAACTAAGAGCCCAAGAGATAGAAAGGGCCACTTGAACCAGAGACCTACATCATCCTGAGACCAGAAAAACTAGTTGGTGCCCGGCCACAACCGATGACTGCCCTGACAGGGAACACAACAGAGAACCCCTGAGGGAGCAGGAGATCAGTGGGATGCAGACCCCAAAATCTCATAAAAAGACCGTACTTAATGGTCTGACTGAGACTAGAGGAATCCCGCCGGTCATGGTCCCCAAACCTTCTGTTGGCACAGGATGGGAGCCATCCCCGAAGACAACTCATCAGACCTGAAAGAGACTGGACAGTGGGTGGGGGAGAGATGCTGATGAAGAGCAAGCTAATTGTATCGGGCGGACACTTGAGACTGTGTTGGCATCTTCTATCTGGAGGGGGGATGGGAGGATGGAGAGAGTTGGAGGCTGGCAAAAATGTCATGAAAGGAGAGACTGGAAGGGCTGACTCATTAGGGGGAGAGCGAGTGGGTGTGCGGAATAAGATGTATATAAACTTATATGTGACAGTCTGACTTCATTTGTAAACGTTCACTTGAAGCTCAATAAAAGTTAATAAAAAAATGTTAAAAAAAAAAAGGAATGATGAGATTGGCTTTAAAACTTAATCTTACCACAAAATAATCCTTTATTTTTATTTCTCTCCTTACTTAATCTTCAGTGTCCTCCCCATCCCCACCAGAATCTGTCTCCCCAAATCCTTGCTGGATTCCATTTACACGTCACATCCTACCATGCGCAGTCTGGTTTTGTGTCCTGGCACAACTTGAAAACCAATTCAAAAGTTTTAGGCCCTCAAAACCTTCATTTGCTGGATACATTTTCTTCATTCAAACCCATATTTACTAGGTAGTCCCCACAGTTTCTTCTTAACTTTTCATACCAATTCCTATTCTCCCTTTGATTCATAAGGAAAGAGAACATAATGGACTATACTGCAGATCTGATACTAATACAGTTCAAATATTTACCACCGCTCCCTTCTAGGCCTAGAAAATAGAAAATTACATATGTGGCTTACGTTTTATCTCTAGTGGACAGCTCAATCATGTCATGGCAGAGACGATGAACTAGCCACCAAATTATTTGTGCTCTCCCTCCCATAAAAAATAGCATAGCAATATCTCTGGTAAGAAGCAAATCAGCCAGGCACTACATTGCCCAGCAGTCTTGCACTTAAGTGGGGCCATGTGACTAGTTCTTAGCAATGGAATGTGAACGGAAGCGATGTGTGTCCTTTAGGGACCAAGGTGGTTGGGAAACAGTGTGTCTTCTCCACACTCTTTCTGTATTCTGTTTGTGACCTTGAACAAGCGACTTCACCTGAGTCTTGGGTCCCTCATAGTTATGTGAGCATGGTAATAACAGTGCCTACCTCAGAAAGTTGTTCTTAAAAGAGATAATGCATGAAAAGCCCTTAGCACAATGCTTAGCTGGCTCAGGTCAAGCTCTCCAAGAAACAGACTCTGAGGCCAATTTGTGTGTAGGAAGTGGACTAGGGAAGTGAAGGAAGCTGAGGGAGAAATTGGGCTGCAATTCAGTCTCCACAAAGGCTTCATATATTCCAACAGGTAGCTCTGAAGCTGAGACAGCCCTTCTGAGTTGTCCCTTGTTGAGGCAAGGGACTTGGGTTTTTGTACACCCCAACTGTCTAGTCATTGGAGACAGGTTTCCCTGTGAGGCAGCCCCCTTTAGCCAAGTGCAATTCCCAGAGAGGAATTCCACCAAGAGGCCTCAGTGACTGTACCTCCAGCATCTGGAAGTACGGAGAAATGCCATGACATCTGCTGCATGAGCATTTAATACAAACTTTTAAAGCCATTATTACAACTGTTTAAAATTTCCAAATCCTACTGAGGACTTAAGCCTTCCTCATTGTCAAAGTATAATTTTCCAAAGGTTAAAAGCATAATTTTGATATAAATATACAGTGAGCATGTATCAAATATGTATTTAACTCATTAAGGAGCAGGACGACAAAGCTGGTTCAAAGGATATGAGAACTGACTATTATACACACACATCGGTGTACGTATACACACACACACACTTAGTGGAAAACAAGAATGCTGGCATAGGATTGCAAAATCAGATACAAAACTGTTTCGTATCCCACAGGGATTAAAAAAAAAAACTTTGGAGTTACCTTTTCTACAGGACAAAAATCATCTTCAACTTTGTCTACAAGTGACTACAGAGACTAGGCCCTAACCAGTGGTATAGATTCAGTCATCCAAAGTGACATCTCCTGAGATTCAGCTGACCCTTAGGCTGACTTGTTAAGAACATGCTCTAGTAGGACCTTGACAGGGCATGCGGTTATCTTTTCGCCTTATTTCCAAGTTCTGGATAATTTCTTACCATCGGTGAACATTGAACCCCTCATGCCAGGCATCAAGGCTGTCACCAAAGAGGGGTGAACCCCTGAGGACCCTTCAGAAGGCAAAGGTTCACCAAGAAAAAGGAAGTTATTCTTTCCTTCCAGTGGTACCATTTCTATTCAGTTTTGTTCTAAAACACCCTATGAGTCTCACTGTGGTGACTTCATTCAATCCAACAGGTTCTGTTGAACGTCTACTGTGCATGACTTAGCCCCTTCCTATCACCCTTTTTTTTTTCTTTTTACAAATTTCCTGTTGAAACAAAGATGAGCCTACATGCACTATTAGGGAAATGTGATTAAAAGTACAGCTAACAAAGAGCTGTCTGTGCTAATTAAAAAAATAAGTTCCTTTTCCTAAAGCTTCAATTCCTGGGACCTCTATTCTTTGCATTTTGCATTTCCTGAGATGAGATGGGGAAAGCCTGCCTTAATCCTTTCTTGGAAGTCCGGAAGGCTGGCACCTTTAGACCTTTCCTCTAACACCAACAACCCCTCAGTACCAACGGAAAAGATTGTGTCCTAACTGCAGCCCAGAAGCACCCACAACAGGTTCTTGTCTATTTAGTGCAGAGTGTGCAGGAAGAGAAGGTCAGTGGATTCTCCAGGTGAAATACCTGATTGCTTCCAGTTCCATCTGTCCTTTTCAAGGTGCCCCTCAGGCTCCAGGCTACAGGAGGGGATCATTTCTCTCCTCGGGCATAGAATGTCCATTGTCTTGGACCCTGACCTGGAGCTAAGGGGCATAAAAAGAGAGGCCACAGATATACTCCCTTCCCACTGGTTAACAGGGGCCATCTGTCACAGAAACACAGGGGCAAGTAGGATCACAGTGTAGTCATCCTGCGCATGAGTCAATGGTCACTGTTAAAGGCACATCCCAAAGGTTCAGGATTTTCAAAGCATTTTGAATCCCAGTTTCACCCAATCCATGTCTCTCATCAACCTGTTAGGCCCACACTGGGCGTCTGGTAAGTGAGGTCGCATTTGGCATCTGATCCAACACGTGTGTACAGAGAATGTTACAACACAAAACATCTCAAATTAATGAAGTTACATTAACGCCACTCTGATGTGGCCTATTCAAAGGGGGAGAAGGGTAAGTGGTTCAGAGAAAGACTATTTACAAATTCCATTTTCTTGTTCCCGAGTACCATGAGAACTTGAACTAATAATTGATAAAGCCAAGCTCTGCTCCTTTCAGTAGCTGAATAGGTAAAAAATATCCATGCGAAGCACACTCAGGTGAAAATGTTCTGGAATTAGACAGAGTGATGGTCACAAACTTTGTGAATATACAAAAAACCACTGAATCATATGGTATTTTATGGTACGTAAATTCTATCTCAGTAATTTAAAACCAGCACACTTAGACTAGGATTTCCCATGGGGGTCCGAGCCCTTCATGGCTCTAAGAACCCGCTTTTACTTAGTAAAACACTTCTGCTGCTCTTGGAGCAGAACGGCCTGTCAACCTCACCTGGGGGTACCAAAGCAGGGGCCCTAGAGTCAAATTCCTCTATGTCCTAGGAGAAGTTACCTCCTCACACCTTACCTCACGAAATGGAGAAGTCTGAGAACCATCTCGCTGTTATGGCCTGCTCCCACAGGAGAAGCTTAAGCCTGCAAGCAGAGGCCAAAGGTTTTCCACCTCCTGCGATCACACCATATCCCAGGGTTGCCATTAGCTGAGGCTCCTTAGAGGCTGTTACCAAGCCTTGTGTCTCAACTTTGCTCTTGACTTCAACCTTGAGCCATAATTGGCCTCCACACCTTAGACCCCACTCCTGTCTTCATCATTTCCTCATGGTTTCTGGGCCCTTATCCCCACCCCATCAGAGATGCTAAACTCGGTTGGTCCTCAGGAGACACTAAATCACACACTATCTTTCTACAGGTACAAGTGGTCCATCCCTAGCCCCACCATATATTAAGTTCTTACGTATCTTGGGCATATTGCTGATCTCTACTTCCAGCCCAAATTTCTTTTTCTAGTAGACTATACTGTTTTAGTTATGGAAGTTTTATCATATATTTTACTATTTGTTAGGGAAACATTCCCTTTTAAAAATGAACTTTATAAACATGAATTTTACAATTCTATTTTCAAATTGCAAAAATGAAACCCCACTGATTAGAAATTAATTAATTTGCAAATACTGCACAAATATGAATGTCACCAACTAGCAATCTTCTTCACATGAGCAGGTTTTACATCCAGGCACGTGGCGTATCTTTCCACTTAACATCTATTCTAATGTCCCTCAGTTTTCAGATATAGTTTATTTCTAGGAATTCTATGGTTTTTGTTGGGATCTCTTCTATCTCCCGTTTACTGTCAATGTATAAGAAAATGATTGGGTTTTATTTATTTAGTACTTGGCCCCCCTATGAAATTATTCTAATAGTTTTTCAATTGTTTCTCTTGGGCTTCCCCAGAAAAGTGTATCTGTAAAGGCTTTTCCTTTCTACTATCTGTAAGAGTTCTCACATAACTGTGCTACCTGACCAATGCTGGAGGTCATGCTGTGTAGTTGTGTCCAATGTAATGGATATACCTCTGGAAACACAGGAGTTCTTTACATTAAGCTTGCTTGCTAAATTTAGTTTATAAAAGCACTTGACTACTAGGAAATCTGTACGTAGTAAGAAAAACTTTAGAATGTTCACAAACTAGAAAGCGTTCTTTGGAATGACTGGCCATAACCGTTTTTGTTGCCACAATGGCTGACGGGCAGCACTGACATTTGGAAGGCAAAGCTTGGGGTATTAAACATCCTGCAGGTTTTAGAACAGTACTGCACAAGGAAGCTACGATTCATGAGCTACAACTAACGCACTGTCAGAGGCCTGAGTGTGGGAAGCAGAACATCCACTCCTGCGCCCTGACTAGAGGCTTTGTCAGCAGAGGTGGGTGGTGAGCTGCACTGACTTGAGCCCTTGGTTTTGGAGATGTTAGCTGAGAGGTTTCCACAATGGTTCCATCATCCTTATTCTGGTTCTGGCTCCTGGTCTTGGATGGCGCTGGCTGTGGGTAAGTCCTTGAATTAGCAACAAAAAAGCTGGGTTTTAATTTACTTGAAAATAAGGGTCACTATCCCCATTATGGAGTCCTGGTGGCCCAGTGGTTAAGAGGTCGGCTGCTAACCAAAAGGTCGGTAGTGCAAATCCACCAGCCACTCCTTGGAAATCCTAGGGGGGCAGTTCCACTCTGTCCTATAGGATCACTATGAGCGAGAACTGACTCGACGCAACAGGTTTGGTTTTTTTTTTTATCCCCATTATAATTTTGTTTAAATATGAAAATTGCTATACAAAATGTTTTCATAGATTACATAAGCTTAACTTCATCTAGAAATACCTCTGCCTCAGTGGTATAAAAGCTGAGGAATTTTCCTGTACTTAGATGTTCATCATGTTCTAGGGAGAGCTGATCACTTAAGAACCTTATTTCTACAACTGGCTTTACTTGAACTAACAACAGAAGAACTTTTTAATGAGTTTGACAGGGAAAGGACAGCCACATAGGCTTTTTGTTTTGTTGTTTTTTTCCCACGTAGATTTTTAAAACCCTGATTTGGTTTCAGCACGTTTCTTCATTGAGCTTACGTACACAAACACAACACTAGCAAGCCATCAGACTCTTCCATGGAAATGTATTTCACGTTAAACACAGTGTACACATCATGCAAAGGAGGCATTACCATGGTCACCATGGCGCTGTGAGGTACAACAGATCATAACAAAACATTTAGCAAAATCCGCTGTAAGATGGCGAGGCATTTTTTTTGAAAGACAGACCCATGCTATCACAGTCTGTGTGCGTGTCATACAAGGGATTTCTTCCCCTGATATTCATCAAGATAAATGGCTCTGAAACATTGGAGACATGTATTTTATTTAGTATATATACATACAGAGACATACACAGTTTCCATAACTAATAAATTCTTAAATTGTAGCTGCTTTTAAAAGCACATGAACAAGATATCTATTGAGACTTCTTTATACCTCCTGGTTGCACACCTCTCTCAGAATCATGGATCTTTCCAAACCCCTCATTGCATAAGTAAAACGAAAAAAAGTTTCAAAGAAAAGATCATTTTAATCTGAACGTTACATTTTTTTTTTACCACAAGAAACAAAATTAAGAGAAAATACCATTATGTGGCATAAAATATGCGGAGCATACCTTCTAGTGTCACCCCCCTCATTCAGATATTGTTCCGTTACAGTCTGTGAAGGTGACATATTGAGTCCAATTCGGGTTCCCTCATTTCAGAGCACTATGGTTTTCATTTGGTCCTGGTTTGATTAGTGTTGAGCAAATACAAACAAATCCACAAACAAAACCCCCAAGATCCAAGAGAAAAACCATAGCAACACCATGAAAACCAACCAACTACTTGTACATGAGACATGTCATTTGTTCATTCATTCAATCCAAGAGCCATTCAATGGTTTGGAGTGACTAGTTTGGAGATTTTGAGTTGCAACATGAAAAGACCTTGCTATTTTCAGTTGCCCATGTATATGAGAATAAACATAATAGAATCAAAATCATTATACACTGTTCAATTACTTCCTTACTCAACCAGGCTCTCTACTTTAGCCTCCAAAGAGTACTATGGGGAGATACATTTTGCAGGTGGCTAAGCTTAATAATAAAAAAGGGCTTCTTGATAGTACCTTCCAACAAAGACACTTGGGATAAGGGGAGGGATTCTGAATTTCTTCTTTTAAACAAAGACAGGGAGATATGCAGCTCAAGTTCAGTATACATTTAAGTAGAGTTTGCGTAAATGTATAGAATATTTACAGGAAAAGTTATCTAAATGTTAATCCGTGCCAACTTTGGGAATAAAGATGGTTATAAAGTCAGTTTCCAAGCTAGAATCACTTAGGTCACTGAGAGGATCACTAGGATACTAGAGAAGTACAGGAAGTGCTTTATTAGCAGCTGAAGCTTCTAAATAGAACTGGAAAATGAAACTTTGCTAAAGCCCAACTAGGCAAAAGTCTCAAGGTTTCTACCAGAGTGGCCAGTGTTTGACATACTACCTAGGAATACAGTTACATTTAGGTCTAATAATTTGGAATCCAGTGGTTAAGGATGACAAAAGCTTCTTTAGACAGGGCAGCAGCTCGGACACAACCACCAGCAGCTTCATGGGAGCTCCAAACACCACCTGTGTCAATTCAAAAACAAAACCAAGTAAGACCAATGAATTCATGATATCTATTCTCTCGCAATAAAATCAACACATGGTATGGTACTTTCTACAGGAACCCTGGTGATGCAGTGGTTAAGCGCTTGGTAGCTAACAGAAAGTTCAGCAGTTCAAACTCACCAGCCACTCTGCAGGAGAAAGATGTGGCAGTCTGCTTCTCTGAAGATTTACAGCCTTGGAAACCCTATGGGGCAGTTCTACTCTGTCCTATAGGGTCTCTATTAGTTGGAATTGACTCGACAGCAGTGGGTTTTGGATTGGATGGTACTTTCTAAGGTACACTCAGTGGTGTAATCAGTTAAGTGCTCAGCTACTAACCAAAAGGTTGGTGGTTTGAGACCACCCAGAGGCACCTCAGAAGAAAGGCCTGGGGACTTACTTCTGAAATATCACAGCAATTGAAAACCCTATGGAGCTTGGTTCTACTCTGGCACACATGGGGTTGCCATGAGTTGGAATTGACTCGATGGCAACTCGTTTTTATGGTACTTTCTACCTTCTTGACACAGTGGCTGCAACAACGAACTAAAGCATAACAACGATTGTAAGGATGGCGCAGGACCAGGCAGTGTTTCATTCTGTTGTGCATAGCGTCTCTATGAGTTGGAATTGACTCGATGGCACCTAACAACAACAAATACCTTCTTGGTAATTTTATTTTCCTTAGCTCATTCAACATTTCTCAACAGAAGTGCTATACGGCATTTTGCGTAGAACTATTCTTTCAGGTGGGCCAAATTTTCCTTGTGCGGGACTGTTCTAAAACCTGTAGGATGTTTAATACCCCCAGCTTTGCTTTCCAAATGCCAGTGCTGCCCCTCGGCCATTGTGACAACAAAAACTGGCTACACATTTCCAAACACCCCCTAGTGCGGGCGGTACCACCTCTAGCTGAGCTGAATTTGAGAACCAGACTATGTCACAAACGAAAACATGCAAGCAGTGTGAATGAAAGTTTAGTCAAGAGCTTTCTCTCTTTTTGAACAGGTACTTTGCACTTTTTAGTTAGAGATGTGGGAAACAGATTTGAGGATCCCTGAATACTTCCCTAAGACTTGTGGATTCTCTGGTCCCACTGGAATAGTGAGGTGAGTGAACTGAAGGGGAGGCTGATTCAGTCTAGGTACGAGAATTAATATTAATTCTAATATTAATAGAATTAACATTAAGCCATATAACTGTCGGAAACCCTGGTGGCATAGTGGTTAAGTGCTACGGTTGCTAACCAAAAGGTCAGCAGTTTGAATCTGCCAGGCGCTTCTTGGAAACTCTGTGGGGCAGTTCTACTCTACTAGTATATGGTCGCTATGAGTCAGAATCGACACAATGGCAACAGGTATGGGTATGATATATAACTGTCAGGGAAAGACTACTCAGGTGAATCAGGAGTTTTTTAAGCATTCAAGAAGGCAGCTACTCTTCCAAACCATGGATGGTTTTCCCTAAAAATAACCTGTCATGCAGACCATCTCATGTATGATATGACCACAACTGCTTTCCCAAGAACTGAGAGAAGTGAACTCTAAAATGTATTGTCTACAGGCAACAGCTGAAGAGAGGTAGAGAAAACTCTATGAAACACAGTAACCTCACCTCGGCCATGTGGTCTCCCCAGCCATTTTCCTCACTTGAGAAATACAACCAACCAACCAAACAAAAACAAACCCATTGCTGTTCAGGCAATTCCAACTCACAGCAATCCTTCAGGACAGTAGAACTGCCCCACAGAGTTTCCAAAGAGCAGCTGGTAGATTCGAACTGCCGGCCTTCAGTTAGCAGCCGAGCTGTTAACCACTGCGCCACCAGAAGGACAAACTAAATCATTTCAAACATCACTAAAAAATAGTGACTGGCAGAATGCTGAGGATATAGAAGTGTTTTTCAGAGTCTAAAATAGGAGAAGCAGTTGGAATTATTAAGTTATGAAAGGATTTGATTACAAATTTGAGTTATGTGGTTTTATTATTCAAATACAAATCACAAGTGTGTGTAGTTACACAGGTAGATACATATGCATATATGTGTATAGGAAGGCACATGGAAGTATATGTGGGTGCATCTGTAGGCATATGCTTGTGTGTGTGTGCTGCATATATATTCATATATATAAAGTAATGCACATGGGGGCACAGTTACAGATATTTCCCAGACATAGCCAAATACTTCAGAGGATTGGTTTACTAGGTTTGAAGGGTTAGGACCACGGTCTCATGGAACAACTCAGTCAACTGGCATAACATAGTTCATAAATTCTACGTTCTATATCCTATTTTGGTAAGTAGCTTCTGGGATCTTAAAAGCTTGTGAGTAGCCATCTAAGATGTAACTATTGGTCTCTACTCATCTGGAGCAAAAGAGAAAGAAGGAAACTTAAGACTCAGAGAGGAAACTAGTTCACAAGGCTAATAGCCCACATGAACCCTCATCTACCCTAAGACCAGAAGAACTAGATGGTGCCCAGCTACCACTACCAACCATTCTGACCAGGAATACAATAGATGCTCCTGCATACAATGGGAGAAAAATGTAGAATGAAACTCAAATTCCTTAAAAAGTCCAGATTTATTGGACCAGTAGTTACTAGAGGAAACCCCAAGACTATCGTCTTGAGATACCCTTTAAAACTGGAACTGACACCACTCCTGGATGTCCCTTACAGCTAAATAACAGGTTGGCTCATAAAATAAGCAATATCACCTGTGAGTACTGAGCTCTTTTAAATAATCACCCTTATGAGATCAAATGGTCAACATGTACCCTAAAGCAGAGACGAGAAGGGGTGGGGGCAGGGAAGCTAGATTAACGGAAATGGAAAAACCAGAATGGAAATGAGAATGTTGACACGTTGTGAAAAATGTAACCAATGTCATTGAACAATACGTATAGAAATTGTTAAGTGGGAACCTAATTTGCTGTATAAACTTCTGCCAAAAACACAATAAAATATTACATAAAAAAAATTATCCCCACATTGAAGTAAATCCAATACGGGATGTGTATAACTAAGTGCACATACATGCAGAGTGTATACAGCCCATAGATACAACTTCTTGAATGACAATAGCTTCTAGAAGCACTTTGGTAAGAAAAAAAGGCCAAAGGTAGGAGAAAACACCTTCAGGGCATACAGTGCAGTTCTTCCCTCCCTCACTCTCCCAGGTATGATCTAAGAACACATATTTGCTTTGCTCCCTCACTCTCCCAGGTATGATCTAAGAATACATATTTGCTTTGGGAGAATCTAGGACCAGTTCACAGAACATTAAGTCATTTGGTCCAACACAATGACATATGAATAATTCAACATAGAATACAGGATGTCACTGAGTAAAACTAGGGGAAAATTCATTTTATTAACAGGGCCTTGCAACACTATAAAAGCATTCTAGCCTTGCCTCCAAGAAAGGTGCTACTCAAGACTGACCATTGGTCTAACTTTCAGCCTGGGCTTCTCAACCTTTTTATCCATACCCTACCAACAGCAGAGCCAGGGCAGGGCACTGAAGGCTCTTATCCAAAGGATTCACTTGAAATCTATCTCAAGTCCTGTGTGTACTGTGGTATATACCATAACCTATTTGCGCTGGCATTTTTCAAATAAAATGGACCTTGCAGGAGGCTGAGTGATGTGCATCCTAATTTCTCAAACCCCAAGTAGAGAGTGATGGGCTTAAGAATATCATCAAAAGGCTATACCTAAACCCCAAGAGTATGGCCCCTGGACAACCTTTTAGCTCAGTAATGAAGGCACTCCTGAGGCTGACCCGTCAGCCAAAGACTGGACAGGCGTATTAAACAAAACAAGGCTAAAGGGGCACACTAGCCCAGGGGCAAGGACTAGAAGGCAGGAGGGGACAGGAAAGCTGGTAATAGGGAACCCAAGGTTGAAAAGGGAGAATGTTGGCATGTCATGGGGTTGGTAACCAACGTCATAAAACAATATTTGTACTGTTTAATGAGAAGCTAGTTTGCTCTGTAAACCTTCGTCTAAAGTATAATTAAAAAAAAAAAAGACTGTACCTTTCGTTAATTGGATTAGTCAACAGAAGGTGTTCAGAGTATTTTCTTGGCCAGGACTGTTAAATCCTTCAATCAGGTTTTTGTTACAGTCATCCAGGCTGAGATTCTCACTGGATCTCTTGGAAAACGCTGGGGGGCCGGTGAAATCTAAGAGATCTTGAAGTGCTCGGGCATTACCAGTTCCATTTTGGTCCAAAGAACCTCCAGGAATCATTTCACTCACTGGTGAAAATTCTGGGATGGAGATAAGCTCTTCTTTTGAAACAGGACTAGAAGAGATGA
This sequence comes from Elephas maximus indicus, assembly GCF_024166365.1. Taxonomy (NCBI): domain Eukaryota; kingdom Metazoa; phylum Chordata; class Mammalia; order Proboscidea; family Elephantidae; genus Elephas; species Elephas maximus. Next base: position 159,464,991 of record NC_064846.1, on the reverse strand, counting down.
AAGAGAAAAAGTGGTGGCGGGGGGAGAGAACAAGAACTAAACATAACATTCTGGAGCCACTGAGGCCGGATGAACCTCTGAAACTATTGCCCTGAAAAAAATCTTTCAACTTTAAACCAAAAATATTCCCTGAAGTCTTCTTAAAACCAAACAATAGTTTAGCTTAACTACTAAAGAATGTCTGCCTTGACGGTACAACCACGGTGGAAAATGGTATGGCTCCTCCTGAAAAAGCTAGAAATAGAAATGCCACATGATCCAGCAATCCCACTCCTCGGAACAGATCCTAGAGAAATAAGAGCAGCTACATGAATAGACATATGCACATCCATGTTCACTGCAGCATTGCTCACAATAGCGAAAAAATGAAAACAACCTTACTGCCCAACAGATGAATGGATAAACAATATGTGGTACATACATATTATTTAATGGGATATTACGCAACAATAAAGAATAAAGATAAGTCCGTGAAACATAACATCGATGAATCTGTAGGACATTATGCTGAGTGAAATAAGTCAATCACAAAACAACAAATATTGTATGATGCCACTTTTATAAAAAATCAAGAATAAATACACACAGAAAGCAACATTCTTTGATGGTTACCAGTGATGGAAGGGGGAGGGAGGGAGAATCACTTACTAGATGGTAGACATGTGTTAATTATGGCAGGAAAGGCAATACACAATATGGGGGAAGTCAGCACAATGTGACCAAGGTAAATGAAGACACCGGAGGTATGCAAGAATAAAGGAGAACTATGGTAAAATGCTATAACACACAATTTTATAAAAAACAGGAATAACAACCAAAAATTTGTGAGCGGTTACATAGGTAGATATGCATGCTACATAGGTGTGGGAAGGTGTATGGGAGTACACGCATGTGCACATACAGGTACAGTTGTGGGCATTTGTATATACATATTTGTATGTGCTGCATATATATTCACATATATAATAGAGCACAAAGGAGGCATAGTTATATGGAAACTTCTTAGACATATCCAAACACCTCATGGGACTGAGTTACTGGGCTTGAAGGATAAGGACCATAGTCTCAGGGGACAACTAGGTCATTTAATTGGCATAACACAGGTCATAAACATAACGTTCCACATCTTAGTTTTAATGAGCGGCATTTGGAGTCTTAAAAGCTTGCGAGCAGCCATCTAAGATACAACTATTGGTCTCCTCCCATTCGGATCAAAGGAGAGTGAAGGAAACCAAAGACTCAAAGAAGCAATTAGTTCACAGGACGAATGGCCCTCGAGAACCGTAGCCTCCTCTAGCCTGAGGCCAGCAAGAATTAGATGGTGCCTGGCCACGGCTACCGATCTATGACAAGTGACACAAAAGAAAGTCCTGGTTAGAATGGCAGAAAAATGTAGAACAAAACTCAGGTTTATAAAAAAAGACCAGAACTATCTATATGAGGTCACATTGACAAGAGCAACTCAAAAAATTAGACAGGAACCTTAGGGAGCAGCAAGTTTATGTTAATGAGAGAGGAACAACTCAGAAAAGGAAGGTGAGAATGGCTGCACAACCTGAAGAACGTAATCAACGTCACTGAATTGCATGTGTAGAAACTGCGGAATGGTGTATGTTTTGCTGTATATATTCTCAACTACAAAATACAATTTTTAAAAAAGAACTATGCACAATATATTAATTCTATTTGTAATTTTTTTGTTATACAACTTTTTTTCCTGTGGAAGATGGATTTTGAGTCAAAGTTTATGTATAACACATTGTGAAAAATACAGAGTTGGTTCAAACCAAAGAAGTTGGTGGCCCCCAGGCCCCTGTGAATGAGAACAAGGGAAGTGGCCTGAGCAGGGCTGGGAAGCTCACAATGCCCAAAGCTGTCCATACTTCTGCATTTCCATATACAGGGAGAGAAAAAATAAAAACCGGAGGCACTAGCACTCTTCTACAGAGAAGCAAAGCACTTCCAGAACCTTCAAAACGGGAAACCGAACAGCAAGTAAACACTCAAAGCTAAAGTGAGCCGAGGAAGGGCAGACGTGGTCCTGGGGGCTCCAGGTGTGGTCCCCAGAGGCCGCGCTGGTGCTGCCTTCCCAGCAGTGTGGCCTTGGGCAAAGTGCTTCTCCTTCCCAGCCCTGGTTTCCTCCCCTGTGAAATGGGAAGAATCATCCCTTCTCCTTAACAGAGCGCCTGTGAATGTGAATGTGATGGTGCCAGAGAGAGTTTGTGTGGAGCTGCCACCGAGTGAGTACTGAGGTCAGGTTAGGAGCCCTTGGTGACGACAGCCACCACCAACCAGTCATCTGCAAAGTGATACCCCCTTTGTTATCCACTGCTTCCCCTCTCAAGTGAGGATTCCAACCCACTGTGACTTATCCAGCTCCTGCCCAGCTGAGCCTGACTTTCTCTCTCCTTTTTTCCCTAAAGATGGAAGGAGGAGTGTCATCACTGTGTCAGCTATAACCCAGCAAGAGGAAACCCAGGCTCAGATGAGTGGTGGCCTGGGACTTTAGGCCATGTCACCAGGAGTCTCTCTTAACAGCCAAAGTAAGGCTGTGGCCAGGCTCTTCAGTTCTCTTCCTTCCTGAATAATATCTTAGAGAAGAATCTACAAAAACCAGTTGAGCTGCAGAAGCTCAGAGGCTCTGTCTCCTAAGCACCTTAACCCAGTTAAGGGGCAACAGGTGCGACCTAAAGCACTTGCCATGCCTGGAGCTTGGGTACACTGCCTCATGAGCAGAAACACCCCACCCATCTCCACCTTTCCCTATCTCCGTTCCCCAGGGTTCAACAACTGGTCAGAACATGGGAAAGAGAGGCTACCACAAACTTGGGCACTGGCTCCCAAAGTCATTTCTCTAAATGCAGAGGTGGTGACAGGGAGAACTCAGGGCACACGCAAAGCCTTCACTTTCTTGAATCCTGGTCAATGCCATGTCTTGTGCCCTGACCCCAAAGACATAAAAAAATAAGCACAGTGGGCTCAGCATTGGCAGGGGGAGGTATGTTAACACTTCAGATGCCTCAGTTGTCTTCTCTGGGGGAAGAGGGCAACAGAGGAAGTCTGTCATGATGGGTGGTGTGGGGAGGCAAGGGCTGAAGGTCCTGCTATCAGTTTTAGGGGCTCATTGGATGCTGGGTCTTCGCATATCTAGTTCGAGCCCAGGGCAGGATGAGGAGGGATATTTACAATCAGTGTCCTACAGGATAGTGTCCCCAGACCAAGCTGAGAACTCCTGCCAAGGAGGGAAGGGGAAGCTTTGGCAGGCTGGACCACTGGCTGAGTGTGTACAGAATATAGCAATTCCCTCCTGACTCCCAGACCCACCCCCAATCCATGGCCCTGCCCTGGGCAGTCGGTGTCCAGGCCTCTGGCCCAATTCCATGCTGAGTTGTCCTTTTGTCTAGGATTAATCTGCCAGATGATGTCAAACACAAACATGGTTCCGGTTTAAGAATTCCTTAAGTTTTTAGGATTTGAAAGCAAATTAGTTCCTCTCTCAAGTCTCCAATTACAAGTTTACTTAATTATGAGACCCTGGACAAAATGGAGCCCATGGGTGCCTGCTGAGATCCCCTTTGCCCAGGGGTGCACTGTCCTCCAGCTGCTGAGAGAGGTGACTGCTAAGGGCTCACAGCTGCCACCCTTTCTCTGGAGAAATGCCTTTGGTGGTGAGGAGCTCCCGTGCCCAGGAAGTGATACCTGCAGCCCACCCTGGGTAGCCCGCAGTCAACAACTCACAGATACACTGGTACAAAGCCCACCCCCTTATCTCCAGGGGGTAACTCTATGGTAGAAACTCGTCCTCCAGAGCCCAGAGGAGCAGCTGAGGCCACATTCTTGCTTAGCGCCTTCCCCTGCCCCGTCCTGCTTCCCTCCCCGCACTTCTCCTGAGAGCTCTCTCCCAGTAAACCACGTGTTTTAGAATCCCTGCCGCAGGCTCTGCTTCTAGGGAACTTGACTTGAGACGCTAGTATTGTATCACCAACAGGTTTCCTGTAACATCAACCAAACCTACGTTGTATGATTTGATTGTGTAAAAGATGAAGAAACCAACTAAGAGGGTGGAGGTACTGGAGGAAGAGATGAGGGTTAAATGCAAAAGAAATGGACATACCTCACGTCCATAGACTGAACTTCTTCAGTGGAATCATCCAGACTATTTGATTTCCCATCAAGACTGTCCAGATGAATAAATCCTGCAACTGGTTTAAGCCCATTAGTGAAAATATCTCGGGGAAAAGATTCTGGGGCAGTGCGCCCTACACCATTCACTTCCTGGCAGGTGTTCAATCCATTGATTTCTAATTGAGAACACAAAGTCATTATGTTAATTATAAAATGTCCCAAACAAATAACAGAAGACATATATATATATATATATAAACAGTGGAAATATATATATGTATATACATACACACACACACTCTCATATATATATATGTCGAGGCAATTAATTTAATCCTTTGCTTTACATCTTTTACCAAAAAGCCCACAAATAATCTCATGTAATCCCCCCACACACAGGCGAGAAGACAAATTACATTATCAGTCTGTGCTGGACTCATGACACACCCAGGAAACTTCACGTCATACACAGCACAGCCTCCCAGGCTTTGGATAGCATTTTCTTGAGCCACAAAGCAAAGGAGAAATGTGAAGAGTGACTCAGCTGGAGACACCTCTCCTGACTTTGGCCGCTACAGAATACTCAAACCTAAGGAGTTTAAAAAAGATGCACTAGAATATTTCAGAACCCAGAAGTCTGGAAGACAGAAGAAACCTCCAGAAAGAAGCAAGTCAGGTCTTCATAAAACCTGCCCTGCAGGTAAGCTCCCTGGAAAGCATCATGGGAAGGCAAACAGCCTGTATCCTGTGCTGGGTTTCCCGGGACATGCTCAAACCTGGTAGTCTTTAAAATGGAATCAGACAGGCCCTGGGTTGCTGATACTTGTCCAGGGGAAGGAGATTGCCCATGCCCCTTCCAGCAACAGCACTCTTAACCCATAAGTGGTACCCCCTGCAGGAAGCTTTAAATGAGCCCTCCGCTGCTGCAAGGGAGCACCCGAGAACCAGACCTCACACTCACCAATTTTGTTCGGGACAATTGGTTTTGTCTTACTTTCCACACACACAACAGGCGGAATCCCCACTTTAGGGTCTTCTTTCTGAAAATAAATACACGGTGGATGAAAAGAGAGAAGGATGCTTTACACAGATAAGAGAGATATAAAAGCACAGGATATATTTGGAATCTTGTCGGGTCATTTGCCTGTTCCATGTTCATCCTGTGAATCTTCTAAGCTTATTGCAAATCAGCCATGCTTCTCTTACTATCACCATTCTCTTTTTGATTCAGGGACTACTGTGCCTTTAAGGAGCCCTGACAGTGCAATGGTTAAGCGCTCGGCTACTAAATGAAAAGTTAGTGGTTTGAACCCACCAAGTGGCTCCATGGAAGAAAGACCTGGCGATCTGCTCCTGTACAGATTACAGCCTAGAAAACCCTATGGGGCAGATCTACTCTCTCACATCATGTCACTATGAGTCAAAATCGACTCAATGGCATCCAAGAATAACAACACTGTGCCTTTTCCCGCACCTCCCTCACCCCCATTTCTCTGAGAAAATCTTTTATCCGTAAAAAGTTACCACCGCCCCGTCTCTGAAACATCTCTGTTAGACTCCTCTTTCCTTTGAGGCACCTAAAACAACCAGTTGCCGTTGAGTCGACTCCGACTCATGGCGGCCCCATGTGTGTCAGAGTAGAACAGTGCTCCATATTGTTTTCAATGGCTGGCTCATCTGGGTGGACTTGAACCTCCGAACTTCTGGTTAGCAGCTGCCTGTGTTAACCCTTTGCACTACCTAGGGACTCCTTGAGGCACCCACACCATCTTAATTTAGTCAGCAACAGAGTAGGGAGAATTTGTTTTTTTTTCTGGCTAATCCTCTCCAAGACCTACATTTTCTAGAACGTATTCTGCCATTCTTTTCTACTTAGCACATGACCTATCAAAAAGGTACCCTGAGTTGCCTACCTTCACTTCTGGAGACACATCACTCTTCCTTGTTCTCTTCATGATTTCATCTATTCTCTGAAAACCAAAAAGAATAAAGCAGAAATCAACAAGACCCAAAACATATAAAAGTAGTTGGATCTACACGCAGTTTCACATTTTTCAGAAAACTAGCAAAAGAAAAATGTTAGCAGACAATCATCAGTATAGATTGGTTTTGCAGATGTACACCTCTGGTTCTGTGAACAAGGTCAAATGCTTGAGAAGTTGACTAGTATGCATCTAGTATCAACATTCAATTTATATCCCATCTCTCTCCTTCCTCTCCTTAACCCAGAAACCCAGTTCCTCTCCTTAAAATTAGGTTACCTTTAATTCAACAAATCACCACCTGTCCCTCAAGATGACCACCTTACAGAAAGTGAGGGTGAGGTATAAGTCAGGAGGAAGGGCACAGATTGGTCTCCCAGCTCCCAGGCCTATAGCAGTACCAAGCCCAGGCTAGACCTAGGGCACATTAGAATGGCCTTTACAATCAGCCTCCGTAATCCAACTCTATCCATAATTACATTAAATATAAATGGACATAGACACTCCAGTTAAAAGACAAAGACTGTCAAACTGGATTAAAAAAAAAACTGACTATATGCAGTTTACAAGAGACACATCTATAAGAACACACATAGGTTAAAGGTTAAAGGATGGGAAAAGATTCACCATGCAAATATTAATAAAATAAAGCTGACATAGGAGATTTTAAGACGAGAACGTATTACTAGAGATAAAGAAGGGCATTTCATAATGATAAAGAGGTCAATTCAACAGGAAAATTTAACAATCTGTAATATATATTCACCTAACAAAAGGGCTTCCAAATACATAAAGCAAAAATGGACAGAACTAAAAGGAGAAACACATAAATCTATAACCAGAGGTGTAGCTTTTGACATTCCTTTCTCAGTAATTAATAGAACAAAATGACACAACAATAAAGATATACAAGATTTGAACAATACAATCAATAAACTTGACCTAATTGACAATTATAAGAGCACTCCACTCAACAACTTCAAGATAGAACTGGACTTAGTTCTTATTCTTGCCTCATCCTAAGTCCTCCTGATCCCTCAGCCCTTACCTTCTTCCTCTCCAGTCGCTCCTGCTCAATCTGCAGCATTATCTGTTCTCTTTCTAGACGCATCTGCTTAGCTGCTTCTTGGGCCTTTGCTTCTGCTGCTTCTTTCTAATAGAAACAGGTAAACCAAGGCACAAGCTTTATTCAGCTCAGAAAACACTGTACTACTTCCCTAGGGCCTGCACATGTTCCTTCAACTCATCATCTTCCCCAAAGTGGGTGCTGTTTCCATAGTCAATACAGATTTACCCAAGCTGCTCTACAATGCAGCAGACACGGTTGGTGCCCCACTCATACATTCTTGGTTCACTGTGCAAATTACGTGCAGACAGTTCTCACGTGCAACCAAGGTCTTCCTGTATCTGAGGGTAGTCCCTGGCCATGGAATGTGCATGTGGCTGGAAGTTTCAGGAAGTTAACTCCCCCATGAGTGACCCTCAACAATAAGCAGCAGGAGTTGGTGGATAAATACCCCAGCTTCCTCATCCCTTACAGGGGCAAGCAATTATAAGGCATGTTCCAGTCTCTCAGAGGGTCCCAGTGGCCCACAGTAATCCATTCGTCAATGTGTTCTTTATTGGCTTTCCAGTCACTCTGCAACCAGTTTCCTGGGATTCCTTTCCAAAATCTATTCCAGAGTCTGTATTTGGGGGAACCCAAGGTGATATATGGCAAATATTTATTACCAACTTCATTTTTTTCCCCAAAATAATTTATATTTTCTAACCAGTCCAGGCAGTTAAAAAATCTCAATGAGTCGTCCAAATCTAATGAATTTTACCTAATATCAACTAAAGCCCTTAAAACACAAGGAACGTCTATCTAAGGACTCATACTGTACCTGCTTCTCGATCATGGCTTTTTCTTGCTTTTCTTTTTCTTGGTTTTCCTTTTCTTGCTTTTCTTTCAACAAGAGTTCCTCCTCAGCCTTCCGCTTGGCCGCCTCTTCTGCCTTTATTTTCTCTTCCTCTTCCTGCCGCTTCCTTTCCTCTTCCTGTTTATGGGCTTCTTCTTCTAGACGAAGTCTTTCCTCCTCTGCCTTTCTTTTTAATTCCTCTTTCTCCAGCCTTTTGAGGACATAATTGCTGTTAGAAGAAGAAATGCTCAAAAGGCCAACTGCCAAAGAACTGCTGTGCACTGACAGCAGAGAGCCGTGCTCAACACATGAACGAGCCCGTGCACTGGAATTAGTATCCACTAACTGAAACGACTTATTCCTCCCGGAAATCTACTCAACCTAGAGTTTGCGTACTTACCAAAAAAATAAAAACAAAAGAGTTAACCAGCGTTGATTTTAAATTCTATAAGACACAGATGTTCCCCTGTCAACCTACAAATGATCACAATTAGATAGGAAGCCAATCCCATCATTCTTATTTAAGGACCATTCTTAAAAAAAAAAAACACAAACAAAAAAAACTAAGCAGAATAAATATTTAAAATTGACTTAAGCTAGAAAAACCTGGAAGAGTTTCAACAGCCAGTCAGCAATTTAAGAGCAATGCTTATGAGCTTAAAAAATTCACTTTGGGTTCTAATTGGTATGTGACTCCTGAAGCAGGAAATGGAAGAAAACGCTCAACAGAAACTTGACATTTAATATAGAAATTAAATAAAAAAACACCCATTTTCCCAATCTTTAAAAATCTATTTTAGCTTTTATTCTTTGCAGTATCAAAATTCAATGGCATTTAGACATCTTTCATCCACAGATGAATAGCTGACCATAAAGAGCTCTAAGCAGGGGGGAAATGCTGTCAAGTCTGAGGGCTTTTTTTTTTTTTTTTTAACATTCTTCATTCTCACAGGGATGCCACTTTCCTCATCTATAAAAAATGTGGAGTCATACTTACCTTTGAGTGTTACTGACTGCCAATATGACATATGGGTAGGACCTAGACTGCATTCTGAATGTGCCACCTGCTATGTGATCTTTGGAAAGTCACTCAAAAAAATTTTTTAACTGTACTTTAGATGAAGGTTTACAGAACAAACTGGTTTCTCATCAGTTAGTACACATATTGTTTTATGACACTGGTTAACAACCCCACGACATGTCAACACTCTCCCTTCTCCACCTTGGGTTCCCTATTACCAGCTTTCATGTCCTCTCCTGCCTTCTAGTCCTTGCCCCAGGACTGGTGTGCCCCTTTAGTATTGTTTTATGGCCCTGTCCAATCTTTGACTAAAGGGTGAACCTCTGGAATGACTTCAGTACTGAGCTGAAAGGGTGTCCAGGGGTCATATTCTCAGGGTTTCTACAGTCTCTGTCAGGTCAGCAAGTCTGGTCTTTTTGTGGAAAGTCACTCAAATTTTGACGCTCATTTAAACATTGGGGCTAGCTATACTACTCCTCCACAGCGTTACTGTGAGTTAAATGCAATAATGCATGGGAAGTACTTAGCCCAATGCCCGGCCCTCACAGGCCCTCAAATGTTAGTTTGTTAGATGATTCCTAGCCCCAGTGTCCTTTTAAGTGCATCTAGAAACCTGCGTTTTTCAGAAATTACCTTTTTTTGGGGAAACGTGTCACTTGACTTGCTGGGGTGCTGTTATACTGCTATAAAAAGGTCAAGGTTTAAAAAGAGATACTTCCATCTTAATAGTTTCAGGAATTGTGAAGGCTAATACCCATAATAGCCTATGAAATATTTTCAAAGGTAAACAAATACATTAAAAAAAAAATTCGCTCAAGACAGTGCAACACTACACAGATAACAAATTCTGTATTAGCAGAAGGTGCCGTGCCGAAAAGCATTGCTGGCACAACTGAAATTGTTAAAAAATATTCTGGAGAACTCTGGAGAAGAGTAATATAAGCCCTAATCAGAAAGAAATTCCAGTTCTCTTAGATTCCTCCGTGAAAGACTAAGCATATCCAATGTAGGATTATAAAAAATGGACATGTTGGTAACAAGATTCATCCAAAGGTTAATCAGAGCACTGTTTCATTTCTTACCCCTTTTTTAGGGAGCAAGTTTTGACTGTCCCAGAGCAGTTAATACAAAAAGGATAAATCGTGTATTAATGAATGCACAAACTAAGTCATAAAGGACACGTTATCTGCATTTTCCTTCCACTTTTCCCATTAGGACTTCAGAGGTACTCAGATGCACAGATGTAGTAACACATTCTTGTAGGCCCCAAATCTCCATGATGCTCAATTATCACCCAAAACAAATTCCTCCCCATAGTCCCCTTAACCCTTTTCATGGTGCTTCCATGGAAACCTCGTTCTCTTGTAAACAAAATTCCCTCCATTAACCATGCTTTGTTTCCCCCAAAAGAAGGTAAAAGCTGGTTTCCCCCACGTGAAACCCCAGGTTTCTCAAAATCCTCTCCAGGGATGAAGATTCTTTGCCTGCTCAAGGGGCCAGAGGGAACATGGATTTTGTTATCTCCCCACCGCTCCTTCCATTATTACTGACTTCCCTCCAGAGTTCACCATAACTATGTGCTCATTACCTTTCCTCACCAACCTAGTGGAAAGTACCTGAAAACTGAGCATCGCTGTCATCGTTCCGCACTACACCCCTGTACCCGGCCACTGGGGTGTGTGGTTGTCTCTGCCCCCAGCCCCTCACCCCTCTGGCACTGCCCTTTCCCACCTTGCCCCACTTCACGGCTGCATGCTCAGCCTTTCCATGTGCAAGCAGGTAGACAAGTAGACGGGTTTCATTGTACTCTTCTTGTATGCTTAAAAATTTTCATTGAAACGAAAGTTTGCCTTCAACATCTTAAAAATTCTGAATTCCACCTCTGATTTGATCTCAAACCATCCTTCTGCTGCCTGTTCTCCTGACCTGGCCATGGTTAGCACTGTCCAGCCAACTTGTGTCTGCTTCCCTCTTCTCTTGGTGCCTACTGGCCCTCTGGTCCCCTCCCAAGTGTTTCTGGGATGGCATGGAGACCACTCTGATTCCCAACTCCAGGTGTGGGTGACCCTAGGCCCAAGAAGTGGTGAGAGTGAGGCACACACAAGCCTCGACTACCACACTCCCTCCTTTTATACTCATCCCTCAGGTCCCTATGGGGAGTCCAACTCCCCACCTTTTCTTGATCTTCATCATCCTTCTCCAATCAGGTTACAGAGAAGACTGGGCCACCTGCCTGGGCCTTCACTCCTCTATGGCATTACTACTTAGATGCAAAGGACTGCAAACTCCTCCACTCGTACTATTATTAACTCCATGCCCTCCCTGGCTCCACGTCCCTTCCATTATCCCCTCTCTTCCTTCCATTGCCAGTGTCTCCCTTCTACACACCCCTCTCAACTGTCTGCAACAATACGCATGGTTCACGTGTGCCAAACAACTTTCCTAGGCTCTCTCTGTCTTGCCTCTCACCCATGAGCCTCTTAAAGTCCAGCTGATGTGCAGTGCTCCAGCCTCTAACCTCCTGCGGTCTGGCTTCTGTCTTCACTACTCTTCTCAAACACGTTCCTACAAAATCATCTCCTGAACACCAAGACTGATAGCCTGTCCTTAGCTCTCGGATTGTCCTGGCATTAAATGTACCTGCCTTGATGAGAGGCTGCGTTGCCCTGGCTCCTTTCTCTGGGACTCTCCCCTGCCTGCCCTGGTATCATCAAACAACCTGCTACCTGGAGGGTCCGCCAGCGAATAGCCAGGTCCAAGGGGCCCTGCCTTAGGAGTTCTGTGGCTCTGGACCGAGTGCAAACACACCCACTCTTGCTCGGACACTGAGCCTCAGCCTGGCTGCTTGCAATGCTCATGGAGGGCTGCCTGACCTCAATGTCTTTCCACGTGTGTCTCTGTGTCTATTTTAGCTCTTAACATGACTTTATGTGATCCATTTCTGCATCCCAGCAAGATCTCTTGCTTGCTACTTGCTGTCAGTGCCTTCCCCAGAGGTGGGCCCAGATTCTAGCATTTCTTGCCCTGACTCTAAGAATCTCAATTTACACCTGGAACCATTTCAGTGACCCAGCAGCTATGCCCTGTTCTCCACGCTTCCAACAGAGCCCCAGTGTCATTGCTGGCTGGGACTGGGCCAGCTTTTGCTCTTCTTCCTAGGGCCTGGTTGTCTGGGCTCCTGTCAGCCCTTCTGCTCTGGGTAGTCCCACCATCCCTGAATTGGATGGCATTTCCCTCGCCAGCTTGCAACAATAATTGGGCTTTCCACAGTTTCGCTTAAGTGGCTTTATTATTCTCTATTTTCTCTAATTTGGCAACCACATTTCTGTGGCTTTAACTATTGACTCTAAGCACAAAACAGACGTGAGGATGATCTTATTCCAAGAGATGTCCGCTGTGTTCCAGCCCCAGGCTGTCTGGTACCTTCCTTTCTCACCTCCCACGTGGGGCTATGCAAAGCTTCACATTCTGGCAAGAGAGAGGAAAACTGTTTTTGGGTCAAGTGTATCACTCTGATTTTTACCTTGGGTCAAATATATTGTTCTAATTTGTACCAAGGCCCCAGGCTTCAACCCCATGTTTCCAATCACCTGGATATTTTGTAGTTTAGTTTATCTAAAGTCAGATGGATGAACTTTATCCTCTGAAACCAAGTCCCCCTGTCCTCCCTACATCTATTACTGGGTGTGCTGTTCTCCCATGTCCTTATGGTCAAACCTGAGTATCGGCTCTGGATCTGCTGTTTCTCCTGAGTTGTGAAAGTCTGTAGACTTGAGCTGGAAAACCTGGCTTGAATTCACCTGGTCTTTCCAGTTCTACTTGAGCATTACTACCTTAGCCCTTGCATTCTTGTAACCTCCTAGTGCAACGGTCTCCTTGTTGGGCCTCCCCCTCCTTCTCATCCTTCCTAGTACATGTACTGAGTGCTAGGAACTGGGGATCCCAAGACTGTATTCCAGGCTTTTAAGGTGTGTACTCGGGGGAACAGGCCTGGAAACAAATGAGGCTGTTAGTCAGTTGCATAGCTGAGCTCAGGAAGGGTACAGAGCAAGAAGGAGTCTGTTCTATCCCAGGTGCAGGGCCAGAAAAGGCTATGGAGAGGGAGCAAGGTTTGACATGAATCTTGAGAAAGGAAGAGGTGTCCGTGCCCAAAGGCCCATGAGTCCACGTAAGGGCACAGCAGAAGCAAAGATTTGGGGGTATGAGTGGTGTGATGAGGGAATACCAGGGAGGTCTGCATGCTGGCACCCAGGGTGGGAGGGAGGTGGGAGAGATGGATAGTGCCTGCTCATGGCAGGCTCTGACGGCCTGTTGATGGGTTTTAATGGATTCTGTGGTCAGGGGAGTCACTGGCTTGTTTTAAGGATGGGAGCAGGACAATTACACTTATTCTAGAAAGGTCACTGTGGACATAGTGTGCATAGTGGACAACTTGGGAGCCCAGAGCAGGGAGATGAGTTGGGACGTTACAGATACAGTCCAGGTAAGAAACAGCAGGGGCAGGAGCTCAGGCAGGAGAGGAGAGCCGTAGGGAAAGGGGAAGGACAGAGATGCTAATGAGGCAGCCATGTCCAAGCCAGACTGGACTTGACAACTGTTGGGTGCGTGTGGAGGGGGAAGGAAAGGGAAGAGTTGAGAGTTGGCGCTGAGACTTGTGACTTGGCTGTCTGGGGAGATGGAGGTGCAGATCTCGTAAAAAGAAGGCTTCCGGGAGAAAGACAGTAAGTGCCACTTTGGACATGCTCAATTTGGGATGCACGTGGACATGCACAAATGAAAACGTAAGGCAGTTAGAAGTATGGGCTCTATATTTTAGACGAGCACTGTCCAAAAGAAGTTTCTGTACTGTCCAATATGATAGATTCTAGGCACATGTGGCCACTGGGCACTTCAAATGTGGCTAATGTGATGGAGGAACTAAATTGTACTTGATTTTAATTAGTTTAAATTTCAATAGCCACATGTGGCTAGAGGTGACCCTACTGGACAGGGCAGCTCTAGAGAGGGACCTGGCCATTGGCACAGAGTCAGGAGTCATCAGAACACGTGTGGTATTTAGCACCTGCCTTGTTCCAGAAGGAAACCCTGGTGGCATAGTGGTTAAGAGCTATGGTTGCTAACCAAAAGGTCAGCAGTTGGAATCTGCCAGGCGCTCCTCGGAAACTCTACAGGGCAGTTCTACTCTGTCCAATAGGGCCACTATGAGTCGGAATCAACTCGACGGCAGTGGGTTTTGGTGGGTTGGTTTTGTTCCAGAAGGTGTTTAAGGTTTACCAAAAAAAAAAAAAAAAAACGAAACTAACAGATAATAAAACAAGGCAAAGGGAAAATGAGGACAGAAAGAGAGATAAGAGCAGGGTTAGTTAGCACAGCAAACGCTCAAACCATGAAACTCTTCGTGATATGATGGGGGCAATGGCAGAGTAGGAGGGAGCCATACTGTTCAGGGAAGCTCTTCAAGGGAGAAACCAACCAAGGACTAAGGGCTGGGATGGGGAAGTAGACAGAGGAGACAGAGAAAGAGAGGCCAGAGAAGCAAGAGAAAGCTCCACAATGTCAAAGCCAACAAACAAATCTACTAGGAATCTGGCAATTAGGAGGAAGGGGGGTGTGAGTTTGAAGACTGAATTTGAGTTGACGAAGTAAAGGCAGGGAGTACAATCGATTCGTTGAGGACCTGGGCTGTGAAGGAAATGTGTGCGACAGAGAGAAAGGGTGGTAGTGGGAAGGTAAAGAACTTCACCTTGTGAAGCACACAGCTACAATCAGGTTACTTACCTGCTCAGCACCTGCACAGTACATCCAGGGCCTGCAACTACCAAGGTGTGGCATTTAAGGGCCCGCGACTCATCTTCATCTCCTGCAATCTCCCTTCACATATCTTATGGCCCACTCAAATCAGCCCAAACACCCCAGTTAATAATAAATCTGCCAATATTAACCAAAAAGCTGGAGGTGGGGAAATCATCAGAGAGGTCCAGAATTTGAAGCAAGAAGGAACCAGCCTGACCTGCCTCCCTTCTACCCTCTGCTGTTTTCAAACAGATCAGTGAATCTGCAATCAGAGACCATAGACTTGCCAAGGCCATATAAGGATCAAGAATATTCTGTTTCGTATTCTAAATTCTGTGCCAGACTTGAAGTGCTATAGCGTCATTTGCTTCCTGTCATGTTAATTCTCTAAGTGGCTTGGAATGTATTCTGATTATTCTAAAAGCTCCCTTTATCAATTTAATGATCAAATCTACCTTGTCCTTAGCATGCATTCCTCTCTAAATATAAAGATCGGAAAAGGCAGGACTGTATTTGGACACAGTGCCCTGGTACTATCAATGCAGTGGTTCTCAAACATTGGCGTTACATCAGGAATTACCTGGATAGCTATAGAGCTACAAAGGCCCAAGGTCATTGAAGGAAGACAGGGTCTGAGCCTGTGTATTTGTATCACGTGCCCAGATGCTTCTGATACCCTCCCAGGTTTGGGAGCCACTGCAATGATGTCTTCTGGTCATGCTCCAGAGTGGGTCTCTCCACACCTCATTGCTCATGGACGATGAGGTCAGCTTTTGCCCCTCTCCAGGGAACTCTGCTCAACGCTCTTTTCTGTCTCTATGGTGTGCGTTAAAATAGTTTGAGTGAGAAAATATAACTTTGGGAAGTAGAATCAAGAGCTGTACATCTGGAATCTTCTGTCTTCTCAGAATCTCATTCTATAAATGAAGCTCAAAGATACAGCTCTTGATAGAGAGGACTGGCTGGTCTCAAAGTTCAAGAGGATGAAGGGAAGCTGCCAATACCACTTAGATCCAGGAGCTATGAGTTTCCAGGTCCTCTGAAAAGAGCAAATTTCCACTGCTGTGAATTACATCTAATAGTAGATGTAGCCCCACCGGAGCACCTTCTATGCAAACCAGGCATTCTAGGTTCCTAGACTGCTGCTGGGTTTCTTTCAATACCGAAACTGTGAAAGAAAGCAAGTTGCTCTTTCCACCGCAGCCTTTCCCATGAGATCACCCCAAAAATCTGAGCCAATAACCTGTTTTGTTCTTCCTTCTCCAGTCGTTCTTGCTCTTCCTGCTCCTTCTGCAGCCGGGCCTGTCGTCTCTTTTCGGCCAGGATCTTTGAGGCCTCTCCAGCATCAGTGGTGCCTGCTATGGGCTTCCCTGAGTTTGCATTGAGGGAGAGGCACCAAGAAGATAAGACTAAGGTGAATGAGCACAATGATTCTACTCATGTAGCGGCGGCCACTTAGAAAAGAAAAGTCTGCGCCAATGGGGTAAAGGGTAATGCTGCCAGGACTAGCATGATTAGATTAGCTACCGAGTAGACGGGCGGGGGGCGGGGAATGCATTTCACAGTGCAGAGGAGTAGACTGGTGCAGAGGAAAAAGTAACTAGCAAGTTCCAAGGCCTCCGCCACCACCACTGGCTGCACCCATGGGATGAACTCACTGCATCACAAAGGCTAAAAGGATTAGAGTAAGCCCCTCTCTTGCTGGGAAGCCGCAAATGCTGGCTGGGTGCAGCCTGCCTTACTCAGTACACCCATGAGCGCTTCCACAGCCATAGCAGAGTTGGCCCCTCAGTCTCCTCCTTCAGGGTAGCCCCAGGTTACTGGGGGGAGGAAAGCAGGAAGAGGGCAAGAATCTTACTTGGACTGGGTCAGAGAGAGGACCATCTTTGGAGACCCAAGGTCCCAGATGGCACCGTCTACAAGGAAGGCCTACCTTCGTTGCTCTCAGCCTTCCCTCCAGAAGCAGCATGCTTCTCAGTAGTGTGCTTGTCCAAAACGTGCTTCTCAGGGGCCTCCTCTCTGTGCGCACCAAATGCCTGCTGGCCAACAGCACCTTCCCTTTCCTTGTTGGTCTTCTCTTTCTCTGCCTTCTTCTTGGGAACCTCTTGGTTGGAAAAAGCAGGAAGGCGGTATCTCACCGGCGACCCTAGGTATGGTGGCTTCACGTTCTTAGGAGATTGTGGATATGCTTTGGAACTTAACCTGTGAAACAAAACACGTACCATAAGATCATTATTGGGCCTTACCACAGAACTTTCTGCTTCTCAAATGCCTGGTTCCAAAAAGTTTAGCTATTTTATTCTTCAAGAGGAACAAATCTAAGGCTTAGCAGACACTTCAAAGTCCCTAAAGTACTACACTCCTAACAGGAACATATGGGATCTATAAAATATCCCTAGTGGAAAGGAAATATTTTAAGAAGCCCAGATGGTGACACCATGTCCTAATTTCACGACAACGTAAGGACGGAGTGCTAGGCATTTTCTCTACCCCCTCTAAATATCAGGGTCGGACAAGCTTCAATTCAGCATGACATGTTGTTCAACCATCACCATTAACCATTCCTGAAATTTTTCCATCACTGGTTCTCTTTTAAATGTGGAGGAACAAAGTCAGCCAAGAGGTGGGGATGAGGATGGGGATGTCTTCTTGGAGGTTCTTGAAGTTTAAAAGAATCTCTCTTCCTTCTACTGGGCACATAAAAAGGCGAAGACAAGCCCATTCCTGCTGAGGGAAACATGGCTTTGTTAAAATGTGAGCATTTGTTTTATATCTGGTGCAAGAAGGTCCATTATAATAGGTTCCCCTCTCTCCCTCCCCGGCCCAGGGCCAGGCCTGGGCATAAATTACAAACCGTCACTTTCCATCAACAAAGTTGAATTTTACCCGAACCTTATGATCACGGCGAATAGCAAGGGTTAAAGAAATCCCTCCATCCTTTTGTGTCCTGGAAGACAGCTTACTGCAAAGAACTGGCCCAGACCACCTTAAAGATCTCCTGTTTAAATATCACCCTGACCTTCCTCTCCCTCAGTCTTTACAATTTCCAGGCACCTAGCCATTTTTTTTTTTTAGCCAGGGAGGAGTCCCTACCCTCCTTCTCTCTCCCCCAGGGTCTCCCGGGACCCAGGCAACTTTCTGACACGAAAAGACAGCATTCTGAGCCAAATGGCCCTAACTGCAAGCTCAGTAAATCACTCATCCATCGCAGCGATCAACCTCCTTACTTTCTTCAGTGCTCTTCTGCTAAGCCACCCCAGATTCTAAAAAGCTCACGATCTTTTGTTTCAGTGGAGTTGAACTCAGATTCGAGTGTTCCTTTGCTTCCTTCTTCCAATAGTCCTCCCTCTTCCTCCTTGCAATAATCCTTTTTGAATATTGTCATCCTTGCCTGTTTTAACATTGTCCAGTATAATTTTTCTTTGACACAATCCTCTAGCAGGTTGAACTGTATAAAATTGCTAATATCTGACTGTTTTTGACCGATAAAAACAACACTGTTAAACAATGGCATATCATATAGTTCAACCTAATATTTAAGGCCAATTTCTTATCATCAGCTTAAATAGTTACCTAATTGGATCCTGGTGCTAAAGATCAGATCAATACTAATCTTGACCTTGAGCTAGACAATAATGGTATGCTGACTGCATAAGATGTAGGCCAGTTTTCCAATGATGATCTCACACCAAGAGTCTGGTTTCTGGTGCCCAGGAGACCACCTTCTGACCTGATGACGGTCCATCAATCAAGGCAAGGATGAGGGCCACACAGCGGGCGGGAGGGGGAAGTGATCACGCTACTCAATGATCTGTCTTTAATATGATTTGAATTTTTTAAATTCATAAATTTTAAATTCATAAATTCAACATGTGATTTATGTAGAATCAGTCCAGATCACACTGTCCCTCCCACGGCAGTCTGCTTCCCAGCTGGACAACTCCAACCCCAGAAAGCTCCTCTTCATACTGGCCAGGCTGGCCCAGAGCCACACAGAACTGACTCTCAGTAGGCTGCTCTAGCCTCCGTCTCATCTAGCCTATCTGCCTCAGGCTCCACCATGGGGTTCTTCCACATTCCTGATGGATACAATCTCTCAGCAAAGAGGTGGTTCTTTCCAGATGTACTATAGAACCCTGGTTTCCTCATTTCTTCCCCAAATAAAAATCCTACACAGAGTTAGGGGGAAGTGGCCAAAGAGGCACTGAGTTTCTGTGTGGGGTGATGAAAAACTTTTGGAAATGGATAGTGGTGATGGTTTCACAACATGGTGAATGTAATTAAGGCCACTGAATTGTACACTTAAAAATGGTTAAATGGCAAACGTTTGTTATATATACATTTTACCACAATAAAATTTTTTAAAAATTCAACCGGGGGAAAAGATCTTATAATGAATCCTCCCACCTGCTCCATACATAGGCATGTGTACCTTCTCAAGCCCAGCACAGCTGACATTTTGGACCAGATCATTCTTTGTTATGGCAGCTGCCCTGTGCATTGTGGCATGTTTAGCAGCATGCCTGGCCTCTACAAGGAGCCCTGGTGGTGAAGTGGCTAAGCACTCAGCTGCTAACCTGAAGGTTGGCCGTTTGAACCCACTAAGCACTCCGTGGGAGAAAGACGTGGCGGTCTGCTTCTGTCAAGATTGTTACAGCCTTGGAAGCCCTATGGGGCAGTTCTACTCCGTTCTATAGGAGCATTATGAGTAAGAATCAACTCGACAGCAATGAGTTTGGTTTGTTTGGTTTTTCTCCGGCCTCTACTCACTAGATGCCAGTAGCAACTTCCTGGTTGTGACAACCAAAAATATTTCCAGACAGTGCCAAATGTCCCCTCCCAGCTGAGAAGCATGAGATGAGATGTATATACACAACCCATACATGAATCCACACATATATTCTATCTGTATAAATGACGAAAACAGAGCCGCTCTGGTTGGAGGGGCAGGATCCTAATGCCCACGGTGACCCCGAGGCACATCTCCAGGCTCCTGAGAGCCTTAGCTTGAGAGGTAATTCATTAGTGCCTCTACGAGTCAACATACTGTCTCTTATGTGTTCTGACAGGCAGAGTCAGACCTGGAACCCTCCCTCAATGGGCTGGAGCTCAGACCTCCATTAATATACTCCAAAACTGTACTGAGTATATGTACACACAAGTTTGTGCGTGTCTGCGTGCGTGTGTCTTTCAGGATGGGTAGACAAATGGAGAGCTCTTCAGCAGATCAACTCCACCGGCAGGATCCCTAGGGCTGGACTCGAGGGACTGGGTAAGAAGTTTGAATGGGCTGCAGGCCCAACCCATTCTATAGTCCAGCCTTAGGAGCCATTTGACCAGCATCAGGATCCCAATATGACCCGTGGGTCTAGTTTAAATGGTTCACTATCAGGAGGGACTGGTGGTGAACTAAGACCCTCCCCATCAGTGTGACTGAGCCAGATGGCTCTGTCTGATCCACATAAGTAGATGGGAATGTGGGGAAAGGTTACAAGCCCAAGGAGAAAGGGCCAGACTGGCCTGGGGTGAGAGTGGGGGAGCTCTGACAGTCTCATGTGAGCATGGCCCTGGATAGCCTTGCAGCAACTTGCTTCACCACAATGGTCACGTGTAGGTTCTGTTCACACTAGACTGTGAGGTCCTATTCTAAATAAAGCTGTGCAAATTACCCGTGAGCACACATTTAAAAATAATTTCTACCTGAGAAGTAAGGGTGGATTATTGGGGGTAACACTCAGTATATTAAGAAAAGTCTGTTTACACTCACCTACCTGAGCCCCTGCCCAATAAACAGAAGAAATTATAAAAACCACACACATAAACACAGACGCACAGATAAACATGACCTTCGAACTGGAGAAGTTTAGCCAAGCCACAGATTTTTTTTAAACAGTGACCAGAAGCAGGACACAATCTTAGATATCCATGGTTTTATTGACCTATTTGTAATTTTCTGCTTATCCTGCCTGCTACTTACATACACTTAGCACCCTGCCAGCCACGCAACAAGAGCTGCTCAGAACCAGCATTTCTGAACAAGGTGTTCGGCTCTCTGGCCAGCCCCAGCACACTACTACAAGCCAGATGAAGTCTGGCAGAGTTGTTCTCCCCCAATTTCCTAGAGCTAGGTATCTTGGCCAATGAAAGAAATTAAGCACTAATTAATCAAGGGAACTCATTAGAGGTGTGGATTATAAAAACAATAATAAAATTGCCATGTCCTGATAGAATTTTATTTTGAAGTAAGGGCCTATTCGATCCCCACCAACAACCCAGTGAGATAGGTGGGGAATTAGAAAGAAATCCAAAGTCCTAAGAGCTTAAAAGACCTTCCCCAAAGAGATGCAAATTAGAGAGAGAGCCAGGACTGGAAGCCCAGTCATTTGATTCTTCCTCTGGCTCTCTAAGCTATTCTCCTTTAATTTTTTAAGGCTCAATACCTCCATGATGAAAAAGGTAACAAAGGGGATTCATAAGGTTTGTTTGGAGTGGTAGAAATAAGCCTTCCTGCAGCACAAGCCAGGATTATATACCTTTCTAGGTTCCATGAACAAATACCTCTGTAAATAGAACGGCAAGAACAACTCTCAGGAGAGGGTTGTGACACTTCTGAACATGAGTGCCCTGCCAAGCAGAACCCCAAAGGACTTCTTTCCTCCACATTCTGGAATCAAGTTCTATGTTCTCCAAAGCCACTTGACTCCAGTCACAGTGAACACAGACCACCCACTGGATGGGAGGGGTCCTATGGCCTCCTCAGTACAGCTCAGCCAATATTCTGAAACAACTTTGTTTACGGTCGAGGTTTATTGCTTCCCAAAGAGAAAGAGCAATTTTACACCAAAGAAATCTGGCGGGCATCACCTGCACCCAGTGATCAAGGTGAACATCGCCAGTAATGAAAAGAATCTTCATGGTGGTCTCCTGCTCTGAGGCACTGGGAAGGATACACATCCTTCTGTGGGATTTCTGTCCAGAAGGCACAACGTGAATCTAATCCTGGGAAAACATCAGACCAACTCCATGTTAAGGACAGTCCTCAAAACAACTGGCCTGTGTTCCTCAGAAATGTCAAGGTCATGAAAGACAAGGACCAGCTAAGGAACTATTCCTAATTAAAGAGATCAAAGAGACAAGCCAACTCAATGCGATGTGGGATCCTGGGCCAGGAAAATAAGATGATATAAAAGACCTTACTGGGAAAACTTGGAGCCCTTGGGCGCAGTGGTTAAGAGCTCAGCTGCTAACCAAAAGGTTGGCAGTTCGAATCTACCAGCTGCTCCTTGGAAACCTTATGGGACAGTTCTACTCTGTCCTATAAGGCCGCTGTAAGTTGGAATTGACTCAATGGCAATGGGTTTGGTTTTTTTTTTTTTTATTTGATTGGGACAACTGGCAAAAACTGAACATAGACTGTAAATTAGATAGCAATATTAAACTTTCTGATTCTCTTAATAGTACTGTGGTTATGTAAAAGAATGCCTTTGTTTTTGGAGGTAAAGGTACATGAAGTCTACAACTCACTCTCAAATAATTCTGGGAAAAGGTGTGTGCGTGTGTCTATGGAGAGTGACCTCAAGAGTGTGAGTGAGGGGGGATGGGAATGATAAAGCAAATGCGACTAAACTTTAACACTGAATGAAAGGTATAGGGGAGTTCTCTGTTCTAGTCTTGCAATTCTTCTGGAGAGTTGAAATTATTTCAAAATAAAAATGCTTTAAAAAAAAGTTGGCCTATAGAGACTTACATCATCCTGAGACCAGAAGAACTAGTTGGTGCCCGGCCACAACCGATGACTGCCCTGACAGGGAGCACAACAGAGAACCCCTGAGGGAGGAGGAGATCAGTGGGATGCAGACCCCAAATTCTCACAAAAAGACCAGACTTAATGGTCTGACTGAGACTAGAGGAATCCCGGTGGTCATGGTCCCCAAACCTTCTGTTGGCCCAGGACAGGAACCATTCCCGAAGACAACTCATCAGACATGGAAGGGACTGGACAGTGGGTAGGAGAGAGATGCTGATGAAGAGTGAGCTATTTGTATCAGGTGGGCACTTGAGACTGTGTTGGCATCTCCTGTCTGGAGGGGGGATGGGAGGGTAGAGAGGGTTAGAAGCTGGCAAAATTGTCACAAAAGGAGAGACTGGAAGGGCTGACTCATTAGGGGGAGAGAAAGTGGGAGTATGGAGTAAGGTGTATATAAACTTATATGTGACAGACTGACTTGATTTGTAAACGTTCACTTGAAGCTCAATAAAAGTTAAAAAAAAAAAAAGTTGGTCTAAATGCAAATCCTCCTCTGGTAAAACTGAAAAATACACCCACTCCTCACTTATTGAGCGTCTTGTTATCTGGCATTTTGCATTTACAACAGTAGTAAAAAATCTATTATCCAACTATTCTGTGCATTAATGATGTACGTCTGGCAGTAACAAACATCAAGGCACGAGGCAAGAGTAATGCTGGCTGTGAAGGTTATGTGTTAGCCTGGCTGGGCCATGATTCTCAGTAGTTTGGCAGTTATGTAATGATGTAATTAGGCAGTTATATAATGGTTTGGCAGTTATGTAATTATATAGTCATCTTCCATTCTGTGGTCTGCTGTAGTCATCCTCCATTTTTTGCATAATACTGACTTTTGCATAACAAACCACAATGGGGGAACCTGGTCTTTGGAACCTAACCATGTGGATAAGCAGAGTGGGTGTATAGGACTGGGTAAGTTCCTGGGTGGTGCAAATGGTTAAACATTGGAAGAAAGGTTGGAGGTTCAAATCCACCCAGAGGCACCTCAGAAGAAATGCCTGGAGACCTGCTTCTGAAAGGTCAAGCCACTGAAAACCCTATGAAGCACAGTTCTACTCTTCACACATGGGTCATCATGAGTTGGAATCAACTCAACGGCAACAAACAAAAAAAACCAAACCCACTGCTGTTGAGTCAATTTCAACTCATAGTGGCCCTATAGGACAGAGCAGAACTGCCCCATAGGGTTTCTAAGGAGTGCCTCATGGATTCAAACTGTCAACCTTTTGGTTAGTAGTCAAATTCTTAACCACTATGCCACCAGAGTTTCCACATTGGGTTTCTTTTTATTTTTGATGGACTAGGTGAGTATATAAGTATGGCTACAAGGAAGGGGTATAACAACATTTTCAATTATCCTTTTCAATTAAGTGTTCAGAGAAGAATATAAAAGCCTATTCAAGAACACTGGTGGGAAGGCTTCCGGCCAAGATGGCATCATAGACAGATGCACCATGCCGTCACTCCACAGCAAAGACCCAAAAAACTAAGTAAAACACAGACAAATGTCATTCCTAGAACCTCAAGTGCCAAATGAAGAGATAGAGAACTCAGCCAAGCACCGAATGGAATAAGAAACTGACAGAGGATGGAGGGCAAGGAGAGATATGTGTGGAGGGCCCCATCAGCTAATGCAGCATGGATCCACCATCTTTGACTCCTGTCGGGGATCGGCAGACAGGGACCATGGGAAAGCAGCTTTACGGAACTCCCAGCAGGAGACAGAGTACCCGGTTACAAGTGATACACGCTTTCTTAGCTGCCCCCTCACCCCTTGGCCTCCTCTGCTTCCTGCCAGCCGCAGTCTCTTGGCCGGGAAGCAACTGCTTTGGCCTCAGGCTGCTTGGATTCGACCTGCCCACACTGGCCGGGCCCCTGGGCTGATACTGCTTCTTTCCGTGTCTTTTGGTTTCTTCTCTGCCTCCTACCACCTCCCTCTCCTTTCTCTGGAACACCTGGCTCTGTGTGCCATCTTTGCTTCTTCTTGAAAGGCTGTGAAGCCACGCTCGACTGGAGCCACTCTCCAGCCCATGACGCCATGCTGGTGGGATCCCTGGGTTTTTTTTCTTTTTTTTCCTTGTTTTGGTTTGTTCTGTTTGTTTTCTTTTCGCAGCTTGGGAGCCCCTTCTACTGGGGCTGTGCTGTGTGGCTTAGGAGCCACTCCCCCAATCTGTGCAGCCACATTAGTGGGATCCCTGGGGGCATTTCTTTTTTCTTTTCTCTCTCTTCTTCCCTTTCTGTCTTCATTTCTCAGTTCTTGTCTCTCTACACTTATCTTCTTTTCCTGTCTCCTAAATACCTGGTGCTGTATGACATCTATACTTGCTCTAGCCAGGCTATAATGCGCAGCCTGGGGGCCACTTCCCCGGTCTTAGCAGCCCCACTGGTGGTACTCTGGGGCTCCTGGGGGCTTTTCTTTTTTTCTTTTCCAAATTTTTGTCTATTTTTTTCTTCTTTTTGCTTTTCTCCATTTCTCAGCTTCTCATCTCTCCACTCCAAAGGCAAGCTCCCTTTGCGTTTTTTTCCCTCTTTGTTTGCTTGTTCGTTTTTGGCTCCTGTTTTTCTCTCCTTTCTCTCCTCCTTCCCATACCCCTATTAGCTCTACACATCAAAACCTCCCCCCTCTTTCCTGCCTACCTGTACCGTGCACTGAGCATCACACCTCCAAGCAGCACAGGCATGGCCTACTGGAACCTGCCCAGCACTGATTCCTGGCCTGCCCTGTCAGCCCTCGTACTTGCCATAAACAACCCATCCAAGCCTCTCCCCTCCAGCTGGACCTGCCCTGCTGCACCATAGCTGAATGGCTGGCCCTGTCCATTGGACAAGGAGGTGAAAAGTATCATGACCCCAGATGAGCAAACAACAAAGAACACATGGCCCACCTACTCAGACATAACCAAATAAAACAAAAAACCACGGCAAAACAAACAAATCTACAATCGAGAAAGGAAGAAAATAACTACTGAATGTCCTGAACACAGCAGACAATTTCAAAACATACAAAAAACAGGACAGGATGGGTCAAGTAGGCAACCAAAATAAAACACCAGATGAATTCGCAGTAGAAGAAAAGGAAACAGAACTACCTGATGGGGAATTCAAATCTCTAATATTCAGAGCGATCCAAGAGTTGAAGGAAAAACCAGGCAAAAACGAGGAAAAAATAGACAAATTTTTGAAAAAGGCAGACAAATTCATGGAAAATACAGGCCAAAAAATGGAACAATTCAGGAAAGTAATATAGGAACAAAATGCCAAAATAAATTCACAACTAGAAATCACACAAAAACAACAATTAGAAATCCAAAAGATAACATTTCAGAAACGGACAGTGTCATAAAAGGGCTGAGGAGCAGGTCTGAAATGATGGAAGACAGAATCAGCGAAATTGAAGACAAACACCTGAATACAACCCTGTTTGAGGAAAAATCAGAAAAAAGAATGAAGAAAAATGAAGAAGCCCTGAGAATTATGTGGGATACAATCAAAAGCAAAAATTTGCGAGTGATCAGAATTCCAGAACAGGGAGAGAAAAAGGAAAACACAGAAAGGATCATTGAAGAATTGCTGACAGAAAACTTCCCTAATATCATGAATGATGAAAAGCTGACCATCCAAGAAGCTCAACAAGCCCCATACAGGATAGATCCCAAAAGAAAAACACGAAGGCGTATCATAATCACAGTCACTAAAACTAAAGACAAAGAAAAAATCCTGTGAGCAGCTCGAGAAAAATAAAAAGTCACGTACAGAGGAGAAACAACAAGACTAAGCTCTGATTATTCAGCAGAAACCATGTAGCCAAGAAGGCAATGGGATGACATATATAAACCCTTGAAAGAAAAAATTGCCAACCAAGAATCATATATCCTGCAAAACTTTTGTTCAAATATGATGGTGAAATTAGGACATAACCAGATTAACAGAAATTAAGGGAATATGTAAAAACCAAACCAAACTTACAACAATTATTAAAGGGAGTCCTTCGGTCTGAGAACAAACAGCATCAGACCACAGCCTGAATCTAGGACGCAAGATGGTACCAGCCAGATACCAACCTAGGAAACGACTCTCAAGGACTATCCAAAACCAAAACAATTGCAACAGGGAACCAGAGAGGTTAATCTGTGAAAGACAACAATGTCAGAAAAATAAAAGAGGGAATAGTATAAGTATAGAACTTTCTAATGGAGAGGATGGCAAGGCAATACCAAGTAATAATAGGAACCTAGTATTTTTATTACCTAGGAACCCACTGACCAAACCCACTGCTGTCGAGTTGATTCTGACTCATAGCGACCCTATAGGACAGAGTAGAACTGCCCCGTAGAGTTTCCAAGGAGCTGGACTGCCGACCTCTTGGTTAAGAAGACAAGGGTAAATTTCAAGGTAACCACAAAGAAAGTTAACAGACCTACTCATCAAAATAAAGAAGAAAAACATAAAGCTTCAATAAAAACAAAACCTACAAAAACAAAAGAAATGAAAAAGAAATCCACAAACAAGAAGAACTCAGCACAGGAAAGTAAGAGGAACAAAGAAAACATTAGCACCACAAAAAAAAAAGCACTACAAAATGACAACAATAGACTCAACGATAAAGAACAACAATGGATCTGTGAAGCATCTCAACATGGATGCATCTGGAGGACATTATGCTGAGTGAAATAAGTCAACTGCAAAAGGACAAATATTGCACGAGGCCACTACTGTAAAAACTCATGAAAAGGTGTACACACAAAAAGAAACTATTTGATAGTTCCGAGGGAGGGGAGGGGTGGGAATGGAAAAACACTTAATAGACAAAAGAAAAGCAGTAACTTTGGTTGTACTGGGGAAGCCAGCACAACCTGTACAAGGCAAGGCCACAATAGCTCCATAGACTCATCCGAACTCCCTGAGCGACCAAATTGCCGGGCTGGGGGCTGTGGGGACCATGGTTTCAGGGAACATCTAGCTTAACTGGCATAACAGAGTTTATAAACAAAATGTTCTACATTCTACTTCGGTGAGTAGCATCTGGGGTCTTAAAAGCCTGTGAGCAGCCATCTAGGATACTCCACTGGTCTCACCCCTTCAGGAGCAAGGAAAAATGAAGAAAACTAAAGACACAAGAGAAAGATTAGTCCAAAGGACTAATGGACCACATCCACCATGGCCTCCACCAGACTGAGCCCAGTACAACTAGATGGTGCCCAGGTACCACCACTGACTGCTCTGATAGGGATCACAATAGAGGGTCCCCGGACAGAGCTGGAGAAAACTGTAGAACAAAGTTCTAACTCAAAAAGAAAGACCAGACTTGCTGGCCTGACAGAGACTGGAGAAACCCTGAGAGTATGGCCCCCGGACACCCTTTCAGCTCAGTAATGAGGTCACTCCTGAGGTTCACCCTTTAGCCAAAGACTGAACAGGCCCACAGAACAAAACAAGACTAAAGTGGTGCACCAGCCCTGGGGCAGGGACTAGAAGGCAGGGGGGGACAGGAAAGCTGGTAATAGAGAACCTAAGGTTGAGAAGAGAGAGTGTTGACATGTCGTGGGGTTGTTAACCAATGTCATACAAAAATGTGTGTACTGTTTGATGAGAAACTAGCTTCTTCTGTAAACCTTCATCTAAAGTTCAACAACAAAAAATTTATATATATATATATAAAGAACATCGGTGGTAGCAAAAAGAATAGTTAACTTGCCCATGCAGGGATTACTGATCCACCTCAGACACTCGCCTGTGGGTCGGAGATAACCATACAACACATCTCTCAGAGAAGCCTATCAGAATGGTGCCCTGTAATGATCAGCTAAGGAGTCCCCGGGTGGTACAAACAGTTAACTGCTCCATTACTAGCCAAAAGGTTGGTGATTTTAACCCGCCCAGAGGTGCCTCAGAAGACAGGCCTGGAGATGTTTCCGAAAGGTCACAGCCTTGAAAACCCTATGGTGTAGTTCTACTCTGCACATGTAGGGTCGCCATGAATTAGACCTGACCTGAAGACAACTGACAGCCACCAAGGGAATGGGCTGGGTCCTTCCAAGGCCTTCCGTGGGCCTATGATTCTGAAAAAAGTGGGTGGTAACTAATCTGGGCCATTCAGGCAACTTCATCATGATTTTTTCCTCCTCATATGGAATATTTGTTTTGTTTCCAATGCAGGATCAAGCAAAACGAAACTAGGTTCCCAATATAGACAACGATCTCAGCTATGAGCTGATAAGTGATTATCTTTAATAGGTCATATTTTCCAAAGATGGCCACAATAATACTCCCATCCCACATGATCTTCTGAGTCTCTTTCCCTGCCCCTTAAATCTGAACTGGTCCAACTGCTTTGACCAGTAAAAGGCAGCAAGAAGTAATGCTGTGCCAAGTCAGGGCATAGTCCTTAACTGGGCTGGTAGCTTCCGCTTCCTGCCCTGGGAACGCTCCCTCTTAGAACCCAGCCACCATGTTGCGAGAAGCCACAATAGATAACCAAAACATCACCCACCATAATGACTAAGCTGACTTAGAATATATTTCTAAGAATATAGAACCATGAGAGAATATTCCACACAGAGCTAGAATACAGGCAGCATCAACACTCAGAGACAGAAATGGGCCTGTAAATCCACTTGGGCACACTTGATTTCTTCTCACTAGGTTACAGGAAGAAAGCATTCTCCATCCATATCTTTGAGAGTGTTGCTGAAGCTAGCTTTCTAAAACCTATACAAGTATCTGACAATGCAAACAATGAAAATAAACTTGAACGCTTAAAAGAGCAATGCTATTAATATGCACGCACAGCCACCCAACAGTGACTGAATTCATCTGAGATCAGGAAAGAGAACAATACATAGTCAGCGTGTAGAAGGTCACAAGAAGAGGGATCATTAATCACATGACCCATTGGGGCTCCTGGATGGGAGTTCAAAGGGGCTAACTAAGCCCCCTTTCAAAGCCAAATCATTTCCACTGTGCTTTAAAAACCAGACACTTGGTCTGCACAGAGAGAATGTCAAAAACACCACTTGGGTTGCGGATTCTTTTGCATGTGACACCATTTTAAAGATAAAATAAGTTTAAAAAAAAACTAAATAAGTTTCCTTTATTGTCTTTCTTCCATAATGAGAATACAAAAAGAATATTTATAAACTACGTTAGGTATAAAGAATGAGACCACAAATGCCCGCGGACTCACCAGCTGGTGCAAAAGAGAAAGGACCAGGGCGCTGGAATCACTCATGAGCCCCCATTTCCTCTTCTCCCCACTCCAAAGCCACTGCCACTCTGATTTTTATGTGTGCCATTTTCTTTTTCTAAAAATTACTTTATCACATTTATATTTTTAAAAACACATTGTTTAGTTTTATACAACTGGGAATTCAATATAAATGGAATGCTGGCATTCTTCTCCAATGTGTTTTACCCACGCAACACTATGTTCCTGAGACCCACCCACGTGGTGGTGAGCAGGCGTGGATCACTCTTTCTCACTGGCATGTAGTGTGATGGAGTTTTCAGAATTTACTTACAGTCTACTTGGGTTCCCATGTCTCTCAGACCTGGTCCATACCCAGCGTGGCTAAGCCACTAATTTTCACCTGGGGAAAAACTATCTTTCATTCTCAACATCTTATTCTTATTTTTTATTTTTATTGTGCTTTAAATGAAAGTTTACAAATTCAAGTCAGTCTCTCATACAAAAATTTATATACACCTTGCTATGTACTCCTAGTCATTCTCAATGTTTTAAAATCAAGAAACGCGTGTTTCTCCTTTGACCTCGAGTTGGTAACACTGATTTAGAGACACTGGAAGCAAGTTCTATCCCCAGGCACCTCTTAAAGAGAGATGATTCTGGGGGGTGTTGACAGTACACAAGTCCAGGTGTGTTCAAGTTGACTATTTCTCCCTCCTGCATTAGAGAGGCCAGCCCATTAGTTCCCTTTGACTGAAATGGCAGAAATACCCTGCAGTGCAGTATAGACGCCAGCACCCCTCATCATTTTAAAATTCCCCAAGTGAGATACGCAGCCCAGGAAAGAAGCCATTGAAGAAAGGCACTGATCACCAGGAGAATAAGCCAATGAATGGCCAACAAGGCAAGAGGAGGCAAAAGGCCAGATCCCTGGACAGGGTCTGTCCCTGCATTTCCTCTACCTGCCTGCCCAGCCCAGTTCTGCCCTCCAGGGTATCCTTGCCTTCTTGCTTCCAACCCACAGACACATATGGGCACCTACTATGCAACAATAAATCCAGTCAGTCCCCGCCCTTCAGTCAGCCTAGCAGGAAATAGCTTAAAAAAAAAATTGCCGTTGAGTCGATCCTGACTCATGGCAACCCTATAGGACAGAGTAGAACTGTCCCATAGAGTTTTCAAGGAGCACCTGGTAGATTCAAACTGCTGACCTTTTGGTTAGCAGTCGAGCTCTTAACTACCGCACCACCAGAGTGTCTGGAAACAGCTTAATGAATGTAAAATTAGAATCTAGTGCCAACGAGGCACAGAGCCACTTGGCTTGCACTACACTTCGTGCAATCTCTTTTGAAATGTCCCCTCCTCAGAGAAGCCTCCCTCAACCACCTCATCTAGCTAGCTCCCCTCCACCACTCTGTCACCTTATCCAGTTTTATTTTCCTTCAGAGTGCTTGTCATCACCTGACAGATTTACTTGTTCACTGTCACTGAGTGCTGCAAGGGCAGGGACTTTTGCCTTATTCATTGCTGCATCCCTAGATCTTAGAAAAGCATGGAACACAGAGTAGGTGCTCAACAGGTATTTGTGGAATAAATGAATGATAGAGAGATACACGTGATGTTACACAAGCACAAAGCGGGGTGGATTCAGCTTTCGATGGTTCTGGAGAGGATGGTGGTAAAGCTGAGTCCTGAAGGATGAGACGGTGGGCAGATCTTTGGACTAGGGCCCAGGACTGCAGTCATCTGTGCACATGTCTCTCCTCCCTCCTTGCGTGAGGCTCCTTGAAGTCCAGACCGTTCTCACTCACGTTGGCATTCTCTGCAGCACGTGGCACAGTGACTTGCAGTCATTCATTCCACAAATATTTATAAAGCACCTGTTGTTGTTGTTAGGTGATGTTGAGTCGATTCTGACTCATGATGACCCTATATGACAGAGTACAGGGTTTCCTAGGCTATATAATCTTTACGGGAGCACGCTGTCAGGTCTTTTCTCCTGCAGAGCAGCTGGTGGGTTTGAAGTGCCAATTTTTCGGTTAGCAGCAGGGCACTTAACCATTGTACCACCAGGGCTCTTTTAATTAAGCACCTACTATTTTTTTTTTTATGGCCCAGTTAGGAGTCCCTGGGTGGTGCAAATGGTTAATGCGTTCAACTGCTAACTGAAAGGTTGGACGTTCAAATCCACCTAGAGGTGCCTCAGAAGGCCTGGTAATCTGTTTCTGAAAGGTCACAGCCATGAAAACTCTACGGAGCACACTTCTACTCTGACACACATGGGGTTGCCATGACTCAGAATTGACTCAAGGGCAACTAGTCTGGTTTAGGTACCCATTACTGCTCTAGATACAATGAAGATACAAAAAATAAAAAACTAAGTTGAACCACATAAAAAAAAATCTGGGATTTTGTTCAAACCTCTTTGGGCAGGGAAAGCTTTTATAAAACTCAGATGATGTGTCCTTTAAAATATAGAATAGTTCTGGAAACACAATCTTCTTGAGATTTTCGACATGAAGGAAGTAGCACGAACCTAATTGTGAGCTTGCTTACAAGAATCTAATTCTCATCTCTATAGAAGGCAGCAACCCCCCTGTACATCTCAGTGAAACTTACGATACTGATGAAATGCACAAGCTAATAGTCATACAGGGACTATGAGTCAACATCAAGGAAAAGAGACGGGTAGAATCTGGAAAAACCCCAGTATGAACTAGGCCTAACTGGCTGTTCATGTCAACGTCCCAAGTTACTACCACAGAAGTAATAAATGGATGGAAACTGAAAAGGCTGTGAGATAAAACAGAGCAATGGACATTACAGAGCCCACCAAACAGATTCAAAGAATTTGCAACAGAGCAGTACCAAAACCCCAAACAGGCAATGCTAGCACATAAAGGATGGAATGAGCTTTAGAAAACAAACAAACAAAAAAAACAACATGCTATTAATTCAGCAACGTGCTATGGAAGTATTTTTTCTCCTACGGGGGACAGCTACATCAATAACAGGTATTAATAGTTTATGAAAATGATAGTGATCTCAGAACAAACTAATAATAATAAAGAGGTCTCCAACAGAAACAACAAATTAGAAATCAGAGCTGATGTCACCTTGAAATATTTGAAAGAAAATCTAAGGTGTTCATTAAATTCATGTCTTATCATGTATTCCCTGAACCAAACTAATGTACTAAACAAGGTTTATATTGTTCTGTCCATAAAAACTGATTTATTGTGCAGACGATATGATCTTATACACAGAAAAACCCAAAGAATTCACAAGAAAACTACTGGAACTAATAGAAGATTTCAGCAAAGTATCAGGATACAAGATAAACATACAAAAATCAGTTGGATTCCTCTACACCAACAAAGAGAATGTCGAAGGGGAAATCACCAAATCAATACCATTCACAGTAGCCCCCAAGAAGATAAAATACTTAGGAATAAATCTAACCAGAGACGTAAAAGACCTACACACAAAGAAAAAAAAACTACAAGATGTTAATGCAAGAAACCCAAAGAGACCTCATAAGTGGAAAAACATACTTTGCTCATGGATAGGAAAACTCAACATTGTGAAAATGTCAATTCTACCCAAAGCAATCTACAGATTCAATGCAATCCTGATCCAAATTCCCATGACATTTTTTAATGAGATGGAGAAACAAATCAACTCCACATGGAAAGGGAAGAGGCCCAGATAAATAAAGCATTACTGAAGAAGAACAACAAAGTGGGAGGCCTCACACTACCTGATTTTAGAACCCGTTATACTGTCACGGTAGTCACAACAGCCTGGTACTGGTACAGCAATAGATACATAGACCAATGGAAAAGAATTGAGAATCCAGATGTAAATTCATCCACCTATGAGCAGCTGATATTGACAAAGGCCCAAATTCTCTTTAACAAATGGTGCTGGTATAACTGGCTATCCATCTGCAAAAAAAAGAAACAAGACCCATACCTAACGCCATGCACAACAACTAACTCAAAATGGATCAAAGATCTAAATATAAAATCTAAAATGATAAAGATCATGGGAGAAAAAATAGGGACAATGCTAGGAGCCCTAATAAATGGCATAAATAATATGAAACATAACTAACAATGCACAAACACCAGAAAAGAAACTAGATAACTGAGAGCTCTTAAAAATCAAACACTTATGCTCATCCAAAGACTTCACCAAAAGAGTAAAAAGATTACCTACAGACTGCGAAAAAGTTTTTAGCTATGACATTTCCGATCAGCACCTGATCTCTAAAATCTACATGTTACTGCAAAAATTCAACAACAAAAAGACAACCCAATTAAAAATCGGGGAAAGGATATGAACAGGCATCTCACTAAAGAAGACATACAGGTAGCTAACAGATTCATGAGGAAATGCTCATGATCATTAGCCATTAGAGAAATGCAAATCAAAACTACAATGAGATACCATCTCACTCCAACAAGGCTAGCATTAATCCAAAAAACACAAAATAATAAATGTTGGAGAGGTTGTGGAGAGACCGGAACACTTATACACTGCTGGAGGGAACGTAAAATGGTACAACCACTTTGGAAATCAATTTGGCACTTCTTTAAAAAGCTAGAAATAGAACTACCATATGATCCAGCAATCCCACTCCTTGGAATATATCCTAGAGAAATAAGAGCTGTCACAGGAATAGATATAGGCACACCCATGTTCACTGCAGCACTGTTTACAATAGCAAAAAGTTGGAAGCAACCAAGGTGCCCATCAACGGATGAATGGATAAACAAATTATGGTATATTCACACAATGGAATACTATGTATCAATAAAGAACAACGACGAATCCACGAAACATCTCACAACATTGATGAATCTGGAAGGCATTATGCTGAGTGAAATTAGTCACTCGCAAAGTACACGTATTATATGAGACCACCATTTATAAGAACTCAAGAAAAGGTTTAAACACAGAAGAAAACATTCATTAAGTTTTTAAAATATTTTACTGATAACAGCTGACAAAAGTGACTCAGTAAATAGCTCCATCCAGCAGTAGAATGAGAACATCTTCAGTAGTACTGACTGAGAGAAAGAGAGATGATTTAATGTTGGAAAATAAGTTAGTTTATTATTATTGTGCTTTAGGTGAAAGTTTACAGCTCAAATTAGTTTCTCTTACAAAAATTTATATACACATTGTTATGTGACCCTAGCTGCTCTCCGTATAATGTGACCGTACATTCTCCCTTTCCACCCCAGATTTCCCGTGTCCATTCAACCAACTCCCGTCCCTTTCTGCCTTCTTTGATGGTTATGAGGGTGGAAAGGAGGGGAGAGGGGCATTCACTAATTAGATAGTAGACAAGAATTACTTTAGGTGATGGGAAGGACAACCCACAACACAGAGGAAGTCAGCACAACTGGACCAAACCAAAAGTTATGAAGTTTCCTGAACACAATCAAACACTTCGAAGGACAGAGCAGCAGGGGCGGGAGTCTGGGGACCATGGTTTCCGGGGACATCTAGGTCAATTGACATAACAAAGTTTATTAAGAAAATGTTATGCATCCCACTTTGGTGAGTAGCATCTGGAGTCTTAAAACCTAGCCGATGGCCATCTAAGATGCAGCAATTGGTCTCAAACCACCTGTAGCAAAGGAGAATAAAGAATACCAAAGACACAAGGTAATTATGAGCCCAAGAGACTGAAAGACTATAAGACATAAAACAATACTCATGAAGAGTGTGCATCTTAGTTTTAGTAGATATACGAGACTAAATGGGCAGCTCCTGCCCGGGGGGCGAAATGAGAAGGCAGAAAGGGACAGGAGCTGGTTGAATGGACACGGGAAATCTGGGGTGGAAAAGGAGAATGTACAGTCACATTATACAGAGAGCAGCTAGGGTCACGTAACAATGTGTATATAAATTTTTGTATGAGAAACTAACTTGAGCTGTAAACTTTCACCTAAAGCACAATAATAATAAACTAACTTATTTTCCAACATTAAATCATCTCTCTTTCTCTCAGTCAGTACTACTGAAGATGTTCTCATTCTACTGCTGGATGGAGCTGTTTACTGAGTCACTTTTGTCAGCTGTTATCAGTAAAATATTTTAAAAACTTAAAACATTAGTTTCACAGTATAAATTTATTTTTCGGTTACATGAATTCATTGGTGAGTTTATCCAGTTCCTAACCAAAAAATGCACTGACTTCAAAAAGCATACTGCTGATCTTGGCTGACATGTTATTATTTTCTCTCAGATATTATTGTCTCCCTGTCTGTCTGAGACAGAGCCCTGGTGGCGCAGTTCTTAAGAGCTCAGCTGCTAACCAAAAGGTCAGCAGTTTGAATTGACCAGCCACTCCTTGGAAACCCTACAGAGCAGTTGTACTCTGTCCTATAGGCTCACTATGAGCCGGATTCGACTCAACAGCAATGGGTTTGTCCGTTTGAGACAGTGAGTGAGTGAGTGAGAGCGAACAAGTGAGCGACAGAGAGAGAGTATGAGCACTATGTGGTAAGTCCACTCCAGGCGCAGTTGCAGGAAACAGAAAAATACTAGAAAAGCACAAGAGAATCCAGGGCCTAAAAAGAATATGCTAAAAGGGCCAACCTGGTAAATAAGCCTCCCGTATCAACGAGAAAACAAACACCTGGCCAGCTCATCGTTTCTCCAGGAGATACATGGATAAACAAGTGAGGCAACTGAAATGCCACCATTTTTCCACCTTGTCCTTTTATGGGCGGCCATGGCTTTTGGGGGAGAAGCCACAAAGCTGAATCATGAATATCCCCACCAAAATGACTCTGAATCAGACTGCCTGGGCAAGGGGAAAGATGCTTACTTGGATGTCACAGGAGAAGACGATCTCTTAGAAAGTCCCGTTGGAAAGTCACATCTTCTCAGAGGGGATCCCAGGCCCATGCTGGTCACGGAAGTTAGTGTTCGAGCCTCCCTCTTTGACTTCTCCACCTGTAAGGGGATACAGGACAGGGTAGCTGAGGCTCCTAGCTGGTACCACTTCTACAATTCCTAAGATCCCAAATGGAACAGATGTACATCTTTCTTTCAGAGGATCAACACAATGCTACAGTGCTTCATACAGTGGAAATCTTTGCAGGGAAGCACCATGAGGGCATCACGTTTAGGTCATCCAGTAAATATAAAAATTATTTCAGTCTCAAAATACAAAGATTTCCTCCTTTTTGTTATCCTGCAAAGAGCTAATGACAGACCATATTATGGTTCTGGATGTATAGAAACTGGAAAGAGCACAAAGATACACAATCAGTGCAAAAATACTTTAAGAGGATGAAAATGCTGTAGTTATAACATCTAAGACAGTGGGCTGTGAACCCTGAACAGTATATACTTCCTCTAACCCCACCTATCCCCCTAAGTGTTTCTCGTCACCTCCTTCCTCAAAAATCACAAGGAAATGGATAGAAGTGGCTAGCACACAGTAGGTGCTGCACAAAAGTCAGTCTCCTTCTCTCCCTATCCAAGTTTTCTGCAGCAAATTCTCATTTGGTCCCTATACCCACACATATCAGACCCTTTCCACAGTGATCTGCTCCACAGTAAAACCCAAGAGTATGAAACCATCACTTCTCATTTGAGAACCTCAGGGCCACACTGGACTTAAAACATAAACATGGTATTACAAAATGCCCAATAGTACAATTATGTGGTGGTTTTAAAATAGGTCCTGAATTCTTTGATACTCTTCCCTTCAACAGGTGAAGCTTAATTCCCCTCTGCTTGTGTGTGGGTTGGTCTTTAGGACTGGCTTTTAACGATTAGCACATGGTAGAAGTGATGTGTGTAAATTCTGAGATCAGACCCATAAAAGGCACTGCAGCTTCCTCCTTGCTCTCTCTCTGCTGGACCACTTGCACTGGGGGAAGCCAGCTCCTATGTCATTTGGACACCTAAGCAGTCCTATGGAGAGTTCCACGTGGCGAGGAACTGAGGCCTCCTGCCAACAGCTATGTCAGTGAGTTACCTTGGAAGAACCCCAGCCAAGCTTTCAGATGACAGCAGCCCCAGCTGGCATCTTGCCCATACCCTCATACGAGATGCTGTACCAGAGATACCCAGCTAAGCCAATCCCATTTTCTGACCCAAAGAACCTGTGAGACAATAAACACTTGTTTTAGGCTGCTACAGTTTGGGTAATTAGTTAATAAAAGTAGTGTGGTTTTCATATTTTCTAAATAAATATATATAAACTGGGGGTACCTGCTCAACATTTCTCTTACCGATAGCATCATTATGTCATCAAGAAAGTTTAGAGGCCACTGTTGTAGATGAAGGGTGACCTAGAACCTTAGCTCTAGCTACCCCTGTAGGCAAGACTGGTGCAGAATCAGACATTCTTAAAGAAGCAGAGAGAAGACATTCGGACCAGTCTTTCTGACTCGTGTCCTCTGGAGGCCAGGCTATACCAAGGGTAAGGTCTTTAGGAATTTGTTTCAAGACACTAAAATTTAGAAAAGTGCAAAAACATAAATGATTTTCAAAGGGTTGGGTGAAATTTTAAACCAAATCTGCCCTTTGAGCGGTCCCTGGAGATTGAGGAAAGCACAGATCCCAAGTCAAGGGCAAGAAGGAATCACACTGTTAGATAAACCACAGTCAGAAGGGGTGGGAGTGAGTGGGTTTGAAACGTACCAGGGGGGCCTCAGCTCCTGCAGTGGCTCCTTTTCCCGAATCTCCTACGCCAGATGTAGATGTGGTCTTCCTTCTCTCAGCATTTCGAGTGGGAGAAGACTTGTAAGAAGATTTGAGAGGGCCAACAGGAGCTACACGAGGACAGGCATGGGATACTAGAGAGTTACAGTATGATAGCCAGAGAGACAGCACAGACAGAAAGAGCACAGGGAGTTGGGAAGAACACCACATTTCTGTTAAAATGTATGGACAATCCATATTCTCAAAATCATACCATATTTCTTCTATTGTACACGGAATGGATCCTAGCCTAAAAAGGCTCACATGCTCAATGCTCAAGGGTCAAGTTCATTTCAGGGATTACAAGTCCATGTTTTGGAGCCAGATCCACCTAGCACTGCCATCTAACAGCTGGATCACCTTGGGAAAGTGACTTGACCTCTCTAAACTTCAATTTCCTTGTGCACAAAAGTTAACAGAGCATGCCTGGCTGCTCTCCCCTGGAAGGCCTACTTGCAAGGTTGGCCCTTCGCTGGCATCTGAAAACTTCGATTTCGGGAGGGTTCCCACCATGAACTGACAAGAGTGGCTCATCGTGCCTAAAGTGTAAATGATGTGGTTTATGATAACACCGACTTTCCTTCTGGGGGGTCTGGCATTTGGGTACATTCCAGGCAAGGGTGTCTACATGATCAGCCTCTAATAAAAATCTTGGCACTTCTTCTAATGAGCTTTCCTGGTATACATTTCACATGTGCTGTCACAATTCATTGCTGGGAGAATCAAGCACATTCTGTGTGACTCTGTGGAGAGAGGACTGTTGGGAGCTTGTGCCTGGTATCCTCTAGACTTTGTCCCATATGTCTTTTCCCTCTGCTCATCCTGCTCTGTATTCTTTCACTGTAATATAAGTCATAGCTATGAGTGCGACCACATACTGAGTCCTATGAATCCTCCCAGTGAGCCATTGAACCTGGAAGTGGTATTACAGACCCCTTGGCGTCAGAAGCGGGAATCACTAGAACAATCCTGACTCACTGAAATGTGGTAAAAGCACTGTTTGCATGGGCAGGGGATGATGAACCACAGGTGCCTGGGTAGTTATGGAGTCATCCAAGGTATGAAACAGCAGTAAGAGGTAAAAGTAACTCATGACATTTCAAAATGATAGCTCCATCTCCAGAAAAGTTGACTTGTTGGATCCCCTGACTGCTTTTGGCCACGAGGGTTGGGGGGGCGGGGGCAGAGTATAGCTGGTGATACCTTTGGTTTTTGTTTTCTCCTCTAAGTGGGGATGGGACCCAAAATCTCTGCTTTTTGCCACCAATGGGTGGGTTGGAACTGAAACTCTGAGTACTGGAAACAGAACATGTCTCCATAACTGATGATTTTCACTGTAATATTTTCCTTTTCGATCCTCTGAGGAAAGGAAGACACGAAAAGAGAGGCAATCTCCAGATTCAGATAGATGTTTGGTGTTCTAAACAGCAGTTTTCAGTTGCTAATCTGATTTCATCTCTTGTGAAGTCAGATGTCTGACCCTTAGGTGCTGATGAGTTTCCGACCTGATGTGTATATTTTTGAGTGGCTCGGTTTGGACTTTAAGGCTGACAAGGTAAAAACGGCTTAGGAAAGTCTTGCTCATCACCTGGACTTGGCAATGAGTTGTCTGGCCCTGCAGCGTCTTGGCTTTGCTTCCACCCAAGAAAAGCTGCTGCCTTGTTCGGGCTTCTGAATTTACAGATCCTAACTGCTTTGACCTGACTCTAAGCTGACTGTCTGCTGTGAACTGTTTCAGCCTCAGCGCGAGCTGTGTGGAGCTGAAAGCAGGCACAGGCTCCTGAACAGGACTTCGACTGGGAGATCGCTGCACATACAGGAATCTTTGACCTGAATGCCACATTCCTCATTCTCAAAATGGAGATACTTCCCAGGGTTTTTTTTTTTTTTGTAGATACAATTTATATACCATAAAATTCACCCTTTTAAAGTGTACAATTCAGTGGTTTTTAATATATTCAAAGGTTGTGCAACTGTCACCACAGACTACTTCCAGAACATTTTCAACAGCCCAAAAGAAACTCCATACCCATTAGAAAGCCACTCCCCATTTCCCCCTCCCCTAGGCCCTGGCAACCACTAATCTGCTTTCTGCCTCTATGGGTTTGCCTATTCTGGACAGTTCACGTAAACAGAATTATATAAAATGTGATCTTTTGTGACAGGCTTCTTGTGACCTAGCATAATGTTTTCAAGGTTCATCCGTGTTTTAGCATGTACTAGAACTTCATTTCCCTTTATGGCTGAGTAATATTCCATCGTATGGCTAGACCACATTTTGTTTATCCATTCTTCAGCTGTTGGACATTTGGGTTGTTTCTGCTTTGTGGCTATTCTGAACAGTGCCGCTATATTTGTATACACGTTTTGGTGAGGGTGTATGTTTTCATTTCTCTTGAGTATACGCCTAGGAGCGGAATTGCTGGGTCACAAGGTAACTCTATGGTTAACTTTTTGAGGAACTGCCAGATTATTTTCCAAAGCAGCTGCACAATTTTACATTCTCACCAGCAGTGCATGAGGGTTCCAATTTCTCCACATTCTCTGCAGCGTTTGTTATTATCTGTCCTTTTTACTTGAGCCATCCTAACCTGTTGCCATCAAGTCGATTCCGACTCACAGTGACCCTATAGGACAGAGTAGATCTGCCTCATAGGGTTTCCAAGGCTATAATTGTTCACGGGAGCAGACGTCACATCTTTCTCTCACAAAGCAGCTGCTGGGTTGGAACCACCAACCTTTCGGTTAGCAGTTCAGTGCTTAACCAAAGCACCATGGAGACTCCTTTAGTCATCCTACTGGGGGTAAATACACCCTGGTGGCGTAATGGTTAAGTGCTACAGCTCCTAACTGAGAGGTCGGCAGTTCAAATCCACCAGGCGCTCCTTGAAAACTCTATGCGGCAGTTCTACTCTGTCCTATAGGGTTGCTATGAGTCGGAATCGACTCGACAGCAGTGGGTTTGGTTTTTGGGTTTTACCTGGGGTAAAAGGAGCCCTGGTGGTGTAGTAGTTACGTGCTCAGCTGCTAACCGAAAAGTCGGCAGTTCAAACACACCAGCCGGTCTGCAGGAGAAAGATGTGGCAGTCCGCTTCCACAAAAATTACAGCCTTGGAAATCTGATGGGATGTCCTATAGGGTCACTACGGGTTGGAATCAACCGGATGACAATGGGTTCAGTTGGGGTAAAGTAGTGTCTCATTGCATTTAATTTGCATTTCCCTGATGGCTAATGATGTTAAGCATCTTTTCATGCGCTTATTGGCCATTTGTATATATATTCTCTGCAGAAACAGCACAGCTATTCAAAAGCAGCTACAACTAGGTAGCAGTTTATATGTCATCTCACTGAAAACACTATTTGGAGAACTGAGAGCAGACCCGACCTCCTGTACATATAACACTGCTCATCTGCAAACAAAGAGAAAGCTGACCCTCATTAATCTTGGCCTCTGTGCATGATGATGTGAGCCACTTTGATAAAAGAAGGGCTTTTTTTTTTTTTTTGATTGGCTGGTCCACGGTTTCTCAGAGTTACTGTGCAGGTTTGGTGAGGCCTGAGGGTCTGTCTTTCTAAATCACTCTCAGGTGATGCTGATGGTCCCTGGGCCACCTTTCAGCAGCAGGGCTGTGGACATTTGTTGAGCTTTTACCCTGTGCCAGTCATTGTGCCACCTCATTTACACGCATTATCTCATTTCAGCCTCTCGACAATTGAAAATTAGTCCATTTTATAGATGAGGAAACTGAAGCTTAGAGAAGTTCATTGTTGTTGTTAGGTACTGTTGAGTCAGTTCTAACTTACTTCAACCCTATGAACAACACAACAAAACACTGCCCGGTCCTGTGCCATCTTCACAACCCTTGCTATGCTTGAGCCCACTGTTGTTGCAGCCACTGTGTCTATCAGTTCATCTTGTTGAGGGTCTTCCTCTTTTCCGCTGACCCTCCACTTTGCCAAGCATGATGTCCCTCTCCAGGGGCTGGTCCCTCCTGATAACATGTCCAAAGTACGTGAGACAGAGTCTCACCATCCTTGCTTCTAGGGACCACTCACTCTGGCTGTGCTTCTTCCAAGACAGATTTGTTTTTTCTTCTGGCACTCTATGGTATATTCAATATTCTTCACCAACACCACAATTCAAAGGCGTCAATTCTTTTTTGGTCTTCATTACTCATCATCTAGCTTTCGCATGCATATATAAAAAAAAAATACCATGGCTTGGGTCAGGTTCACCTTAGGCCTCAAAGTGACATCTTGGCTTTTCAATACTTTAAAGAGGTCTTTTGCAGCGGATTTGCCCAAAGTAATACATTGATTTTTTGACTGCTTCCATGGGCGCTGATTGTGGATCCAAGTAAAATGAAATCCTTGACAACTTGAATCTTTTCTCCATTTATCATGATGTTACTTATTGGTTCTAGTTGTGAGGATTTTTGTTTTCTTTATGTTGAGGTGTAATCTACACTGAAGGCTATAGTCTTTGATCTTCATTAGTAGGTGCTTCAAGTCCTCTTCACTTTCAGCAAGCAAGGTGGTGTCATCTGCATACTGCCTGTTAATGAGTCTTCCTCCAATCCTGATGCTCTGTTCTTCATAAAGTCCAGGTTCTCGGATTATTTGCTCAGCATACAGACTGAATAAGTACAGTGAGAGTATACAACCCTGACACACACCTTTCCTGACTTTAAGCCACATAGTATCCCCTTGTTCTATTCGAACAAATGCCTCTTAAGGGTCTATGTACAGGTTTCCCATGAGCACAATTAAGTGTTCCGGAATTCTCATTCTTTGCAATGTTATCCATAATTTGTTCTGATCCACACAATTGAATGCCTTAGCACAGTCAATAAAACACAGGTAAACACCTTTCTGGTATTCTCTGCTTTCAGCCAAGATCCATCTGACATCAGCAATGATAACCCTCATTCCACATCCTGTTCTGAATCTGACTTGAACTTCTGGCAGTTCCCCGTTGATGTGCTGCTGAAACTGTTTTGAATTACCTTCAGCAAAATTCTACATACTTCATTAACTTACCCAAAGTCACAGAGCTAGTTAGTAGTAGAGCTGGTTTTAGGATTCCAGAGACTGTGGTGTCTAGGCTACTTTGTCAAACCATCTCTAAAAAGAACCTACTCACCTCCATAGCTTACCAAGTAGATTTGTTTTTTTCTCATCCACATACCCTCAGTCATAAATTAATTTACTTACCTCTGTGATACTTAAAAAAAGCACAGTAATAGTAAACCACTGGTGGATAGAAAGTGTTATTAACTGTTGAAGACATTCCACAAGGCCAGGAAATGGGAAGTGAAATGTAAAAATTCAGGAATAACTCAAGGGCCGACCAACACCACTTCAGGCGAACTCCTTGGTGCCACTAGGTTGGCCTCTTTTACCTGAGTCACCGGGCTGCTCAGAGAGCATGAGTGCACTTCTGCTCCTGGCTAAAGAAGCCTGTGTGGGTGTCAACAGTCGCATAACAAGAAAGGTTTCCATGGGACTAAGGTGCATGCGATGAGCTGAGGGACGGAATCAAACGAAAACATAAAGCAAAATTAAATCAAAACAAAATAAAACATTTTAAAACAGCATAGTGTGGGGTGCAGATTAACTCTTGCGTGGCAGAACAAATGTGGAAAATAAATTAAAGAAAGTCTAGCAAAGGGTGGCTCTGGAGTTCATCAGAGTAAAATAAAACAAACGCTGTGTCATTTAGTTAGAGAGTCTGGGGATGTGCGTTAATTCTCTTGGGGTGCTGGGATTTCTTAAATGTGCTATTACAGTCCAGGGCCACATATCACTCTAATTAGCTCAC
Source organism: Elephas maximus indicus (assembly GCF_024166365.1). NCBI lineage: Eukaryota > Metazoa > Chordata > Mammalia > Proboscidea > Elephantidae > Elephas > Elephas maximus. The sequence continues at coordinate 159,420,621 of NC_064846.1, read as the reverse complement.
CTCCCAAGATGTAACGTGAGCTCAATAAACCATTTACCCACCAAGTAGATCTACTATCCCAAAACTATTACTTCTACAAAACACTTGTTTTAGGTCCTCATAACGTATTGGTTTGGTTAGTGAAATATGCAGACTCATAACAGCATAAAAATACATCCTTTCATCCTTTTTCCATGTAATACAAGGGCAAAAATTAAATGAGAAGCACAAAATAAAAAATAGTCACTTGATTATCAGCTTTAATGGAGATAGCAGTATGTATAATCCAAAATTCAGTAATTGGAATGTCATTTCTACGGTCTTGGAATGTATTGTATTGCAATGGATTAACTTTTCCAAGAAATCACTTTGTAGCTTTGGGGGACTCACTAACTCGTAAATGGTTTATACTCCGCAAGCAGATAATTTAACTGTCAACAACATACAATAGCATACTGCCATCTTTACATTTTAATCGTTGCAAAAAATGGATTTAACATCAATTTGTAGCCACATGAATGAATGAAAACATATGGATTATTCTCGCTAATGGAACAGCTTTTGATTAGTTCAATGCTTCCCAGGCTTCTACATGGCCTGCTGAGATTGCAGCTTCATGACACTTACAGGGTCTCCACCACACAGGATATGCCTCTGCGATGGAACCGCAAGGTCACTGCCAGTGAAACACAACCAGGAAGGCACACTGACCTCTTCAAAGTCACGAACATCCTCCTCCTTGTTCCTTGGTGATGACGTGACATGATAAACTAGCACCTGCAGTTCCCTAAACAGTGCTTTCAAATACATACTGAACATATGGGGAGTTTCCCTCCTTTCTCCCTTATCCTACATACCCTGAAAGGTATACATCAGCGACTTGTCTGAGCCTCTAGGAGAGGTGTGTTAGAACACGGGAGGTGTCATATCTATTCAGTTTCTCAAACTGGCACAAGTCCTGTACATAGCACCTCGCACCTCAAAACAGAGCAAAGGCTGTCCATTCTTTTCCCCTTTTAAAGGCCTCGTATTACTTCTTTTTTTTTAATAATTTTTATTGAGCTTTAAGTGAACGTTTACAAATCAAGTCAGTCTGTCACATCTCGTATTACTTCTGAGCCTCTGCTTTCCCCCTAAAAAATGGACAGGTCTGCAAACTACGGGCAACTGCAGGGCCTCGTTTCTTCACATAGCAAAGTCTCCCAAGTGCCTCTGGGTCATAGTTTCTGCTCTTTGGGGCTAATAAACCATATGGCGTCACTAAGTGGGCAGTTATTTGTTTAACGGTCACATATGCCCACTGGTGAATTAAGTCCTGAGCAGACTGGAAGGATGGTGTTCATTCCTATCCCTATTCGGCCCCAAGCTGGCTCTTTCCTAAATACCACTAGTGCAGCCCTGGGGCTCCCACATTCAGAGCACAGCCTTAGAACAGGGTGGTAGTTGCAGAAGGTGCAAGAGGGGGCTCAAAGGCCAGCGTTAAGAGGTTCATGCAAGAAAGAAGAAACTGGAGAGACCAGGTCTACAGGTCACTTGCCTCGGTCTGGAGAATAGGGTATTGCCACGGTGGATGAAGACAGGCGTTTACTCATGGGAGTCTCCGTCTGCTTTGGCAAGTTCATGGCTGATGTTGAAAGTTTGTCACATGCTGCAGAGGAACACAAATAGATATTGGTACTGACACCAATAAAGACACTGGAATAGAAACACATAGTCCCAAGTGATCTTCCGGTCCTCCCCCAGCTGGAGCCCCTGGGGCACAGCACATTGTGCTTCCTTCCCCACGCACCCCCCCACCCCCCACCCCATGAGAGCTAATCATCCTAATTTGGAAGTGCCCAGGCTACAGCAGCCGCTGGTCTGAAGCAAGAGCTTCTCTTCAATTTCAAATGTTCAACCTCACTAAACTGTTCAACTAAAGCCAGGCTAATCCCACCAGCAAATCATTTCCTTATGTCCAGTGATTTTTAAATATATTTCAACCACACAAAAAATCAATCTAGACCCAGATACAAATCACCACTGGAAACTAGTCTATGGTCTGATTGAGACTATGCGCTGAAACTAGCCTTTATCTGAAGGTTATCTGTAGCTCAGGTCGAAGAGAGATGTGATTTGTATTGTAAGGAGCTGTATCTAAAGCAGAATGATCGTTAGCAGCTGGTTTCTTCCTCTCATCAAGATATGGGGTCAAGATGCCTCTGGATGTTAATACTTGACCCTGGGTTTTGGTGTTCCCATTTTCCAGTCATTATTCTAGACTGGCTTCTAAGTCAAACCACACAGCAAACTAAGAGGTGCTGACAGTGCCAAGTGGAGCCATCTCGGAGCCTGAGGCAAAAGGAAAATGACATGCCCCTGGCATTAATGGAAGCAAACTCATCAATAACATTTTCGCAATCTACTCCTTTGCTCAACTCATTTTCAATTGAGAGAACTGCCACGTTTGGCAATTTCTCTTAACTAAGTGACAATCTGAAATAATTTTTAATTAAGCTGAAGTAAAAAATAAATTCATTTACGTTAAAAATTTCTGAAAATTTTTAAAGATAACTCCGCTTTTGGTATAAATAAAATATTTAAACTTGAAGTGAGTTTTGATGTTCTGGAAAAAAACTAACCATTTAAAAAGATATAAAACATGTATATGGGAGTACATGGAGCACTGGTGGTGCAGTGATTAAGAGCTCAGCTAACCAAAAGGTCAGCAGTTTGAATCCACCAGCCGCCCCTTGGAAACCCCATGAGCCAGCAGCTCTACTCTGTCCTATAGGGTCACTATGAGTTGGAATCGACTCAATGGCAATGAATTTGGGTTGTTTTTTTGTTTCATAGGCGTACACGTCTTCCTTTTGCCTCAGGCTCTGATAGGGCTCAGCGTGACACTAGCCTTCAGAAATGTGATATTTTTGTTCATCGTGGATTGTTTTGCATTAATTTTATTGGGAAAAATATTGCAATAAAATATTTTATCTGGATTACTGAGTTTTGGGCACTGCCTACAATTTTGTGCCCAGGCTGAGTACTGAAGCCGGGGTGAGTATCACATTCACCTTACCCTGGTGCTGATTTCTCAGTGGGTGATGATTCAACTCTACCTGACCTCTATGTAAGGGGAAGCTGGTGCCAATAAGATCGTTAACTCAGCTGTGCAGCAAACTGTTGGCTACTAAGCAACACGAATAATGATCATTCTTTGTGAAACAAATGCTGGAAACCAAGGATACTCATTCCCACTGCTCTAATTTGATGATCTGCATTGCTGATAAATACTGCCTTCCTTTTAAATCTTGTTTTTTCTTTGCCAGCGGAAGCTGGGTTGGATTTCTCAAGTCAGTATTAAACGGGAGCAAAGTTTTGCTAGTTCTGTTCTTGATCTAACTTTCCAGGTCTGTCTCCAAAACAGAAAGCCTATTAGACAGAAAGATGAAATCGAGAACAAAGTCAAATTATTGATTATTTCGGTTCCCAGTGTTAGGACTGACAAAGATTTGCTTCTATACCACTCCCTCTCAAATCCGGCTCCAGGAATCCATGACATTAACACCAAGCCCAAGTGTTCCACTGGAGCTAGATGAAGAAAGGTTTGGGTAACCAGAAGTGATCTGACCCCCTCTACTACCTTCTGTCTCAAACAGATGATCAATGAGTGTTCAGGTATAAATGTACAAAAGCCAAACACCAACAAGATTTTCAAGGCAGAAATTAGGGAGCCAAAGATGAAATGTCTCTACTGCATGAGGATGTAAGGCATGCACAGCTCTATGATGACAAAGGAACAAAAACATGAGGGTATGTCATTCACATCTCTAGAAAAAAAGTGATACTGGGTCAGACTAAGAAATAAATTCTAAAAGTGCTTGAGACAGACACACTGGAGATGGAGGAGGGTGATCAGAACAGTTATGACAAAATGGTATGGCCCGGCAATGTTCGGATATACCATTGGTGGCCTCAGCAGAGGTGGCAGCGGTCCCTGGGTCCGGAGGGAGGGTACTGGCCGCTAAACCTACAGGAGGGGGTGGGGTATTTTCTGATTCACCTACACAGCAGGAAATCAGAGCAAAGAGAGGTAAAAGAAAAAAGATCCCACTTTTTGTTGTTTTGTAGTCTCTAATAAGGGAAATTGTAAATGTAACTAAAATGTTGACGTCTCAAAAAAGAAAAAAAGTATATTCACTGTCAAAATATACAGTACATGGTTAAAAGCACAATACAGCCAAGTCAAGAAACTATACTATAAACTTAAACACATTTGCTCTCAGAAAGAGCTCCTATCCAACCCCCACATCATAGAACGCTGAGATTACTGAAATGCAGTCAGACACTGAAGAAAAGGGAACAGAGCCACCCAGAGACTAGTAACAACCCACACTTTAAACATTTGAAAATTTAAAGATGGATAATAAGTCACCTTGAAACAAAATTGAAAGAGCAACAAAAATCAGTGAAGAGGGAAAAAATGGAACCGGCTGCTCTGCCTCCCAGATCATGTCTAGCCGTGATGGAACCTCTGCCACCTACCATCCCTGACATGACTGTCCCGGCCGGCCAGGGGGTGTTGAGCAAGGTCTGCAATTCACTTCCTTTGCTTTTTACATTAGCCTTGTGGGCATTTTGCTCTCCCTTAAAGCCCAGTTATGGCAACAGAAATGCACAGATTCCCCTCCCAAGAGAGGCATAGGCAGAAAGCTGGGCAGGTTTAAACCTCACATCTGAAAAAGGTACCCTGAAGTCTGTGCAAAGCTCTTGTGCGGCACCGCCCCCATCTGCCACCGGCCCTGCAATGCGGGCCTGCACCCTGCACTCACCGTCTCGGCCTCCGGACCCCGCGGCTGGCGTTCCTCCCCACGAGCACTTCTTCTTCAGCTCCAGCTGCTGGGTGCGCTCAATGGACCTGCGCATCATCGCCTCCAGCCGCTCCTGTCCAGGGCACGTAGAGTGTTGCGTCGACTGAGGACAAAACTGGCCACCCAGCCCACTGCACTGCCGCGCCTTAGTGCCGCGAGAGCCACCGAATGGGGCTTTCTATGCGGCGGGACCAAGGCCCACAGCACCCAAAACCCGGCCCACGTGCGGCCCCACCACCGGCGCACTCTGAGTGGGCGGAGAGTCAACAACGCAGGCTGGGCCGCCCCCTCCCTGTGCCTTCCCGGGCAGAAGCTGCCGCTGAGTCAGGCTTTAATTTGTTTAACAGTGCTGGACAAAGCATTAACTCCTTGAGGCCGGTCTCCGACCGTTCAGTGGGAGAACTGGCATTTTGTTCCGGAACCATCAGCAGCCACTTTTGTTAAAGGCATAAAATTCTGATTTCAGAAAAATTAAACTGAAATATAATTTGAGTATCATTTAAATATAATTTAAGTCATGCCTTAAGCATGACTTTTTGGGGTGTGATATATGACTTTGAGATCTAGTACGCAAAGCCCCATCTTTATCTTAGAACTTTAAGTTTTTTCAAAATTGTGGTAAATATATATGTAACAAACATTTGCCACTTCAACATTCTTTACATGTACAACTCAGTGACCTGAATTGTTTATCATTTTGTTCAACCATTCATCTTAGACCTTCTTAAAGGGGAATCCATCGTTTTCTATACTTTGACACTTCTCCGCTATAGAGTATTCTGGAGATACTACCGCATATTTCAAAATTTAAAAGAGAGTATGGAACCTTCCGGCCCCAAAATAAAGCATCCATGGGTAGGTAGGGGAAAAAAAGAACCAAACAATTTTAACCAGAAGAGACAAGCAACCACCAGGTTTCTCTTAACAGAATATTTATCGCAAGTATTCTCTTATTTGACTCGATGGCACTGGGTTCTTGGGGTTTTATTCTCCTATTTTAACCAAATTGTTACTTTCAAAAAGTTGGGCCCCACAGCTGGCAAAGGCTTCACTGGCATCCGAGTGAAGCTGTTCTAATTCTACAGGCCTTGCCTGCCTCTCCTGCCCCCATGACACTGCAAATACCAAATCCTCCACCGAGCTCTACTGGAGAAGGCCAGAAGCAAGGTAAACCTGACCTTGACACCCTTAGCCCTCATCAAACCAAATCCTGAGGTGCTCCAGGCACTGTGCTAATCCTAGCCTGACTCCAAAGCAAAAAGATGCTGTTTTCTCATAATTAAAAAAAAAAAAAAAAAGCAAGCAAAACAACTCTGGAGCAGCATCAACTGAGGAAGCATCACTTCAGGATATGGAAAAAGGCTCCTTTATTTTGCTCAAAAGAAACCAATAAAGGTCCCTTAGGAGGTGTACCCACATCTACATCCAGAGGGCGAAGGACAGCGTTTTGCTTCTCCACATCTCAGCCTCCATGCTCTGCCTAATCTTTCTCTGAATAGCACTTTGCTAAGAGACAGCTTCAAGGGACCTGTGAGCAGAAAGGAGGATTTTTTTTCCTCCTTTAAGTCACAGATTTGTATTTGCTAGCTTTTGGCCTGAGACTCTACAATCATGAGTGTGCATTTCCTGGCACAGCCCCGGCCTCACAACCCCGTGCCGTTAAATGCTGACTGCCAACCCTGGCAGAGTCGGCCCCAGAGAAGGTAGGGCTTGGAGGGAAAAGAACTTCCCTATCGTTTGGTGCCTGAAGTACATACAGTCACCTGAGACTGGGGCTGACTAGTTTGTTCACTACATGGATTCAACATAAAGTATTTAACCAATGACCTACTTTAAGCGTTGAAATCTTTCAGCCTAGAGTAAGCTCAGTATGGGTAGACTATGGTGGATTTCCTACATGCCAGAAAGACCATACACAACAGTTTCTCAACCACGAAGGGACCAATGAGAACAAAACACTGAGACTCACAGGATCAGCCTTATCACCGAACAACCATCTATGGGGCTCAACCATGAAGACACTCTTACCTAGACTGTTCAGTTACCCTCACAAAAATGTCTCTGTCTCCCACCTCCAATCCACTGAACTGCTCCAAAATCACCATTAGAGAGTTGTTACTCTGGGCCTTAAGTATGCTTATGAAAATGCAGCTCTCCCTGAGAGAAAGACACAATCGCTTTGTATCATCCAGCTCTTTTTGGAGAGATGACAAAAAATAGGTGGCAACCAAACTCTATGGGAAGGGAACTTATGAAACCCAAAGTAGTCAGAATGAGGAGACTGGAACATGTCAAAACCAAAACTTGTTCACTTTACTCTTTTGTCTGAGGTCAGTCCTGTATAGGTCAGTATTGCCCAGAGTGTGTATTTTGCTGTTGCTTCGTGTGATGGAATGGAAAGAATCCTGGATTTGGAGTTGGAACATATGGATATAAATACCAGTTCTGCTACTCTTTAGCTGTGTCCTTGCACTAATCATTTAACCTGTCTGGGCTTCAATTTCCTCATCTATAAAACGGGGCTGTACCTCCATCACCAGACCACTCTAAGCCTACAGAAGAATGCTGGACATAGTAGCTGGCTTAGTAAGTTCTTAACCAGTGTGAACTGAATCCGAATTTGAATTTGAAGAGGAGGATTATTAACAGGGTACTTTTTCTTTTTTTTTTTTTAAATCGGAGGTTCTCAAACTTGTGCCCTCAGAATCACCTGGAGGGCTTGTTAAAACATGATTTCTGGAGCTTATCACCACAGTAGGTCCGGGATAGGGCCTGAGAATCTGCATTTTTAACAGGTTCCCAGGTAATGTTGATGCTGCTGGTCCTGAGACCACACTCTAACCACGGGTGAGAGGAAAGACAGAGAGACAGAGAGAAAGTTCAATCATCTGATGTGATAACAGTATTAATAAATATTCCAACTGCATGCTACAGACTGAAATTTCTACCAAGTTCTGGTTCTGGTGAGTACCATCTGATGATCGATAGATGATGGGGAAAGGACAAGGCAAATTCTCATCCCTAGAACATGTTCTACTGGCTGGGGCTTAGTGGAAGGAAAGAGGAGGCCTCACAATCAGGCCGACTTTTGCTCAACCTGGGATCCCTTGAGCTGTGGCTCTAGATCACTGGAATTAACCCAGAAGAGAACCACAACCAGATAGCCTGCTGAGCAGGCCAAGCAGTCTAAAAGGCCCCCTGCAGGGTAAGGCCTAGGCACTGTCATCCAGACAGCCATCTCTGGCAGGAGTAGAGGGGTGACTGTGCTTTTTCCACTCCCCTTATGGCATGCATTCTGATGATGACAGTGCAGGGACAAGCCCCATGATGGCCCTCAGCAGGGCTCCCTGGTGGCCTTTCTCTCCACAATGAGAAGTCCACATCTGGCCAGAAGGCCATGTGGCCAGTCAGTGCCCAGAGAGAGTGGCCAGCCCTCAGCTGGGTGAAGCTCTTGTTCAGGTAAGTGAGTTCAGAAATCTCCTACTTTACTCCTAGTCTTGTGGGTTTTGTTAGGTACCAAGCAAGAAGAGTATGAGAAGTTCTGATATGTCAAAAACAATTTGCAGAACAATACTGAGGAAGTCAGCACAACCTGACCAAGGCAAGGGCATGGAAGCGTCATAGACACATCCAAACTCCCTGAGGGACCTAATTTCTGGGCTGAGGGCTGTGGGGACCATGGTCTCAGGGAACATCTAGCTCAATTGCCATAACATAGTTTATAAAGAAAATTGTTCTACATCCTACTTTGGTGAGTAGCATCTGGGGTCTTAAAAGCTTGTGTGGGGCTAAGACCAGACTTAATGGTCTGACTGAGACTAGAAGGACCCCGGTGGTCATGGCCCCCAGACCTTCTGTTGGCCCAGGACAGGAACCATTCCCGAAGCCAACTCTTCAGACATGGATTGGACTGGACAATGGGTTGGAGAGGGATGCTGGTAAGGAGTGAGCTTCTTGGATCAGGTGGACACTAGAGACTACGTTGGCACCTCCTGCCTGGAGGGGAGATGAGAGGGTGGAGGGGGCTTAGAAGCTGGCAAAATGGACACGAAAAGAGAGAGTGGAGGGAGAGAGCGGGCTGTCTCATTAGGAAGAGAGTAATTGGGAGTGTGTAGCAAGGTGTATATATTTTTTTTTTTTAGCAAGGTGTATATGGGCTTTTGTGTGAGAGACTGACTTGATTTGTAATCTTTCACTTAAAGCACAATAAAAATTATTTAAAAAAAAAAAAAAAAGCTTGTGAGTGGCCATCTAAGCTACTCTGCTGGTCCCACCCTGTCTGGAGCAAGGAAAAAATGAAGAAAATCAAAGACACAAGGGGAAGACTAGTCCGAAGGACTAATGGACCACATCTACCACGGCCTCTACCAGACTGAGTCCATTACAACCAGATGGTGCCCAGCTATCACCACTGACTTTTCTGACAGGGATCACAATAGAAGGTCCTGGACAGAGCTGAAGAAAAATGTAGAATAAAATCCTAACTCACAAAAAAAGGCCAGACTTACTGGTCCGACAGAGACTGGAGAAATCCCAAAGTAGGGCCCCCAGACACCCTTTTAACTCAGTACTGAAGTCACCCCTGAGGTTCACCCTTAGGCCAAAGACTTGACCGGCCTATACAACAAATAATAATACATGTAGCTCAACCACGTATAAGAGACTTAATGGGCACACCAGCCCAGGGGCAAGGATGAGAAGGCAGGAGGGGACAGGAAAGCTGGACAAATGGAAACGGGGAACCCACAGTCAAGAAGGGGAGAGTGGGGTCGCAGGGTTGGCGACCAATGTCACAAAACAATATGTGTATTAATTGTTTAATGAGAAACTAATATGCTCTGTAAACCTTTAACTAAAGCGCAATAAAAAAGAATTTGTAGAGTTTACACTACCCTTTGAAGGAGGCCTTTCCTGCTTATCTGCTTAGCAGGAGGAACATTCTGTTCCCAAACTCCCATTTTTCAGGGTCACTAGTCGGGAACCTCTCCTCCTCAAAGTGGAGAATGTGAACACACTGTTGTCTGTCCTGCCCCAGGCTGAGTGACACAAGTTTGTTCCAGAGATTCAATTCTTGGGTGTGGTGTGGCATGTGAGGGTCAGAGGAACCCACCCTGGGGAGAAGGGAACCTCCAGCAACGAGTTCAAGGTCAGGGTATGCCTGCCCAGCCTTCATCTACCCCAGTTCTCGAGAGCTCTGGGAGCCAGGCCATCTGTGATAGTCAGGTCTCCCTCTGTGGACAAAGAGCTTCCTGGCCTCACCCCCTAAGAAATGAGGAGTTACCAAGAGCAACATTGTGGCAAAAGTAGGGACATGGAGCCAGGGCAGAGCTGGAGAGCTGGGGTTTGGGGGTGGTGGCCATCAACAGGCCTCCCATGAACTCCTAAATACCACACCCAGAAAGGTAGGCCTTGGTGGACAACACACACATAATTTCTGACAGGCTAGAGAAGTAAAACAGTCTGCAAAGGATGAACTCTTCCTGCAGATGCCTGCCCTTCTCCCTGATCAAAAAGCAATCTGGCACTGAGAGGATGGGCAAGCTCCACAGCTGCCCACCAAGCAGGGGCAGCCCTCCCAGGGCTCACCAGTGAAGCGAGGGCAACCGCAGGGGGTGGCCCTGGAAAGGGGCTCCTGAGCGGCACACCTATCCATCCATCCTCCCCAAAGGTCACTTGTGAGAACACCACACAGGACTCCACACCAGCAGAGCACGGCCACTGACATGGTTAACAGGCCAGCCCAGGCTGTGGAAAGTCCCTAAGCTACTCCTGGGTCTCCAGGGCAACCAAGGGTGGGAACAGGTGGCAGAGGGAGACTGCTGCTTCCTCGGGTTGCCACACAACCAGAGGAGGCCCTGCTCTCAGTCACGCCCTGTTGGGCCTAGGCAGCAAGGGTGGGAGGGGAAAGAGCAAGCCTGGCTTGTGTCTGCTCACCATAACCAGACAGCAACCCCCAACAGACACACACACACCCACACACACAGATACACACACACCATGTTAGGGGTAAAAGGGAAGCATACAAAGCAAACAAAGAAGTCTCTGGAAGCTAAGCCAGAAGATATTCAATGGCATCAGGACCAACCATGTTGGGACATGACATTTCCTCATCTTCAAGAAGGGGGAGGGGAGTCTAACTGTATAAATGAAGATGCCTTCGGGACTAATGTTATCTAAAAAAAAAAAATCATAGAGTGTCTCAAAGGCTGACCCCTGTGACAGTGTAGGATGTGTCAGAGGCTTGGGAACTGTCTAACGAGACTTCACGGTGCCCCTTCCTGGAAGCAGCTTTCCCTTGAATCAGCAGTCCTGCAGGATGTCAGAGAGCAAGGGGACAAGCTCTAAGTCATCAAGTCCTGGAGGATGGGAAGAGGAAGGCGAGGCCGGTGACTCAGGACATGCACATACAGGTTGGGAGAGGAGAAATTTGTCCTAAGGTACTGCAACAGCCTCCCACATGCTGGCATTTGCTCCATACCATACTCTTTTCCAGGAGCTCGCCCTTGACCTTGCTTCAGCCAAGGTCAGCTGAAGGAACTGAAGGGAATCAGCATTTTGGAGCAATTACTATGTGTTGGCACTTCACTGGGCACTTTCACCAAAGTTACCTCCGTTGCCTCCCATAACAAGTTGGGAGGCGGGTGGTAGTATTCTCTGTGTTGGGATAAGGAGGCAGTTAGAGGGTTATGTGACTCGCCTTTGGTTAGTAGCTGCTAAGTGGTAAAGCTGGGATTTGAACCACAACGGATGAAGCCACAGCTATCAGACTGCAGCCTGCAACAGTGAACCAGGGCTGAGCCCCTCGTTTAGGCCTTCATTCACTAAGAGGAACAAAGAAACCACCGTTGAAACTGTGGCTTCTTGGGCAAAGATGGGTTGAATCATGTGTGTGTGCAAATGTGTTTTTTTTTTTTTTAAGTAAAAAAGAGGAAGGGTAGATACGCAGTGATGAACTATTCAGAGTTTTTAAAAATACTGCATTTATACACATGTCTTTGTACCCGACAGTGCTGGAGATTAACAAATTTCTGTTACTCATACTAAAAGATGAGTCATTATACCTTATGAATAAAAAATGATCACCACCTGATACAAGGCTATGACTGCATCCTTAAAATACATGTGTTAAGAAAATCTATATTCTGAATATGCTTTCTAAATATATTTTCAGAGTAATAAAGGACTCTGTAAGGGTAGTTATATTCCATTTCTTTTTTTTAAAGACAACTGGAGAGAAAAGATAATTAAAGCAAAGACCTACATTAAAATCTAAAGGATACGAGCATCTTTATATTTGAAGGGAGACTTCCATTTTCCAGCGGTGTCTGAGGAGCATGTTATTCTCTAACTTCAAGGTTCTCCTCTGGCCTTATGTCTGCCCTAGAGGTAGGAACTCCCAAGCTATGACCCTCCTCTTGTGTCTGCCATGGAGGCACAGACTCATGGTTGAAACCCCCAGGCCTACACCACCAAGTCCCTATCAAGGGACCACTCCCAGTCTTGACTTGGGCTGTAACCCCCAGGTCCACACCACCAAGTTCCTATCAATAACTCCTCCCAGTCTTGACTTAGGCTGTAACCCCCAGGCCTACAACACCAAGTTCCTATCAATAACTCCTCCCAGTCTTGACTTAGGCTGTAACCCCCAGGCCAACATCACCAAGTCTCTATCAACAACCACCTACAAATCTTAACTTAGAACCAGAGGTTAGGCCTGGAAAGAGGCCTTGGGGACCAGCAAATCTGACCTCCTCTCTTTAGAAACAAGCAAGCCCATAGAAGCCAACCAATTTGCCCAGGGTCACACAGCAAAATTAACACCTGAGTTGATGGACAAATCTCTTTGTTCCTATTCTAGAGCTGCTTTCACTGTCTGACGTCATGCTGCTGGAAGCAGGCATAGTAAGCCAGCAGGGAGAAGATTCAAGGGTAGATATAATACCCCAGAGCTGGGCATCCACCCAGCCGCCCTGAGCATAAAGCCCGCTGTGGGCCACGGCGATAGCTCGAAGACTGGGGTGGGCTCCGGGGCCTCACCTCCTCCTCCCGTAGCTTCTGCTTCCTCTTCTCTTCCACGGCAGCCCTCTTCTGATCCTCCCGTTGCCGCTGCTCCTCCAGTTTTCGCCATCGCTCCTCAATTTGCTTTTCATACTGGAGCTTGGCTCTTTTCTGTTTCTCTATGATCTGCTGCTCCCGGGCAGCTGGGGTCAGGAAATCGAAAGAGAGGCATCACTACCAGAGCACCCCATGCCCTCTGGATTACAACCCAAAATGCAAAAGCAAGATGGAGACCAAAAAGAGAGCCTGGTGGGAGCCTAGGAGGCAGTGATTAAGATGAAGGGCTTTGGAGACAGGCCACTGGCTGTCTCTGGGTGACCCTGGGCATGCTAACTACATCATTTCTGCACCTCAGTTTCCTCCTCTGCAAAGGGAGGAGAATAGTGTTCACTACATCACAGTGTTGTGAAGAATGAATGAGACAATGCATGGAAAGTGCACAGTGAGTGCTCCACATGTGGGCGCTATTATAATGAATGCTATTACAATAGTCACGGCTATCATTGGAGCCCTGGTGGCGCAGCAGTTAAGAGCTCGGCTGCTAACCAAAAAGGTCACAGTTTGAATCCACCAGCTGCTCCCTGGAAACCCTATGGAGCAGTTCTACTCTGACCTACAGAGTCACTATGAGTCAGAATCAACTCAGTGGCAACAGGTTTGGGTTTTGTTTTGTCTTTTTTTTTTTTGGTTTTGTGCACAAGGGCTAAGCCAGACCCTGGGTTGAGAGATAACAGAAGTACATATTCATTCAAAAACACATTATCTTATGCATGCATGCACCAGATATGAGCTAGGCAAGGGGGTGAAAACAAAAATCAGATTGGGCTTCCCTTCAAGACATTTACTCAATCTGACCAGGTCAGGGAAGAGGTCCCTGGGGGAGGTAATGCTCCAACTGACCAGCAGGAGACAGTCAAGGAAAGATCTTCTACATGAAAGGCACAGCTCACAGAAAAGCCTGAAGACATCAGAAACTTGACATTAAAACCAAACCTGTTGCTGTTGAGTCAATTCTGACTCACAGCGACCCTACAGGACAGAGCAGAACTGCCCCATAGGGTTTCCAAGGAGTGGCTGGTGGATTCAAACTGCCCACCTTTTGATTAGAAGCCAGATGCTTAACCACTGTGCCACCTGGGCTCCAGAAATTTGACATTATAAATACTTAAATGAGGGCTGGAGCAAAGTGCTGGGGGGGTGGTGAGAGGCAAGGCTGTGGAGACGAAAAGAGGGTACACTGCCAAAGACCTCAGAGGCAGTTGTATGCTTAAAGCAGCTTGTAGTGGTTTGTGAGAGCCAGTTATTGAATGTTCCGGAATTTTGTGAGCTGGTTGTTAAACTGTGGGTATCTTGAAATTGACTATGGTGGGAGTATTTCAACCATTAAAAAAAAAAAAATCAGTTGCTGTGGAATTGAGTCCGACTCATGGTATGGTAACTCCCTGTGTGTCAGAGTAGAACTGTGCTCCATAGCGCTTTCAGTGGCAATTGTTGAATCCCCAGCTCTCCTGGGGGAGACAAGTCCTGATCTGTAGCTTTTGCCGAGGTGTACGGTATTTGCCGGTGTTTATTTAGACCACATCAGTTCCTGTGGAGTCGACTCTGAGTCTCGGCAACCCCACGTGTGTCAGAGCAGAACTGTGCTCCATATAGTCTTCTATGGCTCTAAGTTTTCAGAAGTTGATCACCAGGTCTTTCTTCTGAGATGCTTCTGGGTAGACTCAAACCGCCAACCTTTCAGTTAACAGTGATCACCTTAACCGTTTGCACTATCCTCCCCTCCCCCCACAAAAAAAAACCCTGCCGCCACCAAGTTGATTCCAACTCATAGCAACCCTACAGGACAGAGTACAAGTGCCCCATAGGGTTTCTGAGGCTGTAATCTTTACGGAAACAGACTGCCACATCTTTCTCCCACAGAGCGGTTGGTGGGTTTGAACTGTCAACCTTCAGTTAGCAGCAAAGTGCTTAACCGCTGCGCTGCCAGGGCTCCTTATTTATACTACAGGCATCAGCAAAAGCTACAAATCAGGGCTCCCCCCCCGCCCCGGAGAGCTGGCTGTTCAACATTTGCCAGTACACCACTGCTCATTGGTCATGGGAGAGCTTGAATTTTATTCGAAGGTCAAAGTGTCACTGAAGGAGTTTAAGGGGGTGAGATTACCCTTACTAGGAACTGGAACCTTTCTGGAGAATACTTTGGAAATGTGTATCAAAAGCCCTAAAAATGTTCACATCAACTTATTCCCCTTTTAGGAGTTCATCTTAAGGAAAATTATGCAGGAGGGAGGGAAAAGGTTATGAGGGAGGGGGAAATAAAAGGGGAGGGGAGGGAAAAGGAAAGGAAGGGGGGAGGGATACCCAAGAGTTCTCATGCAACCAGGCACTGAGAGGGCACAGAGCACACAGAAAATAAGAGGGGACCTATCTCTCCAGGAACTCAAGATGGAGCTGTAAGAAATGTTTGAAGCTGAAAAGGTCACCAGAAGAATTTGAAAACGCTTTACTTCATCTCCATCTGTCTCAATCCCAAGGGGGAAACCACCATCTACCTCAGAGCACCCTGTGGAGAATACCAAACCAAAACTCACTGCTGTTGAGGTGATTCCAACTCACAGCAACCCTATAGGACAGAGTAGAACTGCCCCCGTAGGGTTTCGAAGGAGCAGCTGGTAGATTCGAACTGCCGACCTTTTGGTAAGCAGCCTGAGCTCTTAACCACTGCGCCACCAGGGCTCCCTGTGGAGAATACACTGTACTTATTTGTCTGTCCATTTGGGATATGTATGACAGCTTTTCTTAACAGGGGTTCCCCATTCTAACACAGAAAGTTACTTAAGTGCCATTTCCTCAATTCTCCTAAGGGCAGCTCATCTAGATGCCCTGGAGGTGACCTGAATGAGGGCATTGGGGCTTGCCCAGATGATGGGCAGGAACTGTTTCTATTTGTTCCACAGCCTAGATCCCTAGGCCCAGCCCAGTGCTTAGAACACGGCAAAGGTTCAGTGTTTGCTAACTGTTCTGAGAGTGTACGGGGTCATATTTGAGAATGTGCCTGTCTGTGTAAGCATACCCCCAATTCCTCCTGTCCACCTAGTAACTGTCTAGTTCACCTCCCATGCATTAAAAAATTTCTGCCTAAGGGTCTTCAGAAAAGACACCACCATAGCTCCACTTCCTTGGACCTAAACATCCAAAATGCACAACTTACCAAGACATTTCTCTCTTTCTTCTCGTCTTTCTTTAGCTAGTCTCTGTCTCTCGTCGGATTTTAAAAATCCTTCCATGCCTGCAAGGGAGAAAATACAATGAGACAGTTTTTCAGAGAGAAGCCGCCACCAACTACACTTTTCCCCTAATGCTGAGTGCCAGAGGCAGCTGGGCTCAAGCTGTGTTTGCCACACACACACGTGTCATCCATCACCATCGCTTCATCCACAGGAGGCCCTATCCATCATTCCCCACCACCTACAGCCAGGCCCCCACAGTCAAGTGGTGGCCTCCACAGCTTCCACACTCACCCACCAAACTGTGCTGTAGCGGTCCCAACATCGGCCAGGGACGCTCAAGCCCTTCCCCTAATTCCCTGGCCCTGGAGAGGTCCAAAAGTGAGGTAAATGATGGAGAAGACTGACAGTGGGCAGAGAAGCCCACCTGGTCTCCCTGGCACCAGCTTCTAGTCCTGAGATAGAACCAGCTGGGAGAAGAAAGAGGCACAAAAGTGGACAAGATTTTGGATATGATCATTACATGGATTCTGACCATTTTAATTTCTGAAAGGAGCCAACTGCTGAGAGCACACATGAACTCTCAATACAACACTCAGGTTCAATTTTGGCTCTCCTAAGTTTGCTCCAAAGTCCATCTTATTATTTTAGGATCACAAAGAAAAATGTATATAATGTACTCCTGTTTGTCATTTAAGTATCTATAACAAGTAAGACGAAACAAATGACAGCTCCCCCCACAAAATGTCCTGACATTAAAGATTAAGTGAACTTCATGATCGTTTAAAGATTATAAACAATTTAGTGCACTCTCTTAAAATTGGTCGTTCCTGAGTATTATCTACATAAATGCTTAAGCACAACTTTCTGGAGAAATTGGCTTTAGTGCTACTACCCCCAGACGTGCTTTCCCAGAGCATGCGCCTTGCCCTTGGGCAGGCGGCACACACTGACATCATAAGCGAGCTTGCTGCCATAGCAACTAGGTTCCTTTCTGGGTGGGTGGTTCCTGCTGTGACTTGCAAAAGAACGTAGGCCTTGGGAATGCGGCTTGGGAGGGCGTGAGGAATACTGGATTGCATCGATTCTGCATAGGTGTTTGATTCCACAGCCTGGATTAGGCATCAGGAATATTAAAGCTCAAGACAGAAATACTGGAAAATCCAGAAATCCTGGAAAAGAGCCATTTCCATGTTTTTTAAATCAACTCTTGATCATTATGTTACCAGCAATATGAACACCCTCAAGAATTTAAAGGCCCAACTCCTGGGCTCATCATTGCATTACAGCCCTCCACAATCTGATCCCAAACTCTTCTCAACTTGACCTTAGCACTGCCCCCTTTCTCCCATGCCCCTTCCTGCTCATCTCTACCCCTTCACCTGAAATGCCTTCTTGCATCCCCACCTCTCCTGTTTAAACGTTTCCTGCCTTCAAGACCCCCGGATCCCCACACGTGACGCTCTGCACTCCCACAGCAGCTCCTCACAAGGTTCAGCACACATATTTCACTCTGTTTTACCTTAGAGTTCTCCATCTGGAGAGAGGCTACACCGCACCTAGCGGCCTTGCTCATTTCTGGTCCTTGCCCAGCCGCGTTCACTGTCCCTCACACACAATGACCCTGAAGTGCGCACACAACGCTCAAAAGGCGGCAGGCAGTTAGTGAGAGGGGAGCGGGGAGGTAAAATCAACTTTCTCAACACTTTCAGGTTCTACTCTTGACTTCAATATTTTGATTAATAATAATTAGCTCTGTGTGAAAAGCTACAAAGGAAAGCCTCTAAGTGACAGTTGTCAATACCCACATCATCTCGTCTGCTAAGCCAAGACCCGAGCTGCACTGTGCATTATCCACACCACCCTCTAGCAGTTAATGGGCCTGCCTCACATCTAAGGTCTAGACTGGGAGTCACTCAATGTTTTCTTTAAACACGGGAAAGAAAGAAAAACTAAAAGAAAAAAGGATCAATTCAAGCACATTTTAAACTAGGCTGTGCAAACTGAAGGTTGTCTGTTCCATGCACATGTGTAACTTGCAGCTGCCCCATTGTGGGAACAGGTTAGGAGTCACACCTTCAAATGGTTTCCTGAAAACCTTTATCACCATCATGCTCATAGTCAGCATCGTCAGTATCATCGTAATAGGAGGCGGTGATCAAGCAGTTACTCCACCCAACAACCTTATGATGACAGAGGTACTATTATGGCTCTCACAGGTGCAGAAACAGGCACAGAGAGGCTAGGTCACATCCCCCGAGAGAGAAAAGCCAGATTCCAGCTTGAAAACCTGACTCCAGGGCCCACACTATTAATTACTGCTTTTCTATGTGGTTCCCTGGCCAAATGAGGAAGTTTAACACCTTTTCTAATGCCCATAAATAAAAGCTGTGACCTCATGATGCTAACAGGAACAAATTCCATCTTGGTCCCAGGAATGAGCCCACATATTCGGAGGGCAGCAGTGAGAAGTCTAAGTCATTAAAGAAGCACAAATTAAGCACTGGAGTCCCTGGGTGGCACAAATGGTTAAATGCTCAGCTACTAACTTAAAGGTTGGCAGTTTGAATCCACCCAGAGGCTCCTCAGAAGAAAGCCCTGGCAATCTGCTTCCAAAAAATCAGAGCCATTGAAAACCCCAGGGGGCCTCCATGAGTTCGAATGAACTCCACAGCAACTGGTTGGTTAATTAGGTGCTACTGTGAGCCAAGCACTAGCCCAACTGGGCACAGATGTTGGGGTTTGCTCAGGGAAGCTAATTATTCGGTTTCTCTTCACACTGATGTTTTGGAAATGACTGTTCGATGATACTTTTTTTTTTTTAAGAGGCTGATCCTGAGTGGAAAAGGGGGGCAACCCTAGGCTTCTCCTCAACCACTTCTGCCAAACAATTCAGCTCTGACCCACTGTAGGGGGTGGGGTGACTCGATTAGCCCAATGTGGATAACCTGGAACCAGTTGTGCTGTCTCTAAGGTAAGCCACAAGCCACATGTGGCTACTTAAATTTAAGGTAATCAAAATTAAATACAATTACAAGATTCAGCTCCTCAGTCACACTAGGCATATTTCAGGTACTACTCTACTGGAGAGCGCTGAAAGTAAAGCCGGACAGCTCCCTCTTGTGATTTTCATGTTTAGCTGCTCTGGGACAGATGTGGGTGAAGAAGGTCTCAGAATTTTGAGTAAGGCTAGGGTAGGGCCTCCTCCCTTCCTCCACAAAGCATCAGTCTCTGCTTCGAGAAAAAAATGTCAAGCAAATATTTCCAGAACATCCATTCAAAGAGGAGCCAAATAATTAACTTGCCTGTCTCCAGTTTCCACCTTCTGCCTCTCCATGACCCTCCAGAGGCTGTAGAGAGGCCCCTGGGCTTACCCAGAGGCAAGGAAGGGGTGGGGAACATGCCAGATCGCCCCTATTTGTTAGGGGCCATGGGCATGATCAATTATCACCACTGTAGCAACTCAGCCAGATCTATACCAGAGGAATCAAAGCGGGCGTGGATTAGCAGACCCCAAGCAAGTGCTCCTAACACTTGAATTCTGACCCCAAGGGACCTTCTCCAAAGATACAGTATACTCAAAAAGAGTTAATGTTGAAATTTGTTCCAAAAAAGACGCCTTCTTATTCTTTTGTTCTTTTGGAACATTTTATTGTGGTTTAGGCGAAAACTTACAGAGCAAATTAGTTTCCCATTCAACAATTTATACACAGCTTGTTTTGTGAATGTGTCAACACTCTCCCCCCTTCATACGCCCAGCTTTCTTGCCCCTTCCTGCCTTCTGAACTTCGCTTTTGGGCAAATGCTGCCCTGCAAGTCTCCTGTAGTTGATTGTTCTGAGGTATGCATTCCTCACTGGTGTTATGGTTCCTTTTATAGGCCTGTCTATTGTACGGCTATAATGTGATCTCTGGGAATGATTTCAGTTCCAAGTTTGAAGGGAGTCTATGGGCCATCGTCTCAGGGGTTCCACCAGTCTCTATCAGACCAGTAAAGTCTGGTCTTATTTATGAGTTTGAATTTTGTTCTATATTTCTCTCTCACTCTGTCCATGACCTGCTATTACAGTTCTGGTCAAAGCAGTCTGTAGTGGTAGCCGAGCACCATCTCGTTCTTCTGGTCTCAGGCTAGTGGAGGCCATGGCTCACGTGGTCTATTAGTGCTTTGGACTAATTATTTCCTTGAGTCTTTAGTTTTCTTCACTCTTTGCTCCGGAAGCAAAGAGACCAACTGTTGTATCTTAGATGGCGGCTTGCAAGCTTTTAAGACCCCGGTCGCTACTCATCAAGGTAGGATGTAGAGCATTGTCTTTATGAATTATTATATGCCAATTGACCTAGATGTCCCCTGAGACTACGGTCCCTAACCCTCAAGCCCAGTATCTTAGTCCTAGTATATTTGTAGCATGTATGAAACAGGCTGCTCAGCCATGTCTTGAACAGTACCTGAGCCATTTTTTCCCTTCTTCTTTCTCTTCTTTCCCTCCCCTAGCCCATCTCTGTCGCCAAGTAAGATCCTGATGTTAGCTCCTCCAAAAGTGTTAGCCAATGTTTCCTCTAGGACCATGGAAAACAAGTGATATTGATCTAAGCCTGTCAAATAAGACGAAGGATGGCGCCAGCCACCCCCTGAGCTGATGGGATAATGGCAGGAAAAGATCAACATGTTTGAGATACGACCACTGAAACCAAACAGAAGAAAGAGAATGCACATTCCACAAGTCCCTAAAACTTATGGCCCCTTTTCCCTCAAAAACCCTTGCTGACATGTAGTTCAGGGAGACAGACGACTTTAGGAAGAGATCATTCCCCTCTGTCTCCATACACCAGTATATCTAATAAAGTTCTTGCTACCCACCTCACCCCATCTCAAGAATTGGCTGTTTGCGGCAGGCGGCTCTAAGTCGTGAAATTGTGGTAACAATTTGGTGGTCCGTACGGGGAACCTAGCCACTTGAGACGCGGTGGCCCTGCAGCAAGGCCCAGGCCTGATCGACAGTTCTCCTACCAAGCAGCCGCTGGGGGCTCTATTTGTCCCTGGAGGCTGTCCCCGGACCCGGGCTCCCCGCAGTGCCACTGATCCCCAACCACGCCAAAGAGGTGGTCAAGGCAAGATGTAACCAGGATTCTGAGGTGAGTCCGTGACCCTCTCCCTGTTGCGTTCAGGGCTGGGACAGATAGGGCAGGCCAGCGAGGCTTCTGGAACTGGACCTGGGCCCTTGGTTTCTAAGGCGAGTAGCACCTTAGATGACCATGCCCGTGAGTAGGATTGCAATGAGGGACTCTTGGTGACTCTAGGGTTTGCGCAGGCATATGAGTGTGTGGCGGTCATTGTTTTAGTGTTTGGATGTTGTCCGTCTCTGGTTGTTGCACTCTGGTTTTGGGGAGTGGATGTAGACATCTCTATCAGTTTAGACTGGGAGACTGAAGCCTCTCCATCTGGCATTGGGGATAGGCGGTATCCAGAGGACTGAAGTGGAGGTTCAGACATTCCTAGTAATGTGTTAGGCCTCACTAAGACCGTTCTCGTTCCCCCTTTTCCTTTCTGGCTTGTCTGGCCTGAGCGCTTTTCTCTGTTTGTCTGGTTTGTCTTATGCGTAACCTGGCCGGCTGTTTGTCAGTCCTCTGAGGTTTTTCGGTATCGTCATCACATTAATCCCTATCTACAAAACCCCTCACCAGGTTCAAGAACAGTTTTGACATAAGTTTCTTGAGACTGACAATTAGTTTCATTGGTCTGAGAAAGTCCACCATGTACAGATTATTTTAGAACAGTGTCCCCAAAGAGGTTAGGGTCCTAAGATAGGAGAAATCCTGAAAGAATTAAACCTAATGAGAGAAGAGGTAAATTTCCAGGTAGATAGGGAAATCAAGGAGCCTTGTGCTCAAGATGCTCAAACTCTCCCCTTTGTCAAGCAAGGTTGATTCTGCCTGAAGCAGGAAAAGGAAAGTTCAAACAAAAGAGATATTAGCAGGGTGGGAGGCCCATCTGTTCCAGCCAAATGACCGCTGGGCTGCGTTCCGGTCAATTGGAAAAGGTGTAGCTATGAGCCCATGACCAAAAAAGCGGATGATTCGCCTGTGTAACAGCATATGGCCTCAATACCAGTCAGGGGACCAGGAACAGTGGTCCCCAGAGGGGTCTTTACGTTATAAGACAATACTTCAATTGGATTTGTTCTGCAGAAGAACTAAAAAGTGGGATGAAGTCCCTTATATGCAAGCCTTCATGTCTCTCTACCAGACCCTGTACCCCCCTAATCAGGTTTTCTTCCAGGGAAAATCAAAGGCCAAGTACTCCCTGAATCCTCATCAGAGGACCCCTCGTAGAGGGATGGGCTCCAGCCACCATTTCGGCTCCCCTCCCCCATGTGGGGAGGCATGGTAAAAGCCGAGGGGTTGGACTGTGAAATGACAGCCAGGTCTCCAAACAGAATGGCCGAGCCGATTCTAGCTTGGCCAGCCCACCGAAGGCTGACGGAGGAGGAGGATACCGACAGTGAGCGTCCGACTTCTTCAGGTGTGGTCTCCCCCTCTCATACTCATCAGGGTACCGTTTTTGGTGATGGTCCCTCAGGAGTCCAGGCAGGGCAATACCCACTGAGAGAAGTTCCGGCCAGAGTAGATGATGAGGGGCAACCACAGGGGACAATGCTAGTACATACTCCACTTTCCACCTCTGATCTATATAACTGGAAGAGCCATAACCCCCCACTACCAGAGTGACCCAAACAGAACGGGTGAACTGTTTCTTTCTATTTTCTCTACTCGCCACCCTACCTGGGCAGATATACAGGCACTCCCTCACCACCCTGTTAATTTCAGAAGAACGCCATATAGTATTTGAGTAGGCTCGGAAAGAGGCCAATAGGCTCCATAACTTAGACCCTAATAATGGAGCCCAACCCCCTGGGACAGAAGCCATCACCACTAGAGATACGGGTAGCAATCACAATCATGAAGAAGGGGCAAGTGGACTTCAGTTCTATCGGGACTGCCTAGTCGTTGGGTTGAGAAACAGGCCCCCAAACCCAAGAGCTTACAAAAGGTTAGAGAAATTATCCAGGGAGAAAAGGAAGATCCATCCACTTTCTTAGAAAGGGTGACAGACACATTTCGTCAATACACTGATATTAACCGCAAAGATCCAAACAACCCCCAGCTTGTAAACATGATTTTTATTTCGCAGAGCATCCCGATATTCGAAAAAAAATCACAAAAATTAGGAGGAGGACTTGGGATGCCAATAGAGCAGCTGCTTGGAGTAGCTTTTAAGGTGTTCAATAATCGGGACCAGGTAGCAGAACAGAAAGAAAAACAAAAGGCAGCTTTACTAGCAGAGGCCCTAGCCCCCCTGAATGAAGAAGGGGGAAGAGAGATAAGAGCCATAAAAAGGACCACCCTGGGGCGAGGAGGTAGACCTTTAGAACCCGACCAGTGTGCCTTCTGTAAAAGACGGGGCCACTGGAAGCGGGAGTGCCCAGAGAAAAGGGAAAGGCGAGACAAACCAAAACTTACCAACCTCCAGGCTTATCAGGAAGGGCCCCCACAGTTGGATGATTCCGAATGATGGGACCCAGGGGCTCAAACCTCGTTGGCTATCTCCCACCGCAAGCCCCAGGTAACTCTAAAGGTGGGAGGATGCCCTACTGACTTTATTCTGGACACAGGTGCCACCTTTTCGGTTTTGAACACTGCAGAGTCTCCCCTTAGTCCACGTACTGCCCCAGTGGTAGGGGTTTCAGGAAAACTTTCAACCCGGCCCTTCCTTCAACCAGTGAATTGTGAAATTGGAAAAGACCTCTTATACCACAAGTTCCTTTATATGCCGGAGTACCCCGGCCCCCTCCTCGGGAGGGATCTATTGTCAAAACTTGGGGCACAAGTCACTTTTGGACTGTCTTGAATTTTGGTGCAAATTCCACCCGAACAGGCATGCACTTTGCAGGCAGCCTTGTTGCTAGAGGAACCAGCAACCCCTAGCGACATACCTGTCCACATATAGCAAGAAGTGAACCTGGAAGTCTGGGGCATCAGCGATGCAGGGAAGGGCCAGGTTTGCTGAGCCAGTCAAAATTCCCCTAAAGCCTGGAGCACCTGTTATAAATCAGAAATAATATCCCCTCTGGAGAGAACGTCTGGAAGGGATTGCTCCACTGGTCCACTGATACATAGAGATTGGACTTTTAAGACGATGCTGGTCCCCATATAACACCCCCATTCTGCCAGTGTTAAAGCCTGGGACAGGAGAATACTGGTTTGTGCAAATAGTAGAAGATATTCACCCGGTTGTACCCAACCCATATACTCTCCTAGTAACCATACCCAGCAAGTATGCTTGGTTTTCAGTATTAGATCTGAAAGATTCCTTCTTTTGCATTCCCTTGCATCCTGAGCCTCAACTTTTGTTTGCATTTGAATGGACTGATTTAGAACCAGGGTCAAAAAGACACCTCACATGGCAGGTGCTGGTCCAAGGGCTCAAAAACTCCCCCACAATTTTCAGAGAGACATTGGCTAAAGACATGAGGGCCTTGCAACTAGAAAAGGGGATGGTCTTACAGTATGTAGATAACATTCTGGTGGCAAGTGAAACTCAAGAAGATTCAGATCGAAATACCATCATAGTCTTAAACTATCTGGCTAGGTGTGGGAGCCGAGTTTCCAAAAAGAAGGCCCAAATATCACAATAACAAGTAAGATATCTGGGGTTCCAAATATCACAAGGGCAGTGGAGTCTTCTCCAGGACCGACAAGAAACTATTATGCAGGTAGCACCCGCCATCTCTAAGCGACAACTTAGAGGTATTCTCGGGATGGTGGGTTTTTGTCAAATCTGGATACCAGTGTTTAGGCTCATGGCAAAACCCTTGTACAAAGCCCTGAAGAGAGAGGACAGGGAACCCCTATTTTGGAATGCTGAATGTCAACAAGCTTTTGAAAAAATTAAATATAAATTAATGACGGCCCCAGCATTAGGGTTACCTGATCTCCAAAAACCATTTGAACTATTCGTACATGAGAGACAGGGAGTTGCTCTGGGAGTGCTGACTCAGACTTTGGGACCAGCCAAGAGGCCAGTAGCTAGACAACTTGGCTCAAGGATGGCCCCCCTGCCTCTGGGCTGTGGCTGCAACATGTGACTTACTGCAAGAAGCTGAAAAATTTACCCTAGGACAAAAAGTGATAGTTCACACGACTCACACTGTCCTTCCCCTCTTAGAACAAAAAGGGGGGTTTTGGCTTACGGTGGGACACATGGGGAAATATCAAGCAATCCTATTAGACAACCCAAATGTAACCTTAAAGGCCATCTCTGCTCTCAACCCAGCCACCCTACTACCCATCTTGGAAGAAGGCCAATACATGACTGTTTAGAGATTATAGGTTTATTCCAGCAGGCCCGATCTGTCAGACACTCCTTTAACTGACCCTGAGCTAGAAATGTACACCGATGGTAGCAGCTTCATGTATAAAGGACATCGAAGGGTGGGCTATGCGGTGGTGACTCGGGCTGAAATTTTAGAGGCGGCTCCACTTCCTGCTGGCACCTCCGCACAAAAAGCCGAGTTAATAGCCCCTGGGTGGGCCCTGTGGCTGGGAGCAGGAAGGCGTGTAACTGTACACCGACAGCAGATATGCCCATCTTGTGCTCCATTCACACAGGACATTGTGGAAGGAGAGGGGTCTCCTTACATCTGCCAGCAAGGAGATAAAGCATGTACCAAAAATTCTTGAACTCCTAGAAGCAGTCAACAATCCCCTCCAGGTGGCAGTGGTGTATTGCCCCAGGTTACCAGAAGGGAAAATCCCCTGAAGCTGTAGGGAACCAGAAAGCAGACACAGAGGTCAAAAGGGCTGCGATGCAAGGAGACGAGATAAAGAAATGGCCCTGATCCCTCACCTGGACCCTGCTGACCTTCGCACACCTAAATACACCACTCAGGACTTAAAAAGGGCTGAAGAACGGGGTTTTCACTTGGCTCCCCATTCCAACTGGTTAGTAAGCCCTGAAGCGAAAGTGCTGTTACCAGAAGCCCAGGTATATGGTATAGTGTCGGCTTTACATGAAGGAACTCATTATGGGAGAGATGCCAGTCTTGAGTGGATCCAACAGGCGGTTGCAGGACCAAGTCTCCTCAAAGCCATTTGAGAAGTCACAAGAAGATGCCACCTATGTGCAAAGAACAACCCAAAGACTGTGCCCCATCCAACGGCACTGGGAGTCCAACATCGAGGAACTAACATGGGGGAAGATTGGCAAACAGACTTTACAGTGATGCCCCGGGCACCTGGAAACTTCAGGTATCTGTTGGTCTTTGTGGATACTTACTCAGGGTGGGTAGGGGCTTTCCCTGGTCGAACTGAACAAGCTCAAGAAGTAACCAAGGTATTACTTGAAGAGGTTACCCTTGGTTCGGTTTGCCAATTTCAATTCAAAGCAACAATAGAGGAGATTTCGTGGCACAAATAACCCAAGAAGTCAGCAAAGCCCTGGATATAAATTGGAGGCTACATTCTGCCTGGAGGCCAGAGTCAACAGAGAAGACCAAGAGGATGAATCACACCCTAAAAGAGGCCCTGGCAAAAATATGTCAAGAGACTAACTTAACATGGTTACAAGTCCTACCTATTGCACTGCTTAAAATCTGAGTGGTCCCTCGAAGTGGGCTTAAGTAAAGCCCTTATGAATTGGTATATGGGAGACCATTCCTGAGAAAGTCTACCTTCCCCACCTCGGTAATGACAGAGGTGGAAAATAGAGGCTAGGTCCATTCTCTGGGAGCTGTTGTAAACATTATTAACCAATATGCCTCTCTCCATCTGTCTTTTCCCTCTGATACCCCTCTTCACAGATTCTGGCCAGGAGATTGGGTATTACTAAAGACTTGGAGACACCAGCACCCTGAAGACCAGCTGGCTCCCAAATGGGAGAGGCCTTTTGAAGTCCTCCTGGCTACTCACTCATCTTTAAAGCTGGGGGGAGTGACTGCATGGGTGCATCATTCCAGAGTAAAAACAGCTCCGCTTGAAAAACAAGGAACTGAAGAGTCACCTTATTCTTGAACACCAGTTCAAGGTTTAAAGTACAGGTTTAAACAAATTACAGAATGATAGTTTTAACCTTTGTTTTTCTCTTCTTTCAAGACGCATGCCATACTGTGATACCAAATCAGGCCCCTGTGATTCTACAAGCCAGAGAGACCCTGACCTTACAAGTAGGAGATGCTCTGATTCTCCCATGTGTGGTATCTTCTCTGACTCCAGTTGGTCCCGTTAAATGGATACTGGTAACCCCAGAGAAAGAGCAGATGGTTGTCTGGGACTTTAAAACCGCCGGCTCCTCCCGAGTGACCCCCATGGCTGATACCACTCGGTCGTACAATTGAGATTTTTTGATCATTATTTCAGGTATAACCTTATCTGATGCAGGGTTTTATTACTGTGTAGAATTTTAAAAAGGGTTGCCAAAAGATATTGAAATCAGTAGGGGGAAAGGAATCCAGGTGGTTATCGTAGGATATCAAGAGCCTGCCCACCTCCCAGATGGGTGGGACTGGTCATCCAATGGCCTAGTCACCATGTCCCAAGCAGTGGCCACGGGGGGAAATCTCAGCAACTGCTGGATATGCCATCATCTTCCTCGGTCAGGAGCGCCTTTGAAGCCCATGGCAGCCTGGTTTTTGATTATAACAAAGATGTCACTAACTGCACCTTGACTCACCATCCCCCCAAGGCCCCAATCCGAGCTTGGCTTCTACAGTACCCATTTTCCATACCTTGTTTTCTCCTCGCTAATCTTTATAATCATACCTTGGGAACTAGGTGGGAAACAAAATCACAAAGCCCCCGAGCTAAGGTCACACAGCAGGTTTTTCGAGACTTCCAGCTTCTTTCATCCTGCAACAAATCTTTGACCATACCCCAGTTGATTCACATCAGTTCTAGTATTCCCAATGGCCCGAATAAGAATCTATCCTTGTGTGCTCCACACTTTCTTATGTGGAGGAGACCCTACTCCACCAGTAAAGTCCCCGTCCCTGGGCCATCACCTTACACCTGGGCCATTCAGTGCTTAATAGGAGTTCACTATGTGGGACAGTGTACTCTGGGGTTCCTGACTTTCCCAACCCAAGTTCATCCACCATCTGCCCAACACACCATGCAGATCCCCTGAAAGAAAACGGATCTGTTTTCAGTAGATCCTACATCCCCAGAGGTAACCCCATTCTAGAGGAAAACAGGTTTGGGTGGTGGTTCCTGAGAACAATTATTCCAGGTTTAGGAATGTACCACATGGAGGCGGCCATTAGAAACTTATCGGACACTATCCACCTGCTAGCCCTAGTAACTGAAAAGGCACTTAGAACCCAACAAATCTCTTTAAACCCCTTAGCAGAGGTGGTCCTAAATAATTGAATAGCCTTAGTTTTCTTACTAGCCAAATCTGGAGGAGTGTGTGCTGTGATTAACAAAACCCGTCGTGCCTGGATAAACACCACTGGAGAGGTAGAGGTAGGGCTGGGTGCTATCTACAAGGTAACCAAATGGACTGACCCAACACCTAGGCAAGAGAACATGTGCGATTGGTTCACTAACCTTTTCCCCACCTTGGGGTCCTGGCTGACCCCTTTAATAACTTTTGGAGTAACAGTCATTTTGGTCTGCATTTGCGCTCCTTGTCTAATAAGAGTGGTTACCAGGGGCGCACTAGCACCCTCAGTGCTGGAGAGGTCTTTGTCCTGGTAGACCGAACTACTCCTTTCCCAGACTCCGGGGATGTGCATCACTTAATCTAACAAGACGTTGCCGAATTTCATCTTTCTAAACCACCACCTGTATATGACCCCCTAGTAGATGTCAGGTTTCTCCCCCCAACTGACACCCCCCTCCAGCAGGAAGTAGCTAAAGAGAGACACGGAGCCCTGTTTCCCAAGACTAGGAAACCTACAACATAAAAAAAAAATGTACACGTATATATGTACGAGGGTGTACTTCTATACACCCTCCTACCCCTGTTCAGCTTATATATCTACTTATGTATCCACTCATACATTACCGTTTATTACTGTTTTGCAGGATTATAACATGTATTAGTATTTACCATTGTTGCCTTTTACTCTTGTGTGCTTTCCTTGACCTTGATTATGTTGTGCTGACTTCCCTCATACTATGTATTATCTCTCCCTTCACCAAAGTTAGTATGTGTCTACTATCTAGTTAGTGGTTTTCCCTTCCCCCTCCCATCCCTGGTAACCATCAAAGAATGTTTCTGTCTGTGTCTAAACCTTTTCTTGACTTTTTATAATAGTGGTCTCATACAATACTTGTCCTTTTGTGACTGAAGAAGACTTCTTTCTGTATGGTCCGAAATCCTAGAGTGGTCCTTTGTCCCAGGCTCCTGGTATTATATATGTACTTTTATCTTCTCTTTTTTTAAACCAGGGATTAGGGAAGAGGGCAGGACGGGGGTGGGTGGCTACAAAAGCACAGCATGAGGGGCCCTTGTGAAGTTTCTTTACCTTGACTGCATCAATGCCAATATCCTGGCTGTGCAGCTGTACTAGAGTTTTGAAAGATGCCAACACTGGAGGAAATGGGGTAAAGTGTATATAAGATCTGTTATTTCTTACAACTGCATGTGAATCTACAATTACCTCAAAATTGAAAGTTTGATTTAAAAAATATATCTGGCCCAAAGACAGAGAGAGATCAGGGGACACTCTCCCGGAGGTGCCCCACCCGGGGGATGGGGCAAGGGGTGCCCATGTCAGAGCCATCCCTGCCCCTTCCTTGATTCAATAATGCTTCCCAGGGCAACAGGTAAAGGTGCACCTTGAAACCGAGGCCTTTTCCTGGGCAACCCACCCCTACAGGAAATCAGGAGAAAATAGGGATGTGTAGCAGCCAAACAACTATTTTATGTTAACAGAACAGCAGAAAATCTCATACTTCACTGATCTGCTCTTACTTTGAATAACTTCCAGTTATCCTAGGGGCTACAGCAATGAATTTTTTAAAACTAATTTTGAAATGAATTTTATTAGCCTGAAGCATTCTCCTACTAGAATATTAATGAGCTAATATTAGTAAATTATTCATGGTACTGGTAAGAACCATTATCGAAATACAAAGTTTTTAGGGGAAGCCAGCTGTGTTTGACTTTTAAAAATCAATTGCATTAAACGAATTTTAAAATAACGTTCCCAATCACACTTACATCCCAGCAACTGCAAAGTCCAGAGAAAAGAATGGGAATCAGGAATGAAGAACTCAGCAAATATGGAGTCCACTGGGGCTACTCACCTCCTCTGGGAAGCCCTCCATGATTTCTTCAGGGGAAAGGCACCCACCTACCCATTTGTGGGCTCGCGTACACAAATTCATTCCCACCTCCAGGGTAACTCTTAACACAGGATACCTAGGTGACCTGTTTATATGCTTGTCTCTCTGAGACTACTTGCTCTCTGCCTTTGCCACAGAATGGAATCACCTCGAGGGCTTAGAAAAAAACACAGCTACCTAGTCAGAGTCACAGAATCTGACCTAGCTGGTGTAAGGTGTGGCCTGGGCCTTGGTG
Organism: Elephas maximus indicus; assembly: GCF_024166365.1. Taxonomy (NCBI): domain Eukaryota; kingdom Metazoa; phylum Chordata; class Mammalia; order Proboscidea; family Elephantidae; genus Elephas; species Elephas maximus. Next base: position 159,389,927 of record NC_064846.1, on the reverse strand, counting down.
ATTTAAAAGCTCCCCATGTGATCTGATTTGCAGCAAGGACTGAGAACTGCCCTGGACCAGTGCTTCTCACACTGGAGCCATCAGTTACCTGCAGGGCTTGTGAAAACACAGATCACTGGGATTCATTCCCAGAGTTTCTGACTCAGTGGGCCTGGGCTGGGCCAGAGACTATGTCTATCTAACAAGGTCCCAGGGGCTGTTGCTGCTGCAGGCCTAAGCCCCCACACACTTGGAGAACACTGTCCTAGGCTAGGCTGCTTCAAGAGGGCAAGGGCCTCCCTGTGGTGCCTCTTTGGACCTCCAGAGCCTAGCACAGCATGGTCCCGCAGAAGGAGTGAAGGACCCACATGCATGCCCCACCCCCTGCACATGTCCTGTTACCTCGGCTGTCACTGCCCCACATGCTATTATCTGAGCTTGTCCATTTGACCCTTACCCTCTAAGTTTTCATCTCGTTTATCTCTGAATCCCTAGCACCTTATGTGTGGGAGGTACTCGAATATTTGCTGAATGAACAGCCATGATTATGTCCCATCAAAAGAAACCTCCTAGTTTGTAGAATGTTTTAACCTCGTATCAGAAATGCCTATAGAAAAAACAACTAACATTTTTGAGTGCCTTTGTACCCATTAATCTGCTCAAGCTGTGGCAGGAATACAAAGATAAAGGCAAGTGGCATCCCCCACTTCTCCCCACACCCCCCCCACATTGAAGCTGAAGTGGATCTTTCTGCTAAATCCCACCAGCACCCTGTCTCTTACAGCCCTTTCATTCTTTAAGTAGCATTAGGGTCCTTACCCATCTCGTTTGGCCCTCAAGTGTGTGTATGAAGCATAGAAAGCCCTACCCCGCAATGGCCCTCTCCCACAGCCTCCCTTTCCAATCCACCTAGCAGGATACAAGCTTCTAAAAGGCAGGGCCTACGTCCAATTTCTTCTTGATGCCCCCTAAAGGGCCCAACGCTGTACTCTATACACAGTAAGCACTCAATAAATGCTCTGAGTTCACAAAAGGGGTGCAGTAGCATAGCACCTACTGCACACATTTCTCACAATCCTGGGACAGCATCAGGGCAAGAATATTAATGCTCACAGCTGGATCTGTGACCTGACCCACATAACACTTTCTAAGCCTCAGTTTCTCCATATTTATAAGGGGATGACAGCGCCCTCCTGGAATGCTTGCTCTTGGGACTCACCCTCTTGGAACTTATCATCAGGTTGTGAGGAGTCCAAGCCACATAAAGGTCACGTGTCAGTGTTCCAAAGGAGTCACGTGTAAGTGCTCCAATCAGCAGCCACGGCGGAGTTCCAAGCCAACAGCCAGCACCAACTGCCAGCCTGGGAGTGAGCAGGTTGAGCCTCTGGCCCAGCCAGGCCCCAGATGACTCCAGCCACCGCTGCCTTTGACTGCAACCTTCCAGCTAAGCCCAGGCAATGCATCAAGCCATGAGAAATAAGGAGGCGTTTTATCCACTAGTTCCGGGATAGTCAGTTACACAGCAGTGAAAACCAGAAGACTGGCCAACTAATCAACCAAAAGCAAACAAACAGCGCTTCCTGAGCACCCAGCACACTGGGCCCAGTTCCAGCGCCACCCCCTGATGGCTCAAGCTCATCTGCTTCTAGACCCCTGACCTCGACCGCCAGCTGCGCTACTCTGCCATTGACCGCCAGCTGTACTACTCTGCCAGAACTGACTTCATGGTTGTTCTTCACATCACTCTGAGAAATTGCTAGAGCTACTGCCCCAGACAGAGGAGCACCACGCCCAGCACTGACTGCCAGGAGTGGCCCCTGCATTTTCTCATTGACCAGCTTGGATCCACGAACTGCAACCTTCCAGACTTCCTGAGCACCCAGCACACTGGGCCCAGTTCCAGCGCCACCCCCTGATGGCTCAAGCTTATCTGCTTCTAGGCCCCTGACCTCAACCGCCAGCTGTACTACTCTGCCAGAACTGACTTCATGGTTGTTCCTCACACCACTCTGAGAAATTGCTAGAGCTACTGCCCCAGACAGAGGAGCACCACGCTAAGCACTGACTGCCAGGAGCGGCCCCTGCATTTTCTCGTTGACCAGCTTGGATCCACGAACTGCAACTTTCCAGCACTTCCTGAGGACCCAGCACACTGGGCCCAGTTTCGGCGCCACTCCCTGATGGCTCAAGCTTACCTGCTTCTAGACCCCTGACCTCGACTGCCAGCTGTGCTATTCTGCCAGAATCGCCCAGATGGTTTCTTCAGTCATATCACTTTGAGGACTTGCTAAAGCTACTGCCCCCGACAGAGGAGCACCAAGCTCAGCACTGACTGCCAGAAGCAGCCCCTGCATTGTCTCCTTGACCAGCCTGGATCCATGGAGTTTCGGCTGTATCAGAGGCTGCCCAGAGCGGCCAGGAACCACAGCCAGAAGGACAATGGGACTAAAGGCCCAGGAGGTGCACCTGGACTAATGAGAGACAAGCCACCACAGACAGAAAGGGGACAACAGACGAATTGGCCACCCTTCTTTCTACCACTGAGCTATTCCAAGTTAGAGGGATTCCACATGATCTCTCTGGACATGGCCTGTGGGTCCAAGCAACCAGCTGTGTTTGGCTGCAAAGCTGTGGTCTGCTTTTATTTCCTCTACTTCCTCCTGGGGCTCAGGCCCCTTTTCCCCTCACTCTCAGTTCCCTGGGAATGTACTCCTCAATAAAATGCTGGTGTGTGTAAAAATGGAGGGAAGCTTGTACACATAGGCTCATAGCAGTATTATTCATAATAGCCACCCAAAGGGAAACAACTGGGGCTCAGGCCCCTTTTCCCCTTGCTCTCAGTTCCTGGGAACGTACCCCTCAATAAAATGCTGGTGTGTATAAAAACGGAGGGAAGTTTGTACACAAATGTTCATAGCAGCATTATTCACAATTGCCACCAAATGGAAACAATCCAAATATCCATCAACTGTTGAATTGATAAATAAAATGTGGCATGCCATAGAATGGAACTTTATTCAGTCATAAAAGGGAATGAAGATGGGGTGGGGGACTTGGAAAGGACTGCTAGTCAGTATGGGGCTTCTTTCTGAGGTGACAGAAATACTCTGCAATTAGAGAGTGGCAATGGTTTCAGAACATTGTGAATGTACTAAAACCCACTGAATGCTAAAAATGGTGTTATATTATGTGAATCATAGCTTAATAAAAATTGGTAAAAGAAAAAAAAAATACAACCTTAGGGAGGGTTCCAAAACAAGGATTAACCCCCTAGCCTGTGGCCTTCTTCCCACTTTCCCGGTTTGCTTTCTTATTTTTCTTTTCCACCCAAATATCCAGATGATGTATCTGGTTCCAATAAAGCATTTTTAATAGAATGTAAATGTATGTGCTTAATTTGGGTGTTAAAAATAACATGTATTCCTGTAGAGCATCTTTGCCATACAATCCCAAGTGTTTTGCTATTACATTTTGTAAAATTGGGGAGCAATAAATGAGTGTTGGCAAATTGAAAGAAAAATAAATAAGGCTGCTACTCTTTAAAAAAAATAGGAAGGGGATGAAAAAAAGTTGCCAATAAACAGTTGTGATACACAGTTGTCATGATGATTAAATGAAATGAGGCATGTGAGAAAGTTTTCATAAAATAAATGCTCATTAAATGTTAGTGGCCACTGTTTTCTTGGGGGAGGTGGTGGTATATTTCAAGATTAAAGAAATGGAAACTCCAAAAAGTCAAGCGACCCACCCAAGGTGAAATTCAGTGGGAGGATTCTAATTATCTCTCAGACCACTAATCCAATGTGATTTCTCCTGGACTTTGCTGCTCTTCTGGGGGGGAGTGGGTGGTAGGTGTGATCAGATGCAGACCAATGAAGGGCTAAAACCCACTGCAGTGGAGTTGACTCTGACTCATAGCGACCCTATAGGACAGAGTAGAACTGCCCCAGAGAGTTTCCAAGGAGCGCCTGGCGGGTTTGAACTGCCGACCTCTTGGTTAGTAACCGTAGCACTTATCCACTATGCCACCAGGGTTTCCAGGATTACCATTTTGTTGCTGTTGTTAGGTGCCGTCGAGTCGGTTCTGACTCATAGCGACCCTATGCACAACAGAACGAAACACTGCCCGGTCCTGCGCCGTCCTTACAATCGTTGTTATGCTTGAGCTCTTTGTTGCTGCCACTGTGTCAATCCACCTCGTTGAGGGTCTTTCTCTTTTCCGCTGACCCTGTACTCTGCCAAGCATGATGTCCTTCTCCAGGGACTCATCCCTCCTGACAACATGTCCAAAATATGTAAGACACAGTCTCACCATCCTTGCTTCTAAAGAGCGTTCTGGTTGTACTTCTTCTAAGACAGATTTGTTCGTTCTTTTGGCAGTCCATGGTATATTCAATATTCTCTGCCAACACCACAATTCAAAGGCGTCAACTCTTCTTTGGTCTTCCTTATTCATTGTCCAGCTTTCACATGCATATGATGCGATTGAAAATACCATGGCTTGGGTCAGGCACACCTTAGTCTTCAGGGTGACATCTTTGCTCTTCAACACTTTGAAGAGGTCCTTTGCAGCAGATTTGCCCCATGCAATGCGTCTTTTGATTTCTTGACTGCCGCTTCCATGGCTGTTGATTGTGGATCCAAGTAAAATGAAATCCTTGACAACTTCAATCTTTTCTCCGATTATCACGATGTTGCTCATTGGTCCAGTTGTGAGGATTTTTGTTTTCTTTATGTTGAAAAAAATTTTTTTTTTTTTATGTTGAGGTGCAATCCATACTGAAGGCTGTGGTCTTTGATCTTCATCAGTAAGTGCTTTTTTCAAGTCCTCTTCACTTTCAGCAAGCAAGGTTGTGTCATCTGCATAACGCAGGTTGTTAATGAGTCTTCCTCCAATCTCGATGCCCCGTTCTTCTTCATATAGTCCAGCTTCTTGTATTATTTGTTCAGCATACAGATTAAATAGGTATGGTGAAAGAATACAACCCTGATGCACACCTTTCCTGACTTTAAACCAATCAGTATCCCCTTGTTCTGTCCAAACAACTGCCTCTTGATCTATGTAAAGGCTCCTCATGAGCACGGTTAAGTGTTCTGGAATTCCCATTCTTCGCAGTGTTATCCATAGTTTGTTATGATCCACACAGTCAAATGCCTTTGCATAGTCAATAAAACACAGGTAAACATCCTTCTGGTATTCTCTGCTTTCAGCCAGGATCCATCTGACATCAGCAATGATATCCCTGGTTCCGCATCCTCTTCTGAACCCGGCCTGAATTTCTGACAGTTCCCTGTTGATATACTGCTGCAGCCATTTTTGAATGATCTTCAGCAGAATTTTGCTTGCGTGTGATATTAATGATATTGTTCTATAATTTCTACATTCGGTTGGATCACCTTTCTTGGGAATAGGCATAAATATGGATCTCTTCCAGTCAGTTGGCCAGGACACTGTCTTCCATATTTCTTGGCATAGATGAGTGAGCACCTCCAGCGCTGCACCTGTTTGTTGAAACATCTCAATTGATATTCCGTCAATTCCTGGAGCCTTGTTTTTCGCCAATGCCTTCAGAGCAGTTTGGACTTCTTCCTTCAGTACCATCGGTTCCTGATCATATGCCACCTCTTGAAATGGCTGAATATCGACTAATTCTTCTTGGTATAATGACTCTGTGTTTTCCTTCCATCTTCTTTTGATGCTTCCTGCGTCGTTTAGTATTTTCCCTACGGAATCCTTCACTATTGCAACTCGAGGCTTGAATTTTTCTTCAGTTCTTTCAGCTTGAGAAACGCCGAGCGTGTTCTTCCCTTTTGGTTTTCCATCCCCAGCTCTTTGCACATGTCATTATAATACTTTAGTTTGTCTTCTCGGGAGGCCCTTTGAAATCTTCTGTTCAGTGCTTTTACTTCATCAATTCTTCCTTTTGCTTCAGCTGCTCGACTTGCTCGAGAGCAAGTTTCAGAGTCTCCTCTGACATCCAGCTTGGTCTTTTCTTTCTTTCCTGTCTTTTCAGTGACCTCTTGCTTTCTTCCTGGATGATGTCCTTGATGTCATTCCACAACTCGTCTGGTCTTCAGTCACTAGTGTTCAATGCGTCAAATCTATTCTTCAGATGGTCTCTAAATTCAGGTGGGATATACTCAAGGTCGTATTTTGGCTCTCATGGACTTGCTCTGATTTTCTTCAGTTTCAACTTGAACTTGCATATGAGCAATTAATGGTCTGTTCCACAGTCGGCCCCTGGCCTTGTTCTGACTGATGACATTGAGCTTTTCCATCGTGTCTTTCCACAGATGTAGTCAATTTGATTTCTGTGTGTTCCATCTGGAGAGGTCCATGTGTATAGTCGCCGTTTATGTTGGTGAAAGAAGGTATTTGCAATGAAGAAGTCGTTGGTCTTGCAAAATTCTATCATTCGATCCCTGGCATTGTTTCTATCACCAAGGCCATATTTTCCAACTACTGATCCTCCTCCTTTGTTTCCAACTTTTGTATTTCAATTGCCAGTAATTACCAATGCATCTTGATTGCATGTTCGATCAATTTCAGACTGCAACAGCTGATAAAAATCTTCTAATTCTTCATCTTTGGCCCTAGTGGTTGGTGCGTAAATTTGAATAACAGTCGTATTAACTGGTCTTCCTTGTAGGCGTATGGATATTATCCTATCACTGACAACATTGTACTTCAGGATAGATCTTGAAACATTCTTTTTGACGACAAATGCAACACCATTCCTCTTTGAGTTGTCATTCCCAGCATAATAGACTATATGTTTGTCTGATTCAAAATGGCCAATACCAGTCCATTTCAGCTCACTAATGCCTAGGATATCGGTGTTTATGCGTTCCATTTCATTTTTGACGATTTCTAATTTTCCTAGATTCATACTTCGTGCATCCCAGGTTCTGATTATTAATGGATGTTTGCAGCTGTTTCTTCTCATTTGGAGTCATGCCACATCAGCAAATGAAGGTCCTGAAAGCTTTACTCCATCCACGTCATTAAGGTCGACTCTACTTTGAGGAGGCAGCTCTTCCCCAGTCATCTTTTGAGTGCCTTCGAACCTGGGGGGCTCATCTTCCAGCACTCTATCAGACATTGTTCTGCTGCTATTCATAAGGTTTTCACTGGCTAATGCTTTTCGGAAGTAGACCGCCAGGTCCTTCTTCCTAGTCTGTCTTAGTCTGGAAGCTCAGCTGAAACCTGTTCTCCATGGGTGACCCGGCTGGTATCTGAATACCGGTGGCATAGCTTCCAGCATCACAGCAATGCACAAGCCCCCACAGTACAACAAACTGACAGACACATGCGGGGGATTACCATAATGACCCAGTAATTCTACCCCTAGGAATAAACCAAGAGACTTGAAAGTAGGGACTCAAACAGATACAGGTATACCAATGCCCATTGCAGCATTATTCAAAATAGCCACAAGGCAGAAACAATCCAAGAGTCTGTCAACAGATGAATGGATAACAAAATGTGGTACAGAGATGTGATAAAATATTATTCAGCCATAAAGAGAAATGAAGTCCTGATACATGCTAAGACATGGATGAACCTTGAAAATATTATGCTGAGTGAAATAAGTCAGAGAGAAAAGAACCAATATTGCGCTATCCAATTATAGGAAATACCCAGAGTAGGCAAACGCATAGAGATCAAAGTTTATTAGCAGTTAGTAGTAAGTGGTAAAGTAGTAAGTAGTTAGTGGTAAAGAACCTTCAGTGGCCATTTATTCCATTTTCTGTCTCTGACAAGGGCTGAGCCAGGTGGCTTTGACTTAAAATCTGTGTTTCAGGAAGATGCCACTTCCCATGACAGCTTAACAATTCTCCTGGAGGGCTTGCTAAAAATGGATTGCTGGGACCCATTCCCTAGAGTTTTTGATTCAGTAGGATCTAGCGTGAGGTCCAACAACCTGCATTCCTAACAAGTATCCAAGTGAGGCTGATGCTGCTGGTTCTGGCAGCCACACTTTGAGAACTACCAATTTACTCCATTTCTCACCTTTTTTTTTTTTTTTTTTATAATCTTCCCCATTGGCTTAACTAATCTCTTTGATGGTCACAAAAATCACTATCACTCGCCAATATTTGCTTCCAACATGCCTCTTTCAAGGATGATGTCACTTACACTTTTTAATGAGGCAGGCCTAGAACTAACACTGAAGTTTTAATAACCACTGACTACTAGGATGAAGGTGTAGACACCCAGGTATCAAAATATATTTTATAAAGCATATAGATGTCAGGAAGTCTTTGAAAAGAAAGAATTGGAGAAATAGGGAATTAAATCTATACTGTTGTTTTTTTAAAGCATACATACTAAATTCCTAGAGGTCTCCTTTAAAACAGCTAAGAGAATTATATTTTCCAGAGAAACGCAGACTTGATAAGAGTATTACTAAATGACTCAAATGATTCCTAAGTGATTTTTCTTAAATCACAATTTGCACAGCTAAGGGAACTACCTGTTTTTCAAAAAATGTGGAATTGGGTAAAGTCCAAACAATCACAAACAGCATCACTTTGACATCAAGGTCAAACGAGAAAGAGAATGGGTCCCCCTCCGGCCCTGAAACCTGGCATGTAATCATCACCAATCTGCCACAAAATTCTCTGTACAGGGTTACTGGAGAAGGGTACAGCAGCATAGTCCAGTAACAATTTCTCTAAGTCTCCTATAAAATGGAAATAATAACATTACTACTCTGTAATATATGGCAACCTTTGTGTTACAGAGTAGAGCTGCTCCAGGATTTTCTTGGCTGTAATTTTTATGGAAGTAGGTCACCAGGCCTTTTCTTCCACGGTACCACTGGTTTGGTTTGAAACACCAACCTTTCAGTTACCAGCCAAGCACAAGCCATTTGCGCCACCCAGAGACCTATCTCCTAGTGAGGAGTCAGTGAGAAGGTATGCAGCTCAACTCATTTAACTATTCTGTGTTAGCTATTCTATTGCACACAATTTCATTTTTGTTCTTTTCTCTCTTCCACTATTGACTGAGGTCTGTTGCACACATGCCTGAAAACAAACAATGCTAAATTTCGTTAAGGGAATGATAAACTATAGTGAACTACAATACTGTCAGTGTAAAATCAGGGCGAGTATTTTTTTTCCATAAAAATTATATTAGTGTTATGGATTGAACTGCGTATCCAAAAAACATGTAAATTCTAACCTCTATGCCTGTGGTTATAATCTCATATGGGAATGGATTATCCTAGTTATGTTCATGAGGCGGCATTAGTGTAGGGAATGTTTTGAGTCAATCTCCTACAATAAAAAAATCAGATTAAGCAAGCAAGCGAGCTAGCAGAGATGGGGGAAGAGAGATGCCAAGCCACATGAACACAGCCCGGAAGCAGAAGCTCAGAAGAGACAAGGACCTTCCCCCAGAGCCGGCAGAGAGAGAAAGCCTTCTACTAGAGCCGACACCCTGAATTAGGACTTCTAGCCTCCCAAATTGTGAGAAAATAAATTTTTCTTTGTTATAGCCACCCACTCGTGGTATTTCTATTATAGCAGCACTACGTAATTAAGACAGTTAGGAATAGGTATATGTCTTTTGATTTCTCATCCTCCACAAAGGATATCAGTTGCCAGTCATTTCTAGCTTGCTTGCTTGCTTGTTTCTGTCTACACATGTAGACACATGCTCCTTCTGGTAAATCAGTAAAAATGAGTTCCTGTCCTTTAGAGCAAGATTATAAGTAATTTTTTACTTAAAAAAAGAAAAAAGGTGTAGGTGACATTTCCCAAACACTAATTATGAAGGCAGTGTATGATGCTGCTGTTCTTCACATTTCAACAGTAAACTGCCCAATTATATTCATACACACATAATCTGCAGTCTCAGGACAGCCTGTGCCAGCAACTAAATCTGGCAAATAAGCTCCTGAGAACCAAAAGAAAATATGCCACGTTGTAATATTCAACTGTGGCCTGTTTGGGGATCTGTATACATACTCATGGGCTGTCGTTTTCTAAAGGCACCACACTTATTGAGCCCCTACTTCATGCCAGGCATTATGCTCCACAAATGTTATTTAATATTTACAATAATCCTAGGAGGTGGATGCACCCCCACCTTACAGATAAGGGAAACAGAGATTCAGACAGAGAAATCTGTCCAAAGCATTACAGCTGCTTGAATTTGAGCCCAGTCTGGCTGATTCCCAAGCTGACAGGCATCAACAAAAAACTGAGAGAAAAGCGTGCTTAAAGAAAGGAGCACTGACCTAGGAATCTAGGTGTCCAGAAACTGGGAGCTAGTCTTACTGGGATGCATAAAGGAGGATGCGAAGAAAATGGGCTCTGCCTGGGCTCAGGCAAATCTCTGCTCCAGCACTCATTAACAGTGTGGCCTTTGGAGATGCTTCTTAACCTCTCTAAGCCTCAGTTTTCTCATCTATTAAATAGGGATAATAATAGTACCTATGTCATAAGGCAAAGCTTAAAGGAGAACATATGGCATAGTGGTTAACTGCTATGGCTGCTAACCAAAAGGTCAGCAGTTCAACTCTACCAGGCGCTCCTTGGAAACTCAATAGGGCAGTTCCACTCTGTCCTAGAGGGTCGCTTTGAGTCGAAATCAACTTGACGGCAACAAGATGGATGATGGATGTCATAAAGTGAAGCTTAAAGGAGAATACGTGTAAAGTTTAGTACATATTAAACATCTAACAAATACTAGCTAACAGTATCATGATCATCATTATGGTTTAGATATAGCCATTATTATAAATGGAAATATAAATACAAGTACTTCATACATATTAAGCACTCCGGAAGTATTAGCTTTCATCAATATCAGTATTACCATTGACTACCACCATGGCTACTACCATAGTCTGCAACCAGCTCCTCATCCACCCTTTAAACCCAATGTCTTCAGCTTGCCCCAGGCCTCCAGCAGGTGACCAATCAGGACCTGGCATCTCAGGGACTCCCACCTCCCTGGACCCTGGCAGCCTGGGTCCCTGACAAGAGGCCTACTGTGCTAATGACGGAGGCCTGGGCCAATGCAGCATATGTATTTGTCAAAACTCATCAAACTGTACACTCAAAATTTCCACATTTTATTATTTGTAAATTATACCTATTTTTAAAGCAACAACAAATAGAAAAGGCAAAATCCAGTACTGGCTGACCTACCATGTATCATTAGTGCCCAAGGCTGCAAAGAACAACCCCGGATCCCCCAGGTAACCACCTCCTCACTGTGGCCCTGTGAAGAAGTGGGGATCTCGAACTCTAAGGGCAGCATGGGAGAAAGGAAGATGTGCCCACTGGAGAGCCAGGCAGACTCCCCACAGTCCTTGGGCCAGCATGGGGATTAAAGTTAGGGTTAAGGCTGGATGGAGCTGCAGGCTCTTACAGCACTTTATGTAAGGCCATGACTTGGCTGCTGGGATTTGGGAGAGAAGGAGTCCTGACAAGCTGGTTTCTTGATGGAAACCCTTCCTTAACAACAGTGATCTTCCAGGGTCAATGCTAATCTGTGTCTCTCATGCCTTTAACTGTCTCCAGCTCACACCAGGTCCCAACTACAAATGTCCAAACGGCCTGGCTCTTTTTTAGAGCCACCAGTAATACTGGATCCGCTGGAACACCTTCCCATTTGTAACTATCACTCTGGGGGCTTCTTCCTGACCCTGTTCATGTGCCTACCCAGCCACATCCTAGTCAAGGGACCTTGGGTAAATTGTTTATCGTCGTAAAGCCTCAGCTGCTCTTCTGTCAAATAGGAACATCACTATCTACTCCCCAAGGTTATGTGGGGGAGACCTTGTGGAAATATCTGGCACAAAGGGGTGTTTAAAGTTGGCTCCCTCCCGCAATGATATATGAGAACACAGACAAAACAAGTTGTGGCAGACGCTCCCTGGGCTGGGACCATGGAATCATAAGCTCCACACGTCAGTCTTCCCAAGAACCTCACAAAATTCCTCCAGGAAAGCCCCTTGCAACTTCCCAAGAGGTCACAGTCTCCAGTCTAAGACTTGCTCTATCTGCTGGGCTGATAATTTACTTAGAATGTGCAATGAACAAAGTCAAAGGCAGCAAAAGAAGACAAAGGCTATAAAAATTAAATGCAACTGCCTACGTATCTACTGAGCACTGTGATACCAAAAATTAATCCCCACTCTGGCCCCTCATCAGGCAGGCAGGACTGACCTGATGCGTAGGTTGCTGCGAGAAATAAACTAAATATAATTTCAATTAATTATGTGTTAATCGTGCATTAATGAAATAGGTATCATTTCAAGGTAACCCAATATGCACAGCATACTCTATTTACAACATGACTGCTGGCTGCATGAAACATACATGGCCAAGGCTGCCCTCGGCACCTTCTTTCCCTGTGCAGCGGCTGCACAGTCATCTCCCCTTCACCTCCTGTTCCTTCGCCCGCTCTGTGCTCTTCTGATCATCACAGAATGATCTCAGTCTGCCTGATCTTTAGCCATAAGCATCTGGACTCTTTACCCACCCCCCCAGGGGTGATCACCAAAACACTGGGAAGCGGGGGCTGACACCAGAAAAAGGAGTGAACACAGACAGCAGAGCAAATGAGAGGTTTCTACCCTGGAAATCGCACACAGAGGCAGGCTTCTGGCCCTGGCCTCTAGGTCTGGGGCCTTTAGAGATGGAGAGGATCTGATACCCAGGGCTCTGGTGTGAAATGGGGGCAACGCTGAGCACTCAGGAGGCTCATCTGATGCAGGCTCCAAACAAGGGGCTTGGCCTAACTGTGCAGACACAAGGACAGGAAAAGAGAAGGCGGCTGGGTATAGTGCCTGGAAGCGGGAGCTGCAGCCAGACTGCCTGGGCTCCATTCCCATGGTAAGCACAACTACTCACTGGATCACTGAGAGTAGCCAGAGGGAGCGGGAGTGTGTGTTTGTGCCCGCTGCTCAGAATGCCACCTGCCACACAGCTGTTCATTGTTCAATAAATGTCTACCCCCGCTGACTCATGCAACCCCATGTGTGACAGGGTAGAACTGCGCTCCACAGGACTTTCAATGGCTGAGTTTTTGGAAGTAGATCACCAGGGCTTTCTTCCAAAGTGCCTCTAAGTGGACTAGAACCTCCAACCTTTTGGTTAACAGCTGAGCTTGGTTAATAGTCTGCATACCCAGGGACTCGCAATAAAGGTATCATTATTTCTAAGCCTAGCCAAGGCAGTATTTTTCCCTTCAACAGTGTGGCAGAAGGTTGGTTCTGAGGTTGTGTATCAGGGGACATAGCTGTTTGCAGTGAGCATCGAGTTGTATGAAAAATGCAAGCCTCCAACTCATTCTCTGCTAGGGAGATGTTCACCCTGCGAGGGGCAGAAGAAACAGGACTGACGGACGTAGAAGACACTGTACTTGCCCATTTCCTGTCCACTTCTAAACAAACCCCGTGAGAAAGCTAGAGAGACCTGCTCCCTATTTTAATTGGTATTTCTCCCTTCTTGCACAGCAAAGATAGTTTAATTTGTATAATGTAGGTGCACGCAGGACTGGAAACCACTGTATGACCCTGGATGTTAGGAAGGAGCTTCATGGACCCTAGTAGGTTAAATGAAAAGTTCCGAGGCATCTCAGTCAGCACCGTCACTTCTGCTCTCAGAGCACAATGGCAGAGGTGAGTGCCAACCACCCCCAGATAAGAATCAGAAAAGCCTCAGGTATCTAGAAAGAGGCCCAGGCATGGTGGGGGGGAACCCCTTATTATTGTTTTTTTCAGCAACAAAGCATAGCATACTTAGAAACATCTGGCTGAAATTATGAACAGAATTAGGCAGGTGATAGCTAGTTAAGAGAAATCAATTGTGGAGTTCCCACTATTAGCAATGTCATTTGATGCCCTCTTCAGGGTGGTGTATATGTTTAAGGATCATAAAAGTAAAAGATGTGCAAAGGCAATACAGGAGAGGTCAGCACAACTGGACTAAACCAAAAGCAAAGAAGTTTTCTGAATAAACTGAATGCTTCGAAGGCCAGCGTAGCAGGGGCGGGGGTTTGGGGACCATGGTTTCAGGGGACATCTAAGTCAACTGGCATAATAAAATCTATTAAGAAAACATTCTGCATCCCACTTTAGAGAGTGGTGTCCGGGGTCTTAAATGCTAGCAAGCGGCCATCTAAGATGCATCAATTGGTCTCAACCCACCTGGATCAAAGGAGAATGAAGAACACCAAAGACACAAGGTAATTATGAGCCCAAGAGACAGAAAGGGCCACATGAACCAGCGACTACATCATCCTGAGACCAGAAGAACTAGATGGTGCCTGGCTACAACCGATGACTGTCCTGACAGGGAACATGACAGAGAATCCCTGATGGAGCAGGAGAACAGTGGGATGCAGATCGTAAATTCTCGTAAAAAGACCAGGCTTAATGGTCTGAGACTAGAAGGACCCCGGAGCTCGTGGTCCCCAGACCTTCTGTTAGCCCAAGACGGGAACCATTCCCAAAGCCAACTCTTCAGACAGGGACTGGACTGGACTATGGGATAGAAAATGATACTGGTGAGAAGTGAGCTTCTTGGATCAAGTAGACACATGAGACTATGTGGCAGCTCCTGTCTGCAGGGGAGATGAGAAGGCAGAGGGGGACAGAAGCTGGTTGAATGGACATGAAAAGAGAGAGTGGAGGGAAGGAGTGTGCTGTCTCATTAGGGGGAGAGCAACTAGGAATACACAGCAAGATGTATATAAATTTTTGTATGAGAGACTGACTTGATTTATAAACTTTCACTTAAAGCACAATAAAATTTTTTTAAAAAAGATGTGCAAAGGATCCCAAAGGGTCACTGGAGACCGTTCCGGCCTGTCTCCAGGCCACTCCCAGCCCCATTTTCCATAAGGTCTCAGTCCCTGTACCCATGAGTATGAGGAAGGCAGGCCAGAGAGACTCTTGTCTCAAGCCCTTATGTTGTCCTTGTTTTCTGAGTGTTCCCACACACTGACATGCTCACGGTCACTTGGGGGCCCTCCATCCTCACTGTTACAGGGTTGGAAGGACTGTTCAGACCCCTGTCCCTTGTCACAAGGCTGATGCTTGCCATCTCACTGGGCACCAGACCTTAACTACAAGGAGCAACGTACCAGAGTTGAAAGCCTTCTCCCCCTTCAGCCTCCCCTCTCCAGGCCCCTCTGTTCCCAGTCTTGGCTCATGGCAGCTTGAGGCCCACATCAGAGATGGCCCTCCATCTAGTCGAGAAGCCTTGACAAGGTTGCAGAGACAAATCCAAATCATGAATGTCACAGGCAGGCCTGCCTCTCCTGCGAGCTGGCCTACGTTCCAAGGAAACTCTCCTAGTTTTAAAGCAAAATACATTAAAAGAAAATACAGAGGAGAACTAGAGAGGCCAGAAAAAGAAATCACTTTTTGTACTGCAAACTATTTTGAGATATATTAAGAATGATTTTAAAGGCTGCACCTCCCCGTTCCTTTTCTCCCTGGAAAGCACATGCAGCAGGACTCCCCCGCCAAGCCTGTGCACCTGCATCCTCAACCCAGCCACAACAGCTCTTAAACCAGGAAGAGTGTCAAGGGCACTTTGAGGCCCAGAGGCAGGAACAGTTTCTTGGTGACAAACAGATTTTCTTTAAACTGCAAGACCAGAGCAAAACATGTGCCCTCATTCAACAATGTTTGGGCACTCTGGCCTGTCTTTTAAACAACCTTACAAACAGCTCTAGTTTGTTGATTAAATTTAACCCCCACGCCCCCTCCAATCTGCCATCCTATCCCTGCTAAAATCCTCTTTGGAAGAACAGAAGGCACATGCCTACTCAAGTTCTACTTATTGCTGTCAGTGGTCAAAAGTTCATTTTGAAACTAAGATCACAGATTATGACCCTGACAACAGAAAAGGCAAACGGAGATGTCGATATTTGTTTGTGGGAAAGATTTCTGAAAAGTAAAACAACAAAGACTTTAAAAGGTGAAGTGCCAAGGTTCACGGACATATGCAGGCTCTTCTTTTGGCTGTTCCTCAGAAAAGGCTCCTGCCATTCAAAAGCAACAAATGAGAAAAGCTACAATTATGTCTGAGCATGGATGCCTTGACTATTGTGGCTGTCACGGTTTCTGTCCTTGTTTTTCACTCATTGCAGGGAGATAAGACACTGATGATATACCAATTTTCAAATCCTGCATGTCATCTTTCACCTGAAAAAGCCATTGCCCAAGAACAATATGCTGTCGCTATTTAAGTATGCTAGCGGTGTAGTGGTTAAGTGCTATGGCTGTTAACCAAGAGGTTGCCAGTTTGAATCCGCCAGGTGCTCCTTGGAAACTCTATGGGGCAGTTCTACTCTGTACTATAGGGTCGCTATGAGTCGGATTCGACTCAACGGCAGTGAGTTTGGTTTGGTTTTTTGAGCCCATCACAGCAATAGGGTTTTCAATTCACCACATTATTTTAAATTAGCCAAATTGTCACACTTAAAGGTCACTAAACACATTTCTGTTACCTAAAGGTCATGCTTTATATGACCTTTGCTTTTAAAAAACAGCACACTACATAATCCTTATACTCTAACACAATGGTTCCTATACTGCCGTTCTGCCCCTCCTGGGACATTCGGTAATGCCTGGAGGCATTTCTAGTTGTCACAACTGAGGGAGAGGAAGGGTGCTAGTGGCATCTAGTGGGTGGAGGCCAGGGATGCTGCTCGACATCCTATAGTGCCCAGGACAGCCTCTGACAACAATGATCCAGCCCCAAGTGTCATTGTGCCAAGGTAGAGAAAGCTGCTCTAATAAGCTACCCCACACATGGCAAACAGAAAAACCTCCTAAGTAACACTGTATACACTTTGGGTCATATCATGTCAATATATAGCAGTAACCAAATAAAGCTAAAAAATGACAGACAGAATAAACTTGGTTCCCATATGGGCAGCTTTGCTCAAAACCTGTAGCAATTTACAGTGATATCCACTGCATTTTAAAAATTCTTCTTAAAAAATGGAGAATCAATAAACTTCTTGTGTTTCCCAGCATGAAAAGGCATGATTTATTCCCTAAGGTAGGACTGTGGCTAAATGTATTAATACCATTAAACCAGCTGCCATCGAGTTGACTCTGACTCATGGAGACCCCATGTGTGTCAGAGTAGAACTGTGCTCCACAGGGTTTTCAAGTCTGTGACCTATCGGAAGCAGATTGCCAGGCCTTTCTTCCAAGGTACCCCTGGGTGGACTCGAACTTCCAACTTTTTGGTTAGTTTCTACAAGAGTGCTTACTGTTGCACCACCCAGGTGATGTATTACTACTATTAGTGAGGCTTTATAGCAATCAAAACGGAACAAACCCCTCTAGCCCTCCTTCCACGGATATAACGCAGTGAAGCCACAGTGGGACTCTGTCACTAAAGCAAAGACAATGAGCTGCCCTTGGATGTAGAGTAAAAGGACTCATGCAGCCAGGCCACCCCCATCAACGTGCTGCCCCATCAACACGCAACCCCAGGAGCTCGAGCACACGCCATCTCCGTTCCCCAGGCCTTCGCAGGCCCTCCTGAGCAAGGAAGCACTCACCTAAGGACATGAACACCAATTATACCCCTTAATCATAATCACTGCTGATGAAAACAATTCGTACTGTGTCTTACAACAAATATCCTGCCCATTTACTGTGGCACTGGGGTAGAGGGGGAGAAGAGAGATGGATGGAAGTAGCTTTGATTCCTGTACAAACCAACAGCATTTGAACACTGGGTTTACTTTATTTCAGCAGCACTAAAAGGAAGTCTTATGTATTTGATCGAAGTTATTAAAAAAAAAAAAAAACCTAGCATTTCCCTTCGGGCACTGTTTCGCCATAAAGAATCAGTAAAATGTAGGTTGCTACATATTCCTTTTTATAGTAACAGGAAGGACGTTGTGTTCCCAAGGTAACCTGAGATTTCGCTCATCAATACGCACCGAGTGCTTTCATCAAGCAGCATCAATCTTCTGAGGTTTAAAAACTGGATTTCTCTGCTAAGCACAGAGCTTGAGGGTTCTAAGCACAACATATATAGCCGAGATGGCCACCAAAGGTAAGAAATAAAGATAAAGAGCAGGCATTGGGGTGAAATACTTTCTGATGTTTTTCTCCAGGTGATCATTCAAGCTGATAACTGAGGCTTTTCGGTTCCATTCCCTCTAAGGCTCCATGCTATGAATGGAGACATCTAAAAGCTGAAGGCATTGCAGCCTGTCCTTCCACAGAGACTTCTCCCCGCTGGCCTTTCCTCACCCTGCCCCTCTCACTGCTGAGGCCCACCCTGCACCCAATCCTTGTCCTCCAGCTGCTCCTGGCTCCACCCCACACAGGGGCAGGGCTGGGCCCACAGAAGCCCTGTCCTCCCCTCCCCACTTCAGCTACACGGTGAATAACTAATCCACAGGAAAATCAATAAGAATTTGACCTGGAGTAAGATGCAAAGGAAAGGAATTCTACCTGGGAGTAGATGCTATGCAAGTAGGCAACTGAATGGAGGTGAGAAGGAGAGAGTCAAAGGAGACCTGAGGTTTTGAACCTGGGTAGCTGGGCGAACAGGGGTGTACCATCTGCCAAAATAGGGAAATAGCCTCAGGAGACTTGGGGGAAAGGTGATGAGCTAAGTTTAGCGGTTAAGGAATATGGGGAGCTTGGAAAGTAGCTAAATGGGAGATGTCTCCAATAGCCAGTTTAGTAATAATAACAACATTGACAGTATGTTGTTGTTAGGTGCCGTCGAGTTGGTTCTGACTCATAGCAACCCTATGTACAACAGAATGAAACACTGCCTGGTCCTGTACCATCCTCACAATTATTGCCATGTTTGAGCCCATTGTTACAGCCACTGTGTCAGTTCATCTTGTTGAGGCTCTGCTTCTTTTTTGCTGACCCTCTACTCTATAATATAAACTTGTTTAATTCTCCCAACAAATCCATGCGGTAAGTACTGCAATTGTCCCCATTTTAAAGATGGAGAAACTGAAGGGTTAAGACACTGTCCTGAACTTGTTTAATTCTCCCAACAAATCCATGAGGTAAGTACTGCAATTGTCCCCATTTTAAAGATGGAGAAACTGAAGGGTTAAGACACTGTCCTGAGGTCATACAACTGGTAAATTACAGATAGGAGATTCAAACTCAGGCAGTCTGACTCTAGAACTACAGATGAGGAAGGTAGGTGAGAGTTGCCTAGGGGTGAAAGACAAGGTTTTCCTTTAAAGGTATTCATCTCAGAGGAAAATATACTCCATATTCACAATAGAAACCTCCAACGACACATGGTCAACTCTGGGCTTCTAACACATTTAAGGAAAGAACTTTTAGAAGCTGCTTTGGACACTAAAACTTCACAAATTTAGCCCTTGTGGAGTCCTGGTGGCACAGTGGCTTAAGAGACTGGCTGCTAACCAAAAGGCCGGCAGTTCGGATCCACCAACAGCTCCCTGGAAACCGTATGGGGCAGTTCTACTTTGTCCTATAGGGTCACTATGAGTTGGAATCAACTTGACAGCAACAGGTTTGGGTTTGTTTTTGTTTGTTTGTTTTGTTTTTGGATTTTCAGAAACTACAGTATTTCAGATACACATGACTGACTACTGCTGAGCAAAATATACAAAATCATTTCTCCTCTTGCACAGTGTCATGGTCTAAATTACAACCAACAGCAAATCTGGCACAAAAAAAATTTAGAAAAATCAACTAAAGGGTTTAAGGAAGTCAAATTTCTTTAACTTATTAATTCAGCAACTAATTTCTACATGTTGAAGCTCCTAAAAGTATATAAGGCATTATTATGTGACAGAAGTATACTAAAAATAATTTGCTGTTCTGTTGCTATTTTCCCATGTAGTTCTGTGCTCAGAAGTCATGTCACAGGGCTCTTGGCAAAAGGAGGAACCACTTTTAGCTGAGTCTGGGCACTGCTGTACAATGCTGGTCCAACTTCAGTCTGGGAATCTTTGCAAACTGTGGGGAGCTAGCAGCGTTTTAAATAAATAGTGTAGCTATGACTGCAAAGGGGTGCAAGGGATGATGGAAGTGTTCTAATGCTTGATTGTGGAGGCAGCTGCATGTCTATCTAAACCCAAACTGTTCACTTGAAATGGGTATGCTTTATGGTATGTAAATGACTCCTCAATAAACCATAGTACGAAGAAAGGAAGGGAAGGAGAGAGGGACACAGTTGAAGAAAGAAAAGGAAAGAGAAAAGCAAGCACAAATATATTAAGGGTAAGCATTGTTTTGTAGAAACATGTTTCAGCTACATAGGTATGTACATTATAACATGCATTTCTAACTGTGGAGTTATTTGTGATACTAAAAGTCCAAAACCCACTGCTTGAGGGGAATGACAACTAGAGTAGTGCTTTTCAAAGGCTAACTGGACAGGAATTCCTGGGCATCTTGTTAAGGTGCAGATTCTAATTCAGTCTGCCTGAGGCTTGGCCTGAAATTCTGCATTTCTAACAAACTTTTATAGAGCTGACACTGGTGCTCTGTGGAACCCGCTTTGACCAGCAAGGAACTATTGTACAAATTGAGGCTGAGTTGTCGAGAATACGCAGGCTTAAAACTACTATTGCTGGAAAGGTCCTTAGAAAAATCTAGTCCAGTGTTTCCCAAACTAACATGGTTTGAGAACCTTCTAGGTGTACTCATTAAAAATACACATTTCTGTAATCAAGACAGTGTGGTACTGGCAAAAGGAGAGACATTAGATCAACAGGACAGAATGGAGAGTCCAAAAACAGACCTATACATATATAAGCAATTGAATATTCAATGAAGTTGTCAATGGTGCTGGAACAATTGGATATCCATATCCAAAAAAAATGTGCCCCGACCTATATTTGTACCACATATAAAAATCAGCTCCAAATGGATCTAAAAGTAAAACCACAAACTGTAAAACTTCTAGAAGAAAACATAGGAGACTATCTTCACTACCTTGGGGTAGGCAAGAATTTCTGAGAACACAAAATGCCCAAACTACAAAAGAAAAAAGCTGGTAAACTGGCCTTCACTGAAATTTAAATCATCTGCTTTTCTAAATCTACAGTTAAGAAAATGAAAAGGTAAACCAGAAGGGGAGGAAATGTTCACAATACAGATGTCTGGTAATAACTTATATCCAGAATGTATAAGAAATTCTTTAAAAAAAAAAAGGCATTTCAAACCTAACAAAAAAGAAACTACTGACCAATCTTACTTGTGAATAAAGATGTAAAAATTCAAAGTAAAATACAAGCAGATAAAAAAAATTCTTACAGTTCAATAGTAAGACAAACAGCTCAATTAAAAAATGGGCAAAAGATGTGAGCATACATTTCACCTGCCAGTAAGTACATGAGAGGATGTTCAGCACCTTTAATCACTGTAGAAACGCAAAGCAGAACCACAATGAGATACCATTATACACCCACTACCTACCTACCTACCAGCTGCCATCAAGTCAATTCTGACTCATGGTGACCCCACGTGTGTCACAGGTTTTTCAATGGCTGCTTTTTTGGCAGTAGATCACCAGGCCTTTCTTCTTAGGCACCCCTGGGTGACACATGCTGTGACATGGACGAACCTTGAAAACAGTATGCTAAGGGAAAGAAGTTTTACACAGAAGGGCAAATATTGTACAATCCCACTGATATGAAATGTCTAGAATTGGCAAATGCATAGAGACCAAAGTTCATTAGAGACCAAGGTTCATTAGTGGTTACCAGAGGTGGAAGGGAGGGGGAAAAGGGGAAATTATTGCTTAGGGGGCACTGAGTTTCTGTTTGGGGGGATGGAAAAATCTGAAAATGGATAGTGGTGATGGTTGCCTAACATGGTGAATATAATTAAGGTCACTGAATTGTACACTTGAAAATGATTACAATGGCAAACTTTCTGTTGTTACAGATATTTCACCATATGAAAATTTTTTTAAATACACAAAAAAAATATACAGATTCCCAGATGTCTCCTCAGACCTGGTGAACTAGTATCTGCAGAGAAGAGGCTGAGAATGTGAATTTTCTACCAGCAGCCCAGATGGTTCTCAAGATCAGACAAGTGAGGGCAATACTGCTTGAGTCCCCTCCAAAGGTGCAGGAAAAGGAGGCCTCAGGACGTAAAATGGCTTGATGAAGGTCACAAGAAATAGTTGAGCAAGCACCCCTGCTCACAGGAACGGGCAGGTCATTACTTGACATCAGCAGGACATGGTGGGGACATGTCAGGCTAGAGCAGAGGGGTGGAAGTGCCTGTGACAAGGCCTGCTTAGTCCACAGCAGCATTTAGCAGGCTATAATTTTTTTTAATAAAATGCAGTCAATAAATTATTTCCATTTAAGACAGTAAGAGCCCAGTTCACATGAATACATCACTTAAATATTCTCCTGTCTACATCTCAACCTGCTTCTCAAATGCTTCCCTGGGTCTGAGAGCTTAAACAGAACCATTTTCCAGGGCACCTGCTACTTTCTGCTGCTAGCAGGAGCCAGGGTGGTCTTCCTTGCCTGCACGCCTGCGCACAAGCTGTGGCCCCGCCGGGATGCCCTTCTCCCTAGAGTTTCTCTCCACCCCCGAATCCCCCCCCCCACACAAACACTTTGAGCATTAAAAGATGAGAGGCCCCTTCCTCCAGGAAGCTTTCCCTGCTCCATCCCAGGACGGGCCTTCCTATGTGTTCCCGAAGCCCCTGGGCCCCCCCATCACTGGAGTTACGACACTGTTACAGTCGCCTGCTCCCATGTCCAGCTCTACCAGTCCTTTTAGCTTGTTTCCCACTGGGTTCCCAGCACCCAGCACAAACCCTGGCCCAGAGAGGCTCTCAGGAAGTATCTGTTGTCAGAAGGACCTCAGATATCATTCCATCAGCACTTCTGTGAAACCCTAAGTCTGGCGTCTTCTCCATCATCCTCTATTTATTGGATAGAAGAATTATAGGGGAAACTACTCAATTCTGCCTTAGTTATCTATCTAGTGCTGCTATAACAGAAATACCACAGGTGGGTAGCTTTAATAAATGGAAATTGGAGGCTAGAAGTCTGAATATTCAAGGTGCTAGCTCTAAGAAAAGGCTCTTTCTCTGTGGGCTCTGGGGGAAGGTCCTTGTCTCTTTCCAGTTTCTGTTTCTTGCTTCCTGGCGATCTTCACGTGGCCTGGCACCTATCTTCCCCCACCTCTGCTTGCTTGCTTGCTTAATCTATTCTCTCGTATCTCAAAAGAGACTGATTTAAGACACACCTTATACTAATTTTTTTATACTAATACCACCTCTTTAACATAATAAAGAAAATCCATTCTCAAACCAGATTATAACTACAACCAAACCCATTGCCATCAAGTTGATTCTGACTCATAGTGACCCTACAGGACAGAGAAGAAACTGCCCCATAGAGCTTCCAAGGCTGTAAATCTTTATGCGAGCAGCCTGTCACATCTTTCTCCCATGGAGCAGCTGGTGGGTTCAAACTGCTGACCTTTCAGTTCTCAGCTGAACACTTAACCACTGTGCAACCAGGGCTCCTTTGACACAGAGAACTGACTGGTAAATGGCGGCTCCTTCCTTATCTACCGGATCAGCTTCAGGAATACTCTTAGTTGGCAGTAACAATGGCTTACCTCAAAACCAGCGATTCTAACACTTGAGCTTGTATCAGCATCACCTTGAGGGCTTCTAAAAACACAGATTCCTGGGCCCCACACCCAAAGATCCTGATTCAGTAGGGCTGGGATGGGGCCATGAATTTGCATTCCTAATAAGTTCTCAGATAATGATGATGCTGTTGTGGTCCATGGACCACACTTATGTAGCCCAGGCTTAAATGGCTTAAACCACAAAGACATTTGTGATCTCATTTACCAAGAGGTCTTCAGGAAAAAAGTCTTAAGGTTGTTTCAGTGTTTAGAAGACGATGGACTCAAAATCGTTTCCATTCAGCTATCATCAATGTGTCTCCTCTCATGATTATAAAATAGCTGTCACAGCACGAAGCATCGCATTCTCACGAGAGCATGCCAATTAAAATGAAGAGGGTAAGGGCAAGCAGGGTCACCCATGGAGAACAGGTTTCAGCTGAGCTTCCAGACTAAGACAGACTAGGAAGAAGGACTTGGCGGTCTACTTCCGAAAAGCATTAGCCAGTGAAAACCTTATGAATAGCAGCAGAACAATGTCTGATAGAGTGCTGGAAGATGAGCCCCCCAGGTTCGAAGGCACTCAAAAGATGACTGGGGAAGAGCTGCCTCCTCAAAGTAGAGTCGACCTTAATGACGTGGATGGAGTAAAGCTTTCAGGACCTTCATTTGCTGATGTGGCATGACTCCAAATGAGAAGAAACAGCTGCAAACATCCATTAATAATCAGAACCTGGGATGCACGAAGTATGAATCTAGGAAAATTAGAAATCGTCAAAAATGAAATGGAACGCATAAACATCGATAACCTAGGCATTAGTGAGCTGAAATGGACTGGTATTGGCCATTTTGAATCGGACAAACATATAGTCTACTACACTGGGAATGACAACTCAAAGAGGAATGGTGTTGCATTTGTCGTCAAAAAGAATGTTTCAAGATCTATCCTGAAGTACAACGCTGTCAGTGATAGGATAACATCCATACACCTACAAGGAAGACCAGTTAATACGACTGTTATTCAAATTTACGCACCAACCACTAGGGCCAAAGATGAAGAAACAGAAGATTTTTATCAGCTGCCGCAGTCTGAAATTGATTGAACATGCAATCAAGATGCATTGATAATTACTGGCGATTGAAATGTGAAAGTTGGAAACAAAGAAGGATCAGTAGTTGAAAAATATGGCCTTGGTGATAGAAACAACGCTGGAGATCGAATGACAGAATTTTGCAAGACCAACGACTTCTTCATTGCAAATACCTTCTTTCACCAACATAAACGGCGACTATACACATGGACCTCTCCAGATGGAACACACAGAAATCAAATTGACTACATCTGTGGAAAGACACGATGGAAAAGCTCAATGTCATCAGTCAGAACAAGGCCAGGGGCCAACTGTGGGACAGACCATCAATTGCTCACATGCAAGTTCAAGCTGAAACTGAAGAAAATCAGAGCAAGTCCATGAGAGCCAAAATACAATCTTGAGTATATCCCACCTGAATTTAGAGACCATCTGAAGAATAGATTTGACGCATTGAACACTAGTGACTGAAGACCAGACGAGTTGTGGAATGACATCAAGGACATCATCCATGAAGAAAGCAAGAGGTCATTGAAAAGACAGGAAAGAAAGAAAAGACCAATGTGGATGTCAGAGGAGACTCTGGAACTTGCTCTTGCGCATCGAGCAGCTAAAGCAAAAGGAAGAATTCACGAAGTAAAAGCACTGAACAGAAGATTTCAAAGGGCCTCTCGAGAAGACAAACTAAAGTATTATAATGACATGTGCAAAGAGCTGGAGATGGAAAACCAAAAGGGAAGAACACGCTCGGCGTTTCTCAAGCTGAAAGAACTGAAGAAAAAATTCAAGCCTCGAGTTGCAATAGTGAAGGATTCCATAGGGAAAATATTAAACGACGCAGGAAGCATCAAAAGAAGATGGAAGGAATACACAGAGTCATTATACCAAGAAGAATTAGTCGATATTCAGCCATTTCAAGAGGTGGCATATGATCAGGAACCAATGGTACTGAAGGAAGAAGTCCAAGCTGCTCTGAAGGCATTGGCGAAAAACAAGGCTCCAGGAATTGACGGAATATCAATTGAGATGTTCCAACAAACAGGTGCAGCGCTGGAGGTGCTCACTCATCTATGCCAAGAAATATGGAAGACA
This sequence comes from Elephas maximus indicus, assembly GCF_024166365.1. Lineage (NCBI taxonomy): Eukaryota > Metazoa > Chordata > Mammalia > Proboscidea > Elephantidae > Elephas > Elephas maximus. The sequence goes on along the minus strand of NC_064846.1, from coordinate 159,364,141 downwards.
GTGTCCTGGCCAACTGACTGGAAGAGATCCATATTTATGCCTATTCCCAAGAAAGGTGATCCAACCGAATGTGGAAATTACAGAACAATATCATTAACATCACATGCAAGCAAAATTCTGCTGAAGATCATTCAAAAATGGCTGCAGCAGTATATCAACAGGGAACTGTCAGAAATTCAGGCCGGTTTCAGAAGAGGATGTGGAACCAGGGATATCACTGCTGATGTCAGATGGATCCTGGCTGAAAGCAGAGAATACCAGAAGGATGTTTACCTGTGTTTTATTGACTATGCAAAGGCATTTGACTGTGTGGATCATAACAAACTATGGATAACACTGCGAAGAATGGGAATTCCAGAACACTTAACCGTGCTCATGAGGAGCCTTTACATAGATCAAGAGGCAGTTGTTTGGACAGAACAAGGGGATACTGATTGGTTTAAAGTCAGGAAAGGTGTGCATCAGGGTTGTATTCTTTCACCATACCTATTTAATCTGTATGCTGAACAAATAATACAAGAAGCTGGACTATATGAAGAAGAACGGGGCATCGAGATTGGAGGAAGACTCATTAACAACCTGCGTTATGCAGATGACACAACCTTGCTTGCTGAAAGTGAAGAGGACTTGAAAAAAGCACTTACTGATGAAGATCAAAGACCACAGCCTTCAGAATGGATTGCACCTCAACATAAAAAAAAAAAAATTTTTTTCAACATAAAGAAAACAAAAATCCTCACAACTGGACCAATGAGCAACATCGTGATAATCGGAGAAAAGATTGAAGTTGTCAAGGATTTCATTTTACTTGGATCCACAATCAACAGCCATGGAAGCGGCAGTCAAGAAATCAAAAGACGCATTGCATGGGGCAAATCTGCCGCAAAGGACCTCTTCAAAGTGTTGAAGAGCAAAGATGTCACCCTGAAGACTAAGGTGCGCCTGACCCAAGCCATGGTATTTTCAATCGCATCATATGCATGTGAAAGCTGGACAATGAATAAGGAAGACCAAAGAAGAGTTGACGCCTTTGAATTGTGGTGTTGGCAGAGAATATTGAATATACCATGGACTGCCAAAAGAACGAACAAATCTGTCTTAGAAGTATAACCAGAATGCTCCTTAGAAGCAAGGATGGTGAGACTGCATCTTACATACTTTGGACATGTTGTCAGGAGGGATGAGTCCCTGGAGAAGGACATCATGCTTGGCAGAGTACAGGGTCAGCAGAAAAGAGGAAGACCCTCAACGAGTTGGACTGACGCAGTGGCTGCAACAATGAGCTCAAGCGTAACAATGATTGTAAGGATGGCGCAGGACTGGGCAGTGTTTCGTTCTGTTGTGCGTAGGGTCGCTATGAGTCAGAACCGACTCGACGGCACCTAACAACAACAAGAGCCAAATCAAGGAGAAAGGGGCTCTCTTCTCATGCTCATTTCTCTTTGATCCAAGAAACACCCCCAGTGGTTACCCTTAGGTCTCTTTGGTCGCTGCTGGGCCATGTGGCTACAAAGGAGGCCAGGAGAGTGACTACATAGCATAGGAGAATGGAACCAACAAGAATGTCTGAGACTTGAAGTGACTCATACCCTGGCCCCACTGCTGTCTATCCCCATACCTGGGTTTGCAAGAAGCAAACAGCCTGCCCCACCACCCATTGGTACTGGCTGTCCCTCTGTGTGGGCGCCCAACTGCCAGGCAGTAAGAGTGTATCCCCATAAGAAAGTCTGCACCGTTATGCTGCTAAAAAGAAATCTGGGTCCACACACTAGCCACGTAACATAAGCGTGAACAGCTCTCTCGGCCTCCTTTCTTCTGTAAGATGAGGTTAGTTATGCCTTTGCCACAGGGTAGAGGTGAGGACTAAATTAAAGAATGGGTTTGCCCACTTTTGACCCCTACCAGGCGAAACTCTTTGAAAGCTGGGGTAGTGCCGGATCCATCCCCCATCACAGGCTTGGCACATGTCAGGCACACAAGAAATGCTTGCTGAATGGACCAAGAGCTTCTTTTAAGTACCTGTCCTTAGACTCTGTCAAGGCTGTTTCTAGAAATACCTTCTGGGGATTTTCACACTAAAGGAGATCCTGCTGGAAAAGAACAAGGGTTAATACAGAGAAGTAGAAAAGATTAAAATAAAATATTTTTATATTATATTAGCTTCTGGAAAAACAGAACAAAGTGTACCATGGGGGGCAGGAGAGGGGTATGATTCAGTCAGGCTCATGTTTAGATAGAATGTTCCAGAGAAATTGCCACAGAGGACTGGCAGGTGCAGGTCAGCACACATCTAACCACTGTACCCTCACCTGCAAAGCACACTGCAGGGATGGAAACTGGACTTGTTCTCTCATGCCCACCTTGACCACTGGGAGTAGCTGCTGAAAGCATCGTGCTGAAAGGCTACTGAGGCCACTTCCAGGTTGGGTGGGAAATGAGATGGTGAGGACGTGAGTCTGGCATGGGACAGATGGGATAGGTAGTGTCAGCAAACATATCTCACACATATTTCCCTCCCTAGACTAAATACTTGAGGGATGTTTGTTTTGACCAAAAGAAATTCACTGGTCTAGTCTTCGTGCTTATTTGAAGATGCCACAAAGCAAACTTACCAGTGTTTTCCAGTCCTAGAATGACTACTCAGCAGCTTGACCTGTGAAAGGCAACGTGCTGGGTGCTTTAGATGCACTTTTTCTAATCCTTAATACAACCCCAAGAAGTAGATGTTATTAATCCCATTTTGCTGATGGGAAACTGAAGGGGCTCAGGCTCCACCTGAAGATGCCTCTGGGAGATGCCCTAACGCTCAGCCACTGCCGCATCCTCCTCAGGGGTCTGAAGGCTGAGCCCACATCAACTCCAGTCGGCTCTTTGATGATCTAGAACCAGGTTAAAAGTGGTACTCCCAGACTAAAATGGGAATAGGACTTATACCATCAGAATGCTCACCTTTTTGCTTTAAGAAATAAAACAAAACCCAAAACTTCCTCCCCAAACAGGAGCTTGTTCTGTCTCTCAATCAAAGTACAATCCAGAACACAAGGAAAGGCAAGACAGATCTTGTTTGAAGAGTACATTGTGCTTCTCTCTCATGTGGCTCAGAAAATTCCACAGAAATGGCGTGCTGGTACTCGCTGCCTCCCAACAATATGGAGATATAATCAAATGGGAAGGTATATATATATATATATATATAGCAGGTCTGGATCACATTTTTTTTAACATGAAAAACAATTAGCAGATTCATTAAGTATAAACTAGCCTTTTTTATCAAGGTTATTTGTTTTGGGCAAGATGATTTGTTTTGATTAAAGCTGCCAGTGGCCAACAGTAAATGATAAAATGTTTTAATTTGCCCAGAAATAATGGCAGTAACTATGATTCCTAGCAAGAATCTAAGAAGCTTAGCCAAATATGCCCTGTGTTGATGTCTACAATCAACACACAGCGTTTTACGAAAAGTATTTAATAAAATGTATGGTTCTAAAGAGACAAGTAAAATGTGGATGCTACCCAATCTGCTTCTGCAGCGTTAACTCCCTGGCACCCCAGGCACAGTTATATAACATGAACACTCGAGAGGCTTTGGCTTATTCCTCGAAGAACCTAATCTCGCGCCTTGTATACAGCAGAATCAAAACAAAAATACCAGACCCACTGCTGTCAAGTCAATTCTGACACAGATTGACCCTATAAAATGGAGTAGAACAGCCCCACAGGGTTTTCCAAAGCTATAATCTTTAGAGAAGCAGACTGCTACATTTTTCTCCCATGGAGTGGCTGATGGGTTCGAACTGCTGACCTTTTGGTTAGTAGCCGAGTGCTTAACCACTGCGCCTTGTATATAGCAGGCATATAATAAAATATGACCTCTAATAACAGCTGACATTTATAGCGCTCTTACTCTGTGCCAGGCACTGTGTTAGTGCTTTTCACACACTATTTTATTTAAATCTCACAGCAAACTCATAACATGGGTACTATTACTCTTCTCTTCTACAGATGAAGGGTGGGGGGCAGTTCGAGAAAGGTGAACTGACTTGCTGACTTTATTACTGATAATAAAAGTAGCAGAACCAGAACTCAAACCAAGGTCGTCTGGCTATGAAAGCAAGCAAAAGGCCATCCTGAATGAACAAACTATATCTGAAGACATTAATATTTTTTCACTGCCAATAACAGTGACTGGCATGCTAAATACTGGTATGTGCAGATTTTGAAACAGCTCCACCGTTACCAAAACAAAACCCATGGCCATCGAATCGATTTCAACTTACAGTGATCCTATAGGACAGAGTAGAACCGCCCCCATAGGGTTTCCAAGGCTTTAAATTTTTACAAAAAGAAGCAGACTGCTACATCTTTCTCCCATGCAGCAGCTGGTAGGTTTGAACCGCTGAACTTTAGGTTGGCAGCCGAGCATTTATCCACTGTGCCACCAGGGCTCCTCTCCACCATTAGTGAACAGTAGATCTTTTTTCTGTCAGAGAAGTGACAGAATTTACACATCTAGACACTCTCCACTTTTAAGGCTAGGATTTGATTGCTGTCCTGCACTTGCTCATGTGGGCCCTGCAATGAACCCTCACTCAGCTCAGCTCTTTCTAGACCCAGTCACTGGCCAACCCCAGAGCAGCTTCCACCCTCCCCTCCCACTGGACTAGGGAACCCCTGCAGCCTAGCTGGTGAAAAGAGTGCTGGCCTCATGGTGATGTAAGAAGGCAGGTATCTTAAAGGGTGCTCCAGAGCTCAACAGTGGCTCTCTGTCCATCCCTGCTCTTTTGGATGAATTCTTATAACTGTGCTGCATCCACCAATCCATCCAGTTTGGGAGCTGTTTAAGCAGGATTTACAGCTAAGCTGCTAATAAAAGAAGAGTATAGGCGTACCTTGTTTTACTGCACTTCATAGATGTGTTTTTCACAAATTGAAGGTTTATGGCAACCCTGCGTTAAGCAAGTCCATTGGCACCATTTTTCCAACAGCATGTGCTCACTTCATGTCTCTGTGCCATATTTTGGTAATTCTCACAGTATTTCAAACTTTTTCATTATTATTATATCTGTTATGGTGATCCAGGATCCGTGATCTTTGATTTTACTGTTGTAATTGTTTTGGGGTCCCACGACCCACGCTCATTTAAGACTGCAAACTTAATTGATAAATGTTGTGTGCGTTCTGACCGCTCCATCATCCGGCTGCTTCCCTGTCTCTCTCCCTTTCCTCAGGCCTCCCTATTCCCTAAGACACGAAAATACTGAAATTAGGCCAATTGACAACCCTACAATGGCCTCTAAGTGTTCAAGTGAAAGAAGAGTTGCATGTCCTCACTTTAAATCAAAAGCTAGAAATGATTAAGCTTAGTAAGGAAGGCATGTCGAAAGCCAAGATAGGCCAAAAGCTAGGCTTCTTGAGCCAAACAGCCAAGTTGTGAGTGCAAAGGAAAAGTCTTCGAAGAAATTAAAACTGCTACTCCAGTGAATACATGAATGATAAGAAAGAGAAACAGCCCTATTGCTGATATAGATAAAGTTTTAGTGGTCTGGATAGAAGATCAAACAGCCACAACATTCCCTTAAGCCAAAGCCCTAAACTCTCTCCAATTCTGTGAAGGCTGAGAGAGGTGAGGAGGCTGCAGAAGAAAAGTTTGAAGCCAGCAGAGGTTGGTTCACGAGGCTTAAGGAAAGCAGCCGCCTCCGTAACATAAACGCGCAAGGTGAGGCAGGAAGTGCTGATGCAGAAGCTGCAGCGAGTCATCCAGAAGCTCCAGCTGAGAGAATTGGTGAAGGGGCTGCACTAAACAGCAGGTGTTCAGTGTAGACCAAACAGCCTTCTGCTGGAAGAAGCTGCCGTCTAGGACTTTCATAGCTGGAGAGGAGGAGTCAATGCCTGGCTTCAAAGCTTCAAAGGACAGGCTGGCTCTCTTGTTAGCGGCTAATGCAGCTGGTGACTCTGTGTTGAAACCAGTGCTCATTTACCATTCTGAAAAATCCTAGGGCCCTTAAGAATTATGCTAACTCTACTCTGCCTGTGCTCTATAAATGGAACACCAAAGCCTGGGTGACAGCACATCTGTTTACAACATGGTTTACTGAATATGTTAACCCCACTGTTGAGACCTACAGCTCAGAAAAAAAAATTTCCTTTCAAAATATTACTGCACATTGACAGTGCACCTGGTCACCCAAGAGCTCTGACGGAGGTGTACAAGGAGATTAATGTTGTTTTCATGCCTGCTAACGCAACATCCATTCTGCAGGAGTCATTTCAATTTTCAAGTCTCATTATTTAAGAAACACATTTTGTAAGGCTATAGCTGCCATAGATAGTGGTTGCTCTGATGGATCCGGGCAAAGTAAATTGAAAACCTTCTGGAAAGGGTTCACCATTCTAGATGCCATTAAGAACATTCGTGATTCAGGGGAGGAGGTCAAAATATCAACATTAACAGGAGTTTGGAAGAAGTTGATTCCAACCCCTATGGATGACTTTGAGAGGCTCAAGACTTCAGTGGAGGAAGGAACTGCAGATGTGCTAGAAATAGCCAGAGAAGTAGAAGTAGAGCCTGAAGATGTGACTGAATTGCTGCAATCTCATGATAACTCTCGGTAACGGATGAGGAGTTACTTCTTGCAGATAAGCAAAGAAAGTGGTTTCTTGAGATGGAATCTACTGGTGAAGATGCTGTGAACACTGCTGAAATGACAACAATGGACTTAGAATACTACATAAACTTAGTTGATAAAGCAGGAGCAAGGTTTGAGAGGACTGATTCCAATTTTGAAAGAAGTTCTACTGTGGATAAAATGCTATCAAACAGCATTGCATGCTGCAGAGAAATCTTTTGTGAAAGGAAGGGTTAATTGATGCAGCAAACTTCATTGTTGTCTTATTTTAAGAAATTGCCATGGCCACTCCAACCATCAGCAACCACCACCCTGATTAGTCAGCAGCCATCAACATCGAGGCAAGACCCTTCACCAGCAAAAGGATTATAACTTGCTGAAGACTCAGATGATGGTTAGCATTTTTTAGCAACATTTTTAGTTAAGGTACGTACATTTTTTTTAGACATAATGCTACTGCACACTTAATACACTACCAAAAAAACAAACTGAACCCAATGCCTTCGAGTCGATTCCGACTTGTAGTGACCCTATAGGCCAGAGTAGAACTGCCCCATAGAGTTTCCAAGGAGCACCTGGTGGATTTGAACTGCTGACCTCTTGGTTAGCAGCCATAGCACTTAACCACTACGCCACCAGGGTTTCCTAATACACTACAGTATAGTGTAAAACATAACTTTTATATGTACTGGAAAACCAAAAAATTCATGTGACTTGGTTTATTGTGACATTCGCTTTATTGCGGTGGTCTGGAACCGAAACAACAGTATCTCTGAGGTATGCCTGTACAAAAAAGAAACAAAGGGGCAAAGATAAGAGTGGAAGAGAGAAAGAAGGGTGAGTGGTTTATGCTATTATTTGAGGGGGAATCACTGTCAAACAAGGATGTAAGAAAGCTGGTCAAAAATCTGTAGAGACAGTAGGTTAGTAGTTGCCCAGGGCTGGGGGGTTAGGAGGAAAGGGAGTGACTGCTAATGGACATGGGGTTTCTTTTGGGGGTGATAAAAACTGATTGTAGTGATGGTTGTACAACTCTGTGAATATGCTAAAAACCACTGAACTGTACAATTCAAATAGGTGAAACATACATTTTGTGAATTTTACCTCAATTAAGCTGTAATATTAAAATAAAGGAAAGAAAAGAAAGCTGGCTAAGCATCAGAAAAATCACAATAAAGCCATCCCCTAAGCATAAAATATTAAAACCACAACTGCCTAAGGGAATGAGCGAAAACTGGAGCACCCTGGTGTGAACCAATTGCATGTATGTGCTCCAAAGCAGAGCAATCGCAATTCTGAAAATCAAATATTCAAGATATTTATCATAAGCGACCTGTTTTATGTTTGGAAACAAAAGTAGCTGCACCCTTCACTTGATTTTCCCTAGAGCTGACCTTATTTTTGTCCTGCCCGAAGCTGGTGACATATCCATCAAGAGTAGTGAAAGGTTTATCCCTCTAGGTACTCAGTACTCCTGTTCTTGCATGGCATCAAAAAAGAGAGAAAGAGAGAGAGAGAGCAAGCAAGCAAAGAAGGAGGGAAGAAGAAAGAAAGAAAAAAAGAAAGAAAAGAAGTACACCCTAACATCAAAGCTGTTCACTATGAGGCCATCATTATTTTAGTTTCGGACTACAAGAGAGACAATTTGCCCCTCACCTTTTGTCTTAGCTATCCAGTGGTGCTCTAACAGAAATAACCACAAGTGGATAGCTTTAACAAAGAGAAATTTATTTTCTCACAGTCTAGGAGGCTAGAAGTCCAAATTCAGGGCGTCAGCTCCAGGGGAAGGCTCTCTCTCTCTGTTGGCTCTGAAGGAAGGTCTTTCTCGTCAATCTTCCCCTGGACTAGGAGCTTCTCAGCACAGGAACCTCGAATGCAAAGAACACGCTCTGCTTCTGGTGCTCCTTTCTTGGTGGTACGAGGTCCCCAACTCTCTGCTTACTTCCCTTTCCTTTTATCTCTTGAGAGATAAAAGATGGTACAGGCCACATCCCAGAGAAAATCCCTTTGTCTTGGATCAGGGATGTGACTTGGATAAGGGTGGTGTTACAATCCCACCCTAATCCTTTTTAACATAAAATTCCAATCACAAAATGGAGGACAACCACAGAATACTAAAAATCATGGCCCAGCTAAATTGATACGCACATTTTTGGGGGGACATAATTCAATCCATGACACCTTTGAAAATCCTTCCTTCTCCCCTGCTCAGATCACTGAAGGGAAGAGCCAGGCCTCTGCTACCTTTATTGTGTCATCATCCCTCATAGGAGGCTTGATTTGCTTCTGGAGAATGAGGAGATGGTGTCATATTTTCTGGAATGTCTCAGTATATACTTGTCGATAGATGGATTATGTCTGTGTTGCCCATTAAATCACATCTACCCAAGGTATGTACCCAAGGTATATGCACGGGAACATCCTGCTGTAAGATACAGAAGAGGATGAAGTCGGGGAAGCAGCACGTGTTACACAGACGTGCTTGTTTGACTGAAGAACCAAATGGCGGAAGTACGCAGGGGCTACTGTACTTCAGATGAACAAGTGTTAAAATCTGTGTTTGCAAATAAACAGAACGGCTTTCTGAAAGGCAGGAACGGTGGTAGAAAGAAGATGGGTTAAGAAGGAATGGGTGGAATTAGGAGAAGAACATCTGTTTCCGTTAAGGAATAAAACCTAAAAAAAATAGCTGAGGGTCCTGCATGTTCAATTTGTGGTGATGATCGCTTCCTAAGAGCTAGAACTTTGTCCTGTTCACTGCTGGGAACTTAGTACCATAGCAGGCACACAATAACTATCTGCTGAATGAATGAAGCTCTAGAAATAATTTCCTGCCCATGAACAAGCCCATTAGACCTGTGATTTTTCAAAATCAATTATTTTTGTTGTTGTTTTCTTTCATTTTAGCTGTCATATTTGCTCTTCAAACCAAATCTTGCTGAATATAAATAAATGAAGAGTCGCACCGATGCAACTCAAATGGGACGTCCAGTAACTCCATCCAAGTACCTCTACCAGTCATATCCTCCCTATTCCAGATATGCCAACTCATTGAATCTGTGGAGAAGCAGGTACCCAGGGAGTGGCATTCTTAGGAAGCTTTGTATGTGATTCTGAAGCACAGCCTGTCTTGGAAACCACAGCTCCATGGCTCCAGTGAGTACTAGACAGGATGCTCCCCGAGGTCAGGGAGTGTTCACGTTGCATCTGTCACTACTAGAAGTGAATGTTCACTATCAACGCCAAAACTATTTTCCCTATCTCTTTTTTTTAGTACTGCAGAGCTCTTGTGGCGCAGTGGTTAAGAGCTATGGCTGCTAACCAAGCGGTTGGCAGTTCAAATCTACCAGCCACTCCTTTGAAGCCCTATAGGGCAGTTCTACTCTGTCCTATAGGGTCACTATGAGTCAGAACTGACTTGAAGACAATGGGTTTTTTTTTTTTTTTTGCTTCTGATGCTACAATTGTGGGGCAGTGGTGGTTCGGGGTAAAATTCTCGCCCCCTGTGTGAAAGCCCAGGTTCCACTCCTGGCCAACACACCTCCAGTGCAGCCACCACCCATCTGTCAGTGGAAGTTGTGTATTGCTATGATGTTGAACACGTTCCAGGGGGAATTTCCAGACTAAGACAGACTAGGAAGAAAAGCCTGGAGATCTATTTCCAAAAATCAGTCAATGAATCACAACTGTTCAAGCCATAATCGATCATGAGGAGAGTGTAGGACTGGGCAGCATGACTAAGACAGACTAGGAAAAAAGGGTTCGAGATCTACTTCTTAAAGGCATGGGTTGTTGCAACACATAAGTTGGGGGTTGGGGTGGCAACTCAATGGCAGCTCAACAACAAAGTAACAAAGTACTGCAGTTGTGTGTTTATGGTCTTCTAAGATTCCCTAGGAGTCCCTGGTTTGTGCAGTTAGCACATGTGGCTGCTAACTGAAAGGCTGGAGTTTCCAGTCTACCCAGAGGTGCCTTGGAAGAAAGGTCTGGTGATCTACTTCTGAGAAATCAACCACTGAAAACCCTATAGAGTTCTGTGCTGACGCATATGGAGGTCGCCATGAGTCTGAATTAACTTGACAGCCTGGTAAGGGTCCCTCAGAGCTGATTTTGGATTACAAAGATTGTTAGATCTAGAACAGACACTCCGTAAATGCCTGTTGATTTAGTCTGGCTTTCTCAGACAATTTGGGACTAGGTCAGAAAGACTTTTTTTCCCCCCTTTTCTGTGTCTGAGAGAGAAGCTTTGCCCCTTTTTTTTTTTAATAATTTTTATTGTGCTTTAAGTGAAAGTTGCTTTGCCCTTTTGAAATGACTCTCTGTGACTCATTTTTCTTCATAGCATCCCAGTGGGTAGAGAAAGACAGGCATTTCATTCTTATTTTATGGATAGGGAAACTGAGGCCTAGAAATATTCGTTCCTTATCAAAAAAGACAATTTGAAGCAGAGCTGGAATTGGCTTCCCTGGACATGTTTACAATGATTGACTCTTCTTAAGCAATTAAAAAGAAAGATCCTTTTTCAGGAGAGTACATGAGAACAAGTCCTTATAGATTTGTCTTCCATTTAGAGGAATACTAATAATGTACGATTGTAATAAAATCTCATGAATTTTGGTAAATAAGAAAAAAAAAAGTAGCTGCAGATGCAGACTTTGGGATCAGGACAGAGAAGCAGTTCTCAGCCAGAGAAGGCACCTCTCCAACTGTCCGCGAATGACATAGGCCAAGTCAGACTGACAAAGTGCACACGGGGGTGGGGAGCAAGGAGGGAGGAAGAAACAAGCCACATAAAGGCCTGTCTGCTCCCACAGAGCCAGGCTTCCAGAGCATCACCAGTGAGTTCTGCCGCATATGTAGGTTAGTTGACATTCCGTTCCATAAAAGAAGGCCTCACAAGTAGCTGAAAATATGTCAGGTAGCAGGGGAGCCTTCCTACATTGCAGGTGGGAAAGCCTGCCAGTGGGCAGAGGATTCTTGCTAAAGATTGAGGGCCACTTCAAGGATTTAGAAACTCTGGTGGTACAGTGGTTAAGATCTACGGCTGCTAACCAAAAGGTCAGCACTTCTTATCCACCAGGGGCTCCTTGGAAGCCCTGTGGGTCAGTTCTACCCTGTTCTATAGGGTCACTATGAGTTGAAATCGAAAGGACAGCAGTGGGCTTAGGTTTTTTTCAAGAATTTGGTCTTCCCCTCCTGTAAGAGTCTCATACTAATCCTGGGAGCTCCCTTCCTTACACCCAGGCCAGCTTCAAGATTTAAACACTTTCTCTCTCTCCCTCTAGTTTCTAAGAGGGTATAAAAATCAGTGGCAAGTGGGGATGGTTGCACAACCTTGTGAATATACTAAAAACCGCTGGATTATATACTTACCAGGGTGAAGTTTATGTTATGTGAAGTGTATCTCAACGATAAATTTTAAAAAATGTTAAAAAAGGGGCGGGGCCAAGATGGTGGACTAGGTAGACGCTACCTCGGATCCCTCTTGCAACAAAGACTCGGAAAACCAAGTGAATCGATCACATACATAACAATCTACAAACCCTGAACAACAAACACAGATTTAGAGACGGAGAACGAACAAATACAGGGAAGCAGCGACTGTTTTCGGAGCCTGGAGCCAGCGTCCCAGTCAGGTAACCTTGGCGCCGAGATTAGGTCTGGGCCCAGGGGAGTTGAACTCAAAAATCTTGTGACGGCGCAAACAAGGGGCACAGCCCTACCCCCCTGAACTCACCCCGGAAGGGGGTCCAGCCGGTCCCCGCGGGCAGCGTGGCAATGCAGCTGATGGGAGAAGTCCCCAGGAAGCAGTGACTGGTTTTGGAGCCGGGGGTGCAGCGTCCCAGCCGGGGAACCTTGGCGCCGGGCTTTTGACTGGGCGCTGTCACGGCGCAAGCACGGGGCGCAGCTATACTCCCCTGAACTAATCCCGGGAGGGGGCCCAGCCGGTCCGCAGAGGCGGTGCGGCGACGCGGCTGGCAGGACGAGAAGTCCCCGGGAGGCAGCGACTGATTTTGGAGCCGGGAGTGCAGCGTCCCACCAGGGGAACCTTGACGCTGGGCTTTGGACTGGCAGCGGAGGCTCTTACTGCGGCTTCAGCGGGCCAGACCCTCGGGGGCAATCTCCACACAGACAGCAAACGTAGGCAACACGCTCCTCGGGAATCTCAGATAAAACAGTCATTCCAAGCAAGACAAGCAACTTTGGCTAAATTCCGAGGTGCTACTCTCCTATTTCTCTGAACCCTCCCCCACCCTTCCCAGGCGGCTTCATTAACATTGGAATTTCCTGAGCCAGAGGGAGAACGGCTCCGACTCCGCGGCGGCTTTGCTTTCCCCCCTTTTTCTTTTTGGTCTTTTCCTAACCCATTCTTCCAGCCTGAGAGAAGCAACCACAAAAAACCCAGGGACCAAAAATCCATCCCTAATTGGACTAAAAACACAGAACCAGCTACAGCCAAGCATATATGATCCAAATCTCGGACTTTATCCTTACGGGGAACAAGGTGGCGGTTATAATCCAAAGGCAGTTCTCATAGGGATCTGACTGCATTTTTTTTTAGCGGATTTTCTGGAAAAACAAGTTTCCCAGGTCTGATATCTCTGCTTATTCAACAGAGCCCTAACTGACCCACAACAGGGAACTGAGGGCTGAAGCTCCCCCCAGACCACCTAGCCTCTGGCCTTAGGGGTCTAAGGAGGGTGACACCTACCAATCAGTAGAGGTACTTGCATTGGGGGCCTAAGGTAAACCTGCAGTGCCCTCCCACCAAGGTGCTATAGGAATAGAGACACACCTACCTCACTGACACTTGGGGGAACCCTGTCAGCATCCTGCCCCCCCTGGAGGGTGAACCCCAGCTGCTAATAGAATCTGGTGCACACAACTATCACCACTACTTCTCGAGGTGGATGGGTGTTAGGGTGCAGCACACACTTCATGACCCAAAATCAGATTCTACTCAAGAATAGTGAATAGACTCAGGCATATATATCTGGCAACAGGCCAAACCAGCTGGTAATAGGTCATAAGTAAGTCAAGGGCTACAACAAACAAGACAGCACAATCTAGTAGCCCATCCACATATATTGAAAGAAAACAAAACAAGATAAGACTCAGTGAGCAATTATAGAATAAACCACTTTTTTATATCTTAGTGATGGCTCGGAGACAGCAGTCGATATCAAACCACATAAAGAAGCAGACCATGACAGCTTCTACAACCCCCCAAACAAAAGAATCAAAATCTTTCCCAAATGAAGATGCAATCCTGGAATTATCAGATACAGAATATAAAAAACTAATTTACAGAATGCTTCAAGACATCACAAATGAAATAAGGCAAACTGCAGAAAAAGCCAAGGAACACACTGATAAAACTGTTGAAGAACTCAAAAAGATTATTCAAGAACATAGTGGAAAAATTAATAAGTTGCAAGAATCCATAGAGAGACAGCATGGAGAAATCCAAAAGATTAACAATAAAATTACAGAATTAGACAACGCAATAGGAAGTCAGAGGAGCAGACTCGAGCAATTAGAATGCAGACTGGGAAATCTGGAGGACCAGGGAATCAACACCAACATAGCTGAAAAAAAATCACATAAAAGAATTAAAAAAAATGAAGAAACCATAAGAATCATGTGGGACTCTACCAAGAAGGATAACTTGCGTGTGATTGGAGTCCCAGAACAGGGAGGGAGGACAGAAAACACAGAGAAAATAGTTGAAGATCTGCTGACAGAAAACTTCCCTGATATCATGAAAGACGAAAGGATATCTATCCAAGATGCTCATCGAACCCCATTTAATATTGATCCAAAAAGAAAAACACCAAGACATATTATCATCAAACTTGCCAAAACCAAAGATAAAGAGAAAATTTTAAAAGCAGCCAGGGAGAAAAGAAAGGTCTCCTTCAAGGGAGAATCAATAAGAATAAGTTCAGACTACTCAGCAGAAACCATGCAGGTGAGAAGGCAACGGGATGACATATACAGAGCACTGAAGGAGAAAAACTGCCAGCCAAGGATCATATACCCAGCAAAACTCTCTCTGAAATATGAAGGCGAAATTAAGATATTTATAGATAAACACAAGCTTAGAGAATTTGCAAAAACCAAACCAAAGCTACAAGAAATACTAAAGGATATTGTTTGGTCAGAAAACCAATAATATCAGATACCAGCACAACACAAGGTCACAAAACAGAATATCCTGATATCAAATCAAATAGGGAAATCACAAAAACAAATTAAGATTAATTAAAAAAAAATGCTCATAACAGGGAATCACTGAAGTCAGTATGTAAAAGATCACAATAATCAAAAAGAGGGACTAAATACAGGTGGCATAGAACTGCCATATGGAGAGTGATACAAGACGATATAGAACAATACAAGTTAGGTTTTTACTTAGAAAAATAGCGGTAAATATTAAGGTAACCACAAAGAGGTATAACAACTCCATAACTCAAGATAAAAGCCAAGAAAAACGTAACGACTCAACAAACATAAAGTCAAACACTACGAAAATGAGGATCTCACAATTTACTAAGAAAAACGTCTCAGCACAAAAAAGTAAGTGGAAAAATGAAATAGTCAACAACACACATAAAAAGGCATCAAAATGACAACACTAAACACTTATTTATCTATAATTATGCTGAATGTAAATGGCCTAAATGCACCAATAAAGAGACAGAGAGTCTCGGACTGGATAAAGAAACACGATCCGTCTATATGCTGCCTACAAGACACACACCTTAGACTTAGAGACACAAACAAACTAAAACTCAAAGGATGGAAAAAAATATATCAAGTAAACAATAAGCAAAAAAGAAGAGGAGTAGCAATATTAATTTCTGACAAAATAGACTTTACACTTAAATCCACCACAAAGGATAAGAAGGACACTATATAATGATAAAAGGGACAATTGATCAGGAAGACATAACCATATTAAATATTTATGCACCCAATGACAGGGCTGCAAGATACATAAATCAAATTTTAACAGAACTGAAAAGTGAGATAGACACCTCCACAATTATAGTAGGAGACTTCATCACACCACTTTCGGAGAAGGACAGGACATCCAGTAAGAAGCTCAATAGAGACACGGAAGACCTAATTACAACCATCAACCAACTTGACCTCATTGACTTATACAGAACTCTCCACCCAACTGCTGCAAAGTATACTTTTTTTTCTAGCGCACATGGAACATTCTCTAGAATAGACCACGTATTAGGTCATAAAACAAACCTTTGCAGAATCCAAAACATCGAAATATTACAAAGCATCTTCTCAGACCACAAGGCGATAAAACTAGAAATCAATAACAGAAAAACTAGGGAAAAGAAAGCAAATACTTGGAAACTGAACAATACCCTCCTGAAAACAGACTGGGTTATAGAAGACATCAAGGAGGGAATAAGGAAATTCATAGAATGCGACGAGAATGAAAATACTTCCTATCAAAACCTCTGGGACACAGCAAAAGCAGTGCTCAGAGGCCAATTTACATCGATAAATGCACACATACAAAAAGTAGAAAGAGCCAAAATCAGAGAACTGTCCCTACAACTTGAACAAATAGAAAGTGAGCAACAAAAGAATCCATCAGGCACCAGAAGAAAACAAATAATAAAAATTAGAGCTGAACTAAATGAATTAGAGAACAGAAAAACAATTGAAAGAATTAACAAAGCCAAAAGCTGGTTCTTTGAAAAAATTAACAAAATTGATAAACCATTGGCTAGACTGACTAAAGAAATACAGGAAAGGAAACAAATAACCCGAATAAGAAACGAGAAGGGCCACATCACAACAGACCCAACTGAAATTAAAAGAATCATATCAGATTATTACGAAAAATTGTACTCTAACAAATTTGCAAACCTAGAAGAAATGGATGAATTCCTGGAAAAACACTACCTACCTAAACTAACACATTCAGAAGTAGAACAACTAAATAGACCCATAACAAAAAAAGAGATTGAAACGGTAATCAAAAAACTCCCAACAAAAAAAAGCCCTGGCCCGGACGGCTTCACGGCAGAGTTCTACCAAACTTTCACAGAAGAGTTAACACCACTACTACTAAAGGTATTTCAAAGCATAGAAAATGACGGAATGCTACCCAACTCATCCTATGAAGCCACCATCTCCCTGATACCAAAACCAGGTAAAGACATCACAAAAAAAAGAAAATTACAGACCTATATCCCTCATGAACATAGATGCAAAAATCCTCAACAAAATTCTAGCCAATAGAATTCAACAACATATCAAAAAAATAATTCACCACGATCAAGTGGGATTTATACCAGGTATGCAAGGCTGGTTTAATATTAGAAAAACCATTAATGTAATCCACCACATAAATAAAACAAAAGACAAAAACCACATGATCTTATCAATTGATGCAGAAAAGGCATTTGACAAAGTCCAACACCCTTTTGTGATAAAAACTCGTACCAAAAAAGGAATTGAAGGAAAATTCCTCAACATAATAAAGGGCATCTATGCAAAGCCAACAGCCAACATCACTCTAAATGGAGAAAGCCTGAAAGCATTTCCCTTGAGAACGGGAACCAGACAAGGATGCCCGTTATCACTGCTCTTATTCAACATTGTGCCAGAAGTCCTAGCCAGGGCAATTAGGCTGGACAAAGAAATAAAGGGCATCTGGATTGGCAAGGAGGAAGTAAAATTATCTCTATTTGCAGATGACATGATCTTATACACAGAAAACCCTAAGCAACCTCCAGAAAACTACTGAAACTAATAGAAGAGTTTGGCAGAGTCTCAGGTTATAAGATAAACATACAAAAATCACTTGGATTCCTCTACATCAACAAAAAGAACATCGAAGAGGAAATAACCAAATCAATACCATTCACAGTAGCCCCCAAGAAGATAAAATACTTAGGAATAAATCTTACCAAGGATGTAAAAGACCTATACAAAGAAAACTACAAAGCTCTACTACAAGAAATTCAAGAGGACATACTTAAGTGGAAAAACATACCTTGCTCATGGATAGGAAGACTTAACATAGTAAAAATGTCTATTCTACCAAAAGCCATCTATACATACAATGCACTTCCGATCCAAATTCCAATGTCATTTTTTAAGGTGATAGAGAAACAAATCACCAACTTCATATGGAAGGGAAAGAAGCCTCGAATAAGCAAAGCATTACTGAAAAAGAAGAAGAAAGCGGGAGGCCTCACTCTACCTGATTTCAGAACCTATTATACAGCCACAGTAGTCAAAACAGCCTGGTATTGGTACAACAACAGGCACATAGACCAGTGGAACAGAACTGAGAACCCAGATATAAATCCATCCACATATGAGCAGCTGATATTTGACAAAGGCCCAGTGTCAGTTAATTGGGGAAAAGATAGTCTTTTTAACAAACGGTGCTGGCATAACTGGATATCCATTTGCAAAAAAATGAAACAGGACCCATACCTCACACCATGCAGAAAAACTAACTCCAAGTGGATCAAAGACCTAAACATAAAGACTAAAACGATAAAGATCATGGAAGAAAAAATAGGGACAACCTTAGGAGCCCTAATACAAGGCATAAACAGAATACAAAACATTACCAAAAAGGATGAAGAGAAACCAGATAACTGGGAGCTCCTAAAAATCAAACACCTATGCTCATCTAAAGACTTCACCAAAAGAGTAAAAAGACCACCTACAGACTGGGAAAGAATTTTCAGCTATGACACCTCCGACCAGCGCTTGATCTCTAAAATCTATATGATCCTGTCAAAACTCAACCACAAAAAGACAAACAACCCAATGAAGAAGTGGGTAAAGGATATTAACACACACTTCACTAAAGAAGATATTCAGGCAGCTAACAGATACATGAGAAAATGCTCTCGATCATTAGCCATTAGAGAAATGCAAATTAAAACTACGATGAGATTCCATCTCACTCCAACAAGGCTGGCATTAATCCAAAAAACACAAAATAATAAATGTTGGAGAGGCTGCGGAGAGACTGGAACTCTTATACACTGCTGGTGGGATTGTAAAATGGTACAACCACTTTGGAAATCTATCTGGCGTTATCTTAAACAGTTAGAAATAGAACTACCATACAACCCAGAAATCCCACTCCTGGGAATATACCCTAGAGAAACAAGAGCCTTCACACAAACAGATATATGCACACCCATGTTTATTGCAGCTCTGTTTACAATAGCAAAAAGCTGGAAGCAACCAAGCTGTCCATCAACGGATGAATGGGTAAATAAATTGTGGTATATTCACACAATGGAATACTACGCATCGATAAAGAACACTGATGAATCTGTGAAACATTTCATAACATGGAGGAACCTGGAAGGCATTATGCTGAGCGCAATCAGTCAGAGGCAAAAGGACAAATATCGTATAAGACCACTATTATAAGATCTTGAGAAATAGTATAAACTGAGAAGAACACGTACTTTTGTGGTTACGAGGGGAGGAGGGAGGGAGGGTGGGAGAGGGTTTTTTACTGATGAATTAGTAGATAAGAACTGCTTTAGGTGAAGGGAAGGACAACACTCAATACATGGAAGGTCAGCTCAATTGGACTGGACCAAAAGCAAAGAAGTTTCCAGGATAAAATGAATGCTTCAAAGGTCAGCGGAGCAAGGGCGGGGGTTTGGGAACCATGGTTTAAGGGGACTTCTAAGTCAACTGGCAAAATAATTCTATTATGAAAACATTCTGCATCCCACTTTGAAATGTGGCGTCTGGGGTCTTAAATGCTAACAAGCGGCCATCTAAGATGCATCAATTGGTCTCATCCCTCCTGGAGCAAAGGAGAATGAAGAACACCAAGGTCACACGACAACTAAGAGCCCAAGAGACAGAAAGGGCCACAGGAACCAGAGACCTACATCATCCTGAGACCAGAAGAACTAGTTGGTGCCCGGCCACAATCGATGACTGCCCTGACAGGGAACACAACAGAGAACCCCTGAGGGAGGAGGAGATCAGTGGGATGCAGACCCCAAATTCTCATAAAAAGACCAGACTTAATGGTCTGACTGAGACTAGAGGAATCCCGGCGGTCATGGTCCCCAAACCTTCTGTTGGCACAGGATGGGAGCCATCCCCGAAGACAACTCATTAGACATGGAAGGGGCTGGACAGTGGGTAGGAGAGAGATGCTGATGAAGAGTGAGCTATTTGTATCAGGTGGACACTTGAGACTGTGTTGACATCTCCTGTCTGGAGGGGGGATGGGAGGATAGAGAGAGTTGGAAGCTGGCAAAATTGTCACGAAAGGAGAGACTGGAAGGGCTGACTCATTAGGGGGAGAGCAAGTGGGAGTACGGAGTAAGATGTATATAAACTTATATGTGACAGACTGACTTGATTTGTAAACGTTCACTTGAAGCTCAATAAAAGTTAATAAAAAAAAGTTAAAAAAAAATCAGTGGCCTCATCTCTAAGAATCCACACTTGATATCTGCTTCAGGGTAATAAAGGAACCCTGGTGACGCAGTGTTTAATACTCGGCTGCTAACCGAAAGTTCAACGGTTCGAACCCACCAGCCGCTCCTGGGAGAAAGATGAGTCAGTCTGCTTCCTTAAAAGATTTACAACCTTGGAAACCCTACGTGGCAGATTTACTCGGTCTTATAAGGTTTTTTTTTTTTTTTTATAGGGTTGCTATGAGTTGGAATCAACTCAACAGCAATAGGTTTTCCGGTTTCGGGGTAATAAGGCAGCAGAATAAAAATTTCAGAAAATGAACACCTTTTTTGTATTACACACTTAAAGAGGTCAAATAGTTTTAATCATGTTAGTCAAGTTTCAGCTGATTAGGCACTTAACGCTTACACATTCAACTTAGTCATCAGGAAAAAGGATGAAAATCATCACAGCCATGGATGATCATCTCTCTGATAAGTAGCCTACAACTATAAGACCACCCTCTAGACCAGTGCTGTCCAATAGAACTATCTGTGAAGACAGACATGTTCTGCATCTGTGATGTCCAATATGGCAGCTGCTAGCCATATGTGGCTATTAAGCACTTGAAATGTGGCTAGTGAGGCTGAAGAATGGAATTTTTAATATAAGTAGCCACATGTGGCTAGTGGCTACCATATTAACCCAAACCAAACCCATTGCAATTGAGCTGATTCCAACTCATAGCGACCCTATGGGACAGAGGAGAATTCCCCCGTAGGGTTTCCAAAGAGCAGCTGGTGGATTCGAACTGCCAACCTTTTGGTAGCAGCTGTAGCTCTTAACCACTACCCCACCAGGGTTCCCAAAGAGGGGCAGCGGGGAAAAATAAGGGCATTCCCTCTACTTCCCTGGGTCCTCTGTGGAAAGATGCTACAAGTGCATAAAGTGTGAAGAGAAAGACCACCTAGGACAATGAGAAATAGTACCTAGCAGAAGTTGACATATTTATAGGAGACGAACAGGAAAGCCCCTGGCTACACAGGCTCCTGAGTGGGGCACAACTGCACATGTTAAGAATTCCAATGTATAAATTAAGCTCTCAGTGGGAGAAAAAGAAACTGTTGAGAAACTAGTGAGTGTTGTATACCCGGTAGTGCTGTTCCACTAGCCACGGGGCAAACAAGTGTAAGTAACTGTACCTCCCCAATGCTCTAGCAACCTAGGAAAGAGCTTGCCACTTTCAATATGAGCCCCATCTCCTAACTAAGATGGATTTAGTCATAAGACAGTTCTGTATCTGGAGAACAGGGAAGACAAACCTAGGTGTCCAAAGGACTCACCTGTGGTGGGGGCTCGCACATGCACAAAACTGCCCCCAGTCCTCCAGTGAGAATCAACTGTTAGCCTGTCTATGGCCTCATGGTCCATTTTTATACTTCCATTTGTGGTACTTTTTAGTGCTCAGCTTGGTATGTTAAAATAAGTTAGAGACAGCTATCTCACCAGATCACTAGCTCCTTGGAAGGCAAAGGCTGTATGTGAATATGTAAATACACTGACGTAAATGTATACCATATACAAGTATATATTTTATGCCCCCCAAATTTTTTTTTTTAGACATCCAGCTGGGAACCTTGTGCTTGATACGTAGATAATGATAACCACTCCTGCTTCTTCATGCAGTGCTATCCATGTGAAGTCACTCTACTAAGCACTTCCCACACATTACCTCATATCATCCCCGTGTCGATCCCCTGATGTAGTTTGTGTTATTATCCCCACTTCACATGCAAAGAACCTGAGGCTAGAAGAGACCAAGAAACTAACCTACAGCCTGCAGCTAGCTAGTGGCCAAGCCAGTATCTGGTCAGCTGAAGATCTGAAGGGGTAAATTCTTATTGAATTGAAATTAACTGAAGAAAAAGGTGAAAATGTTACATTACAGGAAATTTGTATGAAAAGGTTAGAGAAGGGAGACATCACTCTCACAGGAGTAAATGCCAGACAAAAAGTCATGTTAGGAAGGCATAAGGAACGCAGAGACATATGGCCCATGGAAGGTCCCAGGCCACTTGGTCACCACATTTGTGGGGACTGGGAGGATTTTGGGAAAAGGATACCGAGTGGTTGTTCTGCATGTCTGCAGAGGGTGTAGCAAGAGGAGAGATGTCTGTATGAACACAAAGCTGACCCATGAAGTGAGGGGTGCCCCTCCAGCCTCAGAAGCATCACAAGGTCCAAAGTCTGTCCTGCAAGAAGTTAACCCCACCTTTTTACAGGGGCCAGCTCACCCCACCTTATCTCTCAAGACCCCAGCTAGCCTCCAGACCCAGCACCCACAGATGGGAACCTCAAAAGGCCAGTCCCTCGGCTTGCTTGGCTCATGATGACAGGAAGCAAAGAGGAAGCCGGGGTCCAAATCTTGGAGGGACAGTTCTCAGCGTGGATGCAGCCACCTGACCTCACCACAACACAAATACACCAGGCAGAGAGGACATCAGAAGCTCACCAGCAGACTCAGAACCAACCCAGGACTCCACACACACGACCACAGCCCTGTTAAGACTGCTGCAACCCTCCTGACGTGTGTACCAGCCACACTGCTCAAGGCACACTCTTACCTTCATTCTGGCGTGGTTGGCTTGTTCTCTGACCAGCACATGAATCAGACCTGCAATTATTCAAACAACTAAAGCTGTGACACTGTCAGTATGTTTTTCAATGGGGATCAGTAATCCCGAACAGGTCTGTCACAATAACTCCTACCCCAAGACAGCATTTTCCTCCAAAGGCCAACTCTCTCTGGATCCAAATACTGACCAGCCAGGGCTTGGCTGAGGACCGAGGTTTTCCCACGAGGGCCGTGGGACACACACGCAAACCACACCCAAAAGGGTCAAAGTAATGCCAAGCTGCAGGAATGCTGCCAGCACCTCAGCGGCCTGGAGAGATAAGACCGAGGCCCCGAAACCTTATAGCCCTCATGAAAGCAGGTGTGTGCCCAGCAAAATAAATTCAGGGATAGAACAGAACACAGACAGGGGTCACTCACAGCACGATATTCCCAAAGGAAGCCACCATCCTGCCTGCCTTTGGTCTAATACTAATTCCACTTTCCGGTTTTATTTCACCTCTGCCAATACATCTACGTCTACCACCCTGAGTCCAGGGGCATGTGAGATTCATTCCACTCCGGCTTTGCCTTCCACAGGAATCCCCTCTTCCAGTTTCCAAGGAGGGCATAAGTACACGCTATATTCCCTTAGACAAAGCACTACTTACCTTTGAGTCTTCCCTTCTACAATCGAGAAGCTGCAGTGCTTTGCTACACGAGCAGAGCCCAGGGAAAAGGAAAACTTGAGTCCCCGCAAAAGGTCCAAGATCAGACTCCCCAGAGGCCTGCCGGAACTGCATTTTCCTCCCTCATTTACATAGGTGAAGTCATTTCGAACCAACGCCCTCAGGAGTTGAGGCCCAAGCCTCCTTCTAGGGCATTACTCACTTATAGATTAACCACCCAGAGAAAGACAACAGTGTGCAGAAGCTAGAAACCAGGTCCTTCACTCTGTTCCTATTTTTCTTTGGGAGAAACTGTACCTCGGATCCAGAGATAGGACTGTACTCACGGGCTTTCATTCACATCTTTAGCTCTGCTTCCCTAGTCTGGCTGAAAAACGGTCCTTATTCCTTTACCATCATCCAAATAGTACTAACTGAATCATCTACTCAATGCCCCGCCTCATGAAGGAGTGTACGCTTTGCTAACACAGGCATGGAAACAAATATTTATAATAGTGATTAAATTATAATAAAGGTCTTATTGGAGCAAAGGAGGACACACTGCCCTGCCCAGGGGTGGCAGCCATAGATGTGCTCCTCTACCAGAATGGCTAAAATTAAAGACTGAAAATACCAAGTGCTGACAAAGATGTGGGGAAATGGGAACTGTCTCCTACACTGCTGGCGGGAATGCAAAATATCAGCCAACCTCAGGGGAGGAGGGTATAATTCAATCAATCACGACTATGTAGTGAGACCCCAAAAAAAGCTCTGGACATGGAAGCTCCATGCACTTCCTGGTTGGTGAAAGACACTGATGCACGTGGGAGGGTAGCTTGTACCTTTGGGACATGGAAGCCTCACATTGGAAAGCCTCATAAACCTCGCCTTATGTTGTCTCTTCATTTATATCCTTTTGCTGTAATAAAACTGTAATAGCAAGTGTCTTAGTTATCTAGTGCTGCTGTAACAGAAATGCCACAAGTGAATAGTTTTAACAAAGAGAAATTTATTGTCTCACACAATCTAGGAGGCTAGAAGTCCGAATTCAGGGTGCCAGATCCAGGGGACGGCTTTCTCTCTCTGTCGGCTCTGGGGGAAGGTCCTTGTCGTCAATCATACCCTGGGTCTAGGAGCTTCTCAGTACAGGGATCTTGGGTCCAAAGGACGTGATCCCCTCTTGGTTCTGCATTCTTGGTGGCAGGAGGTCCCCTTGTCTTTCTGCTCACTTCTCTCTTTTATATTTCAAAAGAGATTGACTCAAGGCACAACCTAATCTTGTAGACTGAGTCCTGCCTCATTAACATAACTGCCTCTAATCCTACCTCACTAACATCACAGAGGCAGGATTTACAACACAAAGGAAAATCACATCAGAGGACAAAATGGTGGACAATCACACAATATTGGGAATCATGGCCTAGCCAAATTGATGCACATATTTTTGGGGGGACACAATTCGAGTTCTGTGAATCATCTGTACTCCCAAGGGAGTAGTGGGAGCCAGCAGGTCAGAAGTGAGGGAGGCACTGGGGCCACCTGAAATTTGCAGAACTGTAAATTTTAATTTGTGAGTTCTGACCTAACTCTGGCGGTTAGGGTCAGAGTACGAAGCATTGCATGGGTAGCTGGTGTCAGAACTGAAGTGGAATTGAGTGGAATAGACTGTACTGATTGCAACTGACTGTTACAATGGTACACTGCTGGCCCTGAGGATGAAGAAAGGGGCCACGAGCCAAGGAATGCAATAGCCTCTAGAAGCTGGGAAAGGCAAGGAAATGGGGTCTCCCTTAGAGCCTCCAGAAAGGAACACGGCCCTGCTATATTGATTTTGGGACTTCTGGCCTCCAAAATTATAAGATAATAAATTTGTGTTGTTTTAAGACACTAAGTTTATGGTAATATGTTACAGCAGCAACAGAAAACTAAGCGACTTTAGAAAAACGGATTGGCATTATCTATCAAAGCTGAATATATGCCTACCCTATGACCCAACAATTCCACCCCTAGGTATGTACCCAACAGAAATGCGTATGTATGGGCACCAAGAGACATGTACAAGCATATTCAAAACGGTTTTATTTGAGTCAAAAACTCGAAATAACTCAATTGTCCATTAGTAAAAGAATGACTAAAATGAATTGTGGTCTAGTCACATAATGGAATACTGTTCAGTAATAAAATAGACATTAACTATCGATACATGCAACACCAATGAAAAAAATCAGACACAAAAAAGTACATGAATCTATTTTAATAAAGTCCAAAAACCAGCAAAACTAATCTATAGTGACAGCAATTAAACCTGTTGCTACCTTGCGGGGGAGGGCACTGACTAGGAAGAGGCACCAGGGAGCCTTCTGGGTGCTGAAAATATTTAGTTTCTTGATCTGGCTGATGGTTACACAGCGTTATATGTAAAAATCCACCAGGCTGTGCACTTAAGATTTGTACACTTTAGTTTCCAACATGCCAACTCCAAGTTTATTTGCACATGATTTGTCTGTATTAACATAATCGACGTTGTACTGGAAAAAGGAAGAGAAAGAAAAAAAGAAAACCACCAAAAAGTGTATGGAGTCAGGGAAGGCTTCAGGGCGGAGGCGAAGTATGAGGCAAGGACTGAAGGATGAACTGGGCAGACAAGGATGAACACAGCAGACACGGAGAAGAAGGGAATTCTGGGCAAAGTAAACAGCATGCACATCAGCAGTGAGGTACAGGACGGTGCCAAGTGTGCTGGACACAGCAAGCTGGGGGGTCACTGGCCAGAGAGAAGGGGCTGGGGGGTAAGTGCGAGCCTGGTTCCAACCTGCCTGGGAAACCCCATCAGCAGTTCAGGCTCTGCTCTCCAGAAGTGCTAGGCAGGTGTCAGAGCAGGTTAAGCAAGAGAGTGACATGATGGATCCATCACAGGCTGTGAAAGGTAGGGCGACCTGGACAGAGGGATAGAGACCACTAAAGTTCTTGTGATTATGGTCAGGCCAGATATGCCAGGGCCTGACTCAAGGCACTGGTGGTGGGATGGGATCATGAGGTGAAGGAGGCAGAACCCAGGGCTTGGTGGCCGTGGGGGAAGGTGAGAAGGAGGCCTGTGAGTCCACCGCTAATGAGAAGGGTGAGGACCAGACACACCCTTCCCTCTGCTCCCTGGGCTGGCCATGCAGTATCACAGCATCTCAGCGATGGAAGGCACCAGTAAGATTACCTAGTGCACCATCTCATTTTACAGACAAGGAACTGCGATCTGATGAGCCAATGCCCAAGGCCACAGTTTGTGAGGAGCAAGCTGGAACGAGAAAGTTGAGACTTATCTCCTTTAGACAGTACATCCTAGAGAAGAGGGAACATGACTAATTCAGCCAGGGTGCCCAGGACACCTGCCTCCAAATGCCCTCACCAACCTCACTTCCCACCACAAGGTTCTCTGGCCTAAACCCGTGGTCTGGGTCATCGCTGTCCCTGCCAACCTCTCACTGGAAAAGTTCCTACCATTCACCTAAATCCTGGATATCTAACAGTTTTTTCTAATGGTTTGGTAATGCCTCCTAAGTCAATCTGGATTCACCAATCAAGCTGCATAACCACAGACCCTGGTTTCAGTCTTTACCTTTCAGAGTCTTGCCAACTTGACAAGCTGAGGCAGGGATGGAGGGAGGTTGGCTGACCGCAGGCAATGCAGGGGTGCCAGGAACCAGAAATAAGCTTTGGCTACTAGGTTCCATCAGTGCCCTGTAGACCCGATATGAACCACAGGAGCTAACTGCCAAGGCGCTAATTGCTGCTTCTGTTCTTAGCAAGCTGCATGCATCAGAGAGTGGTTGAATGACAACTGCCAAATACCAGAGCCTGTACAGTAGAAACCAAGAAAGGATAGGTTTGGAATTACCTGAGGCCTGAAATTCATTTCTCATTTCTAATCCTAATTTGGCAAGGTTAGTCGACATCTATTTAATTGTACTATGCAATATGGGAGCCATTACTACATGTTTAAAGGAGCCCTGGGGCGCAAGAGTTAAGCACTCAGTTGCTAACCGAAAGGTTGGCGGTTTGAACCCACCCAGCAGCTCCACGGAAGAAAGACCTGGTGATCTGCTCCCATAAAGATCGCAGCCTAGAAAACCCTATGAGGCAGTTCTACTCTGTCACACCAGGTCACTATGACTCGAAATTGATTCAACGGCATCTAACAACAACCAAATGTTTAAATTTATTTAGTTAAATAATTTAAAATTAGATAAAATTTTAGTTCCTTAGATATACCAGCCTCAGTGTTCAACAGTCACATGCGGCTAGTGGCTACCATATGGGACAGTGTAAACTCATAACATCTTCATCGTCATGGAAAGTTCTACTGGTCAATGCTGTACCTTGTGTGTGGTACCTCCTACTTGACTGGCCTGATTATAAGAGGTGGAGGCATTCGCTCTGAACTCATCTTTACATGCCAAAGTGGCAAGAATCTTTTCGATTTTTTAAGTAAAGATAAAATTATGTACCACAAAGGACATTCAACACTCCTCGGTAGAAACTGAGAGAAACCGAGAGAGATTAAAGCTGAACAGGTATAGGGAACAGAGTTTCTCTCACTTCTTTGCTCTTCTATAAAAAAGGGTTAGTATTATCCCAGATTACGGATATGTGGAAATTAACAAGCTATTAAGAAGAAGCAATTATTCTTTAGAAATGATTTGTGACTGATGAAAACAAAATCAAGTGAGGTGGAAATCTGGGAGGGTGAGGAGGGGACAAAAGGAGAGTGTGAACGTGTTGTGCAGTAAGAAAACTACAATTAAAATCAGTAATTTTTTAAAGAGAACTTTTTTGCTGGAAGATATACTAAAACTGCTTAAGTAATATTGGTTCCTCAGCTAATGGAAATAATCACTGTTAAATTTTGTTTGTAACACACGTCTCTACGGGGGGAAAAATTACCTGAGTGCAAGGAAAGCTTCCACCGAAGGCTGTCATAATATTTCACCACCAATTGTCACCCCTGACTGGTACTCAAGTGAACCGAACACAGACAATTAATAAGGTAGAAAAGAGCAAAAATTCCTAGGAGGCGACACTATCCCCATGCATAGAGCCCTGGTGGCTCAGTGATTAAGAGCTCAGCTGCTAACCAAAAGGTCAGCAGTTCAAATCCACCAGCCACCCCCATGGAGCAGTTCTACATATAGAACTATAGGGTCGCTATGAGTTGGAATGGACATGATGGCAACCGATTGGCTTTTTTTTTTTTCTTTTCTAACAAGTGGAGTGCTAAAACTGCATGCCTAGGCATTGAAGGAACAGAACACAGAGCAATCCCACAGGGCAAAATGTTTTAAAAAATAAGCATAGCATCAAATATAGAACTTGTTTTGCCCAGTTTACAATTCAGATAATTATTTCAAGTTAATGTCAGATGTCGTTTTGAAACAGGGACACAGAGCACTGCTTAATAAAGCGCTTTAGGCACTTGGTGAGAGACTTGAGCTACAAGGGCATTTCCTGCTCAGGATTGATTAATTTCATGTATTCATGTATGCTTGCCCTCCCTCTTTCCTCTCCCTCCTTCCAGAAGGGATTACGTAGCTCTGCTTGTATAAAATACAGCAGAAACAAATATAAAATGTAGGCAAGAGAGAGAAAAACAAAAAGGTCAGGGTAGAAAGATGCTGCTGAGGAGGAAGTTAATTCAATATATCTATCACAGGAACCGGGATGCCATCCTGGTTGACTTGCTAAACCAATAGTCAACTCTTAAGGACTCAGTGTCCAAAGATAAAACCAGACCAACTGCTCAGGAAGGGGACAACTTGGCCCAGGCAGGGACTTGTCCTGCAGGCCCTGGAAGTGGGTGTTGGGTAATTGACCTGGTCCAGTAAGGCCCTCTATCCGCCCCCCCCCCCACAAAAACCCACTGCCATCAAGTCGATTCCAACTTATGGCAACCCCATATATAAAACAGAACTGCTCCATAGGGTTTTTCTGGCTGTAATCTTTTACAGAAGCAGATCGCCAGGCCTTTCCTCTGTGGTACCACTGGGTGGGTTTGAACCACCAACCTTTAGGTTAGTAGTCAAGCACAAACCATTTGCACCACCCAGGGACCTAAGGCCCTCTACACTCAATGCCAACTCTCTCATACAATCAAACATAGGACGAAGGAGGAGACACCAGCCTGTGAATACACAGGAACTGCCCAACAGATAACATGATCCCCAGAGCTAAGGCATCTGTCCTATCTGCCAACCAATACTTGTTGATACTTCTGTGAACACGTGCTAGGAAGGCACCGTACCAGCCCTGGGAGGAGATTACCAGACTCGACATCACAGAGCCCATCGCAACTGCTCAGCAGACCCTACCCAGCAGAGGGGGTCCCCTACCAGACTCTAACACCAAACCTCTTAGATCCTAAGCTAGCCAATACCACCCTCTCCTCTGACTGGCCTATCTTTTTTTATACTATGTTTTCCCTCAATTAACACCTTACTTATGAAGTCAAGCCTAACCTTTCCACAATTTGTCAGGGTCCCCAAGACAACAGCTTCCCCCTTCCCTAACCTGTGGAAGAACCTCACCAAACACAATCCCAGAGCACTAAAGAAAAAGCAGCTTAAGATCCCAACTCTACCCTTAGCAGTTGGGATCTAGGACTGCTTCATCTTATTGCAGGGGAGGCCATTTTATCAAAATGTCTTCCCAATTCCACTAACCACATCCATGCAAAAGAGATCCAAGATGGACTCAATACCACTGCACACATAAACCAAAAACCAAACCCGTTGCTGTTGAGTCGATTCCAACTCAAAACAACCCTATAGGACAGAGTTGAGCTGCCCCATACAGGTTCCAAGGAGTGGCTGGTGGATTCGAACTGCTTACCTTTTGGTTAGCAGCTGAGCTCTTAATCACTGCGCCACCAGGGCTCCACTGCACACACACTGCCCTTAATACCATATTTGATGGCACAGTAACTCCACTTAATAGTACAGTATTCAAAGGGACCATGAGGCTCATTCTACACCAACAGAACTTTCTGCTAAGATGGAAATGTTCTCTAGATCAGCACTGTCCAATACAGTAGCCACTTGAAATGTGAATAGTCCAAACTGAGAAGTACTGGAGGTGTAAAATATACACTGGATTTCGAAGGCTTAGTGTAAAGAAAAGAATGTAAAATATCTTGTTCATAATATTTTATATTAATTACATGTTCAAATGATATTTTTGGATATACTGGGTTAAATAAATCATATTATTAAATTAATTTCACCTTTTTTTAAATGTGGCTACTAGAAGATTTAAAATTACGTATGTGGCTGGTATTATATTTGTATTAGCCAGCACCAACCTATTATTTAGCAATTTTCTTTAAATGGACTTTATTTTCACTTTTTACTCACTCTGATAATATTCTCAAAATCAGTTTGTACTAGTTGTGTTTTTATAACACAATCAAAGAATCTATAGAACTATTAACATAAAATTAAAAAAATAAGTTTACCCATGTGCAACCTAAAACCCTCTTGGGTGCCATCACCTTTTGAGAAATGCTGGCCCAGAGCAGAGCTACTCAAAGTGTGGTCTGTGGACTGGTGCAGCCTCCTAATTGTTCATTATCAATCTGCAATAAGGACATAAATTGAGAGTAAGCCTTTAGAAATGTTCACAGCAATCTGACAGAGTGATTTGATATCAATTGATATCCTTGAATCTAATATTTAATCTAATCCAATATCTAAAAGTGTTAATTATGGTGTTGGCGAAGAATATTGACTATACCATGGATTGCCAGAAGAACTGCCCCATAGGGTTTCCTAGGCTATAAGCTTTACAGAAGCAGATCACCAGGTCTCTTCTCCCAAGGAGCTGCTGGTAGGTTCAAACCACTGACCCTTAGGTTAGCAGCTGAGCTCATAACCCTTACACCATCAGGACTCCTAATTCCCTCCTTACTAGGGAACAATGGGAAAATACCTCTGGCTCAGTAAAACAAGATTTACCTGCAGAATGCACTGGCAGACTCAATAGGCCTCAGGAAACATGCTTTGTAGTTCCATTATCTCAAACCCCTCCACCCACACTTACTTAATTTGTACATATTTACTGAGCACTAAACGCAGCGTATCTACACCCGGTATAATACACTCGGCAAACATTGGTTATGGACCTACTGTGTCCAACAGCTCTGGGGAGGGAGGTCAGATAAAGGGTCAGTCACCCTCTATAGCCTAAGGAGATCAGCTGGTGCCACACAATATTCATCACCAGGTGGCCCTGGGCAAAGTATGTATAACCTGGATCCGGGCCTTGCCCTCAGGCCGATGATCTAATAAAGGAGGTAACAGGAAACTAACAGTGGCTAACACAGCTTGAGCACTTAGTGTGTGTCAGGCACTGCTTTACAGGTGTTCATTCATTCATCCTCGAAACAATGCCAAAAAAAAAAAAAAAGCTTCTGTCTCCCAGGGTTGTTCCTAAGCCCATTTTAGAGATGAGAAAACCAAAGCTCAGAGATGCCAAATAATTTGCCCAGTATGACACAGCAAGAAGGGGAGACCTTCATGTACAGGTAGTCTGGACCTCAAGCTACTCAGCTCTACAGCAACAGCAGCAGCCACCAGCCCAGGGTCTGGCTCACAGTAGACACCTGTCATGGATTGAATTGTGTTCCCCCAAAATATGTGTCAACTTGGTAGGCCATGATTCCCAGCATTGTGTGGATATCCTTCATTTTGTGATCTGATGTAATTGTCCTATGTTTGTAAATCCTAATCTCTGCCTGTGGTTAATGAAGCAAGATGAGGTTAGGTTAAAGAGGATTAGGGTGGGACACAACACCCTTACTTAGGTCACAGCCTTGACCCAATGTAAGGGAGTTCCCCTGGGGTATGGTCTGCACTACCTTTGATCTTACAAAAGATAAAAGGAGAGGTGAGCAGAGAGAGGGGGATCTCCTACCACCAAGAAAAAAGAGCCCGGAGCAGAGCTGGCACCCTGAATTCAGACTCCTAGCCTACTAGACTATCAGAGAATAAATCTCTTTTTGTTAAAGCCATCTACTTGTGGTATTTCTGTTATAGCAGTACTAGTTAACTAAGACAGAGCCCATTGAATGTCTGCTGGAATGAACTAGAAGGTTAAGGGTACTCGGCAAAGTAAGTGCTTCTTTGAAAGTACTATGGACACAGACTGAAAAAAGCTCTTTAATTGATTGACAGGCACCTAGAGCAAGGGAAAGCCTGAAGGAGGAGGGGCCTGTGTAGGGCACAGAAAGGGAAGAAGGGGGCATTTTAGGCAGGGGGGAGCACAGGATCAGTTGAAATTTGGTGATTCTACCTTTTGGCTAAAGGTATTTAAGCAAACTGAAACAGGCTCGCGCTCCTCTTTTGTTACACTGTGCACATAACAAAACCAAAAACCAAACCCACTGCCATCGAGTCAATTCTGACTCATAGCGACCCTATAGGACAGAGTAGAACTGCCCCATAGAGTTTCCAAGGAGTGCCTGTCGGATTTGAACTGCCAACCTCTTGGTTAGCAGCCGTAGCACTTAACCATTACACCACCAGGGTTTCTGTGCATATAACACAAGCACTAAAAAGAATAGTACATTCGGTAATTTTCATCCCAGGGAAAACTAAACAGAAAGAAAAGAAGGCATCGCTGGTGGGTAATGGAAATATGAGCAGGATTTGAATATCAGGAGGACCTGTTGCTGGAGGAAACAACCAGACGTATTCGCTTGCTACAACAGTTCCCAGGAAACCACTCACCAACTCGTATCCCCCAAATGTGCAACATGAAATTGGATGAACCAACCTGAAATCCTAAACATCTCAGGCCTTTTTGTCTTCTCTGGCCCCCACCACACTCGGCATAAGCTTAGGACCAATGAGCACTTCTCACTAAGAATGGATCCCAGAAGGCCTTGAGCAAACAAAAATGGTCAGTATCCAGGGCGGATTACAAGAAAACCTCAAGAATTAAGATTTTTCCGAGGATGACTTTCATTTTTCTAAGTACCTGGCCTCACTAACCCCTAGAAGAACCAACCATGGTACCTACCACCTGGCACCTAACTCGAACACTGATTTTTCCACACCAACAGCAAGGTACACAGACATTTATTTAATACTTTACACTTTCACTCAACATGTCTTTCTGTATTTCCAATTTCAAATGAAGAAAAGCAGCTTTAGGCTAATCATCGTATTAGTACAAAATACATTAAATGGTTATACAATAAGGTTTCCAAAAAGAACAACAGAATCCCCCTTATTAAGTTCCTTCAAATAAATTTAAATACCACAGATAAACTGAAGGCCCAACCACACAGCCTCTTACCTCTTCTCCTTAGTACCACAAAGCACTGAGATAACCCACTATTTAAACTCCCAACCACATAAAAATATAAACTTCAAGAACCTCTCCTTTCCAATGCATTCTTCTACTAGGTCACCTACCAGGGAGGGCCTGTTCAGGTGGGTTGATGGGTGGTTAGGTTCTGGGTTTTTCCCTAGTAGATGCAGCAAAGTTTCTCAAGCAAAAAGGATAAAAACAGAAGTACGTATTTTAAACGTGTTTATATCACTACCCTGTAATATTCGTTAAATTCTGCCTTTAAAAAAATGCACGATGAAAAACACAAACTGGAAATTATTTAAGCCGCCCTCTTCTTCTGTAAATGAGGCAACTGGGAGTCCAATCAGAAAATACTCATCCCCTATCAATGAAACGTAGTGGTTAAGTGCTATCGCTGCTAACCAAAAGGTCTGCAGTTCGAATCCACCAACCGCCCTTATGAGGCAGTTCTACGCTGTCCTATAGGGTCGCTATGAGTCGGAATCGACTTAAACGCAACGGGTTTGGGTTGGTTTACCAATGAAAAGCATGTTTTAAGTGACTGGAGAACATTTTCCTTGATTTTTTCCCCTTTTCTTGCTCCCCCTGAGAGAAAATACTCATCTTCACTATGTGATAATCCATCCAATGGAATACTTAGGATCTGTATGCTTTTTTGGTATGTATGTTATACCGCAATAAAGAATGATTTCAAAATAGCTCGCATTATTAACTCTAAAAAAAAGTGTTACGGGGGGGGGGAAACAGCTTGAAATCGGTTTCCACGCTGTTTACCCGCCCCCCTCCCCCAACCACTTTACATTACGTTAACACAATACGCCAGACCTCCTTCTCCAAAATTCTGCCCAGTGTCCTCAAAATTTCCCCTACTCCTCTCGGTCCTGGACAGCGAGTCCAGAGCTTCAGAAGGCAGCTGCAGCCACCGGAGCAGGGAGGCTCCCTCGCCGCGCTGACACGTGAGGGGGCCGCGGCCGGTCTCGACACCCGGCCGGCCTGCCTGGCCCGGTGTCTCCCCGAGGTGCGTCTCCTTCGCAGGCCACCGAAGGCCTCTGCGAGCGCAGCCGTGTGGCGGGGCCACCCGGCCCAGGACACGCGTCCGCCCATTCGGGACCCAGTCGGTCGCGGGCGCTCCCTCCTCCCACAGACAGTGGTGACATGCTGGTTCTACCGCCCCCCCCCCGCCCCGGGCAGCCGCGAAGCGCGACGCCTGGCACCCTTTCCGCTCGCATGAGGATCCCAGAACGTCCGGAGGTCGGACGCTTAGGCCCGGCGACCCCCAACGGCCAATCGGTGCGCCCAGTGCCCCCAACCCAGGCTGCTCGGCAAGGGCAGGGGCCGACCCCAGGGGCCCTCTCTGGCGTCAAGCGTGGGCCCGGGCACCCCCACCCCAAACACACTTGTCACCCACCTGAAGCCATTCACCCAGGCCACCCCGGGAGGGGACCACGCTGCCGGCAGCGCGAGGACGCGGGACCGAGGTCTCGCGCCCCCCAGCCCCAGGCCGGCGGAAGGCCGTTTCTTCAGGTTCGCCCCCCCCCACCTGGCCCCCACAGCAACTGCCTGCGCAGCCGCCCCGCCCCCTCGCCTCGCGGCGCCCCGGGGCCCCAAGAGCCCCCCACGCGCCCCCCGCACCTCCGAGTCCCTACCTGAAGGCCGGTTGTGAGGCGGCGAGTTCCGCGACGCGCCCGGGTCGGCCATCTTCCAGGGGAGCCGCACTCGCCCCGCAGCCCCCTCGTCGCGCCCCTCAGCCACCGCGGCGCTCCTTCGGGACGCGCGGGCCGCACAGGCGCACTCCCGGCCCACCGCGCCGCACGGGCTTTCGCGCGCCCGCCCGTCCGCGCACGCGTCCTCACTCAGCGCGCGCACACCTCGTGCACAGACGATGCGCACTCCGGGCCTAACGCAGCACGCGCACACACGCACAGCACACACGGTCGACCTCACACGGTGCTGTATATACATAGTGCGCGCGCACACAGCATGCACACGCATGGCGTGCACACAATTCCTCAAGTATGCAGTGCTTACCTGCAGCACTCACAAAGTACACACACAGTTTCATCACACCTCTCCGTGCAGTGCACGCACACTTTACTCAAGTCGAGTATATACATAGGATCAGACACGGATTGACCAGTAAGCATGCTATGCGCCAGTTTACAGTAAGCAAGGTATGCATGGGCTTAATGGTGTTTACTAATTTTCTGTAGTTGCACAATTTCACAGGAGTTTTACCACATCAATCAGGTGAAATTGTGCACTACAGATTAGTAAACACAATTAAACCTGTGTGTACCTTGCTTATTGGGTAATCTCTCCCACCATAGGGTGCATGTTCTCACACACCACAAGCACACACGCGCTCACTCAACACGTCCATGTTCTCACAGGCCGTGCACACACGTCCACACACACACACTGGGAGTCTGCACGAGGACTCTACGCTGCAGCTCTGGAAACGGCTCCTGGCTGGGGACTCAGGCGCTCATCGGGACAGTGTCACGTGTGCAGACGCCTGGAGGGCGGCCCGGGAGACCTGGGGGGGTCCACCCTTCCATACCCAGTTAGGGTCGAGTCCTCGAGGTGCCCAAGTGGCTCACGCTTGGTCCCCTTCTCCAACGCCCTCGCAGGCGTGTGATCACCCAGGGCAGGACTCCAGCAGCCACAGAGGCCGGCCTTCAAGGAAGGGCACTGGCACGTGGTCGGGCTGACCTCGACCTCGCAGCCATGTCCCACTTCACCACGGATTCCGCCTGAAAGCACCTCGACGGTTCCGCTTCTTCTTGGCACAAATAATAAGCCCTAGAGAAATCTCTGCAAGGTGAGCCTGCCTGGGAGGACACCCAAGAAACTGCTGAACGTGTTGCCTCGGGAGTGGGGATGGGGAAAGGGGACTTTCTTTCCCCTGGAAATCTTTTTACGCCTGCCATGTGCATTATTACCTTTTATAAAACATACACATTGAAAAAAGCATCTTTGCTCAGCCTGCTCAAGCCTCCAGGTGTTTACCCAGGCATAGCCTGCCAAGTGATAACCTGTCCCTGTCCAGTCTCCTTCGTCCCTGGGTCACCCGGGGATACACGTTTCTCTGTTGGATGATGACCAGCCGCCTTTGAAGTTTTTATTCCCACCCCTGGGGGAGGAGGGGAAAGGAATGCGTGATTTAAAACGGAGCTGAACAATGGGTGCAAGGCTTTTTAGGTGGGGAATGATGAAAATGTCCTAAAATTAGCTCATGGTGATGGTTGCACAACTGTAAATATACTAAGAACCACTGAATTATACACTTTAAACGGTGAACTTTATATGTATAGCTCAAAAAAAAGGCAGCAGCAGCTGAAACCCTCAAGAGCGTGTATCTGAATTCTTGGCGAAAAGTTTGGAAAGTCTCTTTGTGACACAAAAATGTTTTTGACGAACGTGTTCCTGATATGCCCAAAGGTGTGCCGGGAGGAGGGTGAGTGTGCTGTGAAAGCCAGCAGGGGAGTTCAGACAGACAGACATCGAGGAGCAGGAAAATGGTTAAGTCAGGGCTGGTGCCCTGGGCCCTGCTGAAAGCTGTTTGTAACCCAATAAGATGGAGCGAAATTAATAAGGACATAGGAGATATTTTCCTTTTATTCCTGTTTTCACCTTTTTCTTACAGACCTTGCACGTGACTTTAATTCATTCGAGTTCACAGCTGACTGACATCAGTCAGTATAGCACCCCTCCCTAGTTCTATTTTTTTCCTCCCTTTACTTTCTATTCCCATTCCCATTCCTCTCCCTAGCCACGACACCCCCTCTGTTTAAAACCATCCCTTGACCCGCGGGACATATGGCACACACCTACATTTTCCAGCTCTCGGGTTTATTGGGAAGCTGCTTTCCCACTGAGAGTATGTGCAGCTGTCGGGAGGGGACCTGTATAACTGTTTGAAACGGAAGAAATGGGCTTGTGCCACAAATTAGTTTTTACAGCGTATTGTATGAGGTAATGCATCCTGTAGGGGCATATGTGTCCCAACAACCTGCTCCAGAGTCCACAGGAACTTACGTGTTCCAGAGTCCAACACGACATACGTGTCCCACCAATCCTACCCTCTTGAGTCCAGAGGGACGTATGCATCCCAGCAATCCTACCCTCTGAGTCCACAGGTACACACTCAATGATTCAGTATGCATTCTATTAATGAGAACAATTTTTATCAACAAAAAATTATTTTAATTATTCAGTCATGAATGAGTTTTTATATTTTCATAGCTCTGCATCTATTCTTGAAACATACTGTTATGAAGATAAGCACACATTTTTAATTTATACAATCCTGTTTTTCCTTGTTTGACATTGTTTTCAAGACCTATGCATTGCAGATGTATACAAGTATCAAACTAGCCATTCAATCTCGGTTACGCTTCTGTAAATTGGCTATTCGGTCCTTGTTTCTAATGACCTTTGTCATTTTCTTGTTGATTTCCAGGGGTTTCTTGTATTCTAGATAATTCCTTCTGGGTTTAACTGTTGCAAGTATTTTACCTTAGCCTGCTGTCCTTCCCTAAGATGAGCAAAACTCCGTATTTTTTATGCCGAAATCCACCAAAAAACTTTTTATATGGCAATAAAAGTTGAAGTAAATGTTTACAGAGAAATTCTACCCAATTCCTTTACCCACATTCACCTATTGTTAGCATTTTACCGCACTTGCTTTTTTATCATTTGCACTAGTTTATCTATTTTTTATCCTCAACCGTTTGAAAGTTGCATACATATGCATGGTCCTTTCCCCCTAAATACTTGTATTTTCTAATAAGGATATTCTCTAACAAAACCACGAGTTATCAACTTCAGTAAGATTAACATGGATACAATAATTTTATCTAATTGACCCTCAGTATTCCAATTTTTTTTTTATTCCAATGTTGCCAGTTGGCGCACTAATTTCCTTTATAGCTCCTTTCCCTCCTCCAGAACAGGATCCAGCCTAGGTATTCCATTTAGTTGCGTTGTCTCTTCAGTCTCCGTAAGCTTTGTCTTTTAGGAAATTAGCACTTCTGAAGAATACTTCTGTCTTAAGTTTCCTCATGATTAGATTCGGGTTACACATTCTTACTGAGAATACTGCATAGGTGAGGTTTTGTTCTTAATATCGTATCTGGAGGCCTATGTCCACCTGCCCCTCGTTGGTGATTTTTTTTTTGACAACCCAATGAAGGTATTGTTCTTTTCCATTGTACAATCAGTGATTTTCTCTTACAACTGATACGACATCTTTGAGGCGGCACTTTAATGCCCTGCAAGTATCCTACTCAACAAAAATCCCATTGACGATTCTTGTCTCATCTTTTCCACGGTGGTTACAAAATAAAATCCATCAATTTTATGGTTTATGCTTTAGGGGTCTGTTTTAATATATATTTCCCTACCCCTGAGATAGTCTATTTTCCCCTCATTAGCTTAGATTTACCTTTATTAATCTATTTTCTGTGTAAGGTGTTAATTTTTGCTCTGTACTTCTTCCAGCACCATCTATTAAACAATCCATCCTTTTCTCAATGTTTGAAGTCACTTCTATCATATACAAACCTCCATATGTTCATGGGTTTGATTCTGAGCTCTCTGGTCTTGTCTTTTTGTCTGTTACTGCATCTGTGTCTATTATCATGACTATGGCTTGTGGTGTAACTTAGTATTTGGAGTTCCTATTTGTTCTTTTTCTAACCCCCCCCCCGCCCCAAAATCATACTGGGATTTTTTAATATAGATTTCAGAGGCTAAGTTGGGAGAAAAGACATTGTTGTGATGACATTTGAATAAGTTTCCTGGGCTTTTTTCTTTAGGTTAAATTCCTAAAATATTATAGTTTGAGTAGTATCTTAAAACCGATTATATTTTCTATTTGGTCACAGGTAAGTCTAGTGCAGCAGTTCTGACATGTTTTGGTCTCAAGCCTCTTTACAGCAGATATCAGTAAACCATGGCCCAAGTCCAGCGTACCACCTATTTTTGTTAAAAGTTTTATTGGAATATAGCCACACACACTTGCTTACATGTTGTCTATGGCTAATTTTGTGCTAAAATGGCAGAAATGAGTAGTTGTAACAAAGATCATATAGCCTGCAAAGTCTAAAACATTTACTATCTGGTCCTTTACAGAAAAGTTTGCCAACCACCACTTACCCTTAAAAATAATTGGGGATGCCAAAGTTTTTGTATCCACTAATGGTGGTGGATACAAGTTCTCCAGAACCCTAATTTTTAGTTGAAAGCTAATTTATCACTGGCAACAAATAGTATTAGATGTTTTTCCTTGGAATGACAAATTCACTTGTGGTTTACATCTATCAATATTGACATTAAAAATTAAAACAGAAATATTTAAAAAATATTTATTAATTGAAGAGGCCCAATGTGTAAATATAAATAACATACTTTTAATGAAAAATAACTGTATTTTCCAAAACATTTATTGAGAAGAGCGGCATTATTTCACATTTTTGCAAAACTCTTTCCTGTCTGGTGTAAGAGTCTCATATGTGCTTTTGTATTCAGCACATTACGTTGATTCGGTTTAAAGCAACTGAAGAAAATCTGGCCTCACAGAGATATGCAGCTCAAACAGGGAAGAGTATTTTGATAGTCTTTTCACAACCGTCTAAATCCTTGATATTACACCCAATCTTGACAAGTGGAAATTCCTTAAAGGTTAGCTACAATGTGGAATCTAAAACCAAATCAATGAACCTTTTGTACTATTACATTATAATCCCTTGGTCTATGTTGAACTTTGAATGAATTTTGTAACATGCATTGTTCATTTGGAAAAATACCGGTTGACCAAGCCATGAAGATCTTACAAATGCTGACACTTTTTCTATATTAAAAGGTCACATTCAAAAGTATCATCACTGATCTCTTCAGGAAAATCATTCAGTTATGATGCTGTCAAGCTAATGGTAGTGGGTACTGGTTTTCCAAAAAGCTTCAATTTTATCATCAGCCAACAAATATTGTTTTCCTTGAAAGTGACAGGCTCATTTTCTTCATTTCTGAGAAAATGTTGGCCATAAACCCATGTTTTTATAATGAGTTTCTCAGTTGTTCTTGCCAAGTAAAATGGTGTCCCATGGAAAAAAGGAGCCCACTCAGCTCACAACTCAAACCACCACACAAGTGCTTTTTCTTTAGACAACCAGTACTTTGGTCCACGGTAGAAGTGTTCTATGTAGTACTTCCCATTTGTCACACAAAATACTAAAAAAGATGTATAGTCAAGAGTTGGGGTTAATACTTTTAACTGCTTCATCAGGGACAGTCTTAAGTGAAACTTTTTTTTTTTAAGGAGTTCTGTTTCTCTGTTTGCTTTCAGTAGATAACCTTTATCAAGTTAAGAAAATTCCTAGATTTCTAAGATTCTTTCTAAAAACTGACAAAACCCAAGTCATCCTATGCCTGACAGCCCAATCAGCAATGGAACTTTACTGAAATTTTGTTTCCACTCTTTGATCTACCTTATCGGGTTGTGGATGGAAAACACAGATTGGAATAGAAAAGAGTGGCCTTTTAAAGCTAGCAAGCTAGCTAGAAGTAGAAATATCTGTATCTACTTCCCCTATACATCTCTGCATAATACAATGAAAGACCTGGGAAAGCCAGAATCTGGGTAAGGCAGAAGTTTGAGAAGGAAAACTCAAATATTTTCCACTAAAACGAGTGATAGAAAAAGTGGTAAGACTGCACTCTGTCAAAGGTGGGAAACTTATGAGACCCGGAAAAACAAAGCAGTCCGGTCGAGTTCTGGCTCTCACAGGTTTCACTATATTAAGGTGTCTTGAGTGTGATTTTGGTAATGTGAGGTTATTTCTGACAAGTGACTCACCATTAGAAAATGTCCTCTCCAGCACAGGTTTATGGCAAGTTCAGTCACCCAGGAAATGCAACCCCCTATTTGGAGTCTGACAGAATGGGTTCATTCAAACAACCAAACACAAAAATAAAACATAGATAAAATATATCTTTTCCTCATGTATCAAAATTAAGCTTTAAAAAAAACATTTTTTCAGAAAAGAATCACAACGAATAAAAGTTTAGTTTTAAAAAATGTCATAATCATAAGCAGTTTGAAAAGAGCAGATTGTGTACATTGTTGAAAGTTACTTCATATTTTATTTTCCAATTGCAATAGTTTGCAGCTGATTTCTTTACATCATTCCAAATATGATGGGAAAGGAATCCTCTAAACCAATCAGTGCTAATTAGCTGTCATGAATCTATAATAAAAGGATGTAAAAGAACTTACTGAAGACTTAAGAATGAAATATGACCAAAGCTATCAATATTAATAACTATAAACTTTCTCTAACAGCAGCTGGTATTTTGCAAAGTATCCTCAAGCAACTTAGAAATCTTCCATCTTTAAGTTAATCTTATGTTAAATGAAGTTGGCAGCAATTGTTTTAAATATTGTGTTGACGTGGATATACAAATATATATTCTACATGTTCTATTATAGGAATCGAAGACTGAGTAAAAGAAATGCCAAATATAGAATATAAAAGATGTGCATATTCTGTATTACACAGTCCTGGATATCAAGTGAAAAGCAGCATTACATGTGAGGCTTACTGAATCCCCCCCTCCAAATTCCTTTAGGCTGCTTCTATTCTTCTCATCTCATCTTACAGGGGGAGAAGCCTGAAGCTGAGACAAGTTAGAGAAGATCCTGTGGTCACCTGCCAGGAGAGGGCAGAGTCGGGGTTAAGGTACAGACAGCCTGACTCCAGGGGCCATAGTCTTCACCTCTCCATCACACTGCCTCTTAATTACCTTGCAGATGGCGGGGAAGAAAAGGCAAAATCCAATACACTTCCCAAATTCCTCAGTTCATGCTATACCTGATAGTCTAGTGTCTTATCGAATTTGTAATAAGAATTCAGATTCTGTTCTTTTCTGAATAGGAAGCAAAAAGCATGGATAAAATAAATGATGGTTAAAAGTAAATCAAAAACACAAAGTGGTGGGAATTACTGCTTAAGGGGTACTGAGTTTCTGATGGGGGTAAAGAAACACTTCAG
Organism: Elephas maximus indicus; assembly: GCF_024166365.1. NCBI lineage: Eukaryota > Metazoa > Chordata > Mammalia > Proboscidea > Elephantidae > Elephas > Elephas maximus. Next base: position 159,321,381 of record NC_064846.1, on the reverse strand, counting down.
GAAATGAATAGTAGTGATGGTTGCACAATAATGTTACTAACTGTACACTTAAAAATGGTTAAAATGGCGGGCGGGGGGAACAACACAAAGTGGTGTGTAAAAGTTCATGGGACCCCAAACAGCATAAATGAAACTCACTCTTACTAATAAGCAGGATAAAGATAAACATCTCATACCAAAACAAATCTTTTAATCTCTATGACAGGTAACAAAAACAATCTCGCTTTTACTAGGATACTGTCAAGCCAGTTAATGGTGGATGTCATTAAATCTGTATGGAGTACAAGTATCAATTATGAATCTAGCTAGGTATTTTACTGAAAACATGCTTTTATCTATTAATTAGAGTTGCTGTGAAGTCAATACTGACAGTTTACACCTATTAGAGATGTTACGAAGCATCATATAATATTTACACAACAAAGAGATTAAACTACCAATCACAAGGAGTTTGTATAAGCATCTAGATTTATAGCCATGATTTCACAGATGTGGTAAGGAAAACCAATGGCCATTCTTTAATAAAATACAAGGCTTCCCATCATGCATAGTTTACAGGCCCAAGGGATGATCTCTTTAGAGGCTGGATGTTCAAGAAAGATTCAACAAACAACTGAATGTAGCCAGGTTGTTTTACACAAATGCTTAATTGGTCTGGTTATTCAGCCACCTCCGTAATACAACATCTTTATACTCTAACTGGAAATAGAATAAACACCGCATGAAAAATGCAATCCTATCAAATTCATTAGTAATCAACTATTACACACTCTTAGTATTATTATCCTTAGATTTCTTTCATTTTATTTTCTTTCTGGGCACAGCTTACGTCACTGTATTATAGGAGTCAATATCACACAAAAAATCTTTTCCTGAAGACCACTTCCATTAAGTATTTGAAATAGCCAATCAATGAAACCGTACAATTTCCACATGAAATATAAGTTAGTAAAATAACTCCTCCCAGTAGTGTTGCATATAAGCTACAACTTTGTCCCAACTATGATTCATCACCATAATTTGAGATTTTCCAGGATAAAATAGCACTAGACTGGACTATAACTACCTAGCAAGGGGACCCCCCCCCCCCGCCACCAGCAAACACACAAACTGGGGTCATAGCTTTAATTTGCTGACTCTTGAGACAAAGCATATTTGTTAGAGGAGGTAAGTAGACACCTGAATGTTTAGCTGCACTATCCCTCCCATGACCTATATTACACATGCAGTTCACACAGTCTTAGGAATAAAATGTGGAAGGATCTGTACTATAAATTCAACACAACACTTTTATCTACAGAAGCCTAAATATCTCAGGAAGTTTTGATTCTGATGAAGACAATCAGTCAGTCCTTCAAGGCTGGTTTCTCACAATTACAAACCAGTCCTTGGTGTCGGATCCGTTCCGCCTAGTAAGTGTCCAGGAACTCCACAGAATAAGAAACAAACCACATTTTTGTACACTCTTAATTCCTATTCTTCAATTTAATGTTTTATTAGTACATATTCCGACCTCAGATTTTTCACATTTAGGAAATTATACCAGAGAGGGATTAGGGAAAATTTGCTGGTTTTCTGAAGTTATGTGAAGGTTTATTCCCCTTTATATTACTTTTCATCACTGGAAAGTTCTCTGGAGACCAATTCACAAGCTATATGATGGATCTCTTCTTCTAAAGTTGCATAAGATTTAAATGTGGCCAGTGAGGTCTAACTAGCCCAGCCCTTATTTTCATCTTAGAGTTGGTAACTTTAAAAAAGGGTAAACCTAAATTTCCTATACAAAAAAAAAAAAAAATGTACACACAATAAAACCCATCCTTAACATCATGTATAGATATAATATACTCTGCAGCACGACTTTTCTTTATTAGCTGTAGCTTTTCCTTTCAGAAACTGAAGACTTGGCTTTTCATTAAGCTGTGATGCCCTACTCTTTCCCTAGCTTAGGGATAGTCTGAAAAAGACTTAATGTGTACAGGGAGCCCCGGTGGCACAGTGGTTAGGTGCTCGGCTGCTAAGAGAAAGGCTGGTGGTTTTAACCTACCAGCGGCTCCACGGGAGAAAGATGTGGCAGTCTGCTCCCTAAAAATTACAGTTTTAGAAACCCTATGGGACAGTTCTACTTTGCCCTATAAGGTCGCTATGTGTCAGAATCAACTCAACAGCAGTGGTGGGTTATGAAATTAGATTTCCATTTACACATAATTTAAGTGTTTATAAAGCACTCAAAATAGCTTACTATGTATGACTTTTGGAAAAAAAAATGAAACTTTTAACATAAACTTTTTTTGAAAAAATAGTCTACATACATGCATACCATCAAGACAATCTGTTTGGAAAATTTCCTATGCACATGATGTAAAAATTTGTCACAATTTTATCAATACTTCCAAAGTTAAGATAATTGGGTGCCACCTAGTGTTCAACTTCTGCAACTACTAACTTTACAAATTCAAAATTGCTATTAAAACCGAGATTCTAAAAACTGCATTTTAGAGATGCTTTTTCATTGATATGTCTATGGCGGCAACACAAGATCATGAAAAGAATTACACAATATCAAAATTAGTATAAAAATAGCCACATGCTACTTAAATATGAAAAACAGACCTACTCATTTTGACTTCAAATACAGACTTCTGCCTCTTTTAAATTGTATCAAAATCTCAAGGGAGCATCTAGGTAACGGGAATATACAGAAGGACTCTGTACAGTCAACAGACTAATCAAAACTAGGGCTTAATCTGAATCCATGATGAGTATAGGGCAAGTGATTCATTCGAAATATTCATTTCCTGGAAGTGAACTAGTCAAAGCAGGGAAGACAGTACAGCATTTTTTCCTTCTTTTTTTAAACAGTAGATGTTGTGGTCTTTTATCCATGAGCTCCATTAAATCAAAAGAACAAACTGAGTTTAACATTTCATTTAAGATTAATTCAGCATTATCTGTTTTTAAACACAAATACCTTAACAACAAACCAGTCTGCTTTAACAAGCTGCAGTCATGCTAATGAAATTTTAATCTTCTACAACGAATCAGAGCCGAAATCCAAATTGTAGGACAATCCTCGGAAAAAAATGGAATGTAAATGTTGGGTTCAATTTAGATCTGAAAGTGAAAAGAGCATCAGGTCAAACAAAAAAATATTCTTAAATTATAAGGTCTAATACGTATAAGGAAACCTTGGCGCTCCTTGGAAACTATGGGGGCAGTTCTACTCTGTTCTATAGGGTCACTGTGAGTCTGAATCAACTAGATGGCACTGGGTTTGGTTTGGTTTTTTAGATACGTATAAGGAAGACATTTGCCCCCTTGGGCAATCTGGGAAACAAATCTGTTTGAAGAGGGAATTCTGGACACCAGATTTTTCTCGATCCCAGACTGCTGCAGTAAATCTTTATGATCTCCTCCTGAACGTTCTATATTCTGTAGACTATTGTTTTAATTTTTTACTGTCCTTTAGATGAAGGTTTACAGAACAAACTAGTTTCTCATTAAACAGTCAGTACACACAATGTTCTGACATTGGTTAACAGCTCCATGACATGTCAACAGTCTCCCTTTTCAACCTTGGGTTCCCTATTGCCAGCTTTCCTGTTCCCTCCTGCCTCCTAGTCCCTGCCCCAGGGCTGGTGTACCCCTTTAGTCTGGTTTTGTTCTATGGGCCTGTTCAATCTTTGGCTGAAGGGTGAACCTCAAGAGTGACCTCATTACTGAGCTGAAAGGGTGCCTGGGGCCATACTCTCAGGGTTTCTCCACTCTGTCAGGCCAGCAATCTGGTCTTTCTTTTTGAGTTAGAATTTTGTTCTATATTTTTCTCCAGCTCTGTCCAGGACCCTCTATTATGATCCCTGTTAGAGCAGTCAGTGGTGGTAGCGGGGCACCATCTAGTACTGGGCTCAGTCTGGTGGAGGCCGTGGTACATGTGGTCCATTAGTCCTTTGGACTAATCTTTCCCATGTGTCTCAGTGGAGTATCCTTGATGGTCACTCACAGGCTTTTAAAGTTTTTGGCTTTACATTTAGGTCTTTGAAACATTTTGAGCTAGTTTTTGTGTATGGTATGAGGTATGGGTCCCATTCACTTTTTTGCAGATTGACATCCACTTCTGCCAGCACCATTTGTTAAAAAGACTGTCTTTTCCCCATTTGATGGACTTTGGGCACTTGATTCTTTAAAGGCTTTCAGAAGCTTTTCTCTATTTCACACATATCTAAGTTTGAAAAACATTTTTCTCCAGCTCTGCCCAGGACCAGAATATTCTTAATAAAGTTTAGCACGTCCTTCCTTCCTGCCTTCTTTTTGTGCTAGCAATTAGATTTTGTATTTTGGGACTGGGAACAGACATGGGGGAGCATGATTTCTTCAAGGATGGGACAAGTGTGGTATGGCCAAATTCTCCTCCTCTGGGTCAGTTTGGTTATAGGCTTTAAGGGCAGAGAATAGCTGTAAACCACCTGGAGCAATGTCTCAGGGAAGAGGTAGGGTTCTCAGGTGGTTAACCACAAAACGGTCATGGTAATCAAATTCCTTTCATTGTATCATCTCTTCCCCTGCCAACCTGCTGGGCACAGGGCAAGGAAGTGTTGGCACAGATCCAGAAACTTGTGTTCTGAGGAAAACCTTAACCCTTCTGGAACCTCGGCCTATTCCCTCTGCATACGTGGCTCTGTGTTCATGCACGTGAAAAGGTTAGCTTCGTTCACCTTCTAAAGTGGCCTTCAACCCCAGTTCAGCTGTCAAAATGTCTGGATCTGCTCTTAACCAATGCATGCCAGGTTCCTGCCACAGAATATAACTGGTAACTCTAATGCCAAGTAATATTAACAGTTTAGTCATAAAGAGTCCTCTGGCTCAGGGTCTCCAAAGGGAGGTACATTAAGAAAATAACAGAATGATAACTACATTTCTCATTCCTTTTCATTTTCTATTTCTGGGTATGTTTTTAAATGTACGTAACATTACTTGAGTAGTATTTTATGTTTAACAATTCATAAGTGCATATATACAATGGTATTATGTACTCAATTTTTCTTTAACTCATGATGTGAGTATTCTAAATGGTTTGGAGATACATTAAAATATAAGATGGATTGATGGATGAATAAATAAAATGTTAATTGTAGAATCACGGTGTGGGTAGCACTTGTGATGGCCAACTTGGGCTTTGCCAAGACCAGCCTTGGTATTTCTGAAAAGCTATGGTAATTCTGTTGTACAACCTCGGTCAGGAATAACTGCTCTAAGTATTTTAACATTTCATCTTTGAATCAAAACACTCATCAATTTATTATTTCTCAATTTATGTACACAGGGGGTTTCTCGACTACATTTTTATTAAAGGGGGTTTAAAAGGAGAATCTAGTGGAGAAACTCAGAGTATGGCCCCCGGACACGTCTTCTGAGGTTCACCCTTCAGCCAAAGATAGAACAGGCCCATGGAACAAAATAAGACTAAAGGGGCGCACAAGCCCTGGGACAGGGACTAGAAGGCAGGAGGAAACAGGAAAGCTGGTAATAGGGAACCCAGGGTTGAGAAGGGAGAGTGTCGACATGTCGTGGGGTTGTTAACCAATGTCATAAAGCAATGTGTGTACTAATTGATAAGAAACCAGTTTGTTTTGTAAACCTTCATCTAAAGTACAAAAAAACAAACAAAAAAAATGAGTCTAGATCAGATTTAAGAGTAACTTTTATCATAGCACCCCCAGTTGTTCAATAAATTTATATTGCCCAAAAAAAGGTATATTGAATTTCATTCAAATATAGTAACAGCAGAAGGGCAGTGAGGCATTTACTCTGGTGGGCAACAGTGCTTTATTTTAAGGAAGACCAATACATTTTCCTCAAAATAAACACAGCAGCTCCAAATCAAGAGTTGGCCAATAGTGTCTACCCAACAAATAAAATAACATCACCCCATTGGCAACAGGCCTCCATTTTAAAAAGCCTTTTAATGTTGTAATTCCAATACTTATCAGGCTGGTTCAAACAAGATTCTCTTTTTTTTTTAAACATACTAATGGTTCAATTAAGAGAAGGCAGGTTCTTTTGAGATTCTATATTTCTCGCAAATGGCTGTTTAATTTCTTAATAGCTACCTCTTCAGAAACTCTTAATTAAACATGTTATGATGATAGAGCGCCTAGCATTCATATTGCCAAAGCAAATATTAATCTTTTCAGGAAATGTTTAAAAAAGGATTATAAGAATTCTCAGAGTATAAACAGTTTGGCCAGCTGGCTTCTAAATAACACAGAATTTAAATAGTGACAAGTCTTACAATACTCCCTTATTTAAGTGTTCAGTATTCTCAGACTAAAGGGAGCTAGGGCGAGAGCTGATTTTTCTGTGGATAATTCAAAAGCAAAACAGAACAATGCAGGGTTTGTCTACTCACATCATCAATGTCCTCATCATCATCTCCAATGTCATCAAACTGGATTTCATCATCATCTCCAGGACCAAATGTATCCGTTTCGTTGATTTTCGCTAAAAACACAATAATATACTCACATAATCCAGGTATTATTAAAACAAATAAGTGTCCACTGAAAGTGGGTCTGAGATCAAATGTTCAACTATAAGAGGGGATTCTTACAAGTCAAACTATAATTCAAACAAAGTTTCATGACAAGAAAAATCCTCCCAACTTCTACCTAACAACCCTACTATGCACAGCAGTATTGTTCTTCTGTTCAAAAAGACAGTTTTAAGGAGAATGCTGGAGTCACACTAATTCTGAAGCTATTACAAACTTCCAGGCACATGCTAACAACTTCTCCTGAGCTAGGAACAGCTGGTTCACTAGTCATCAGACTCATCAAATCACCAGAAAGATTTGGTCAAATTTTAGCTCTAAGCAGTAAAAGTGCACCAGGAAGCTTGAGGCCTAGTCCCAGATATATGAGCATGTCCTAGATTGGAAATGCCTAGTAAATAATCTCAGGATTTTCACGCTTAAATCATGAAAAAAAAAGTAACAGAGCCAAAACAAAAAACCAAAAAGCCTCCAAAAACTGCAAAGTAAAAAAATGCAGGCTTACAAAATAGTATGTATATGTGTAATAGTCTGTACACTACATTTCCCCTTTGATGAGGTTATGAGACTTATTTTTGTTTTATTCAAGTTTTCTGCATTACTTTTTATTTAAGGGGGGGAAGGAACGTTGGTTTAAAAAAATCTTAGGAGATACTAAGATACTACGGTAAGATGGACTGAAACTGGCTTCTCAAAAATAAAAATCAACAGCAGCATCTAATTACTGTCTTTGCTTCATGTTTAACTTAGATGAACACGGACAGTCTTTTGATTTTTTTTTTTAAATGGCATTAACAAAATTATTCCTTTGACTGCTATTATACCGAAGTCCATGGCTTATAAAGTATAACCATTCACACCAAGTGTATTAAGAACAGATTCCAGTTACTTCTATTTTACAGCATCCAGTATCATAAGGAAACCCTGGTGGCATAGTGGTTAGGTGCTATGGCTGCTAACTAAAAGGTCGGCAGTTTGAATCCACCAGGCGCTCCTTGGAAACTCTATGGGGCAGTTCAACTCAACGGCAACAGAGTTTTTTTTATTATCATAAAGTGTAGGCAGGTATACTTAAAACTAATCATGTAACCACACACACGTACAAATACGCAAAATGCTACCAAAATCCTGCATCCAAACACCAAGAGACAATTATATCACATGACAGGTTAATATAACAATTCAGACGTTACCATGCTCTGGAAGCTCGCCATATGCCTTCAGACTTCTAGCTTCATCTGCGTTGTATTTTAAAATTACATCAGCTTTGTTATCCTTAAAAATAAACAAATAACTTTTAGAACGGATTGTGCCAAAATACTGTCAGTTAGTTCATAATTTTCACAATGATTAAGAAATTAAATCTCACTGTTCTGTTAGAAATGCTTTTCCTTTTTTAGATTTTTAAGTTTTCTCCCACCCTTTAAAAAACATTCTTGGGTTTCAACCAGTAGGAAGAAGCTTGCATGCATGCGCATGACTGAATAATGATGAAGAGCTTAGTAAGAAAGATTCTTACCGATTTCACTTGAAAAAGAGCAGAACCATGCAGAACCTTGTCTTTTGAAATACAAAAATTCCCTGTGAGCATTATTTTGAAGAGTGATCAAACACTGCATTCCGAAAATTGAGACTGGTGTAACGACCCAAGGAAATTAATATACTTTTCCATCTATCAGTGGTTCTAAAGGTATGTATCAATCAGAACACTGATACATACCTCCCGTAGAGCTTTTATAGAAGATAGATAGACCTGAGGTGAAGCCCAAGAATTTGTTATTTTTAAAAACTCTATGGGTGTTTCTGATGCCAACACCCAATGGAGAACCATGGCCTTTGAATGTTCACACTTCCCCATCTGAAGAGAATCTGACTCAGTAAAGGAAGAAAAAAGGATATAAGTTGATTGCTCATAAAGCAGGTCCAAACAAAGGCAATTAAAATGATCGCAGTGATGCAAGGGCAGTGTGATTTCAGACCAAACCCCAAACCAAAAACAACCCCACTGCCACTGAGTCAATTCTGACTCATAGCGACCCTACAGGACGGAGTAGAACTGCCCCATAGGGTTTCCAAGCAGCGGCTGGTGGATGTGAAATGCTGACCTTTCGGTTAGTAGCCGAGTGCTTTAACCACTGCACCGCAGGGGTCCTGTGATTCAGACCAGCTCATTTCTGAAACTATAATGTCCATGGACATCACAGGTGCAGATCTGGGAGGCCTGGGGTGGGGCCTGAGAATCTGCATTTCTAACAAGTTTCCAGGGGACGATGACACCACAGATCTCTGGACCACCCTTCAAGTAGCAGGAGAACAGAAAGACCGTGGGAGATAAACAATCAGAAGAGTTGGGCTTGGCTGTCACTTTATACTCGGAATGTTACTTCTTTCAGAGCCTTATCTGTCAAACAGGGAGTTAATAACTTTCTCTTCTCTTGGGGTTACGGTTATTATCAAAGAAGAAAATGGTCATGAAAACGGTGTGAATTCAAAGCAGGTTATGTTATGACTTATGTTCTAAACACTAATGGTTCATCGAATTCAAGCAAGTAAACAAAAAAAATTTAAATGCAATTTTTACCTGATAGTCTCGTAGACCAACCAATATGATGTCTGAGGTATTTATCCAAACCTAGAAAGGAAAATTCACTGCACGTTATTCTTAAAAGAAAAGCAAAGGATCAAGAGCAATGTCAAATCAGTCTTCCCATAAAATATACATACTATTCACCCAACTTTGGGAGAAGTCTCTATTTAGAATTAGGAGAAAAAAACTACAGTAAGCAGCTGAGCCTATTTTAAATTTTCTATAATCTGGAGCCCTGGTTGCACAGTGGTTAAGAGCTCGGCTGCTAACCAAAAGGTTCGCAGTTTGAATCCACCAGTAGCTCCTTGGAAACCCTACAGGGCAGCTCTACTCTGTCCTACAGGGTTGCTTTGATTATGAATTGACTCGACAGCAATGGGTTTGGTTTTTTTTGGGGGGGGCGGGGGCAGGGGGAATGTTAAAATATAAGACTTACTTTACCTACTTGGCAGTTTAATAATTTCAGTGTAAGATTTAATCAGTTTAGAAATTACAAGATTTTTAATCGTGAACCACCCCGACACGGTTAGTTATCTACCATATATGAGAACAGAAAATAAAGTGGTTTTATCTCCCTCCTTCCTTCCATCTGTCTGCCTGCCCACCCACCTACATATACACAGCTCCACAAAACCTATTCAGTTCAGTAAAGATTACCAAACCAAATCCTTAGTTAGAAGGATTAGCAAACCAAGATGTTTAAAAATCATAAAATCAGAATTGGAAAGGACTTTTAAGCAACCTGATTAGTCTACCTGAACAGCTCTTGTGATGGTGAATTAGCCCATTCATGATCATACTCAACAAGTTTCACATGAATAAACACTTATCTAATACACTTCACATTTAAATATTTTCAATACGCTTTACTACTATTCCCACCACGCCACTCCCAAAGCAGATTCAATCAGACTTCAACTGCTAACCAAAAGGTCAGCAGTTCAAATCCACCAGCCACTCCTTGGAAACCCTATGTGGCAGTTCTACTCTGTCCTATAGGGCCGCTGTGAGTTGGAATCAACTCAAGGGCAACAAGTTTATCAGGTCTCATCAGTCTCCTTTAATCTGGAGCAGTTCCCAGCTTTTTTTTTTTCTTTCTTTCTCAACTCTAACATTTGATTAAGAGGCAGGCCATTTGTTTCACAAAACGCCCTCAATTTGGATTTGTCCACTGTTTCTCCATGAGCAGATTCAGGTTAAACAACCTGAGCAGGAATACAGCATAGGTGATACAAATGTTTTATACAATAGAATGTGTGTAAAATTATCATCGAAGATTTTGTTGTTTGACTCATCATAGGAAAATCTTGTTCCACTGAATTCTTTGGGAACTTATCTGTCATGGATTGAACTGTGCCCCACCCCCCCCCAAATATCTGTCAACTCAGCTAGGCCATGATTCCCAGTATTGTGTGATTGCTACCATTTTTGTTATCTGATGTGATTTTTCCACTGTGTTGTAAATCCTGTCGGAAACCCTGGTGGTGTAGTGGTTAAGTGCTACAGCTGCTAACCAAAAGGTTGGCAGCTCAAATCCGCCAGGCGCTCTTTGGAAACTCTATGGGGCAGTTCTACTCTGTCCTATAGGGTCACTATGAGTCGGAATCGACTCAGCAGCACTGGGGTTGGTTTTTTTTTTTGTTGTTGTTGTAAATCCTATCTCTATGATGTGGATGAGGTGGGATTAGCGGCAGTTATGTGTAACGAGGGGAAACCCTGGTGGCGTAGTGGTTAAGTGCTACGGCTGCTAACCAAAGGGTCAGCGGTTCAAATTTGCCAGGCACTCCTTGGAAACTCTATGGGGCGGTTCTACACTGTCCTATAGGGTCACTATGAGTCAGAATCGACTCTAGGGCACTGGGTTTTGGGTATGTTAATGAAGCAGGAATCAATCTACAAGATTAGATTGTGTCTTAAACCAACCTCTTTTGAGATATAAAAGAGAAGGGAACAGAGAGACAGGGGGACCTCACACCACCAAGAAAGAAGCACCGGGAGCACAGGGCATCCTTTGGACCCAGGGCCCCTGCGCCTCAGAAGCTCCTCAACCAGGGGAAGACTGATGACAAGGACTCTCCCCCAGAGCTGACAGACAAAGCCCTCCCCTGGAGCTGGCGCCCTGAATTCACACTTCTCATCTCCTAGACTGTGAGAGAATAAACTTGTTTGTTAAAGCCATCCATTTGTAGTATTTCTGTTGTAAGCAGTCCTAGATAACCAAGGAATTACCCTTGGCCCGTAAAAATTGAATATAGAGACAATTTTTCCCCTCACCAATTTTATATTAAAGTAAAACAAATCTCCACACCTACCTTTTTTCTCAATTTTCCTCTGATGTGACATAACCTCTTTACACCATCAAAACACATTGCTTCTAATCGTCCATTTCCCAACATTTTGATTACCTGAGCATACTCTGCAGGGAGGGGAAGAAGAAAAGGGTATGATATTGTTCAACATTTGATAAGAGCAAAATAAAAATGACAAGTCCACACAAAACTGACAAGTGAGAACACACTGCTGTACTGGTTAGGGATAAACACATGCAGTAAAAGTATAGATAAGTAAAAAAATAAGTAAAAGTATAAATAAATGCAAATTCAGGAGAAGGATTACCTTAGGGACCAAAAGGAAGAAGAGAAATAATCTGGGAGAGACACAAAGCTGGTAATGGTTCATTTCTGAGTACTAGTGAACAGGCATTTGTTACCCTTTACATTTTATTGTGAAGAGTCCTGGTGGCTCTTGGTCAAAGCGATCGACTGCTAACTGAAAGGTTGGTGGCTCAAAACCACCAGTGGCTCTGTGGGAGAGAGATGTGGCAGTCTGCTTCCACAATGATTTACAGCCTTGGAACCCCTATGGGATCGGTACGTGTCAGAATCACCTTGATGACGGTGGGGGTTTTTTTTGGGGGGGTTTGTATATCTTATTGTACATCTATTTTGTAATAAATTTATTAAAATGTAACAATGTATAAACTGGTTTAGCCTATGGATGATGAACTGTTTTTACTGCTAAATTAGGCCAAACCGTGTGTGTGTGTGCCATTTTTTTAAAGGACATTACTTGAACAGCAAAAAAGGGTAAGTATTCTACCCTGAGATCCCTTTCAAAAGGTGACACATATTCTAATTTTACCCAGGGAAACCAGAGAACTCTTTGTTGTCTGCCAGTTTCTAAAGCCTTTCCCAGCTATGTGTATCTATGCCAACTCCCTCATTTAATAAACAGAAGCCTACAGAAGCCAAGTGATTTGTCCAAGGTCACAAGCTAGTTCAGGGCAAAGCCAGAACCAACACTTTATAATGCCATTTCCACAAGCTGTCTCTGCTATTACAAATATTTTAATTATCTACTAATTTTGAGCAAGTAGATTGCCTACTGTCTTCGCAACCGTACGCTCTACTTTCAGATCTCAAGGTGCCTCATCAATCTCACACATTCAGATCCAAGCCCCATTTTGGCTATCCTTTCCCTCAGGACCTTCAGAGGCAAATCGCATATAATTTTAGTAAACTCCGCAAATAACAGTAGCTTAAACATTAATAACATCGTTGCTAAGTTAGAATATCTTAGTGATTAAAGTTCTGGTAAAATCAGAAACATGTTCCCAGGTAAAATGCCAAACTTTTAACCAAAATCTTTCTCAAAGGGTACCCAGGAAGCCACCTAACTTCACTGCCATTTGAAAAGCTCTCTGAGAAGATTATGCCTTTAGCTTGCACGTGGGCCTGTTTCTTCTGCTACTAAATGACAAAAGACATGAGGCAGGGCATCACTTCAGAGCCTTTAGATTATGGAAGTTACATGGACGACTGGCCCTCAAGAAGGACACCAGCTTATCTGTAAATATACCTGTACTAAAACCCTTTGCCTTTGAGTCGATTCTGACTCATAGCAACCCTATAGGACAGGGTAGAACTGCCCCATAGGGTTTCCAAGGAGAAGCTGGTGGATTCGAACTGCCAACCTTCTGGTTAGCAGCCGTAGATCTTAACCACTTCGCCACCAGGGTTTCCAATCCATAAATATACTGAGGCATGAATTGAAAAGGCTCAACTGAGGATCTGACATGGAGAAGTGAGTTCCTCAGACTACAGCAAGTGAGCCTAGCACATCACCTCGTGCCTCAAAGTAGCTAGTCAACATAGAGACAGTTTCTCTTCCAAAGTGAGGGAAATATATGAAAAAGAAAACAGTGACTGCCCAAATAAAGTCAACTGCTAACAAAGACAAGAATGACTAAGGCTGAGAAACAGGAGGTTTTGAAGATACTCCCTTTTCAGTGGCTTATATGCAGCGTATGAACAAATTCATCAAAAGTTCTACTCAAAAGATAAAATAAAGATTTTTTTTTGTTAAGAAGTGCTAGAAATTATTGAGACAATTAGAGAAATCTGAATATGGACTATACCCTAGGTAATATTATACATTAGCGTTTTACCTGAGCATAATTCCACTGTAGAACAGAATTATAATTCCACAATTGTACTTCAGAATATACTTGTTTTTAGGAGATACATAATGAAGTAATAAAGGAAAAGTATCATGGTGTCTGCAATCAATTTTCAAATGGTTTAGTAAAAACATTACTAATAAAGTAGATGAAGGGCTTAAGGGAGTTCACTGGACTAATACTGCAACTTTTCTGAAGGTCTGAAATTGTTCAAAATAAAAACATGGGGAAATAAAGAAAGTGCTCCAGTCAGGATTAGTTTTACTAGCTTCATGTCAATTGTTCTGTTCTGATTTTTCATATTTTATACAATAATATGCTAACAGCAAGAGAGAACTGAGGGGCCTATAAAGGCTTCACATCCAAGGTCTACTAAACACACTGTGTAACACTACCTACTACAGGTAGTCCCCAACAGTTGACGTATTCAAATCATGACCAAAACTGCTCTTATGACCGGCTGGTTTTTGGTACATCTTAGTGTTAGTAATATGTACTACATACAATGTTACAGCACAAAATTTGCTGATGTCATCAATTTCAGGTGTTCACTCACAGATGTTCAATATTATAATTTATAGATACTGCTAATAAAAGGCTATAATAATGAAAACTAAAAAAAAGAAAGAATGAGGTATTCAACTTATTTCAGAACTGACTTACAGTACAGTTATCAGAATGGAATCCTGTCCTAAGTCAGAGACTATCTGAATTAAAAAAAGGCCCACTAAGTCATGGAATTGGCAACCATGGCTCCAAAGTTTAATCCTCTCTGAACTCTACAATTCACTCTAAGTTTAAACCTGAGTGTCTATGCAAAACAAGGAAATGTCTATGTTAACAAAAATGCCACCAGCCTTCAACATAGGCTGGGTACATCAAGAAATGATTACCAAAAGGCTTGGAGAAGTATAGGGGATGAGAAATGGAGAAGAGCAAACAGGGACAAGAGAATTACTGCCCAGGATTATGTTAGAGACTAAAATTCTGTACTTAAAAAAGAAATGTTACTAGAACCAGCCTAACTTCTGAAATGCTTACCTTGCCCATCCTCTTTGAACACCAGCTCTCTTTTTTCAGACTCATTCTCATTCTTACCTCTGCGTCTGTTTTTACCTCCTTTACCTAATGATTAAAAAAAAAAAAAAAGTGAAGATATCAATCATCTGCAAACCAGTATAAAAAAAAGAAACTAAATTAAAGTAACCTGGCAAAATTCAATTATAATTAACACATACATATTGTCATCCCTCTACCCTTCTTAGAAGGAGCCCTGGTGGTGCAGTGGTTATCTGCTAACCAAAAGGTCGGCGGTTTGAACCCACCAGCCATATGCAGGAGAAAGATGTGGCGGTCTGCTTCTGTAAAGATTACAGCCTTGGAAACCCTATGGAACAGTTCTACTCTGTTCTACCGGGTCGCTATGAGTCAGAATCAACTTGAAGGCAGTGGGTTTTTGGACCCTTCTTAGAAATTCCTTTTGGGATTTTTTCCTGGCATAAAGTACATACCAAAAAAGCACACATTATATAAAAGTTGTAGAAAAACATTTCACTTCAGCATCTAGCCTTTCCAAACAAAAATGGCATCCCGTACATATTCTTCTGAACTAAAATCTTGTGTGCCTTCTGAAGCCAGCCCTTATGTAAGGAACCTGATCTAAGTTTCCAAAAGGAGCTAAGAGCGGTTGGACCAAGAACTGTGGTTTTTTTCAAACTTTCAGTAGCAGAGCACCATGAATACTGAAAGTCTCAATTTCATGGCACAAACAAGGAATAATTGTACTCACCAAAAGCACACAATATGTACGACATGTATCTAGCTGTGACCCCAACTTGGTCACCTGCTTCTGGATTTTTCTCTTGATATTTGCTACTGTTCATTCGTTTTGCCATCTGTAATATTTACCATCAGGCCAAGTGGTAAGTGCCAAAGGTTTAAGAAAATCTTATTTAAGAAACAAATTTAGACATTATTTTTTGCAAATCAGAGAGTGATATCCATTTCAGCAGCTTTGTCCCAGTTTCAAGAACCACTGGCATAGAATTCTACAACAGTGCAACCTGAGTGGGGCTAAGGGAAGATGTAACGGGATAGATTTGGCCAAGAAAGCCAATTCGGGGGAAATGCCATTTATTGTTAACTCTGGGTAGCAGGAATCAGAAGTACGGAAGGTGAGGCACGGTACAAGCATTTTTCATTATAATACATAAGTCTTGTATTATGTGACTTTTTAAACTACGTACACATACTCTGATAGAAAAAAGATTGCAATGTTATAAATGTGGGCAAGGGTACCTGACACTAGCTCTCTCAAAGCTGATGGGAAGCAGTGAAATTCAAAGGGAAAACATAGGCTTTGGAATCAAATTCAAATCCTGGCTTTGCCTCTATGGAAGACTTTTTACTTAACCTAACTCTTATATAAAAATGGAAATCATTACCACAATTATCACCTTCCTTACAGACAACAGTGAAGATTATGCAAGTAACAGACGTTTGGTGCCTAGTACAGCACCTGCCACAATCTACCAATAAACAAACGGTGGCTAACATTAACAACCAATTGGTACCATCTTTCTAGAAAAACAAGTCAGCAATATTTATGAACGGCCTGAAAAACATGCAGATTCTCCTTCCTAATAATTTTATTTCTGGGAATATATATGGACATGTATGAGAAAACTCTTTGAAATATAGTAACTAAATATTCAAGTCAACTTAGCAAATGTTTGAATGCCTCCTAGGACCAAGTAGGTACTTTGTTAGATGCTGGAGACTGTTGGGAGAGGCAGTCCACTACGGGCCCCAAGCATCTCTGCATGTTCTTGCCACATGTGCCAGATTTCAAAGCTTATCATCTCCTGAGCAGTTTCTGTAGATGGTCACGCAGGCAAGTAAGTAGGTCAAAGTGACCACCACCACAGGGGTGGGGACATGTGTGACTGGTGTTTGCTGATGGCTCAAGAACTGCTGGGCCCCTGACCCTGAGTTCCTCTCCTGTAATATAACCCTCTGCTGTGACAGTGTGAGTAATAAAGTCCTTTGTCTCTAACCCAGGAGTTTAATATCTTATGCCAGCATCCATGAATTATAACAGGCTAACCTGTCAGCTTACAAGGAAGGTAAAGCTTCAGACCCTTCGCGGTTCCTGATAGTTTTAGCAATGAGGATGGGATGCTGACAGAGACATGGGTTTCTAAAAGAAGAAGGATAAGGCCCAAGGGGTTGGGTTTGTGAACATGAAAAACCCTCCCAGGATCCAGCAGCAAATGTTCTGATCCAATGTGTAAGAGAGGGAGAGAAGTAAGGGTCCCCTCATTGTTCTTTCATGTTCAGAGGCTGAGTGGAGAGAGGTAAAATTGAAACAAGCTGCCCAAATGGTGCCTTGGTTGTTGCTGACTCTCCTCCAGGTGGACATTTAAGACATGGTATCTTGACAATGGGGCAGTGAGGCAATGTGGCTGTGGTTGCTAAGCTAGTTTCCAAAGCTGAAATAAATGGTGTAAGCAGTGAAGACCTTGCTACTAGATAGAACGTGTTGGGTGGACTGAAAACTTCACAAGCTCATTTGCTTGAGCTTCAAGAGTGAGGCCACTCAAAAGTGAAAGTGAATGCAAAGCCTCACCGAACAGTGCAGAGCTGGCTGCGCTCTTGGGCATGGCCTCGACCATAGTCAGGCTTGGCCAGCACCAAAGATGAAGCCCTGGGCTCAGGGGTAGCCACAGGCACTGAGCACTTGGAGGCGTAACACAGCAGCACGCACAGGAGCAGACAGAAAGGGATCCCTTGGCCCGGGTACTTGCCTAAGGCCAGGAGGGACTACTACTGACATCTGGCACCAACTCTGGAGCAAGGGGCCAAGAAAAGAAAAAGGGCGACAATTAAAGGTTTCTGCTGTGCCCAATGGGACAATTTACAGTATGATAAATTAAAAAAAAAAAATTTTTTTTTTTTTTTTAATGATAGGCCAATAAGGTACCTGATGGATATTTCATGCCCTTTAGCACCCGCACGCTGCTGGCATCATCAAGAGATTGAATGGACTTCAAAAAAATCAACTCGAAAAGATTTCGGATTCCACCTCCCTCATCTCCTCCTGGTTCACACACCCTGCCTGGTAAAACAGTCTGGTCACTGAATGCAGATGTCCTCAGAAAGGCATTATCCCCACTTCACTGCCTCCTAGATAATGACTAGGTTGAAATAAGTGGAGGGGTATACAGACCTATTTTGAAAACTTGGGATCCCACCCTGATTATCTGGGGCATGACGCTTCTTTCTTTTCCCAAAGAGTGACCCCAGGCCAGCCTGGCTAGTATACCCAACTGTGTGATAGTTTAGGCAAAAGTGGACCTAAAGGGATGTGAATTTAATTCTAGGTCAGCCACCTGGATTCTCTTGTTAGACTGATGTAGTCCTAGATCATGAAGATAACAACCATTTGGGTCAGTACACTCATCACTGAGTCTCTCCTACAGAGGCCCACGGAGGCCAAGGTATGAGATATAATGGGTCTTTGTAAGTTTTATGAAAATAGCCCTGTCCCTCTCACACTTGCCAGCCTCTGGAAGAAGGTCTAAGTGTGAGCAGGAGATGATTGGGGAAAAAGGTGAAGTGACAGCTACTGGAATAGTAGGACACAGTGGTGGTGGAGGAGGAGCAATGACTCGCTACCTGGGGAGGAAACACTTTAGACCCACTAGTTTGGATTTTATGCTATAAGCAGTGGAGTCCACTAAGCAAGGTATTTGAAGTTGAAAAAGCAAGGTACAATGGGGGGTGTAATCTCTAAAATCCAGACCGTGGGGGAAGTTCTACAAGACAATCTGGTTTCTTAATTAGATAAAATGCAAAGAAAACGGGAAAACAAAAAACAACAAAACAGACAGAAGGGAAACCTAGAGATTAAAAAAGACTCAAAAGACGTATCAGCCAATCACAATATGCAAACCATACTTGGGTCCTGATTCAGACTAGCCACAAACTGATGGTGTTTGGGGGCTGGCAGATGGGTCCAAAGAGGTTCATTTACTAATCTACTTTTGTATATATTCAAAATTCTTCATGGTTTCGAGGGACGGCTAGGTCAATTGGCATATCAAAGTTTATTTAGAAAATGTTCCGCATCCCACTTTGGTGAGTGGCGTCTGGGGTCTTAAAAGCTTGCAAGTGGCCATCAAAGATGCATCAATTGGTCCCAACCCACCTGGAGCAATGGAGAATGAACACCACCAAAGACACAAGGAAAATATGAGCCCAAGAGACAGAAACAGCCACATAAAGCGGAGACTCCATCAGCCTGAGACCAGAAGAACTACATGGTGCCCGGCTACCACGAATGACCACCCTGACAGGGAACCCAACAGAGAGTCCTTGACGGAGTGGGAGTAAAGTATGGAACAGAACTCACACTTACATAAAAAAAACCAGACTTAACGGTCTCACCAAGAAGCCATGGCCCCTGAAAGCTATGTTAACTCAGAACTAAAACCACTCCTGAAGACCACTCTCCAGGCAAAGATTAGACTGGACTATAAAACATAAAATAATACTAGTGAAGTGTGCTTCTCAGTTCAAGCAGATACATGAGACCAAATGGGCGGCTCCTCTCCGGAGGCAGGATGCATCAAATGTCTCTGGAAGGACATGTTTAAGTAATTGGTTGCCTGTGAGAAGGAGCACTTAGGTGGCAATGGGACAGATTTAGGAAGATTTCATTTTTATACTTTTGGAAATTTGAATCATGTCAATATATTTACTACTTAAGACTTCCAAATAAAAGATACTTCAGTAAAAAGCAGGGGTGTGACATGATTCTCTGGGTGGAAGAGCAGTGAGGTCATTGTCCCTATTATAGGTAGAATGGTCCTTATTACAGGTAGAATGAAGAAGACCTAGGATAGAGCACAGGAAGAAGAGGAGGGACAAACAGGTGGAGCACTTCTGAGATAGAAACAAGACAATGTGACCAGATGTGGAGGCTAAGGGGAAGGGTGGAGAGGATGCAGAGCTTTTAACCTCTCAGGAGCTTAGTGCCAGCCTCTGTAAAATGAGGGGGTTAGAAACAGAGGATCAAAGTACCTCTAGATTCTTCCTACCAGTTAGAGTTCTAGAATTCTTTCTCACTGATGTCCTTAGAAATCTGTAATTTCCTCCTTATTCTTTATACATTAAATAATGACATTGCCGATTACTTCCTTTCTCAAACTCTCCTTTTCTGACTTTTAAAGGGCCACTTGCACTATTCTTAATCATTTCAATGTTCATCTTACATTTTAGTCCCACTATTTTACTTCCACTAAATGTTGGCCTCATACTCCTAACGGCTCATTACATTTCTATTTGAATGTGCTGTCATCTCAAACACAATTTCACTCAAAACTCAACTTAGTTTTACAAAGCTGCTCCTTAATCAACTTGTTTCTACATGGTGGCGCAGTGGTTAAGAGTTCGACTGCTAACCAAAAGGTCAGCAGTTCGAATCCACCAGGTGTTCCTTGGAAACCCTATGGGGCAGTTCTACTCTGTCTTATCGGGTCACTATGAGTTGGAATCGACTTGCTGGCAATGGGTTTATTTCTATTAGTGGCAACGTAACTAACCTTAAAGAATATAAATCTCTTAATCCGTAAACACAACATCAATCTACCTCTCAACACTTTTCTCTCACTACCTCATGCTTCAATCCAAGTAGACTTCTCACTGTTGGGGAAAACTCACCCTTGCCCTCATCTCCACCTCAGCTGCCTTTCTCTCCCTCTCCCTCCTCTGAAAGGCCCCATCAAGCCAAGCGTCTTATTTGCATATCATTTACAATTAAGCCCCACAAGCCTGTGCCTATGAAATAGGTAATATTTTTTTGTCTTTACTTCACAAGAGAAAATGGTCTTAGAAAGATAAGTGACTTATCTAAGTAAGTGAGCTCTAGGATTTGAATCAGGCAGTATGGCCCCAGTGACTATGCTCTTAACCCACTATGTAAAAATGCTACCCGTTTACTTGTCGCAATCACCCTAAGAGGTAAGAACAAAAATTACTGAGTTCACTGAAACTGAGAGAAATTAAGTAACTCATTAAGGTCAAAGTGCCAGAGAGTGAGGATGACCAGACTGAAATCTAATTTTTCTTCTACCCCCCACATCAGGGTACCTCTCCACAGCATTTTGTTCCCATTCTAGAACCTAGACCACATTGGTTGTCACTTCCAAAAGTGGGAGAAAGGCTCTAAGTGGTAGTGACAATAAGGGACTCGTGGGAAGAGCCTGGAAGCAACGAAAAGTTCACAAACCCAAACAGAATAATTTCCTGACCCACCCAGATTCGTCAGTCTCCAGAAAGAGGAAAAGAGGTGTAGAGGTTGGGGAGTGGTACACAGAGGGCTTAACCCATCAGTTGTGATTCTTAAATACACAGTAACACATTCTCAGTTGTAATTCTTAAATACACAGTAACGCATTCTCAGTTGTAAATTCTTAAATACACAGTAACGCATTCTCAGCCATTCATTATATTGCCTATGCTTTTTTGTATGCCTCAAAATGTTACATACATAAAAAGATTCAGTGCTTGTCAATTTACCAGAATTAATCACACCCTGATCATCCCTTCTCTATTTTACTGAGATGTGATAGAATGTACTTTAAATTCTTTTGAAAGAGACTAGAAATGAGCATACAACAATTAAAGTAGCAGTTTATTCTAACTTTTTACCTTGCTTTCTTTCTAAAAGAACGGCTAGCTAGTACCTACATTAAATCTAAACTCCCAAATCCCCTCCTTAAACCAATCAGATGTGTTTTGGGAGAAATTCCCAGTTGATAATTCTTAAGCAAGACATGAGGCTAGTGAACTAGATATCATTTCGTGCAGATGTCCTGTCCCCTTGGAACCAAAGGGGGAACCTATAATTCACCTAAGGGTGGAGTCAACAGAGGGGAAGTGATTTAATCTGACAAATATTTATTGAGCATCTACTAAATGCTAAGTGCTAGTGATCCAATGTGACTAAGACAGACACTATTACTGTCCTTTAGAGCTTACTGAGGGAAAGAGAAGTCTCATCACTAGAAATAAAGGTGAGAATTGGATACTTATGGATGGATCCAGTTACCATCACAGAGGGAATCAGAGGTTAGAGAAGTTAGAAGAAAACTAAAAGATTTTTTAAATCTTTTTATCATCCCCAGTCTTTCCCAGAAAATATGAGCAGTTAAACCTTTGCTACAAAAAGGACCTGTGCGTTTCATTTTGGAGACAGCAAGGTGGACTGCCCCGAAGTACTCCGAGGGATAAAGTGAGTGGTTACAGATACAAAGAGGAAATGAAGCAGAACCCCTAGAGCCAGCGGTCAAGTAGAATGAAATACAAGTATGTCTATAAGCTCCTTCCTGTAAAAAAAAAAAAATTTTTTTCCCTGTTCTTACTTGCACAATTTTCTGAGAGGTTATAAGGATATTAAAAATGACAGAAACACCTTACACCTATATAAAGGAGAATTTCTTCAGGATTGACAGTACCAGTTTTCTGCTTTTACCTATGTTAGGCCTTCCATCTTGTAGGTTTCAAATAAACTTATTCTCAAGTCTGATAATTTGTGAACGTTTAGCCTCAGAATATAGAAAACTTAAAGGTCTTTACTCCCACCACAATGTATACCGAAGCAAAAGCAGAAAACTTGGCTACACATGTAAAAAATCTTACGAAAAAAAGAAACATGTTAAACCCTTTTAGAAAAGAATGCGAGAGAATGAACCTAGACAGGACCCTAAAAATGCATCAAGGTTTCGCCCGCTGTTTACCAGGGAGAGAGAGCATCCTCAGGGAGAGAGAGCATCCTCAACAATACAAAACTGTTCTTAAAGTTTACCCAGGCAGAAGTACCCGATAGTGCCTGAAGTTAAGAACTGCCTCCAGGGCTTAATTAAACTCCACGCCCGGGAAGGGCAAAGGGCCTGATTTGCGAAGACCAGCCCGCTTGGGGAGTCTCCCCACGGGTCCCTGTCGCAAGCGGGAGTCTCGCGGTCAGTCTAGCGCGAATTAGGAGCAAAAGCCCACATTCTCCTGCAGGCGGCCCTACAAAAATGGCGTCGGCTCCACCCCAGTGTGACCAAACTGGGAGGCAGGAGTAACTTTCCAGCTCTTCTTCTGAGCTCAGAGTCGCGTGCAGGGCCCCCAGGAGCGTGCGGCTGGGGCGGAAAGGCAGGAAGGTCACTGCAGCCCCGGCAACCCGCAGGCAGCGGGCAGGGCCGGGGAAACCCGGCCGAGCAGACCCGAGGTCCCGGGGCTCGGGCAGCATTACCTTTATTCTTAGGCATGGCGGTGACGGCGGCCTCGTGGCGTCTCGCACTTCTTTCCGGGTGGTGGCGGCGGCTGCGGCGGCGACTCTAGGAGGGGAGCGAGGGCTGACCAGAAGGAGCGCGCGGGACGAGGAACGCGTGGGAGGCCGGATCGTGTGCGAGAAAAAACCCCACACCGTGCTCTTCCGAGATCCGCCTGCGCTTATGTTCGGCGGCAGCAAATGGCGTCGCGGCTGCGTGCGTCACTTTTCCCCGCCTACCGCCGCAGGCTCGGCTCTCCCCGCCCCCCCCCGCCCCCGAGCCCCACAGCGCAGGCGTGGCTGACGAACGCCTATTGTTAGAACCGATGGAGTCGCGCGACCACCAGGTTCTCAGCGGGCGGGACGAGGCGGGCGGGGGGCAAGGCTGTGAACTGAAAAGAGGTGGAGTCATAAATGGAGTGGGCGGGACCACGGGTGGTGCGTCAGAGCTAAGGGCGGATTGAGGCTCGCCTATTGCTGGCCATCTGCTGCTCTGTAACAAAACCGCGTCTCCCAGTTTGACAAGTTGCTGACTCATTAACTGGAACCTCATAGTAAGCTCAGTTTTAACACAACCCATTCTGCCATCCAGCCAGGCTTGGAGACTGAGGAAAGGGCCAGTCGCCCCATCATCCATTACCAAAGCATAATATCTGCAAGATGGTTATTATTTTGGTGGCGCGGTGGTTAAGAGCTCAGCGGCTAACTGAAGCGTCAGCAGTTCAAACCCATCTGCTGCTCCTTGGGAGAAAGATGGGGCAGCTGGCTTCCGTAAAGATTTCCACCCTAGTATACTGAAAAAGAAGAACAAAGTGGGAGGCCTCACTCTACCTGATTTTAGAACCTATTATACAGCCACAGTAGTCAAAACAGCCTGGTACAGCAACAGGTACATAGACCAATGGAACAGAATTGAGAATCCACAAATAAATCCATCCACATATGAGCAGTTGGTATTTGACAAAGGCCCCAGAACAGTTACATGGGGAAAAGACAGTCTTTTTAACAAATGGTGTTGACATAACTGGATATTCATCTGCAAAAAATGAAACAAGACCGATACCTCACACCACGCACAAAAACGATTTCAAAATGGATCAAAGACCTAAGTATAAAAGCTAAAACGATAAAGATCATGGAAGAAAAAATAGGGACAACGCTAGGAGCCCTAACACATGGCATAAACACTGCACAAAACATTACTAACAATGCAGAAGACAGACTGGATAACTGGGAGCTCCTAAAAATCAAACACCTATGCACATCCAAAGACTTCACCAAAAGAGTAAAAAGATTACCTACAGACTGGGAAAAAGTTTTTAGCTATGATATTTCCAATCGGTGCTTGATCTCTAAAATCTATGTGATACTGCAAAAACTCAACTACAAAAAAACAAATAACCCAATTAAAAATGGGCAACAGATATGAACAAGCACTTCACTAAAGAGGACATTCAGTTGGCGAACAGATGCATGCTCATGATCATTAGCCGTTAAAACCAAAACCAAACCCATCCCACAGCCGTCGAGTCGATTCCGACTCATAGCGACCCTATAGGACAGAGTAGAACTGCCCCGTAGAGTTTCCAAGGAGCACCTGGAGGATTTGAACTGCCAACCTTTTGGTTAACAGCTGTAGCACTTAACCACTATGCCACCAAGGTTTCCCATTAGCCATTAGAGAAATGCAAATCAAAACTACAATGAGATTCCCTCTCACTCCAACAAAGGCTGGCATTAATCCAAAAAACAAAATAATAAATGTTGGAGAGGCTGTGGAGAGACTGGAACACTTATACACTGCTGATGGCTGTGTAAAATGGTACAACCACTTTGGAAATCGATTTGGCACTTCCTTAAAAAGCTAGAAATAGAACTACCGTATGATCCAGCAGTCCCACTCCTTGGAATATATCCCAGAGAAATAAGAGCCTTTACACTAAGACATATATGCACACCCATGTTCATTGCAGCACTGTTTACAATAGCAAAAAGATGGAAGCAACCAAGGTGCCCATCAACAGATGAATGGATAAATAAATTATGGTATATTCACACAATGGGATACTACGCATCAGTAAAGAACAGTGAGGAATCCATGAAACATTTCATAACATGGAGGAATCTGGAAGTCATTATGCTGAGTGAAATTATTTGCAAAAGGACAAATATTGTATAAGACCACTATTATAAGAACTCGAGAAACAGTTTAAACAGAGAAGAAAATATTCTTTGATGGTTACGAGAGGGGGGAGGGAGAGAGGGAGAGAGAGGGTTTTCACTAATTAGATAGTAGATAAGAACTATTTTAGGTGAAGGGGAAGACAACACACAATACAGGAGAGGTCAGCACAACTGGACTAAACCAAAAGCAAAGAAGTCTCCTGAATAAACTGTACGGTTTGAAGACCAGCACAGCAGGGGCAGGGGTTTAGGAACCATGGTTTCAGGGGACATCTAAGTCAATTGGCATAATAAAATCT
This sequence comes from Elephas maximus indicus, assembly GCF_024166365.1. Lineage (NCBI taxonomy): Eukaryota > Metazoa > Chordata > Mammalia > Proboscidea > Elephantidae > Elephas > Elephas maximus. Next base: position 159,295,986 of record NC_064846.1, on the reverse strand, counting down.
ATTAAGATAACATTCTGCATCCCACTTTGGAGAGGGGCGTCTGGGGTCTTAAACGCTAGCAAGCGGCCATCTAAAATGCATTGATGGGTCTCAACCCACCTGGATGAAAGGAGAATGAAGAACAAGAACACCAAGGTCACACGACAACTATGAGCCCAAGAGACAGAAAGGGCCACATGAACCAGAGACTTACATCATCCTGAGACCAGAAGAACTAGATGGTGCCCGGCCACAACCGATGACTGCCCTGACAGGGAGCACAACAGAGAACCCCTGAGGGAGCAGGAGAGCAGTGGGATGCAGACCCCAAATTCTCATAAAAAGACCAGACTTAATGGTCTGACTGAGACTAGAAGGCCCCCGGCAGTCATGGTCCCCAGACCTTCTGTTAGCCCAGGATAGGAAACATTCCCAAAGCCAACTCTTCAAACAGGGATTGGACTGGACAATCGGGAAAGAAAATGATACTGGTGAAGAGTGAGCTTCTTGGATCAAGTAGACACATGAGACTATGTTGGCATCTCCTGTCTGGAGGGGAGATGGGAGGGCGGAGGGGATCAGAAGCTGGCCGAATGGACGTGAAAAGAGAGAGTGGACAGAAGGAGTGTGTTGTCTCATTAGGGGGAGAGCAACTAGGAGTATATAGCAAGGTGTGTATAAATTTTTGTATGAAAGATTGACTAGTTAAACTTTCACTTAAAGCACAATAAAAATTAAACAATAAAAAAAAAAGATAGGTCTGGAAAAAAAAAAAAAGAATTTACAGCCTTGGAAACCCTATGGGAAAGTTCTACGCTATGAATCCAACTCAGCGGCAATGGGTTTGGGTGGTGGAAACAGTTAACTTGCTTGCTGTTACTCGCTGTTAACAGAAATATTGGTGGCTCAAGTCCACCTGGCAATCTACTGCTGAAAAACCCTATAGAGCACAGCTCTACTCTGACACACATGGGGTCCCCAGCAACTGGTCTTCCCTTCTTCACTGTAAACCTTATGAGGCAGAGACCATGTCTGTGTTGGTAATAATTATTACCAGCACTTAGCAGAATGTCTGGAACACACACAGTAGGTGCTCAATACGCACGGGAAGTAAGGGAAATAGTAAGGAAGACTTAAGCTCAGTTCGACTCCTATGAATCCTTTAAGAAGTGTTAAGCAGTGCTTCTCATGGGCTAGTTATGCTGGGCCAGTGGGTTCACGTCTAAGTAAACTTATTTTAAATAAATCACCTTTCTGCAAACACTAGGGTTTTAACATCATCTCTGTAGGGAAATGAACATGCCTAGATGACAGGGGAATAAATTACAATAATCTAACACAGTAGTTCCCAACCCAGGGATATTTGGCAGTAATCTGGAGACATTTCTGGTTGTCACAACTGGGGAGCGGGTGCTATTGGCATCCAGTGGGTAGAGGTCAGTGATGCTGCTAAATATCCTACAATGAACAGGACAGCTCCCCACAAAAAAAAGTATTATCTGGCCCAAAATGTCAACAGTGCCGAGGTCAAGAAAGTCCACAGCAGACGCACTTCTTGGAGAGAAACCAAAGGATGGTGGGGGACTTAAGTTCTGGTTCCTCTTTCCATTTGCAATATTTTGCAATTTACAAAATTGAGAATGAAAGGATACCTTTACAAAATTTTGTTTCAAGGCCAAATGATTATGAACTTGGGCTTTGGAGTTAGACAGACCTGAATGCAAATCCAGACCCTGTAGCAAATTACTACTCTACGATCTTGGACAAATTACTTAACCTCTTTATAAGCCTCAGTTTTCTCATCTGTAAATTGGGTATAGGAACAGTACCTGCAACAATGAGTTGTTGTGGAAATTAAATGACATAATGCTTTCAGTGTTTAGCAATTGTGCCTAGCGCATGGTAAGTTATTGGTTTAGACTCCACGTATCTAAAAGTCTGAATGATTAAAAAGAAAAAAAACTGTCAATTACCCAATATAAGATACAAAAGGAGAAAAAATATCAGTCTTCATTTCTCTACTATAGAATGGTTCCCACATCTGACTGATCATTAGAATCATTTGGAAGGAAGTGACTTAGGTGGACATCCGGGGGAAGAGGCAGGGAGAATAGCAAGGACAAAGGCCCTGATTGGGAACATGCTGGCATGTTCAAGAAACAGCAAGAAGGCTAGTGTGGCTAGAAGGCAGTGAGCCAGGGGAAGAGTTTGGGGAGATGAGATAAGAGGTAAGGAGACCAGGTCACGTCACTCATAATCTTTAGTGCGTTTTGAACAGATCATTTTAGCTTCTGCCTTAAGGTTAGACTGTAAAGGGGCAAGGGAAGGAGCCCTGATGGTGCAACGCTTAAGCGCTCAGCTGCTAACCAGAAGGTCGGCTGTTTGAACCCACCAGTCACTCCTGGAGAGAAAAGACCTGGCAATCTGCTTCCATAAAGATTTACAGCCTGGGAAACACTATGGGGCTGTTCTACTCTGTCCCTATAGGGTTGCTATGAGCCAGAATCAACTCAAGGCAAATAGGTTGTTATGGGGCAAGGGTGGAAACAGATACCACTCAGAAGGCTACTGGAATAGTCCAATCAAAAGATGATAGGGTACAGGGTTTCTTTTTGGGGTGATGAAAATATTCTAGAATTAGACTATGATGATGGCTGTACAACTCTGTTTGCAACTATATACTAAAAAATGGAATTGTACACATTAAATGGGTGAACGTTATGGTATGTAAATTATATGACAATAAAGCTATTAAAAAAATGGGAGAATGTATCTGACCAAGGACAAATGGTACTGAGAGCTTAGCTGAGATTAGAAGACATAAACTTGCATCAATTTGCATAATTATATGATTTCTTCCAACATACTCAGAAGTGTACATACAGAAGTAAATAAAACGATCCAGGGTTGGAGTTTTGCTCAGTGGGTGCAATATAAAGGCAAGGACAGAAGGAATTTCAGGGTGCTTTTTATGAGAGGGGAGTCCAGGCGATCAACTATGGGGCCATGGGATTCAGTCTGGATAGTAAAGGAAATAAGAATAAAATGAAAACTGACTGGGGAAAAAAAACCAATGGATAAGATTTGAATTCCTTAATATGACTGATTATGCCTTTTATGATCTAGCCGCTGCCTATCTTTTGAGCCTTTTCTCTTGCTTCTTACATTTTACCTTCCATCATACAGAATTTTATATTTTCTCGAATGCCTCCAGCTCTGTCTGAGCCTCTGTACATTCGATGCTACCCTTCCCCTTTCTGTTTTTCGGTCTCTGCTTAATCACTGTTTCCTTAGAAGGCTGTCCCTGATCCCTAGGAAACCCTGCTACATAGTCCTACAACACCCTGCCCTTCATTTACCTAAATGCTTTCTTTGAAACAAAAGCAACAGCTCACTATCAATACAATGATTGTAGGCCGTGCTAAAAATCCAAAACAGTGGTTGAAAAATATTTCTTCCAAGATATCACTCTTGTTTTATTTGAATATGAAGTCAGAGGATAATATTTGAACCTATGTTTATCTGCTCTCCATTTCTTCTTACTAGTTTTAACCTTTTTGTAGTTGTAATAACGTTTCCATCTGGCTAGTTGTAAAATGTTTCAAAAATACGTGCCTGCAACTAGATGATGTCACTATGAGTGCATTTTTTTTAGATGAAAAAATCCAATATTTATTTCATTGTTCAAAACTCAATTTTTAAGTCTTCCATTTATTTAGAAAAATGTATTTGCAAATGAAAATTTCCAGTATGATAATTGACATTTAAATTATATAAACATTTTACATGTTTTGTTATGTTTTTGTAGATTTTGTATTTGAAAGGTATTAACCTTTATAGTGGAAACCCTGGTGGCGTAGTGGTTGACTGCTATGGTTGCTAACCAAAAGGTTGGCAGTTTGAGTCCACCAGGTGCTTTTCAGAAACTATGGGGCAGTTCTACTCTGACCTATAGGGTCGCTGTGAATCAGGATGTACTTGATGGCAACAGGTTTGGATTTTTGGTTTTTTAACCTTTATAGTGCTGAAAGTGAAGAGGACTTGAAGCACTTACTAATGAGAATCGAAGACTACAGCCTTCAGTATGGATTACACCTCAACATAAAACAATTGGTCCAATAAGCAATGTCATGATAAACGGGGAAAAGATTGAAGTTGTCAAGAATTTCATTTTACTTGGTGTCACGGGTTGATTTATGTCCCCCCAAAAATGTGGGTATCAACTTGGTTAGGCCATGATTCCCAGTATTGTGTAGTTGTCCTCCATTTTGTGACTGTAATTTTATGTTAAAGAGGATTAGGGTGGGGTTGTACCACCTCCCTTACTCAGGTCACATCCCTGATCCAATGTAGTTTCTCTGGGGTGTAGCCTGCACCACCTTTTATCTTACAAGTGATAAAAGGAAAGGGAAGCAAGCAGGAAGTGGGGGATCTCATACCACCAAGAAAATAGAGCATGTCCTTTGGACCTGGGGGGCCCTTTTCACTTGAGAAGCTCCTCGACCAGGGGAAGATTGATGACAAGGAATTTTCCTTCAGAGCCGACAGAGAAAGCTGTCCCCTGGAGCTGACACCCTGAATTTGGACTTGTAACCTACTGGACTGTGAGAGAATAAATTTCTCTGTTAAAGCCACCCACTTGTATTTCTGTTATAGCAGCACTAGATGACTAAGACACTTGGATCCACAATCAATGCCCATGGAAGCAGCGGTCGAGAAATCAAAAGATGCATTGCATTGGGGAAATCTACTGCAAAAGGCCTCTTTAAAGTGTTAAAAAGCACAGATGTTACCTTGAAGACTAAGTTGTGCCTGACCCAAGCCATGGTGTTTTCAATCACCTCATATGCATGCAAAAGCTGGACAATGAATAGGGAAGACTGAACAAGAATTGACGCCTTTGAATTATGGTGTTGGGAAAGAATATTGAATATACCATGGACTTCCAGAAGAACAAACAAATCTGTCTTGGAAGAAACACAGCCAGAATGCTCCTTAGAATCGAGGATGATGAGACTTTGTCTCACCTACTTTGGACATGTTGACAGGAGGGACCAGTCCCTGGAGAAAGACATCATGCCAGGTAAAGTAGAGGGTCAGTGAAAGAGGGGAAGACTCTCAAGGGGATGGATTGACACAGTGGCTGCAACAATGGGCTCAAGCATAACGATCGCGAGAAAAGCGTAGTACTGGGCAGTGTTTCGTTCTATCGTACATAGGGCTGCTGAGTCGAAACCAACACAATGGCACCTAACAAAAACAATGGTATTTTCAGAGTCCCTGGATGGTGAAATGGTTAGTGCACTTGGCTGCTAACCAGAAGGTTGACAGTTTGAGTCCACCCAGAGGCACATCAGAAGAAAGGCCTGGTGATCTACTTCCAAAAAATCAGTTATCGAAAACTTTATGAGGCACAGTTCTACTCATGACACACATGGGGTCGCCATGAGTCAGAGTTGACTAGATTGCAATTGGTTTGCTATTTTTGAGCAAAAAGAAAATGACAAGTCCTCTCTCAAATGCTTTGGGCAAGATACACTTGGTCTATCTAAATGGCTTATTGTAAAGCCTGGAATTTATGGAGTTAGGAGGCATGGCTGGCTGAAGAATGGGTGCTAGTTAAACTTGGCTAATTAATTCAGTACAAAAGGGAGACAGATGCTGCAGAACTGAAACGGCTGCCTTTGTTTGAACATCTCCGCATACATTACTCAGAAGGAAACGTGTCCTTTAAATCCGAATCCAAAATGCATCCTAGTGAGGGAGAAAAAAGGTATTTTTGGAGCTGAGCTGGCAGTCTTGGATTCTCCAAGAAAAGAATGCTTCATCTCTGCCTAGTGAGTGCCCGTATGCTTTGAATCATTAATCAAATTTAGTTGTAGGTAAAAATTTTTTTTTAAAGGTCTATGATTTATGTGAATCTGATTTGACAAATCCTTGAGCTAATCAATACTATGCCTAGAAAATTTTATTGCACTTGACTCAGAAACATTCCTGTTTTCAGTTCTATTAGTCCAATTTCATAAGCTTATACTTTGGGAGTAGAAAATTTGATATAAGGTATTTAACCATCATATTGAAATAATCTGATAAAAGGGACATACATGCATTTATTTGAAACTTTATTATATAAATTTTCATTTCTTTTAAAGATTACAAAACCTGTTCTAGGACAGGAGTACAAGCAATATTGTTCCAGGATGGTTCATGGATAAATTGGAAAGAGGTTAGATTATACATTTATAGTATCACATTTATAGTATGATTCGAAAACTTCCCAGATTAGACTCTTAAAACAATTTAAAGTATTCAGTGATATTTGATCCTTTACAAGCATTTCATAATTATGGCAGCTGTGCCAAGCATCTGATGCGATTTCACCATCAATAAATGGTACAATACATATGAACTCATGATATGGTACCTTAGGCTTCTGGCGTGCCTTACTAGAGAGAAACTAGTATGAAGTAAGGTCATATATAATATATACATAAGGTCATATATAATAGTAGAAAAATATTTGTGATTATTTTTCTTTTTTAAAAACTGTTTAAGTAGATACCCACCCCATTCCCACCCATGACCAAAAATGCAAAATAATCTCGTCCTTCAGGTGTACACTTCCCTTTAGTTTAGGGTAAGAGTTAAGACCAACCTAATTTAATGCACATAATCTTAAAAGTAAAGACTTATCACCCACAGTCATTAAGGATGCTAAGGAATGACAATACCTTGAAGCTTTTAAAATTTTTTATTTAAAAAGTAAAGCTTTAGATGGTTAAACTACACTTAAACACAAACCAAATTCTTTATCCTTATGCCCTTGTTTTGCATTTAAAACTTCTATTTTTAATACTTCAGTTTGAAAAACTCAGTATATGGTTCAATCAGAAGTATATAGTGATAATCGGAGTAAAGATCTTCACTTCCATAAGATATTGAGCTAATCTACTTACAGAGGGCTAGTAGACTCTCTTCTCATATACATTTACATAGACTGCACTCAAACGGTATGTGCTCTAAAGATGTTTTCTGGAGGTTCACACCTCTGAACTTAAGTCTCCGTTCCACTAATCTCTGTTCAATGTCACATACTTTGCTAGTTGCTCTGGGAGAAGTCAGGGAAATTGAAACAGCTTATCATGCACTTCAAGGTTATATAGCAAAATAATGAGGAAAGTGCCTTGAGAGGTAGGAGGTAGGCTCTCATCCTGACCCTTTGTATGCCCTGTTATGAACAGTTAAAAGACTGGAATCAAAGTGGTAAATGTGAGGCTGATAGGAATATCAGGCTTAAGAAAATTAAGTAGACTTAATTTGTAGAATTCTTTGAGAACACTCGGTCGCATTGGAACCAGTTACAACTCACTAGATCACACAGAATACATCAGTGTCAAAAATACATAAAACACGGTAGATATAAATTCTTCTTGGCCATCCTTATTCAGGTATTATTATGTAGACTCTTCACTGGAAAAAGTGGTTAAGTGTGGCTCTGCAGAATATCACAGTTCCAAGAGAGCTATTTCATTCATTAATTGGTCTCCGCCAATGGTCACTCTGGGGAGACCAGCAAATTTAAGTTTTCTGGAGATAAAGAGGACTATTTTCCTTAACGGAAATAAACACAGAGTTAAGTCAACTTAGTATCTGTGAATTAAATAAGGCTCAAAGTATACATCCAGCTTAAGGTTAGTCACATGGAGTTGGATCTTTCAGAGGGACAGAACTCTAGGACTGGATTGCAACCTCCTGGTTTAAGCACCAAGGGTCAGCCATGAAACCTATTGTATTTGTTAACCACATAAAATAGATCTTTTCTGACCCTTTACATTCCTGAGGCACCTGTCCCAAGATCTTCATAAATCTCAAATGCTCAATGTCATCCCATCAGCTAGGACGTTCTCTATAAAGTGAAGCCAGCTGAACGCCTTAGGTCATGATTTTAAGAAAGCCGGGAAGTACACAATATCAAAGCCATGCTGAGTTTTGTTGGCCTCCATGGTGATTAAGCACGTCTGTTTTTTTTTTTTTTTTTTTGTACCAAGGACCCTAAATCTTGAATTCTTTTTCTGCTCTCATCCCAAGCTGAGTCTACCCCAGCCCCTTTCCTACTCAATCCACCGTGCCTTCTCTTGAAGCCTTTGCACCACCAACATTCCCCTCCCGGTTCAAGTCTTTCTTGGGTTGAAGGTGCAGGACATAGCTAACTAGTCAACTCCACTTCCCATGATGCCCCTTGGCACCAAGAGTTGCCGTTTCTTACACATAGATAGGAAATGGTTGACCCAACCCCACTCTTTGGAGTGCACTGCATGTGAAATGTCTGCTGCACACACACCACACCCTCTCCATATACTAAGTGTCTTTTCCCACATGTCAGCCTCACAGCATCTCAGTATTTTGTGCCTTCTCAAAATTATCTTTGGACTTTTGCATCTGCTTGTGAATAAATAAGTCCACGTCAAATCTGTTAAAAGTCAAAAGTCTATTGTACTTAGAAGACACCACTATAAAACAAAGGAGCTGAAATGATTTATATGAAAACCCCCCAACACTTACCTTAATTTAGCATCGTCACTTGAAAGAGAAGAGACTAAGGGTAGTGTAATTAGTAAATTTCAGTATGTGCCTTGGCCAATGTTAAATGCAATCTATCATTTTGGATTTTAAGCTAAGAGTAAGCTTGTAAAAGAGGCCTGGTAGTTTACTTCTTTCTTTCACAGTGAAAGATCTTTAAGATAGCACTGAAACCTCCTGGGAGAAGCCCCAGTAGTAAGGACAGCACCAACTGATGAAGGGATGAAGTCTGCAAGGGCCTCAATACCACAACTATATTGGCCTGGAAGGATTGACCTTTGAGAGATAAATGGAAAGGTTAACCCATAACAAGCACTACATTTGGAGCATATTGTTGGCTGAGTCTGATCCACTGTAAGCCAAAAGCAATAGGAACACATGAACCACAGATGAAATATATTATGTCCATCAACTGCTTTTTAGGCAGCAAGCCTTTAGTTTTGTGACTATAAAAATTGTTTTGTCCAATAAAACTGAGAGCTTGACTATGTGAAGTAGGCAGTATCTTTGAAACAATAAACTTGGGATTATTTTAGCAGTACAGGATTACCCCAAGAAACATGTAGTTTTGAACTCAAGCTACTAAAAAAAAAAAAAATCAGGTGGTAATATGAAGGGAGGGCAGAACTGTGTTAAGAGAAACAAAAAATGAATGGGGAGAAGTTAACGGGTCTCAGGTTCTTTACATGCAATGAGAACCCTGGACCAGGTAATTTATAAGGATTAGTACATTTACCACGGCCCTGGTGGCACAGTGATTAAGAGCTCAGCGGTCTACTGAGGCGGGTCTACTCTATCCTATAGGGTCGCTACGAGTCAGAATTGACTAGATGGCAACAGGTTTTGGTTTGGTTTACTACATTTACCCCTAGTTTTAAAAGACTATGATGGACAATACATCTAAGCACTTATGCAGTAGCATCAGTGGCACTAAATATCTGAGAATCTATCTTTTTTTTCTGTCCAGAGGTGTGTTAACATTTCAAACATGACAATTTGGGATGACCATGGTTTGAGACACTGAACAAAGGGGACGGGGGGAGCTTTCTTTCCAGACAATGGAAAGCAGCTTTAATAGTTAGCATCCATATACTCAAGAACTTTAAAAAATTTTATCTAGATCTTCTGAGAGCCATCTTTCTATACATTTTTAATCTAGAAGACAAACTTACATCTGATTTCTCTGCAATAATTCTTTTGTGTCACTTGGGCAAAAGGAGCGTTATCGATTTTTCTTTTCTCTTTAATCGTATACAGGAGAAATTCAGGGATGCCAAGTGGCTTCCAAGACATTTAGATAAACCACCCCCTTTTGGCTTTGTACTCCTGTGGGATGACTTAAAGCTTCTGGTAGGACAAAAAGGTGTCAGATGTAAATGGTTTAAGTAGCTGACTAAGAAAAGATCCTTTTGGGCACATTCTTGATGAGGTTAAGTGAAATCCATCTTTCCTTACTCATATGTCTTTCACATGACATACTGATGTATACGTGCTAGGCAGCTTGGCAAAGATACAGGTAATAACAGGTACAGGGTTTTCATCAAATAACGTTGTGGCAACCACCAACTTATATGTAGATAATGAGTACTGTCATCTAAGCAGACTAAGGGACCATAATGAAAACTGATAATTCTCAAGTCAGAAGCAGCATCATATGGCTGTAAGACATCAGGAAGGATTACAGAAAGCACTCAGCGATGAACGTTCACTTAGCCTACCTTAGCTATGATTTCAGGTTAGAACAGATACTGTTTGATCAAGAATGTTTTATTCCCTAGAATAATAAAGTTTAAATCCAATTTAATAGAGGCGTGTGGCATTTATTACGTTCAAATTAATGTTTAATATAGAATATCTTTTTTTTTTATTTGAACATGAAATATTCAATGGCACCTCAATTACCTGCTGCTAAATTCTTCATTGCAATCTCTTCACCATGACTCTTAAAGCCCCCTGATCTATATTGGCAAAATTTCAAATTGTATGCCAAATACTAAGTAGGGATATACTTAACATTAAAAGTGAAAGGACTATTTCCTTTAATTAAGGAAAAAAGCCTAAGGAGATGCAAAGTATATGCACTAACTTCATAGGTGTACACTTGACATCATGCCACACACACACAATAACTTTCCTTCCCCTATAGCTCTCTAGGTTAGTCTGACAGAGCACCTGACTTTAAGAAACACACACACACACAAACCAGTGAAACAGACATGGGGAAAGATATGTACATTTTCAAAGTATTACATTCAACAGCTGTTCCACAATCTGGCCACTTTTATGGCTGTCCAACAATACTGTTAATCCAGGTGAACTATTTAACCAGGTTTAATAGTCAATTGATTAATAATAATAGATTCCAAGTTAAACAAGGCATGTATACATTAAAGAAAGCAGTACAGAAATGTACTGTATATGAACTGTTTACAAAAACATACAAAATGTTGGATGGCACAAAGGATACAGTGCTAATATAAACAGATCGTTTAAGCTAAGTGCTTAACATAAACTGTCCATCCCTATAACTAACAAAGAATATTTAAGGGACATGAAATATTTCCTATAAAAATAATGCTATATGGTGTAGAGTGCTTTATTCAGTGTATTTTTAGGTGGTATTCATATGTTCATTTTTCTTCTTGTTGATTCAGTGAATATATCTCCGCCATGTTTCCATTTTCATTCCATCCGAAGCTCCAGGAAAATCTAACTTGCTAACGATCATTTAAAGCGAGAAGAGACGAAAGCAGGAGCAGCAGCAGGAGCAGCAGCATTATGGGTACCAGCTGGGACAGTGTGTGCTTGCAGGTGTCTCTCAGATATGTGCTACCTGTCGCCAGAACTTGTGCTATCAGCTTACACCATGGTACCAAATAACTCAATGAGGTCACTTCACAGAGCTGTTGAGGTGATTTTTTTAATACCTCTCCGCTGAGCAAGAGTAGAGCGGCCTACTGGTTCCAAAACTGGTGACTGGTTACGGTTTAAAGCAGAGTATGTAGCTGCCATGGCACCCTAAAAACAGGAAAGAAAGGCAATGACAAAAATGACATGGAGTAGCCACATGTACCCAAAACACAAAATGTAGATCTCAGAAAATCTCTTCATAAGCAAATTTATATAATTGGGCTCCTAGGGAAAGTCATTGCACTGGTCACACCCCCGGATTGCGCTAAATTGCAGAGGCCAATGTGGGAGGTTGAAATGATGTAGGAGAGAGGACATGGTGGGCTCGTAACAAGCAGTTCTCCCTTTTCTCAGGACGCTTTTTTCCTTCTTTGCAACCCTTGAGTATGAGAGGCAAGAAAGCTTGCTCTTTTGGAACCCGTGCTCTGTCACTGTTGGTGACCTCAAGGAGGTTGCTTTGTGGTGTACATAAGCAAGAAGAGCGTAAAGAAAGTGAGGAAATCCATAAGCTTCTCTGTCCTTATTTACAGTGAATACCTACTTCTATAAAAGCAAAAATCAAACCCACTGCTACTGAGTCGATTCCAACTCATACCAACTCTATAGGTGCAACTGCCCCCATAGGGTTTCCATGGCTATAAATCTTTATGGAAGCAGACTGTCATATCTTTCTCCCAAGGAGTAGCTGGTGGGTTCGAGCCCAACCTTTCAGTTAGCAACTGAGTGCTAAACCATTGTGCCAACAGGGCCCCGTTTTCTTACTTCTATAGATTGAAATAAATTCAGAAGTCCCTTTTAAGCTGGTCCTATTACTGGTAGTTTGGCTTCCATTGGCCTTTTCTAAATCACCCATTATAAAGAGAAGCCCCCAAGAGTACTGCACTGAAGGTGACGGGGCGTGGAGAGGTTGATTCTGTCTCTCCTGGAGCATGTGGCCAATACTGACATAATTGGACCCAGGTACCTTTACTAGGTGGGGTGCGTCCTGTCTGTTGAGTTGATACTGTGGCAGTTGGTCCCAGTGGACGATCCAGGGATGTCTGAGCACGAGGGCAGCAGTCAGCCTCTGATGAGGATCTACATGAAGCATCTTTGACACCAGATCCTGTGATGGTGACAGTAATAAAACACGACTTAAATATTTTTGTCTGCCTGTTTTTCTGTGGCACTAGATACTGCTGGGAGCCTTGGTGGTGCAGTGGTTAAGAGCTCAGCTGCTAACCAAAAGGTTGGCAGCCCAAATTTACCAGCCACTCCTTGGTTACGTTATTGGGCAGTTTTACTCTGTCCTATAGGGTCGCTATTTGCGTTGGAATCAACTCGACGGGAATGCGTTTGGTTTTTTTTGTTAGATACTGCTAAGCATGCTTTCTCTGCTTCTATGACACCATTTTTTCCTAACAAACCTTTTGGCTCAATTTGGTCAGCATGACAATCCGATAAAAATTAATACCTCAGTCTATGTTTTCTCCCCTCAGAGTAACCATAATTTTGGTGCATTACAAATGGTAGATTTCCACATTTTGTGTACCTTTAAGTACTCTGGCCCTTTTTTGGAGCTGTTTGTCAATACTGAAAAGTGGAACATAAATGTCCAAAAATAGGAATTGAATTGGAGGGCTTTAAATGCCCCCTTCCCAAGACTGTAGAGTTCTTTTAAAAATTTTTCTACTTCAAAATAATTCATGGGTATTACATAAAATTCAGAAAAATATAGAAAAGCAAAAGAACATGACAAACACCCATTAATCCCACCCCTGCAGAAGACAATCACTGTTAACATGGCCTATCTATCCAAATGTTTATCTGGGCCTGTAACCTATGTCCACATAATCACTCCATAGTTTTACTTTCTCTAAAATGGTACTATAATTGTGATATAGATCATAAAAAAGCTACCCACATCAAAAGCCACCTACTACTTCTTTAATTTTTCATTCAAAATATATCTATTGAGTATCCACTAAAGGCCAAGCATTCTGCTAGGCACTGGGCATTCAGAAGGGAACAAGACAGAAATGAACTCCGACCTTATGGGGCTTCCAGTCCAGTGAGGGAAAAACAAAGAGGCCATTACAAAGCGAATACTAAGTTCTTTGATGGGATGAATAAATAGGGGGTGTAGCTGGAGGAACACTGAGAGACACCTGACCTGAACTGGGTGGGGTGGCTTAGAAGTGACTTCTTAAGAGGAAGGTGAGCTCTGAAGGGTAAGCAGGTGCTAGATTAGAGAAGGGAAGGGGGAAACACAGTGTTTCAGGCAGAAAGAATGGTGTCATGCAGGAAAGCTCGCAGGTGTGAGAGAACGTGTCACAATCAAGGACCTGAAGGGAATGTAACGTGGCTGCAGCATAAATTCTAAAGGAGAATGAGGCAACAGATGAAGTGGGCCAAGCTGAGAAGAGACCAGAGCATGAAGGCCCTTGAAAGCCATATGAGCAAACCTGGGATTGTTCTGGAGGCAATAAAGCATTTAAAGCAATACAAGTTTGTATTTTGGAGAGCTCACACTCACAAGGTAGGGAAGAAAATGGATTGCAGGGGGCAAGCCTGGAGACTTCAATTAAGAGACCGAGAGAGATGATACCATTAGGCAAGGGTATTAGAGAAAAATGGGTGGAACTCAGGTAGTCGGGAAAAAGAACCAACAGAACCTGGTGGATGATTGGATATTGGGGCTAGGGGAAATATTGTTCCAAGAACTCCTCTGCTGAGACATTTATGGTTTCTTGTTTTTGTTTTGTTTTTTTTTTTAACAGCAAGAAGAATAATCTACTGAATAGAACTATAGATAAAAAGCAAAATAATTAGGAACCTCCCCTTCCAAATTCTCAAAGTGGGCAAGTATTCAAAATGTATAAAAGGTTACAAAATTCCCAGGGGCACAACAAATCTATTATTATACTTGTAATCAAATGTTGGTGTTAACCAATGTACTTCTGGCCAACTGACTTAGAACCACTTCTCTTCCTACTGCTACCCCTTCCTTGGCTATTCTTCCTGTGCTTTCTCTTTAAAAAGCTCCCCAGAGTTTCCTCCTTGGCCCTCTTATCACTCTACCAAGATAATCTCATTCATGCTCAAGGCTCTAGCTACTACAACGAAAACCTCTCAATTCAATCTCCACCCCAGGCTTCTTGCCTAAGAAGATGTCCTAATGGACATCTCAATTATTTATCATCTAAGCATTTCCAATTCACAATGTCCAAATCTGCAATCATCACTCCTCTCAAAACTATTTCTTTCGTATTCAACATCTTGGTGAATGGCATCACCATCTACCCAAGGTGGAAATATGAACTGCAGGCTTGGTATATGTTTCTCCCTCACTTTCATGTCCAATAAACTCTCAAGTCTATTCTGCCACCTACATTTCTCTGCCATTTGGCTCGATCCCACTACAACTGCTAAAGTTTAGGTCCTCATCATTCATGACCTGGAATATTGCAAAATCTTACAAGTAATGCCCCTAATAGTAGGTCAATGAGGACCAAATGAAGTCATGGAGGTAGAAGTGTTAGCACAGTACCTGGCATGTAAGTGTTCAGTAAATGGTAGCTGTGGTCCTGTTCTTCTCCAAGCCACGTTAGGACACATGTGGCTTCTTTCACTGATGACATTCACATATGCAACATGCTCTTTTGGGGACACACAGAGCCCCCCTTCCAATTTTGTGGGTAGTCATATTACATCATGCTTATAATCACAAGTCTTAACCCTATGTAGTAGCAAAAGCTACTGGCAATAACTGTAGACTTTATGACAGGCTGGGAGTTGGATACAGTTCCTTGTGCTCTGTTTGTGTCTCTAGCCTCACCTATTTCTTTCTCTCTCACCCAAATAAGCATATTAAAATGCAAGCGAATGGGAGCAAAACCGCAGATAACACGGTGTAGTTACTTCAGGGAACGAGGGCTTTGGAAGCAGATATTTAGTTGGAAGTGCCACAGACAAAGTGTAAACTACATTTCTGGTCGTTGGTTTCCTTATATGAAATGGAGATACTGCCACCTATCTTAAAGTGTTGTTATGAGGATTAAACGGGATAATTTAGGTAAAGTGCAAAGACAGTCACCATTGATATTAATCCTGTTTGTAAGTAAGAAATATACTTCAGATCTACATCTTCTGAGGAAGAAACAAAATAAAACAAAAAAACCCAAACCCACTGCTGTCGAGTCAATTCTGACTCATAGTGATCCTATAGGACAACAGAGCTGCCCCATAGGGTTTCCAAGGAGCACCTGGTGGATTCAAACTGCCAACCTTTTGGTTGGCAGCCATAGCTCTTAACCACTACACCACCAAGGTTTTCAGAAACAAAATACTTGGTCCGTTTTTTAGTTCAAGTTATTTGGTAACATCACTTCAAAATACTTCTTTATAAACAAAAGTTCCTAACTAATTTATTCCTTTCATCAGGGATTACAGAAAATCATTTTCTCAAAAACTTGTAACAGGAAGTCATACCCACCTTTGCTGTATCTGAAACAGAATTCCAGTAACCACCACTGAGGGAGAATTTTCCACTACCTATTCGTGCCAATATTTCCTCTGGCGTATCATCAGGGCCATTTGCAAATGGAGTGTAACTAATATAATAAAATTAAAATGTTAATGAGTAAAATTTATTTTTTGGTTGGTAATCCTTATATTTATTTGCAGTACCCAATGTTCTCTGAGTAATTCAGAGTATTACTAAATTATTAATTATTAAAATATGCAAAAATAATTAATAATTACCAAATCTACCAAAGTGAAAGAACCCACAAAATGAAGCTCCATAAAGCATGAAGTCAAGTTATAAGTTAAAAAAAAAAAAAAACCCAAACCAAACCTGTTGCCACTGAGTCAATTCTGACTCAGAGGGACCCTACAGGACAGAGTAGAACTGCCCTAGAGAGTTTCCAAGAAGTGCCTGGTGGATTCAAACTGCTGACCTTTAGGTTAGCATTTAACCACTACATCACCAGGGTTTCCAAGTTCTAAGTTAGGAAGTATTAACTAGACTTAAGATGCAACAATATAAATATTTTAAGATATGGCATATTACAGAATATTTTAAAATAGTGCATGTTTTTCATATAACAAATAAATCAGAGTAGAAAAAAGTATAGAAAAGGCAATTTAAGACA
This sequence comes from Elephas maximus indicus, assembly GCF_024166365.1. Classification (NCBI taxonomy): domain Eukaryota; kingdom Metazoa; phylum Chordata; class Mammalia; order Proboscidea; family Elephantidae; genus Elephas; species Elephas maximus. The sequence continues at coordinate 159,279,382 of NC_064846.1, read as the reverse complement.
TTAATAAATAATACATTTTAGAAAATCAATAATGATACAGCTATAGCTGTATGTATTAGATAACACGAGAAAAAATGGAAGAAAGATATAACAACGTAGGGACTAAAAGATGTAGATAATTTAAACAAAATACTCATGAATAAATGTTTACAACATATGGTATACACTCACCCGGTAAGCATTGTATACAGGAGGACACCAAGACTCCATATATCACAAGCAGCATCATAGCCTTGTCGTTTTAAAACCTAGAAAAAAGAAAAATTAGTATCCTCACAACACTGCTTGTTGTATAGATTTGGACAGGCTATGAATGGAATTATGTCTCCCAAATGAATGTGTAGAAGAAAAACTTCAAAACATGGTCAACAGATAAGGCAATATGTTAATCCTATTCTTGAACCTCTACTACTACGAACTAAGACAAACACAAAAGCTTAACTTCGCAATGCAAATTCACATTTATTGAGTGCCACCATGGGCACACAGAGGAATATAAAATAAACTGAAGCTAAGCTTCTTATGTTAACGAATTTATGTTTGTATGTGGCTACTGAAATTGTTACATAAAACACAACACTTTTAAGAACACATATAACCTAGTAAAAGTGATACAGTGCAAAATAGTACATATATATGTAATTTGATGCACTCATTTAACAATCACCGGGCATGAACTGTGACAAATACAAAAAAAAAAAAAAAACCCTGTTCCTGCTCTTAAGAAAGTCAGGATCTGGCAGGGGAAACAAATATATAAATAATGATTTGATGTGATATATAGTATAACGAAATTAGGTCTAAAGTGCTATGGGTATAAAGACGAGGTAGCAATTTCTTCTTGATGTAGGGAGAGAGGGAAGGCTAGGGGGCAGCCTGCTCATATTGGACCTATAAGTAAGAATTCAGTAGGCAAAAGGAAAGAGGTGGGCAAGGACATTCGAAGTGTAGTGGCATGCTTAGTGCTAGGCAAGCAGTTCAGTGAGGGCAGTGCTCCAGGCAGGGGATATTAGCTGTAGAGAGACTGAAGGCTTTTGGTGTAAGTATTTTGCTAAGGAATTTAGATTTCTGTTCCTGTAGGCAATCAGATGTCACTGAAGCATTAAACAGGAAAATGAAAGATACTCAAGGTATAGAAGAAATGCTGGAAACTAGAAGACTGGTGACAAGGGCACAGAACAGGAGGCAATTTGTAGCAAACTACGTGAAAGGCTGTGAGGATCTGTACTACTTCGGACATGAGGAAGAGGAAAAAATATCTACAGATAAAACTGGAAGGACTTAGCATAGATTGGATGTATAAGGTAGGGGAAACGGCGTCTAGAATATTTAGGAGTCAGAATGGGAAGAATTTGGTGCCAGACTGGCTGTGGAGAAATGATGGAGAAGGAAAACTGCAGGAGGAGTTCAAAGTTGTAACTTGGATGACTAGATGGCAAATGGGAGACAAAGAGTTGAAATGAAGGTTAAGTCTAAGGAAGAGTTTAATTATGGCAGATTTCCCAAGGCAGAGGAATTCAGAGGCAGGTTTTGAAAGAAAAATATTCTAGGGAGGGAACGAACAAAGGCATAACAACTACATGGTAATTTCAAGAAGCAGGTTGCTTGTATGAAGCAGGAAGTGCTTATGTGGAAAAGTGAGATGACTAGATTCACTGACCACGCTTGACCATCGCTGTGTGCCAGAGACTGGATGCATGGAGAAACAAGCAAAAAACCCATTCCTTGTTAGTTCCAGTAGCATGGGGAAGAGCAGATGCAAGCAGTCTTTTAAAAACAGTAGGAACAATCCAGCGCTATAGTCCAACTATCATAACATTACCAATGGTTCTCATTTTTGTGAAATATCTAGCCCATGGTAAAAGCACAGACTTTGGAACCAGACACCCTGGGTGCATATCAAGATCTGATCTCAGGCAAGTTACATAACCTCTCACAACAATCTTAGTGTCCTGTGAAATGCAAACATTTACCTCATATACTCACATTGAGAATAAATTACTACATGTAAAGTAGAAGGCTGTGACAACAAAATCAGGTGATGTATGTGCCTGGCACACAGGCCCTATATTAGGGTTAAGGATTATTTTTATTAGATCTTTTTCATAGTGGTATTTTTGTTGTTTGTTTTACACAGTGATAATAAAGGCAAGAAATCTTGAGGGCAAAGCAAAGGATTTTAGATTTGCTACAATACGATGGGGAACTAGTTTCTTAGAAAAACAAAGAACTTGATCCCAGCAGTGCTTGAAGCAGACTTTAGTAGCTTTGTACCTATTATGTCAGGAATGATCACAGAATGAGAAGGCGGAGGGAGCGTGCACCTGGCTTCCAGCAGTCACCTGTGGGCTGGGGATGAAAGTGTGGGCTAGGGTGGCAGTTCTGTGAACAGAAGAATGCAGAGCAATTGGCAGAACTGGTTTTATGAGATGACAAGATGACAAAAAATGGCCTCGAAGTTTTAACCTCGGAAAAAGCATGAAGATGGTGCCAAAAACAGGAAACAAAAAACAGGTACTAGGAAAGGAGGAGAATCAGCTCGTTTCCATGTAACTGGATGCACTGACAGGCACAAAACTGCTAGTAGACAGCTAGAGAAGTGTGATTATGCAGAAAGACAGAGGTCAGGGCAAGAGATGAATTACAGGTGGTAGTGGACCGATGAGAGAATAAACTACCAACACAAGAAGAAAAGGGGCTGGCATTTTCTTCTAATCCTTTGTTCAATAAGTCTTCAATCAAATAATATTAACTATGTTATATTATTTGATTTTTTTTTGTTATATTAAACATAGCAAATGGTTATTTTCATAAACTGAAATAGTGCAAGCAAACTCTCATCATTACCTCCGGTGCAACAAAATTTGCAGTATAACAAGGAGTCATGAGAAGACCGTTTTCAGCTCTGAGCTGTTTTGCAAAACCAAAATCACAAATTCGAATAGATTCTGGATTACCAGATTCATCCACATAAAGAATGTTGCTAGGTTTCAAGTCTCTGTGAACCACCTAATGGAAACACAAATTCAAGAGTTACAGTAACAGTTCACTTCCATCACCAAAAATTCTTTATTCATAAACTGTCAAGCAGCACTCTTAAGCAAGATGATGAGTGCTATCTTTAAATTATCCCAACATTATAAAATGCCAATAATGAAAAAAAATGCTGATAACATAGGCATAACTCTCTATCATAGAACTGGGCGAGGAGGAGGAAGAAAGAACAGTATTTACCTCCTCTGTTCTTTGTCCAACTGAGTAACTGGTTTAAGGAGAAACACAAATAGCAGTAACATCTAGTCCCAAATTATTCATTCATTCAGTAAATATTGACTGAGTGCCCATCACGCGCCAGGGTCTTAAAGAAGGAGCTAAAGACACCATGGTGAGTATACATAAAACGTTAAAGACTTACCCCTTGTGCGTGAAGATATTCAACAGTTTTGGTTATAGTAAACAGGACAGCACTGGCCTCTCGTTCAGAGAAAAATTTCTGTCTAAGAATTTTATCCAGTAATTCACCCCCTTTCATAAGTTCTGTTACTACATACACGTATTTTCCGTCATCATATACCTATAAAAGTCAACATTAAAATGTGAAAAATTATTTGCATTTTTTATGTGCTTTCAAAAACAAAGCCTGCATATTAAAGATATATTAAAACCCATTTTATATTCACAGGATATTTTAGTTATCACAATCAATGGCAGGTATGACATTTGCAAGTAGTTTTATACACACAAGAACATTAAAATAGAAATTGATAGGATTGTCTAGAAATACATCCTGTAATTTCTTTCTGTGAAACTTAATTCAAGGTGATCAAAGTAAACTATGAAGGCGGACTGAACTTTTTGCTTTAGAGCTCATTCCTCTTCTTGATCTCTTTTCTATCTACTGATGACAGCAGGAACTGGTACCAAGACACACTCCTGTGCTTTTCCGGGAACGTCTGCATTTGCAGAACGTCTGTATTTATATATACACAGTACAAATGAATTATTCTGGTTTTGCTCAAACTGAAAAAGCAGTTGTGGCCTACCACTAAGTAGGAAGATAAAGTAGCAAAGTTCCAACCAACCACACAGAAACACCAGCAAACTCCTAAGGAAGAAGCAGAAAGCTCACTGTAATTTTGGATTTGTTACTCCAGGCAATCCCTAACTGAAGTAACCCTTTCACTACACTTCAGGCCCTTTTCAACCCTCGCTGTAGAGTTACTGAGAACCTTTATTAAGCTCCATAATAGGTACCAGATACTGTACCAGGTGTTGGAGCCCCAAGTATGGAGAAAACCAGGTGCCTACCCTAGTAGGGAGAAAAAGACATATAAATAAGAATAATAAAATGTCAGAAATGCCGTAATTAAAGTCTGGGGAAAATTTCAGAGACTTTGGAATTTGAAAAGGAGGAAGCATTACAGATGTAAAAAAAAAAAACCCAAACAAAAACAGTGACAGCTTGAGTTTCCAAGGCCAGGCAATATTTTCTACACTTCCTTTTTAATTTACTTGGTTGGTTTCTTTGAGGTTTTGTTAATTAAGGAGGCACTTAAGTTAAACGGCTTCACATTTTCATGGGACTAAGTTTAACATTTTCCTTCTAATATAGCCCTGGTAGCACAATGGTTAAGAGCTCGACTGCTAACCCAAAGATGGGCAGTTCGAATCTACCAGCTGCTCCTTGGAAACCCTATGGGATAGAGTTCTACTCTGTCCTACATGGTATGTTATGAGTCAGCGTCTACTCGACGCCAATCTAATATTGAGCGGTGATAAATTAACTTGAGGAAATTTGCAGTTTCACTTCATAAAATCTCAGAGGTGAAAGGTACCTTAGAAGTCTTATGTCTTAGCATGTGAGACATCTGGTCTATGACCCTCAAACTTGCAGCCTATAGGACCACATCAGCTAGTGAGGACGTCACGCTACCTGGGGAGGTCACTTCTTTTGCTCACAGCTCAGCTACCGTAAAAGCCATGAGGGACATAGGTAGCTGGGAATTATGCCAGCCCAGGGAAAGGATACCTCACTTGTACTAGGGGTGGTGATGGGCAGGGCAGGCTTCCCTGAAGAAGCAGTGCCTTAGCAAAGTCTTAGATGTGTGGTAGTTGGCCAGGCAAAGAATGGAAACAGTATTCCCCATCAATAGGACCATAAATTCAAAGACACAGCAGCATGAAAATACAAGAGATGCTAAAAAAAAACAAAAAAAACCCAGCACATATTAGAGCAGGGCTGGAGCACAGCATGTGTAAGGAAGTCTGAAAATAAATACAGAGGAAGCAGGGGCGTGAGGTTATGGGAGTATGAATTTGAGGATGGGAAGTAACATGGTTAGATGAGAGTGTTAGATCTCTCTGGCAGTACTGTGGAAGGCAGATTGGGTAGTCCATGCAGAGTGAAACTAGTGAATCCTGAATGTTAATTAATCCCCAAATGTTCAAGTAAGTACATTAGAGAATCCACTTACATCCTTTAGAGTAATAATGTTTGGATGCTGTCCATAACGAAGAAGGATTTCAATTTCTTCTGTTGGGTCTCTCTTGCTTTTATCAATAATCTAAAAGGCATATATTCACAACAAAATCTCATGAACTGTACAGTTATAAACCTTAAGTATTTACAGTTACAGACCTAAGGTATTATGTAAATACTGCATATACAAGCCATTTACCAACTAGTTTTATTCTAGTTCCTGGCCAGACTGTCTGATCACAATTGGAAAACCGGCACTGATACAGCTGGCAAGGCTGTAACACTAATTCAATCCCATGAGTCACATTCCTACCAGGTCTCTGATGTAAGTTTGTAGTAAGTTTAGGACTTTCCATGAATTAAAAGCCTCAAAGAAAAGGTACCAAGAACACAGTTAACCTACTTTTCTTCCATCCTTCAATAACTTAAACATTTAGGAAGTTACCTTCTAACTCAATACAGATAATTAAGGGCTGGATGGATCTCTAACAACCCCAGTAGCATCTGTTTCCTGGATTAACTTTACTTCCTTTAATAAAATGCTTCAATGGAATATCCCATTAGTTATAAGCTACTTATAAAAATTAACGGTTAAGTAGAACAAGCTTATTTTTGAACCTAGTCAGATAGCTAAGCAGAAAACCACAGGACAATTTTACTTGGTTGGAATTAAGTTTAATTATTATAATAAAGCCCTTTAAAATACTAACATAGTTTTCTAACCCTTTTATGTCACCTGCTTCTTAAAAAACATTTCTCTTAATGTTTTAATCTGTTAAAGTAATACTATATTTTTAAAAAGCCAACTTAAGTTTCGCTTTCATTTTACCCAAAGGGGGAATTTGAAACAAATGTTGTGGTCTTCGTATTTTCCATTTTAAAAGAGCTTAGTAATTACTATATGCAATGAATACCCAAATGCTCTAGCAACCTAGGAAAGAGCTTGCAACTCTCAATATGAGCCCCATCTCCTATCTGAGATGGATTTAGTCATAAAACAGTTCTGTATCTGGAGAACAGGGGAGACAAACCTAGGTGTCCACTGTGATGCAGAGGAGAGGTAAACCGAATAGAGAGGCTCACTCAAGAGAGATGGTCTGGCGCTACTCTTTTGAAAACCAGAACACACTGGAGGTGCTCTTTTTAGCAACATTTAACCAGATCTGAACCCTGCATAAATTATATCTATACTTGTGCCTGTGGATCACAGCTCTGTAGTCATTTCAGTAGAATCTAGCTGTGCTGGGATTGGTTTTATGCATCTATTTCAAGTCACAAGGATCCACAATAGCTGGAAGACATTCTCCTGGCTTTGGGCATACTCCTAATTTCTGAAATGCAAAGAGGACCTCAGGGCATTTCTCCTTTTCATGATGTGTTTAAAGAAGCGAGGAACATCTTTAAACTGCCTACCCAAGCACATTGTATGTCTTTTCATGTGAACAATCTGAAAATTTCTATGTACCTCCGATTTCAGTAAGACCATTGAACAGAATAAAAAATTAAATGCATTTCTATGGTTCATCCTTATACCCAACAGAAAGAAAGGCTTATGGAAATTGGTGACTTTTTAAGCAATACATTCAGGTCAGAGTAATAATAATAATTAATGTCATTTTCCTAAAAACTAAAAATATGAGCTACCCATATTTATATATACTAGTTTGCAGGTTCGAGATCCACTGAAAGCTTTAGACATGACTTGAATTGCTTGAGATGGGAGAGCAGAGGCTGCTAAACCAAGAAGTGAAAAGGCAGAGGCTTGAATACAGAATTTGTTCACCTACAGCTAAAGGTTTGAAACTTAAACGGTATCATAGACCTAAGTGCCTTGGTTTCTTGGCTTAGAAAATTCTTATTGTCTTAAGATACCTGCTGAAATTAAAATGGTTAATGATAATACATTTTATGACAGTGGCTACTATTATTTTTTTAGGTCAAAGTTCTTTTGGAATGTGAAGGAAGGTATGAACATTTTTGCCAGGAAAATGAAAACAAAAATTTGCGCTCAATTTTGAGGCATTCCCTAACCGTATTATGGGAGACTCTTTCGAGAAGAAAAGGGATGTATCAGAAATCACTGTAAGGGTAGGCTGGCACTGCTCCAGGCAAACTGGATGTATGGCCACCTTCACTTTAACCCACAGGGGAATCCACGGCTCCAGATTAAGATCCCGGAAAATAACTAGCCAGGTATTTACCTTAACTTTTTATAACAAAAGGCACATTTACCAAAGACGAAGAGTGTAATTTTTAACTGGTACTGACTTGCATGAATAAGCACTGTTAGAATTGCATTTTAAATCTAAAAATATTTACCTTCACTGCAAACTCCATGTTTGTGGCTTTATGTATACATCTCTTGCAAACAGAGTAGGAGCCAACTCCAATATCTTCTTTTACTTCATATCCATCAGTAAACTGAATACTGTTCCTGTGCAACTGCTGCAAACGAAATGATGGATTGATGAAATCATTCCGTAATGACTTTGGTGCATTTCATAATAGGGGAATAGGTTACTCAGCATGTGTTGGTGAGGTTAATTATAAATATAAATGAATATCGGTAAAAATAAAAATGAATTCTTATAGCATTTATTCTTCAACAACTGCATATTTTAGAAGAGTCTACAATAAAATGTATAGCAGGAAATAGGCTTTTAAAAAGCTACGTTAAAAAAGAAAAAACTGAATATGTATAACAGAAAAAGCAAAGCTACTTGATGAGGGGTCTGTAGCCTTGTCTGTAATTCAGTTTCATTGCGTTCCCCAACAGGCTAGAGGTCACTGAAGCACCTCTGCAAAAGCGGAGAAGTTTGAAAATCTCTGGTACAGAAGAAGAGATACAGGAGGATTCAGAATTGAGGCCTCTGGATTCTTGTCTCAGATGCACTACTTATAAGACCATGTAAACCTTGACCCTGTGTTTTCTCAGAGGGAAATGGTGAGGATTAAATAAAACATATTGGAAGGTGAAAACTGTTATCAACATTTTGTTTGGTCTATCAGTAGCCATGTCCTTCTTTCTTTACCCTCGAGTAGCTTTGATACAACTTCTGCTGAAGAAGCCATTAGTGGGTTAAGAACTAACAATATGTGGTAGGAGGATGAACAGCAAATTACTGGCTACGTGGACAGGCTGAGGGAAGCTGAACCTCTATGCCTCTGAGCCTCACATAGGTTACAACTTGAATTCTGTAAAGTTTGCAGTTTCCATGCTAGATATAGAAGTTGTAATTTAAAAAACTTTCCACACCTTCCTGTACTTGTCAGAGTAAAAGGGATATACTATTTCAACATGCACTTTGTTTTAAAAAAGTGTTTAAACTGATCTTCTAGAAAGTGGAAAGCAGGATGACTGACTCGTGAAAAAAACTTCAGCATAAAACAACTTAATAATCAAGCAAATCCAAGCACTAAATGTACCATAAAAACAATTCAATGCCTCAAAAGAAATATCTGTTTTCCTTATGATTAGGAAGATGAATTTAATTTATCATTGCATGATGCTAGGATGGGAAGAAATAACAAATCTAATGGGCTGTACCACTTGTGTGCTCTAATATTTAATTAACTAGTCCAGTCTCCTCTTACAAACACACGTACACCTACCTAGAAATCTGCCTTTACTCACTTTTTCTCCAACTCAGCTGACGGTACCCATAACCATTTCTTCCTAATGATAATAGGGGCTTCAAAAGCGAAAGAACACAAAACGTGGAAATTTTAAGTTCATTCTTATTATATCTTTATAAGGCAGGGGAGCCCTGGTGGCGTAGTGGTTAAGAGCTCAGCTGCTAACTAAAAGGCCGGCAGTTCAAATCCACCTGCCACTCCTTGGAAATCCTATGCGGAGGTTCTATTCTGTCCTATAGGGTCGCTATGAGTCAGAATCGACTCGAGGCAAAGAGTTTGGATTTTTTTGTTTGTTTGTTCATAAGGCAGGGGTTGACAGACTATGTCCTGAGGGTGAAATCTGGCTCATGGCCTGTTTTTATAAACAAAGCGTTATTGGCACACAGCCATGCTCATTTGTTTATGGCCTTTGTCTGCTTTTGTAGTACAATGGCAGAGTTGAGCAGTTGACTTGAATAGCTTCCACAGAGATCCTATGGCCCACAAAAGCCTAAAATATTTATAATCTGGCTCTTTACAGAAAAAAGTCTGCTGACCCCTGTTCTAAGGCATGAGGGAGCCAGGAAACTGTAATCCACCATGGCTAACTTGACTGAGGCAGATTATGAAAAAAACTAGGCCCGATATGTTCTGAAGCACAAGAAAGAGGACGAGACAAGATGGTGATGTCTATGTCAACTCTCTGAGAATTTCACTTTCAGGTCTGATAGATATCCAAGGGTTTTAGGTCATAACAGCTTTCTTTCTAATGACGAATAAAAGAAATTTCTAAGAGTAAAGTTTATTTCCACTCTAATATAAAACTTATTTTAAAGCACTCCCTTAAAAAAATCAGCAGATAAAAATCTAATGATTCACACAATGATTTATTATCTGACAACACTGCAAATTTAAAATTTGACATTCACTCACCTGAACAATTGAATGTACACCAACTGTCTGCATTGCTTGGCTTTCATCGTCTGAAGTGATTGCAACAAAACTAAATCCCCGGAAGAGCTGATGTGCATTGGCACTAGGGGGAATGCCAGGTGAGTCTGAAAAGAACGAGAAGTTACTAAGAAGGTTCCTAAGGAAGGGAATTAAGGGGAGAAATGTTGGCAGTTTGACCTTTCACCCTTATTCTGAAATTCTACTTCTCAGGCACCCAGTATATACCTTTTGCTGCCTAGGATACCGATCTCTTAATGCCACCGCAAGTCTTAACACCCTAGTCCCTCAGAGCCTAGAAAAATGCTAATTATTTGAAGACTATAAGAAATTGATGCTTTACTGGGTTACTGTTATTCTAAGTTAGTGCTGCCCAATAGAACTTTATGCAATGATGGAAATTTTACCTGTGCTGCCTATCTTAATATGGTTATTAAGTGGCTACTGAGCTCTTGAAATGTGGCTAGTGTGCCTGAGGAACTGAATTTTTATTTAATTTAAATTTAAACAGCACAGCTGTAAATAACAACCTAACAATGCTATATGGTTCCTAGGTAGGGGTGGAGATATAAGGCGGATGTGCAGAAAATTGAGTAGAAAGGCATTTAGTCCGGTGTTCTCAATACTTAACGTTGGAATTGAAAAATCGAAATCACAAGTTAAAAATCACTGTATTTAAGAAAAGTAATTTCAAGGACAATCATGATGTGTAGTCCTTAAAATATTTTGTAGGATGTGATGTGTACCGTTATTCAAATTATCTACGTGTACTCTATCAGCATTCACAAAAATGGAAAAACACTTGTACAGCTTAATGTTCACTATAAAAACAGTAAAAACACAGTAAATGTGCTATTCAGAAACACACTTAGGCATACTAATATTTCTCAACATACTATAAAGGTTAAGGGCAAGCAAAAAACAAATAGGCAAATCTACTTAAACACCAACTCAATATAAAGTTCTTTTTAAAAATCAGCTTGATATTCTCAGTACATTTATTGTCCAGTGGATTTTAAATCAATGTGACAGTATTATATTGAAGACCTCAGCCAAGGAAGCTATCAGGACAGAATGCAATAGAAAACTGTTCTACTCTGAGAATTTTCCAGGAGAAACTGTAATGAGAAAGCAAAGTAAAACATTACCATATATCTTCAACTCCATGTATATGAGTTGAAAAAAAAGTTTTGTTCATGCATTGATTTAAATTTCTAAGATTGTCTAATAAGCATAATAAACACCCAACAATGCTTCAAATAGATTGCGAGGATTTTAGCTGGAAAGCTTTTAGCAAGGTTTGAATGATGTACTCAAATATCATTCAAGTATATGCAAGTACACTTTCCATTCATTTGCTTGTGAATGATAAACCTGGGGTTTGGTACACCCAAAAGAGAGCATTAGAGAAAAAACACTGTATACACATACATACACCATTATGTATACACACCAATTAATGAAATACAGGTTACCATTTCAAAGATGACTTTCCTGGAAGTCACTGTTCATGCAATTTTAGGAATAAGCATGACACAGGATGTGACTCATTTAAATTATCACATCTCATATAAAGTTTAAGTTACATTTGGGATTTGAACTTTACTAATACTTCCAGAATACCACCTGTAATTAAGGTTTTAAAGAGCACTATTTATAGTGAACAGTGAATAGCTACAGGTAAATAAATGCACAAACAAGTAATTTTTTCCACATAGTATCAAAGTTGAAGACTATTCAATTTATGGCGCCTTGGTGACACACTGGGTAACACCTCGGCTGCTAACCAAAAGGTAAGCAGTTCGAATCCACCAGCAGTTCCTTGGAAACCCCACGGGGCAGTTCTGCTCTGCTAATGATCTAATTATTGTGGCAAAGATATGGTGTGTTTAACCATTTTAAATTTACAAGGATAACAAATAGTTTTATTGGAAAAGGTATTCTAACACACAAAAATATACATATTGCCTTATATTATGATTTCCATGATTTCTCTTTACCTTTGGGAGTTTTTGCAGTAAATTCAGGGTCGAAATAGAATGTATCTTCAGGTCTGCCAGTTGCAGGTTTAAAAGGTGGATGAATTTCTCTTCTGTATAATTTCTGGAAACAAAAAGAGAGACTTATACATGTGTCAACTATTAAAAAAAAATTTCAAGCAAGTTTCCAGACTATACTTACATTCCAGTCTATCGTTGAGAAAAATGAATGTCTTTTAATTTCTTCAACTCCATCTGGTCCTGCGCCTATCAAAAGTTAAGTAGTTGTGATTAAACGGTAATTTTATTTTAATATTTTATAATCCCACCACAAAAACAAATATTCATCCCCTTTGCCTCCAAATAACACTCACTAACAAACACATAAAAGAATCAAAGTAATTAAAACCATTACCTAGTCTGTTAGCAGGATTTCGTTTGAAAAGCATCCGTAAAAGACTCTGGGCTTCAGGACTCAAAAACTGTGGCATCCCAAGTTTGGCCCTAAATAATCAACCCACATAATACAATTTTAATTTTTGGAAGTTTCTATGTTTTTATTTTTAAAGTTAGCCTTTTTGTTTTCAGATAATGGTAGATTCACACCCACTCGTAAGAAAAAATACATAGAGAGACCCTCTGTCCCTTATTCAGTATTGCCCAAGAGTAAACAGCTTATAAAACTATAGTACAATATTACAACAGGACACTGACATGGATAATCCACTGATCTCATTCACACGCCCCGTTTTCCTTCTGCTTGTGTGTGTGTGTGTTTACTTCTATGCAATTTTACCACATGTGTAGGTTGCTATATCCATCACCACAGTTCACCACCAGGATGCCTCATGTTAACCCTTTATAACCACACCCACTTCCCTCTACTCTTCCCTGCTGCAGTGGTTGTTTGGTATCCTATGTTAGTGACCCTATGTAAAACAGAATGAAACACTGCCTGGTCCTGTGCCATCCTCACAATCGTTGCTATGTTTGAGTTCATTGTTGCAGCCACTGTGTCAATCCATCTCGTTGAGGGTCTTTCTCTTTTTCTCTGACCCTCTACTTTACCAAAAATGATGTCCTTCTCCTACCTCCTGATAACATGTCCAAAGTACATGAGATGAAGTCTCACAATTTTCCCCTCTATTTTTTTTTAAGGAGCATCCTGGTTGTACTTCTTTAAGGAAAGACTTGTTCGTTCTCCACGGTATATTCAGTATTCTTCACCAACACCATAAAGGCATCAATTCTTCTTCAATCTTCCTTATTCATTGCCCAGCTTTTGCAAGCATATGAGATGAATGAAAATACCATGGCTTGCGTCAGGTGCACTGTCATGGACTGAATTATGCCTCCCCAAAGTATGTGTGAACTTGGTTAGGCCATGATTCCCAGTATTGTGTGGTTGTCCTCTATTCGGTGATTTTCCTATGTGTTATATGTCATAACCTCTGCCTGTGATTAAAGAGGATTAGGGCGAGATGTAACACCATTGCTCAGGTCACATCCCTGATCCCAGGGAGTTTCCCTGGGGTATGGCCTGTACCATCTTTTATCTTACAAGAGATAAAAGCAAAGGGAAGCAAGCAGGCAGTTGGGGACATCATAACACTAAGAAAGCAGTGCCGGGAGTAGTGCGTATCCTTTGGACCTAGGATTCCTGCATGGAGAAGCTCCTAGTCCAGGGGAAGATTGATGACAAGGAACTTCCTCCAGAGCCCAGAGAGAGAGAAAGCCTTCCCCTGGAGCTGACGCCTAAAATTGGACTTAAATTTCTTTGTTAAAGCCATCCACTTGTGGTATTTCTGTTCTAGCAGCACTAGATGACTAAGATACGCACTTTGGTCCTTAAAGTGACATCTTTGCTTTTTAATACTTTAAAGAGGTCTTAAGCCCTGACAGCCACTAACCTGTTCTCCATTTCTATAATTTTGTCATCGTAAGAATGTTCTATAATGGAATCACATAGTACGTAATCTTTTGGGGATGGGCCTTTTTCATGCAGCATAATTCATTCCCTGGAGATTCATCCAAGCTGTTGTGTCATTAGTTCAACCTCTTTTCTTGCACACTAGTATTCCATGGCATGGATATACCACAGTTTGTTTAACTATTTACCCATTAAATAACTATTTGTTATCCTTGTAAATTTAAAATGATTAAACACACCCTATCTGTGCCACAATAATTCGATCATTAGCAAATCCTTTTCAGTGTTTCATGGCAGTTAAGATGCTTATTAAGTCTTTTAGCGAATTATAAGACTGTTTTTGTTCATAACCTTATTATAAAAGTATGAAGGTACCTTTCTGCGTGTTGATTTGTGGCATTTCAGATTCCACGTCTTCACTTGTACTTATAAATTGCTACGTGGAAAAAATTACTTGTTTGTGCATTTATTTACACTGTATGTCTTGGAGGAAGTATGGCCAGGGTACTCCTTGGAGGCAAGGATGGCGGGACTACATCTCACATACTTTGGATATGTTATCAGGAGGAATGATTCCCTGGAGAAGGATAGCATACTTGGTAAAGTGGAGGGTCACTGAAAAAGAGGAAGAACCTCAATGAGACGGACTGACACAGTGGCTGCAACAATGGGCTCAAGCAGAATAACGATTGAGGGGATGGCACAGGACCGGGCGCAGCTTTGTTCTGTTGTGCATAAGGTTGCTGAGTCGGAACTGACTTGATGGCACCGAACTACAACAACAGTATTATTTATTATTATTAGTAGTAGTACTAAAAAAAAAGTAGCCCCTATATTATTATCATTAGCTCCTATTACTCTCTGAAATTATATTTATTTGTTTAAATATTAATTCCTTGTCTTCCTAGTTTTTCTCCATTTCAAATAATATTACTACAAACATCTTTGTACTTGTTTCTTTGGGTACAAGTACCTTGTTAAATATTCACTGGGTGCATGTCCAGGAGTGGCATTGTCGGATTAAGAGGATGTAACTACATTTTGGCAAATCTGCTGTGAAAGATTTCTTTAAAGTGTTAAAAAGCAAAGATGTCATCTTGAAGACAAAGGTGAGCCTAACCCAAGCCATGGTGTTTTCAATCACCTCATATACACGTGAAAGCTGGACAATGAATAAGGAAGACCTAAGAAGAACTGATGTCTTTGAATCATGGAGTTGGTGAAAAATACTGAATATACTGTGGACTGCCAAAAGAACAAAGAAATCTCTCTTGGAACAAGTATAGCCAGAATGCTCTTTAGAACCAAAGACTGCAAGATTTCATCTCATATACTTTGGACATGTTATCAGGAGGAATCAGTCCCTGGAGATGGACATCATGCTTGGTAAAGTAGAGGGTCAGCAAAAAAGAGGAAGACCCTCAACAAGATGGATTGACACAGTGGCTGCAACAATGGGCTCAAGCTGAACGACGACTGTGGGATGGAACAGGACCAGGCAGCGTTTCATTCTGTTGTACATAGGGTTGTTATGAGTCAGAATCAACTCAATGGCACCTAACAACAACAACCACTACCTATATTTGACTTGAGAAGATAATTCCAAAAACTGCTTTCCTAACTGGTATTTGTATTTCCTTCCAGTTATGTATGAAATTGTCACTGCTCTACATCCCGCCAACACTTTGTACTGGCAATTCTTAATGTTAGCCATTCAGGTAGATGTACAATGGTAGCTCACTGTGGTTTTAATTTGCACTTTCTAATTAATGAGGTTTAGCATTTTTTAAATAAGTTTATTGGCTATTGAATACTCTTTTGTGAAAATCCCTAAGCCTCTTGTCCATTTTTCTACTGGGTTATGTTTTTCTTATTGTTTTAATGGAGTTCTTGATATAGTCTGGATACAAACTCTTTGTTAGTTATATATGTCACAAATTACTTCTACTCTCTCTTCATGGAATCTTTTGATGAGAAGTTGTTAATATCAATGTAGTCACAATTTATCAACCTTCTCTTTTATGGTTAGTGCTTTTTGTGTTCTGCTGAAGACATCTTTGCCTAGGCCAAGGTCATGAAGATGTTTCCTTCTGGAATCTTGTTTGCCTTTATATACATTTACAATATTCAAGAAAATGACTTTTGTGTATGGTAAAAGGTAGCGATTATTTTGCTTTTTCCATACAAATATACAAATTTTCCAGAATGAGTTATTAAAAAGGCTGTTCCTTCCCTATTGTCAGTTATTCCCAGTGGTCATAAACTGTGTCCATATTTGTGTAAGTCTGTTTCTGGGCTCTTTATTCTGTTGCACTGTTCTATTTTTCATACTTGTTTCAATGCTATATTGTCCTAATTACAAGAGTTTTGTAATAAGACTTGGTACCTGGTAAAATCAGTCTTTCTATCTTAATTCCCTTTAAAAGTGTGTTATGCTTGGTCTTTGTACTATCACATTAGAATCAGTTTGTTCCACGCCAAAATTTTTTAGGATTTTTACTTGATTTCCACTGAAACTAGTTTCATTGTCTAATACAGTAGTTTCTAGACACATATGGCTACTGAGCATTTGAAATGTGGGCAGTTTAACTTGTAAGTGTAAATCATACACCAGATTGGAAAGGATAAATATGAAAAAAGAATGTAAAATACTTCATTAGTAATTTTTTTTACATTTTGAAATAATATTTTTGATATGTTGGGCTAAATAAAATACATTATTAAAATTAATTTCAACAGTTTCTTTGTATGTTTTAAAAATGTGGCTACTAGAAAATTTCAAATTATGTACGTGGCTTCCATTTTATTTCTATTGGGCAACACTGATCTATACAACACTGGTTCTGTCCTAATATGAATACAGTAAATCCTCCCAAATTGTTTTGGTTTTTATATTCTCTACGTACAATTTTCTAGTTCTCTGCACAGAGGCCTTGTATAACTTTTCCTAGATACATCCCTAGGTATTTGATACTTTTTGAAACTATTATAAACAGTGTCTTCTTTTAAAATTCCATTCTATTTGCTACTAATCTACAGACACGAAATGGATTTTTGTTTACTGACCTTGGATTCAGCAATTCTGCTACACTCTTACTAATTCCAATAGTTTACATGAAGATTTGGATTTTCAATATAAACAATCATGTTATCTAAATGACATTTTTATTTCCTCTTTTTAAACTTTACTACTTTGCTTGCCTTTCTGTACTGGTTATGACCTCCAAGACAATGTGAACGGAAGTGGAATAATGGGCATCCTTGTCATATTTCCAATCTCAAAAGTAAAGCTTTCAATATTTCACCATTAAAACAGATAATGAGTACAGGTAGTCCTTGACTTACAATGTATTCGATGGGGGGGGTACATGTTATCATTAGTAATATGTACTACATACAAAGTTGAAGCATGTAATTTGCAGATGTCATCATATTTGTAAGTTTATATGTGATGTTTTCAATCCCCCCAAACAAACAAAGATCAGATTTAAAAAGATACTGATAATAAAGGGCAGTAATAATAAAGACCGAGAAACCAAACAAACAATGAGGTATTCGAATTATGATGGAGTCGCGGAATGGAACCCCGTCCTTAAGTTGGGGACTGCCTGTATTCTAAAAATACATGAGATTTGCTTATTTAAGCCATACAATATTGACAAATTTCTTAGTTAATTCTTACACTGTAGCTGACATTGTAAAAATCTCATTTTCTAGTTTGAAGCATTTCTTTTTAACACTATCAAAACATATATAAGACAGTACTTACTTAAGTATCATAGTCATTGTTTCTTTTCGATCTTTTCCTTGGAAAGGTAGTGTACCAGTGAGCATTTCAAACTATAAAAAGGCAAATAATCAATGGTATTAGCCAGTAAGTATAAAATCTAAAGGCCAGAAGTAAAAAAGCATCATTTTGTTTAGAACCAAATCTAAAAATGTTACATAATAAAACAAACAAGTGATCTACATTTCTACCATATTCATTATGATAATCCCTAAAAGACAACTGAGGTATAAGTATTTCGCAGAAATGAATTACCTTTTAAATAGCAATTTGAAGATATAAATATGGGAAAATTTGGACAGATCTTCCCATTTCATATGACTTTATTTTTAAGGGTCCCTTACCAACAGATAGATTTCTAGATGAGGTTCTCCCAAAGAGTAAATACTGTTAATTTTTTAGAGTGTTGCTATTTGCAGAATATCTATGGTAATACATTTGTGCCTTTTCAAATTAGGATGAGATGGAAGCAAATGATGTGTTCCACAGGCCTTCTATATCGTATGCAATGATTTTTCTTGATTATTTGTTACATATACTATAAAATACAGAAAATCAAAATACCAGTTTCTCTCTCACAACACTCACTGGTGATTTCCACTTAATAAGCAAAACTAAACAAAATAAGAACAAAAACTTACCATCAGCACACCAAAAGACCACCAATCGGCACTCTGAGTATGGCCCCGACGGTTAACTACTTCTGGAGCCATATATTCCACAGTTCCACAAAAAGAATACGCCTTCTTTTCATGGTCAATAGACTCTTTACTTAGGCCAAAATCTGCCAAGATAAATATGGAATTTATTAAATATCTTAGAATAATTTGTACACGTCAATTTTAAACTGAGTTCCATCATTAACATAATTGTTTAAGTAGTCTAAGCTAAGTTTTTAATACAAACAATGAATTACTTAATATTTGTACACCTACTCCTCACTTGTGGACTATCTCATTATCTAACAGTCAGCATTTACGACAATAGTAAAAAATCTACTATCTAAATATTCTGTGGCTTAACGAGGAGGTGAGCATGGCAGCACAGCCTGGAGGAGGGTCTCCAGACTGCCTCTGGGAAGCTGGACCGCGCTGCACCACACTCTCTGCTCCCTCCTGCCTGTGCTGGGCAGCTTCCTCCATGGCCTCCAGTGGGTGCCTGGTTCACTATTCTGGGTTCCCAGCTCCTATGCAGCCTGAGGGCCTGCAGTT
This sequence comes from Elephas maximus indicus, assembly GCF_024166365.1. Lineage (NCBI taxonomy): Eukaryota > Metazoa > Chordata > Mammalia > Proboscidea > Elephantidae > Elephas > Elephas maximus. Next base: position 159,260,430 of record NC_064846.1, on the reverse strand, counting down.
CAAAATTACTATGGGGCGAGATGGGAGGAAAGAAGAAGGCATCAGAGAGGGTGTTTGGAAGAAATGCGCGTGAGTTTAATGACATCCCAAAGTGAGCCGTACTGGCATGTTGGTGGGGCTGGGTGCGTTGCTGGCCCCCCAGCTCTGAGCCTTGGTGACCAGCCAGGCCCAATGTACAGAGCCGAATCAGGATTGCAGGGGTGGGAGTGAAGCCCTGGAGGCAGCTCCACAAGGCAAGGTCTGACCCAGCACAGGAGGAAGGTGAAGTGGTTAAGCCGTGGGCCCTCAGGTCTCACAGCCCGGCTTTATCCAGCTTTGTCTCCTCCAAGCCTCCTTCTCCGCAGAGGAATAATCCATAACTGGAGTGTCATCACAGTGATGAGCACACCAATAAATCTTAGCTGCTATTATTTCTATGGTCATGTTTTCTAAAAAAAAAAAAAAAAAAATCAGACAAATGGATGATCTGAAAACGGGGAAAAAATCCTCCATTTTCGCATAATGTTGATTTTTGCTAATGACCTGTTCTTTGGAACTTTTAACCATACCAGTAAGTGAGAAGTGGGCTGGAAAGATATTTCAATAAAATGAGCATTTTACCTGTTAACTTGATGTGACCTTCTTCATCAAGAAGTATGCTAAATGAAAACAAAGTCAGAAAATCTTTTAACACCACTAAAAAGAAACTTATGGAAGCTAAAATTGAAATTATTTCTTCAAACATCAGATCGATACATCCATTTTAAAATATTACTTCAGGCTGTGAATAAGACAGCAAAGGTAAAGGAGGAAAAAATGATTTTTGGACATACATATATAACAAAGTCAAAGCCATAAACTTATATTAAGCCAGAGAGGCACTTGAGAAGTATTAGGAAGAGAACTCAAAAACTATGCTCTTCAAAGTTGCCCTTTCTAATGTCTTTTCGCAGAGGTGGCCTAACTCCCCAGTGCTTGCTCACAGTAGACAGAGGGTCCACATAGTGAAGTCAAATTCAGGAGTTCTCATTCTCTCAGTTATTTTTAAGGCACCTGTCTTCAATTACTCTTTCCTAGTTTTTCTTCTGACACCACATAACAATTCTTTTCTCCTCAACATACCACCTTCCTCATCCTCCTTTACATCTTTTTCTTCACTCATCCATCCCTTCACCACATACATTCTCCAGTGTTTTCTCTCTTTCCCAGTAACTGCGACCTCCTAGAGGGTTGTGCTTTTATTCAACGTTGTAGCTCAGTGTCTGGTAGAGCACTGAAAAATAGGAAATGTTTGCTGAATGAATGGCTGAGGTCCCTCAGGCAGGATGGGGCCAGAGTGCAAAGGGCCTTATAAAACACTCAAAATAGTTTGGACTTCTTCCCAAGGACAATGAAGACCGCCAAAGTATACAAGCATGGAGGGTAAAGATAATCTGATTTTTGGATTTAAGAAAACAATTTAGAGGCATTTGATGAGCTCTTAGAAAGGGGTCATGATAAAGAAGAACAAATGGGCAATGACACTCAAATTTCTGGTTTGAGCAACTACTTGAGTGCAAAGTAATGCCATTAATTAAGAAACTACAGAAAGGAGTAAGTACTAAGCTATAAGCCACTAATTTTATTTTTGGATAGGTATTTCAGAATACTGACTTGAAAGGTCAAGTAATAAATCTTTCACTTATATTTAATGCTATCTCATTAAATAATTAATATTATTAATCAATACATTAAATAATACAGGCATTACCTTACTTTTAATTCTAACTTTAAAAATTTGCCAGTCAGATTCTGCATAATAAAATTTTATTATGACAAAAATACTACCAACTTCCCTATTTCATCAATTTAATTACAATTACAACAGGGTATTTTTATACATACAACTGGGGATAATTCAGTAGGGACATATTTCTCAAGTCTCTTTCATAACGAAGGACTTGTTATGAAAAAATATTAAATGCTTGATTATGAAGCAAACCAACACATCTAGGGAACATAAAAGGAATTATTAGATATGGTGGAAATTATCCCCCCTTCTGTTTAATAAATACAAGAACGATAGTTCTAAAAACAAAACAAACCTAAAATCATTCTTGGTTAGTTTTGAGAGAAAAGAAAAAAAAATATGGCTAAAAGGGCATTACTTATGCCTTCTACAGCATCTTACCATCTACAATCTTTTGCGATAACCATGCACATAGTTTAACTTTGAAAGAAAAAGTCAACTGTATTACTTTCATGAACAAAGTTCTTTTTCAACTATTAATAAATATTTTTAGCAATATTTATTGCTAACAGAGTTCTAGCAAAGTTGCTCCTTCTTGTTGTTAGGTGCCGTCGAGTCAGTTCCGACTCACAGCGAACCTATGCATGACAGAACGTAACATTGCCTGGTTCTGCTCAATCCTCATAATCATTGCTATATTTGAGCTCATTGTTGCAGCGACTGTGTCAATTCATCTTGTTGAGGGTTTTCCTCTTTTTCACTGAGTTGCGAGCACTGTTTAAGTTTAAAAGACCTGGAAAATCCCTTACGGTTCATAAAACATCTGGCCTAAAAAATTTTAATTTCTTCCAAGCTTTATATAATGGTATGTGCTTGGATCATTTTCCAATTAAATGTTATTTTAATTCAATGGCTTTATTAGACACCTATGTGAAAGATCTCATTATAAGCAATCTTATCTACTTTTGATCTTATTCAACCTTTGAGACAGGGCCCGTGTTTTATATGTAGTTTTATGACTAATGCTAATACAATGGTCTACAATAAATACATTCAATCAAATGATATGAAACACTTAAAACATTTTTCTTATGTTTAATATTATGCTTATAGTAGTTTTCTTCAAAATACTACATGCTTGAATGTTTATTCCCACCAGGAATTATATTTCATGTCATGATAGTTAGAAGCTGAGAAAAACTCAGTAATTATCTGGGGAATAAAAACAGAACCATATAATACCAAAAACAAAATACATGGAAAACAAAGGTAAAATATAAAAGCACATCGATTTTTACATGATCACTTAACAGGATTCCAAAGGATCATCTCCTCTATTTCCTGTTGCAGTATATAATTTAAATTCTACACGGAATATTTTAAAGTAAACAATATTCAACATTCTTGATAAAGGTGATGGTTTCATAACTATGAATATACAAAAACCACTGAACTATACACTTAAATGGATAAACTGTATGCTATGTGAACTATACCTCAATAAAGCTGCTTTAAAATATTTGTGATAAAGTAAGATTCTTGTTTGTATCCTTAAAGAGGAAAAAAGGCTTTCTTATGCAAAACTGGTAGATGGTAAACACTGACAAATTAAAACAGACTTGCGTACAATTTTAAATAGTATCAGCTTCTTGATAACTGCTACTCTAAAAGCTATGGGAAATTTCCTCAACTTACATTTCAAATTTGAAATTATGTGTGAGATAAAATTACCAGTAAATGATGGGGGGGGGGGAGGCGTTAGCGCTACACCATTCCTTCATGCCAAAAAATTTAGATGGAGTTGAAAGCAAAAGCAAAAAGAAAAGAAACCGTAAAATTAGAAGGAAAACATCTGATCAGAAATTGAAAAAGCCTTCCCAAGAATAAAAGTCATGGAAGAAATCATAAAAGACTAGTAGATTTGACTGAGAAAAAAATACTTGTATAGGTTAAAGTAACACAAACAAAGGTAAAATGCAAAGAAAAACTAGGAAAATGCATTTGCAATATGTCAAATGATTAAACTTTTTAATGTGTAAGGGTCTCTTACGAATCAATGGGAAAAAAATGTCTTCTCAAAAGAAAAATGGGCAAAGACCATAAATAGAAAACTCGCACAAATATACAAATTACCAATAAGCCTCATTAAAAATGAAAGAATGCAAATTAAAACAAGACAACATTTTTTTGATTAACAGAGACTTGAAATAGTACCAGGATACAAAGTGTTGGCATAGGTACTCTAATACAATCCTTGTTTGAGTTCTATGAAATGATTATTTTTATTACCTAAACAATCATATTATATTGTATTCAACTTAACAGCATCATTCCTTACTTTTCTGGTTTCAAGTCTCTATAGATTATTCCCAGGCTATGTAGATGGTCTAAAGCAAGTGCAAGTTCAGCCAAGTAGAATTTGACATCTTCTTCTGTGAACATCACCTAAAATAAAATAGTAATTTTTTTTGTTTTTCTTTTATTTTTCTATTTGTGATTTTTATTTAAATGCCTGCCCCAGAGTTAAAATATTCGAAAATATTCTATATATGCAAATTACACTTATTTTCCAGTATTTACTTTTGCTAGGAATTTGCAAAAAACGATCTGTTGGCCAATCGCTTTTACTAAATGCTAACTGCATACTCCGGGGAAAATAATTTTACATTTTGTTAGGTAACAACTATATTCGGGTTGTGCCATTGTCGTCCCACCAAAGTAACATTTTAGAAACGAAAAGCAGTGTTTAAAATGCATGTTGAACTTCTACTATTGTTTCAGGATACCATATTGATATATTATCGCTTTTGAGAAAACGATAACTAGAAGAAGCAGCGTTAAGGCAAAGAACGTTTGTCAATTTAAAGCCTTGCTTCCAAAATAAATTCACAAGTTAGGAAAATAACTCTTTTTTGGGGGGGGTCTGATTCTTCAATGTAAGAACCTCGTGCTGCTAGAGAAAATACAATAAGCATAATATTGGAATATAACAAAGCTTTAGTTGGAACAGGGTTTGTATAAATAGATTAAAAATAGAGATTAATTATATACCTCTTTGGATAAGCGTGTAAACAAATCTCCTCCCCTGAGAAAATCCAAAATAAGATACAGCTTCCCTTCAGTTTGAAAAGCTGAATGAAGAAACGAAAATTTCCATTTAATCCATCATGGTTTTAGGCTTATATTAGGTCAACTCAGTCACAAATAAATATAATTTTTACTAAATTACTGAAATTGTTATAGATACTTATTTTTATTTAGAGGAAAACCACTGATTCCCCTTAGTTTCTAAGTGGAAATGTTAAATGTAGTGTTTCTTATTATGGAACCAGTAGAACATCTGTTAGGTTTTTCTTCAGGCGCGAGTCTCTCAGGAATACAATAGTTCTAAGGCACGTGACCAATGAGAAAAACTCCCAAAAGTAAAAGACTAATTTAACCAAGAAATAAAATACAGAAACTACCACACTAACAAAAAACAATGAGGACTGCTAAGATTTAATCACACATAATAAGAATCATCACGCCTTTATACCCACTAAGAAAAAGCTTGAAAGAAACATAACCTTCTAAAGTTTGTCTAAAAGTCACGTTTTAATTTCCATGACTTTATATATCTGCTGAACTCATATGAATATAAACAAATACATGCTTACATACATGGGTATACCTGAGTGCTCTCAGAGTGGGACACAGGGTAAAGGGATGAGGTGAGAGGTGGTTCCTAACTTACCATAATGCAACTTGACAATAAAAGGATGGTTAACTTCTACCAAGATATCACGCTCCATTTTTGTCCGCACACGGTCTCGAACTATAAAACATTGTGCAAATGGCTGCATTAAAATAGTTTTCAGAGAAAATCTGTAAAACGAATACTTTCTGATGCCTATTTTAAGTAAAATTTTGCTAACGTGAATGTTTTCAATTTGACTCGAGTTTTCAAAAAAACTAAGTATATCTTTCACTAAATTATACAACCAAAAGGAATCATATGTATTTGCAAAATTTGTACTTTAAATTTAAAAATAAAAGAATTATTAGATGTTGGTTTAATATCAAATTTACAAGCACGTCAATCAAAGTTACGGAAAATGGAAAAAAAAAAGCAACTTAAAAAAAAACGAGGCATTCCAATGAAATATTAAAATACCGAAAAAAACAAAAAGAAAACTGAATATAGGTTTCAATACTTCTATCAACCCTATCAATTCAATTCAACATTCATTAAGTATCTATAAAATATGGCTGACATGATAAAGGACAGATACACCCAAATAGGTCTACTTTGAGGGACAGAAAGAACAGAGGGACTGTAATACAGCTGAAAGAGCAAAGGTCTTTTTGAATTAGATCTAGATTCAGATCTATATAATCTTGAGCAAGTTACTTATTTAATCTCTCTGAGCCTCATTTACTTCTCGGTACAAAATGGGGATAATGCTGCCGGACCTTTGGAAGCTTGTGACCATTCGAGATAAGATTTGTACATTCCAGAGCTTGGTATGTAAGAGATATTCAATTAAATGGTTTTTTTTTTTTAATCATTATGTCATCCCTGCTTGGTGTGAAAGGTTAAGTGCTTGGCTAACCAAAATGTTGACGGTTCAAGTCCACCCACACGCACCTCGGAAGAAAGGCCTGTTGACCTACCGCCAGGAAAAAATATCAGCCATTGAAAACCCTAGGGAACACAGATCTTCTCTGACAGTCAGGCTTGATGGTAACTAGCATGGTTTTTTGTTGTTGCTTTTGGTATCGTTATTATATCAAAAGTATCACCATGAATGTAATTAAAAGATAATATGATTTATTACTGCAGTAAGTAGTACAGGAATTCAGAAAAGGTAAAGTTCAATTTCACCTACACAGGAAAGCTAGATGAAAGGGGTGGGATTAGGGCACAGGCTTTAAGAACTAGAGGCATTTGGATGGGTGGGGAGGATAGGGAGAACAGCTCAGGTATGGAGGACCAGTGCAGGCAAACACTTGGAGACATGAATGACAAAGGAGAAGAAACAAAATCAGTGTGGAAACAGGGGTTTACTATTGGAGAGGTGACCGAAGGAGGATCCAGATTCCTGACAATTTGGATTGTCAGGATGACTTTATGTTTGACCCTGTAGGGAACAGGCTCTTTGACCAACCAAATGTTTCCTCAGCAAATTCTTTGTGCCAGGCACTGGGGATACAATTACAAATAAGATAATCTTCAAGAAGCTCATAATCTAGTGGGAATGACAGACAAATAAATGATTAGAACACATTCTGGTAAGTACTATGATTGTGTTGGTAGCTCAATGGATTTATGATGTGAAAATGTTCAGTCATTAAGCTTTTAATTTTATTCCAATACATAATAAGAAGGATGAATCATAAACCGCTTCTATGTTTCAGGCCTGAGTAACTGAATGGTTCTGCCAAAGATTAAAACCAAGAGTTTGGGAACAGGAGTGTCTTTTAGGGGATAGGCATAGGGAAAAAGATGACTTGGTTTCATTTTTCTTTTTTCCCTTTTAAAATAACGGCTTTGAGATAGAATTCACCCTTTAAAAACGTTTATTTTGTTTGGTAAATATATAACAAAACTTTTGCCATTTTAAACGCACAATTCAGCAACATTAATTACATTCACCATGTTGTGCCACCATCACTACTATCCATTTCCGAAAGATTTCATCACCCCACACAAACTCAGTGCGCGTTAAGCAGTCATTCCCCATTCCTCCATCTTCTTCAGCCACTAATAAATATGTCTCTACACATTTGCCTATTCTAGGTATTTCATATAAGTGGGATTATACAATATCCATCCTTTCATGCCTGATTTATTTATCTCAGCATAATGTTTTCAAGGCTCATCCCTGTTGTACACTATGAATCAGAATGGTATTTCTTTTTATGGCTGAATAATATTCTCTATTGTGTGTATATGCCACATTTTGTTCAACCATTCATCTGCTGATGGACACTTGGGTTGTTTCCATCTTGTGGATATCGTGAATAATGCCACTAAGAACATGGGTGTACAAGTATCCATTTGAGTCCCTGCTTTCAATTCTATTGTGTATATACTTTAGCAGTAGAATCGTTGGTTCATATGGTAATTCTACGTTTAACTTTTTGAGGAACCACCAAACTGTTTTCCGTAACAGCTGTACTGCTTTATATAACCACCAGCAATGCACGAGGGTTCCAATTTCTCCACGTTTGTCAACACTTGTTATTTTCTATTTTTCTGATAAGAGTAGATGTGAAGTGGCATCTCACTGTAGTTTTGATTTGTATCTCCCTAATGACTAATGGAACCTGGCAGCACAGTGGTTTAGTGTTTGGCTGGTAACCAAAAGGTTGGTAGTTCAAATTCAGCAGCTACCCCTTGGAAACCCTATGGGGCCATTCTACCCTGTTCTATAGAGTTGCTATGAGTTGGAATCGACTCAAAGGCAATGGGATTTTTTAATGACTAATGGAGGAGATCTAGTGGCACAGAGGTTAAAGTGCTCAGCTGCTAACCGAAAGGTTGGTATTTTTAACCCATTAGCTGATCCATGGGAGAAAGTTGTGGCACTCTGCTTCCCTAAAGATTTACACCCTTGGAACCTTATGGGGCAGCTCTACCCTGCCCTACAGGGTTACTATGAGTTGGAATCTACTCCATGGCAACAGATTTGGTTTTCAAGTAATGACCAAAATATTAAGCGTCTTTACAGGTACTTGCTGGCTATTTCTATAATTTCTTTGGAGAAATGTCTATTCAAATCATTTGCCCATTTATTTATGTTTCTAAATTCTATTTTGTTATTGAAAATATACACAGCAAAATATACATCATTCAACAGTTTCTACATGTACAATTTAGTGACACTGATTACGTTCTTCGAATTGTGCAACCATCCTCACCCTCCTTTTCTGAGTTGTTCTTCCTCCATTAACATAAGCTTACTGCCTCCTAAGGTTCCTATCTAATCTTTTGAGTTGTTGTTGTCAATTTGATCCCATAAAGATAGTTCTTCAAAGAGCATAATGCTCACGGTGGGCCTTTTTTTTTTTAATGAGTTAAGCTAAACTGTTGTTTGATTTTAAGGTGAAATTTTTGGTTTCAAGTTTAAACATTATCTCTGCAAAAGCTTCAGGGGTTCATCCATCCTCCATGCCTCCAGAAATCTGGAGTCCATGAGAATTTGAAATTCTGTTCTGCATTTTACCCCCTTTGGTCAGTATTCTTTTATGGAATCTTCGATCAAAATATTCAGTAATGAGAGCCGGGCACCATCCAGTTCTACTGGTCTCATGGCAAAGAAAGCAGTTACTGGTTTTATTTTTTTTCAGTTTAAGGTGACCACAGATATTTAAAACACAGAAATAAGACCTCTAGGAAAAATGAACAAAGAAGCTACAAAATATTCTATTTTTTCCATTCTATCAGTTTTCCACACCCAACGGGGTGTTTTTGGTGCTACCGACTGAAAATGGGCAAACCAGGAATAAGACTTTATTCTCTTGATGTCTATTCAGCTGTGTCCTTCAACTAAGTTGTGCAGCTGGTATATGACATTCATATCAACCTGTGAATTCGTTATTTTCTCCTATCACCACAATTCTGGTGGCTTTCTTATAATACCCAACAGGCCCATTCTAGTATGTACATAAATAAAGTTCATTACCAAGGCCAGCTGACCATTCTGTCCAATCCAGCCTAGGTATCCTCTTTTCACTGCTGCCCACACAATCTTGGATTAGGTTCCTATGATTTGAAAGCTGGACTTGAAATTTCTACCTCTCTCAAAATTATACAAAGCCTACAAAGGCTTATTTAAAAATCATCCTCTGCTCAGTTAAGCTAGCAAAAACATCCATTACTGTATTTATTGTATATCCTTCTTCTACTATTGCAGCACAATGTAAAGAACAATTGTTTGGCAGTCAAGAACTATAGTTCAGTGGCCATGCTAATAATCAGATGTGTCACCTTGGTCAAATCGTTTAATTTCTCAGGGACTTACTATTTCCTGTATAAAATGAGGGGCTAGAACAAGATGATTTTCTTTAGATCATGATTATCTTGTGAGACAGATTTCTTTGCAATATTCCCTTACATTGATGAGACCTTGTTTAATTGACAATGAGTGGCGAGATTCATTCACTAAAGAATTCCTTCATTTTGCCTGAGGTAGGACTGTGTAAAAATTCTAATCTGATTTCTTTTGCTTATGTAAAGACTTAGTGACAAATATAAATCATCCTACACTCAGGAATTTTGATTAGTATATACCAAAATAGAATTTGTTAATACTGACTCATGCTGGCAAAATAAGCTACATTTCACTGAAATAATCTTTTATATAGAAGTTACTAGAATATGAGTGAGAGTGAACATGAGGAAATGCTATATATGTTTCTAGGATTATGTATTAAGAAACTGTTTTAACAACGTTGTACAAAACCATTTAGGCTAACAGAACACTTAAAAAAAATCCCACTGTTGTCAGGTCGATTCCAACTCATGGCCATCCTATAGGACAGAGTAGAACTGCCCCATAGAGTTTCCAAGGAGTGCCTGGTGGATTCAAACTGCCGGCCTTTCCGTTAGTAGCTGTAGCACTTAACCACTATGCAACCAGGGTTTCCGACAGAACACTTTACTAGGACAAGATTCCCCATAAACTCAACCTAACACCACTGACTTCTATTGACCTCACTTATTATACTAATATGAGTTCCTAGGTAGTATGAATGATTAATGCATTTGGCTGCTAAACCGAAGGTTGGAGGCTTGAGTTCACACAAAGATGTCTCCGAAGAAAGGCCTGGAGATCTGCTTCTGAAAGATCAGCCATTGAAAAACCCTATGAAGCACAGTTCTACCCTGACACATATGGGATCATAAGCTGGAATTGACTCAAGGGAAACTGGTTAGTTAGGTTGGTTATTGTACTAATAAGAACTTTAAAATGGAAAAAGAGACTTCTGGTTAAACATGGATATTTTATTCTCTTTTGCCAAAATCGAATCAAAATGACAATAATGGAACAATTACGCATAAACTCACAATGACCGAGGAACAGGAGACACAATAGCAGAAAATGTGTAAGTGGTAACTAACATAGAAGATAAGTGAAAGCTAAAATCTAAGCCTAAAGGAAGGAGGCCCGAGAGAAATAAGTAAATTCTTGCCACAGAACTCTTTGTAATCAGCTGTTTAGTACCTCAGGCTTAAACAAGGAAAAAACAAAAAATCCCCAAGGGATTTGAACAAAGGCTCTAATATGAAAAATAGGGGGAAGGATCTGGTATCTTCAACAAATAAACTACCAAGAAAAAAAAAAAAAAGGAGAAAGAGCTAATAAATTAAAAGACTTAAGGGATAGCAGCCATTTGCAAAGTATAGGCCTTGTTTGGATTCTGATTCAAATAAATCACAAAAAGAAAAATAAATTATAACATTAGGGACAACTGGAAATTTGAACACTGACTGGGTGTTTGTATGTTAATTTTTTGAATGTAATGACAGAGTGGTATTATTTAAGAATATTTTTAAAAAAACATTAACTAAAATGTATACGGAAGAAATTATACAATGTTTGAGATCTGCTTCAAAATTACAAAGGTGGGAGAGGAGGAGAACATGGAGGAAAAGATTTGACCATGAGTTAATAAATGTCAAAGCAGAGAGAAGGGAATATGGCGGTTCACTATATTTTTGTCTTTCCCTTCATAAATGTTTGACATTTTCTGTAATAAAGCCTTTAAAAATGAAATAATCAGAGAAGAAGAAAAAAATCTAGGAAGTTAAGAATGATGGTAAAGAAAAAAAGACAAAAAATGGAAAACAGGAGGGGGAAAATTAAGAAATCCACGAAGTCCAATACATCCAATGAGTAGCAGTTACAGAGTGGAGAAGAAATTATAAAAGACTTTCCCAAAACTTAAGAAATGTTTCTAGATTGAAAGAGATCACCGGGTATGATGAATATTAGAAAAACCACAATATAGAATACAACTACTAAAGTTTCAGAACACCAGGGATAAAGAGTACATTCTAAAGACTTCCAAAGAGGAAAGTCCACTCACACACAAAGGACTGGGAATAGAATGGCAATAAACTTCTTCATAACTGTGTAGGAAAGTAGAAGACAATGGGAACAATTCCTTCAAATATCTGAGGGAAAAGCATTTCTCACCTAGAATGTTATACCCAGCCAAAGTATAAATTAAATAAAGGGGTAGAATAAAGGCATTTTCAGACATACGAGATCACAAAAAATTCTGCCATCCATTCACCCTTTCTGAGGTAGCAACTAGAAGATGCGTTCCAACAAAACTAGACAGTAGTAGAGAAAACAGTAGATACAGAATTTAGCCAAAGAAGATTTACTACAGCAAAAATATGAAAGAAATATGACTCTGGTATGCTATTTGACTCAGCTAAGAATGATTTTTATAAAGTCATAATAATGAAAACATTACTGAGAGGACAAGAAATGGGAAACTGTTGTGCAGGCAGCAGCATAAGAGAACTAAACCCTCATCTTTTGGGTTAGGAAATTAATAAAGTATGTCTCCAAATGAAAACAATCAAGGAATTGGAATATAAGAATGTTGAATATGAAGGTAAATGGCAGAAGTAGCTAAAGAGATCAAAGTCATTGCTTCCGGGGGTCCAGAATTAGGCTAGGGAGGAGGATGAGTACAGAACTGCTATTTTACATTATAAGACTCTACAGATATTACTTTCATAAAAATAAGAACTAAATTTAAAAACACATTAAAAATTATCCAGCAGCTACAATTCTAATAAATCAAATATTCTTATTTTTCTATTCCTTATGTTTATATAATTTTACATACTCGTAGTAGCCAAATTTTTGATAATTTTAAACTTACATATTTTCATTAAGCTCAATTTTATGATTATATTTAAAATACTTCACTTTAATAATATTCTATTAGGTAGTGATACCATAATTTTATGAACATTCCTCTATTTTTCAGTGTTCATAAACTTTCTAAATTCTTGCTGGTGTAAATAGTGTTGTAATGAGAATCTTTAAGTACCGAAGTTCCCTTTTTTGAGGTTATTTCCTCACGTTAAATTAGCAGCAGTAATGGCTCTCTATACACATGACAACACTGCTTCCCAATTTATGCTGCCAACATATGAAATGGTAACTCATTATTTTAATATATATTTTTTGATTTCCAGCAAAACTAAACATTTTCCCAAAGATTATTTTATCCCCTTGCATAAAACTTATCCTGAAATCTTTTAGGTGGAGGTTGTAATGTTATTTCTTATCAACTCCTAATGCCACCATCTTTCTACATTTATTAGCTGGGATTCTACAAAAGAAGGAGCTTTTCCTTCTCCCCCAGTAATTAATTTATTCTATTATTTATTTATATCAGCATTGTACTCATGGTTTCTTACTTTATCCAATGGGTTATATATAATCTACCACTAATTACTGCAATGCTCAAATTGTCCTAGATTTGACCAGTGGGAGTCCCTTAATCAACTCCTTATACTGATATTTTATAATATTTTGGGTGAATATTTTCCCGTCTGTTTTCTTATTTGTATTATTTTTCATTGTATGAAAGGTTGAAATTTTTTTGTACTGTCAAATTTGTAATTTGCTTTCATTTGTTCAATATCCCTTCACAAGTTTCCTAGCTGTGTTACGTTTTAGAATTCAGTTACGTTGGTGTTTACTATGGTATGGGGTTAAAGAAAAGACTGTAAGCTAATTTTTTTCCAAATTACTCAGCAGTTTTTCAAACAAAATTTATTAAAGAATTATTTAATTCTCCCATTGTTCTGTATACCTGCTTTGTCATACACCACAGCAAGCACTCAATATTTCTGTAACAAATAGATTAAAATTTTATATATAATTTTTTATACTATTTTGTTTCATTGATTTGTATGTCTGTGTTATTCTCCCCAATTAACACACTGATTTACAGCTGCTTTAGATAAGCTTTAATACCTGACAGAGCTTGTTCTCTTTATTCTTCTTTTTCAGGGTGCTCTTTGAGGTACATTTTTTTTAATGAAATTTTGAAAATTATGTTAAGTTTCAAGGAAAACGCAACTGGAATTTTGATGATATTGAGTTAACTGGATGGCTAGAGGAAAATTGAGATTAACAATATTTAGAGCCTCCTCTAAAAAGAATTGGGCATTTATTCTCTTTCCTGATATCTTTTAGGCTTCTTAAGAGTTTTGTAGTATTATCCTTTACATACAGTACACACAACGCAAACGCTGTTAATTATATGAAAAGAAACCTGACTTTTGTTGCTTTTGTGAATGAACTCTCTTATTTAGGCTTCATCTATGCAGTTTTATAACATGGGATTCATGAGTATAAAATTATAAAAGTAGTGATATAAAGGTAGGGCACTGTGGATATAACTGAATTACCTGGTACTAGCAAGAATGAAGTATAGTGCTATGCCATGGGGTAGAGACTGGCTAGTAAAGAAAATACATTCAGGAAAGGTGTAACAGACTAGAAGCAAAGGATGGTGTTAATAGAGGAGGGAAAAAAATGAGTGGATGGTAATATCCAGGAGGAGTCCCTGGGTGGCACAAACAGTTAAACACTCAATTACTAGCTGAAAGGTTGGTGTCACAGTCCTGAAAACCCTATAGAGCAGTTCTACTCTGCACACATGGGGTTGCCATGAATTGCAATCAACTCGGATGGCAACCAACAACAACCACAGCAAATATCCAGAGTGGGTAACTAATTGGGAAGGATACTATCAGAAATAGTAAATGATCTTTGTAAATATACCTTCCAGAATATTTAAATATCTTTAGAAATTGCATGTACATCAAAGAGGAATCAACATATAAAACATCTAGAGGTTGGGTGGTAACATATCACTAAATTCAAGGAAGATTTACGTATTTAAAAATCTATATACAATTTCATCTAGGTGATTTTTTACCTATACAAACCAAATTCTGCCTTAGATTTTCCAAAATGACAGGCTTGGAATAAAAACTTACTTGAGTTTTTATTCTAAGGTAAAGGCCTTAGAATAAAAGCAATTTTCTATCAAGTTTTTTTTAAACATTAAAATAATTATAACAATTTAAAGATAAATCAAGCCCAGTTTTAGTATTCCAAGTTTCTACTTGCCTGAAGCCCAAGATGAATATATGATACTTCTTTTATAACATGGCACCTTCCTTTCCCGTTAGTCCAATAGGAAAAATTCACTAAAAGAAAGTCTAAACTTAAAGACAGTACCAGGAACAGATTGAGAATGTGAGTAAACAGCCTAGGAGTCATATGACATCTATAAAGACCTTTCAGTTTGTTTATACTGCACGAACATTACAATTAGGTAAGTAAGCATCACTTACCTTTCAACGTGGCCTTCTTCAATACTTTCATGGCATAAAGCTGTCTAGCATCAGAGCCTGAGATTTTTTTAACTAAAAAAACCTGTATTTAACATAAGAGAAAATAAGTTTTATGAAGCATCACAAACTATTAAAACCAAAAACCAAATCACCATCAAGTCAATTCTGACTCATAGGGACCCTTGCAGACCCTTGCTATAATACAGTTTACTACCAGTCAGATTCTGATACATTGTAGATCAAGTTTATTTCCCTTAAAATGTACCAATTATAAATACAAGGAATTATAAACAGTGGTTATTATAACTTGGAATATCAATATAAGTGAATACATTTTCTTTGTTGTTTGCAAATTTCCAAAGATCATATAACATATAAAACAGAAAAAAAACTTTAAACTATTTAGCAATTAGACTGTGAAAAGCCTAGTATGTTTAAAGTATAACACAGGTGATGATGGCTCCACTTAACAAAGATTCTTCTCATTCCATAAAAAATGTTACATAGGGATTTCCCCTTTATCATAATTTTCTGTTGAATAAGAGCTTCAGAAGAAAGGTGCCTAGCATATTTAGGGTAGATGGCCTAGGAGTAGGCCCAACTCCATTTTGTTACAAGCTCCTGCTTCTACATTCCTGAGAACTTACCTTGACTTCTTTCATTCGCATGCATATGACCTCAGGCCTCTGGCTGGGTGGAACCAACAGACCCTGCCCCCCTAGTAATTACCTTGTTTAAGGGGCCTGGCCTTTGCCCCAAAACCACTTACAGCAAATAAGGGTGGGATCAGGAATGTGACTGTAGGAGAATGAGTTTACCCAGGAGGTTTTGTGCAGGAACCCTAAAATCAAGGTGCTTGATCAAAGTAGAGAGCTAGTTTAAAGTCAGAGGCAGACTCCATTTTCCCCCAGGCTCTGCTTCTGGGGGGGTGACCCAAGACTGATGGTGGATGAACAAGGGAGGGGCAGCTTGCCTTCAGGAAGAATGTGGTTGAAAGTAGATTAACTAGTATGCAGAAAGGTGCTTATACAGGTAACATGCCTGGGCATGTCCTTAATGATTTACCAAAAATAGCCAATCAGAAGAACTTACATTAGCTAGCCAATCAGAATATTTTTTTTACCGTTAGTTCCTAAGTCAGGCCTATATCTATCCTCCAAAAACTGCTGCCCCTTGGATTCCTGGGTTTCACTGGCTGGGGCCTCATGTCTCCCCATTTGAATGTTTTTGAGCTTTCTATAAATCCTTTTGTTTTATTCTAGCGGAGTCTGAGAGCTTTACTTTAGGACCCCGCTGATGTTAATTATTCACTGATGAATAGTCTTTTTCTACACAAAAAAGCTACACATAAATGTTTTCATTGCTAGGCAGAATAATTTCAAAGTACATTCACATCAAAGAATTCTATTGAAAAATATTTAATGTGACTTAAGTCATAATCCCCTCCAATACACCTTTTCTTAAAATCAAATTATCACATTTGCCTTAATACAGAGAACACAATCCCCGGGTATGGTATTGAGCATCTAGATTTTTCTAATAGTTTTGTCTGCTTTAAAAATATAGTGTAGGGTTTATGCAAAATAATTATGGTCTGCGCTAAAGAATTCATGGTTAAGCTGTAACATGGCTAATACAAAACTATCAATAAATCCCTCCTACTCATTTTCATTATTAGTTTCATGATCTTTTCCACCAAACCTTTAAACAGACCTGCTAAAAGGACCTGAATGTCAACTCTTTTTTCCCCCTACTCATTCTTTTGTTATTGAGCTGTCAAAGGTAGGAAGAAGAAGACAACCAATTACAGTTAAGAATTACTTTAGGGTCAGCTCTCAATGGTCTGCATTAGTAAGCTAGGCTGTTGGCATACAATAAAAAAATGACTCATTCAACTGATTCTAGGGGCAAGGCAATGACCGTCACTTGAAAAATTTTCCCAAAGGGAATGGGCAAGGACCTCAAATCAAAGGAAGAGCACAACTGGCACAGAAGCCCCGTAATCACCCCTTCCTTCTTCACTATGCCCCACTCTTTAGTTCCTTTCAGCCAGTTAGCAGAGAGTCAACCTAGGTAGAGAAAAGCACTCTTAATCAGGGTGGTTCCTAAGGTGGGGTGATGTTCAAATGTTAAAGGTAATCACAGGTTATTACTATTTTGAATAGACATAAATTCTAATTAGGTGGAGATAATTACTATTTATCTGATAATTATTCATCCTTCAGATTCCCTAATCAAGGGTCTTTGTTCCACACTAGAAGAAAAGTTCTCCTTGTTGATCCCAAACTTTCTTCACCTGTCCTGTGCAAGCACCTTCTTAACTCTTTCTGAAGTATTTTCGTGTTCAAAGTATTTCTAACAGATCATCATGATAGCTTTGGGAGGCAGGCTGACTAAATAATGCCTATTTTTTAGTTGTCCAAACTAGAGAGGTTAAATAATTTGCCTAGCTTCACAGGAGAGGTACTGAGACATGAACCAGGTCAGACATGCAGCCCTGCGCTTCTGCTCAGGTGCTCTTTCTGTGTTTTCTCCAGCTGGCTGGGTAACCAGCCCAGCAGGAGCAGCAGCAGTCACAGACACGATGGGACTTTCCTCCACAAGTGCTGGCCTGACCTTTCTACCACCCCCAGGAAGCTATTCTAGGCTCTGACAGGTCATCCCTGTTTCCTTGGTTTAGATTGGCCTTTTAGGATGAGTAAGAAAGGAGACGCCCTATTTTTAATGTTTGCTATTTATAGTAAGGTTTTTAAGTTACTTTTAAAGAAATAAAGGGAGAAGTATGCTAACTCATACCATCTTAAATATTGTGTGCCCTTAAAGTCTAATGTATAAAAATAAACCCATCTATTTGGGTTTATCAAGTGGCATGATAAAACAATTTAATATCAGATATTATGTGCTTAGCCTTATATCATTTAATTCTCACTACTAGCCTATGAGTTCAGGACTATTATTCACTCATTAATTCTGTCCAGTATTATATGCCAAGCACTGTGCTACTGGTTCAGTGCTGAGACCTGGCACAGGCATGGCCCCTGCACTCATGGAACATACTGACTAGCGGGGGAGACAGCCAATAAACAAATAATTACACAAATGAAGAAATGTAACTGTGGCAAGTGCTATGAAGATGCGGTATATAATGTTAGTTATGAGAGGATAAAATAGAGGATTATGACCTGGTTGGGATGGCTGGGAGGACTTCTTTGAGATCATAAACATGAGAGGAGCTGAGCAGATGAAGAGGTGGGGGTGAGGCCAAGTACAACAGACAGAGGGAACAGCATGTGGAAATGCTTTCTAGTGGCACGCTTAAGGACTGAAAAGGAAGGCCAATGTGGCCAGGATGCAGATAAAGACCAAAAACTAAACCCACTGTCGCCAAAGTTGATTCCGACTCACAGCAACCCTACAGGACAGAGTATAACTGCCCCATAGGGTTTCTGAGGCTGTAATCTTTACAGAAGCAGACTGCCACATCTTTCTCCCGTGGAATTGCTAGTAGGTTCAAACTATCGACCTTTCGGTAAACAGCTGAGAGCTTAACCACTGCATCACCAGGGCTTCTCTATGACATGAGCGGTCCCGGTTATTGACAAAGATCATATATTCTTTGAGGTTTTGTGGTGATTGTCATTCATGGAGTTTTGATACATTGATTCTATTCATCTGACTGCCAAATCTTTCTCCTGCAGAGCAGCTGGTAGGTTCCAACTGAGTGTTTTAACCACTATGCCACCAGAGCTCCTAAAATGCAGATAGTGAAAAGTATATAAGCTTATGCTTGGAATTTGCCTTTATCTTAAGAGCAAAGAGTGGCTACTGAAGGGTTAAGGGATAGAGTGTAAGATGAGCTCATGCTGGCTGCTATACAAATAATGGATTGAGGCAAGAACAGGATAAATTTGGGGAGATCCAATTAGGTAACTCCCTCCACAGAGTAGGGAGAAATGATGGCAGCACAGACTGGAGGGGTGGCAGTGGAGAAGAGACCGGGCATGATTGGAGAGATCTTTACTAAATCAACAGGGCTTGGTAAGGGATCAGATTGGCACAGGGACTGGGAAGGGGTGGGAACGACAAGGATATGTTAAGAATGCCTTCCACAATTCTGGCTTGCTGAACTGGATGCCATTCACAGTGACAGTGAGAAATAAAGTTAGGTTTGGAAGTAGAGAAAGACTGAGAGTTTGGTTGGTCTTGGACATATTCAGTTTAAAATGCCTCTGAGACATGCAAACGGAAAACTCAAAAGATCAGCTGTATATACAGTTCAGAGCTTCGAGAAGCAATGTAGATTGGAGATATAAAACTGTTACATCAGCTGTATGTGAATTAAAATTGAAATGGTGGGCACAGAGAAAGCCAGTTAGTAGGGAGTGGGTCATGACTGGACAACAATGGGTTTTTTTTTTTTTTTTAGAGTGAGGAGAAGGCAGGCTAGAATTGAACCTTGAGGAACTTCAATATTTAATGGTTGGCTAAAAGAGGAAAATGGGGCTCCAAGTGGTTAAGTAACGTAAGCACATATAAAGAGTAAGTAGAAGAATAAAAACTTAAAAAAAAAAATTGAACTCAAGTCTGGCTGACTAGAGTCCAAACTTGCAACCATTATTATGCTCTTCTGGCTTCTTAATCTATATCTGTATTAAAAGCATCACTTCGGGTCTAAAGGAGGTCTACAACTGCAACTTAAATTATCTATGTTTTCCAAGAATTACTGAAGTCCTATTAAAATACACAAAAGAGCTAAACTAATGCTGTTCTGAAGACTGCAAAGAATATCTTCAAATGTTTCCTTAGAAAGGCAGTAAGGAAGCACGGTACTGTGAAGTTGAATTACAATTTCGGAAACTTCCTCTTGCTGAGGAATGGTCTAGAGAGATCAAATAGTAGCAATTATAATGCTGTACACTTCTCAAAATAGAGTACAGGAAGTAATCCTGAGGTGAGAAACAAGAGGCCAAGGAATACTTGAAGAAAAATGATAGAGATGTTGCATCTTCTGGAAAAATTTTTATTTGGTAGTTTTGGGGAACATTTTTTTTTACATTCAAAACAAACACTGATATTATTGAATAGAATGCAAACTTTGAGTTCATTTTAAAGGCAAGCCCCAAGTCCAAAAAATTTTAGACTTGTAGTAACCCCTGACCCTAGTTCTATAAGTAATCCTCATTCGCTTTCTTCTCTTATCAGGGATACTTTGGAGGAAAAGGTTGAGTTGTACTGTTAACAATCTATTGCATGCTTGATCACCTTCAAGCCCTACACAAGGACTCAAAGAAAGGTCAGCTTATCAAGGAAATATCTTGTGATTTTTAATAATTCAAGAAGCACGATTACACAGGAGGTCATATGATCTTGAAGATAAAATGAAGTAAATACCGCCAATTTACTAAAGTTTCCGAAGTACTTCTGAATGACGTCATTCACTTGCCTACACTTAACTGATAGTAAGAAAGGTAAAAACACAGAAAACACTGCTTGGCGGAAGGACTGTTAGCATTTCATAAAATATTTCCATTTCTCTGTGTGTAAGAGATCTACATGAATTCCAAAAATCAGCTTTTTTAAAAAGCACACACTCATGACTTACCTTTCCAAATGATCCCTGCCCTAATACTTTCAAAAGTTCAAATTGAGAAGGATCTGCCTTTTCATGTCCTTCCTTTACATGATGCGTGATTGCAATTTCTTTGATGCTGCCTTCTTCCTGTTGAATCAAATATAAGAGAGCTCCCAGTCAGAGTTACTTTCTCCTGCTAGAAATGAAGTAATATTAATTTAGCATATCATATTAGAAACCCTCAAATTAATATTCACAAACCACCCTTTGTTGACCTACCAAGTAAACAGAAAATACACCAAACAAATATACTTTGAAGTTAAATGTCCGAGATAGAATATTACCAACCCATCATATACGTCAATTTAATTAGATCTGAACATTTCCAAGTCTCCATTCTCCCTACTGGAGATAAGTAGAATGAATAGTTTCATGGAGGGGGGGCAGAGGGTGTAAAGAAGTCTGAAAACAACAGACTAGAGAATTCTGCTCTGTTCTGACATGTTGTTGTACTAGGTAGAACCAGTGCTATACATATTAAAAAAAAAAAACCTGTTTACTGGGGAGAGGGGTTGAAAATATTCCCATGTAAATGTGGAGATTTCTACCCTCAGCACGGCCATTTCAGTAAGTATACTTTAAGTTTCTTTCTGTTTGAAATACTGAAGTTACTTTGTTTCTAGGACTACCTGGGATGTGACAGCAGAGAAAGGAAGAACTCTAAAACACAAAGTCAGAAAGGATTTAACACTGGGTGGAGGATGAGACACAGAAAAAAATGACTATTCACCATGATGGAACAGTGAAGGGTCTCAGGGTTAAGAGAAGCATTTTCAAAGACGGGATATTTCAGCATATCTGAGGGACGTGTCAGGAGAAAGAGAAAGGTTGATGATAATAAGTATGCACAAGGATTTCAATTACTTATTCATCCTGTGAACCACATGGAAAGTATACCATATTTAACAAGGCACTTGATTATGTAGCCAAAAACTACAAGAAAAACAAAGTCCAATAAAACCAAAAACATAAGCCTGTCTGAAAGAGACTGCCATTTCTATTTTGTTGAATGCCATTTCATTTTTTCTAGATGCGTAAGTACTATTTGTACAATCTAATGTGTAATACAAACACAGTTCATTATTGTTATTGCTATTGTATATATAAACATTTGAGCTCAATTAACATTTTCTGAGACATCCACAGAATGTTGGCAACATACGGAATTACAAAGATTTCTAAAAAAAATATATACCAGGAAATCCAAATATGGAAGCTTTTGAAAATTAGTAGTAAAAGGACAAAAAGCCCCATGAGAAGAAAATGGGGAATTCAGGCCCACCATTTTACTCCCTGAGACACAGGCTGTAGTTTGTAGATTGTCCTACTATTTAGGCAGCTAGACCATTTTGGACAATCTCAGGACTTTGGCAACAATAATAAGATAATCCCCTAATATTTTATTTAGTCCTTTATTTTGTAACTTGACATGCATTATCTCCTGTAATTTCTACAACCATTCTGTACAGCAGGTTTATTAGGGTAGAATCAAGCACTAGCGGACTCTAGAATATACCTCCTTCCTGGGCACCCCTTCTCTCCAAATAAGATCAATGTACAAGGGCTTGAGGAGTGATGGCTGTTAGTAGCTACAAGAGGAAAGGCAGGGAGCAAATGACCAAATTTTTTTTTTTTACTTTTCAAAGAACAAGATATACTTGCTTATGGATGGGAAGACTAAACATTATAAAAATGTCTATTCTACCAAAAGCCATCTACAGATACAACGCAATTCCGATCCAAATTCCAATGACATTCTTTAATGAGATGGAGTAACAAATCACTAACTTCACATGGAAGGGCAAGAGGTCCGGGATAAGTAAAGCGTTACTGAAAATGAAGAATAAAGCGGGAGGCCTTCCTTTACGTGATTTTAGAACCTATTATACCGCCACAGTAGTCAAAACGGCCTGGTATTGGTACAACAACAGGCACATGGACAAATGGAACAGAATTGAGAATCCAGACATAAATCCATCCACATATGAGCAGTTGATGTTTGACAAAGGCCCTAAAACAGTTAAATGGGGAAAAGATAGTCTTTTTAACAAATGGTACTGGCATAACTGGATATCCATCTGCAAAAAAATGAAACAAGACCCATACCTCACTCCATGCACAAAAACTAACTCAAAATGGATCAAAGACCTAAATATAATATCTAAAATGATAAAGGTCATGGAAGAAAAAATGGGGACAATGCTAGGAGCCCTAATACATGGCATAAACAGTATACAAAACATTATTAAGAATGCAGAAGATAAACTAGATAACTGGGAGCTCCTAAAAATCAAACACTTATGCTCATCCAAAGACTTCACCAAAAGAGTAAAAAGACTACCTACAGACTGGAAAAAGTTTTCAGCTATGACATCCCCAATCAGCACCTGATCTCTAAAATCTATATGATACTGCAAAAACTCAACTACAAAAAGACAAATAACCCAATTAAAAAATGGGCAAAGGATATGTACAGACACTTCACTAAAGAAGACATTCAGGTAGCTAACAGATACATGAGGAAATGCTCACGATCATTAGCCATTAGAGAAATGCAGATCAAAACTACAATGAGATTCCATCTCACCCCAACAAGGTTGGCATTAATCCAAAAAACACAAAATAATAAATGTTGGAAAGGTTGTGGAGAGGCTGGAACACTTATATACTGCTGGTGGGAATGTCAAATGGTACAACCACTTTGGAAATCAATTTGGTGCTTCCTTAAAAAGCTAGAAATAGAACTACCAAACGATCTAGCAATCCCACTCCTTGGAATATATCCTAGAGAAATAACAGCCTTTACACCCACATTCACTGCAGCATTGTTTACAATAGCAAAAACATGGAAGCAACCAAGGTGCCCATCAATGGATGAATGGATAAATAATCGTATATTCACACAATGGAATACTACACATTGGTAAAGAAAAACGATAAATCCAGGAAACTATTTCATAACATGGAGGAACCTGGAAGGGATTATGCTGAGTGAAATTAGTCAGTTGCAAAAGGACAAATATTGTATGAGACCACGAATATAAGAACTCGAAAAACAGTTTAAACAGAGAAGAAAATATTCTTTGATAGTTACGAGAGTGGGGAGGGAGGGACAGGGGGTTTCACTAATTAGACAGTAGATAATAACTATTTTAGGTGAAGGGAAAGACAACACAATACAGGTGAGGTCAGCACAACTGGACTATACTAAAAGCAAAGAAGTTTCCTGAACAGACTGCACACTTTGAAGGCCAGCGTAGCAGGGGTGAGGGTTTGGGGACCATGGTTTTAGGGGACATCTAAGTCAATTGGCATAATAAAATATATTAAGAAAACATTCTGCATCCCACTTTGGAGAGTGGCGTCTGGGGTCTTTAATGCTAGCAAGCGGCCATCTAAGATGCATCAATTGGTCTCAACCCACCTGGAGCAAAGGAAAATGAAGAACACCAAAGACACAAGGTAATTATGAGCCCAAGAGACAGAGGGGGCCACATAAACCAGAGACTACATCAGCCTGAGACCAGAAGGACTAGATGGTGCCTGGCTACAACTGATGGCTGCCCTGACAGAGAACACAACAGAGAACCCCTGAGGGAGCAGGAGAGCAGTGGGATGCAGACCTCAAATTCTCATAGAAAGACCAGACTTAACGGTCTGACTGAGACCAGAAGGACCCCAGAGGTCATGGTCCCCAGAGCTTCTGTTACCCCAAGACAGGAACCATTCCCAAAGCCAACTCTTCAGACAGGGATTGGACTGGACTATGGGATAGAAAATGATACTGGTGAAGAGTGAGCTTCTTGGATCAAGCAGACACTTTGAGACTATGTGGGCAGCTCCTGTCTGGAGATGTAAGGGCAGAGGGGGTCAGAAGCTGGCCAAATGGACATGAAAAGAGAGAGTGGAGGGAAGGAGTGTGTTGTCTCATTAGAGGGAAAGCAACTAGGAGTACGGGTGTATATAAGTTTTTGTATGATTGACTTGGTTTGTAAACTTTCACTTAAAGCACATAAAAAATTTTTTAAAAAGGTATACATAGGATTGATTAAGTAAGATTCAAATTCAGCAAGTATTTATGAAGCATCTACCATGAATCAAGCCTGTTAGGTGTCTTTTTCATCCTTTCTCTTATATTTAAGCTTCACAACAAATCTTTGGCCACATACTAGGTTAGAGAGGGCTGACAGTAACATAGAGTGAAGGAAATGCTACAGCAAGCAAAAACATTTCAGATTTCTCTCTGTACTCCCCCGTTCACCACTAGAAATTTGACAGATCTCTTAAATCCAAAATGGTTTGAATAAATTTTGAAGTTTAAAGAGACTAGGTGACTTCTAAAGATCACATGCCAGTAATTGGCTCAACTCCAGGTCTTTTGACTTTGACAACAAGGCTCTTACCAATGCACTCCACCAAGACTGTCAAGGACTCTTGGTGATTTCCCATGCAAGATCAATGGACAGGAACATAGACTTACACCTCTGGGCTTTGTAATTGGTCTATATCTCGGGTCAGTTAGCTCAGCTGGTTAAAGCAGTTGTCTCTGAACTTTTGGTAGTACATCTCTATCAGTAAAAAAAAATTTAGCACATACCACGTATTTATATATTCATTTATAAATTATATACATATAGTTTTTACTACTGAATTATACATGGAAATGAAGTTTCATTAAAAAGTTCTTATCTTTCTTTTCTGTACCCCAAAATATTGACTAATGGATTACAGGCTTGAACTCATATGGCCAAATTCACGGGTTTGAGTTCAGCACGTGCCAGTTAGCCTCTTATGGAGAAAACTATCTTTTCAAGAGCCTACCTGGAATCTAAAAAACCAAAACCAAACCAAACCCACTGCCATCGAGTTGATTCCAACTCATAGCAAACCTATAGGACAGAATAGAATTGCCCCATAGGGTTTCCAAGGAGTGCCTGGCGGATTTGAACCGCCGACCTCTTGGTTAGCAGCTGTAGCACTTAACCACTACGCCACCTGGAATCTAGCAGCCATTAAATAATGAGGCTGTGAAGAACTTACTTTGTAACATTCTACATGTTTTACAATTTTTCTTGGGTAAGTGGGAATGTCATTTAGCAGGCTACAGCATTTTTTAAAATCTTATATTTAATAACAAATACATACTACAATTATCTGTCACAAATAAAAAGGCAAAACAGACTTGGAAGAAAGATCACTGAATTACAAACATTTTGTATCTTATAGCAGTTATACAGGATCATACAGGATCAAGCCTTACTCTTACATAGCATGAACTACAATCAGTTCAGTAACCACATAAACAGTGGTAACTATGAAACGAAGAGCTCATCTTTGATAACTACCACTCTTTTCCCAGGTCAAGCAAGTTACTAAAAAAATATAGTCTCCCTTTGATCCCTTGATAAACATCTCCTGAAACACCTACTATGTGCCAAGCACGTTCCTGGAAATACCTTATGTTCTTTCATTTTCTATTTCCAATGCCATGATCCAAGCGCAGGCCTTCATGGTCTTTTGTGTAGAAAACTGAAACTAGCTTGGTTACTCATACCTCTTTCTGCACTACCCATTCCAATTCATCCTACTGAAAAATTCATTTTCTGAAAGTCTACAGCTCCAATTGTATGACCAGGCTGCTCAGAACTCCTCTTTGTTTTCCCAAACTAAAATGCAGTGCTTCACCTTTGCTTTCAAGGTCCTCTACAATATGGCCTCAATCTATCTTCTGGAATTAGCTCCCAACATTCCCTTACATGTAGCCTTTAGTCAACAAGGGTTATTTCCTGATCCCTAAACTTTTTTTTTTTAATATCAGAGTAATACATGCACACGGATAACAAATCAAATAGTGAGAGAACAGCTTATGATGAAAAGTAAGTTTCCCTTCACCTCCATGCCCAGGCCTTTTAAAAAAATTAGTTCTTTCTACACTTTACTTTGATAAATTTCTCACTTCCTTAAGCTCAAGACAATGCCTACTGACTTAAAAATAGGAAAGATGAGGGGCTAACACATTATGCCCATTCCTTCCACCAGCTTCCTCCTCACTGTTTGGTAATTATATTACTTTTACATAAACCTCTTGACTCTTCTCTTGTCAGTTTTGGACAGAATTTCAACTCCTTTGTAAAATGAGGCTATCAGTGCCCTTACATTCTTTCCCTCAGACTTACTCCCACCCCCTTCCACCTGCTGCTAGCTGTATTTTTACCTTTTTATTAAAGTTATTATCCCCTCTTATGGATTGAATTGTGTCCCCTCAAAATATATGTCAACTTGGCTAGTCCATGATTCCCAGTATTGTGTGACTGTCCACCATTTTGTCACCTGATGTGATTTTCCTTTGTCTTGTAAATTCTATATGATGTTAATGAGATGGGATTAGTGGCAGTTATGTTAATGAGGCAGGACTCAACCTACAAGACTGTGTCAAGCTAATCTCTTTTGAGACATAAAAGAGAGAAGAAAAAGAAACAAGAACCAGGAGAACAGCGGGTCCTTTGGACCTGGAGTCCCTGCGCTGAGAAGCTCCTGGACCAGGGAAGACTGATGACAAGGACCTTGCCCCAGAGCCAACAGAGAGAGAGAAAGCCATCCCCTGGAGCTGACACCCTGAATTTAGATTTCTAACCTCCTAGACAGAGAGAGAATAAATTTCTCTTTGTTAAAGCCATTCACTTTTGGTGTTTCTGTTATAGCAGCACTAGATAACTAAGACACCTCCCTTTTTAACACTTCATCAAATACTTAAATTCATGATTAAATTTTACTTTGATTTGGATACGGACTATGAATTTCTTATTCTGTTTTCTGTTTCTAATAGCCTCTCCTTTTGTAGGGGGGAGGGTAGAGGTTAATTTACTATTGTTCTTAAATGTTTCTTAGCCTTTACTCATACTTTCCATTCTTTGGAGAGCCCCTTTCTCTCCTGGAGACCTCTCTTCCCCTGCACTCTGGATGGTTGTTCGCTAGGCCAGCTACACAGCTGTCACCTTGCCATATCTCTTTAGTGCTTTTCTGGTTGAATCCACTCTTTTCAGTTTCCCACGTCTCTCTCTTTTTTAGATTACTCCCTTGTAACTTCCTAAGAAAGGTGATACAATAGAAAGCTTTCTGAACTCTGAACGCCTGAAAATGTCTCTATTTTGTCTTCACATTTGTATAGTTTGGCTTGGTACCAAAATCTAGGATAAAAATAATCTTGCCTCAAGAACTTTGACGCTATTGGTCATCGGTCCATGGCCTTCCGGCAGCTGGTGTTGCTGATGAGATGTGTACTGCTCATCTGATTTACATTTTTTGGGTAGGTGACTTGCTTTTTCTTTCTGGAAGCTTTAAGGATTTTCTCTGTTCTTGTATTTCTGATATTTCCATACTAGTGACATAAATACGGGTCTTCTTTCTTCAGAATGTTGCACGCTTGGTGAACATTTTAATTTGAAGACTTGAATTCTAACATTTCTTTGATAATTTCTTTCCATCCATTTTTCCTGCTTCCCTTTTTGCAACTCCTCCATTAGCTGGATATTCTCTCTCTGAAACTGAATCCTTTATGCTGCTTATCTTTTTTCTCCTATTATCTGTTTCTACTTTGAAGACTTCCTGGACTTTATCTTCCCATACTCTAGTGATTTTTTTTTAAATTCTGGCAAATGTTATATTGAAACAAACTTAGAAGTGATTCTTTTCTCAGAGTGTTTCTTTTTTCTTAAATAGCACCTTCTTCCTCCACTCCTACCCACTCCCCCAATGAATGTAATCATTCCAAATTCCATTTAGGACACTAACTAGAATTTAAAAAAATCTTTTGTTACATTGGGGCCCAGGGAGTACAGAAAGTGTCCTTGGACGTGGAGAGAAAAGATCAATGCCTGTGATGAATTTGACACTGGCCCAAGTTTCAAAAGTTAGCCACTGTTTTGCCCTGAACACAGTTTTCTATTCCTTCTAAATCTAAGGCTTTTTTTTTTTTTTTTTTGCTAATCATACCAGCAAACTATTTTCTATCTACTTCTATGTGTATGGGATGTCACAGTAGTATAATAGGTAAAATATCCTTGGTTGATAACTCAATGCCCAGACTGTGCTCAATGTCGCCAGTTTTTCTAAGCCACGGGACCGTGAGTGTTTTAGAAACGAACCTGAAGTTCCCTAGGACATAATCCTAATGTTTAGGCAACCCTGGATAACAGGTAGGAAAGCAACTGTGCTCTTCTACCTCACGCATGTAATCCAATGAGATGGATGCAGAGAGGGGTATCAAGCTTCAGAAGGCACTGATAAGAACAGAGACTGACGCGAGCATGTGACACGCATATCTATGTCACTAACTCACCTGTTACCCACATAAATCTGTCACACAAAAACATAAAACTACAGTTTGACATTTGTAAAACTGGGTTTGTGCCTGCAAGTACATTGTGAAACAACTATGCAAACTTTTATGGAAAAAAAATCATCAATAAAGTAGATCAAAGATATAAATTACATACGTGATGATTACTCTGTGAGGCTCATATATTTTTATGTTCTCTATCACAACTGTAACTTAAATGATATGTGCATACCTGTCCATTCATTACCACAAAAACTTACTTCATGCATCTTAAAAATCATTATAATAATTCCATATTATTTTTACAAAGCTTATGTTTATTTGGTAAGCAAAGGTCTAACTGTAGGCAAAATTTTGAGGCAGGTAGCTGGCAAACTGCGCAACCTAGTATCATTTTTCTACACTTCCACCCCTTTCAGACATTTGCCACCCCAGTCTGGTGTTCAATACCCTCAGGCTATGTATGGGAATTCATAATTTATCCATTCATTCAAACATTTTTTTACTGAGCACTTAATACATGCCGAACTAGATGTCTGAAATATACAGAAAATGAAACAAACCCAAATCACTGCCTTTGTAGATCTTAAACTCTAATGGAGAGACCAAATAATAATAATATCAATAATAATAGGAAAATTGGTGTTGGAACATGATTAAATACTAAGGAAAAAAGATACTGAGCTGGGTAAGGGGATCAGAAGTGAGAGGTGGAAAGGAGGGGCTTGCCATTTTAAATAAAGGAGTTAGGGTCAGCTCTATTAAGGTTATATGTAAGCAAAGTCCTGAAGGAGGTAAGGGAGATAGCCATCTGGGTAAAGAGCATTCCAGGTAGAGGGACTAGCCAGTGCAAAGGCCAGTGCGGAGCACACATGGAGACCAGCGTTAGGATCGGAGCGAAGGAGAGGAAGGGATGAGGCAGAGAAGTAACTGCAACTCAGGTAGCTCTCTTGCTTTTGCTTCTTCCTAATGATCTGGTCCCAGTGAAAATGTTTCTAACCTATGACATATTCTGTTAGGACCATTCCTTTGTTAGAAGTCAATTCAAATTACGTTCCACACTCTGTGCTAGGTGTTAGAAATACTAAGATACAAAAGAGCCCTTGATCTCTAGGAATTTACCTGAAATTTCATTTTTATTAAGGACCTGTTAAGATGCAGCCTTGTGATAGATAACAAAGCCAACTGAGTTAAAAAAAAAATTAGGAATTCTGTACAATCTGACATTTTAGACATGAAAGAAAAATGGCAGAAGAAAATTCACAGACAGGTAGATCTTTTTGTGTTCCTTCAGTGGCAAGGAAAGCTACCTAGTTTGTTTTCCAGGACACAACAATATCTTCCTTAGCTCACCCTTAAATGGTCTTTAAGGTTTATCCTTTAATGGGGTAAAAAATTTACTCCATGGTTCCTTTTCAAGTTGAGGAGGAAAAGTATAATTTTGTTCTTAAAATGTGAAAAAAATTAAAGAAAAGGGCCTGAAATCAATGCTCTCTATTTGAGTTATTACTTTAAAATACTAACATTAAGAAAACAAACTGGGTGATATTAACTGATTTTAAAGAATGATTCAACATTTGGCATTATGCCTTGCCTTGTATACATAATTTCCTTTTTCCTCTCCTCCCTTGAGTCAGGAAGTGTGTTCTTGAAGCATTTATATTTTCTAAATTGTTTTGAATGTCAGGCAATATTATTGAAGTTTGAAGTGAAATATTGAAGTGTTCCCTGGTAAAAGCCAATAAATAAGAATTTTTAAACGATGGACGTGTAACCATGTTTTGGCCCAACATAAAACATATCTTACAACTGAAAAATATATATTTATACTCTGTTTACCCCTTAAATGTAATTCCCTAAAGTAATGAAGGATCACTATCTATACAATCTATAATTCTGTAACATACGGTTTTCTTTTTAAAAATGTTATCTTTCTTTCTGTAAGGTGATCAATATACATAAAAATTATTTGGCTGTGGAACATAATGAGGCTGGTTATTCAAGCAATGGAGAGAAAGCACATTTCAGCTTCTTCTAGATTACAATTCAACTCACTTAATTTGCGAAAGGAATGATAAATGTGCTCAGCATTTTTCATTTCACCTAACTCTTTAAGAGAGCGTTACAAACCAGCTTCTTGTATCTACATCAAAAGAAACAGCCTCACTAGTTCTTCGGACTAACATTTTTCAACACTGCCATGAAGGGCACGTATCTTCTCCCTCCTCCAAATCAGAAACATCAATCAGCAAATTTAATTCTCTTTAAAGGGCAACATGATAGTACAATTTTCAAGGCAAAATATCAAGTCACTTTTATCAGGATTTTGGATTAAATATAATGCAACTTATTACTCACTCAGCACCTTTTAAAGTAATTCTTTGAAAACTGTTCCTGCTCCAAATTACATAGAATTACTTGTTTAAAGTTACTCAGATGTAGAGTTGATTAAAAATACTTCAAAATTTTACAGGAACCACTTCAACAAATACGTGATTTTAACTTTCTGACTATTTCAAATAACACATTCTACCCGTCAAAATATTGCTCCCATTATACTAATCTCTGGAATACAATCAAGTTTGTACTTTTGTTCATGCCTGTTTTAATGAGAGTCACTCATATTACACAAAATTACAAACAGCATCAAGATCAAAATTACTCTATGACTAAAGAGCCGATGTAGAAATGTTTACAAAACATACACAGAGTCGAAATATCTAACAACCATAACTGGCTTACTTTTAATATGTGGAAATATTATCCTTTAGTAGTTCTATAAAAACTAGTTTTGAATTTTGAAAAGCTTAAATGAACAAATAAAATGGACTGATGAATTAATTAGTATAATTATAGTTATCTCCAACTAAAACATTTTATCCTTTAAAGAAGTTTAACAAAGCTTACCCGTATAGAACGAACACGAAAAGATAAAAACTTAAACATGGCTACGAAACCATGATGTTAACAGAATTTCTGACCGAAAACTTAAGTTAAAAAGGGAAGGCCAAGCCCCTGAAAAGTTTTCTCCTACCAGCTGTTCCGGCAATTAGAAAATTTCCTGTCAGGCGGGTCCTGAAAACGCTAGAAAAAGAGGCCTGACAATTTTCCTGTGGTAAAAGAAAGGAGAAACCTAAAGGCAGGAGCACAAATGCAGCTGATAGTTAGGGGCCAGAACAGGAAACCAAAACAGATTTGCTGATAGCAAAATCCTGTTGAAATGTTCTTTTCTCCTGGTTCCCAGCAATCCAATTTTCACAACTGGTGAAATGAACACTTTAGTTTAGAATCCTGAGAAATCCCAGTATTTCTTAACCATATGACCCTTTAAAGCAACTAAAACTAGTCACCACTATTAAAATAATAAAAGTCACTGATGCACATGTGAAATTCTACCCTTTAATGGTTATACACACACTCCAAAGGATATTCTCATGACTTTTCTAAGATTATATGTAGATACGACATGGGTGTTTCCCATCAGTGAGGAAGTTTCATAACTATAGATGGAAAATGAAGATCACATGCAAGAAACGTTTTTATTGCAATGTAAGGACAAATTCTTCTGGGTCTCAAACGTGAGTAAATTACATTTCGACTTACATTGTTTCTTGGTTATATACATCGATGAGGAGCCCTGGTGGTGCAGTGGTTAAAGCACCTGGTTGACAACCAAAAGGTCGGAGGTTGAAACCCACCAGCCACTCCGAGGGAGAAAGATGTGGCGGTCTGCTTTTGAAAAGATTACAGCCTTGGAATCTCTATTGGATGGTTCTACTCTAACCTATAGAGTAGCTATGAGTCAGAATCGACTCAATGGCAGTGGGTTTTTGGATATACATCAACTGTCAACCA
The DNA here is from genome assembly GCF_024166365.1 of Elephas maximus indicus. Taxonomy (NCBI): domain Eukaryota; kingdom Metazoa; phylum Chordata; class Mammalia; order Proboscidea; family Elephantidae; genus Elephas; species Elephas maximus. The sequence continues at coordinate 159,227,513 of NC_064846.1, read as the reverse complement.
GGTCAAAAACTTCACGGCACATAGCTAAAATTCACATCCCTTTTTGATAAAATCTAAAAAAAAAAAAACATATGAAATCCCAGAGCAAAACGAACACTGTAGATGGCAACCCGGAAAAGGAGAGTCAAGTTACCATAAACTCCCTTACTCCATTTCATCCTCTAATAGTTTGCTGAAGTTTTTCTGAGGTATTTTTGCTTTGGAAAATCTTTTTTAAAGCATGCCAACAATTAGAACATGATCACCGTAACAGTGGCACTTAAACAAAAGAAAACAAACCACCAAAAGACAGCAATGCTGAGAGTTATAGGAAAATGATCCACTTAATATACATTAAATCTATGTGGAACAACAAAAACCTCAAGTGTTAATTTTATTTAGCCTACGAGAATTTAATAAAATCACCAAGTTTTCTAAACCTGAAGAGACTCTAGAAAACACCAAGAAAAATCACTCACTGTCTTGTCCATCAAAGATAGGCACATATTTGGAAATGGAGCTATTTATAACGGAGCTCAATTCAGCACTCATTTATTGAGCAAATACTGCTGTTGTTAGGTGCCTTTGAGTCAGTTCCAACTCACAGCCACACTATGTTCAACAGAACAAAACACTGTCTGGTACTGTGCTGTCATCACAATCGTTATGCTTGAGCTCATTGTTGCAGCCACTGCATCAGTCCATCTCGTTGAAGCTCTTCCTCTTCTTTGTTGACCCTCTACTTTACCAAGCATGATATCCTTCTTCCAGGGACTGGTCCCTCCTGAGAACATGCCCAAAGTACGTGGGACCAAGTCTCGCCATCCTTGGTTCTAAGGAGGAGCATTCTGGCTGTACTTCTTCCAAGACATATTTGTTCATTGTTGTCGCAGTCCAAGGTACATTCAAAATTCTTCACCAATACCATAATTCAAAGGCATCAATTTTTCTTCAGTCTTCCATATTCATTGTCCAGCTTTCACATGCATATGAGGCAAACTGGAAACAGCATGGCTTGGTTAGGCTCACCTTAGTCCTTAAAGGGACATCTTTGCTTTTTAACACTTTAAAGAGATCTTTTGCAGCAGATTTGCCCAATGGAAACTGTTTGATTTCTTGACTGTTTCTTCCATGAGTGTTGATTGTGGGTCCAAATAAAACGAAATCCTTTCCAACTTCAATCTCTTCTCTGTTTATCATGATGTTGCTTTTTGGTCCAGTTGTGAGGATTTTTGTTTTCTTTATGTCGAGGTGTTAGCCCTACTGAAGGCTGTGGTCTTTGATCTTCATCAGTAAGTGCTTCAAGTCCTCTTCACTCTCAGCAAGCAAGGTTGTGTCATCTGCATAACGCAGGTTGTTAATGAGTCTTCCTCCAATTCTGATGCCCCATTTTTCTTCCTATAGTCCAGATTTGCAGATTATTTGCTCAGCATACAGATTGAATAGTATGGTGAAAAGATAAAACCCTGACACACATTTTTCCTGAAACCATGCAGTATCCCCTTGTTCTGTTCAAACGACTGCCTCTTAATCTATGTACAGGTTCCATGAGCACAATTAAGTGTTCTGGAATTTCCATTCTTTGCAATGTTGTTCATAATTTGTTATGATCCACACAGTTGAATGTCTTTGCATAGTCAATAAAACACTGGCAAAACAACTCTGGTATTCTCCTTCAGCCAAGATTCATCTGACATCAGCAATGAAAGCAAATATTGGAGTGGCATTATGTGCTGGAGTACTATATCAAAGGCCAGGACTGTCCTGCTATATTAAATTTTTATGGCAATGTTCTATAAATGACCTAATGGAAGGTTTTTTTTTTTTTGGAGGGGAGGGACATTTCATTGTGTTTTAGGTGAATGTTTACATAGCAAATTAGCTTTCCATTCAATAATTCATACACAAATTGTTCTGTGACACTCGTTGCAATTCCCTCAAAGTGTCAGTACTCTCTCCATTTCTTACCCTGGGTTCCCCATTTCTACTCATCCGGGTTCCTTGCCCCTCCCTGCCTTCAAATGCTGCCCTTTTGGTCTCATATGGTTGACTGTTCTAAGGAGTACATTCCTCAAAGGTGTTATTATTTATTTTATAGGCCAGTCTATCATTGGGCTGAAAGATGGACCCCTGAGAGTGGCTTTAGTTCTACGTCAGTGGGCTGTCTTAGGGCAACAGTCTTGGGGGTTCCTCCAGTCTCTATCAGGCCAGTATGCTTGGTCTTTTTTATGAATTTGAGTTTTGTTTTATATTTTTTACCCATTGTATCAGGAACCCTCTATTGTGATCCTGTTCAGAGTGGTCGGTAGCGATCGCCAGGCCCCATCTAGTTCTTCTGGTCTCAGGTTAGAGGAGGCTGTGGTTCATTAGTCCTTTGGAATAATTGCTTGAGTCTTCAGTTTTCTTCATTCTCCTTTGCTCCAGATGGTAAGTGAGCAAGAGACCAATAGTTGTATCTTATGGAAGTTTAAGAATACCTAAAAAATGCTCAGTTTAAAAAATTATCCTATGGAACCAAACCCATTAAAATCAACTGAGACCAAAATAAATATCCAAGATAGAACTCTGAATTCTGCCTAGGAAATTGTGTACTTCTCTTGATTAAAAATACATGCCTAAATTGTTCAACAAGAAAGCACTTAGGAAGTTTTCCATCAGAAAACAAACCCTTCCATTTCGCAAAAGGAATTATTGAACCCTTCTGTGCCCAGCAGTATATACAGTAACCATGAACATTCTCAGGCTCTGAGGTTTATTGGGAAACTGTTGTACTACCAACAGTGTGTGCTGCCACAAGGCAGGGGCCTTTATGACTGAAACCAAAGAAATGGACATGTACCACAAATTACTGTTATTACAGTGTATTGTACGAGGTGTCTGAATTTTTGGTAGGAAAAATAAAAATTCTGAAAATTTTTATTTATTACCCATATATACCAATAGACCCCAGTACAGGCTGTGGGGTATAATTAGTGGTATTTCTTAAGTACCACTACTTAGGTAGGCTTGTGAGAGGGTGTTAGAAAAAAAATCCATACTACCTACCAAAAATTTAGACAAACTCAATGATTCAGCGTGCTTCCATTAATGACAACACATAGTATCAACAAAAAATTCAAAGCAGAAAATAACTGGGTCATCAAAGGGCTAAGAACCATATAGCACAAAACAAAATAGGTGTGTATCTGTAGAGAGCATTCATCAACTTTATTCAAGTAGTACTTCTGAGCAGGAGCAACCAAATATGCTTTTTTAAACTTAAAGGATTAGTCTACATTGACTTTAATTACTACTACTGCTCAGGGTAATAATTCACATTTTGTTGTGTGCTATGCTTTCTTTTATTAAAACCAGTAAAAAAAAAAATTAAAAAGTGGGGGAAAACAAAACAAAAACAGTTGCCATTGAACTGATTGGAGATGCCATGTGTGTGAGAACACAACTGTGCTCTATACGGTTTTCAATGGCTGATTTTTTTGGAAGTAGATCATCAGGTCTTTGTTCCAAGGTACCTTTGGGTGGACTCGAATCTCCAACCTTTTGGTTAGAAGCCAAGCACTTAACCATTTGTACTATCCAGGCATTAAAAAAAAGAGTCAATGCTTCAGATACCAAAATCTGAAGAAAGTCTACCTGAGTTGAAATTTATTAATTAAAACATTTCGTTACTACTATACAAAAGACAAATAGAGCAACGGCAAAAAAATAAAGATTCCAGAAACAAGCTTAAGCATAATTGTAGCACTTTACATCAGAGGGGGACGTCAGGACATTTGGCTACCTATGGGGGGCAGGGAGGGAGATAGAGCTCTCTCTCATATCACACACATTAATAAATTCCAGTCAGATTAAAGAGCTAAACAGAAGAAAGTACTGCAAATATAAGTATATCTTGGAGAATATTTTTAAAAAGCCTTCATAACAAATGTACGAAATGCAGGTGCTATAAAGGAAAACACTGATATAGATTTAACTCAAAAACTTCTTTATATCATAAGGGACCATAAAGTTAAAAGAATAGCTCATGTGATTGGAATACATTGCAATCACTTCTATAGCTCATCACTGAACAACTGCTTTATTCAGGTATCGGCTGTGCCAGCTCTTAAAGTCCTTTAGTACCTTTCCTCTGGCATTTATTTCTGTTTAAGCATGTTACATTGCCTCCACCAGATTAACCGGGAGAACAAGCATCATACTTGTCTTTTTATTATCATAGCAAATACCACATAGTAAAGAGCTCAACTAATGGTTGCCTGGGAATGTATCCCATGCAGAGATCTGAAGTAGACATTGCTTGTATGACTGTAGGCATGAAACTATACATTCTTCTTTATACTTTTTCTAGCTATAACTTTTAAGTTTCTTTAAATTGATCTTACTAAATTTCCAGCTAAATTTGCTTCATTTTTAAATTTTATTGGTGATATCTTTTGCCTTCTTATTCTTTAAAAAGTAACTTTTATTATGAAAACAACGCATGACCATTATAGAAAACTTGTTGCTCTTGTTGTTGTGTGCCGTCGAGTTGCTTTCGACTCATAGTGACCCTATAAGACAGAGTAGAGCTGCCACATAGGGTTTCCGAGGCTTTAATCTTTATGGGATCAGATCGTCAGGTCTTTTCTCCCAAGGAGTAGCTGGTGGGTTGGATTGCCAACCTATCAGTTAGCAGCTGAGCACTTCACTACTGTACCACCAGGGCTCCTACAGCAAACCCAGATAATAAAAATAAACAAAAAGAAGAAAAATGAAAGAGAAAAAAAAACCCACTATTTTGGTGCTTTTCTTTCCATTCTTTTTTCTGTATACACATACACAGTTCATACTATATATACATTATGACTTTTTCTGCAAAGAGTCAGATAGTAAATATTTTCACCTTTATAGACCATATGGTCTCTGTCAACTATCCAACTACTCAACTCTACTTCTGTAGTGTGAAAGCGGCCAGTCAATAAATAAAACAAATGGGTGAGGCTGTGCTCCAATAAAACTTCACTTATAAAACAGGCAGCAGGCCCACAGGTGTAGTTTGCTGGCCCCTGTTCTATATGATTAAATACCCTTCAGTGTATTACTGATTGCAGAAGACTCTACTATACATATCCCCTATTGCTGGTATTTAATCTTTTGTACCACTGTGATGTCCCTATCCTTTGTGTACACCCACAATTATTCAGAAATAATTTTTAAAAATAGAACTGCATGGTCGAGAGAATGCAGCATTTTAAGGTTTTTGATACTAACTTATTTGCCAAGTTGCCTTCCAGGAAGAACCTGAATAATAACCAGGGAAACATACCAAGACCTGGAGCAGGGGCAAAGTAAGGCCCAAAAAAACCCCCATTGCTGTAGAGTTTATCTGGACTCATACCGACCCTTTAGGACACAGCAGAACTGCCCTATAGGGTTTCCAAGGAGTGGCTGAGGGATTCAAACTGCTGACCTCTTGGTTAGGAGCTGAGCTCTTTTTTCTTTTATTTATTTATTTTTACTGTACTTTAGATGAAGGTTTACAGAACTAGCTTCTTATTAAACAGTTCACATATTGTTTTAAGACACTGGTTAACAGCAGCTGAGTCCTTAAGCACTGAGCCAACAGGGCTCTAAACTAAGGCCAGGCCTGGCCAATCAAGGGCCAAATTTGGTATGCCCATTCACTTACATATTGTCTAGGGCTGTCATTGCTCTACAGTGGCTAAGTCTGAGTTAAGCAGTTGCAATGTAAGCATATGGCCCACAAAGCCAAAAATATTTACTACCTGGCCCTTTACAGACAAGGTTTGCAGACCTCTGATCTAGACCCCTCAAACAGAGCAGTATATGCAAAAGCCCCCGGATAGGAATTAGCTTAACGAATTCAAGACACAAAGGGAAGACCAGGGTGGCTAGAAGGTGGTGAACATCGAGGAAAGAAAAAGGAGACAGAGAAGTAGGTAGAAGCCATATTGAGTAGGGCTTCACAGACCATCAAGAAGTTTGGATTTGGATTTTATTTCAAGTGTAATGGGAAACTAAGCATCCCTGTCTTAGGCAATGGCATTGCTATCTATCCCAGGAACCTATAAGTTCTTTTTGGCTCTTTCCTTTCTCACACCTTTTATATCTAATCCATCAGCAAATTCTACTGATTTTATTTCCAAAATAAACCTCAAGTCTGTCTATTTTTATTTCCTCTGCCAATCCTCAAAACAAAACAAAAAACCATCATCTATTGCCATCTATTATGGGTTGAACTGTGTCCCCCAAAAAGATATACTGAAGTCCTAACCCCTAGTGACTCTGAATGTGACCTTATTTGGAAATGGTCTTTGCACATGTAATTAGTTAACATGAGGTCATACTGGAGTAGGGTGGGCCCTAATCCAATATGACTGGTGTCTTTATAAAAAGGGAAGAGACACAGGACACCCAGGGAAGACGATCATGTGAAGACGGAGGCAGAGACTGGAAGTATGCTGCTACAAGCCAAAGAACGCCTGGGCCTACCAGAAGCTGGAAGAGACAGGAAAAAAAAAGATCTTCCTGTAGAGTCTTCTGAGACAGCATGGCCCTGCTGACACCCTGAATTTGGACTTCTAGCTTCCAGAGCTGGGAAAGAATAAGTTTCTGTTGTTTTAAGCCACCCACTTTGTGGTTATTTGTTACGGCAATCCTAGGAAACTAGTAAACCAGCTAACTGGTTTTCTTGCTTCCAAATTTGTCCCCTTTCCAATCCATTCTCTACACAGCAGCCAGAATAATCTTAGAACAGAATCAGACCAGTGTCATGCCTCTGCCTCAAATTCTTTGTGGCTTTTCATCATAGAACAAAATCCAAACTTCTCATGGCCTACGGAACCCTGCTTACCCCAGATCTCCAAAGGTCACTGCTACCACTTTCGCCATCACCTGCCATCCTTCAGTCAATCTGGCCTCCTTCCCAAACTGCAGAGGCCCCAAGCCCTCTCCCAGGTCAGGGCCTTTTGCATTTGCTGTGTCTACCCACAAGGTTGTTTCCACTGAACATCATGGGGCTGGTTCCTTGCCATCATTTAGATTTCAACTACAAAGTCACTGCTTCGGAGAGGCCTTCTCTATCTATAGCAGCTACCCTGTCACACTACTCTATTAATTCTTTTAATCACAATGATCATAATTTAGGATTTTTATCTACTTGTTGACTTGTTAAGTATCTGCCTACACTTGAAAAGAACCCCCAAGACTGCAGGAGGCCTGGTCTGTCTTGTTAACCACTGAATCCCCAGTGGTAGGAACAGAACCTATCACACAGAAGGACCTCAAAAATATTTGTCAAATAAATACTAAGCACATCTCTGCTAAAATTGGGTACTGATTTTTACATTTTAAACAATCTTGCTCAAAAATAGCACTTGTTTATTTTTTAAAAATCAACTCGATTTAGATACAATTTCCATACAATAAGATGGACACATTGTAAGTTTGATGTCTTAACAAATTATACACCCATTTATCACTATCACAATCAAGATACTGAATATTACCATCACCCCGAAAGGTTCCCTTATGCTCCGTCCTAGTAAACCCCGACCCTTAGATAATCACTGACTGCTTTCTATCTCCATAGATGAGATTTCCAATGGTTATTGGCCTTTATTTGTGAAAACAACTGCTTGTGTCTTTTGACCATTTTCCATTGGTTTCTTCATTTTATTAAGAATTCTTTATATAGTAAAGATATAACTTTGTCTTTTGTGAACGTGAATACCTCTTTCCAGTTTATTACTGGTTTTCAACTTTGTTTACATTATTTGCTATATACAAAGTTGTAAATTTTTATGTAATCGAATTTATCTTTTCTGAGTTTCTTCCTTTGTCATCAAGCTTAGAAAGACTTTCCCCACTGTAAGATTAGATACACACACTCATTTTTTGCCCTTATAACAATTTCATTTTGTACAGTGAAATTTTTAAATCTCTTAATTTTTTTTTTGCGCAGTATATGGTAAAGACTTCCTCAAAACGGATAACCAATTGTCCCAACATGCTTTGACAAGTTCTTACCCTACAGACTTATAATTTGAGTACTTTGAAATGCGCTTGCCAAATTATCCTCCAGAAAGGTTGTCATGACTAAAGTAGTGGTTAAAAGCATGGAATATGTGTCCTGGTTCTGCTCCTTAGAAGTGAGGATGGCAAGACTTCTTAAGTACTTTGGACATGTTCTCAGTAGGTACCAGTCCCTGGAGAAAGACATCATGCTTGGTAGAGGGTCATCTAAAAAGCGGAAGACCTTCAAGGAGATGGACTGACATGGTGGCTCCAACAATGGGCTCAACCATAACAATGATTGTGAGAATGGTGTAGTCCTGGGCAGTGTTTCATTCTGTTGTACATAGGGTTGATATGAGCCAGAACTGATTCAACGGCACCTAACAACAACAAATTTCCTCCTTACTAAGAGTTCTTTTTAAAAATCAGGAATGAATGTCAAATTTTATACAATGTCTTTTTAATATCTATTAATATAGTCACTTATATTTTCTCCTTTGACTTACTGATTTGATAACTTAGATCAACAGATTTACTAATGTTGACTTACATTTTTATTTTCTGGAAAAAATCCATTATTTTAATATAATTCTGTATTTGATCTATGTTCTGCTGCTATTCATAAGGTTTTCACTGGTCAATTTTTTAAGAAATAGATTGTCGGGTCTTTCTTCCTACTGTGTTTTAGTCTGGAAGATCTGCTGAAACCTGTCCAAGATGGGTGACCCTGGTGGTATTTGAAATTCGGATGGCATAGCTAAAAGCATCACAACAACATGCAACCCACCACAGTATGACAAACTGACAGACGAGTCGTGGGATAACAGTGGAACACTGATATGATGCTGGAAGATGAGCCTCTCAGGTTGGAAGGCACTCAAAATACAACTGGGGAAGGGCTTTCTCCTAACAGTAGAGTTGACCTTAATGACGTGGATGGAGTACAGCTTTCGGGACTTTCATTTGCTGATGTGGCACGACTCAAAATGAGAAGAAACAGCTGCAAACCTCCATTAATAATCAGAACATGGAATGTATGAAGTATAAATCTAGGAAAACTGGAAGTTGTCAAAGTGAAACGGAATGCTTGCAAATAGATATCCTAGGCATTAGTGAGCTGAAATGGACTGGTATCGTCCATTTTGAATCAGACAATCAAATGGTCTACTATGCTGGGAATGACAAATTGAATAGGAACGGTGAACATTTCAACATCTATCTTGAAGAACAACACTGTCAATGACAGGATAATATCTATATGCCTACAAGAAAGACCAGTCAATACGACTATTATTCAAATTTACACACCAACCACTAATGTGAAGGGTAGATAAATTAAGATTTTTTAATCAATTTCCACAGTCTGAAATTGACCAAATATACAATCAGGATACATGGAAAACCCTGAGACTATGGCCCTCGGACATCCTGTTAACTCAGAACTGAAGCCACTGCCAAAGTCCACCTTTCAGCCAAAGATTAGACAGGTCCATACCATAAAACAATCAATGACACACATGAGGAACATGCTTCTTAGTTGATTCAAGCATATGAGACCAAGTGGGCAACACCCGCCCAAAAGCAAAGACTAGAAGGCAGGAAGTGACAGGAAAACAGGATGAATGGACACTGGGAACCTGGGCAGTAAAGGGAACAAGGGAGAGTGCTGACCCATTGTGGGGATTGCAACCAATGTCACGAAAAAAATTTGTGTATGAATTTTTGAATGAGAAACTAATTTGTGCTGTAAACTTTCACCTAAAACACAATAAAATAAAATAAAAAAACATGCACAGATAATTACTGGTGATTGGAATACAAAAGTTAGAAACAAAGAAGAAGGATCAGTAGTTGGAAAATATGGCCAGGGTGACAGAAACTACTCCAGAGATCACATGATAGAATTTTTGCAAGACCAATGACTTCTTCATTGCAAATACCTTTTTTCAACAACGTTAAGTGGCAACTATACACGTGGACCTAGCCAGATGGAAAACACAGGAATCATATCAACTACATCTGTGGAAAAAGATGATGGAAAAGCTCAATATCATCAGAACAAGGCCAGGAGCCAACTGTGGAACAGACCATCAATTGCTCATATTCAAGTTCAAGTTGAAACTGAAGAAAATTAAAACAAGTCCACGAGAGCCAAAGTACAACTTTGAGTATATCCCACCTGAATTTAGAGACCATGTCAAGAATAGATTTGATGCATTGAACATTTATGACCAAAGATGGGACGAACTGTGGGATGACATCAAGGACATCATACATGAAGAATGTAAAAGGTCATTAAAAAGACAGGAAAGAAAGAAAAGACCGAAATGGATGTCAAAAAAGACTCTGAAACTTGCTCCTAAACGTGGAGCCACTAATGTGAATGGAAGAAATCATGAAGTAAAAGAGCTGAACAGAAGGTTTCAAAGGGTGACTTAAGAAGATGAAGTACTATAGTGAAATGGGCAAAGACCTGGAGTTAGAAAACCACAAGGGAAAAACACGATCGGCATTTCTCAATGTGAAAGAACTGAAGAAAAAATTCAAGCCCTAGTTGCAATACTGAAGGATTCTATGGGCACAATATTAAACGATGAAGGAAGCATCAAAAGAAGATGGAAGGAATACAGAGTCACTGTCCCTAAAAGAACTGGTTGATGTTCAACCATTTCAGGAGGTAGCATATGATCAAGAAACAATGGTACTGAAGGAAAAGGTCCAAGCTGCACTGAAGGCACTGGCAAAAAACAAGGTTCCAGAAATTGACGGAATATCCATTAAGATGTTTCAACAAATGGATGTAACGCTGGAAGAACTCAGTCATCTATACCAAGAAATTTGGAAGACAGCGACCTGACCAACTGACTGAAGAGATCCATATTTGTACCCGTTCCAAAGAAAGGTGATGTGACAGAATGCAGAAAATATTGAATATCATTAATATCACACACAAGTAAAATTTTGCTTAAGATAATCCAAAAATGGTTGCAGCAGTACATCAACAGGGAACTTTCAGAAATTCCAGCTGGATTCAGAAGAGGACGTGGAATGAGGGATGTCACTGCTGATGTCAGACAGATTTTGGCTAAAAGCAGAGAATACCAGAAATGTGTTTACCTGTATTTTATTGACTATGCAAAGGAATTCGACTGTGTGGATTATAATAAATTATGGATAACATTACAAAGAGTGGGAATTCCAGAACACTTAATTGTGCTCATGCAGAACCTGTACACAGACCAAGAGGCAGTCATTCAAACAGAACAAGCGCATACTGCATGGTTTAAAACCAGAAAGGTGTACGTCAGGGTTGTATCCTTGCACCATACTTATTCAATCTGTATGCTGAGCAAATAATCCGGGAAACTGGACTATATGAAGAAGAATGTGGCCTCAGGATTGGAGCAAGTCTCATGAACATCCTGCGATATACAGATGACATGACCTTGCTTGCTAAAGTAAAGAGGACTTAAAACACTTGCTGATGAAGATCAAAGACTACAGCCTTCAGTACGGATTACATTTCAACATAAACAGAAATCCTCACAACTGGACCAAAAAGCAACATAATGATAAATGGGGAAAATATTGAAGTTGTCAAGGATTTCATTTTACTTGCATCCACAATCAATGCCCATGGAAGCAGTAGTCAAGAAATCAAACGATGTACTGCACTGGGCAACTCTGCTGCAAAAGATCTCTTTATAGTATTGAAAAGCAAAGATGTCACTTTGAGGACTAAGGTATGCCTGACCAAAGCCACGGTGTTTTCAATCGCCTCATATGCTTGTGAAAGCTGGACAACGAATAAGGAAGACCAAGGAAGAATTGATGCCTTTGAATTATGGTATTGGTGAAGAATATTGAATACCATGGATTGCCAGAGTACAAACAAATATGTCTTTGAAGGACGTACAGCCAGAACGTTCCTCCTTAGAAGTGATGATGGCAGGACTTTGTCTCATGTAGTTTGGACATGTTATCAGGAGGGACCAGTCCCTGGAGAAGGACATCATGGTTGGTAAAGTAGAGGGTTGGTGAAAAACGGGAAGACCCTTGACAAGATAGACTGACAAAGTGGCTGCAACAATGGGCTCAAACATAGCAATGATTGTGAGGATGGTGCAGGACCGGCAGCATTTCGTTCGCTATGAATTGGAACTGACTCAAAGACACCTTACAACAATTTAACAACAATTTGATATTTATGTAGGATTTTGCATCTATATTCATAAATTAAATTAGCATAAGATTTCCTTTTCTGTGTTAACTTTATAAAAGAAGCTAGAAGGCAATGCAGACTTTTTGCTGTGGTTTAGGACATTTTAATGGAATGATCGATTCCATGAAAACTTCAGAGATTTCTGCTATGAAATCATTGGGGCCTGGCACTGTAGTTGGGAGTGGTGGTGGTGTTAATTCCTTAACAACTTCAATTTCTCATATGGCTATTGGTATACTCAGTTTTTCCATCTCTTCCCAAGTTTGTTTGGTATTATTTAGGTTTTCCTCGAAAACCATATATTTCAGCAAGATTTTCATATTAGTATAGAGCTACACGTAGTAGTCTACTATGCTTTAATTAAATTTAAGGGAAACTTCAGGCATTTATAAAAGTAGAATAGTCAAATGAATGCTTATGTACCTGTCACTCAGCTTTAACAATTACCAACTCACGGCTGATGTTGTTTCATACACTCTCTTCCCCAACTCCTGTAATTATTTTGAAGCAAATCCCAGACATTTCATCTGTAAATATTTCAGTTGCTATGATGATGTTTTAATCTCCTTCTTATCTATGGTTATATCCTGTTTTGCTATCCTAATATTGTGTGTACATTTGCTTTGGGTTTTTTTTTTTTCCTGTTTTCTAATTCACCGATTTTGGAATTTCTATTTAATTCCTTCCTCTTGCTTTTTATAGATTTACTTTGTAATTCTTTCTCTAGCTTCTTTCATGGAGTCCCAGAAATTCATTCATTTATTAATAAAAGTCTTCTTTCAAGTATAACTATAACATCATTTATTAATACTATTATGTTCTAGGCACTGTGCTACATATTTAAAATTATCTTAGTTCATTTTCACCACAGTGAGGTGGGTACTAACTTTACATTTCACACTTCACCACAGTGTCAAGTACTTCACACATTACAGATAAAGAAACCGAGGCTTAAAGTGAAGTAACCCACCCAAGTTCACACAGAAAATGGCAATCATTATGATGGTGGTAGTGGCGGGGAGGATAGCCAAGTAATTCTCTCTGGGGAAGGAAGGAGGGTGCACATGCATGGCAGACTACTGACTTATGTCAGTAACCAGGAGATGCTAAACCTTCTGATAAGGCCCTACAGGAAGAAGGCTCAGTAGAGGGGCCATAGCAGAGCTCCTGGCAACTTTTCTACACCATTCATTACACTTATCTGGCGAAGTCCAACCCTGGTCAAACCCAATTATCAACCAGCTCCACGACTGTGCCTGAACAGCTGAACACTGCTGAAGAAATACCAGTCCTATGATAAAAACTTAAAATGAACACATTCTTAATTATTTCTTTTAGATACAATTGTTTTGACTAAATCATTCTAGTTTTCAGACACTGTGAGGTTTAATGTCTAAGGAGTTCTGTTTAAGTGCAGGAGAACTGTTCTCTAGTGCACATCCATCAGTAGACAATGTTCTTTCTAGCACAAGAATGGTGAAGGTGCTGCGGTACTAAGGTTTTACATCAGAGATGGAAAACTAGTGTCATGACAGCTTGTACCAAATGGCAGGGGCTTCCCAGAGCACTGAGAGGGGTCGATTTTAAGGCTTGTTGGAGCTCAATGGGAAAACCTGCTATGTTCTACTTGCACTATCTCCTGTGGGCCTGGTGAGGGGCAGGAGCACCACCAGCCCAGGACTGAGTCTTACGGTAAGCAACACCACACACTAAGAAGGTACTGTTCCTCTCCCTGTGCACAAATTTCTTTTTTGTTTCTTGGCCTAAAATTTTTTCTACTCAGAAATGTTTGTCTAAAACGGTGAAATGAAAAGAATCATTTAGGTAACAGAGTGACAACCTTCAACATGCTAGTATTTCAGGTTGACTCAAGTCATCCAGTCACACTTGAGCTTAACTTTAAATCAGTCTGCTTTCTTTCCAAATATAGGTGAGATCATTCAAACTGAAAGACTGGGCATTGTGATGAGAAGACTAGAGCAGAAAAGAAGCAATTTTGGATCAGAGGCACCATATAAGGTAGACTAACCAGAGAGAAATATGATAGGAAAAAAAATGGGGTCATATTTTTTTCACACTCTTAGGGCCTAATGGACACTAAAACCAAACCAAACCCACTGTCTTCGAGTCAATTACGACTCACAGCGACCCTATAAGACAGTGTAGAACTGCCCCACAGAGTTTCCAAGGAGCACTTGGTGGATTCAACCTGCCGACCTTTTGGTTAGCAGCCGTAGCTCTTTTTTTTTTTTTTTAAATAATTTTTATTGGGCTTTAAGTGAAAGTTTACAAATCAAGTCAGTCTGTCACGTATTAGCTTATATACACCTTACTGCATACTCCCATTTACTCTCCCCCTAATGAGTCAGCCCACTCCCTCCTTCCAGTCTCTCCTTTCGTGACTGTTTTGCCAGTTTCTAACCCTCTCTACCCTCTCATCTCCCCTCCAGACAGGAGATGCCAACACACTCTCAAGTGTCCACCTGATACAAGTAGCTCACCCTTCATCAGCATCTCTCTCCAACCCATTGTCCAGTCCCTTCCATGTCTGATGAGTTGTCTTCGGGAATGGTTCCTGTCCTGGGCCAACAGAAGGTTTGGGGACCATGACCACCGGGATTCTTCTAGTCTCAGTCAGACCATTAAGTCTGGTCTTTTTAGGAGAATTTGTGGTCTGCATCCCACTGATCTCCTGCTCCCTCAAGGCTTCTCTGTTGTGCTCCCTGTCAGGGCAGTCATCGGTTGCAGCCGTAGCTCTTAACCACTACGCCACCAGGGTTTCCATAAGGGACACTAGTAAGTGAAAAAATAGCCCTGAAAGAGAGCCAAAAATGTAGCCAATGGAAACTTTAATGCTTGGAAATTTTGCCTAGTGCACACATACTCCATTTAATGCCACCATGCAGTGCTCATTATACTGCTATTTATCTCAGAAATATGGTCTGAATCCATATATACTTAAATCCACTAGAGTACATTTTTTCCCATGCTCTGAGTGCTAAAATACACTCTCAGCCAATGAGAGCTAGAATGACAGACAACACTGCATACAAGTAGTCAATGAGTGTTGTTAATGCAGCAGGGACAAATAAGCACTGTCAACGAGCACTCTATTGTACTTTCCTGTGATGAGTGAGTTCTTCAACCGACTATTGTTTATTCTACTAGGGTGCCTCTTTCTGTAGTTTGTGTTTGATCCCTGATGGCTCCAAGAGCTGTGCAAGCTTGTGCTGGACTCATGGTTATGAGTATCATTTTGGATGCTCAAATGCAAGTTTTAAGGCAGCTTGAGGAACCTTCAAGGAAATGGAGGATAAAATCAGCAGGAAAACAGGAACTGGTACAATTCCTTGGATATTATGAAGGCTGTCATAAACATCGCCATAGCCTTATGGTTACTGGAATAATGGTATGTGTGGAAGCTGGAAAGCACTACTGCTAGAGGTTGATCATGACTTCAGGGGATTTGAAAACAAGAACATGGCATTGCCAGTGTATTGCTGCCTATATTCTTTATGGGGGTGCTACTCCTTAACCTTTCATTTGAGATCATCTACAATGTATCCTCGACTTGTATTTTTAAGCGAATTTTTCTGACTACTAATGAGCTTTCTCTTATTCTCAACAGTCATGCACATGTCTCTGATATAAGTATGAACTACAAAGACTGAGTTGATAAGTATGCTTAGGATTTGTATTAATATAATATTTACAAAATTGATGTTATGAGCAATTAATGAATGCACACTCATTTGAAATAAATGATAAAGAGAACAGAAAGGTCAAAGGCCCAAGTTAAGGGAAAGTCAACTCATTTCACAATTTTGGCTGAAGCCAGGCCTATCGTCAGCTGCAAAATTACTGGATACAACCCTACTTCCTAAGGGGCAAACTTTATCCCTGGTAAATAGTCTGGGAAAGCTGGATCAGTCACTGGAAGGAAGAGGACAGGAAAATTAACATTTATTAGGCTCTTACTTTGTGCTAGGTAGTTATTTGTCTCCTTTAATGCTCAATTCTCAAAAGAATCTTTGCCTGATACTGCAAAAACTGTTAAGAGAATCATTTCCCCAATAAACAGAAAATTAATTATTCTTGGGTGACTAAGGAGACCTCAAAAGTCAAGACTCTCTATTTCTTCAGCATGCATCATGCAGAGCATGGAGTCCTTTGGCCAGCTGAGGAAGGATGGAACATTCTGGAGCCTGGGAAACTATCTTGGCTTGAGATGCTATGCGGTACTCTACTTTTGCTAAGGGGGCAGGCTCTCTCCCCTGCCCCACAGGACTAAAGGATAAACATAATCAAGTCTCTCCAGGAAGGGAGATAGAACAAAAGATACTGGCTTGCGTAAGTTAATTGGTATGACATTCAACTAATTATATATATAAATATGGATTAGTAAAGCAAACATTCCTGGGGGAAGGGGATGGAGAAAGTTGATGA
Organism: Elephas maximus indicus; assembly: GCF_024166365.1. Lineage (NCBI taxonomy): Eukaryota > Metazoa > Chordata > Mammalia > Proboscidea > Elephantidae > Elephas > Elephas maximus. The sequence goes on along the minus strand of NC_064846.1, from coordinate 159,210,850 downwards.
CTAGTTATATTTTGGTATGGATAAATTTAACTAAATAAATTTATGTGATACATGGAGAAAATAAAAGTTTTTTTACATCTGGTGAGTAAAGACAGGAAAAGGATTGAACCTTTAGACAACCAGAAGAAAAGACAGCAGTATTAAAATTCTAGAAGAATGGGAGAAAAGCAGCTCTAGGATATGGGAGATAGGCAGATTACAGGGTAAAGGGAATTGTTTTTTAATTTGCTTTCTTTGTATTTTTTTTTTTTTTTGTACCTACCTTAAATTCTTCCCACCTTGCAACAGGCTCTCAAGGGAATTTTTTTTTTGTTATATTTTTAAATTTTTTATTGCACTTTAGATGAAGGTTTATAAAACAAACCAGTTTCTCATTAAACAGTCAGTACACACATTGTTCTATGACATTGGTTAACAACCCCACAACATGTGAACGCTCTCCCTTTTCAACCTTGGGTTCCCTTCAAGGAAATTTTTAATACTGAAACCTACTGGATAACTTCTCTCTTCTATTTTTTTTTTTACCCCTGAAGATAACCTTCCTGGAACCACCTCTGTCTGCTTTAATCTGGATTGATTATCCTCTAAGCCTATTGAATGAACTAGTCTCCTGAAACTTCCTTCATTCATCATATTGAGAAGAAACTTTATCACAGTTGTAGTGCTAGGTCCCTTGTTTCCTGAATCCCATGTTTCTTCTTCTCACTTAACAACCCTCTAGTGTGGGTGGAGCTCATTTTCCAGCACCTTCCTGGAAAAAGGGTACATGTCTAAAATTTTCTGGGTTGAAAATCATTTCACTAAGCACATCATCAAAGGCATGTCTTCTGATTTCCAATGTTGAGAAGTATGACGTCATCATTATACCTAATCTTCACCTAATCTTCTATATATATTTTTAAAAAATCTTTAAAAGCTTTTAGGATCTTCTTTTTATCCCTGGTGTTTTGATATTTCATTATAATGAGCAGGGTTTGTCGTTGTTGTTCACTAATAGGTTACCAGTAGGCTGTTTTAATCTCGACACTCATTGTCCTCATTTTGGGAAAAACTTTTTTTTATATATTTTGGTATCCAATACTAAGATCATGATTATCACTGTATCATTATGAAAAAAAATTGGTGTGAATTAAAATGTGTCACACCATCGATTATAACAAGCATTTCAATTTTAGAGATGTTAGAATGTGGGGAAAATAACCAGGTACCTTTTGGTGTTCCCTAATTTCTTCCCCTCCATTTTATTTCTTTGTGGAATTTCCATTAGTTAGATGATAGATTTTCTATCTTTTTGTCTTATTGGTCTATTTTGGGGGAGATCTCTTCAACTTTATAGCTTCTAAATATTCTACTAAAACACAAAAAAGTCCTATCACATTTTTAGTTTCTAAAAGTTTCTTCTTTATCTGATCCTTCTTCTTCATCTTCTTTTTTTAAAAATAGAATTCTATTCTTGTTTTGGAAATCCTGGTGGCATAGTGGTTAAGAGCTACAGCTGCTAACCAAAAGGTCAGCAGTTAGAATCCACCAGGCACTCCCTGGAAACCCTATGGGGCAGAGTTCTACTCTGTCCTGTAGGGTCGCTATGAGTAGGAATCGATGGCAGTAGGTCTGGGTTTTTTAATTTTATTGTTTTAGGGATTCCACTGAGTTTCTTAACACTCCAAGGGTACTAACTTTTCTTTGTCCTTTTCCCCGCATTGTCTATTCCTCCAAGATCCTCCTCCTGTTTATTTTGATTTCATTCTTTCATGCTGGAAGCCTTCCTCGAAAATCTGGTGATATTTGGCTTTTAACTCATTTTCAAGAGTGGGGCCTAAGAAGTGAACTAGAAGATCTGGAGCTTGTGTTCTTGTGAATGACTAGATGTAGTTAGAGCACAGACTAAGCTGCTATAATGAAGAAACCTCAAAATACAATGGCTCAAATGAAATAAATGCCTATTTTTCTCTCATAAAGAAGTTGATAGGTAAGAGACTAATTTAGGGTGGAGAGGTGTCTCTAGAGCATTAGGTCATTGGGAATCCAGATTTCTTGTAAAAATATCTTGGGTTGATGGTTACTCTCCATCTTTTCTAAGTCTTGTCCTGATCAAAACTGGCTTATCATCATACTCTACATTCTAGCCCATGGATAAAGGACAGCATGTTATGTCCAAATGTTTTTGGGCAAGATCTAGATGTTGCACACAAAACTTCCACTCCCATCTCACTGGCAAGAACTCTGTCACATAGTCACACACAGGCTGTGAAATGTGGTCTCTGGCTGGGCAGCCAGGTTCCGAGCTAAAACTGGGGGTTCTTTTGGAAGGTGAAATGAATACTGGGGTACAATTAGCAATCTCTATACACTGACAGTGTCTCAACTCTAGCTTTTATTGACTTGGTGCCTGGGCAAGTCAAATCCTTAGAGAGCCTCAAGTCTAGACAATCCTAGGACAGATGAGTACTTGCCCTCACCATGTCTCTCCTGGGGTTGTGTTAAGAAACAAAAATGGAACTAAAAAAGCTTTTTAAACTGTTACACACTATTTATGCTAGTTATAATTACTTAGTCAAATGATTTAAAACCAAATAGTTATTTCTACCTTAGACCTTGTCTACGATCTAATTATTTATCTTGACATCTTTGGTGAACAGACTCTAAAACGGCCCCCAGTTAGTTCTACCTCCTGATATTCTTACCCTTGGGTAATCTCCCCTGCCCTTGCGCTGTGAGTGGGATATATGACTTGATTCTAACAAAAAAAACTACAGCACAGGTGACAAGATGATTATGTTGCATCAGCTTGTAACTTCTGTCTTGCCTACTGGCTTTGCTGAAGTAAGCTGCCATATGGTAATGTCCACATGGGCAAGGTCTACATGGGAAGGAGCTAAACCCTGACAACAATCATGTGAGCTGAGGAGCAGAGCCTTCTCCAGTCAAGTTTCAGATGAGACACTAGCCCTGGTTGCCATCTTGATTGTAGCCTATTAGAGATTCTGAAGCAAAGGACCCAGCTAAGCTGTACCCAGACTCCTCCCCCACAGAACCTGTGAGATAATAAGTGTACACTGTTTTAAGCTACTAAATTTGCGGTAATTTATTATGCATCAAATAGACAACTAATATAACACCCCAACTTTCGCTATTTACATTTTTAGCAATTGACAAAAAGAAAGCGTTTTATAAAAACTATATTCAAAGCACACGCAATTTAAAAGTATAAAAAGAGTATATGTTTTGGCAATTTTTTATATCTAATATCGCAAAAGAAATATTAAATAGTAGGCTTTTATCTGATACCTACAACTAATTCATGTGATCTGGGATGATCTACTCAACAACCTCACTCAGATTATCGGTAATATCTCAGCCTTGCACTTTTCCAACCAATCTCTAGAATGTAGTTTTTTCCCAGATGTACATGTTACTAATGCTGTGAATACTCTGAGGGAAAGTACAAGCCATAAAACCGCACACTGGAGAATGCTTTAATTTTAGATTACAATTAGAAATTTGGAGGTTTTCACTGCAAAGAAATTGTTACACAAAGATAAAAGGTATCTGGTGTTAGACAAATCAATATTAACACTTACAGTTTTTCTGTTTGCATACATGTAAATGTATGCTATAGACTAACCAAGTAAAGTGCCTCATATGGTTCAGGGGAGCGAGAATCTAGATCAAATCTGAAGGTAACCCTGGGCACTAGGACCCAAGTTTGGGTCCCTGTGGTTGCCAAAATGTAATTCATGCACTCATTTAATGAACAAATACTTATTGAACACTAACTGGGTACTAGACATTGGATATAAAACATGGAGTAAGTTCAACATGGTCACTGCTTTCATGCAACTCACAGTTTAATAGAGACTACAGACAAGGAAATAAGCAACGGAAGGGAGTGCAGAGCTGTTGAAGGGTTTTAAGCAGAAGACTACAATGATCTCACTCTTCCATAACTGATACACTGTCCATGACAATTTGTTTGATATTTGGCAAGTTACCTTTCACAAGATGTTAAAAAGCATATAGAAATATAATGCTTTTTATATATTAGCAATAACCAGGTAGAAGACATACTAGAAAAAAGTCCTATACAACCAAAACTATTAAATACCCATGAATTATCTTACTAAGAAATGTAGAACTATACATAAGAAATCATAAAATTTTGATAAAGGATATAAAAGAATATCAGAATAAATAAATGTTTCTGGATGTGAAGACTCAGTATTATTAAAATAATTCTCTTTATGTTAATCTGTAAATTTAACGTAATTCTAATAACAATTCCAATAAATTTTTAAGGAGTACTTGACAAATTGACTGTCAAATTCATCTGGATGATTAAATGTGTAAGAGTGGCCAAGAGAATTTTGAAAAGTAGAAATGTGGTAGGTAGGAAGGCTTGCCTTGCCATGAAGAAAACTACATAATAAAGCTATAGTAATTAGAACAGTATGGAAAGTCAAAACATTCAGGGTTTTATGGTAATTTTATATATGATAAAAGAGGCATGCAAGTGAGTAGGAAAAGATTGGATTTTACTTACTCAATAAATGAGGTTTAGGAAAAAAGTCAGATTTCTACCTTATATCAGGTACTAAAATTCCAAATGGATCACAGATGTAATTGAAAACAAACAAAAATACAAACAAAATCATAAAAGCATTAGGTCAAAATATAAGAGGATATTTTTATAACTTTGTTGCAGGAAAGAATTTTCTAACCAAAGCATAAACCCAGAAGTCAAAGAGTAAAAGTTTTTACAAATTACAACTTCTGTGCATCAGCCATGAAAGACAACATAATCAGTTTTTAAAAAACGAGGGGGAGAAAACATTTACAAGATATCTCATAGACATGGAAGTTAATATACAGACTATACACAGAGATAACAGAAACCAATAAAGAGACAACAAGCAACCCCTAAGAAAATTTGGCAAACACATGAAATAGAAAAGCCCAGAATGCATGGCTATTTAACTTGACTAAAAATCAAATAAGATATCAATTGAAAGGAGAAAACATTTAGTGTGGCTTACATAAGAAAGAATTTCTGATAATATCCAGGGTTGACCAGGGTAAGCTTGAACAGGCACTCAAATTTTTACCATCTTTTTGGAGGGCAAATTTGGCAATGTCTATGAGATTTAAATGTCCCCATCCTTTGTTTCAACACATCGTTTTTAAAGACTATGTCCTACTGAAACACAAGTTCACAAAAATAAATAGGGGAAAATTACACTTAATGTAGGACACGCATAAAAGAGAAAACTACGCAACCATTAAAAAAGAGGTAGATCTATAAAGATGTTCAAGACCTGTTAAGTGAACAGAGCAAGTTGAGAATATGTATTTTTTTCCAAGTATAAATAATAATTGTCTTCTGTACAGAATAAAAAGAAGACTATAATTGAGTTGTTGACAATGGTTATCTTGGGGGTGGGTGGGGCAACTCATTAATCCAAGTAATATTTAATGAATGTTGTGATGTGCTGGGCATTGTTCTAGGTGCTGGGGATGAAGGGCTGAAGAACAAAGCAGATGAGGATATGGTGAATGTTCATTTTCTATGTTAACTATTTCTGTAAAGTATAATCTTTATATTTTTTGCCTTCATGAATAAGTCTATGGTCAGCTTGATTTTTTTAAAAGGTCAGTTTTAAGGCACCCATGAAAAATTTTCAACAATATAAAGCAGTTTGTTTTGTCATTCTCTTAAAATCAGTCTCAAACAGTATAAAGAAAGTTTACTGGCATATTCAGGAATGTATTTTCGTAAAATTACTGTTTAAGCATCAACACATTTCTAATACCGTAAACCGTTACTTCGCTCGGTTTAAAAATAAGAATACTTCAATATGATGGCATCTGGTTTATCTGTACCACTTATAACACAATAGTTTACTTACAGTTTGTAGATTAATCTCCTCCTCTCCCATAGGTTCATCCATAATTTGCTGTCCATTCTGTGAAAAGCACAGCAAGTAAAAAGTTACCAAAACAGATCTCGCATCGGTGAGTTAAATGAAGGCAGGCCAAAAAAATCAAAGAATATTTTCAGTCCTACAGGGCTCTAACGAAGTAGAACCACCATACAAGGATGCAGTTGCCAATTTGCAACAGGTTGTGCTTCCAAAAGTAATCTGCAAATTAATTATTTGAAACTATAAAAGCATTTGTCCACGGAAATAATGTAGTAAATGATGATTACCTTTCCAGGTGAGCCCATGAGTTTACTTAAATAGTCAAATGCATTACAAATGGTTTTATTAAAACCTCACCAAACCATCACTTACAACACTTTCAATGGCAAAACACATTCTAAATTCCAACTCCACTGATAATTAATCATGGCAACTGATTAATTATTTGGGGAGAAAATTAAGCTAGATCTGTCAATAAATTTCAGATGGGTTAAACATTTAAATGTTCTAAAAATTATACAAGTATTATAAATATATAAATACAGGTAGATAATACTCATGGGGTAAGGAGGAAGGAAATCATAAAGAAAAAAAAAGGCATTTAAAAAGTGTAAAACTTCTGCCAGACACAAAAAAGATAAAAGACAAACTGATTACAAAAAAAAAGTAACATGTGACAAAGGGTTCGTATCTTCAATACATAAAGAGTTCTTTTTTTTAAAAAAATTTTTTTACAAACCTGTTAAGAAAAAACGATGAACCTCAACAGAAATGAGCAATAAGGGGAAAAAAAGAGTTCAGCCTTAGTACTAATAAAAATGATGTGTTTAACCAAAAGATACCTTTTGCCTTTCAAATTGATTAATTATTTACAGAAAAAAATAACAGTGTTAATGTGGGTATGGGGCAACGAGCACTCTGGATATACTGCTGGTGAAAGCGTGAATCAGCACAACCTTTCTGGAATGCAATTTGAGTCTGTATTTAAAAAAAAACACACATAAAGCTTGGAAATGTCCCATTGATTTAGTTCTTAAAAAAAATGGACATCTGTACAAAGATGTACATAGAAGAATGCTCACCACAACTCTTTTTCAAAAAATAACTCCGAATTGGAAACCTAAATTCTTAATAGTAGGGAACTAGTTAAATATATTATGGTACATCCATATAATGGAACACTATGCAGTCATTAAAAATGACAATAAAGATGTAAATTTATTGACATGGAAAGACACTTACATGTAATAAATGAAAAAGCAGTTTACAAAACAATATGGATTATAACAATCCCATTTTAAATAAATATATACATATGTTTTAATGTATATATTTGTATGGGAAAAAATCTGGAAGAATATACACCAAAACGTTTACAGTGGCTATCTCTGGGTGGTAATATTTTAGACAATTCAAAGTTCGTTTGTTTTTGCTTATCTGAATTTTCTAATGTATCTACAATGAATATGTTATTAAAAAACTGGGTTTTGGGTTAGTGTAATTTAAAAAAATAACAATCAGAAGTCAGGAACATAAAGTGGCTTCTCTAGTTCCCTAAAAAAAATGTTCTTACCACTTGTTAATTCAACAAGTGTACAAGGATCTAAACTAATCATCTTCGGAGTCTTAACAACTAAGAAATAAAATGCAGCCCACTTATCACCCCATTCTGAGGTAAGGCAGCTATTCTCAACTTGAACTCTACTATCTATTCTCCCATTGCCTAATTTACCCATGCATTCATCCATCCACTTCATTTCATACATACTATGTCCTAGGTACTGACTTTTAGATGAGAGATAAATAAAACATGGCCCCCTTGGCCTCCATCCTAAAGGATCTTGCAGTCTAGTGACTCATACGAAGGACACCTTTCATTTTCATCCTTTCCACCCACTCATAGATGTTCCTAGGAAAGGGAACGCCTGTACTATACTACAAAGCACAGAAATGGTGCCAGATGCACGTAAGGGGGAATGCAAGTATAAAATCTATAGTTTCCTAAGATACTTCCACAGGCTACAGTATCACCCACTTACATGGTGATGACACCCAAATATCTCCAGGATACATCCCTCTCCTAAAAGCCACAACCATTTTATTCAACTGACTATTAATCATTTCTTACCCAAATGTCCCAGACAAACCTCAAAGCTCTCAAAAACACTGGCTTTGGAGTCAGATCATTGGATCCATGTTCCTGCTTTTATGCTACTGGCTATGAATTATAACACCTTGGACAAATCAGTAAAACTATCTAAGCTTTAGTTTCTTTTTATGGGGGTTAAAAGTCTTATCTTCAGAGCTGCTGTGCAGATTAAATGAGATAAAAGATATAAAACACCAACCATAGTGCCTGGTATTTAGTAAGCACTCAATCAATGTTAGCTATTTTAAAAACCAAACAAACCAAACCCAGTGCTGTCGAGTTGATTCCGACTCAAAGCGATTTTATTACCTCCAAAATCCAGCCACCCCATCTCTGGCCCACCAACCTGCTGCTTCTATATGTGCGCCATCATTCATACAGTTGCCCAAGCTAGATTGTAAGTAGAGTTCCCTTTCTATAACACAGATCTGCTTAATGGCTCCACGGCTTTAGAAACTTTGGTCTAACTTAAGCTACACTTACATTTTCCATGGGAACCATCTGCTGCTGCTCCTTGTGATTTTCAACGTATGCAAAGCAAATTTCACAACTTATAACCTTTAAAGAAAACTGGTATGGTAGAAACAGCATTGAACTTAGGAGCTGGGAGACCAGAGGTAGAGTCCTAGGTCTGCCATTTATAAGCCTTGTGATTACAGACAATTCAGAATTTCTCTTAGCCTATTACTTTATCTGTTCAAAATGGGGACACTTGCCCTGCCTACCACAAAGGGTTGTTAGGCTGAAAACTGTGGTAACTCATAAGAAAGCACTTTATAAACTGTAAAGACCTGTACCAATGCAAATTATTACTAAGGCGAGGTAGCTGAGAATACTCCATAAAGTCCTTTTGATGTGAGAACTAAAAAAAAAATTTAGGACTGCTACGGGGTCTTGAAAGTCTTCAGTTCCAAGTACACATCATATACTTCAATTCTTTCTACTTCATCCTCACCTACATGTGAACATTTTCAAGACAAGAATGTACTACCTCAACCAGGCAGCCAACTATTCTATCTCAGAAAAAGCACTGTCTGCTGGGTAAAATGCTTCATTATGCAGTAACTTTCCTCAACCACGAATTCCCCTGAAAAGATACTAATATATGCTAACTTGCTTGTACTCTACCTGCAGTGTCACAGGAAGTGAACCTACATCTATGCCCATCAATCACTCCAAGTCTTTTCTAGGTAACTCAAGTTCCTTCAGACATCAAGACAGATGGCACCTGTCACTATTCTTGTTTTCTTCAGGGGGGTATACAGAGTTGTATGCAATTAGCATTCCAACTGTGTTGTGACCACTGCAGAATAAAGGCCAGGTCACCCTCCTTTCTCTCGAAAATAAAATTTTACTAATGCAGTTTTGCATATGCATGGTTTTTGGAAAGCCTACATACACTGGTGACTCATACTAAGTTTTCTGATGAAATCCTTGTCTTCCTTACTTATACTGCAACTAAGCCAGGTATCCTCTATCCTGTACTTGTTATTACTCTTAGTCCCAAGAGTAAAGCCATATTTAAATTTTTTGATTCATTTTTTTTTTTCCAGCTCTGACCCATTGCTACGGTCTGTATAGACTGGGTTCCAAATCTGTCAATTAGCCTCTTCATTATTTTCAGTTCCACGTCACCTACAAATTTTACAACATACTCTCTTTTCTGAACTCCTCACCTGGCTAACACTATATACCAACAAAGCAATCTAACCAAAAAAAAAAGAGGGGAAACATGATCTAAAAGGTACTGTAAGCTCTACTTTTTACAAAAATACTTCCCTTCTGAGTTTAGCAAAGATTTATAACATTTTGAACAACTTAACTTGTAAAGCAGGAAAATATGAAAGCCAATGTTATCCTATATACCAGTGAAGCTTTGTAAATATTACCCCCCAAAAGCACCTTCACTTCAACAAACCTTTTATATCATTACATTGAAACAAGGATTCAAATGGTCTCTATTAGAAATTAGCATTAAGTTACTTCTACAGTTAAGAAATTTCCCTTTTGAAAAATGACCCTTAGTTTCATTAGTGATTAGGGTTACATGGACCATCAATCTGACTCAACAGGCACTTTCTACAGTTCCAAAAGCTCAAGGAAGAGTACCTATTAAACAGGGACAGATAGCTCTTTAATTATGAGAAACAAGTAGGAAAGAATGTGCTCTGGAGCAGGCCAGTAGTGGGTTTAAGCCCAACTCTGTCACTTACTGGCGTAGTTACCTGAAATTGGGTAAGTTACTTAACGTGTTGATCCTCAGTTTCTTTGTTTGTAAGATGTATGTAATATCTACCTCAAGGAGATGTTGAAATTAAAAAGGACTCACCAAGGGATAGTAGATGCTCAGTAAATGTTACTTCTCTTCTCCTCTTTTGCCTCAATGGACTGTGTAAGATTTACTTTTTACGGATAACTTCTAAACATCCAATGCAATGAAGACTTATTAGGAGAGTGTTAAGATAGCTGGTTCATCACTTACTACAGCCCATTTCCTGCCAATCAGGGTAGAAGAGATCATTCATATGTGTGATATATTTTTACACAACGTGGCTAAGAAAGAGTGTGGACCAAAAAATTGGTCGAAAAGTGAGGCAAATGTATTTATCCTCTCTCATCCCACCATAATGCCTTCCAGCCAAAAAACTACAGAGGTTGGCAGATTGTACAAATGCAAATGGGATGTGAAATACTAGAAAAGGTTAGGAGATGCTAATCACACTTTGTTAGGCTGAAATGTGTAAAAAGTCACAAATGCCAATAACCTACAATATGGGTCTCATCAGAACAAATCAGATCAAAGAGATTGTTAAAGAGTTTGAGTCTCAGCAGGAATTGTTTTCAAAACCACTTTTAATGTTATTGTATAAAATGTGCACTGAGGATCATTAAAGAGGAAGAACAATTCAAAGAGCACTAATTCCGAACCAAGGTTTCAGGACCTCTAGAGTATTTCCACATTTTCAAGGAAGACTGGAAATGTTGAAAATAAGAACACTTTAATGCTTTAAAATAATTTCATCTTAACCCTATTAAACACATTGTTTTGTTGTAATGGCATGTTGTAACAATGCACATATCCAGGCTGGTGTTTGACACATCTGAAGAAAACATAATTTAAGTTTTAAAAAATGGCTTTGAATCCAGCAGGAGATCACCACGTGCAAGTATACTAGGACTAAAATTATCTGTGATTGATAAAATGCTACCTTATACTTAGTAGGACATATGATCTACTGACACTCTCCTAATTAGAAATGAAATTTACATACGAACATTGTTTAAAAAAGATTCCTCACAGAGAATAACATTCTGAATTAACTAGGAAGGGAGAAGGGGAAAAAGGGGTCCAAAGCCCTAGTGTATTACAACTTGGAGACCCAAGTTGTAGGACTGAACAAGAGCCACACTTCTTTTTAGCCACCCTCAAGTTTCCACAAGTATATCTGCCTTCAGAGTCCCTGTGATAATCAGGGGTTTTCCTGCCCCAGTTTCTGTACTACTAGTTCCATGAAGGTGCTGAGTGTAAGGCAATAGACACCTCTCTCTCGAACGTCAGTTAAGACACCATCAAATTGTTCAGAATTCAAAGACTCTTCTATGCAATCACATTGAAACAATCAGAAACAAGCATTTTATATTCTTAATAAGGAATGTATATAATCCTTACCAATGTGACAGGATTAAGAATCAGCTCCTCATTTATCCTAAGGAAATATCAGAGATGTGCATAAAGACTTATGTACAGTGATAGTCATCATACTCATTATACTGAAAAATAGAAAACAATCTAAATGACCAACAGGGGACTCGTTAAATAAATCAAAATACATCTATTCATATGTAGGAACACTATGCAATGGTTAAAATCAGGGCCTCAAAGAAAAATCAATGATGCAAAGATATGCTTGCGATATATTAAATTAAAATGATACAAAACTATATAGTATGACCCCAATTTTGCAACCCCCCCCAACATGTGTGCATGTGACTGGCAAAACATATAAAATCTTATCAGTAGTTACCTGGGTCATAGGATTTTCTTCCTTCTATTGTATTTTCAAAATCATATGCATTTATTATGTGTTAGTTATATCAAGGGAAAAACAATAAATGTAATTAGAAAAATCAGTTTATTTCTAGTTAAGGTGCCTTTACACCTGGCTTTACTATTCCTCTAGCTACTAAAGGCCTGCAAGTACCCAAGCTATTTTCTGGACTGGAGTAGGAATGACCTCTAGTTATTGCTACATTTTAAGTTTAAGAGGACCCTCTCAGAAGCTTTTTTTCGTCCCCTGATCCTGTGGTTGTGGCCTGAGAAAACAGATTAAGTTTTAGGCCTGAATCCACCTCGTGTTTTTTGGAGTGTACCCCCCTTAGGGGAATTCTGCTTATGAAATAAGATTATGTTGAAATAAGAATAAAGAAATGAAAACACAGTAGCCAAAATTAAGTCTGCATTGTGACTATCAAGTATTAGAATCGACACAGCAGAAAACGGAACCCATGCCACAGAGGACAAACTTGAGTAAATGAAAAAAGAAAAAAAAAGAGAGAGAAGATTAAAAAACCATGGAGGACAGACGTGGAAATAATCTATGAATAACAGATGTTCCTAAAGGAAAAAAAAAAAAGGCAATTTAATCACTCAAAAGTATAAGAGAAAACTTTCCAGTTCTGAAAAAAAAAAATACCTGAGACTGGAGACTGAGAAGGTGAGATCATCAACACCAAGATATGTCCTGGCAAATGTTTTTAAATTTCAAGGATAAAGATATAATCCTACAAGCATACAAGCAGAAAAAAAATAGGTTATTTTCAAAGTAACTAAAATCAGGTTGACCTCAGATTTCTCCTCTGTAACAATAAAATGCCGGAAGACAAGGAAGTAATGACTTACAGAAAGTTGAAAGGGAAAAGTTACAATCTAAGAATTTTATACCTCATCCTAGTTTTTCATATACAAAGGTCACAGGAAATTAGATCTGCAAAGCCTTGTAAAATTTCACCATCCTGGCAGTATCCTTTTTCATAAATTATTCAAAGGTATACCCTATACCACCAAAAGAGAATCAAAATAAAAGCTCAAGAATATTGTGGTAGGAAACAACTGGTGAAGATACTGATAGCAACTTAATATCTAGAAATAACTGAGTAAAATAATTAAGTTCACTAAAGGAAAAAGGGTCAATATTGAGGAATAATATAAGTATATAATATAAAAGAAAAAACACTTTAAAAATTAAAGGTCAGATTTGTAAATTAACGTGGACTCAAAAGAAGTGGAAGAAGGGAGAAGGAGCAGGGATTCTAAATTGTCTTCCCTAAAAGGATATTTAAAAACCATTATTTTTAGCAATTATGCAATAAATACAAATTTTGGAATGTTTTGAAAAACCATACAGTAACCAAGAATAGATCTTTATTACAGTAAATAGCACAAGAGAAGATAATTTAACTGGCAGAGACTGTTAATAACACGTTAAACTTTACCCATACAATCACATTCAACTCTAAGAACATGAGGTAGATATAATTACCCTTGTTTTACAGATGAGGAAACCAAGGCTCAGCAAAGTTAATTAGTAAATCGCAGAACCAGGATTCAAACCCAGGTCTTTCTAGTTCCATAATTCTAAATTTTATAACCTCCTCAAACAAAACAATCCATATAGCAGAGCGGGGAGGAAAAGAAGGAAAGAATAAAAATTTTAAAGTAAGATGACAGAGATCATTCCAAAAGTAACAATGTAAGAAATGTAAAGTTTAAATTGTCTAATTAAAAGGAAGTGTCTTACCGGGTATTTGATGGTATTACAGAATTGATACTTTTGTGTGAGTGATGATGGTGTGATGGCTATATGTTCTAAAAATCTTTATCTTTTAAGAAACAGAAACTCAAACATATACATCTGAACTGATGTAACTACGATTAGCTTCAAAATAATGCACTGGAGCCAGAAGGGGGTGTGGGGTATGGGGGGGACAGAGGAAACAAAACTGGCCTTGAGTTCGTAATCACTGAGGCTAGGTTATGGGACTATGGTTAATTATACCACTTTCTCTCTCTCTATTCTGGTATGTGTTTTAAACGTTTGATAATAAAAATAAAAACTTTAAAAGTCTTATATTTAAAAAATTAAAATACAATGATATACTGCTTTAATGAAAAACCCAAACAAAACAGATAGGTATAGAAAAGTCGAAAGAAAAAGAAAGCAAGTGTTGGTAATATTCATGCCACAAATAAAATGCAAGGCAAAAACCTTAAACCAATTTAAAAACTAAGCTTTTAAAACGTGGTGCACTATTGATTATATTTGATGCTTCTAACAACTTTGGAAGCCACTGTCACTAATTTACAAATAAGGAAATTAAGCCAAGATGGGTATGTCAATCTTGTTAAGCACTGCAGCCCTCTCAGCCCCCAGCAAAAGGCCCAGGACACAGTAGGAGTTCAATAAATGTTTGTTGAATAAATGAGAAAGTCTAATATTCTGCTCAAGGGTAATAAGTAGCAGAGTCCAAATTCAAATCCAAATCTAATTCTAAAACCCATACTGATTCTAAAACCCATAGTCTAAATCCCACAAAAATCTTTTAAGTGTTATTTCATAGCCAGAGTACAGATGTTTTATTTCCTTCTGTGTATGCTTCTCTTTTCCAGATTTTCTGCAGTTGACGTGTATTATTTTTTCAAAGAGAAAAGTCTTTAAAAACAGTAAATGCATAACAGTATTGAGCATTTAACCCCAAACTAACTTAACCACAAAACACAAAAACAGATGCTTTGGGGACTATAAAACGAAATAAATGGAAGGGGAAATTTTAGCACACTCATATCAACCAGTACAATGAACAAAAGACAAAACATTTGAAGCAATTTATATTAGAATGAATACTAGATAGATATTGTATTTTATAATGTAAAAAGGAATATGGGTTCTTTCCAAGTATCTATGAAATGTTATAAAAACTGACCACTTTCTAGTCTGTAAAGTAAACCTAAAATTCTTAAAAGCAGGTATCATACAGATATTTTCTGATTACAAAAAAAAAAAAAATGAAACAGGAAAATAAAGTACTTGCAGTCAGAAATCAGCATCCTTCTAAATAACTACTGGGTCAAGGAAATCAATAATAACAGCTATCATTTATTCACTCTCTGTTTCGTTCAAAAGGAGCCCTGGTGGCACAGTGGTTAAGTGCTTGGCTCCTAGCAGAGAGGTCTGCAGTTTGAAACCAAGAGCCACTCTGCAGGAGAAAGATGTGGCAGTCTGCTTCCAGAAAGTTTTACAGCCTTGGAAACCCTATGGGAGCAGTTCTACTCTGTCCTATAGGGTTGCTACAGGTTAGCATTGACTCGAAGGCAATGAGGTATTTTGTTCAAAGTACAGTGCTAGTGGTTTTACACATATTCTCTCATTTAATTCCAATTAATCATTGAAAACCATGAGGCATGTTAAATATAGTAGAGAAGAAAAAAGGTAGGCTGAGAGTTAATGATTCATCCAAGATCAAGGAGCTATTAAGTTTACAGATATGATCATTGAACCCAACTCTGAATCCAAAGCTCATACTACTACACAGATACGCTGTCATATTCCCGTTAGAATTCATATATAGGTATCTAGCTAAAATCATTTTTCCCTACTCATGAATTTTCCGTGACAAAAAAGTAGAGAAAACTATAGAGTTCTTCCTTACGACAACATGTTCTGAAAGCATCCATTTGCTAAATACACTATTCTAAGAAGGGTTCATTTTTCTAACATGTCATTGATCAGCTATAATATTTCAAACTGCATAATCTTCTAAAAGGAATTTCTTTAAATACATTCATATTCTCAACAGGCGAACGAAAAAAGGAAGAAACCATAAAATTAGATAAACAAAGTAGGGAATATAAATGAAACATAATTTGCCACTAAGTGTATTCCTAAAAACTGGAATGACCTTGGGCAAGTTGCTTTTTCCTGGTACTTATCTGCAATCAATAAGCATTCAAAGGAGACAGGGCCAGCACGGATTTGCAAGTCGGTCACTAATAGTGGGCAAGCCACTAAGTCTAGGCCTCTCTGAGCCTTGGTTTCTTCATCCATAAATTACGTGGATATCTGAGATCTCTTCCAGCTCAAAATCTTTATAATCTTGGGACTTTGTGGATTAAAGTTTTAGATTAAGGTTACTGAAGATTTTCTAGGGTTATTACACCAGAGGAAATGACTGATTCTATATTTAAAGCTGTTTTTATGTTATTTCTACGTCTAGTTCCATCTCTCTTCTGCATCCAAAATACATTCTTATCTATACTCTTCAGTGGTGCATTTGTTCCCAAGTGTAAACAAGGATAATGCCAAAGAACCGACTGTACAAATGTTGCCTAAAAGAAAATTTATAATAAAAATAAATAAAATACCTTTTTTTTCTGTGCAGCTTAAGGAACCTAAAACAATTTTATAATTTCCACAACCCATTCTTACTACTCTTATTTTACTAATAGTGAAAACTAGGAAAGTGACAACCTTTTTAAAACTCGTTTCTCCCTACTCCCAATCCTCTCTCGGCCTCCCCGATACCTTCAAACCCCACCTCTTAGCGCATGATGGGATTGGTAGAATTTCCCCAACCTGCCTAATGTTCAGAAACACCTAGGCTTCCTGTTCTAGATACATTTCCTGGCCTTACCCCAGACCCCAAATGAACCAGAATTCTAGGGGGAGAAGCCCCATGCTCAGCATTTTTTTTTAAAGCAGGCACCTTAGAAAACTCCTGTGAGTAGACAGGAAACCCTGGTAGTGCAGTGGTTAGAGCTATGGGTGCTAACCAAAAAGTCGGAAGTTCACACCCAACAGACGCTCCTTGGAAACTCTATGGGGCAGTTCTACTCTGTCCTATAGGGTCACTGAGAGTCGGAACTGACTCTACAGCAACGGGTTTTTTTTTGGGGGGGGGGATAGGTTTTGGTGAGTAGCCAAGACTGGGAAGCCATAGTAGAGTGGTAAGATGCCTGACATACCAGGTTTCCAAACCTGGCTCTGTCCTTTATTATAGCTGTGACTTTGGGCAAGTTACTTAGTATGATTATCAGTTTTCTAATCCTTAAGATTTGGATAACAGTTATGCCTGAAGTTGTGGTAAATAATAAGTTCAATTTGCCTAGACATACTGGGCATTCAATATATGTCAGCCGCTCTTTCTTCCTGCTCATCTCCTCCAGGGGAAATGACAAATACTAACATTTTGGGGGATTTTGATGAGTTCTTTGCTCTAGTAGGACCACTTCCATTTCTAGGGTTAAAAATCTGAGTTCTAGATAACCCTTTAATGCATTAGTTAGGCTGGTTAATTTAGGAGCCTCAAGATAAAATGTAATGATTTAGCCTGGTTTCCAGAGGCTTAATGATGCCGTTTTGTCCAAACCATGATGCTGGGCTTTAAAGCCCGAGCTTTTATTTGCTACATGACTGTGAAAAAATTACATAACCTATGTTGGTTCATCTCTAAACAAGTGGTGCTTAAATGTTTGCTGAACTGAACCCAATACACATTTAACAATAATATAACTGTTAATTAACAATGACTTACAGACAATCTATGTACAAAAAGAAGACAGCATCAATAGCTTGCAATAAAACAAGATAGAGTAAGACCGTCCTCAAATATACAATAAACCAGAGCTTCAAGTTGAAACAGAATTCAGAATTTCATTTTGTGAAGTACGGACTACGTTTTAACACAAAGTGTTTTCATGAAGTTTTGAGTTGTATTTACCTGTAAATTTGGGAAGACACCACCAAACTACTTTAACTAAAAAAAAATTTTTTGTGTGTGTAATCAACCTGGTAGTTAAGCCACCAAGGTTTATTTCTGAAAATATGACCAAAAGAATTGTTTATAATTACAGTACCATGTTAAGCATAGGCTTTATTAATAACAGCACTTTTACTAAAATTTGTTTGTATAAGGTATGCTGTTCAGATAAGGTATAAACTAATTTGGAGAAACTTAAATAAGTAAAAAACTGAAAATCTAGGTACATTCATTCAAGACAGAAGGAAAAGTTACCCTCAATTATTAAACAGAAAAAAAAAACACAAACCTTAATTCCCACTGAAAGTAATCTAAATTACATTAAAGAGCCATGTCATTTCTTTCAATTTATTCCAATTACTTTCTAATGCAATTATGTAATTTTCTTTATTTAGGCCCTTCCATTTACTTGTGTTTATTTCCAGGTATTGAATATTTTTATTGCTATCCTGAATGAGAGTTTTTTTCCATTATATTTTTTAACTGGTTATGGCTGGTACACAGGAAAGCTATTTACTGATTTCTGGATGTACTTTGTAAACTACCACCTTAATCCACCCCAGTGCCGTCGAGTCGATTCCGACTCATAGCGACCCTATAGGGCAGAGAACTCCCCCATAGAGTTTCCAAGGAGTGCCTGGTGGATTCGAACTGCCAACCCTTTGGTTAGCAGCCGTAGCACTTAACCACTACGCCACCAGGGTTTCCACTACCACCTTACAAGACTTTTTAGTGGATTTCCTGAAAGTCTCTAAGTAGACGATAATATCACCTATGAATAGTAATCATTTATGCTTCTTTCCAATACTCTTGGATTTTCTTGCCTAACTGCATTAGCAAGCTCTTCTAGAATGTAACACAGACATGAAAATAGCAGACATAGTTTTAATGAGACTGACTATAACATGTCCCCATCAAGCATGATGCTGGCTATTGAGTTGTTTTTGTTAGGTGCCATCAAGTCGGTTCCGACTCATAGTGACCCTATGCACAACAGAACGAAACACTGCCCGGTCCTGCACCATCCTCACAATCGTTGTTATGCTTGAGCTCGTTGTTACAGCCGCTGCGTCAATCCACCTTGTTGAGGGTCTTCCTCTTTTCTGCTGACCCTGTACTTTGCCATGCATGATGTCCTTCTCCAGGGACTGATCCCTCCTGACAACATGTCCAAAGTATGTAAGATGCAGTCTCATCATCCTTTTTCCTAGTCTGTCTTAGTCTGGAAGCTCAGCTGAAACCTGTTGTCTATGGGTGGCCCTGCTAGTATCTGAATACTGGTAGCATAGCTTCCAGCATCACCATAACACGCAAGCCCCCACAGTACGACAAACTGACAAACACGTCGGGTGGCTACTGAATGATTATTTCTTAATAATATTAATAAAACATGCTTTTATTCCTATTTTTACTAACATAAAATGGGCCAGTCAAGTTGAAAAACAGTTTGGCAGCTCCTCAAAATAGTAAACGTAGACTTACCATAAACCCTGAAACCCAGTGCCATCGAGTCGATTCCGACTCATAGCGACCCTATAAGACAGAGTAGAACTGCCCCCTAGAGTTAGACTTACCATAAAAAAAAAAACAAACTTAACATATGAGTCAGTAACTCCACTCCTAAGCATATACCCAAGAGGACTTAAAACCAGTGTTCACACACAAAAAAAAATTTGTACACAAACGTTCATAGCAACATTACTGGTAACAGCCACGAAGTGGAAACAACCCAAATATTCATTAACTGAGGAAAAGATAAACAAAACGTGGTATACAATGGAATATTATTCAGTCATATAAAGAAATGAAGTATTGATACATGCTACAACATGGATGAGCCTTGAAAACATTGTGCTAAGTGAAAGATGCCAGACACAAAGGTCACATAATGTATGATTCCATTTATAGAAAATATCCAGATAGGCACATTTAGAGACAAAAAAGTAAATTAGTGGTTATAGGGGCTAGAGGCTCAAACTCTATGGGGCAGTTCTACTCTGTCCTATAGGGACTCTATATGAGTCGGAAACGACTCATTGCAACGAGTTTAGAGGCTGGGGGAGAGGGCAAATGGGGAGTGGCTGCTAACGGGCATGATTTCTTTTTGGGGTGATGAAAATATTCTAGAATTAGTGTTGATGGCTGTACACCTTGTGAAGATACTAAAAACCACTGAATTTTCCAGTTTACCAGGGTAAATTTTATAGTATAAATTATAGCTCAATTAAAAAAAAAAAAAGAATCAAGTAAGGCTATTTGACCTAACAGTTTAAAAGTCTAAAGAAAAAGACCCAAGGGTTGTGTAACTTTTCTTATAATTGGTAACCTTTTCAGTTTGAGTCAGATCTTGTTTTCTGGCACTTTGAGGGAGTAGCAAATAGATTTTTCTGAAAGGAAAATGCAAATATAAAGAGGTAATGAATTAAGAAGCTGCAGTTACAAAACAGAGCTGTTAAGTAATGCCTAGGCAGCACCCTCTTACCAGATATTGTAATTTTTGTTTCAAATGTTCAATTTTTAAGACAATTGTTTAGAAGTCTCAAAGCATTTTCCCACAGTTTCAGAAATGCTATTTCTCAGGCTAGCTCACAAAAGCCTATTTAACCCACACTGTAAGTTGAGAGTTGTATCAATTTTACTAACTTTTCTAACTCCACCCTATCAACTACTGAAACATTGTCTCTAGTATGAACAGCTTTCGAATTCATACCAGGATCACATCTTCTCCAGTTTCCCTCGATGAAAAGAAAGCTTCATGCTACATACATGAAAAGGTACCGACCTATCTCTCAAGGTCACTATATATATCCACAAAAACAGCCACTCATGCAAACCAGTTGGATTCTTTCTTCCTGGACACCTGACTCATCTAGATTGTCATTCACCTAGATAGTGTTCTCAACTCAAGCAGGGCAGTCTAGTAAGGCCACGGAATTTGCAATCTAGGAGACTTGAGTATGAATCCTGGCTCCTCCACTAACAAGCTGTGCAACCATGAGCAAGTTACTGTATCTCTCTAGGGTTTAATTTCTTTACCTGTAAGTTAAAGATAATTAAACGTCTACACCTCATTAGAGTTGATACATGCAAAGTCTGTAGTCAGAGGAGGCACTCAGTAAATGTCAAGTGTCCTTTCATCTTCACCTGGGAACCAAAGGGCAGTGATCTCAACATACTTCTCCCACCACCCCCAATTCATTTGTGCATAGGACTGTTTTAGAATTGTTTTTGTAAACTAAGGTCTGACTGTATTTTCCAGACTTATAAATTAAAGCTAAGTCTGTATATTCGTTTATTTGGGATTTGAGCACTCTGGCACAGCAAATGAGGACTTCAAATTAGCAGAGGGTGGACAAAAAGCATAATATTTGAACTTTCATTTATTGTGGCTCTTTTGGAATTTGTATTTAAAGATAGCTTTGATAAATTTGCTAAAAAAAAAAAAAAGAAAGAAAACCAAAACTCATTGCTGTTGAGTCGGTTCCGACTCATAGTGACCCTATAGGACAGAGTAGAACTGCCCCATTCGATTTCCAAGAAGCACCTGGTGGATTTGAGCTGACTTTTTGATTAGCAGCTGTAGCTCTTAATCACTACAACATCAGGGTTCCCAAATTACTAAAAGATTACATTAAAATGTTGTTGAAAATCTAAATTGTAGCAATCTACTTTTCCCATTTTAACTAGCACAGTATAGTGAACTTTTTTTTTTTTTTTTGCTGCAAAAGATCTCTTTGAAGTGTTACAAAAGCAAAGAAGTCACTTTGAGGACTAATGAGCGCCTGATCCAAGCCATGGTATTTTCAATTGCCTCGTCTGCATGTGAAAGCTGAACAATGAATAAGAAAGAACAAGGAAGAACTGATGCCTTTGAATTACGGTGTTGGCAAAGAATATCAAAAATACCACGGAGTGCCAGAAGAACAAACAAATCTATCTTGGAACAAGTACAGCCAGAACGTGCTTTATAGAATCGAGGATGACTAGACTTCGTCTCAGGTACTTCGGACATATAATCAGGAGGGATCAGTCCCTGGAGAAGGACATCATGCTTGGAAAAGTTGAGGGTCAGTGAAAAAGAGGAAGACCCTCAATGAGGTGGGCTGACACACTGGCTGCAACAATGGGCTCAAACATAGCAACGATTGTGAGGATGGCACAGGACTGGGCAGTGTTTCGCTCTGTTGTACACAGGGTTGCTATGAGTTGGAACCAACTTGACAGCACCTAACAAAAATAGTGAACATAAAACAACTTTTTTTGAAAACTACATTTTTCCCATGTTTTGGTGTTATATTTTGAACGAGAAATGTCTCTCTAAAGCTAGTAAAGTTGTAAAAAGTACAGAATGCTGATTTGAGGGGCATGTACCACCTGGGTGGGGGTTTATCAAAACCTTGAGGGTGGGAATGGGAGAAGACAAACCCAATTAAACAGAATTTGAAAAGGCATATTAAATATATTTTTTATCTAGAAAGTACTTCAGCCTGTTAATTTCAAGATACAAATAGAAGATAGGGTTGAAAAACACTGGTGTAGAGAGAGAAAAAAAAGTTCAGGTTGTGCCAATCCTTTAATCCAGGATTACACTGTTCAATATGGTAGTCAATAGCTACATGTGACTGCTTAAATTTAATCAAAATTAAAAATTCAATTTCTCAGTCACACTAGCCACATTTCAAGTGCTCAACTGGCTAGTGGCTACTATATTGGAAACCGCTGATCTAGTTTTTTAAGTGAATCCTTCCTATTATATTATTTTCAGATAAATGCCTCTGTTTCTAAACGTGAAGAATTGAAATAACATTTTGGATAACTGAGGTTTTTACTTTATGCTCTGCAAGATTTCGGGAGCGAAGATTTTTCCCAAACTGCTGCACTTGAGATGTACTTCAATCTGTTAATGTCAAAATGATCTTTTGCTTTAGGCTATCATTTGACCTGTGCTTCTAACACATATCAAATGACTAAACCAAGTTTCCTGTAACAAGCTTGGTGGACCAAAGGATTAGTACCAAGCTCACAGAACTCTAGATGACCGGGTCAGATTTTAAGATGAGATCATGATCATATGCACCCAAAACCAAAACCAAACCCAGTGCCGTCGAGTCGATTCCAACTCATAGCGACCCTATAGGACAGAGTAGAACTGCCCCATAGAGTTTCCAAGGAGCGCCTGGCGGATTTGAACTGCCGACCCTTTGGTTAGCAGACGTAGCACTTAACCACTACGCCACCAGATTATAAAATCAGTTTACGCGGTGAACAAAACAACTAGTTTTTAAGGTATGTAAGAAAGCATGGATTTATCAGTTACGATGGGAAAATTCAAATTAAGTTACACTACTGCTACAATTCTGTTTATACTAATAGAGGAAAGGAATGACAGCAGAAGTCTGAAAGTGCTTTTGGACTTACACATAAATGTAGAAATCTAATATTTAGGAACCTAGTACTATTTCATAGGGGGGAAAGAGGTTCACAGTGTGGACACCTGACTCTAGGTGGGGCAACAGGATAGCTTCTGTCCTTTTCCCCCTTTTTTTTTTTTAGCACTATTTCATAGGGGGGAAAGAGGTTCACGGTGTGGACACCTGACTCTAGGTGGGGCAACAGGATAGCTTCTGTCCTTAGTTCACCTTCTACTTTCTAGCTCACATCTGCAAGAGAAATATGCAAAGTAGGTAATGCTAGTAAGTGAGCCATTCTGATATGGCATGTTAAAACATAAAATAACCCTTTATTATTAAGTAATATCAAAACCAAAACCAAACCCATTGCCATCGAGTCAATTCCAATTCACAGCCACCTTAGACAAGAGTAGAACCGCCCCATCGGGTTTCCAAGGCTGTAATCGTCATGGAAGCAGACTGCCATGTCTTTCTCCTGTGGTGTGGCTGGTGGGTTCAAACTGCCGACCTTTTGATTAGCAGCTGAGTACTTAACCACTGCACCACCGGAGCTCCTTATTATTAATATTCCCATCAAATACCCCTGGCTCCAGAGGTATGTGTACGTAATATTTTATGTTACTTGGTAAGCTGTAAGTTTCATTTTTAAGATAAGGTCAAAATGTTTCCTAGTTAAAAAATGGGTGTATCAAAATATTAACCCTAGCTATCTGTTTTATAGTAATTGCAAGTTAGAGACAATTAATTTAAAAGAAATGGGAAAGGTAGTTGGATTAAAGAAATTGTTTAACTCCACATTTCCAAATTTATTTCATTATGTTATGCCCCTTTTTTTTGTTGTTGCTGGTTTTTTTGGGGGGGGCTGGCATGGTTTTGGGGGCACAGGTATAACTTTTAACATCTCCCCAAACTTTTCAGTTTGAAAAATATTGTATGTACTATTTAAGGATCCTTAAGTACTAACACTACATAACAGATCACATCCAAAGGATTATATTTCTAGACAGGAAAACCTCATTACTCAGGGCATATTCAAACAACCAAAGCAAATGTGTTTACAGTAATGGGGAGGGAGGTGTGCCAGATTCATTTCTTTTCCTAAAAATGAAATTAACAGAACCGATTCAGGCTCTGCAAATGCTAAATATTAGAAGGTATGCATATTTTGTTTTGATATGCTTTAGAAAGAAAGTTAAAATTCTACCTATCAACACTGTATACGGACTTTAACCATTTCTTCTGGGACACACTTCCTCCACGAGGTTGACTACAAGATATGACATTGATTACAAAACATCATATGTAACATGCACCATTATTTTATAGATCACTAAGAAAAACGCCTGCTGCTAATTAAACTATGACACGCCATTGAGTGTAAGAAAACTTCCAATTTCAGGAATGTTAAGATGTGAACATACTTTCCTTTCTTCCATCTTCCACAAATATTCAAGATGTTTTTGAAAAATATTTATTGTGTTTTCAGTGAAAGTTTACACCGCCAATTAGTCTCCCCTTTGACAATTTCTATACAAATTTTTCAGTGACATTAGTTACATTTTTTCACAATGTGTCAACATTCTCTCTAATTGCATTCTGGTGGTTCCGTTTCCAGGTCTCTAGTATCCCTGCCCCCTGATGGTCTCATCTTTGATTTAGAGTAACTTTTGACCTTTTGGTCTCATGTAGACAGTTTTTTTAATAGAGCACCATGAGTGCTCTTCAAAAAAATTTTTTAATCTATTTTTCTCTTTTAAAGACAACTACCAAGATTGAAGTTGCCAAGAATTTCATTTTACTTGGATCCACAATCAACAGCCATGGAAGCAGCAGTCGAGAAATCAAAAGACGCATTGCATGGGGTAAATCTGCTACAAAGGACCTCTTCAAAGTGTTGAAGAGCACAGATGTCACCCTGAAGACTAAGGTGCGCCTGACCCAAGCCATGGTATTTTCAGTCACATCATCTACATGTGAAAGCTGGATAATGAATAAGGAAGACCGAAGAAGAATTGACACCTTTGAATTGTGGTGTTGGCGAAGAATATTGAATATACCATGGACTGCCGAAAGAATGAACAAATCTGTCTTGGAAGAAGTACAACCAGAATGCTCCTCAGAAGCACGGATGGCGAGGCTGTGTCTTACATACTTTGGACATGTTGTCAGAAGAGATCAGTCTCTGGAGAAGGACATCATGCTTGGCAGAGTACAGGGTCAGCAGAAAAGAGGAAAACCCTTGACAAACCGGACTGACACAGTGGCTGCAACAAGGGGCTCAAGCATAACAATGACTAAGGATGGCTCAGGACTGGGCAGTGTTTCGTTCTGTTGTGCATAGGGTCGCTGTGAGTCGGAACCGACTCGACGGCACCTAACAACAACAATAGGAAATAAGGAAACCCTGGTGGCATAGTGGTTAAGTGCTACAGCTGCTAACCAAAGGGCTGGCAGTTCAAATCCACCAGACACTTCTTGGAAACTCTATGGGGCAGTTCTACTCTGTCCTATAGGGTCGCTATGAGCCGGAACCAACTTGACGGTACCTAACAACAACAACCAATATTGAGGAGGGGAACAACAGAAAAAGGACAAGATTCAAGAGATTTCTGTTCACCTTAACTTTACCCATTTTATTCAGATAGCATAATGGTTCTGTTTAAACAGATCAACCAAATAAATCATTTTTAATTGTTCTGCTTGATTCTGAAAAAATTGTCCCAGAGGAAAAACATGAAACTTTTTCAGACAGTTCTTTGTGAGGTGATTCATTATAATTACTATTTATTAAATGCTTAAACCATGTGCTGGGTCAACTGCTTTACATATGTTATCATTTCATTTAATTCTCACCCCAACCCTGTGGGGTAGATATTAATTTTCTTCTCTATTTTATGATTAGGATGCTGAAGCTTAAAGACATGAAATAACTTGCATAAGGTTACAAAGTTACTAAGTGGCAGAACCGGGAATAAAACCCAGGACTTTATGGCTCCAAAGCTTCAACACTGTGTCATACATCTAAATTATGCAACAAACCTTCTAAACTGAAATCTTAATTACAGCTAACTAGCATATTTGTTTAAAATAAGCCCAATTTATTAAATGATAGGGATGTGTTATATGGATACATTTTACCCTGAATTTATTTTACAACAAACATACATAGTATATTTGTGCTTGCTGTTAAATCTTGACACATTTTACCAAATAACTGAGATTTATGGTTGCTTTAATCCTTGCTTCTACGATATTTGGTATTAAATTGATAAACCAGAATATCTGAGATCTGATATTTGTTTCAGATTAATGATACAGGTAGCTGTATTCACACTGATGGGGAAAAAGACATCTAATGTTAAGTATTAAAATGTCTGTGCTTCTTTTTTCTATGATGTGAATCGAGGAATGGGATGTGTAATTTATATACTTGCACAATTACAATGCAATGCGTTAAACCTTGTTATCCACCAAAACACATGAACAACTGAGAACTATCACACTCATGCATTACCACTGTGACCACCAAGATGTCACTGTTGTACATTAAAATCTGAGCCACTGAGCCCAAAGCACCCTGTCTGCACTGAGTGGATTGAGTCACATTGAACATTAACTACCATTCACAGCCTGGCAGCTCATAAATCTCTGACTGGGGAATTCCGCAGCAAATCTCCTCAATTATCACAATGGTATGACTTTTTAAAAATGGATGATAATTACAAAACAATAACCTTCAGAACAATTCTTCTGTAAGTTAGACTTCTGGAGAAATGGTCTGTTAGATGTTCAGTCATTCCACAATTCACTGAATGACCAGTCCTTGGTCAGGAGTACACACCCCAATTATGCCACTCTTCTTAAATAAAAAACAGGATATACTTATTGTGATTTCCAGAGAAGTATCTTTAAAAAGTAGCCTCCTTTAATTAGATAAGTTTATCTCTTTATCTTTAAATTTCAATTTAAATGCACCCAGGAAGTTTCACGTTTTGAATCTACCCCATGAGCGCAGGATCAAAACGATGCGTCAAGTTGCCAAAAGAAAGCAAACTTTCCTAAATTTTAGTTTAACAAAAACTGACACCATATATCATAATCACTGAAAACAATGAAGTGTTCAGCAATGTGTCACAGTTACTTGACAGTTGACATGTAACAATACCTGTCCTCTCCTCAGATCTTCACTTGGGAGAAAGAAAAAAAACCTGAAAGGTGGTAAAAATGAAACAGGAAAAGGAAAAGAAACTTAATTTAAAACATTTTTTTCCCAAAATCAACGATCAAACTTTAACAGAATGTTTTCCCCTATAGATGACATATAAGAAACCTACATAATATTGATAGAGTAGCAATACTACAGAATCCAATGAAATCTTTGAGGTTAAAAATGGGTGCACATTCACTGAAGATGGTCTCCAATACAAGGGCCTCATTCTTTATATATAAAATATTAAAATAGTTAATAGTTTTCAAAGCATTATGGGTGCTTGTTATTTAAAGAAATTCAAGGTGGCTATTTTTACACAACACATTTCTGTAAAGCAAAAATCATTCCTTAATTTTATTATTTTTGAAAATTGTTCACATTTAGGTTTACTATAATTTATTCCCACTCTAGTGAAACTGAGAAAAGTGTCATTCTAGGTCAGGCTTATGATCCAGTAAATGTTGCTCCTGACAGCAGAGGCAAGGAAATTTGTAGAACAGTAGAGCCACATTTCTTTGGTATGAATCTCTAAACAGTCAAATATCCCAAAACATACCAGCATCTTTTAAGTAACGCACTAAAACCTGTTGCCGTCAAATTGATTCCGACTCATAGTGACCCTATAGGAGAGCAGAACTGCCCCACAGGGTTTCCAAGGAGTGGCTGGTGGATTTGAATTGCTGACCTTTTGGTTAGGAGCTGAGCTCTTATTGACTGTGCCATTGGGCGGCCATGAGGAGTTTTGAATTCACCTACATCATTTAGGAAGCCATTTGGTTTTTAGCTCCTACCAGTCCTTCCTTTGCTTACATAGTACTTCCTTTATTATCCTCAATTTACTGCTTTAAACATTCGGCCTAGTTCTAGCCTATCATGTTTTGACTCATGCTTGAGTTTAACCACAAGGCTTTTTGTTTTGTTTTGTTTTGTTTTGAACACCATGAGACCAGTAGGAGGTCCTAAGGCAGGAAGGCTACTACGTAAAGGAATAAAGAAACTGCGGGTGTTTTTGGTGAGGTGCTCAGGTCTTTTTAAATTGTTCATATTTCAATGTATAATTTAAATGTTAAGAACAAAGATAAGATCCATTGTCACCTTTCCTGATCTTTATGACTAATTCAC
Source organism: Elephas maximus indicus (assembly GCF_024166365.1). NCBI lineage: Eukaryota > Metazoa > Chordata > Mammalia > Proboscidea > Elephantidae > Elephas > Elephas maximus. The sequence goes on along the minus strand of NC_064846.1, from coordinate 159,182,227 downwards.
TGCCCATGGTACCTAGGTGCCAGGTACTGTGGTAAGTGCTGAGGATACAGAGAAAAGTCTCTGCTCTCAAGAGTTCACAGCCTACTAGGGATGAGACCATTGAACGTAAATTCCTATACAGACCAACTTTGAAATCTTTTAGTCTGCAGAGAAAGCGTGTGATGTATTTACTGAAGTAAATTACTATTAAGAAAACAACAGCAATGTTACTCTGATAAAATACAATTGCTCTCTGATAGGAACCTACTGAGGAAGCCGATGGCAGAATAGTGGGTACCAATATTACACCTCTGAATGAAAATTCTCAACCCTTCCCTCACCAAACCAAAAAAAAAAAAAAACCCAAACCCTTTGCCGTCGAGTCAATTTCGACTCACAGCAACCCTATAAGGACAGAGTAGAATTGCTCCGTAGGGTTTCCCAGGAGCAGGCTGGGGGGCATTCGAACTGCCGACCTTTTGTTTAGCAGCCTGTGCACTCTCAACCCTTCCCTCACAGGCTTCAATATTTCCAAATAAGTATCAGAAGTAAATTACCTAGAACAGCCTAACAATCAAAGTTAACAAAGCATCTACAGGCAATTTGTGAGAATCTAGTTTGACATATCTTATGCCAGAATACAAAGAAAATTCTTTAAAAAATGGCAAACTGTAGACAGGGTCGCTATGAGTCGGAATCGACTCGACGGCACTGGATTTGGTTTTTTTTTGGTTTGGTCTGCCACGTTCTGGGAAACATGACAGTAACTGAAGTACCTAGGCTTTAAAAAGAGACCTCTTACGGTACTCTAAATTGTTCCTGAAAAATGCATGATCTCTAACTACCAGCTTATTTATTCATACCCTGAATTTTTCCACAATAGATCTGAAGCAGCTACCCTAACATAAAGCAAAGCTCATGAACTGTATCCATCTGGTTTTGAATTATCGCTCTGCCATTGATAATTTACAATCTTTGTGCCCTTAACTTCTGAGATTCAGTCTTCTAATCTGTAACAACGGGGAGGGACAGACCACAATACTACCCCGCTGTGTCATGCCAAAAAACCCCAAACCTGCTGCCTTCGAGTGGATTCCGACTCATAGTGACCCTATAAGACAGAGTAGAACTGCCCCAGTTTCCAAGAAGCACCTGGCAAATTCGAACTGCCTACCCTTTGGTTAGCAGCCCTAGGGCTTAATCACAATGAGATAGCATGTAGCACAGTACCTGGCGTATAAAAAAGAAAGCATATAGTAGCTGTTAAGTAAGTATCAGCTTTCTGCCTTCCTTACCCAAATGTATATGCTAAACAAATTTTTTTCCTACACATTGATACATGCCAAGCAGAAATGTGGACTGATTCTGATTTGCAAACGTTAATGTTTGCATCTAAAAATTTGGCTCAAAGCAAATTCAACTTCTTTCAACAAGCTCAGCACTTCGAGAACATATTTTATTAACCTTTTAGTGATATTATTTAATGCAAGAAAAAGACTTCTGAGGGAAAGAAAAAAATGAATGAAAAGCGCCCCCTGGCATACTATTTTTCTCACTCCCTATCCAAAGGATGATAAAAAAATTCTAAGTTTGACTTTCTTACAGAAGATTTATAGCATTAGGCTGACTAACACGATCATTTTAAGGGAAATTCCTGTAATTCTGCCAGTCTTAAAAACACGATTTCGTTATTTATTTATTTTCAAGAGCAGCATTTCGTTTAGGTTTTAAAAGTATGTTCCGAGTCGCAAAATACTAAGCACCAATCGTAAGTACCATTACAACTCTGCTTGCGCTGTAAAGAGCAAGTAAACATTTTATACAGCAGTGAAGGTGACCAGGAAACAGCGGAAAAGCTATTTGAACCCCTCCCCCTCCATTATACCCGAGAATGCAAGTGTCCCGCATCTCAGATCAAACAGAGCCTTGGTCTCACTGACGTAACCAGTAATCCTATCCACCTCTCACACTGCGGAGGCCGGCAGGGCCAGCGGCTGCCGCCAAGTACACCACTCATCAGAGCCTGTCCCGTTCCACCCCCGCGTTTCAGTCATGCTTTCCAGAAATGGGGTCACTCACTCAGTAACTATTACACACACTCAGCCTAGCATCCTGTAATCCCCCAAAGTCCGCTGTAGGGAAAGAAGACAGCAAAAAGTAAAGAAAGAAGAATGGCAGACGCGCCACCATCAGGAACTGATTTTCCACTCCGAAAACCAAAACCAAACCAAACCGTTGCCATCTAGTAGATTCTGACTCATAGCGACCCTAAAGGACAGAGCAGAACAGAGTAGAAGTGCCCCACAGGGTTTCCAACCCAGCAGTGTTTCGTTCTGCTGTGCATAAGGTCGCTATGAGTCGGAACCAACTCCACGGTACCTAACAACAACAACTACAATCTTTAAGGAAGCAGACTACTACATCTTTCTCCTGCGGAGCGGCTGGTGGGTTTCAACCGCCGACCTTTTGGTTAGCAGCCGAGCGCTTAACCACTGCGCCACCAGGGCTCCTTCCACTCCGGAGATGCACCCTAATAACCTGGAATGGGTCTTGTCTGGGTCATTTTCGCAAACCCTGAGTTCGTGCTGGGATCGGCTGCGAAAAGCTGGTGGCTGGGATGTAGCCAGGGCAATTCTGTTTGGTCCTGTTGCGGGCCGGAAAGGGCACGCACAAGGTACTCGGGTGGGTGTCTCAGGGACGGTCACCAGATCCCAGGGTAGGAAAACCAGAAAGGCCTTTAGGGCGGCCGTTGATCTCCTTGACTATCACCTTCTCGCCTCTATGGGCAGGAAACTCAAGTTTAACTCGCAGGGACAGAGTCCTCGAGCTCAGCGACCTCAGAAGCGGATGGGGGGGCACCTCAGGATCCCCCTTTCTCCTTTGCAGCAGCAGCTGCGGCAGATGGAAGGAAGCAAAAACCCTAGGCTGTCCAGCACCCCTTACCCGAAAGCCCTACACGTCGCCACCCCTGTCCCAGGCCCTTCCTGCCTCCGTGCGCCCGTGTTCCCGTAGCAACCCCCGACCCCGAACCCACTCGAGAGCCCCTGCTTCTCGGGGAACCTAATCCATACCCTTCGGCCACCCCGCAAAGTCGCCCAGGTCCAGGGAAGCCCCCGACCGGCAGGGCCAAAGTTCCCAACTCCCCGCCGGTCCCCGCTCCGCCTCCCGGGTCCCCCACGCAAACTTGATGACAATCGGCACCTCGCGAAGCCCCAGCGCCCACTCCAAACCTCACGCGCCGCCACCCCAAGAGCCCCTCGAGGAAGCGAGGGTAGGCGACGGTGCGGGTGGGAGCAACAGCCAGAGACGGACAAGCCAACCAGCCCCAAGTCCCCGAACCGGAATCCCGGACCGAGGGAGACGCGAGCCGAGAGGAAGCAGCCGAGTGGCCGGGCGCCGGGAAGGAGCGAGCCGGCCGGGCGAGGGGTGGGGGCTCGCGCCGCCGGGCCGCCCCGCCGCACTCACCTCTGCGCTGTCGGACGGGCTCTCCACAGCCATCTTCTGCCACGGGTCCGCCAGCTGCGCCAGCGGCATCTTCCCCCCCGGCCCGCCGCCTTCACCGCCTCCTCCCGCCCCGCCCGCCCCGCTCCGTCGCCGCCCGAGCCCCACGGCAGCAGCAGCAGCAGCGGCAGCGGCAGCGACGGCGGTGGCGGCCCCGCAGAGGGCTCGGCACCGACACTGGTCTCCCGGACCGCGCGCCCAGCCCAAGACGTCCGCGCGCTTAGGTAGAGCCTCGCGCCGCCGCCGGGCACGGGGTCTCGCCCCTTTCTTCCTCTCCTCCTTCCGCCGCCGCGACTACAGCTCCGCCCCCCCCCCCCGCCCGTTCCCGCGCCCGCTCCAAGCAGAACAGCGGCCGCCGCGCGCTCCCCACTTCCGCTCACAACATGGCGCCTAAGCGATACCTGTCTCTCAGAGCGAGGCTAGCCGCCGCCGCGCGCACCCGGGGCGGGGCTTGAGGCGGCCACGCCCGTAGCCCGCCGCGCTGCCCGCCTCCCGGCTCCCTCCCTTCTTCCCAGCCCCTGTTTCGGGGCCTCGCCTACTTTCAGGAAGGGCGAGTCCGAGAGATCTGGGGGCGTCCAAGGGAGGCGAGGGAAAGAGGAGGGGAAAGGCAGGAGGGGCGGGCGGCTGGGAGCCTGTAACTACCACAGGTCTGAGCAGGTCGGAGACTCCTAGGGAAAGATAGAGAGCAGTGGTCCCCCCCGGAGGAGGGAGCTCAGTCAGGCGTGGGGGCCGGGGGGCGCAGACCCAGGCCGGGTGTCCTGGCGTGTCCTTTTGGCCAGCTGTCTCCGGGGGTGCCTGTGGGCGCGTCTGGTCTGGGAGCACGTCCTGTAAGTGCCCAAGACCCGCCCTTTCCAGGGTCACAGGCTGGGCATTCACCTGCCCCACCCCCAGATGGGGACTTGGGAAGCTCGGTGCCGGGGAGCCCCCGGGGTTCGGCTCCCAGTTGGATTCAAGGCTCTCTAAGTTGACGCTTTTGTGTTAAATGTTTGATATTCGGGTTGCATTGTCTTGCTTCGGTCCCCCCCCCCCGCCCCATCCCCTCCTCACGTCCGCCTTGCCCTCAGGCTTCGGTCCTGACCTCCAAAGTCCCTACTCCTTACGGCCTGAATGTTCGCGAAGGAATACATAGGGAGGTTACTGAAGGCTGCTGCTCTCGGCAGAGGTCGAGGAGTTATTAAAAAAATATCTTGTAGGCAGATGCGCGGGTTTCCTGCTCCTCCGTTGACTTTAAATAAAAGATTATATTAAAAAGTCAGGTTGACCGTGGGCGGAGGAGGAGAGGGCCGAGGGGGTTCTGACTCCTTCTCCAGGTCAGGATGGGAGATCTAAGGAAACCCACCCCGAGACGGCGACGGAGTCCCGGGGGACGAGGAGAGCTCGGGAGCGGGAGTCTCCAGTGGGTCCCGGAAGCCGGCGAGGTTTGACCCCGGGCCACCGTGCCAGGTGCACTGGCGCGCTGAGTGTGCCTGCACGGGCAGAAAATGTAAAAGTCGCCAAGCTGAGTGGAAAGCTACCGCAGCCACTGGCCAAGCGCCCTGCAAGGGGGAAGAAGAAAGCCAAAGGAACTCTATGGGCCGGCCAGTCCCTTGGTGCCCACAGGCCGCGGCCAGGCGTCCCGGGCCTCCCACGCCCCGCCATCACAGCGCGTCCCCGCTGCGCTCCCCGCGCACGCCTCGTAGCAGCTCCCTTTCATCCCTCCTGGCCCCAGACACCTGGAGCGCCCTCGCCTTCTTCCCTGTGCAGGTGTGAGCAGGTGAGATTAGAGCCCCACATCCAGCCGGCCAGGTCTGCGCTGGCGGGCGGCGCGAGGTTCCTAACTGAGCCCGCGAGGAGCAGGGGTTGGGCTCTTTCTGCTGCCTTTGCCAGAGCTCCTCTTGGCACGGGCTCAAGGTCCACGAGCCTCAGGACCACCTGAGGAGGCTCCATCTGTTTAGGGAGCCGAAGGAGGAGGCCTGAGAGCCGGAAATCCCCTCTGTGCGCCCTCTCAGGCAGCCCTGGACCCCGGGCGCACAACTCGGGGTTGGACAACATCTGGGCAGTCTCAGCATGGCCTGCGGGCAGAAGGGGCCACTTGGCTGGTGCTTTCGTCACCTCCTCCAACCGACTTGATTTAAAGGTGCTGCAAATCCAACCTGGACCCAAACTCAGCTAATTTAGCAGCAGCATCTCTGTAATTCCTGACGATAAAACCTGCTGGCAGAAATATGAAGATAAGGAGTTGTATATTATTTTGCATTTATGTATAAAATGCCTAATTTACCTTTCATTTACATTGCAAAGCCACATCCCAATTCCTTATAGCGATAAGAAGTTGGTCAGTGATCAATTATTCTGGTTAACATTCTTGCTTTAGTAAAAATATCCAGAGTTGCAGAGAGACAGTTGTGTGTCTAACACTGTCCAGCGGTTATTACTCCACTCAAAGGATGAACTAATCTTTAAAAAAATAAAATAAATTCTATACCATTTTCGGTATCAACTTTTATTCATTTACTTTACCTTGAGACCCAGAGGAATAAATTTTAACACAAAGTTAATTGATCGCTAAGAGTAATGTGAGCAGTAGTGACAGTGTGGGAATTAAGCATTAAATGAACTGTTAATAATGGGCTAAAGTACCACTCGCACAGCTGCGTTGCACAGGGTATTAACTTGATAAATATTTGTGAATTCATTTAGAAAAATACCCTCCTCCTTCCTTTTGCCCAAGGAGAAAAGCGAATTTGTTGTTGTTATTAACAATGAACTTTTTTCTTTTATTTTATTAAATCCAAGAGTGTTGCAACCACTTTCTTTGGTTGGGTCAATTTGGGAAAATAAAACGAGGCTGGGGGATTTTTCTTGCAGATAGCAGCAAAAAAGAGTTATTTGAACACAGAAGCTGATATTGCCCTGGACAGGGTTACCATTTTTTCCCCCGTTTAACAAAGGAGACCTCTAAGTGACTGCCTCCAATCTCTAGACCTACGAAGTCTAATATGGTAGACACTAGTCACATGTGGCCACAGACGCTTAACTGAGGTTGGCTAGTCAAAATTGAGGAGTCCCTGGGTGGCGCAAATGGTTAAGCGCTCCACTACTAGCCCAAAGGTAGGTGGTTTGAACCCTCCCAGAGGCGCCTCTGAAAATCCTGTGGAACAGTTCTATTCTGCACACGTGAGTCAGAATTGACTCGTCAGTGTCTAAAAACGAGTCACAAATTGAGAAGAGCTATAAATGTAAAATTCACACCAGATTTCAAAGACTTAGTACAAAAAAGGATATAAATTATCTCATTAATAATTTTTATATTGATTACATGTTGAAATGATATTTTGAATCTGTTGTGTTAAGTATTTCATTAAAACTAACTTCACCTGTTTCTTTTTACTTTTTTTATATGGCTACTGTAAAACATATACTCATGTATGGGGGTGGCTCCCTTGTGGCTTGCATTATATTTCTCTAAGAAGCACTGCTCTAGAACTTTCTTTTAACATTGAGCCTTCTATATATTCCTATGAGTCCTATAATGAATGTTAAGTGGTATCCTCATATTCCACTGTCTTTTTGTCCTCAAGAGTGCAAAATCAGCAGAAAGGCTACTGATTCTGTGATCCTCTCCCCACCCTCCCCCCAACACGCAAATCTCTCAGTCAGAAGTAAAATATTGGAAAGTTATTACTTGAAACTATAGCAGTGGGTTGAAACAGCAAACCTCAGTTGAAAATCTGGACTAGGTTTCCAAGAAATCATTCCTAATGTATGACAGGACAACCAGATTTAACCTCCTCTGCCCCCACCAATTTCCTGCTATAATTACAACCTTTGTATACAAGTTTAAATGGACATGTATTTAACAAAATAACATTTGTTCAAAAATGAAGTTACATCAGTCTGGAAAAGTTGCAAGATGACTAACTATGGCACATGGCGTAATCTCTGCTTCACATATCCACAATTACATATAGGTTTGTTACTATTAAAAAAAGTCCATAATATAAACACCATCATCTCTTTTTTTATATAATTTTTATTGTGCTTTAAGTGAAAGTTTAAAAAGCAAGTCAGTGTCTCACACAAAAACCCATATACACCTTGCTACACACTCCCAATTACTCTCCCCCTAACGAGACAGCCCGCTCTCTCCCTCCACTCTCTCTTTTCGTGTCCATTTTGTCAACTTCTAACCCCCTCTACCTTCTCATCTACCCTCCAGGCAGGAGATGCCAATGTAGTCTCAAGTGTCCACCTGATCCAAGAAGCTCACTCCTCACCAGCATCCCTCTCCAACCCATTGTCCAGTCCGATCCATGTCTGAAGAGTTGGCTTCGGGAATGGTTCCTGTCCTGGGCCAACAGAAGGTCTGGGGGCCATGAGCACCGGAGTCCTTCTAGTCTCAGTCAGACCATTAAATCTGGTCTTTTTATGAGAATTTGGGGTCTGCATCCGACTGCTCTCCTGCTCCCTCAGGGGTTCTCTGTTGTGTTCCCTGTCAGGGCAGTCATCGGTTGTAGCCAGGCACCATCTAGTTCTTCTAGTCTCAGGATGATGTAGTCTCTGGTTCATGTGCCCTTTTCTGTGTCTTGGGCTCGTAATCACCTTGTGTCCTTGGTGTTCTTCATTCTCCTTTGCTCCAGGTGGGTTGAGAACAATTGATGCATCTTAGATGGCAGCTTGCTAGCGTTGAAGACCCCAGACTCCACACTCCAAAGTGGGATGCAAAGTGTTTTCTTCATAGATTTTGTTATGCCAATTGACTTACATGTCCCCTGAAACCATGGTCCCCAAACCCCTGCCCCTGCTACACTGGCCTTTGAAGCATTCAGTTTATTCAGGAAACTTCTTTGCTTTTGGTTTAGTCCAGTTGTGCTTACCTTGCCTGTATTGTGTGTTGTCTTTCCCTTCACCTGAAGTAGTTCTTATCTACCATCTAATTAGTGAATACCCCTCTCCCACCGTCCCTCCCTCCCTCCTCTCGTAACCACGAAAGAATGTTTTCTTCTCAGTTTAAACTATTTCTCAAGTTCTTATAATAGTGGTCTTATACAATATTTGTCCTTTTGCAACTGACTAATTTCACTCAGCATAATGCCTTCCAGGTTCCTCCATGTTATGAAATGTTTCAGATTCCTCACTGTTCTTTATCGATGCGTGGTATTCCATTGTGTGAATATACCATAATTTATTTATCCATTCATCCGTCGATGGGCATCTTGGTTGCTTCCATCTTTTTGCTATTGTAAACAGTGCTGCAATAAACATGGGTGTGCATATATCTGTTCATGTAAAGGCTCTTATTTCTCTAGGATATATTCTGAGGACTGGGATTGCTGGATTGTATGGTAGTTCTATTTCTAGCTTTTTAAGGAAGCACCAAATCGATTTCCAAAGTGGTTGTACCATTTGACATTCCCACCAGCAGTGTAGAAGTGTTCCAGTCTCTCCACAGCCTCTCCAACATTTATTCTTTTGTGTTTTTTGGATTAATGCCAGCCTTGTTGGAGTGAGATGAAATCTTATTGTAGTTTTGATCTGCATTTCTCTAATGGCTAATGATCATGAACATTTCCTCATGTATCTGTTAGCTACCTGAATGTCTTCTTTAGTGAAGTGACTATTCATGTCTTTTGCCCATTTTTTTATAGGGTTATTTGTCTTTTTGTAGTTGAGTTTTTGCAGTATCATGTAGATTTTAGAGATCAGACACTGATCGGAAATCTCATAGCTAAAAACTTTTTCCCAGTCTGTAGGCAGGCTTTTTACTCTTTTGGCGAAGTCTTTGGATGAGCATAGGTGTTTGATTTTTAGGAGCTCCCAGTTATCTAGTTTATCTTCTGCATTCTTAATAATGTTTTGTATACTGTTTATGCCATGTATTAGGGCTCCTAACATTGTCCCTATTTTTTCTTCCATGATCTTTATCGTTTTAGATTTTATATTTAGGTATTTGATCCATGTTGAGTTAGTTTTTGTGCATGGAGTGAGGTATGGGTCTTGTTTCATTTTTTTGCAGAAGGATATCCAGTTATGCCAGCACCATTTCTTAAAAAGACTGTCTTTTCCCCATTTAACTGTCTTGGGGCCTTTGTCAAATATCAACTGCTCGTATGTGGATGGATTTATGTCTGGATTCTCAATTCTGTTCCATTGGCCTATGTATTTGTTGTTGTACCAGTATCAGGCTGTTTTGACTACTGTGGCAGTATAATAGGTTCTAAAATCAGGTAACGTGAGGCCTCCTGCTTTGTTCTTTTTCAGAAATGCCTTATTTATCCGGGGCCTCTTTCCCTTCCATATGAAATTGGTGATTTGTTTCTCCATCTCATTAAGGAATGTTGTTGGGATTTGGATCGGAATTGTATTAAATGTATAGATCACTTTTGGTAGAATAGACATTTTTATAATGTTAAGTCTTCCCATCCACGAGCAAGGTATGTTTTTCCACTTATGTAGGTCTCTTTTGGTTTCTTGCAGAAGTGTACTGTAGTTTTCTTTGTATAAGTCTTTTACATCTCTGGTAAGGTTTATTCCTAAGTATTTTATCTTCTTGGGGGCTACTGTAAATGGCATTGATTTGGTGATTTCCTCTTCGATGTTCTTTCATTGGTGTAGAGGAATCCAACTGATTTTTGTATGTTTATCTTGTATCCTGATACTCTGCTGAACTCTTCTATTAGTTTCAGTAGTTTTCTGGAGGATTCCTTAGGGTTTTCTGTGTATAAGATCATGTCATCTGCAAATAGAGATATTTTTACTTCTTCCTTGCCAGTCTGGATGCCCTTTATTTCTTTATCTAGCCTAATTGCTCTGGCTAGGACTTCCAGCACAATGTTGAATAAGAGTGGTGATAAAGGGCATCCTTGTCTGGGTTCCCGATCTCAATGGGAATGCTTTCAGGTTCTCTCCATTTAGGGTGATGTTGGCTGTTGGCTTTGTATAAATGCCCTTTATTATGTTGAGGAATTTTCCTTTTATTCCTATTTTGCTGAGAATTTTTATCATGAATGGGTGTTGAACTTTGTCAAATGCCTTTTCTGCATCAATTGATAAAATCATGTGATTCTTGTCTTGTATTATTTATGTGGTGGATTACATTAATTGTTTTTCTAATGTTGAACCATCCCTGCATACCTGGTATGAATCCCAGTTGGTCATGGTGAATTATTTTTTTGATATGTTGTTGAATTCTATTGGCTAGAATTTTGTTGAGGATTTTTGCATCTACGTTCAAAGGTCTATAATTTTCTTTTCTTGTGGTGTCTTTACCTGGTTTTGGTATCAGGGATAATCATCATCATCTCTTGGAAAAAGTCTTTTCCCTTTACAGGATGTGGAGCATATTTATTTTTCACAAAATGAAAAATTGATCCCTAGAAATCATTGAACTCTTTCTTTTCAGAGAGGATGAAAGATAAGATTTAGGCACAAATTTTATCTCACGTAAGACAATTGTTTAACAAAATACATGCAACATATCTTTTATGTGAGTGAATTTTAGTTTTTTTTTTCTTTGAAATTTCCCAATTGAAATTACTAAGAAGATTTTCCTGATTGAAGAGACAATTGGAATTTCGACATCTTTTTGAACATTTTATTTGCGACAACTCAAATTTTGGAAAATGTGAGGCACTTCTTTAGGTTCCCTTCCAGATACAAAATTCCATGATTCCAGAGTTGCATAAGATGAAAGAACATTAACAAAATCGATAAGGAACTAAAGTGAAGACATTCTTCGATACAAATATATGGGACTGTTTTCTTTAACATTTTTCTGAGTAAGGGACTATGGGGGCATGATAAAAGCAGAAACAAGCTTGTGTCCGAACTCTAGGTAACTTTCCTTTCTAAGCTTCCATTTGAAGGCCTAGACTGGAGACTGGGACAGAGTAGTTGCCCAATAAATATTTGCAGAATAAGCTTTATTTTTCTCGCCTGAAAATAGGGATAATAATACCTCATAGAATTGTTGGGAAGATCAAATGGAAATAATGTCTGTAAAGCATTTAAGCCCAGTGCCCGCCACATAGGAAGTGCTCAATAAATGCAGCTATTGTTATCAGCTTCAGAGAGGGAGTATTCCAACACACATAATGTAATTCAAGTACTTTACTCTTGAAAATTATGTCTTCCCATTTGTTCTGTGAGCATTTTATTATGGCATAATCAATTTCTTTAGGGCATGCTTGTATCACAAAAATGATATCATGAATAATTTCCTGTGGAATTCAAATACAAGAGCATATAGGGAAACTTACTGCTCTGTTTTTAAAGGCACAATACGTACAAATGCAAATGATTACAGGTCATTTGGCTCATAGGTTCTCATCAAAACCTTGTTTATATAATGCTCAAAAGAAACTAACAAATGTATGATTCAAAGTTAACATTACCTGACTCATACTTATGTAGGGAGGATGGGAGGAACAAGGAAGTATGGAGGAGAGGCCTGTGTCAGACAGGCTTTAATGTTTTCTTCTTTTATTGCTTTGATCCTTAGAGGTATCATTTTGTTTTGGAGTCATTTAAAGGGAAAAAATGATGGGGCTTTGAGACTTGACAAGGAACTGAGAAGCCATTCTCTGAGCTTTAATAAGCTACTGTTTTCCTTCTACTAGATCAGAAAAGACCCGCTAAATGTCCTCTTTTATAAACACTAATTCATAAGAGGGAGATAATACATTAAAATTTCATTTTCAAACTGATATTAAAAACGGCTGTTTTAACATGAAGCAAAAATCACAGTATAAAGTATTCCTTCTCAGAGCCCTTCAGAGGCTAGACAATCTTGTTTTATACCTATCAATTTACTCTCAGCTTTTTTCAGTCCACAAACCATTTTGGTGAAGCAAAAACCCAAGGACCACCAGTTCCTACTCATCATCATGAAAAAAAAAATCCCCAAACTTCATGGAACTGTTGTTTTCGAACATAGCTGTTATTGTGGTTACATTTTTTTAAAGTTTATATTTGTGCTTTTGGGTGTAGATTTAAGTCTGCAGCTAGAAAAGATACTTTAAAAATAATCCTGACTATTTTAGTGACTTGCATTTAAGACCAGCCCACAACCAGCCCTTGACTGGAGACAACTTTGGGGAACACTATGAGACTCAATGGAACTCTATGTCTTGGCCACCTACTGAACCCGTGGTCTTTACACTTGGGGAAATTTGAAGCTTTAATCACAAAAATTGTGTGAATGAGGCAGTGTGAAATTGGATCTGCTGGAAAAACTGGCTGTGAATTAATGCCATAGGTGTAAATGAAGTACATTTTCATCAAACAACACATCAATTATGATTTTAGTACCTGATTTTCAAGTGATGTTCCTGGCTACTACCTGTACCTGTTGCCATCGGGTCGATTTCGATTCATAGCGAACCTATAGGACAGAACAGAACTGCCCCATAGAGTTTCTAAGGAGCGCCTGGTGGGTTTGAACTGCTGACCTTTTGGTTAGTATCCGTAGCTCTTAACTACTACACCATCAGGGTCTCCCTGGTTATTTGAAAAGAAAATTAAATATATTTGGGGGTAATAAATATTAAATAATTTCTGGGTTTTTTTTTGAAATATGAATTTAAGTAGTTCACGGTTGCCTTGTAAATAAGGCTAGGAGCCCTGGTGGAGCAGTGGTTAAAGTGCTGGGATGCTAACCAAAAGCTCAGCTGTTCAAAACCACCAGTGGCTCTGTGGGAGAAAGATGTGATAGTTTGCTACTGTAAAGATTTACAGCCTTGGAAATCCTATGGGGCAGTTCTACTCTGTCCTCTAGAGTTGCTATGAGATTTAAACTACGAGTTGGAATTGATTCCAAGGTAGCAAGTTTTTGTTTTTTTTTTTTTTACTAAATAGGGAATGAATTCTGTAGATTAAATGGTTTTCAAGTCACCCCATCTAATAAAGTTTTATGAAAATGATGAGTTCATGTTTAAGCAGGAAGAAACCAATTGAAAGTAGCACTGGCAATTTTGGACACTTTACAGTTTTAGGTAATAATGATGATGATGATAATAACGGCTAGACATTTATCAAGTACTTACCATGTGTCAGGCACTATTATATGCACTTTACACATATTAACCTCTTCAATCTTCACCCTAAGAATATTAATAGCAGCTAACGGCTGTTCAGTACTAGCAAACTTTTAAGTGCTTTACATTCATTATCTCAATTCTAACAATGAGTACTGTTAGCAAAAATTCATATTTTTCATTATAATTAATTCTTCCAAAAAATTTCAAGAAAATGTACCATAAATACAATTAAATAAGTATTTAAAATAATATCTTTATTGAATATACCTGCATGCCCTATTGCTCTCTTATTCTGTGTTTAAGTCTATTGGAGACAGCAAGATTCTGTGAAATGTCATTTAAAAAAAGAACTGAAAATAAATTTCAATTTCTCCAAAGGGCATTATTTGGTAAACGATAAAATGTGAAAACTTGTGGGAAATAAGGCTTTTGAAAGAATGTTAAGGGATATAATCTTCAAATGAAAACTTTCTTTCCATAGTTTATCATAGGTCTTTAGGCCACTGAAAAGATTTTTGCCTCTACACTTGCATAGTGTTTGTCACTTCTAAAAACACTATGTCTAATGTTAAGGATTTCCTAAAATAGTAGGTACATCTCTGTAAGCAACAGGGGAAAAATAACAATAGAAAGGAATTTAGGATATGTTTAAAAATGAGTTAGGAATAGAGTCTAGTATTTGAATCATTTCAAGCTAAGAGAATGATCCCTGATTTTTAGACATCTAGCATCCTTTTTAGCATCCAGATGGAAACCCTGGTGGCATAGTGGTTAAGTGCTACAGCTGCTGCGCTCTTTGGAAGCTCTATGGGGCAGCTCTATTCTGTCCTATAGGGTTGCTATGAGTCGGAATTGACTTGACGGCACTGGGTTTGGTTTTTTTTTTTTTTTTTGGTTTAGTATCCAGATGATTCTACGTGAGCAGTTTCCCCCCAGTATAGTGTACTATGTGGCAGTCTGCTTCTGTAAATTTGATTTACAGCCTTGAAAACCCTATAGGGTTACAATGAGTCAGAATCGATTCAACCGCATGGGGTTTGAATTTTGGAGCCTTGGTGGTGCAGTGGTTAAGAGTGCAGCTGCTAACCAAAAAGTCAGCAGTTGGAATCCACCAGCTGCTCCTTGGAAACCCTATGGGGCAGTTCTGCTCTGTCCTGTAGGGTCACTGTGAGTCAGGGTCGACTTGATGGCAATGGGTTTGGAGTGTAGTACAGTAGCCCTAGTGGCTTACTGGTTAAGAGCTCAGCGGCTAACCAAAAGGTCGGCAGTTCGGAACCCATCAGTCTCTCTACAGGAGAAAGATGTGGTAGTCCATTTTGTAAAGATTAACCAAAAGCAGAAACCAAATCTAGGACAGAGTAAAACTGCCCCTTAGGGTTTCCAAGGCTGTCAGTCTGTACGGAAGCAGACTGTCACATCTTTGTCCCACAGAGTGGCTGGTGGGGTCGAACTGCCAACCTTTAGATTAGTAGTGGAGTGCTTTAACAACTGTGTCACCAGGGCTCCTCTCCATAAAGATTATAGCCTTGGAAACTTTGTGGGGCAATTCTACTCTGTCCCACAGGGCACCGGGTTTGGTTTTTTAGTACATAGTGTGGGTAGTGTCGTGTCGTGTCGTGTCGTGTCGTGTCGTGTCGTGTCGTGTAGTATAGTATGCACTATTATTTCTTAGAAATATATCTCTATATTTTATATAGATATATAGGTGGATATAGATAGATAGATATAGATATACATAGTAGCTTCCTAAATCTTCCCTTTTGTCTGGGAGATCCATATTTGGGCAGATTTCGTTTTTTATTAGAAACTAACTTCTTTCTACTTTTCCTCCTGTATTTCTCAAGGCGGTTTGTGGCATTGCTATGTACTTACTTTACCAAATTAGATTCTAGGATTCAACATGTCATCCTATCCTACTCTCCCCTCCCATCACCACAGTATTTGACTGCTAAATTTTGTTGATTCTACTTCCTAATCTGGATTCTGGCAAAATTTTCAGCTCTACCAGCCCTATCAGAGTTCAGGCCCTCACCATCTCTGGCCTGAATTATGACAGCTCCCTTCAAGCCCTTCCTTTTACCCATTTTCCACACCAAAGAGTGTATCCTAAAATGAAATTCTGCTTAAAATCTGCAATGACTTTCTATAGCTTCAGGATAAAATCCCAGCACCTTTGCCTACGTACAAGATGCTTGCCTTCCTCATCAACCATTAATGACCACAAAAACAAAATAACTAAGGATTTATCTTTCCTTTTCTTAAATTAATTGTATTTCAGGCTAAACAAATAGCACTCGTTGATGAAAGAAATATCTTTACAGAATAATTATGGATTACAAATGTAGAAAGAATGATAGCTTTAGCAGAGCACCATTTTGAAACCCATAATGAAATAACCAATTCAGGCAAAAATTGTAAATGAATAGAGCTATTAGATGAAAGGTTGATGAGGAACTTCAAAATATAACGATGAGACTGCCACCACCTGAGCCCACTGCTCAATCTTAGCATCAATAAGGTGGGGCATTAAAAAATGATAAACCTCTTATGTCCTGCAATAAGAAATACATGGTATGACCTATGATGTATGCTTTCCAAAAAACCTGAAGCTGAATTAAATTAGAACTCTAAAACTGTGCTATCCAACATAGTAGCCATTAGCCTCACATAGCTATTTAGATTTAAATATAAGTTAATTAAAATGAAATAAAATTTTAAAATTCCGATCCTCAGTCGAACTAGCCACATTTCGAGCATCAATTTTCACCTGTGTCTAGTGGCTAAGGTATTAGATGATACTCATTCTAGAACATCTCCGTCATGGCAGAAAGTTCTAATTGAATAGTGCTGCTCAAGAGTTAACTCCCATTTTTGAGAAAAAGGAGAATGCTGTTGTTATTACATGCAGTTGAGTTGGCCCCGACTCATAGCGACCCTATGTACAATAGAACGAAACATTTTCTGGTCCTGTGCCATCCTTACAATCGTTGCTATGTTTGAGCCCACTGTTGCAGCCACTGTGCCAATCCATCTCATTAAGGGTCTTCCTCTTTTTCACTGATCCTCTACTTTCTCAAGCATGATGTCCTTCTCCAGGGACTGGTTCCTCCTGATAACATGTCCAAAGTACATAAGATGTATTATTTCCAAAAACCTGAAGCTTTCAGTGCAGCTTGGAGTTCTTCCTTCAGTACCATTGGCTCTTGATCATGTGCAAGCTCCTGAAATGGTTGAATGTCGACCAATTTTTTTTGGTACAGTGACTCTCTGTATTCCTTCCATCTATTCTTGAGATGGTCTCTAAATTCAGGTGGGATATACTAAAGGTTGTACTTTGGCTCTCGTGGACTTGTTTTAATGATCTGTTCCACAGTTGGTCCCTGGCCTTGTTCTGACTGATGATATTGAGCTTTTCTATCATCTCTTTCCACAGATGTAGTTGATTTGATTCCTGTGTTTTCCATCTGGCGAGGTCCACGTGTATAGTTGCTGTTTATGTTGTTGAAAAAAGGTATTTGCAATGAAGAAGTTGTTGGTCTTGCAAAATTCTGTCATGTGATTTCCAGGGTCGTTTCTATCACCAAGGCCATGTTTTTCAACTACCGATCCTCCTAAGCTTTTAACTTTCGCATTCCAATCACCAGTAATTATCAATGCATCTTAATTGGATGTTTGATAAATTTTAGACTGCAGAAGTTGGTAAAAATCTTCAATTTCCTTATCTTTGTCATTAGTGGTTGGTGCGTAAATTTGAATAATAGTTGTATTAACTGGTCTTCCTTGTAGGCATATGGATATTATCCCATCACTGACAACATTGTACTTCAGGATAGATGTTGAAATGCTCTTTTTGACTATGAATGTGACACCATTCCTCTGCAAGTTGTCATTCCTGGCATAGTAGGCCACATGATTGTCTGATTCAAAATGGCCAATACCAGTCCACTTCAGCTCACTAATGCCTAGGATATCAACGTTTATGCATTTCATTTTTGACAATTTCCAATTTTCCTAGATTCATACTTCGTACATTCCATGTTCTGATTATTAATGGATGTTTGCAGCTGTTTCTTCTCATTTTGAGTCACACCACCTCAGCAAATGAAGGTTCCAAAAGCTTGACTCCATCCATTTTATTAAGGCTGACTCTATTTTGAGGAGGCAGCTCTTCCCCAGTCATATTTTGAGTGCCTTCCAACCTGAGGGGCTCATCTTCCAGCCCTATATCAAACAATGTTCCACTGCTATTCATAAGGTTTTCACTGGCCAGTTTTTTTTTCAGAAGCACAGTGCCAGGTCCTTCTTCCTATTCTGTCTTAGTCTGGAAGCTCAGCTGAAACCTGTCCTCCATGGGTGACCCTGCTGGTATTTGAAATACCAGTGGTATAGCTTCCAGCATCATAGCAACATGCAAGCCACCACAGTATGACAAACTGACAGACACGTGGCGGATAGGCAGCTACAGAAAGAAATTAAATGACATCACAGGGAAGCAAATAAACAAATAGATAATGTGATATATTCTCCAGGTTTAGTTGACCTGGATTCTGCAAGAAGTCAATGGAACAAATAAAAAGGGTAGGGAGTACTGCTGTAAAGTAAAAGAGACAACCAGATGTAATGTATCAACCTTGTATGGATTCTGATTTGAACAAACCCATTGGAAATATATTTTGGAGACGATCATGAAAATGCAATTATGGACAGAATTTTGGTAATTTTAAAATTTCACTGAACTTTGGCATCTCATTCAGCTCATGCCCATTTCCCTGACTTTAACATTTGTTTCCACTTTCAGGGAGAAGGAGGATTTTGGTTCTGGCTGTAAGACATCTTGAACGTAATAAATAAGCAAGCAGGGAGCAAGGTAGCTAGCACCAGGCAAATGTGAGTGTCTGGGATGGGGAGAAGGGTTGTCTCTTCCCTAGCAGCAAAGAGGACAGCCTATACGCTGTCCTCTTTTATAGTAAGAATGTGTATTTTTACTATACACATTCTTCCTTGGAAATCTAATCGAAATTCATAGAGACTTAAATGATCACTTCTGTACTGAATGACTCCAGATCACTCTCCCAAGCCTTTTCTCTGACCTGTCACCCAGCTCCATCTTGAATTCGGAACTCCATGTTGAGTACTCCACCTGGATGTCATGCTAACACACTTCAAATCCAATATTTCCAAAGCTGAATTTGTCATGCTTATCCAAGTCTTATGCCTCCATTGATGTTTCTATTTCTGTTGGTAGTACTACCATTTTTTCAGTCAATTATACTTGAAACTTCAGTTTCATCTCTGCTCTCACTTCTTCCCATAGTCAGTCAGATGGTATTTTTCAAAGTCTCTTTTTGACGTCTTTCCTCTCTTTATAGAACTAAAAAACTACTGATCCAGAAATTGTTTCCTCACTGATCTCCCAAGACTGGCCTCTGCATCCTCAAATTAATCTTACACACTGATTTAAGATTAATTCTTCTAAGATACAGAGTGACGAGTTCACTCCTCAGCTTTATTCACTACAACCATATTTGCTTTATGTCTGCCAACTCCAACATCTCCGTTGGGTCATCTCCATTGATTCTCTCCACTGATTGCATTTTCTCTTGAGCATGGGTCATATTTTTCCATTTTTAATAATTTTGGATTATATCACATTAGATGTAAGGTAACTGCACTACATTACATTAGATTACATACGTGGGATTAGGGATTAAGTTTCCAACACATATTTTGGGGGGCACAATTCAATCTTATGTCTAATAATTTTGGATTATATCCTGGATGTTATACATGATATTTTGTGGAGACTCTGGATTCTGTTCTGTTCATCCAAAGTGTCTTGATATTTTTGTTTGTTTTTGCAGGCAGGTAATTTGGCTGAGCCCAAATTTAAAACTCTGCCTTCTCAGTGGTAGGCAGCAGCTGAAATCTCAGTTCAGTTTTTTTTTAGCCTTAGCTGGGCTTCTTGGAGTCTGCTCTGTGCTTGTGAACTTCCAGCATCAGCCAGAGATTTAGGCAGAGTTTAAACACAGAAATTAAAATACTCCCTCTCTGGCTCTCTCCTTTCAGAGATTTCCACCACCACCTCCATCCCACCCCTCTGCCCTGAACTCTGTCCTGTGGTTCTTCAAGCCAGTAAGACTGTGGATTTATCTGCCCTGCTTAGTGTGGACTGGAGCTTGCCTTCAGGCAAAAGCTGTAAAATAAACATGGGAAACTCACACAGGGCTGGTGCTTTCCTTCAAGTGTTGGCCCCCCCCACTCCGCCCAGTGTCTGCTTGCTTTTGCTTGCTCTCCACTGCCTTCGGATAGGGCTTTTTAATTTGTCCAGAGTTTACAGTTACTATTTATAAAAGGTTGGTCATATAGGAGTGTTATGGACTGCATTGTGCCCCCTCAAAAAAAATATGTTGAAATCCTAACTCCTGTACCTGTGAATGTGACCCTGCTTAGAAATAAGGAATTTTCTTTTGTTATGTTAATGAGCCATACTGGAGTAGGGTGGGTCCTAAACTTATGAACTTCCACTGTCACTCCAACACCTGGGTACTGTCTTATAAAAAAGTAAAACAGACACTGAAAGAGACACACATACAGGGAAAAGAGACCATGTGAGGAACTGACTATAGTCAAGGAACCCTAAGGAATGGCCGGGCTACTAATAAGGAGGGATGCTCCCCTAAAGTTGATGTCCCGATTTGTACTTCTAGCCTCCAAAACTGTGAGACAATAAATTTCCGTTCTCTAAAGCCACCCATTTGTGGTATTTTTATTAGGGTAGCACTAGGCAAATAAGACAAAGAACTACTTGGACATTATCAGGAACAGAACAGCTCCACAGATTTAAAACCTTCCATGGTTCTCCACTGAAGTCTGCGGATCAAATCTAGGACTTGGCATCCATTATGGGCTCTGCCTAAATGGACTACCCACTCTTCCCCATTTATGGTGAACACTTTCCTGTCTCTGAGTTTTTGTTCATTCTTTTCCTTCCTTTTGAAATGCCCTTTCCATCTCTGCCTGTTATGGATTGAATTGTGTCCCCCCAAAATATGTGTTGGAATCTTAATCCCTGTACCTGTGTATGTAATCTAATATAATGTACTGTAGTTACCTTACATCTTTTTTTTTTTTTAATGTAATGTAGTGTAATCACTTTTCATAATGCAATCTAATGTAATGGAATGAATCCATTGAGGTCATATTAGTGTAGCGTGGATCTTAAACCTAATCACTTCTGAGTTATACAAAGAATGGCATAGACACAGAGACATGTGAGCACATACTAAGGAATACAGATGCCATGTGAGGATTTCCAAGAATCGAGGAATGCTGAGGGCTACTGACGAGGAAGAAATTGACTCCGCTGAAACCCTGATTTGGAGTTTTAGCCTCCAGAACTGGGAAAAGATAAATTTCTTTAAAGGCTCCCACTTGTGGTATTTGTATTACAGCAGCACTAGGTAACTAAGACACTGTCTATCAAAATATTATTCATCTTTCAAGTGCTCCAGGGCTTGGTCTTAGGCGTCTGTCCTGCTTTATCAACACTTTCTCCCTAGGTGATCTCAACCAGGCCCATGGCTTTAAATACCATCTGTATACCAAATGATTTACAAATTTATACCCTCAGTTCTTGTGACTCCATTGAGCTCCATATTTATATATTTAACTTCTTACTTGATATCTCCACATGGATGTTCAATAAGCATCTTAAACTTAACATGGTCATATTAGAATTCTTGAATGTCTTTCCCCTCAACTCCACTACCTCTGCAAGCCTTCTCAATTTCAGTAAATGTCATCACCATTCATAAACCAAAAGCTTAGGAGTCATCTTTATTTCCTCTCTTTCCCTTATGCTCACATACAACCCATCAGTAAGTACTTTTGGTTCTAGTTTCATGATAGATATTCAATCTGTTTCCTTCTCTCAACCCTCCCCCCACCCACCATTGGAATTTAGGTCATCATCATCTCCCACCTGGACTCTTTCAGTAGTTTCCTGAGAGGTGTTTCTGCCCCTGTCCTTAAAAAAAAAAAACCTCCCTACAATTCATTCTCCACCTAGCAGCCACAGTGATTTTCTAAAAAATGCAAACTAGATCATGTTCCCCTTCTGCTCAACCCTTCAATGGCTTCCCAAAGCACTTAGAGTAAAATCCAAACTCCTTCTTAAGGTCTAATGATCTTACATGATCTGAACCCTACCTACCCCTTTGACTTCGTCTCCTATAACTCTCCTCTTTTCTCATTATACTCTGGCCACACTGGCCCTACTTCTTTTTCCTGACGTAGCCAAGCTTTTTCCCTTTCCCTGGAACATTCCACCCTAAAATATTTATTTGCTCATCGTCTCTCTTCCCTGTTGGATTCTGTGAGGGTAGAGACCTTTTCAGTAAATTTTTTTTTGAAACAAGGAGTGAATTCAGCATCAATGTCACTTTCTCGACATCCTGTCTGATGGAAATATACTCTCTCTCCTTGAATTTTATGTCCACTTCTTATCTCATGTTATAACCATTTGTGTATTTGTTTCATCTTCCCAAATTAGCTATCACATTAGTATGGGAAGAGCCCCTGCCTGATTCATCTGAGTATTCTCCACATGGTCTAGCACAGGGCCTTGCACAGAGCGATACTGATAAATGTTGAATGAATGAACAAATGAAGTCAACATTTATTTCTGTAGAAGGGGGGTATTACTAACATTAAAAACAATGCCAACAATTGTCTTTGTTAGGCAAGTGCTAAATTCCTTTGGAATTATTGAAACAATTCACTCAAGTCTATTTTATGAAATGTTTTTGAAATGGTTCTTAATGCTTTAGTGCTTAATTAGAGATGGTAGAAATGACTGAAGTATTCTGATTATTGTACATTTGAACAACACTGTCTGAACTGTTCATGCCACCAATTTACGTAAATGTCTAAAAACATGCCAATGAGTCATGACCAATTCAGCAAGCAGAATTCCATGGGTACATTTTATATAATGGATAGGTAGCAATTATGGGGTCATACTCACAAAGTTTGAGTGGTGAGTTTTATCAAAATTCATTTCAACGTAATTCCAGTCCCCGAAATGAAAGAGTTTTCACTTTAAGTATACAAATCTCAGCTCTGAACCTTAAATAGGCTGCTTTTTATGATCTCATCTTCCTCCTTGGCTGTTTTACTTATTCTTTCTAGTTTTCCAGCCCTGGACGCTGAACTATGCTCTTTCCTGGTACTATTTCAAGCTTCTACTCAGCATCTAACCTCATTCACTAAGCCCATTAATGTCATAACAGCTTCACCTCAGAGGGAAAGACTTTTTGGTATTTTTTCATCTAATAGAACTATCCCCAAGTTTTATTGCCACAGTTTGCTGGTCATTTTTAGTTCTTTTTTACTTGCTTTAATTCTTTCTGTAGCAAGATCAATGTTTTAAATTGTGGATTATTTATTTGGGTGATTACTTATCTATTTCCATTTTCTCCACTTTTGTATTTTGCATGTTTTCTGTTGGATTTTGGACAGGTTCAACCCACAGGCATTTTAATAAATTTAGAAGAGAAATTGAAGCACAGCCAAGATGGAAAAAATGTATGACCGAAAACTATGTGACCAAGGTAAATGAAATGCAAAGTTGAGATGCTCCTAATTTTGAACTGCAAGGACATTGCTCATAAATGACAGCAGTGGGGAACAAAGGATTAAATAATTCAAGACCATTGATGCCATCATTATCTGCACAAAAACATTTGACTGAAGATGAATAATCTTTTCTTTCTTCAAGTTATTTTGTAGAAAAGATTTCTCCCTTCTCCTAAAAAGTTTCAATTCTATTCATCTTTGTATCCTGATGGTTAAGCTCTTAGAGCAGTTCAGAAAAGCCTAGCTAACTGAAATGAAGCTAAAATATTGTTTTTTTGTGTTTATACCAGGGGAGACTTATCAGTTAGGGTGCTTTTGACTGCAAAGTGCTGAAGACAGAATCAAAAGTAGCTTAAGGAATAAGGGCATTTGTTATATAATATGAGCTCTAGGGGCAGGGCAATTGCTAGTTAGTTAATTCAGTGGCTTGACAATGTCATTAAGAACCCAGGCTCTTTCCGTATTTTTGCTCTGCCATTCTCAGAGAATTGGGTTGGTTCTCACGCTTGCCCCATCATGGCCGCAAGATGCTCTCAATAGCTCCAGCTTTGTCGTATGTAGACAAAATAGTAGCTAGCTGAAGAGAGAAGACATTTCTCCTCACAGGTCTCTTTTTTTACTCAGGAGAAAAATTCTTTTTATAAGCTCAGCAACCCACATATTTCTCCTCATGCTCCATTGACCAGGATTGAGTCATATACGCATGCCCTAGCTGCAAGAGAGGCTGGGAAATCAAACATCTGTCCTTTTTAGCCTTCAAGGCCTAGAATACCTTCAAAGCCCTATGTGATCCTCTCTTTCTGTAGCCTCATCTCCCACCACTCTCTCCCTTGTTCTCTCTGCTCTAGCCATGCTTGTAGCTTTGCTGTTCTTCCAATAGGGCATGCAGACCTCAGGGCCTTTGCACTCACTGTTCCCTCTGTTTGGACAGCTTCCCCCCCACCCCGCCAGATATCTGCATGACTCATTCTCTTATTTCCTTCAAGTCTCTGCTCCCATGTCACTTTATTGGAGAGGCCTTTCCTAACCACTCTATTTAAAACAACACCTCTCATCTCCACCTTCTGTTGTTCTCTATCTTCCTTCCCTGTTTTAATTTTCTTTAAAGCAATTATCACCAGCTGAACCATATATGTATATATATTTATAGTCTGTCTTCCCTGTCTAGATTGTAAATTCCACCAAAACAAAGTGATATATATATATATATATTATATATATATATAATATATATATAATATATATATATATATTTCATTGCTGAATCTCCAGCACCTACAACAGTACCAGGCACATCATAGATATTCAACAAATATATGTTAATGAGCAAATAAATGAAGTTGGGTTCTGTTGGCAAGAAAGAAGAATGGGGACAGAGAATTCGTTGTTGGGCATGCAATCAAGTGTTGGCCACAGGAAGAGATACTGATAAGGACGCCTGTGTTGAACACCAGGTCAGCTAGTAAGCAAAGGAAGGTAGAGTGTTTGTGGGGTGAATGAAGGAGGAAGAGGTCTATCTGGCTCCCTTTAGCCTTCCTCTCTCCTTGTTTGGTAACCTCCCACAGTATCTAGAGCAATCTTAGGCACCAAGTAGGTTGTCAATAAACAGAAGCAATAGACTGTATTTAGCTTTGTGAATCATCCCCTCAGAAGCTCTAGGAAATGGTAACATCCGAATGCATTTTCTATTGGCTGACCTGTCTTTGAGACTTCATCCTTCAGACAAATGTAGATCCAGAAATTGCTGAGAATCCTTCTCTTTTACATGGTGGTTGTCATGGGTTGAATTGTGTCCCCCCAAAGTATGTACATCAATTTGGCTAGTCCATGATGCCCAGTATCGTGTGATGGTGCACCATTTTGTTATCTGATGTGATTTTCCTATGTGCTGTAACTCCTATCACTATGCTGTTAATGAAGTGGATTAGTGGTAGTTATGTTGATGAGATCTAAAAATTGGATTGTGTCTTAAGTCAATCTCTTTGGAGTTATAAAAGAGAGAAGTGAGTAGAGAAACATGGGGGCACTTCATACCACTAAGAAAGCAGCACTGGGAGCAGAACACATCCTTTGGACCCAGGGTTCCTGGGCAGAGAAACTCCTAGTCCAGGGGAAGATTAAGGACCTTCCTCCAGAGCCAACAGAAAAAGCCTTCCCCTGGAGCTGACACCCTGAATTTGGTTTTGCATCCTACTAGACTGTAAGAAAATAAATTTATCTTTGTTAGAGCCATCCACTTGTGGTATTTCTGGTATAGCAGCACTAGGTAACTAGGACAGTGGTTGTATGCTTCCTAGACCTATCTGGCCCTTGGCAATTTAATGAGAAAAAAAAAAAGAATCTTTCCAAAGGAAAGTCAGTCACCTATTTGAAGGCAAATTATATGAACAACATTGTATGACCTCCCTTCGTTATTAAAAAATTATACTCCCATACATAAGTGTTTAACACATTTCTTACATACAGTTTTGCTAATCCTGCTGTTTTATTTCTGAAAGGCTCTGTTTCTATTTTCTGAATACACTGTAAGTGTTGAACAACTCTGTATAATGTCCACACACATATATGTATAAATGTATCAGATTTTACATGAGTACTATGGGTGGGTAGAAGACAGCTTCCTCTGTGATGAATGATTAATGGCAAATTATGTTTGATGACGTTTCAAGAATAGTAAATTAAAAGAAAGCAAACAAATCTTGATTGGATAGTATTTAACAAAGAAGGAGTTTCTAATAATTTCTCCAGATGTGTTGAATCAGGTATAAAGTTCTTGATGCAGTCTTTCCCAAGGCTTGTTCCCCTTGTAAACACAAAAGCAATTCATACATTTTTCTGGTGCTATTATCACTGTACTTCCTACATGTCCAGATGAGCACAGATCTTAACATGGTGGACTCGCAGGGTAAAAATTGGTCAGTAATTTATCAGAATTCCATGGAAAATTGGTGAACACGGACTACTTCCCAGCGTTGCTAGAAAGAGGAGGAAAGGAGATAGGGAAGTTTAAGCCTATAAAAGGAAGTCTTTCACCAAGGAATCAGTTAATGTCCTAGGAAAGTCCTTTTTGGTCCTTGTGACAAAATATGGGTAATATATTCTGTGAGTCTAGAGGAATTGGTAGGATACGTAAAAGGAGAGTGAAGACAAATAGGACCAGGGGAAGGTGGTTTATAATTTTACAATACCGTTTGGAAGTTGAGTTAGCAAAAATAATTAGTACTGTGTAAATGCCCATTTTCTGGACTCCTTATACCTGTAACAAAGGGTAGGTAGACAAATTGAATAAGGATGGGTATGGGAGAGTGATTCATAGTCTAACTGGACTGCCCATGTTTTGATCAGCCATTGTTCTCTTATGCCACAGGCTCTGCTATCTCTTTAGCTCTTTCTTTCTTTTAAATATATAAGTTCCCCGCCCCCCCTTCTTCCTCACCCTTCTAGGTCCTGTAGCTTCCCTCCTTGATCTGGAAAGGTGACTCACTTTTTTCCAGGTTCCTGCCCCGCCCACAAGGCTCAGGTTGCAGCCCCACCCACACCTTAGAGTTACTTTAGGTCTGTGAGATATGATTCTAAAATCATAAAATAGATTCTAAACGCCACACATGAAAGTGGGTTGCACACCTTACACCTTTTCTTTAAATGAGGGAATAGAAAAGTTTGTCCTCATACTGTTCCTAAAATTAGGTCCTTTTTTGATTATAAACCTTAGAGGTATTGGGGACGCAGCCTTGGGTTTGCATATAAGAATCACTTGTTTCTAATTCTGGCTCCACTACTAACTGGTGGCCTTAACAAGCCACTTAAACCATCTAGGCCTCAGTTTCCTGATTTGTAAAATATGAGAGTTGGGTCATCTCTGAGATATTTTCTGGCGCTAAAATAATAATATCTAAAATTAGACTAGAGCTTTATAATTTTTAGAGTACTTTTTATAGATTATTTTATTTAATCTTCTACCATGTCCTCCAAATGAAGAAAGAAATGGAAACTATTTGGCTTGAATTCATCTCTAATCTAGAAGACCCTGGAGACCAATTCTGTTTCTGGACTAATCTAACCTTTAGGTCAATTTTAGCACGAATCCCAAGGGTCCAAGTAATTATGAGATTCTGAGTGAGAATATTTTGGGTTCCAAAATTGAAATTTTAAGTGACTTCACTAAATCATTTGCTAAGAGTTTGGTCTAATTGGTGGCAGGATACCAGGGAATGCCACTATTGGCAGAGGACAGAGATGAGATGGGGATGGGAGAGGTGTGGGGACCATGTAAACCAGGATTAAGCAGTAAGATAGCAATATCACTCCAGAAACATGGTCTTTTTCTTTCAAGATGCAACTGGAAGTGTTGTTGTTTATAGAAAATGCCCCCTTCCCCCAGCTTCCTAGGGTACTTTGGCAATTTGTCTATGGGGTTTTGGTGCATACTGCACATGGCCCTGTTGAAAAGACAAATTCCTTTGCTTCAAATGTCAGTCTTTGCTAGACTGAGGGTAAAGGAACCAGTCCTAAGCTATTGTGGAAAAATGAATTCCTGATAATATCTAGGCTTCACTGTGATTGCCAAGGCTGACTATGATACCTGTGATGGGGCAGAACTCACTGGAACCTCTGGTTTCCAGGAAGTAGCATGAGGCATTTGGATTCCAAGCTGCCCAAACTATCATTGCACACTGACTAATGTCGCCATACAGCATACCTCCCAGTACCCTCAGATATCAAAGGCCTTCAGATTTCCTCAGTTTGACATTCACTGATGTACTCCCAAATGGAATGAAAATCCTTAGCCCTCTTATAACTCTAAAAAAAATTATTTCCATGCAGTTGGGGTGTTGTTTTGTCACAAACATAAGAGCACTCTGTTCTTTCTCTTTTGTAACCATCATCACACTTATAGTGACTAGTTTATGATCTTTCCTATTATAATGCAAGCCCCATGGGAGAAGGGACTAAGACTGTCTTATTTACTTTTATGTCCCCAGAGCCTGGCACAGTGACTGAAATAAGGAGACAATAAAACATTGGTTGAAGTAAAATGAAAGAGAAAAGGTCCTATCTCCTTATGGATAGTTAATTAATCACTGTGAAATGTTGAATGAGATTTCCTGGTACCCTATTAGAGATATTCTTTTAGATCATATATGTGGCTGACACTGCAAGTTGTTCCCCACTAGCCATTCTCCTCATCTTTAGTTGGAACATGGCCACCTAAAATGAAGACTGCATTTCCCACCTTCCCTTGCAAATTGCTGTAGCCAATGGGATATTAGCAGAAATAATGTGAGACAGTTTCCAGGAACCGTCTTTAAAAGACAGCTGGTATGTGGCCTCTCTGCCTTTTACCTTATTTTGCCTTTCCCCGTCTTGTTGCCTAAAACATGGATGTGATGACTGAAGCTCTAGCCACCATTTTGGACCACACGGATAAGGGCCACTCCTTAAGAATGGAAGGAGCTTGGGTTCTTCAGAACTTTGTGAAACAGGGCTGCTGTACCAGCCCTGGATTACTTACTTCTGGGTTTTTATGTGCGACAGAAATAAGTTTTTATCTTGTTTAAGCCATGGTTATTTGAGGTCTCTCTTATTTGCTACCAAGTTTAATCCTAATGGATAGAAATAATAGGATGTTACAGCTGAAAGATGTAGTTGGAGGTCATGTAATTCATCATTCTCATTTGACAGCTAATGACCAGAGAGGCTAAATGATATTACCAAGGTCACAAAGGTAGAACGGGAGTAACTAAAACCCAAGCCTGTTGCCGTTGACTAGATTCTAACTCATAGCTACCCTATAGGACAGAGTAGAACTGCCCCATAGGGTTTCCAAGGAACAGCTCATGAATTTGAACTGCTGACCTTTTCGGTTAGCAGCCGAGCTCTTAGAATGGGAGTAAAGCCAGGTCTAAAACCCAGTTCAATCCAGATCTCTCTTTCCTACTCCATGTTGCCTATTTAATGATACACATCTGTCAAAATAATTTGTAACTTGATTCCTATTTTTCTGTTGACCTTAGTTACAATATTACAGGTATCACCAGTCACAAATAAAGAACCTAGCAAATTGACTTGAATATTTGGTTAAAAAAGAGGCAATTCTTCCATATTTGCTGATCCCTTAAATCCATGATTGAAAGTCAGAGAATTTTTTCTCAGTTTATGAGAACATTAGATTGGGCTAATACAGCTAGATTATAAGATAATGTTTCACAAATTGGTGTAGTCATATAGCATATGACTTGTTCTAACTTGAATATTATTTAGACATAGGTTAATTTTATTCAGAAAGCTCCTTAGTTTATCAAGTGTGTATGTCAAGTTTATTAATAACATACTTTTTTGTGGACTGTATAATAAAGGCTGACTAAGGAGGTCATGAGAGTCGATGCAGTTTCCAGAAGTTGTTGCCTTACAAAGAAGCCCAGGTATTGGGAGAAATCTTTAACTAACAAATGTATTAGTAGTCATCAAGGGCAGAGGCAGGGAATTATCTAGCTGAGTTCTGGTTCTCAGTCCAAAATAGTTTGTGGTCTTATCCTTACCAGTATAAATCCTGGAGCTATCATTACCAGGCATTAATCAAAGATCACACCCACAATGATGATTCCTTTCTAGCCAGAGACATGACTGACGTCTCCTATTTCACCAAACTGAAAAATAATATATACCTAGAAAAACAAACACCAAGAGATTGGCCATGGAATCTGTCTGTCTGGGATGATAAAGTTGTTAGTTGGACTCTAATAATTTAGAATTTGTGGACATTTACTTTTCTCAAGCTGAAATTTAGCTTGTATAATTTTTAAGAAAGTTAAATAATAACATACTATACAATTTTTTTAATACAAATATTTAGGGGGGTATGTTTATTTGAAGGAGCCTTAGTGGCACAAACATTTGGCTGCTAACTGAAAGGATGGCGGTTTGAACCCATCCAGTGGCTCTGCAGGAGAGAGACCTGGCGACCTGCTTCCATAAAGATTATAGCCTAGGAAACCCTATGGGGAAATTCTACTCTGTCACATGGAGTCACTATGAGTCAAAATAGACTCATAGCTCCTAAAAACAACAATGTTTATTTGGGCTGGGTTGGGGGAATGTTTATGCACATACGTTGCATGGAGGCAGTACTTCACGAACACTTTGAGGTCAGGATCCCTTGAGAATTTGATGGACCTATCCAAAGAAAATACCTATACACAGAGGAGCAGGCACATGTTGGAATTATCTGCTGAGCAACTTCCCATTCACATGGTTATCATGGGAGCCCCTATGCTGGTACAGCAAAACTCACCCCTAGCTGCATCTGCTTGGTCCATAAATGATCACCTGACCCACGTCAAACCAATCAGAGTCCTAATCCAATAATTTTTAGAACTGAGAAGGAGAAAGAGAGACAGTCTCCCCTCAAATGCTTGAAAAATTAAGATGTGTGAAGTTAGCACAACTTGACCAAGGCAAAGTCATGGAAGCTTCCTACTTTGGTGAGTAATGTCTGGGGTCTTAAAAGCTTGCAAGCAGCTATCTATTGGTCCCATCCTGTCTGGAGCAAAAGAGAATGAAGAAAACCAAAGACACGAGGAAAATATTAGTCGAAAGGATTAGTGGACCACATGAACTACAGCCTCCACCAGCCTGAGCCCAGAAGAACTAGGTGGTGCCCGGCTACCACCACCTACCTCTCTGACAGGGACCAAATAGAGGGCCCTGTACAGAGTGGCAGAAAAAATGTAGAACAAAATTAAAATTTACCAAAGAGACCAGACTTACTGGTCTGACAGAGACTGGAGGAACCTCGGAGACTATGGCCTCCAGACACCCTTCTAACTCAGAACTGAAGCCACTCCTCAAGTTCACCTTCCAGCCAAAGATTAGACAGGCCCATAAAACAAACAATAATACATGTGAGGAAAAATGCTTCTTAGTTCAAACAAGTATATGAGACCAAATGGGCATTACCTGCCCAAAAGCAAAGAGGAGAAGGCAGGAAGGGATAGGAAAACTGGACAAATGGACATGGGGACCCCAGGGTGGAAAGGGGGAGAATGTTGACACATTATGGGGATTGTAACCAACATCACAAAAACAATTTGTGTATAAATTTTTGAATGAGAAACTAATTTGCGCTGTAAACTTTCACCTAAAGCACAATAAAAGTAAAAAATTAAGATGTAAAGCTCAGAAGTTGCTAGCCATGTTTTCTATCACATGGAAAAAGCCGTGGAGAAAATCATTTTGCAGCAAGGATGAAGAAAAAAGCCAATAAGCAGAGAGAATTCACCAAGTGTTTGTGTCTCTTATTCTAGCAGTTTCTAAAGCTCAGCTAGTCACATTCCTGACTTTGAATTCTGTGAGAAATCATTATTTTAACTTCCTCTTTCTACTTGAACAAGTTTAATGAGTATTTCTTACTTACGACAGAGAGTACTAACCAATACACACAGGTACACATGAAACTGTCCCTGCAATCTCAGGAGGTTTACCAGGAGTTAAGAACTCCTCCGTGTATTGATGTAATTACTTGTGATCAAATGGATTTTGCTAATTAGACATGAATTGTCTATTAAATGAAGTAGATTCGGCATGATACCTATTTACAAAAAGTGTGTTAGCAGGTTGGGTTATTGTATATATGTATAAAGCAAACCACTGTTTCATTAGCAGTGTCCTACAATTCAGACTTTCCCCTATTTCAAATATCTCCATATTTATCAAGATTTTAAAAAAGTTTTAAGTGCTTTTAACATTAGTGTATTGATTTTCCTTTTGAATATAAAATGAGAGAGAAAAGAAACAATAGCATTCCGGTTTATTTCCTCCTGCTCTAGGAAGCAATCAAGTACCAGAAAACCATAAAAACGAAATTTATAGAAGCCCAGTTTGTGAACCAGAATGAAAATTTTATTAATTTATAGAGAAGTGTGGACTTTTCTAGTGACTGGAACCACAGAGTCTTCTCTCCAAGGTACTCCCTTCTTGGTACACTTAAAAACCATCTTATTTATCAGGTTATACTGATAAGGATGGAATTGCAGAGAGAAGAAATCAGATGATGATAAGAGATACAGTATCGAGGCTTTTCTAGATCCTAATGAGCTACCCTTCTCAAAAACAAAACTGTAGTCAGTGGGAAAGTTCTAGATATCCATCCTTCTCATTGCACTGACAATTTTTTTTTTCTTGGCAGCTGTTCTGCTGGGTAGGTTCTGAATATCTTCTTGGATTTGATTAATTTTCATCAGAGACATTTTCTTCTCTCTGACTTTTGCCTGATTCTAGTCACCGAGTTCCTGGCTTCTGCCCAGGGCTTCGAATCGGTTTGAAATGGTTCAGTCATGCTCAACAGAAACAAGGCAGGGCTTCGAACCTATTCAAAACGGTTCAGTCATGGCTGAGGGAAACAAGGGCAGTAGACACGTTGGATAGCAACCAAATCTCTTGAGTGTCAGATTTTGACCTTAGTAGGAAAGAGGCGGAAACCCTGGTGGCATAGTGATTAAGTGCTATGGCTACTAACCAAAAGGCTGGCAGTTTGAATCCGTCAGGTGCTCCTTGGAAACTCTGTGGGGCAGTCCTACTCTCCTATAGGGTCGCTATGAGTCAGAATCCACTCGAGAGCACTGGGTTTGGTTTGGTTTTGGTTAGGAAACAGGCAGAGACACCCTGCTAAAGATGGGAGCCGACCACACCGCTTCAAATGTGTCACTCTCCATAGTCCTGCCAAC
Source organism: Elephas maximus indicus (assembly GCF_024166365.1). NCBI lineage: Eukaryota > Metazoa > Chordata > Mammalia > Proboscidea > Elephantidae > Elephas > Elephas maximus. The sequence goes on along the minus strand of NC_064846.1, from coordinate 159,149,373 downwards.
GATCCAATCTCCCACATCAGGAAACTTTTAGGAGCCAATGATCCAATCTCCTGCATCAGGAAACTTTCAGAAGCCTGATGCAAGAGACTGGATTATTGCCAGGACCTTGGAGAGTGATATACATTCAAAGTGGCATGGTTGGCTGCCATCTTTGAGTGGGGCACTGCTGCCTGTTTCTTACTCAAGTCAAAATAGGAGACACCTAAGATACATTCATTTGTCCCATCCTGTCTGGAGCAAACGACAATAAAGAAAACCAAAGACACCCTTCTAACTCAGAACTGAAGCCACGCCCAAAGTTCACCTTTCAGTCAAAGGTTGTTGTTGTTGTTAGGTGCCTTTGAGTCAGTTCTGACTCATAGCGACCCTATGTACAATCGTTGTTATGCTTGAGCCCATTGTTGCGGTCACTGTATCGATTCATCTCATTGAGGGTTTTCCTCTTTTTCCCTGACCCTCTATTTTACCAAGCATGATGTCCTTCTCCAGTGACTGGTCCCTCCTAATAACATGTCCAAAGTACCATGAGACAAAGTCTCACCATCCTTGCATCTAAGGAGCATTCTGGTTGTACTTAGTTCAAGACAGATAAGACAGGCCTATAAAACAACACACGTGAGGAATGTATTTCTTAGTTCTATAAAGTATAAGGGACCAAATGGGCAACACCTTTCCAAAAGCAAAGAGTAGAAGGCAGGAAGAGACAGGAAAATTGGACAAATGGAAATGGGAAACCCGGGTGGAAAGGGAGAGGGAGAGTGCTAATACATTGTGGGGATTGCAAGTAATGCCACTGCCTTAGGCTGGCTTCCTAAGCCAGCCAGTAAAGCATATAAATATATGTAGAGGGAGATTTGTATCAAGGAAATGGCTCATGCAATTGTAGAGGCTGGAACGTCCCAAGTCCGTGGGTCAGCATAGAAGCTTCTCTTGATTCAGATAGCCGCAGGGGCCAGGGATAGGCAGGTCAGAGAGCAGGGCTCTTGCTTACAGGCTGCGAAGATCAGAGATGGACGAATCCCAAGATCAGCAGGCAAGACTGCAGGTAAGCTGTTAGCTCAAGTCCCAAGAACCAGCGGTCCGATGAACAGGGGCCAGCTGCAGGATCCAGAGTGAGCAAAAGCCCAGGAGCCTTGCCAGAATATCTACTTATATTCAATGGAGGCTACGCACCCAAGGAAACTCCCTTTCGACTGATTGTTTACTCACAGCAGATCCCATCATGGAGGAGATCACATTATATCAAATCTCATCATGGAACTGATCACAACCTCATACGTCTGCCAAACTACATCATAACTGTCAAATCACTGAGAATCATGGCCCAGCCAAGTTGACACACAACCTTAACCATCACAGTCACAAAACAATTTGTGTATAAATTTTTGAATGAGAAACTAATTTGCTCTGTAAACTTTCACCTAAAGCACAATAAATAAATACACAAAAACGAAAAAGAATCAGTTCCTAACCAGCAGCATTACCATCACCAAGGAACCTGTTGGAAATGAAAATTCTCAGCAGGGGTTCAAACTAGAAACACCTGCTTTGAAGCCCTGCAAAGATCATCACACTTTGAGAACTGCTGCCTTAAACCAATCAGGGTTTGAGCTGATTTGATTGGGTTATAGTCTTTGTGAAGGCTGGTATATTTCATGTTTACCCCTATTCCTAGGGTGTAGTCCCTTAGGGGTCCTAACTTAACGTCTGGGCTATTTTTCAGGGTGCCTTCAGCAGCTTTTTTTAAAAAAAATTTTATTGTGCTTTAAGTGAAAGTTTACACATCAAGTCAGTCTCTCATACAAAAATTTATATACTCCTTGTTGCTCTCCTGCTAATAAGACAGCACATTCCTTCTCTCCACCCTGTGTTTCCGTGACCATTGAACCAGCTTCTGTCCCCATCAGCCTTCACATCTCCCCTCTAGAAAGGAGCTGCCCAGATAGTTTCATGTGTCAACTTGATCCAAGAAGCCCACTCCACACCAGTATCGTTTTCTGTCTTGTAGTCCAGTCCAATTCCTGTCTGAAGAGTTGGCTTCAAGAATGGTTCCTGTCTTGGGCTTACAGAAGGTCTGGGGACCATGACCTCCAGGATTGCTCTGGTCTCAATCAGACCCTTAAGTCTGGTCTTTTTACTAGAATTTGGGGTCTGCATACCAGAAAAAAAAAAAAAGAAGGATGTGTACCTGTGTTTTATTGCCTATGCAAAGGCATTCGACTGTGTGGATCATAACAAATTATGGATAACATTGTGAAGAATGGGAATTCCAGAACACTTAATTGTGTTCATGAGGAACCTTTACATAGACCAAGAGGCAGTTATTTGGACAGAACAAGGGGATACTGATTGGTTTAAAGTCAGGAAAGGTGTGCGTCAGGGTTGTATTCTTTCACCATACCTATTCAATCTGTATGCTGAGCAAATAATCCGAGAAGCTGGACTATATGAAGACCAACGGGGCATCAGGATTGGAGGAAGACTCATTAACAACCTGCGTTATGCAGATGACACAACCTTGCTTGCTGAAAGTGAAAAGGACTTGAAGCACTTACTAATGAAGATCAAAGACCACAGCCTTCAGTATGGATTGCACCTCAACATAAAGAAAACAAAAATCCTCACAACTGGACCAATGAGCAACATCATGACAAACAGAGAAAAGATTGAAGTTGTCAAGGATTTCATTTTACTTGGATCCACAATCAACAGCCGTGGAAGCAGCAGTCAAGAAATCAAAAGAGGCATTGCATGGGGTAAATCTGCTGCAAAGGACCTCTTTAAAGTGTTGAAGAGCAAAGATGTCACCTTGAAGACTAAGGTGCACCTGACCCAAGCCATGGTATTTTCAAGCGCATCATATGCATGTGAAAGCTGTACAATGAATAAGGAAGACTGAAGAAAAATTGACACCTTTGAATTGTGGTGTTGGCGAAGAATATTGAATATACCATGGATTGCCAAAAGAATGAACAGATCTGTCTTGGAAGAAGTACAACCAGAATGCTCCTTAGAAGCAAGGATGGCGAGACGGCGTCTTACATACTTTGGACATGGTGTCAGGAGGGATCAGTCCTTGGAGAAGGACATCATGCTTGGCAGAGTACAGGGTCAGTGGAAAAGAGGAAGACCCTAAACGAGGTGGATTGACACAGTGGCTGCAACGATGAGCTCAAGCATAACCACGATTGTAAGGATGGCTCGGGACTGGGCAGTGTTTCTTTCTGTTGTGTGTAGGGTCATTATGAGTCAGAACCGACTCAACGGCACCTAACAACAACAACATCCCATTGCTCTCCTGCTCCTTCAGGGATTCTCTGTTGTGCCCGCTGTCATGGCAGTCATTGGTTGTAGCTGGGCACCACCTCTTTCTCCTGGTCTCAGGTTGATGTAGCCTTTGATTTATGTGGCCCATTCGGACTCTTGGGCTCACACTTACCTTGTGTCTTTGGTGTTTTTCATTCTCTTTTTTTTTTGCTCCAGGTGGATTGAGACCAATTGTTTCATCTTAGATGGCCACTTGCTAGCATTTAAGACCCCAGACGCCACTCTCCAATATGGGATGCAGAATGTTATCTTAATACTTTTTATTATGCCAATTGACCTAGATTGCCCCTGAAACCATGGTCCCCAAACCCCCACCCCTGCTACTCTGGCCTTCGAAGTGTTTGGTTTATTCAGGAAACTTCTTCACTTTTGGTATAGTCCAGTTGTGCTGACCTCTTCTGTATTGTGTGTTGTCCTTCCCTTCACCTGAATTAGTTCCTGTCTACTATCTAATTGGTGAGTCCCCCTCTTCCTCCGTTCCTCCCTCCCTCTCTCATAACCATCAAAGAATATTTTCTTCTCTGTTTACGCTATTTCTTGAGTTCTTACAATAGTGGTCTCATACAATGTTTGTCCCTTTGCATCTGACTAATTTCACTCAGCATAATACCTTGCAGGTTCCTCCATGTTAGGAAATATTTCACAGATTCATCGTTGTTCTTTATTGATGCATAGTATTCCATTGTGTGAATATACCATAATTTTTAAATCCATTCATCTGTTGATGGGCACCTTGGTTGCTTCCATCTTTTTGCTATTGTAAACAGTGCTCAGCAGCTTTTGAATTGGCAAATGCCTTGGCAATGCCACACACTATCAAATATTGGGCTCAACTCTCTGGGCTTCACTCTGGGATCTTGATTGATTGCAAAAATGGCTGTAATTCTTCATCCACAATTTTTGCATATGATTTTACAACTCTTTGCATCAAGAAATGGAGTATATTGTCCCATTCCTTGAATCTTGGTCGGTCTTGTAGCTTGTATGGCAATAGAAGACAGCAGAAACAATGTTGTATCATTTCCGGAGCTAGGCCTCAGAAGGCTTGCATGCTTCAGTTCTTTCTTAGACCCTTGCCATGAGAATTGCCATGAGAACAAATGCAGGCTACTCTGTTGAAGTATGCAAGACCACATGGGGCAGAGAGGGCTTGTCTCGTCTGGGTCTATCTTAGGTAACCAGCTACCAGCCAACCACCATCGGGCTGTAGACACATAAGCCGAGCCTGGCTTGGATAACCAGCACTGCCCAGCTGACCCACAGACTTGTGAGCCATAGAACATGCTTATTGTTTTAAGCCCCCCCACCCAAAAACCCTGAAGCATAAGAGATTTGGTTGCTATCCAACATGTACACTGCCCTTGTTTGAACCATTTAGAACCGGTTCAAAGCCCTGCGTCTGCCTTTACTACCTGGCCTGTAGCTCGTTATTACTCGCCATGTCTAGCAGGTTTGAAAAGAAGAGGGTCCTCAGAAAACTGGCTACTGAGAGCAACTCCACTTCCCTTCATAAGAATAAATTTAATACAACTAAAAACCCTCTCATAAAAACGTAAGAAAAAGATGGAACAATAACTTATGCAAATTGTAGGGTCATAGTCTGAGAATAAGCTGGTAGCTTCATTCTGAAACAAGAGACTGAGCTCTTAGAGGATGCAGTAATTCTCTCCAGTCGAGTCTGTTCCCATTTCGTTTACATATGATCTCCCTTTTATAAACAGGTGGATGTAATAGAGTTTTCATGTTGAGATATATTCCCTTTTATTATGTTTGCAATAGAATAGGAGCTACACGCAGTATTTCATCAAAGAGATTCTGTCAAAATCTTGAGGATCTCCATATTTTCTGCTTTAAAATATTCATGTTTCCTTTCTTACTGTTCTCTTGATCTCATAAATGCTATTTTGTTTCCAAAAGAGAGGCATAGGCTTTAGAAATATACCTGGGTTGTGACATTTGTAGCCAGGGCTTGACATTTAGATGGGTTCAGGTTCAAAACATGTCTTTCAAAATTAGCATAGGAGCAAAGGGAATATAGTTGTAGAAAGGTGACTGAGCATACACTTCAAGGTTTTACTTCAGGCATTAAGTAGGAATTGAATTTGGATGTGTAAAATCACCAATGTCCGTAGCACGGTTCTTGTGAGTAAACCATCTTAGAAGTGATCTTCTAGTCCCAGTCAAGGCTTCGGATGACTGCAGCTCTGACTGACATCTTCACAGAAACCTCAAGAAACACCAAGAGCTAGAACCTCCCAGCTAAGCTACTTCCAAATTCCTGGCCCACAGAAAATACATGAGATAATACATGTTTATTGTTTTGAGTCACTCATTTGGAGGTAATTTGTTATTCAGCAATAGATAACTGAGGTAGCATGTAAGGCACCGTGTAACCTTGCCTGAGGCTACTTCTCTGACAGCACCTTCTACCACTGTCCCCATTGCCCACTGCCTCCAGCCATAGTGATCTCTTTACTATTTATTGACACATTATCCTTGTTCCCCCCTCAGAGTCTTTGCTCTTACTGTTCCCCCCATCTGAAATGTTCTCTGGGTCTCTACATAAAGCACTCCTTCAGTTTATTTATGGTTCTGAGATAAAAAGAAACATACTTAAAAAAGTCAATAGTTTTTCTCTTTTCTAGTAATAAGTACCTAGAAAAGGAAATTGAAAAATGCCTAGTCCATTCATAATATTGACAAAAACCGTAAGAAACACATAATGGAAAGATAACAAGAAAGGTTCAGAACTGTCATGAAAAAGCTATAAATTTGAATTGAAAGTCATAAAACAGATCTGACCAAATAGAAAGCCACTTTAGATCTTGGGCAAGGAGACTTAATATAAAAAACTTAATTCTCTCCAAATTAATATTAATTTAATTAATTCTAGTTTGAATCCCAATGGGTGATTTTTTCATCTTTTAAAAAAATTGGATAAAACATCTTTTTTTTGGAGGTGGGTGGAAGAATAAATACCTGAGATGAGCCTAGCTATTTTTTGGAAAAATAAGAATAGAAGGGGCAACATGTTTGCCAGATAAGAAAATATATCATAAAGCTCAATCAATACGGTAACTAAGAGTAGACAAGTAGTTCAATGGGACAAAACAGAAAATCCAGAAATAGATGAACTATATGAGAATTTAATATTTGACAAGCAAGCGTGGGAGGAAGCCCCTGGGTGGTACAAATGTTTAAGAGCCTGGCTGCTAACTGAAAGGTTGGCAGTTTGAGTTCACCCAGAGGTGCCTTGGAAGAAAAGCCTGGCAATCTATTTCCAAAAAAATAGCCACTGAATACCATATGGAGCACAGTTCTACTCTGACACACATGAGGTTACCATGAGTTGAAGGTGGAGTCAACTCAAATGCAATTGGTTTGTTTTTTTATTTTTTTAAGTGTGGGAGAGACAGGGAATTGAGGGAGAAAATAGAGAACTGTGAGAGAGAATGAAGAATTGTGGCAGAGAATGGGGAATTGTAGGAGAGGCCAGAGAATTGCAGAATAGACAAGGTATTATGTGAGGCAGGGAATTGTGGGAGAAAACAGGGATTTGTGAGAGAGATTGGAGAATTTTGGGAGAGACAAAGACTTGTGTGAGTGACAAGCAATTGTGAGAGATAATGGAGAACTGTGTAAGACAAGGCACTGTGAGAGAGATAGGGAATTGTGGGAGAGAACAGTGAATTGTGGGAGAGAACAGAGAGTTTTGGGAGAGACAAGGAATTGTGTGAGAGACGGAATTGTGACTGGAGAATTGTGAGAAAATCGAGAATTTTGGGAGAGACAGGAAATTGTGAAAGAGGCAGGGAATTATGTGAGAAACAAGGAATTTGGGAGAGAACAGAGGATTGTGGGAGAGAAGGAATTGTGGGAGAAACAAGGAATTGTAGGAGAGAATGAAGAATTGTAGGAGAGAATTGTTGGAGATACCAGGAATTATGTGAGATACAGGGAATTGTGTAGAAGATAAGGAATTGCATGAGAGAAAGGAAATTGTGAGAGATAATGAAACATTGTGAGAGAGACAGTGTTAAGAGAGAGAGATGAGGAATTACTGAAGCGACAGGGAATTGTGGGAGAGAATAGAGAGTTGCGGGAGAGATGGAATTAGGAGAGAAACAAAGGATTGTGGGAGAGATGTGGGAAAGAATAGAGAATTGTGGGAGAAAACAGAGAATTGTGGGTAAAATGGAATTGTGGGAGAGACAGTGAATTGTGGGAGAGGCAAGGAATTGTGGAAGAGACAAGAAATGGGAGTGAGGAGGAGTTTTGGGAGAGACGGATTTGTGGGAGTCAGGGGATTGTGAGAGAGATAAGGAATTGTGTGAGACCGCATATTGTCAGAGATAATGAAGAATTGTGGGAGAGAATCAAGAATTGTAGAAGTCAGGGAATTGTAGAAGAGTAAAGAGAAGCGTGGGGCAAGGATGGATTGTTTAGTACAAAGGGCAGGCAACCTCGCCTGTGCATCTGGAAGAAAATAAAATTGGGCCTTACTTATAAATTGTATACAAAAATAAATTTAAAACAGATTACATGCTTAAATGCAAAAAATAAAATAATAAGATCCTGCTAGAAAACTACGTATAGAAGTTGGGGTGGGCGAGACCTTTTTAACCAAGACTGGTTTCACTTATATTTGACTACATAAAAATGTAAAAACGACACGTGGCATAAGGTCAATGGACAAACAATATATCTGGAAAAACATAGGCAACAGAAGGCAGACATAATACCTTTAGTCCAAAAAGAACTCTTTAACAAAGTAGAAAAATAGGCAAAAGATTTAAAGAAGCAATAATTTCAAAACTTGCTTTTTTTTTAAAATGTTTTATTGTGCTTTAGGTGAAAGTTTACAGAGTAAATTAGCTTCTCATTTAACAATTTATACACAAAAAGCCTGTGAGGAGCCATCTGGGATACTCCACTGGTCTCACCCCTTTAAGAGCAAGGAAGAATGAAGAAAACTAAAGACACAAGGGAAAGATTAGTCCAAAGGACTAATGGACCACATCTACAACGCCCTCCACCAGACTGAGTCCAGTACAACTAGATGGTGCCCGGCTACCACCACTGACTGCTCTGACAGGGATCGCAATAGAGGGTCCTGGACAGAGCTGGAGAAAAATGTAGAACAAAATTCTAACTCAAAAAGAAAGGCCAGACTTGCTGGCCTCACAGGCTGGAGAAACCCTGAGAGTATGGCCCCCAGCGCCCTTTCAGCTCAGTAATGAGGTCACTCCTGAGGTTCACTCTTCAGCCAAAGATTGAACAGGCCCATAAAACAAAAGAAGACTAAAGGGACGTACCAGCCCTGGGGCAAGGACTGGAAGGTAGGAGGGAACAGGAAAGGTGGTAATAGGGAACCCAGGGTTGAGAAGGGTGTGTTGACATGTCATGGGGTTGTTAACCAATGGCATACAACAATGTGTATACTAACTGATGAGAAAATAGTTTGTTCTGTAAGCCTTTATCTAAAGTTCAATTTAAAAAAAAAAGAATAAAAAAAATTTATACACAAATCATTTCATGATATTGGCTGCAATCCCCTCAAAGCATCAGCACTCTCCCCCTTTCTTCCCCAGGTTCCTCTTTACCATTCCTCCAATTTTCCTGCCCCTTTCTACCTTCCGGTCTTTGCTTTTGGGCAGGTGTTGCCCATTTGGTCTCTGTGCTTGAATGATCTAAGGAGTATGTTCCTCACCTGTGTTATTGTTTGTTTTATAGGCCTGTTTAATCTTTGGCTGAAAAGAGAACTTTGGGAGCAGCTTCAGTTCTGAGTTAGAAGGGTGTCCAGGGGCCATAGTCTTGGGGGTTCCTCCAGTCTCTGTCAGAACAGTAAGTCTGGCCTTTTTTGTGAATTTGAATTTTGCTCTACATTTTTCTCCTGCTCTGTCTGGGACCCTCTACTGTGGTCCCTGTCAGAACAGTTGGTGGTGGTAGCCAAACACCATATAGTTCTTCTGGGCTCAGGCTGGTGGAGGCTGTGGTTTATGTGGCCCATTGGTCCTTTGAACTAATATTTTCCTTGTGTCTTTGGTTTTCTTCATCCTCTTTGCTCCAGTGGGATAAGACCAAGCAAAGGATCTTAGATGACACTCACAAGCTTTTAAGACCCTGATCGTGCTCACCAAAGTAGGGCGTAGAACATTTTCTTTATGAACTATATTATGCCAATTGATTTAGATGTCCCCCGAGACCATGGTCCCCAGCCCTCAGTCGCAGTAACTCTGTCCCTTGAGGTGTTTGATAGTGTCTGGGAAGCTTCTATGATTGTGCCCCCTTTGTGCTCTTATTATACGTATGAATATACATGCCATGTATACAAATATGTATGTAAAAATATCTATAGTCTAACCTATATATGTATGTGGGTATACTTTCATACTCCTTCCTTTCTCTATTCAGCGTACATATCTACCCATGTATTTGCTTGTAAATTGTTGTTTGTTTTTACTGTTGTTGTAGGGTTATATATGTTATATTATTTACTGTGGTTGCCTTTTTTGCTGTTGTTGTTGTTGTTGCGTTTCTCTCAGTGCCTTTCTTTGCTTTGGTCAAGTTTTGCTGACTTACCCTATGTTGTGAATTGCCTTTCTACTATGTAGTTAGTGATTTCCCCTCCTTACTCCTCCCCACCCTAGGAACCATCAAAGACTGTTTCTTTCTGTGTATAAACCTTTTCTTGAGTCAAAACTCGCTTTTGACAATAATTTATTGACCTAATTTCTTGAAGGGACACGTTTTTATTGAACTATTGAAGAACATTTTGTCACATAGGTCAGATTATACTTTATATGTCCCAACAATGTTCTTTGCAGAATCAGAAATTTGAAAATAAATATAAAAAATATTACAGTTGTATATCCTAAGCTTTTGCCATTTCTATTGAAAACAATAATTTCTTTGCAAATAGATAAATGGGCCAAAGATTTAGTGGCAATTCACAAAAGAGTAAATCCAGGTGGTTAACAGCACACGAAAAGGTGTTCTTAAAAGGATAATGCAAATGAAAGTAACAATAAGGTATTGCCAACAAAACTGGTATGTATTTTAAAATGATCTACATAACATGCATTGCTGGTTGGATACAGGGTAAAGGGTGCTTTCATTCATTTCTGGAGGAAATTTAACCTGCTACACAGTGGTGTCACCAGGGTTGGTGCCACCTAGTGCAGTAACTCATGGTGTCACCCACCCCATGGTAATTACCACAATATTGTAGCTAAAGCACTGGAAAATTTGACAAAATCAGTTTCTATAAAAACACCAGCATCAACAAAAACAATGATGTGTGCTTGTAGCGTGCAGACAAAACCACGTGATTCAAAGCGTCATTGTAATTGGGTAATAATGATAGCTCTGACCAGAGTGCATTAGAAGGTTCAAAAGGTAAATTAGCATAGAGTTTTAGCCTTGTAGGTGTATTGATACATGTAAGCTAGGCTTATGAAAGCTTTTTTTGTTGTTATAACTAACTACCGGGATATTTTTATTAAAAACAATAGATTTCTGCTGAAACACTGCACAAAAACTTTACAGTCAATCATTTTGGTGTCATTCTTTCTGACAGTGTCACCTGGTGCAGTCCATACCCCCAGTGACGCCACTGCCGCTGCAGCTTTTTGCATAGCGATCTGGCAACATCTCTTAAAATTAAAAATATCTATGCCCCTTGACCCAGTCATCCCTTTTCAGGGGATTCAACTCTTAGAAATAAGATCAATTGTGAATTCACACACACACACTGCTTGTAGTGGTGGAAGATGGTTACTAAAGTGAATACCCATCAAGAGGGTATGGCTGAATAAATTACGGTATATCCATCCAATGGAGTGTTGTACAGTCAGTTTACTTGGAGAAATTTCCAAGTGGTATTATTGAATGAGAAAAGCAAGGTGCAGAAAAACATGAATAATATAATTCCATCCTTCCATAACAATGACCATGATAACTTCTTATATATGTATATGTGCAGATATGTGTGTATACATACATGCATATATATATTTGTATGTATTTATTGATCCCTGGTGGCACAGTGGTCAAGAGCTACAGCTGCTGACAAAAAGGTTGGCAGTTCAAATCCACCAGCTGCTCCTTGGAAACCCTATGGGGCAGTTCTACTCAGTCCTATAGGGTCGCTATGGGTCAGAGTCGACTTGACGGCAACAGGTTATGCATTTATGTATGCATTTGGATAAAATATGTGTGGACACGGACTAAACTGTTAACATGAATTATCTGGAAGGGGGTATGTGTAGTGGAGGGGAGCAGAAACAAGAGAGGGGTGCCAGGCTGAACAGGAAAAGAAGAAAAAAAGACTGCACCAAAAATCTAAATGTGTATGATATTATCACATTTACACATTTTTTAAAATTACATTTGTGGAAGAAAAAATAGGGACAGTGTTAGGAGCCCTAATACATGGCATAAACAGTATACAAAACATTACAAACAATGCAGAAGAGAAACTGGATAACTGGGAGCTCCTAAAAATCAAACATCTATGCTCATCCAAAGACTTCACCAAAAGAGTAAAAAGATTACCTACAAACTGGGAAAAAGTTTTTAGCTATGACATTTCCGATCAGCACCTGATCTCTAAAATCTACATGATACTGCAAAAACTCAACTCCAAAAAAGACAAATAACTCAATTAAAAAATGGGCAAAAGATATGGACGGCACTTTACTAAAAAAGACATGCAGGTAGCTAACAGATACATGAGGAAATGCTCACGATCATTAGCCATTAGAGAAATGCAAATCAAAACTACAATGAGATTCCATCTCACTCCAACAAGGCTGGCATTAATCCAAAAAACACAAAATAATAAATGTTGGAGAGGTTGTGGAGAGACTGGAACACTTCTACACTGCTGGTGGGAATGTAAAATGGTACATTTGACATTTGTCGATTTGGCACTTCCTTAAAAAGCTAGAAATAGAACTATCACACAATCCAGCGATCCCACTCCTTGGAATATATCCTAGAGAAATAAGAGCCTTTACACGAACAGATATATGTACACCCATGTTCATTGCAGCACTGTTTACAATAGCAAAAAGATGGAAGCAACCGAGATGCCCATCAACAAATGAATGGATAAATTATGGTATATTCACACAGTGGAATACTATGCATCAATAAAGAATAGTGATGAATCTGTGAAACATTTCCTAACATGGAGGAATCTTGAAGGCATTATGCTGAGTGAAATTAGTCAGTTGCAAAAGGACAAATATTGTATAGGACCACTATTATAAGAACTTGAGAAATAGTTTAAACAGAGAAGAAAATATTCTTTGATGGTTAACGAGAGGGAGGGAGGTAGATGGATATTCACTAATTAGATAGTAGATAAGAACTATTTTAGATGAAGGGAAAGACAACATGCAGTACAGGAGAGGTCAGCAAAACTGGGCTAAACCAAAAGCAAAGAAGTCTCCTGAATAAGCTGAATGCTTTGAAGGCCAGCGCAGCAGGGGCGGGGGTTTGGGGACCATGGGTTTGGGAGACATCTAAGTCAATTGGCATAATAAAATCTATTAAGAAAACATTCTGCATCCCACCTTGGAGAGTGGCGTCTGGGGTCTTAAACACTAGCAAGTGGCCATCTAAGATGCATTAGTTGGTCTCAACCCACCTGGAGCAAAGGAGAATGAAGAACAAAATGAAGAACAACAAAGACACAAGGTCATTATGAGCCCAAGAAACAGAAAGGACCATATAAACCAGAGACTACATCAGCCTGAGACCAGAAGAGCTAGATGGTGCCTGGATACAACTGAAGACTGCCCTGACAGGGAACACAACAGAGAACCCCTGAGGGAGCAGGAGAGCAGTGGGATGCAGACCCCAAATCCTCCTCAAAAGACCAGACTTAATGGTCTGACTGAGACTAGGAGGACCCTGGCGGTCATGGTCCCCAGACCTTCTGTTAGCCCAAGACAGGAACCATTCCCAAAGCCAACTCTTCAGACAGGGATTGGACTGGACAATGGGATAGAAAATTATACTGGTGAAGAATGAGCTTCTTGGATCAAGTAGACACTTGAGACTATGTTGGCATCTCCTGTGTGGAGGGGAGATGAGAAGGCAGAGGGGGTCAGAAGCTGGCCAAATGGACACAAAAAGAGAGAGTGGCAGGAAGGAGTGTGCTGTCTCATTAGGGGGAGAGCATTTAGGAGTATATAGTAAAAAAAAAAAAAAGGCGTATATAAATTTTTGTATGAGAGACTGACTTGATTTGTAAACTCACTTAAAGCACAATAAAAATAGAAAAATTATATTTATGGACACAAATGTGTATTAGTTTCCTAGGGCAGACATAACTAAATACCACAAAGTGGGTGGCTTTAAACAATGGAAATTTGAGGGCTCTAGTTTTTTTTTTTTAGGGGAAGATCCTTTTTTACCTTTCCCTGCTTCTGGTAGCCGCAGGCTTGCAGTTGCAGCAGAACTCCGTGGTTACAGGGCCGTTTTTCCTCTGTCTGTTTCTCTGTGTTTTTTCTCTTCTGTTATAGGACACCACTCAGATTAGATTTAGGACCCACCCTATTTCAGAATGACCTCATGTTAACTGATAATATCTTCAAAACCCTATTTCCAAATGAGGTCATGTTTACAGTTACCAGGGGTTAGGACTCCAACATAACTTTTTTGGGTGATGCAGTTCAATTCATAACAAAATGTAAGAAGGAAAATTATAAAATGTGAATGCCTGATTTTTTTAATCGTTGTTGAAAGTATACACAGCAAAACATACACCAATTCAACAACTTCTACACGTTCAATCCAATGACATTGATGACATTCTTCAAGTTATGCAACGATTCTCCTTTTCTGAATTGCTCCTCCCCGATTAACGTGAACTGACTGCCCTCTAAGCTTCCTGCCTGACCTTTGAGTTGCTGTTGTCAGTTTGATCCCATATAGATAGTTCTTCAAAAGAGCAAGATGTTCAAGGCAAACATTTTTACTAAATAAGCTAACTTATTGTTTGGTTTAAAGAAGCCTTCAGGGGATATTTTCCATTTAAGGTTTAAAGATTATCTCAGGACAACAGTTTTGGGGGTTCACAGATTTTATTTTTTTCTTTTAAGAAAAGAAAGTGTTCTGAGATCAGGACACAATTTGAAAATATTTTTGTAAGGTGAATCCCTGCCATGAAATTCTTTTCCTTTTGTCCTTGCCTTTTCCTCTTTCACTACAAGCCAAAGACCAGAAAAAAGTGGTAATGTAAAAGTTCTTACGGAGTTCTGATTACCATAATTTTTGCCCCAAGGAAGGAGAATTACATTCACCAGTGAGCACCAAAATGTTCCACAGAGATGCCCCTTAGCAGAGAACAATAAATTTTGTATTTTACACTTTGCTTTTTAATGTGTTCATGTTTGTGATGATAAAACTATCTACATTACTTAGTCAAAGTATTTAACTTCCTTTTGGACTCTATATCAGTTTAAGGTCTTGTCTGAAAACAGATGGCACATTCAAACGGGGTAACTGAGCAGGGTTTGATGGGGGGACTATCTACATGCATCAGCAGGGTTTAGGGAAACCAGGAAGGGATAGTGCAATACCTTGGGAGCAATGATACTAAGGAGCTGTTACTGCCTCAAGGCCTGGAGGAGGAAGTGGCTATTGGGGCCCAGGTATATGCAAAGAGCTGTCTGAAAGTAGCGGTGGCCTTCAGCAGAGGAATGCAGCCAACGTGTAGAGATCCTCTGGACAAATCTCCCATTCCTTCCACTCTCTGATCTCCTGTTGGTGTCCTCCATTCGTCAAACCCAATGGGAAGCCAGAAGACAAGGAAGGCCATTGATGTAGTCCATACAGGTCAGCCTCCAGGTGCACAGAACTGGGTGGAGTAGGGTGGAGAGTGAATCTGAAGAGGCAAAGATTTCATCATCCTCTTCCACAACCAAGTTATTCAGAAAATTTGATGGTTGATGAAGACGAATCATTAATATTTAATCCATGGCTTTCAATTATCCCATGGAACTTGGCCCTATTTGAAAAGTCTAGCATGAAGCCATGTGACACTCACTGTCACAAGACTTAATTAAAATAGTTAGATGCCACCTGAAACACAGAAGAGGAGGCCCTGAGTTTAGGACCCAGGACAAGTAAATTCTGATAGGAGTTGAGAAGAATAGGGAAAGAAAAACTTATGTTGTCTCAAACCCCAACCCAGTGCCATTGAGTCGATTCCGACTCATAGTGACCCTATAGGACAGAGTAGAACTGCCCCATAGAGTTTCCAAGGAGCGCTTGGTGGATTCTAACTGCCAACCCTTTGGTTAGCAGCCGTAGCACTTAACCACTACACCACCAGGGTTTCCGTGTTTTCTCAAGGAGGAAGGAAATGCTCATGGGGTAGGGGATAAAGTTCGGAAGACAAATTTCATTTATATAATAATTTTGTGTCAACTTGGTTATATTCAGTTGTATGTAGTCTACATGTAGACCCAACATCATTTGTTCAGATGTGGAAATCCTGGTGGCATAGTGGTTAAGAGCTACAGCTACTAACCAAAGGTCAGCAGTTTGAATCCACCAGGCACTCCTTGGAAACCCTATGGGGCAGTTCTACCCTGTCCTATAAGGTCACTATGAGTCAGAATCGACTCGACGGCAATGGGTTTGTTTAGAAGTTGGGATACCTGGGTTCTGCAACCCTGTTAATGTTTAGTTCTATGACCTTGAGCAATTTATTTCTTTTCTCTAAGCTTATTTCCATCTCTTTATAACAAGACAGTAGGACTAATGATCTTCAACCTTCCATTATATCATGTTATTATTTCACCCAATCAGAAACCTGAAGAATTGCTTGATGAAAACCTCAAATTTGAGTTGGGGGAAAAAAGGCGCACAACAACAACAAAAACCAGTTCAGAACATTTAGAACAAAAGTCTAATTAAAATTATAATTTCAAACAACTTCTCATTTTTCCCTTGGGATACCTTGACAGGCCTGCCTAGTAAGCAAGCAACTAATATACAGTAAATCTTCCTGTTTGATGAGCCCCAAGTTCAAAGTATTATATCCTTAGGGAACACTGTCATTGGGTAATGAAAATGGAGTACTTTAGGAAGAGGCAATAAAAAGCAGGGAATAATCTGATTTCAGTATATTGCATAATAGTTGAAAATCATTGAAGAACCTATATCCTACTACTAGTAGTATCACACAGAAATCTCAAAAACAAACAAAAACAGCCCAAACTGGTACGAACGTAAAAGGAACAGAAAAAAGATAGAACCATGGTATACCATGGCCTGCTGCACTCCTTTCTATTTAGCAAAGGGAGTACCTATTTCAAGGCTGCCCCTGACCTATTCCAGGGAGTATAAAAATAGTAGTAACATTGCTGTCCACCACCTGTTTGTCATTTTGGCATACTGGGTGGCTTGCATGTTGCTATGATGCTGGAAGCTATGCCACCACTATTTCAAAGACCAGCAGCATCACCCCTGGCGGACAAGTTTCAGTGGAGCTTCTGGACTACGACAGACTAAGAAGAAAGGCCTGGCAATCTACTTCCTAAAATTAGCCAATGAAAACCCTATTGATCGCAGCAGAATATTGTCAGATATAGTGCTAGAAGATGAGCCCCCTAGGTTGGAAGATACTACAAAATGGCCACGAAAATCGACTCAAGCATATCAACAACCATGAAGATGTACAGACTGGGCAATGTTTCTTTCTGTTGTACATGGTGTCACCATGAGTCAGAGATGACTTGACGACAATCAACAACAACATTGCTGTGGTAGGCTAAGAAGGTGTCAATGGAAGTTGTGGTTTGGTTCTTTTTCTTTTTTTACTTATTTACTTATGTATCAAATGATGTGTCCTTACAGCCTTTTGATAAATCTATTCCCTCTCACTTTCATAACTAAAGAAAAAACATTGATATCTATAGAGATTTTTTACAATAATTTTTATTGTGCTTTTTTTTTTAAGTGAAAGTTTACAAATCAAGTCAGTCTCTCACACAAAAACCCATATACACCTTGCTACACACTTCCAATTACTCTCCCCCTAATGAGACAGCCCGCTCTCTCCCTCCACTCTCTCTTTTCATGTCCATTTCGCCAGCTTCTAACCCCCTCCAACCTCTCATCTCCCCTCCAGGCAGGAGATGCCAACATAGTCTAAAGTGTCCACCTGACCCAAGAAGCTCACTCCTCACCAGCATCCCTCTCCAACCCATTGTCCAGTCCGATCCATGTCTGAAGAGTTGGCTTCGGGAATGGTTCCTGTCCTGGGCCAACAGAAGGTCTGGTGGCCGTGACCACTGGGGTCCTTCCAGTCTCAGTCAGACTATTAAGCCTGGTCTTATGAGAATTTGGGGTCTGCATCCCACTGCTCTCCTGCTCCCTCAGGGATTCTCTGTTGTGTCCCCTGTCAGGGCAGTCATTGATTGTAGCCGGGCACCACCTAGTTCTTCTGGTCTCAGGATGATGTAGTCGCTGGTTCATGTGGCCCTTTCTGTCTCTTGGGCTCGTAATCGCCTTGTGCCCTTGGTGTTCTTCATTCTCCTTTGCTCCAGGTGGGTTGAGACCAATTGATGCAACTTAGGTGGCTGCTTGCTAGCGTTTAAGACCCCAGACGCCACACTCCAAAGTGGGATGCAGAATGTTTTCTTAATAGATTTTATTTTGCCAATTGACTTAGATATCCCCTGAAACCATGGTCCCCAGACCCCTGCCCCTGCTACACTGGCCTTCGAAGCATTCAGTTTATTCAGGAAACTTTTTCGCTTTTGTTTTAATCCAACTGTGCTGACCTCCCCTGTATTGTGTGCTGTCTTTCCCTTCACCTAAAGTAGTTCTTATCTACCATCTAATTAGTGACTACCCCTCTCCCACCCCCACCCTTGTAACCACAAAAGAATGTTTTCTTCTCAGTTTAAACTATTTCTCAAGTTCTTATAATAGTGGTCTTATACAATATTTGTCCTTTTGCATCTGACTAATTTCACTCAGCATAATGCCTTCCAGGTTCCTCCATGTTATGAAATGTTTCACAGATTCCTCACTGTTCTTTATCAATGCATAGTATTCCATTGTGTGAATATACCATAATTTATTTATCCATTCATTCATCGATGGGCATCTTGGTTGCTTCCATCTTTTTGCTATTGTAAACAATGCTGCAATAAACATGGGTGTGCATATATCTGTTCGTATAAAGGCTCTTATTCCTCTAGGATATATTCCAAGGAGTGGGATTGCTGGATTGTATGGTAGTTCTATTTCTAGCTTTTTAAAAAAAAAGGTGCCAAATCGATTTCCAAAGTGGCTGTACCATTTGACATTCCTATCAGCAGTGTAGAAGTGTTCCAATCTCTCCACAACCTCTCCAACATTTATTATTTTGTGTTTTTTGGATTAATGCCAGCCTTGGAGTGAGATGAAATCTCACTGTAGTTTTGATCTGCGTTTCTCTAATGGCTAATGATTGTGAACATTTCCTCATGTATCTGTTAGCTACCTGAATGTCTTCTTTAGTGAAGTGTCTATTCATATCTTTTGTCCATTTTTTAATTGGGTTATTTGTCTTTTTGCAGTATCGTGTAGATTTTAGAGATCAGGCGCTGATCAGAAATGTCATAGTTAAAAGCTTTTTCCCAGCCTGTAGGTAGTCTTTTTACTCTTTTGGTGAAGTCTTTGGATGAGCATAAGTGTTTGATTTTTAGGAGGTCCCTGTTATCTAGTTTTTCTTCTACATTCTTTGTAATGTTTTGTATACTGTTTATGCCATATATTAGGGATCCTAACGTTGCCCCTATTTTTTCTTCCACGATCTTTATCGTTTCAGATTTTATATTTAGGTCTTTGATGCATTTTGAATTAGTTTTTGTGCATGGAGTGAGGTATGGGTCTTGTTTCATTTTTTTGCAGAAGGATATCCAGTTATGCCAGCACTATTTGTTAAAAAGAATGTCTTTTCCCCATTTAATTGTTTTGGGGCCTTTGTCAAATATCAACTGCTTATATGTGGATGGATTTATATCTGGATTCTCAATTCTGTTCCATTGGTCCATGTACGTGTTGTTGTACCAGTACCAGGCTGTTTTGACTGCTGTGGCGGTATAATAGGTTCTAAAATCAGGTAAAGTAAGGTCTCCCACTTTGTTCTTCTTTTTCAGAAATGCCTTATTTATCCGGGGCCTCTTTCCCTTCCATATGAAATTGGTGATTTGTTTCTCCATCTCATTAAAGAATGTTCTTGGGATTTGGATCGGAATTGCATTAAATGTATAGATTGCTTTTGGTAGAATAGACATTTTTACAATGTTAAGTCTTCCTATCCACGAGCAAGGTATATTCTTCCACTTATGCAGGTCTCTTTTGGTTTCTTGCAGAAGCGTACTGTAGTTTTCTTTGTATAAGTCTTTTACATCTCTGGTAAGATTTATTCCTGAGTATTTTGTCCTTGGCATTGATTTGGTGATTCCTCTTCGATGTTCTTTTTGTTGGTGTAGAGGAACCCAACTCATTTTTGTATGTTTATCTTGTATCCTGATACTCTGCTGAACTCTTCTATTAGTTTCAGTAGTTTTCTGGAGGATTCCTTAGGGTTTTCTGTGTATAAGATCATGTCATCTGCAAATATAGATATTTTTACTTTTTCCTTGCCAATCTGGATGCCCTTTATTTCTTTATCTAGCCTAATTGCTCTGGCTAGGACTTCCAGCACAATGTTGAATAAGAGTAGTGATAAAGGGCATCCTTGTCTGGTTCCCGATCTCAGTGGGAATGTTTTCAGGCTCTCTCCATTTAGGGTGATGTTGGATGTTGGCTTTGTATAAATGCCCTTTTTTATGTTGAGGAGTTTTCCTTCTATGCCTATTTTGCTGAGAGTTTTTATCATGAATGGGTGTTGAACTTTTTCAAATCCCTTTTCTGCATCAATTGATAAAATCATGTGATTCTTGGCCTTTGTCGTATTTATGTGGTGGATTACATTGTTTTTCTAATGTTGAACCATCCCTGAACACGTGGCTGAATCCCACTTGGTCATGGTGAATTATTTTTTTGATATGTTGTTGAATTCTATTGGCTAGAATTTTGTTGAGGATTTTTGCATCTACGTTCAAAGGTCTATAATTTTCTTTTCTTGTGGTGTCTTTACCTGGTTTTGGTATCAGGGATATGGTGACTTCATAGAATGAGTTTGGTAGTATTCCATCCTCTTTTATGCTCTGAAATACCTTTAGTAGTAGTGGTGTTAACTCTTCTCTGAAAGTTTGGTAGAACTCTGCAGTGAAGCTGTACGGACCAGGGCATTTTTTTGTTGGGAGTTTTTCGATTACCTTTTCAATCTCTTCTTTTGCTATGGGTCTATTTAGTTGTTCTACCTCTGTTTGTGTTAGTTTAGGTAGGTAGTGTGTTTCTAGGAATTCTTCCATTTCTTCTATGTGTTCAAGTTTGTTTGAGTATAGTTTTTCATAGTAATCTGATATGATTCTTTTAATTTCAGTTGGGTCTGTTGTAATATCACCCATCTCATTTCTTATTTGGCTTATTTGCTTCCTCTCCTGTTTTTTTTTTTGGCAGTTTGGCCAGTGGTTTATCAATTTTGTTGAGTTTTTCAAAAAACCAACTTTTGGCCTTGTTAATTCTTTCAATTGTTTTTCAGTTGTGTATTTCATTTAGTTCAGCTCTAATTTTTATTATTTGTTTTCTTCTGGTGACTGTGGGTTTCTTTTGTTGCTCTCTTTCTATTTGTTTAAGTTGTAGGGATAATTCTTTGATTTTGGCCCTTTCTTCTTTTTGGACGTGTGCATTTATTGATATAAAATTGGCCTCTGAGCACCACTTTTGCTGTGTCCCAAAGGTTCTGATAGGAAGTGTTTTCATTCTCATTGGATTCTCTGAATTTCTTTATTCCATCCTTAATGTCTTCTATAATCCAGTCTTTTTTGAGCAGGGTATTGTTCAGTTTCCAAGTGTTTGATTTCTTTTCCCTGCTTTTCCTGTTATTGATTTCCGCTTTTATGGCCTTATGGTCAGAGAAGATGCTTTGTAATATTTCAATGTTTGGATTCTGCTAAGGCTTGCCTTATAATCTAATATGTGGTCTATTCTAGAGAATGTTCCATGTGCACTAGAAAAGAAAGTATAGTTGGTTGCTGTTGGGTGGAGTGTTCTGTATATGTCTACGAGGTCAAGTTAGTTGATTGTGGTATTTAGATCTTCTGTGTCTTTATTGAGCTTCTTTCTGGATGTCCTGTCCTTCACCGAAAGTGGTGTGTTGAAGTCTCCTACTATTATTGTGGAGCTGTCTATCTCACTTTTTAATGCTGATAGAGTCTGTTTTATGTATCTTGCAGCCCTGTCATTGGGTGCATAAATATTTAATACGGTTATATCTTCTTGGTGTATTACTATAGAGATTTTTTTGGTGATGATATTTGTGACAGAGTGTCTCTTATTTTGGAGCAACATTCATTTAGGTCTACTAATTAACTCACATCTAGAAAAAAAAGGAGAGGGTCTCCTAAACAGGGGAGAGGTGGAAGCAATTTATAATTTGTCAAGATATGAGTATGAACAACTTCATTTTAGAATTATAAAGCTCTGGGGATAGGGAATAGTATCTAGAATCCTAGAGAGCCAATATGCTGTGATAGACTATGTCATGGTCTGATTAGTCAATGCTATATGTGGGAAGATTAATAGAGGTTAGGACCTGGGCTTTGAGGGGCAGGGCAGTGAGTGTTGGGAAAAGAGAGATTGAGTTTGGCTGATAAAGTACAGCATCCAAACAAAAAAAAAATGGTAAAAACATGTAATTCCAGGCCAGTAACTGGCCCAAGCAGTCTAAGGGGAGATACCTAGAAGTTCAAATGAATGGGTTGAATGCATTTAAAAGGAATCTGGGGAGGGGAGAAATAGGTAAACCCAGGTAGACAGGCAGTTAGTTGAAGCAGGTAGTGGGGTCACCTGCTGGAGTTTTGGAACAGGAATGAAGGTCATCCCACCAGGCAAAGAATCATGACCAGCTGAGGTATTTTAATATTTCTTCCCTGTTTTGTTATATATGCATGAATGCATATATATATATATATATATACATACACATATATACATACATATATAAAACAAATATCTTTGTTTTCTTCCCCCCCTTACTGCATTACTTATTATAAAACATAAGATGTAAGCAGGGCTAGTGCATTTTCAGTTGTATGCATATTAGTTTTATCATGTTAGATGTAGGTATGACTTTAATAATTGTCTTTATTTAGATATCATGTATGGTTTAAGAAGATGTGTACAGGTGCCAATTTGACAAGGGGTGGACTGTGATGTTAAGGTTATGTGTCAACTTGGCTAGGCCATGATTCTCAGTGGTTTGGCAGATATTCTGTATCCATCCTCCATTCTTTGATCTGATGCGAGCAGCCAATCAGTTGAAAGGGGAGTTTCCTTGGGGGTGTGGCCAGCATCCAATATATATAGATGTTCTGGCAGAGCTCACCCTCTCTGGATTCTGCATCCAACTTGTCATCCTTTGAGCTCTGGTTCTTGGGATATGAACCAGCAGCCGGCCTTCTGACCTGCAGATTTTGGGATTCACTAGTTCCTGCAGCCCTGTGAGCCTGCAGCCTTTTGTCTGACCAGCTGATTTTGGATGCGTCAGCCTCTGCAACCACTTGAGTCAGGAGAAGCCTCTAGCGTGACATCTGACTCACAGATTTGGGACTTGCCAACCTCCACAACTGCATGAGCTATTTCCTTGAAATGAATCTCACCATATATATATATATATAAATATAAAAGGACCCCTGGTGGCACAGTGGTTGAAGTGGTTGACTGCTAACTGAAAGGTTAGCAGTTTGAAACCACCAGCTGCTCTGCCGGAGAAAGATGTGGCAGTTGGCTTCCATAGAGATTTATAGCCTTGGAAACCCTATGAGTCGGAATCAACTCAATGGCTGTGGGTTTTATGTATACTGGTGGTGTAGTGGTTAAGTGCTATGGCTGCTAACCAAAGGGTAGGCAGTTCAAATCCACCAGGCGCTCCTTGGAAACTATGGGGCAGTTCTACTCTGTCTTATAGGGTCACTATGAGTCGGAATTGACTCGACGGCACTGGGTTATACATACACACACACACACACACATATATATATATATACATACACACACACAGAAAAAAACCTGTTGCCATCAAATTGATTTCGACTTACAGTGACCCTAAAAAAAAAAAATTTTTTTTTTTTTTTTTTTATGGGACAGAGTAGAACTGGCCTACCAGGGCTCCATACTGGAGCCTTTCACTGGCTTTGCTCCTTTAGAGAACCCAGTGTAAGACAAGAACTAACAAGTACAAGATGGAGCCCTAGTGCTAGAAGGGATTGGGGATTAGATAGATTACCAGAATAGAAATTCAGAAACAGGGACCAAGATAGAGCCTAGAAGTTAGAACTGGGCACATGGTGGGCAAAGTCTTGGAAATGAGACAGATGCTCAATTGCCAGAACTGGGGCCTGGGGCCAAGGCTGACGGATGATCAGGTACATGAATTGAGGCATGAAATCTAGATGGGCTAGAATTGGCTGTCTCTGCCTGTATGCATGGTCAAGGGGTGGTGTCAACTTCTGGGAGAGGGAGGACAACAAAAGCTGAGACTCCCTGAGGTTCCAGGAAAAATTGGAAAATTCCATGGGAAACAGAAAACCTAAGTAGGAGGCATTAAAAAAAATTTTTTTTTTTTTATTCCCCAGTGAAGCCTGTGTAGAGAAGTTTTGCCAAGATTGCCTGCTCCTTCCCCAGACAGGTGTAGCCAGTGCTGATTATCGGTAAGTCCAGGCTCTCTGCGCTTCTTTGCTTCTGGCTTTCTCAAACTGAAGTGAGCTAACTTTCAGTTCTCAATGGTGTGCCAGGGACAGGTACTTGAAGCCACAGGATAAATATGGTTCATATTCCTGGAGTACCGTTTTAACTTGGAGATTACAGTGGAATTAAATGCAAGGTTAATTTGCATTTTTGTGATAAGTTATGAGACCTGAGAGAAATTTCATGCTTGCAGAGTGTGGCCAACTGTTTGGGCCCCTCCCATGTCCCATTGGCACTCATCATTCCTGTACAAGCCAATTGGTGTCTTACTGCAAACACCTGCATCTCACTGCCTGTGGGCTTTCTCTTGGCTAGAGCCCTTAGCCAATGATGAATGGGAGTTGGAATTTAAATATTCCAGCTTCCTTGATCCTGGGCGGGGGCCAACTTTGAGTTATGTTCTACACGTCCGTCTCCTCCAAGGTTCCCAGTAGGGTTGAACCACAGTTGCCCACAGCAGTAACCTGCTCATTATCATGCCCTGGATCAGCTTCCTTCTCTGCCCTGGCTCACTTCCCCACTCTCTTATTGGTGCTTCTTGGGATCATCTCCCAGACAAACTACTTAATTCCTAGTCTTCAGGTCTGTTTCTGGGGCATCTTGCCCAAGACACAAGGTTGGTCTGAACCAAGACTCCAGACTCTGGAGTAGGTGGGGTGGTGATGGAATGATAAGAATTTTCTCTCCTGTGCTTTTAGAGCAACTTTACTTGTAAAGTTAAGAAATCATATTGCACTTGAAACTGTTAAGCCAGTGCTCCTCAACCTATTTTTCTTCCGTAACTCATTTGTAAGGAGCCCTGGTGGCACAACGGTTAAGTGCTCCGCTGCTGACTGAAAGGTTGGAGGTTCAAACCCATCCAGCGGCTCTGCGGGAGAAAGACCTGTGGGTCTCTTCCCATAAAGCCAATCAATTCCAACTCATAGTTATCCTGTAAGGCAGAGTAGAACTGCCCCATAGGGTCTCCAAAGCTGTGATCTCTTAAGGAAGCAGGCTGCCACATATTTCTCCCAGGGAGCAGCTGGCGGATGTGAACCACCGGCGTTTCCCTTAGCAGCCCAGAGCTTAACCATTATGCCATGCCTAGAAAACGCTACGGGGCAGTTCTACTCTGTCACATGGGGTCACTAAGATTCAAAATCTACTTGAAGACACCCAATAACTCATTTTTTGTGCTGTTTCACACGTTATCTTCAATAGCTCAGGTGAAATCTGAAAAAGCACTTTAGGTTAGTCTCCTTATAACCCCCCAGATGCAGGAATCTAAAAGTAGCAAGAACCCAAAAGCAGCACATCAGCCCGCATGAACCACAATGCCCTAGCATCACATCACAGATGAGGAATCACCATCATTATCCCCCCAGAACTAGCTTCACTCCCCTGAGTGTGATTTACCTTTTATTAGAAAAAAGGTGCATATAAAAAAGTACTAGTGAATTTCTGAGTTGTTATTGAGTAACTCTTTTTCCTTGACTCTTACTTAAAAATGAGAATTACCAAAGAATCTCCCAGGACTCTTTATTGTTGCTTAATAAAACACATTTAGTAGTATAGGTGTTCTTTCACTTGAGCTCAAATAGCACAAAGTAGTAAGTGTGAATTATTACATGTTGCTGTAAAAAACATTAGCATAGCGCACTTACAAAATACCTGGGGGGAGGAAGGGGAAAGGCAGGGTTGGCAAACAAACGGAGAATGCCAGTTATTTGTGTTATTTGCACCGTACACCATCCTTCACCCGGTTCGACTTTTATTACCTAATAATGCTGCTTTTCAAAGAGTGTAAGTGGACCATCTAAGAAACGATTACAGGGTCATGCTGAAGGGGTGACACTTTTAGTCACTGCTGTTCCTACAATTGTTGTTTGGTGATATATATTTTTAATTTTATGTCCATCTTCTTTCGTTATTGCCATAAACAAATTTTAGTAGCAAACAAATGAACGCAATAAATAAATGAAACAATAAACAACTTGCTCTTAGAGTAAACACAATGCTAGTAGAAACATGTTACTATTGGTAATTCAACTAAAGTGTTTATAATTTGCCATCATTCCTTATTAAAAAGTACAGTGACAATTTAACTGTACTGCCCCTTTAAAGGATTCTTTAAGATAAACAAGCAGGCGTGTTTGAATTAAAAAAAAAAAATAGTAGAATTGCTAAGAAACATAACCAAAGTGAATCTATGGGATTCGTGAATTTACTGAAATCTACTGGGTGCTGGAAAGTTCTCTATCTGATTTTGTTTACTTTTTTTTACCCACATTTCTATGTGGAATAATAATTAAGGCATTCCTAAGGAAATGAACATAATTATTGATTTGTAATGTTATTTATGGACAGGCCACTAACAAGATGCATTTACATTTAGGGTTTATTTTTGTTCTGATTAGGAAGTAACCTCATGAAATTAGTGCTCCCACAAATGGAATATCCACCTCATTCGTTTGCTGAAACATTGAGTTTTTTGTGGAGCTGGATATGAAGGAAATGATAAGGGCCTTTTCCTCATTTTTCTCTAGGTTAAGAGTCTTAGTAACAGTTTTAAAGAGATTCCCCCCTTCCCTCCAAGAATTGAGCCTCTGGGCTTGTATTTCTATTTTTTTGCCCTTGGAAAAGCAATATATTAGAAGATAGTTTTAGTAATCCATTTATTACATATAATCTTTAAAATACAATTGTTTTTCATGAGAATGTATGGTGATTTTCTATTGCAACTTGATCCAGACTCTGGGATTCATGCACAATGGCTCAAATTCTCCATATTCTGGGATCCAAAAGAGACTGATAAGACATTTGTAATAAGTACAGTGCATGGGACATTAAAGCCAAAGGATTATAATTATCCTGCTGTGACCACTTTGATTTCTTTAGGACATTTATTAAAGGTCAGAGGGATGGCTGCTTCTAGGTATCAATGGAACCAATACGGATTTGAAATTCCAAAGAAATTTGAATATTATAACCGTATCATATCATTTCTGCAGTGAATTTGGCTTCCTCTCCCCCTTTCCTACCCTGTCCTCACTTTTGGTTGTAAAACAATTAATACTTAAGAGTGTTCAGAAAAAAGGAACAAAATTCCTAATACCACAAGCACCATTTCTATTTGCTGCCTTCCATTCTTTGCCCATCATTGGTGGTTCAGTGGTAGAGTTTTCGCCTCTCACGTGGGAGACCTAGGTTAGATTTCTGGCCAATGCACCTGATGTGTGGCCACTACCTGTCTATCAGTGGAGGCTTGCATGTCGCTATGATGCTAAACAAGTTTCAGGGGAACTTCCAGACTAAGATGGACTAGGAAGAAAGGCCTGGTGATTGATCTCCTTCTGAAAATCAGCCAGTGAAAACCCTATGGATCACAACAGTCCGATCTCCAACAGATCATGGGGATGGAGCAGGGACCAGGCAGCGTTTCATGGAGACCCCATGCCCAAAGGAATGACTTGATGACACCTAACAACAAC
The DNA here is from genome assembly GCF_024166365.1 of Elephas maximus indicus. Lineage (NCBI taxonomy): Eukaryota > Metazoa > Chordata > Mammalia > Proboscidea > Elephantidae > Elephas > Elephas maximus. The sequence goes on along the minus strand of NC_064846.1, from coordinate 159,121,705 downwards.
ATTTTATTTTGCCAATACACATTCATATTTTTCTACATAATAGCAATCATAGTAAGTATACAATATTGTATTCTGCTTTTATACTGTCAACTCGCTTATGAAAAGAGATCTGGAACTTCTACAAAGAGATTGTAAAATAGGACCAAGGGAGCTCTGCTACTCTAGCTGGTAAATAAATAAATAAAAGAGCTCCTGTGTTGATTTTATGAGTTTCTGGCTTTTCAAAGGTGACGTAACCTGTCCCTTAGCAACCCTATAGGACAGAGTAGAACTGCCCCATAGTTTCCAAGGGGCGCCTGGTGGATTCGAATTGCCGACCTTTTGGTTAGCAGCCGTAGCTCTTAACCATTACGCCACCAGGGTTTCCAACCTGTCCCTTAGGTTTCCTTAATCAGAGTTTTGAACCCAATCATCTTGGCTTGGAAAAGGATACGAAATGTAATTAAACTAAAATTTGTGAATGAAAGTAAAGCAGCATTTGCTTTCTGCCAGATTGCTAATTAAATGCCACGGAAGACTTGCGTGTTTAATTTTAGCCATGTAAAGAATGTGCAAGAGTTGGTAGGCAACAGTTTTGGCCAGGAAAGAAATGACTATATTTTTAGATCATTTTGCCATCCCTTTTAACTTATTATCCTATGATGTAGCTTAAGTGTAGAAATGGCAAAGTTCCTTGAGTTGATCCAGAATTAGGGTTTTGACAGACAAATGGGGAAGGTAATTGAGGGTATTGGTGAAAAAATGGTTGTAGTGATGGGCTTTTAGTTCTAGGCAGAAGAGGGAAGGAGATGGAGGCAGGAGAAAGCTGATGGATGAAGACAAAGTAAGAGATGTCAAGGGACTGGAAGTCTCTAACAAGAATAGGCATCGTGGTAAAAATAGAGCAAGAGAACTAGAAAATGGGGAGTTGTGTTCAGCAGGTTTTTATTAAAAGTGAAATAAAATTTGAAATGCAAGTGACTTGGCCTATTTAATTTTTTTTTCTTTTTATATTGTGAACTATTAGGGCCAGAACAGAGAACAAGGCATGGGGATTGAAATCCATCCGTTAACTCACTCATGTATTAATTCAACAAATATTTTATTAAGTAATTTTTTTATGTGGCAGGCACTGTTTAAGGTTATACCAATGAACAAGGCAGGAAAATTCTGGCTCTCTTGGAGTTTATATTCTAGTGGAAAGAGTCCAACATTAGATATTTAATAAATAGAATATCAAGTAGTAATAAGAAAAATAAATCAGGATTAGGGAAGAGAGGCCTAAGGGCTGAGGAGCAGTTTTAAACACGGTGGGCAAAGAAGTGAAGAGGGGATAAGGGAGCAGGGACATGAAGGAAATGAGGCCGGAAGCCAAGCAAAGATCTTGTGGAGGAACATTGTAGGCATAAGAACAGTAAATGCAAAGGCCATGAGAGAATATGTTTGACAGGCCTGTCCCTAACATTTGGGAAGCCCAGGACAAGAGCACAAAGGAGGCCCACATACTATAGGGCTAAACATTTAGAACTTAGAAAATATATTTTGCCATCCCACTTTGATAAATATACCTTAATGTTCACCTGCAAGGCCAGGTCCAGATTTAGAGTTCTTAGACTCCTTGGAGTTCTGTACCAGAACCTGATGGCACAGGGGGAACCAGTTCCTGGCTCTTGATCCCAGCAGGAGGCTTACATTTTTCTTCCATCCCTAGATCTTTCCATCACCATGATGCACCTCACACAATGTGGGTGACCACTCCAGTCTGAATGTCCCAGCTGTGTCCACATAGTCCGAAACAGCTGCCCTTTGACCGTTCTTTGGTACCTAGGGATGTGTTCATGGGTGACATAGTTCACTCTCAAGAAAGTGGACCAGAGAAAAAGCCTATGCACGTCTTGGAAGCCAGCTTTAGGTCATTTGGGCAGCAGATACTTGGGTCCTGAGTACCCAGAATGTGGTCTGGAAGGGGCACAGGCTCTGGGCAAGCACAACTCCTTGACCCCACTGACCCCTGCCCTATGCAGAAGGGTATGGCTGGGAGGAGGCTCAGAGGTGACCCACTAAATCATGGGTCCCAGGGCAGGGATGTCTTTTGCCAGAATCTAAGGGTAACACTTGTGCTGGGCACATTTGAGGTGGAACAAGGAGGCTATTCCTATATTAAGACACCTGCAGGGATCAGGAATTGAACTGTGATGATTATGGAGATATGAAGCTCCTGTTTTGTGGAGAGTCTATAAAAAGTAAAGGAAGGAAAAGATGGAAACCAAAATGTATGGTGCATCTGCGCTGAGCCTGGCTGTCTGAAAGGTGCTTTTCCTAGTCTTATCTAATTTAATCTTCCAACTAACCTCAGGAGTAGGCTTCTTACTTTGATGTTTACAGTTAAGAAAATAAACTGAAGGAGGCTGGTGCCTTGTCCAGGGTCATGCAGCCAGTGAGGCATAGAGCAGAGGTACAAACTTAGGGCTTTGGCTAATTCTAAAGCCCATATTCTTTCCACTCTGCCACATCGCCTTTGGAAGAGATCCTGTAAGACTTCCTTTGTAATGAGAGTGAAGAGCAATGAAGAAGTAAAACCGTATCCTGTTAAGAGATGAAAACGATGGCAGAGATCCTTAATCCAAGGTTGGCTCCTGTCCTGAGATCCTTAGAGCTCCTAGGAGACCATGAAGATGGAACATAAATTTACAGTTTGCACACATTTTTAAATCAAGGTAAAATTTACATACAGTGAAAACACAGAACTGAAATATACAATTTGGAGAGTTTTTACAAATTCAAACACCTGTGTAACCACCCCACCAGTTAAGATATAAAATGTGTCCATTACCCTAGAAATTTCCCCTTGCCTCTTTCCAGTTGATCCCTCCCCCCACCCAAAGGGAACCACTATTCGATTTCTATCACTATGGATTAGTTTTGTCTGGTTTAGAACTTTGGTACAAATAGAATCATACAGAATGTATTCCGTTATGTCTGGCTTCTTTGGCTCAGCATGTTTTTGAGATTTATCCATATTGTTGGATAAAAGGAGTTCTTTTCCTTTTTATTGCTAAGTAGTATTCCACTGGATGAATATGCCACAATTTGTTTATCCATTCATCTACTGATAGACAATGGAGCTAGTTCCCATTTTTGGCTTTTATGAATAAAGCTGTTATTAACATTCTTGTATATGTCTTTTTGCAAATGTATATATTCATTTATCTTGAGCCTATACCTCGGAGGGGGATTGCTAGATCATATGGTAGGTGTAAGGAGCCCTGGCGGCACAATGGTTAAGTTCTCGGCTGCTAAGGGAAAGGCCAGTGGTTCAAACCCAGCAGCTGCTCCGTGGGAGAAAGACATGGCAGTCTGCTTCTGTAAAGACTGTAGCCTAGAAAACCCTAGGGGGCAGTTCTACTCTGTCTTCTAGGGTTGCTATGAGTTGGAATTGGCTCGATGGCAGTGGGCCAAACATTTCCAAAGTGGTTGTATCTTTTTACACTCCCATCAGAGCTGTATAAGAGTTGAAGTTGGTAAGCTTAGTTTTGAGTTAAAATATTTAATTTTGAAATATCTGAAACATAAAAAGTAATGATGAGAATAGGTGGATCTATAGACACAGGAAGTGGATTGGTGGTTGCCAGGGAGTAGGGAGAGAGAGGAATGTGGATTAACTGCTTAATGGGTATGGCGCCTGATTCTAAGATGATGAAAACGTTTTGGAACTAGATAGAGGTGGTGGCTGCACAACATCGTGAATATCTTAATATCACTGAATTGTTCACTTTAAAAAGGTTAATTTTATGTTGTGTAAATCCACCTTAATGGAAGAAAAGTAAGGTTAATATTAATATCTGACAGCCATGGATCTAACAGTCAGATTTAACACATTAACAAGTTCCCGTATTTGCTTCAGATCTTAATCAATGAAATATTACAGATACAATTGAAGACTGTCTTCACCATCTCCTTTCCTTTCCTCCTCCCTGGAGATTAGCATCATCCTGAAGTTGGTGTGTATCCTTTTCATGCATGTTTATTTTTAAATATCGGACATAGGTTATGAGCCATTTTCAATGTTTCACCAAGTCTAATGAAGACGGCATGTTTTCCTTTGATGAGTCTGGGTATAGTATTTGAAATAGCAGCCATCTTAAGAAATAAGTCAGGCATTATGCTGAGTGAAATAAGTCAATCGCAAAAGGACAAATATTTTATGAGACCACTACTATAAAAACTCATGAAAACGTTTACATACAAAAAGAAACAATCTTTGATGGTTGTGAGGGAGGGGAGGGGTGGGAAGGAAAAACACTAAATAGACAATAGCTAAGTGGTAAATTTGGTGAAGGGTAAGACAGTACACAATATTGGGGAAGCCAGCACAACTTGTCCAAGGCAAGGTCATGGAAGCTCCATAGACACATCCAAACTCCCTGAGGGACCAAATTACTGGGCTGAGGACTGTAGGGACCATGGTCTCGGGGAACACCTAGCTTCAATTGGCATAACATATTTTATAAGGAAAATGTTCTACATTCTACTTTGGTGAGTAGCATCTGGGGTCTTAAAAGCCTGATCTCATCCCTTTAGGAGCAAAGAAGAATGAAGAAAACTAAAGATAAAAGGAAAAGATAAGTCCAAAGGGCTAATGGACTACAACTACCACATCCTCCACCAGACTGAGTCCAGCACAACTAGATGGTGCCCAGCTACCACCATCAACTGCTCTGACAGGGATCTCAATAGAGGGTCCCAGGCAGAGCTGGAGAAAAATGTAGAACAAAATTCAACTCACAAAAAAAAGACCAGACTTACTGGCCTGACAGAGACTGGAGAAACCCCGAGAGTACGGCCCCCGGACACCTTTATAGCTCAGTAATGAAGTCATTCCTGAGGTTCACCTTTCAGCCAAAGATTGGACAGGCCTGTAAAACAAAACGAGACTAACTGGGTACACCAGCCCAGGGGCTAGGACGAGATAGCAGGAGGGAACAGGAAAGCTGGTCGAGAAGGGAGAGTGTTGACGTGTCATGGGGTTGTTAACCATTTTCATAAAACAATGTGTGTATTAATTGTTTAGTGAGAAACTAGTTTGCTCTGTAAACCTATTGTCTAAAAAGATCAATAAAGCTTCACTGTTTTGAAGAAGAAAAAGAAATGTTAATTTTATCCTTTAAAAATGTTCATTTCCTGTTAACTGTTGTTGGTTATCAATTCTAATATATATTAGATTGTTTATATCTGCAATTAATAGAAAATGGGGAATGCTAATTTTTATTTTAAAAGGCAATTTACTGGATAGTGGTGATGGTTGCGCGTCAAGAGGAACGTAATTAACGTCACTGAATTATACATGTAAAAATAATTGAAATGGAAAATGTTCTGTTGTATTTATTTTCCCCATGATAAAAAATTTTTTTAAGTGCTTGAAGTATATTGGATGTGTAAAAACAATGCAGATTGCCTGGTAGATGAAAATCCTTCAAAGCTTGGAATCTCTGAAGGGAAAAATCAATGAGGCAGTTCTCGGAGGTTGTGCTGTGAGAACTATAAAGATAATACTACCCTTCCATATTACAGATAAGGAGACTGAGGCACATATTAGTGCCAGACCAGCACGAGAATCAGGACTTCCGATGTCCATTCTAGAATTCTCTTGACCGCATCATGCCACTGAAGGCGATCAAAGTGGAGAAGGAAGAAAAGAGAGAAGCAAATGTGATGCGGAGGTGGGATGAGGAAAAAAAACCATATAAAAACAAGACGGCAGAAATGTGGGATTTTAAGGAAGAGGTTTGCCCTTCATATGAATGATTCTTGGATTTTGGTGTGTATTTTTGGTAGCAGTATGTGGTGAGTCACTAACAAAGAGCTTAAGACAGATGAGTTAACATAAATGGACCAAAATAAGCTGTGGTCTCTAGGCTGAGCAGCTGTTGGACAAACCTGCCAATAGTTTATTTCCCAGAGACACTTGCAGCAGATTAAAGTGAGCAGACAGCGAGTGCCTCATTAGAAAATCCCACACCATTCAGAGTTTCTTGTGCCTGAGATGTGGCATTCCGGGTAAAGGGGAGAACTCCCAGCTACTTATTGAAGCTATACTTTGTGGAGAGGGTAGTAGGGCTGCAGGCCACAGTGGGATGGGCTGGTGGAGAAATAAGGCACCGGAATAGGAATATCTTGGGTTTTCAGTCCTGACTGTGCCACTAGCTATGTAACCAGAGATGACTCCTTAGCTTCTCCATGACTCCATCTTTCATCTTCTGAATGAGGGGGTTGGATTGGATGACCTCCTAGGGCCCTTCCGGTTTAAAAATTTATAGTTCACTTTTACTGGGTACTTAACTTTGTGCCAGGAACCTTGCTAAGTGCTTTACATATGTTTTTTCCCTTCCATTAAAACTTTGAGGTTGTTTTGACTGTAGTCCCATTTTCAGATAAGAAACTGAGGCTTGAAGAGATTAAGAGACCTGCCTGAGGTCATGTAGCTAGCAAGTGGCAGAGTCTGGACTCAGATCTGAGACTGTCTGGGAAACCTGGCTTCTTAACCACCTTTCTGCACTGCTCCTTCTCCCTAAGCAGGAAATTAAGGGCGAGTTGCTGCCACATCCCTTTTTCTCTCCAAAGCTTTATATCAGTGTCTAATCATTCTGCTTCAATTGCACTGTAGTGTAGTGGATTTTCAGGTCCTAATTCAGCCCCTTGCTGCATCCACAGAGTACACTGTGGGTCAATGGTGATAAACCTGATAAATCAAATTCAGGACACACACCTCACACAGGACAGAAATAGTGTTGAACGGGGCACAGCAAGGCTCATCGTCAGCTTGAATATTTTGTACGTTCTCTGCAGTGGACACTCTGTACCTGATGTTCCTGCTGATGTCACTGGCAGAGATGTCTTATGAGGAGACACTTGGTTTGAAAAGCTATCTCAGTAACTTCCCCTATCCTAATTTAATATGAGATGACCATGGCAACAGCAGTAATGTAGTGGCTCCTTTGTTCCCTTTCATAAATGACTTGTAATTTAAGCACCCCCTCGCACTGTCTCTCTTCCAGTGAAGACACCAGACAGCGGGAGACCATCCTTCTCCCCAAAAGAAAATGAAATAAATCAAATCTAAGATTATTGTTGATTGTATCTAACTTCTGGTCACAATGGAGCTTTAGTTGGTGACTGACAATCTCGTTTGCAAAGTCTACTGGGGAAGACGTTTATGACAGAAACCATATACTCTATAGTCCTTACTTTGATGTCTACATATATAGAAATGAAGAACTGAGGCAATAGCTAATAATTCAGGCCCCCAAAGCACTACTGCTTATATTTACTTGGGCATTTTATGATACAGAAATGTTGAGTTTAAAGAGGGAGGAAATACACCCTCAGCTTTCTAGGTCAAAAGGCAAGCACCACAATATAGTCAATTGCGTAAGTGGCCTTACTGCTTTACCTTGTCCTATAGCCACATCATTTACCTTGTGACCTTATAGTTTCACTCCCTGAAGAGGTACAATCTATTTCCCTCTTCCTGAATCTGGGCTGGCCTTCTGACTTGTTTTGGCCAACAGGATGTGGTAAAAGAGATGATATGTCGTTTCTGAGCCTTGGCTTCAAGAGACCTGATATGTTTCCACTTGCTTGTTCTTGACTTCTGTGTTTGCCATGAGAACATGCCTAGGTTATCCTGCTAGAAAATGAGACACTAGGAGCAGAGCTGAGTTTTCCCGGTCATCCCAGAGAGATTATTCTAGATCAGCTGACCTGCAACCAGACCTATAAGTGAGCTCAGCTGAAGTTTAAAGCACTGCCCAGGTAAGCCCAACCTAAATTACCAACCCAAGACTTGTGAACTAAATAAATGCTTATGGTTTAAAGGCACCGAGTTTTAGGGTGTTTTGTTATACGGCATTGTGTAGCCACTGGTAACTGATACAGAAAGAGACTTCAATTGTCAAGGAAACATCTAGGAAGTACCTAAGGGAGGAATGAAAGGATTGGGAGGATTGTGGGGAGGAGCAAGAATCAAACTGAGATTTCACAGCAATTTTAAGTCTTTCCAAACCAGCACAGTTATGGATCCCCCTCCAGTAGTCATTCCACATGCATGTACTGAATCTATGATTGGCAAGACACTATGCTGGGTAGAATGCCTAGTGATGGGAGCCCAAGAAAAGCAAAAGCAAGTGATGGACATGATCCAAAGAGGCTAGCCATGGGAATGAAGGTGGTCAAATGGCTGATGATGTTTAGGGTGGGAGAAAGGAGTGTATTTGAGGAGCTGGCTATAGGGCCAAGGGTCAAGAACATTCAGGCAACCAGGATGAAGTTAAAAGCCTTGATAAAGAGGAAGAGATTGGAAGTTATGGAAGGAAATACCTACATCAGATGCGTGAATGGGATTAAGAATTTAAATAGAAAACAGACAAAATTAATAGAAGAAAGCAGAGCAATACTGTCAGTGCAACATCTCCCCACCAGACTGGCCGGTTTAATGTGTTCTAGGCCATTTCCAACTGCTGGTATCTGCATCCCTGTATCCAAGGACTTTTTCCAGAACTGCGCAAGGTGTTCTAATCATCTCCTAGTTTCTGCTCTGTCCTACAGGGTTGCTATGAGTCAGAATTGACTCAATGGCAATGAGTTTTTGGTTAGTCACCCAGTTGGTGAGGAAGGGATTCCTGTCCTAGGGTTCTGGGGATGGCTGAACATCCGACACTGGACAGATGAGATTGACAGCAGTTTATTAGTCACATATACTCACAACCTAGGAGAGGAGGACACCACACGCCACACAGGACCAACTGGGGTTTGTGCTTGGGAACAGAATGAACTGGCAGGGACTGTGGGAGATAGGCTTTATAGTATCAAGACGGTGGGGTACCCTCTGGTTCCCATGGGAGGATGTGATTGGCTTGTTTGAATAATTCTGTGGGCTGGCAGGGAACTGAAACCTGCTACTCAGATAAGTAGAAACTGGGTCTGATCTGTTTGATAAGAAGGATTGTTTGGTGAGGGGAGCAGAGTGAGGAGAGAGCTTGTGGTTAGGTCATTCAAGGCCCTCTTGATTTCACCAGATGTTAAGGCAGCACATAATTAATATTGGACCTTAATTTTAGGCCTTACACCACAGAAGGTTATTTTGCAGGCCAGAAGCACTGGGAAATTCATACCCCACCTTACCCTACAGCAATCTTCAAGCAATAACTGTGGGAGTTGGAACATAAATACTCCAGCTTTCTCAGCCCATGGGTGGGATAATTCTGAAGCATGTATTTTATACCTTTTCCAAAATTTCCCCACAGAATTAAGCTTCAGTCACCCATTGTGGCAGCTGGCTTACTAACATACCCTTTATCTACTGCCTTCCCTTTCCTAGCTCCCATTCTATTCCAAGGACACTAGCCTCCACTCTGTACCTTGAACAAGCTGAGCTCCTTCTTGCCCTAGGGCCTTTGCAGTTGCTGCTCCCTCTGCCTGAAATGCTGTTCTTTGACACGTACATGGCTGACTTCTTGTTATTCAGGTCTCAGCTTAAATTTCACCTTGTCAGAGAAGCCTTGCCTGGTTATCAAATCTAAAGTAGTTTCCTCATCCTAGCTTAATTCTCCACATAACTTTTTCACTATCAGATGTTTTTCTTTTTCAATTTGTTGTTTGCTTTCATATGCTGTTAGTGAGAGTGCACAGCGGCACAACCCCTTCAGGAAGTTGTTTAGCAGTATCTTCTAAAGCCACTTATGGTTCAGCAATTCCATTCCCAGTCAAATGTCCTCCAAAAGTCATATGCAAGAATGTTTATAGAAGCTTTATTCATAATAACCCAGAACTGGGGCCAACCAAAATGCCTATCTGTAGGAGAATAGATAAATAAACTGGAATATTCAATGGAATACTCTACAATGGAATACTACACAGCGATAAAAAGAGAACGAACTGTTCCTACACATGACCACATGGATGAATTTCACAGAAATAGTGATGAACAAAAGAAGCCAGACAAAAAGAGAAAAGAGAAGGTACTGTATAATTCTGTTAACATGACATTTAAGAACAGGTAAAACTAATCTATGATGGTAGAAGTTGAAGTAGTGATTACCTCTGGGCAGGAGGGTATTGACTAGGAAGGAGCATGAGGTACTAGAAATATTCTATATCTTGATCTGAGGGGTGATTACACAGGTATGTACAGAAGTAAAAAGTTATTGAGGTATATACTTAAGGTTTGTGCACACTATATGTACATCATACCTCAATAAATAAAAATACACCCACTCCTCACTTATCGACACGGTTAGGTTCCAAAGACCAGGTTGTTATGCAAAAATAGGTGTTATGCAAAAATGGAATTAAAAGGCAGAGCCCACTACCACGCGGCACCCTGCACTCAAGAAAGTCATTGAGCCCTGGTATAAGGCAGTGTTCTGCTCAGGAGAGAGGCCCACACCTGTACTGACAGCCTCCAGACAGCTATCCCGGGCCGCTGCAATGCCCTTCAGCATCCTGGCACACCTTCAGCCAGTTGCCCAAATTGCAGAATACAGCTGATGATGTTTAGGGTGGGAGAAATGTGTTCTAGACCAGAATTGGCAAGCATTCCAAAAGAGCCTTGAGTGTGGCAAGGGCAGTGCCAACCCTGATGGAAAAAGGTGGCCCTGAGCACAGGCAGGGCCCTCACCTTTGTCATCCCAGGCCTGGCGGTGTACAAGGCATCCTTGGCTATCGACCACCAGCCCAAGTACCTCCTGGACATGATCCCTCTGTGCCCCATCCCCCAGTTTGCCTCATGGAAATAGTGGCGACCCTCTCCCCACATGCAGGGCTGCCTCTACCAAGAAGGACCCTACTGACCTGTCCTCCACCTGGGAGGCACCGCTGCTGAGTGTGGTTGCAAAGTACTGGACCTGAGATGTTGCAGAGCCTGCCCAGTGTCTTGGTGTTACTGCCAGACATAGGTTGTTAATATGAAAAATAGTCGGATAGTAGATTTTTTACTATTGTTGTAAATATGAAATGTTAGATAACGAGATAGTTGGTAAGTGAAGAGTAGGTGTAAAAAAAATTAGGTTCCACGAGAGCAAGGACTTTGCCTGACTTGGACACTACTACCCAACACATTGTGTGCCATTAGCAAGCACTTGCTGAATGAGCAAATGAATGAATGTGGATTTGCATTTCCCCCCGAAACTTAAACCAAACAATTCAGTAAAGTTTTATGAGTATCAATGCCATGTGCCGTGTATAGTAGAGGAATCCAAAGTGAATCAGCCCAACGAGGAATACACAACTAATTATATAAAATGCCAGCATGTAATACCAAAAACCAAACCAAACCTATTGTTGTCAAGTTGATTCTGACTCCTAGTGACCCTATAAGAGAGAGAATAGAACTGCCCCATAGGGTTTCCAAGGCTTGTAATATTTACAGGAGCAGACTGCCACATCTTTCTCCTGCGGAGCTACCGGTGGGCTCAAATGGCTTACCTTTCGATTAGCAGCAGAGTCCTTAGCCACTGTGCACCAGCGCTCCTTCAGCATGTAATAAGTGGTATAAAAACAGATGCTAAACAAAGTGTTAGCAGAGCTAGAAAGAGATACCTCAACTACAGCTTTGCGGGAAATGAGATGTGATTTGGCCCTGGAAATATTTTTGCAGGTAGGGCTGGGTGGGAGAGGAGACAAAGGAGGGGGTGGGTGTGAGTGACAGGGAACAAAGACTCTGAGGCAGGAAGCCCAGGGCATGTTCGGGAAATGGAGAAATGTGGTGTGGCTGAAGTCAGGTGTGGAGAGTCATGGGAGAATGAAAAATGGTGTCTGCCAAAGCAGGCTGGGGCCTGTTCAGGAAGGGCCTGGTTTTTACTCCACACACAGGGATGAGGCATGTCTTAGTTATCTAGTGCAGTTATAAAAGAAATCCCACAAGTGCATGCCTTTAACAAAGAGAAATTTATTCTCTCACAGTCTAGGAGGAGGCTAGAAGTCCGAATTCAGGGTGCCAGCTCCAGGGAAAGGCTCTCTCTCTCTGTGGGTTCTGGGGGAAGGTCCTTGTCATCAACCTTCCCCTGTGAGTAAGAGCTTCTTAGTGCAGGGACCTCAGGTCCAAAGGACGTGCTGTGCTCCTGGCACTACTATTTTAGTGATAGGAGGTCCCTCATTTCTCTCGTTTATATCTCAAAAGAGATTGACTCAAAATACGACCTAATCTTGTAGATTGAGTCTTGCCTCATTAACATAACTGCCTCTAATCCCGCCTCATTAATATCATGGAAATTAGAATTTACAACACACAGGATAAATACATCAGATCACAAAATGGAGGACAACCACAAGGTATCAGAGGTTTTACCACAAAAGATTCATTTTGAAGAGATAATTTTTGTCCTCCCTAAATTAATATCACAAAATAAATCCACTTACAGAAAAATATGAAAATCCAGCTGAAGCCAAAGGACACAAACCCGTTATAGTCACACTGTCACTTTATGCCAACTCCAAGATACTTTTGCCAAAAAATTGAGATATAATTCACATTCCATAAAATTCACCATTTTTAAATGCACAACTCAGTGGTTTTTTGTACATTCACAAGGTTATGCAACCGTCACCACTATCTAATTCCAGAACACTCTCATCACCCTAAAGAGAAACCTTCTATTCATTAGCAGTCACTCCCCATTCCCCTCTCCCCTCATCTGCTGGCAGCCACTAATCTACTTTCCGTATCTATGGATTTGCCCTGAAATGATAGTTTTCTAAGTGTATATTCACGAATATATATATATTCGTGACTATACAATATATATATATATGGAAACTCTGGTGGTGTAGCGGTTAGGAGCTATGTCTGTTAACCAAAAGGTCAGCAGTTTGAATCCACCAGGTGCTCCTTGGAAACTCTATGGGGCAGTTCTACTCTGTCCCACAGGGTCGCTATGAGTCGGAATCCACTCAATGGCAACGGGTAACAGGTTTATACATAACGATAGTTTCCTACAAGTACATTTACATATATATATATTATATATAAAATGATAGTTTTCTACTTGTATATTTACATATATATATAGTTGTTGTTGTTAAGTGCCGTTGAGTTGGTTCCTTCCAACTCAAAGCGACCCTATGTACAACAGAACAAAACAGTGCCTGTTCCATACTCACAGTTGTTGTTATGCCGGAGCCAACTGTTACTGCCACTGTGTCAATCCATCTTGTTGAGGGTCCTCCTCTTTATATATGTATTTGCTTCTCCTCTGCTCCCAAAATAAATGAACTTGTGCATACTGTTTAGTAAGCTGTGTTGACTCCTGAACAATGTATCAGGAACATTTAAAATTGGTTTGTGGAAAGTTAGTCTGGGTGGCTGAACCAAAGATGGATTGGAAAGTAAAGGGCTGGAGGCAGTGAGACTGCTGGGCAATGCCTGCAGTAGGGAAGGCCAGGAGTCATGTGGGTATGAATTAGGACATTGAGGTATAGTGGATGCTGTGGTATGCTTCCCAGATCCCCATTTCAGGACTGTGTCACTCATTACCTCAGCTGCAGGAAGTGTTGATGGCTGATGGCTCTCAGCTGAGTCTTCCTCTGGACATTGTCCTCATCTGAAGAGAGCTCACTGGTCCAAGATCACACTCTTTCTCTGGGGCAGCCCACATCTAATGATTGGTCAGTGGCAGGGGTTATATGGGTCCAGATACCTTCCCCAATTTGGGAAATCCATGAAGGGCCATCCCAGCTCCAGAGCTCCCTTTAGGGTCAGCTGAGGCCTTTATTGTCACTGCATTGCATCCCAACTCTCCTCTCTGCCCAATCTTGCTTCTCTCACTCCTCCAAGTTCTTGCTCCTGAGAGCATCCCTAATAAACTTCCTGTACTTGAATCTCCATCCCAGAGACTGTTTTCCAGGGAACCCGACCTATGACAAGCAGTGAGCATGGAAAAGGAACTGACATATGTAGATGTCTTTGTGGAACAATTAAATGTCCAGAGCTTGGTGATTGATTAGAGATATACGGTGGGAAGGGTGGAAGAATAAAAGAGAATAAACAAAACAAACGTACATATATAGTTTATGCATTAAATTATATATACACATACATGTAATTTATATATTAAATTATAAAACTTATATATTAAATTGTGAATTCTATACATATATGTAAACACATCCTGAGGCACTTAACTCAGTTTCTACTTAGTGTCAGAGACAGTTCCTGCAGCTGGATATGGAAGATGAATTAGCTCTGGTCCCTTTATTTAAAAAGTCAGTGTTTGGGGGCAGAGAGGGAAAACAACTAACTCTAATACACTTCATGTACTATGGTAAATTATATGGAAAAGTGATAAAGAAATATTAAAGGAATGAAGATGATGCCAAGGTTTTATTTTGGGGTGACTTGCAAGATGACAAAGTCATCATGTGACATGGAGAAGGCAGATGAAAGAGATTATAATTAGAAAATAAATATCCAGGTTAACATATCCCCAGAAGAGTTGGAAATATGTTTGAAACTCCAGAGAGAGGTCATGGAAAGAAATATGTATTTAGGTGGTGTCTATATAGAGATAAAAGTTAATGCCTTGGGAGCAGATGAGATTGTTGAGAGAAATCACGTAAGATGGAAACTTCAGAAAGATCTATAGCAGAGCTGATTCAAGTCTAAATTTAGGCTTCCACTTCCTATGCCAACACTCATGGCAGACATAGTTAATAGATCATGTGGCCTCAGAATCCTCCTTAGCACATGGCTTCAGGCAGTCACTACCAGTAAATCCACTTACCATTCCTTGTTTCTGCGGAAGGTCTAGGCATGGTGACCAGGAGTAATTGTGGGCCTCCAAGGAATAGTCATCTTTGGCCTTAGTGGTTGGTGCACAAATTTGAATAATAGTCATATTAACTGGTCTTCCTTGTAGGCATATGAATATTATTCTATCACTGACAGCATTGTACTTCAGGATAGATCGTGAAATGTTCTTTTTGATGATGAATGCTACACCATTCCTCTTCAGTTTGTCAGTCCTGGCATAGACCATATGATTGTCTGATTCGAAATCGCCAAAACCAGTCCGTTTCAGCTCACTAATGCCTAGGATATTGATGTTTATGAGTTCCGTTTCATTTTTGATGACTTCCAATTTTCCTAGATTCATATTTTATACATTCCATGTTCAAATTATTTTTTATATATACATTAAATGGTGTAGGAAGCTTCAAAAGAAGGTGGAAGGAATACACAGAGTCACTGTACCAAAAAGAATTGGTCGATGTTCAACCATTTTAGGAGGTAGCATATGATCAAGAACCAATGGTACTGAAGGAAGAGGTCCAAGCTGCACTGAAAGCACCAGCGAAAAACAAGTCTCCAGGAACTGATGGAATACCAACTGAGATGTTTCAAGAAATGGATGCAGTGCTGGAAGCCCCCACTCATCTATGCCAAGAAATTTGGAAGACATCTACCTGGCCAACCAACTGGAAGAGATCCATATTTGTACCCATTCCAAAGGAAGGTGATCCAACACAACGTGGAAATTATAGAACAATATCATTAATATCACACGCAAAAAAAATTTGCTGAAGATCATTCAAAAGTGGTTTCAGCAGTACATCGACAGGGAACTGCCAGAAATTCAAGCTGGATTCAGAAGAGGATGTGGAACCAGGGATATTGCTGATGTCAGATGGATCTTGGCTGAAAGCAGAAAATACCAGAAAGATGTTTACCTGTATTTTATTGACTATGCAAAGGCATTCAACTGTGTGGATCAAAACAAATTATGGATTATATTGGGAAGAATGGAAATTCCAGAATACTCAATTGTGCCCATGAGGAACCTGTACTTAGACCAAGAGGCAGTTTTTCATACAGAACAAGGGGATACTGCATGGTTTAAAGTCAAGAAAGGTGTGCGTCAGGGTTGTATCCTTTCACCATACTTATTCAATCTGTATGCTGAGAAAATAATCTGAGAAGCTGGACTATATCAAGAAGAATGTGACATCAGGATTGAAAGAAGACTCATTAACAACCTGCGATATGCAGATGACACAATCTTGCTTGTAGAAAGCTAGAGGACTTGAAGTACTTACTGATGAAGATCAAAGACTACAGCCTTCAGTATAGATTACACCTCAACATAAAGAAAACAAAAATCCTCACAAATGGACCAAATAAGCAACATCACGATAAACAGAGGAAATAACTGAATTTGTAAAGGATTTCATTTTACTTGGATCCACAATCAACAGCCATGGAAGCAGCAGTCAAGAAACGAAATGACACATTGCATTGGGCAAATTTGCTGCAAAAAACCTCTTCAAATTGTTAAAAAGCAAAGATGTCGCTTTAAGGTGTGCCTGACCCAAGTCATGGTGTTTTCAATTGCCTCACATGCATGTGAATTCTGGTGTTAGCGAAGAATATTGACTATACCATGGACTACCAGAAGAATGAATCAGTCTGTCTTGGAAGAAATACAGCCAGCGTGCTCCTTGGAAGTGAGGATGGCGAGACTTTGTCTCATGTACTTTGGACAAGTTATCAGGAGTTATCAGTCCCTGGAGAAGGACATCATGCTTGGTAAAATAGAGGGTCAGCAAAAAAGAGGAAGACCCTCAACAAGATGGATTGACCCAATGGCTGCAGGAATGGGCTCAAGCGTAGCAACGATTGTGAGGATGGTGCAGGACCAGGCAGTGTTTTGTTCTGTTGTACATAGAGTTGCTACGAGTTGGAACTGACTCAACAGCACCTAACAACAACAACAAGAAGGAGTGAGCTTCTCTGGTTAGTAGGTTGAGAGCACTCAGGAATGCAGGAGAAATGTTAGGAGAATGTGGAATCCCAGAAGGAAGAAGAGTGTTTCAAGGAGGAAATAATCACATGTGCCAAATGACTGAGTAAGTTGAGGACCGGAGAAGATAATGAGATTTGAGTAGGAGGCCAATAGAGAATGGTTGAGAGACAATCGAGATAACAAAGGTTTCAGTACAGAATGGGAGGTTTCTCAATGGTTGTCCATAAATGGCCTGTCTTGGACTCATTTGAAGGTCTTAATGAACATGCATTCTCAGGACTCACTCCAGAGTTATGAACTCAAGCTGCACTCTGGCCTCCAGGGAGTACTTCAGTCAGGATTATCTGCATGGTAGAGATGGTCTAGAAGCTAAGGGTAGGTGCTTACTGTAGCAGATGCTGTTGGTGTCCTTCTCACATGCATTCAGCACTCCAGACCATTCAGGACACACCGCTGGCTTTATACATAAGTACATGGGAATCTACCTGAGAACTTTTTTGGCCACTGGAGCATGCTTGACCTGCTTGCCAGAAATGCCAGAGAGTTAACTTCCCAGGAGCAACCCGCAACCAATGAAGGATGAAAGACGAGAGTTGGTGGATAAATACCTCAGCTTCCTCACTTCTCAGATGGAACAACTATGGGGCTTGTTTCATGCAGTCTCCCAGAAGTCCCCAGTAGGCTTGTGCTTGGGTGCTCAGCGTATGCTCATCAATGTACTGTATACTCACTTCCTTCTCTTCCCTGTCTCACTTCCCCACTCCCTATTGATATCGCCTGAGATTGCCTCGCATCTAAACTACTTGTTACAGAGTCTGCTCTTAAGGGAAGCCAAAACTATGATACTCACCATCTCATTTCCTCTTCCTGGGCACACAGAAAAAGTACATATTCCAGTAACTCTTGTAGTCTGGCTGATCGCAAGTGACTGGGCTCTGAAACATGGGCAGAAGTGATATACATCATCTCCAGGCGTGACCACAAAAGTCCTTGTGTGATCCTCCCTCTCAATCTTTCCTTTCCGTGTCGACTTTTAAGGTCATGTATTTAATATGGCAGCATCACAAGATAGAAGTTGCCTGGATTCCTGAGTCACTGATCAGAGGGGTTCTACTAAGGAAATGACATGTGAGAATCATTTACAAGCCAAGGAACACCAAGGAACCAAGGAATACCCACGGCCACCAACAAAGAAGGAAGTGGCATGATCAAGACCCTGGTTTGGACTTTCAGCCTCCAGAACTATGGGAAAATAAATTTCTGTTCTTTAAAGCCACCCACTTGTGGTGTTTCTGTTATAGCAGCACTGGGAAACTAAGACAACTAGGGATGCCCTTTCTCTCTTTTGCCCCTTTCCAAATCTAACACCTCCCCCTCCCTGCTCAAAGGCCTGACTCAAATGCCATCTCCTCTCTAAAGCCCTGGCATCCCATTTCACCTTTCCTTTTGCTGATACTACCTTCAGCATTTTCTGCTTGTTATTATTTCTGTTTTTTCATGTGTTTGTGAACTAGAAATGAACTAGTCAAAGAAGAAATTATGGCTCTTTCTCTCTTTAATCCCTATAGCTTTTAACATCATGCCAGCGACATAATTACCAAACATAGATAGGAATATAGCAATTGAACGCCTTAAATATCACAAATGCAAAATTCTGTTCAGACATGATTTTAAAAAGCTTTTCTTTGGAAATAACTTCTAACTTAGAGGAAATTTGCAAGAATAAAAATAGTATAAATAACATTTGTATACCCTTTACACTTACTGCAAACATTTTACCCCTTTTCCTTTATATTTCTATCTGTCTATCTGTCTGTCTGTCTGTCTATCATCTATGTATCTATTATCTCTCTTTCTCTACACACACACACACACACACACACACGATGTTTATCTGAATCATCTAAGAGTAGGTTACTGTCTTAGTTACCTAGTTCTGCTGTAATAGAAATACCACAAGTGGGTGGCTTTAATAAAGAACATAAATTTATTTTCCCACGGTTCTGGAAGCTAAAAGTTCAAATCAGAGTCCTGGATATGTCGATTCCTTCTGTGGGCCTCTCTCCAAATTTCTGGTTACTGCCTGTGCTCCATGGCGTTCCTTGGAGTTCCTTGGCATCTGTCTTCCCCCTGTGCCTAATCTGCTCTTTGATAACTCAGGAGTGATTAGGTTTAGGATCCACCTTCTTCTGGTATGACCTTATTAACATAACAAAAGAAAACCCCTATTTTCAAACAGGATCATACTTACAGGTACAGGGGTTAGAGTTTCAACACACATTTTGGGAGGGACACAATTCAATCTATAACATACATTATGGAGCTTTACTCTTAAATACTCAGTGTGTATTTCCTAAGAATAGAGATAGTCTCTTACCTAATCACAACAGTTATCAACTTCTGTCAATTGAATATTAATATAACTTTTATTTAATCCTTTGCTCCAATTCCAATTTTGTCAATCCATTGAATGATGTCCTTTACAGCATTTTTTCCTCCAGTACTGGATCTAGTGGAGGGTCAGCTATCACATTTAGTTGTCATGTTGCTTAGCCTCCTTTAATCTGGGACCTTTCCATAACCCATGACATTGTTATTTTTCAAGAGTACAGTTAACGCTCCCCTCCCCCCGTGACCTTTTAAGAAACGACATCAGAATTAAAATTTTTTTTTCCTTTTTCAACAGGCTATTTTATATACACATATATGTACGGATATGAATGTGGAGTTTCTGAATAGTGTCATCATCATTCCCAATGTAAGACTCCAAACTTGAACCTCCTTTTATTCTCATTCCGAGTTTATAATCAGTGGTAATCTTTTTAGTGCTGTTGTAGAGAAGCCTTTGTTTTACTTTATTTACAATACCTTTCTCCTTAGTTAAGTGGAGCTGGAGTGGAAGAGGAAATTGCAAATCTCTTTCTCCTCCAGCTTCTGCTGGGTTGCAGGCTACATGGGGAGGAAAAGTCAATAAAGGAAGTGAAAGTGTAAACTGAGAAGTTGAAATCAAAGTGGTGGACTGCTGAGTCTCCACTGTGGTGTATCTCTGCTCTGAAGTCAAAGCATTTTTACAGACAGCATTCACTGGAGTTAAATCAAATCCCTATGATGTAGCAAGGGAAGGCATTAGTAATTTCCGTTGCCTATGAGTGGAAACAGAGACACCGACACGTTCAATAGCTTTTCTACTTTGAGTCTGAGAGGCAGTGAGGAATCATGGGAAGAGAACTGATAAAGGAGTGAATCCATTCAGGAGATCTGAATCTATTTATTACCACTGCTGCCAAGCAGTTGTGTAACTCAGCATGTCACAGCCTCTCTGGCCTTGCTATCATTACCTGTAAAATGAGCGTTTGCATTGCCTAAATTCTAAGTTTCCTTCTGTGATTCTCAAACTCAGTGATGAAGAATTCCAGCCTACTTTCAACACACATTTATGCAGTGCCTACTATGTGTTAAGGAGCCCTGGTGGTGCAGTGGTTAAGTACACAGCTGCTAACTGAAAGTTCAGTGATTTGAATCCACTAGCTGCTCCATGGGAGAAAGATGTGGCAGTCTGCTTCTGTAAAGGTTTACAGCCTTGGAAACCCTATGGGGCAGTTCTACTCTATCCCACAGGGCTGCTAAGAGTCAGAACTAATTCGGAGGTGATGGATTCACTCTGTGTCAAACACTGGGTTAGACGTTGTAGATAGAAATATGGGTAGGGCCTAGTCCTGTTCTCAAGGGTCTCCCAGCAGGGTGGTGAGGTGTGGCAGGCATGTAACAAAGAATTGTGATTCAGGGTGATAAGGGCCACAACAAGGGCAAATTTAAGGTACAGCAATGTTACAAAGGAGGGGGTAAGAACTTTCTTTGGGGAGTGGAATGCTTCATAGAGGAAGTGACATTGATTGTTGAACTGAGTCTTGAAGGCGGGAAGGAGGCATTCCAGGCAGAAGGAATGACATGTGCAAGGTGCAAATTCATGAAACTACGTGGTTGTTGTGGATTTGAAGGACTTTGGATTTACTGGAAATCAATATGCCAGAGGAAAGTGGGGATAGTGAGACTAGAATGTAGTTAGGCAGGGGACAGATCTAGGAGGACCTCTTTGGCAGGCAGAGAGGAGTTTGAGGCTTGGAGCGGAGAGTGGGACAGACTAAAGGCAAGGAGATCAATGGGTAATATACTGCAAAAGATAAAGGATTGAGAGACCTTGGGGAAAGAAAGCAGCAGAGTGACTGGGGACATGTTTAGAGAAAGAATTGAGAAGGCTCAACAGCTGGGTGCGGGGTGAGGGAGAGGATGGACTTCCACATTTCTGATTTGTGCAGTGGACTAGATTGTGGTGCCATTAACTGAAATTGGGAATCCCCAAGGAGGAGCAGGTTTGAGGTTTGAGGGATATACAATGAGTTAAATCTAGGATATGCCTTGCGATGCGTATGGGATGCCCAAGCGGAGATTTCCAGTAGGTAGTTGTATAAATGGATCTGGAACTCAGCAGAGAAGTCTGGGCTGGAGACCAATTTAATGATTAACACATTATAGGCATAAACAATGTCACCTAGGGAGAGAGTGTAACTTTAGGAAAGGACTGTGGCCAAGAGTGAAGAGCATGAGTTCTTTTGTCTTATTAGATCTGGATTCTTATATGCTGAGATCTTATTTTTGTTTGCTGTCATCAAGTCAGCCACTGACTCATGGCAACCGTATACATAATGGAACAAAACGCTGCCCAGTCCCATGCAATCCCCATGATCAGTTGCGGATAGGACTGTTGTGATCCCTAGGGTTTTCGTTGGATGATTTTCCAAAGTAGATCATCAGGCCTTCCTTCCTTGTCTGTCTTAGTCTAGAAGATCCTCTGAAACTTGTTCAGCATCATGGCAATATGAAAGCCTCCACTGACAGGTGGTGACTGTGCATGAGGTGCACTGGCCAGGAACTGAACCTGGGTCTTCCACATGGAAGTCAAGTATTCACCCACTGAACCACCCCTGCCCCCATATTGAGCAAGTAACTTTGAGCCTTCATTTTTAACAATGACCCCAATCTGTAGACTTGTTGTGAGACTTTGAGATAAGAAAAATTCCAATTGATGGACCTTTTTTTTTTTTATAAAAGGAGCAGGAAAAGCACTCTGGGAAACATCATTAAGCTAGGTGACAGGAGGAGCCATTTGCTAACTAACTTCCCTGCGCCTTACTGTCTTTGTTGCCATAGTAGTTTGTTACCAGTTGCTTAATTTCCTTGACCCTTAGTTCCCTCCTCTGTAAAACAAAGACAATAACAACTCCCCTGTTTATCTCAGAGTTCTTTTGAAAATTAAGTGAGGTAAGGTTTTTGTAAACACTGCAAATTGTGATATAAATGCTAGTTATTATCAATACGCATAGAACGAACCTGTTAAAACGCATTGCCATCGAGTCGATTCCAACTAATAGCAACCCCATAGGACAGAATAGAACCGTCCCATAGGGTTTCCAAGGAGCACCTAGTAGATCTGAACTACCGATCTTTTGGCTTGCAGCCATAGCTCTTAACCACTACTTAACCAGGGTTTCCATGGAACAAACAGACCTGCCCAATTCTTCAGCATTTTCCATGCTGTTACCAATGTGAAGCGTCTGTCAGCACAAACACTAAGGACTGTTCTAACCGGGCAGTGGCAGAACTGGAAGAAAACCAAGGGCCTCTGACTCTGGTCATAGTTATGCTAATCACCGTATGAGGCCGTGTCCCTGACCCAGGACTTACCTTCCCACAGGTTAGTGATTGTGGGGAAGGAGTAAGGGGAGGTAGACAAAAGGAAGTAGAATTGTGGATTGGAGAATTTGTGAGATCATGAGGAGCTTGGGGTGTCCCGCATTCACTACTTGTCTTCTCTGCTGTCCCCCCAATGGGGAAGTGGAAAGACGAACTCTGCCCTTAACTCCTCCTAGAACTTCAGATTCTCACCTCCAGGTGGGCAAAGATACTACCTACTGCATGAACTAGCATTTACACAACATTCTGTAAAGCCCATTGGCACCCAGTGCTTGCACTGTGGGCCCTAAGAGTTTTCCGTCTATATTTACTTATGGGTTTCAGTAGTTGGCCTAGCCATGGCCTACGGCACAGAATTAAACCCTTTCATAGTCCGACTCCAGTTCCCCCGGAAATCTTTTTTTCCCTTTCTTCCTTCCTCCTTCCCTCCCTCCCTCGGTTCCTTCCTCCTTCCCTCTCTTCCTTCTCTTTTCTTATTAATAGATGTTATTCTTTAGAATGATTTTAAATTTACGGAAAAATTGATCAGACAGTAGAGTTCCCATATCAAACCCTTGTATACAGTTTTCCCTATTTTTTGATCTAAAAACATAATGTTGATGAAAAAAGCAAGAAACAGAATGAGATATATAACCTAGTACTACCTACGTAGATTAACAATACATGCACACAAAACAATCCACAGTTTGAAAGAACACATTCATATGAAAAAAAAAAAAGATACATGTTCAATATATTAGAATGCTTGTGGGGATGGAGAGAAGGAGGGGAATGGGGATGGGTTATGGGGTTAAAAATGCGATAAAATGGGTTTAGTTTCCCCTAACATCTGACATTGTTGTTGTTAGGTGCCGTCGAGTCAGTTCCGACTCATAACGACCCTATGCACAACAGAACGAAACACTGCCTGGTCCTGAGCCATCCGTACAATCTTTGCTATGCTTGAGCTCATTGCTGCAGTCACTCTGTCAATCCACCTAACTGAGGGTCTTCCTCTTTTCCGCTGACCTCGTACTCTGCCAAGTATGATGTTCTTTTCCAGGGACTCATCCCTCCTGACAACATGTCCAAAGTATGTAAGATGCAGTCTCGCCATCCTTGCTTCTAAGGAGCATTCTGGTTGTACTTCTTCCAAGACAGATCTGTTCGTTCTTTTGGCAGTCCATGGTATATTCAATATTCTTCGCCAACACCACAATTCAAAGGTGTCAATTTTTCTTCAGTCTTCCTTATTCATTGTCCAGCTTTCACATGCATATGACGCGATTGAAAATACCATGGCTTGGCTCAGGCGTACCTTAGTCTTCAAGGTGACATCTTTGCTTTTCAAAACTTTAAAGAGGTCCTTTGCAGCATTTACCCAGTGCAATGTGTCTTTTGATTTCTTGACTACTGCTTCCATGGCTGTTGATTGTGGATCCAAGTAAAATGAAATCCTTGACAACTTCAATCTTTTCTCTGTTTGTCATGATGTTGCTCATTGGTCCAGTTGTGAGGATTTTTGTTTTCTTTATGTTGAGGTGCAATCCATACTGAAGGCTGTGGTCCTTGATCTTCATCAGTAAGTGCTTCAAATCCTCTTCACTTTCAGCAAGCAAGGTTGTCATCTGCATAACGCAGGTTGTTAATGAGTCTTCCTCCAATCCTGATGCCCCATTCTTCTTCATGTAGTCCAGATTCTCGGATCATTTGCTCAGCGTACAGACTGAATTGTTGTTCTTGTTAGGTGCTTTGGAGTCGGTTCCGACTCATAGCGACCCTACGCACAACAGAACGAAACACTGCCCGGTCCTGTGCCATCCTTACAATCGTTGTTATACAGATTGAATAGGTATGGTGAAAGAATACAACCCTGACGCACACCTTTCCTGACTTTAAACCAATCAGTATGCCCTTGTTCTGTCTGAACAACTACCTCTTGATCTATGTAAAGGTTCCTCAAGAGCACAATTAAGTGTTCTGGAATTCCTATTCTCCGCAATGTTATTCATAGTTTGTTATGATCCACACAGTCGAATGCCTTTGCATAGTCAATAAAACACAGGTAAACATCCTTCTGGTATCCTCTGCTTTCAGCCAAGATCCATCTGACATCAGCAATGATATCCCTGGTTCCACATCCTCTTCTGAAACCGGCCTGAATTTCTGGCAGTTCCCTGTCTATATACTGTTGCCGCCGTTTTTGAATGATCTTCAGGAAAATTTTGCTTGCATGTGATATTAATGATACTGTTGTATAATTTCCACATTCGGTTGGATCATCTTTCTTGGGAATAGGGATAAATATGCATCTCTTCCAGTCAGTTGACCAGGAAGCTGTCTTCCATATTTCTTGGCATAGATGAGTGAGCACCTCCAGCGTTGCATCTGTTTGTTGAAACATCTCAATTGATATTTCATCAGTTCCTGGAGCCTTATTTTTTGCCAGTGCCTTCAGAGCAGCTTGGACTTCTTCCTTCAGTACCATTGGTCCCTGATC
This sequence comes from Elephas maximus indicus, assembly GCF_024166365.1. Classification (NCBI taxonomy): domain Eukaryota; kingdom Metazoa; phylum Chordata; class Mammalia; order Proboscidea; family Elephantidae; genus Elephas; species Elephas maximus. Next base: position 159,096,703 of record NC_064846.1, on the reverse strand, counting down.
ATATGCCACCTGTTGAAATGGGTGAATATCGACTAATTCTTTTTGGTATAACGACTCTGTGTTTTCCTTCCATTTCTTTTGATGCTTCCTGCATCATTTAATATTTTCCGCATGGAATCCTTCACTATTGCAACTCCAGGCTTGAATTTTTTCTTCAATTCTTTCAGCTTGAGAAACGCCAAGCGTGTTCTTCCCTTTTGGTTTTCCATCTCCAGCTCTTTGCATGGAAAGCACATGTCGTTAAATACCCTACTTTGTCTTCTCGAGAGGCCCTTTGAAATCTTCTGTTCAGTACTTTTACTTCATCAATTCTTCCTTTTGCTTTAGCTGCTCAACGTTTGAGAGCAAGTTTCAGTCTCTTCTGACATCCACCTTGGTCTTTTCTTTCTTTCTTTCCAGTCTTTTCAATGACCTCTTGCTTTCTTCATGTATGATGTCCTTGATGTCATTCCACTACTTGTCTGGTCTTCGGCCACTAGTGTTCAGTGCATCAAATCTGTTCTTCAGATGGTCTCTAAATTCAGGTGGGATATACTCAAGGTCATATTTTGGCTCTCGTGGACTTGCTCTGATTTTCTTCAGTTTCAGCTTGAATTTGCATATGAACAATTGATGGTCTGTTCCACAGTCGGCCCCTGGCCTTGTTCTGACTGATGAGATTGAGCTTTTCCATCATCTCTTTCCACAGATGTAGTCAATTTGATTTCTGTGTGTTCCATCTGGCCAGGTCCATGTGTATAGTCGCCGTTTATGTTGGTGAAAGAAGGTATTTGCAATGAAGAAGTCGTTGGTCTTGCAAAATTCTATCATTTGATCTCCGGCATTGTTTCTATCACCAAAGCCATATTTTCCAACTACTGATCCTTCTTCTTTGTTTCCAACTTTCACATTCAAATTGCCAGTAATTATCAATGCATCTTGATGGCATGTTTGATCAATTTCAGACTGCAGCAGCTGATAAAAATCTTCTATTTCTTCATCTTTGGCTCTTGTGGTTGGTGTGTAAATTTGAATAATAGTCATATTAACTGGTCTTCCTTGTAGGTGTATGGGTATTATCCTATCACTGACAGCGTTGTACTTCAGGATAGATCTTGAAACGTTCTTTTTGACGATGAATGCAACACCATTCCTTTTCGAGTTGTCATTCCCAGCATAGTAGACTGTGGGATTGTCTGATTCAAAATGGCCAATAGCAGTCTATTTCAGTTCACTAATGCCTAGGATATCGATGTTTATGCGTTCCATTTCATTTTTGATGATTTCCAATTTTCCTAAATTCACACTTCGTACATTCCAGGTTCCAATTATTAATGGATGTTTGCAGCTGTTTCTTCTCATTTTGAGTCGTGCCACATCAGCAAATGAAGGTCCCGAAAGCTTTACTCCATCCACGTCATTAAGGTCGACTCTACTTTGAGGAGGCAGCTCTTCCCCAGTCATCTTTTGAGTGTCTTCGAACCTGGGTGGCTCATCTTCCAGCACTATATCAGACAATGTTCCGCTGCTATTCATAAGGTTTTCACTGGCTGATGCTTTTCAGAAGTAGACTGCCGGGTCCTTCTTCCTAGTCTGTCTTAGTCTGGAAGCTCAGCTGAAACCTGTCTTCCATGGGTGACCCTGCTCGTATCTGAATACCGGTGGCTTAGCTTCCAGCATCACAGCAACACACAAGCCCCTACTGTGTGACGAACTGATAGACACGTGGGGGAACATCTGACATTAGTGTGGTATATTTGTTAAAATTAATGAAGCAATATCAATACATAATTATTAACTAAAGTTTATACTTTATTCCTGTTGGCACAATGGTTAAGTGATTGACAGTTCAAATCCACCAGCCAATGTGAAGGAGAAAAGACCTGGTGATCTCCTCCTATAAAGATTACAGCCTAGGAAACCCTATGGGGTAGTTCTACTCTGTCTTATAGGGTTGATGTTAGTCGGAATTGACTCAACAGCACACAACAATAACATACAGAGCCCTGGTGGCAGTTCGAACCCACCAACCTCTCCATGGGAGAAAGATGTGGCAGTCTGCTTCCATAAAGATTATAGCCTGGGAAACTCTATGGGGGCAGTTCTACTCTATCCTATAGGGTCGCTATGAGTTGAAATCGACTGTATGGCAAACAACAACAACAACATACTTTATTCAGATTCCCTTAGTTTTTCTTAATGTCCTTTTTCTGTTCCAGGGTCCCATCCAGGATACTACATTTTGTTGTCATATCTCCTCAGGCTTTTCTTGGCTGTGCCAGTTTCTTAGGCTTTTATTGTTTTTGATGACCTTGACAGCTTTGAGGAGTACTGGTCAGGTATTTTGTAGGATGCCCTTCTAACGAGATTTGTCTGCTGTTTGTCTCATGATTAAATTGGGGTGGTGTGTTTTGGGGAGGAAGACCACAGAGGTAAAGTCCCATTATCATCACATTATATCAAGCGTGCATATTATCAATATGACTTCTCACTGTTGATGTTGACCTTGATCACCTGGTTGAGGCGGTGTTTGTCAGGTTTCTCCACTGTGAAGTTACCTGCCCATCTTTCTGTACTGCCCTCTTTGGAAGGAAGTCAGTATGCACAGCTCACGGAAGGAGTGGGGAATTCTATCTCCTTCAAGGTGGAGTATCTGCATAATTCTCCTCCTCCATTCAGTAATTTATTTAATCATTTATTTATATCAGAAGGGGCTTGTGAATATTTATTTTATACTTTGGGTTATAATCCAATACTACTTTATTTTGTTGCTTAAATTGTTGCAGTTTTGACCATTGAGAGATCTTTCAATTGGCTCCTGAGTCCGTTTGATGTTAACCTCATTGTTGGGTTTTTTGTGGTTGTTTTTGAGCATTTCCTTACTGTGTGGCACTACAAGTCTCTTTTCCAAAATAATTATTATCCATTTATTCACTCAACCCTAATGAATTGTGAGCTTACTGTATATCAGGCAGAGCGGAGTCAAGAATGAACAGGGCTCAGCCTCTGCCTTCAGGGATCGCTCAGTGGGGGTGGCAGAAGGGATGCGGGAGAAAGGCCAGAAAAGGACAAACAAGTTGGTATGATGAGTACTTTGATGGAGGGTTGAAGCTCAGGATGCCTGACTGTTATAGACGCTCTTCTTCTCTGACTCTCTCAAACGTTTCTGATTCGTTCTTTTGGGAGAATCTTCAGCTTCAAACCCTGAGCTAGTTTTTCCTCCCTTCCCTTGGTCTCTGTTTAATAGTTGTACTTTTCTAGGCAGGGTGGTATTGGAGAAAGAGCCTAGCTCCCACCACAAAGAAGCATTCATGATCATCTACATTGATATTTAACAGACGTAAGATGGCTCCTGACTTTAGCAAAGAAGGACTATGGTAGTCCTTCCTTAGCCCTTCATAGCTCTCATGGGGATGGAGCAGATTATGGTTATGGAGAATAGGAAGGGAAAGTGAGTGAAAACTGCAGTAGCAGGGATTTGATTTTATTCCCTCCCAACCTGCAGCCTTATCAAAGCTTGAGTCTCAAGAGCTTGCCCTCTCAGCCCCCAGCTTCACATTTCCAAGGCCCGGCTCATGGCCAACCCTTGGTTAATTGACATCTGAGCGGTAATTATTTTTAGATTGCCCACTATATGTTCTGCTACTCAGTGTTATGTGATCATGTAATGAAATCCATGCCCTAGTGCATTAACTAACATTTTGAAGAAACCTTTCAATAGCATCTCCCCCCTGCTCCCCCTTCTTAAAGAGCTGGCAAAAAGCTCCTGGACTTGAGTGCTAAATGTTGAACCATTAAAAACGCTGGTGAAAGCTATGAAGTCATCTAATATTGACCTGAGAGAACATTTAGCACCATCTGATTTCTCCATCCTGACATCAACATGAAACGGACCTTACATGCCAATGAATCACTTTCCCTATTTAAGTTCACAGGGTTTGTCTAAAATAGCTCCCCTGGTACAAAATGGAAATTCAGCCCAGGGATTATAATGGTAAGTGGTAGACTCAAGTTTTATGCTTTCATTCTAAGAAAAGGAGGGTTTACTAAAATTAGATTTTTTTTGTTTTGTTTTGGCTAGAGAAGGCATGATGGGGTGGAGGTTGCTGTCTTATTCACAGAAGCCTTTGGGAAATTTGGGAAATTAGAAATCCAGTCTTACTAGTCCTACATTTTCTTAATACTCCCTGGTGGTGTAGTGTTTAAGGGTCAGCAGTTCAAATTCTCCAGGCACACCTTGGAAACTCTATGGGGCAGTTCTACTCTGTCCTGTAGGGTCGCTATGAGTCGGAATCAACTCGATGGCACTGGGTTTGGTTTTTTGGTTTTCAATACTTAATACTCAGCCTGCCCCCGGCACCCAGCACTTATACGTCTTTGCCAGAGGGCTTTCTCTGGCCACTGGAACCTCCTCTACCAGAGCCTTTGCAGGCCGGAAGTGTCAGGGAATTAATGCCACCTGAGTGTTTGTTTTTTTAGAGTGTAGCTGGAACCAATGAGTGAAGAGAGTTGGCATCCAAACACCTCAGCTCTCTCACCTCTTCAGTGGGACAATTCTGAGATGCTGGGATGCATGTACTATATTGTTTCTAAAGTTCCCCAGCAAGATTAAGTTCCAGTTGCTCACATTAGTATCTGACTGGTGGTGAGTGCACCTTTTACTGGTTGCCTTCCGTTTCCTGTCTCACTTCCCTATTTTCCTTCCAGTGTTTCCTGGGATCGTCTCCCGGATAAACAACTTGCACACAGATCCTTGTCTCAGCATCTGCTTCTGGAGGAACCCAAACTAAGAGAGTAGGTTTGAAATTTGGCCCAGCCAGTATTGTGTCATTTTGACAAGCACCCGAGGATGACTTGAATGCACGTGGCATTACGTGCAACATATTGAGAAGGGCAGCTGTGAGAGTTTTATAATAATTAAGCATAAGATTATTAGCATTCTTTCTTATTGCTCTACCATTTTCTAGAGCCTTTGCATTTTCCTCAAGCCTTATGACTGTTACTTGGGGAGAGAGATGAAGAGGGATAGAGGAAGGTTTATCTGCTTGGCCTCTTTCCTCCATGGTCCAAGCCGCGGGGGGAGCCAGATCATGCCCAACCGGGTCTCCCCAGGAAGTCAGGGTGCATGAGGGGGCTTGGAGATGAACTGAAGGGGATTGTCCCTGAAAGAGCTGTCCCAAGGAAGCACCATGGGTAGATAAAGAAGATTCAAGGAATTAAATAGGACTGCCGAGTGTTGGAGCAGTAGGTTGGTTGGGTCACAAACTGGAAATGCTGAGCTAAAATAAAGCCCAAGAGTTGAATAGGCTGAGGATAATGAGAGCTGCAGGTTGAAGGCCAAAAACCAGAACCAAACCCACTGCCGCTGAGTCGATTCCAACTCATAGCAACCCTATAGGTCAGAGTAGAGCTGCCCCATAGAGTTTCCAAGGAGCGCCTGGTAGATTCAAACTGCCGACCTCTTGGTTAGCAGCTGTATCACTTAACCACTACATCACCAGGGTTTCTGGCTGAAGGCCCATTCAGTATTAATCACGTGAATGCCAGAGGCTCACTCTGGATTTCCCAACGTGTGTATTTCACATTCTCTGTTGAGCTGAGGGCAGATCGGTACAGATGACCCTTGAGGCAGACTAAATATATGATTATGATACACACACACTATCGCGCACACACACAAATGCCCATTTGAAGGATTGGATATTAAGGGAAAACTTTGAAGAAGACATCAATGGTAAAAAGCAGAGCTTTGTTGGACTTCCTTATACTTATTTCCTAGTTTAGAGTTTAGTATTGTTTTTATTCTACGTTACTTGTCTTTTCAGGATTTAGAGCCTTTAATGGTCTTAAGCTGGCCCTGGGTCAGACCCCCAGAAATATAGCCCAGTAGGCAGCAGCCACATACCCATCTGTCTTAGTTATCTAGTGGTGTTATAACAGAAATACCACAAGTGGGTGGCTTTAACAAACAGAAACTTATTTTCTCACAGTTCAGGAGGGTAGAAGTCTGAATTCAGGGGACCGGCTCTAGGCGAAGATGTTCTCTCTCTGTGGGCTCTGGGGAAAGGTCCTTGTCTCTTTAGCTCCTATTCTTTGGTTCCTTGGTGATCTTCATGTGGCTTGGCATCTATCTTTCCCTATTTCTGCTCGCTCTCTTTATTGTTTAATCTCTTTTATATCGCAAAAGAGATTGATTTAAGACACACCCTTTACTAATACGGTCTCATTACCATAACAAAGAAAATCCATTCCCAAATGCTATTATAACCACAGGTATAGGGGTTAGGATTCACAATGAATATTTTGGGGGGCTACAATTCAATCCATAACACCATCGAACTGCCTTTGATCCTGAATTCAATCCATAGTGTTCATTCCAGCCTATAAACTGGCTCTTGTTTCTACTACAAAGTTCCCAAGTGAACCTCCAGCTCAATTGAGTAAGACCCTTCTCCTGTCAAGCCCTCACCAGGCCCCCTTCCTTGCGTTCAAGTTGGACTATGTCCCTTGTGCCTCCAGCTACTGACTGGGATTATGTTCTTCCTAGATTCCACTGAAATCAAGATGCTGATACTCTTATTGACCTTGCCCAGAGCCTTCTGCTCTTGGCCTCCTACCCACTAAATCATTAGATAACCTTGGCCGTTGGAGCTATCTGGATAAAAAAAATAGACCTAAAATATTGCAATATAGAATATCAGCCATGTTCCTTGGGACCAGTCTTATGGACCACTCATAATATTTAGCAAAGCCCCACTGAACCCTGCGAAGTTGCTCTGAGATCCCAGCATGCTTTGCAGCTGAGCTTCCATGGCTAACTGGAAAAAAAAAAGCTTTAAAAAGTAAAATTACAAACAAGCTTCCCTAATGGATCTTGGGAGATCTGTTCCCCCCTCCCCCATTGGTGTTTCCCAAACCCTTTGAATAGTGCCTAGCATAGTAGCAGCTGTTCAATCAACATTTGTTGACTAGATGAATGCTACGATGTTGAGAAGGAAGAAAAGGAATATGGCATGTCACATAGGGATCCCTTCAATTAGCTCAGATATGTACTTACTATAAATGGAAGGGGACTAGACATAACTGTTTAATGAAAAGTCTCAACTCAGTGGGGTTAGAAACATGAAAGTATTTTTTTTTAACTCTTTAATCCTTGCTTCCAATTGTGCTCTGTCTTATTGCACTTTGCATTTTCTTCATAACAAACATCTTGGGCAGATTCCATAAATTTCTGGTCACTTTTGATTATTAGAAGTCCTGTCCAATTTAAAATTTCAGCCTCGACTTTGGTCTTAATCTTATTTCCTCTCCTTGCTGAAGCCCAAGGTTGAACTGGGGTTGGGGTAGCCTGGTCTAGCTCTAAAATATATCTTCTCCTTTTCTTTAAGGCCTAGCTCACCAAGCATGTTGAGTGGGGGAGGTGGTAGAAGAAAAGGGACAAGGGTCTTTTTACTTAATGGACCTCTTTCTTAGTTGGTTATCGTATTTTTTTCACAAAAATGTAAAACATAACTACTCAGTGGTTTCTCTCGTACACACTGCTAGGACTCTAGCACAATGCTGGCTTTCTTATGGATCACATGGTGAGTTCCTTAGGGCAGTGGTTCTCAGAGACTTTCTTTGGTGTGCAAGGTCAAAACTATTTTCATGTTAATATTAAGATGTTATTTGTCACTGTGTTCGCATTTGCACTGATAGTGCAAAAGCAATGGTGGTTGAAACTGGCATGATTCAAGGCAGTGGCAACAAACTGTGCAAATAGTCGCTGCATTCTTCACTACCGTGCACTCCCAATAGTAAAGCAAAACAAAACAGAATCCAATTTCACTTAAGGATGTCCTTAATGAAGCAGTAAAAATTATTAGTTGTATTAAACCTTGGCCTTTGAGTACATGTCTTTTTAATTCTCCGTGTGATAAAATGGGAAGTATGCATAAAGTACTTCTGCTACATACTGAAATACAATGGCTGTCTCCAGAAAACTGGTGTGTATGATTGTTTGAGTTGCAAGCTGAACTAGCTGTTTATTTTCATCAAACATCATTTCCGCTTGGAAGAATGGCTGGTAGGCAAACAATGATTATTTTGATTTGGGTATTTGGCACCATTTTCTTGCAAATGATTGAAGTGAGCCTGTCACTTCAGGGAAAAACAACTGATGGTATTTGTGGTCAATGATAAAATTTGAGCTTTCAAGCAAAAATTAAGATTTTGGAAAACTGGTATCCACCTCTGTGAGCTTGACAGCTTTCCAGCACTTAAAAACTTTTCTGGTGAGTTGACTGGTCTCTGGTGAGATCAGTGGTGATAGTAAAAAATGTGATTTTTTGAATGGAACTGTAGAAGGAAATGTGTTAACATTTGGAACATCTACATAACTCAGTGAGTCAATATTTTCCAAACGACCAATGTATGATATTACAAAATAATGTATGGTAAAAGACTCACTCAAAGAGCAAGCTAAATCAATGGATTTTAACATAACAGAGTAAGAAAAGTTCACTGTATCATGGTTTCAGATTCCACATTGCAACTGACCTTTAAAAAAACTATCTCTTATTGAGGTTTGGTGAAGTATCAAAGGAAAGTATCCATAATTATCTGATAAGGCTATTGAAATACTGCTCCCTTTTTCGATTACATAGCTGTGTGAGGCCTGATTTTCTTCATGTTCTTCAACCAATACATTGCAACAGATTGAATGCAGAAGCAAATATGAGAATCCAGCTGTCTTCTCTTAAGGCAGACATTAAAGAAATTTGAAAAATGTAAAACAATGCCACCCACTAATTTTTTTGTTTTGGAAAATGTACTTTTCATAGAATTATGTTATTTATGTTAACATGTCACAGGCTTTATTGTTATTTTTAAATGGACCAATCACTAAGTATTAAGAAGTTGTTGGTTTTAATTTTGAATAGAGTAAATATCAATGGCTATAATCCACATAAACAAGAGCCCTTTGGGATCCTCAATAATTTTTAATGGTGAAAAAGGGCCCTGAGACCAGAAAGTTTGAGAACTACTTATTTAGGTTTGCTATTCCAAGCTGATCCATGGTGCAACACAATTTTTAACACCTGGGAGTTTGTTAGAAATGCAGAGCCCCACTAGACCTAAAGAATCAGAATCTGCATTTTAATCAGTACCCAGAGGATCCATAGGTAGAGTCAAGTTTGAGAAGCACTGCCTTAGAGGGCCCTGGGGATTTCCTCACTATATGGCTCCTTGATGGGGGAGATCTGGCTCAGCCTCTTTTTCCTCCCTCTCCCTCAGTTACCACTATTGGTTATATACCCTTCTCATCTTACTGCTGGGGTCCCCTTGTCTAGTGGGCAGCCCTCTTGAGTGAGTTGCAAACATGCTAGCTCAAGCCCAGATGCTTTCTTCCCCAATGTCTCCTTGGCCTGGAGGAAGTGTACTCATTCTCGCCTTACCCAATCGAGGCATGCAGGCACATCCTCTGCCACCCCTCTTCACTGTCGTTCCAAGGTAGGTTGTTCCAGCATCCACCTCGCCCCACCCCATTCATATATCTCTGGGCTAGAAACAAGCGCTAATTTCCATGTTCACATAAGCTCCTCACTCCCCAGCACTCCCTCACCATGCTCTGATGTTTGCTCTTGGGTGAGCCTGTGGGTTCTGCCCCTCAGCAGCATCCAGAGCATCCTTCTGTAGAAGGGAGGCCAGTTCACACTTCTATTTTTTCTTTTGTAACACTTTATTGAGATATAATTCACATACCATAAGTTCACGCGTTTAAAGTATACAATTCAATGGTTTTTAGAATATTTGTAGAGTTGTACAACCATCACCACAATTAATTTTAGAACATTTTCATCACCTCATAAAGAAATCCCCATACCCATTAGCAGCCACTCCCCATTCCCCCCTTCTCAGCCTTAGGCAACAACTGATCTACTTTCTGTCTATATAGCTTTGTCTATTCTGAACATCTCATTTAAATGGAGTCATAAAATATGTGATCTTTTGCGACTGGCTTCTTTCACTCAGCATAAAGTTTTTGAGGTTTATCCATGCTGCAGCATGTATCAGTACTTTGTTCTTTTTTATGGCTGAAAAATATTCCATTGTATGTGTGATGGTTAAGGTTGTGCGTCAACTTGGCTGGGCCATGATTCTCAGTGGCTTGGCAGCTATGATGTAGTTTGGCAGCTACTTAATGATGTATTCACTTCCATATGCGATCTGATATAGTCACCTCCATGATGAAATCTGCTGTGGGCAGCCAATCAATTGAAAGGGAGTTTCCTTGAGGGTGTGGCCTACATCCAATATATGTGGACTTTTTGGCAAAGCTTGTTGGTTTTTGTTCGCTCTGGATCTTGCATCTGGCTTGTCACCTGACCTCTGGTTCTTGGGACTTGATCTAGCAACTTACCTGCTGATCTTGGGATTTGTCAGCCTCCACAGCCTGTAAGCCAGAGGCCTGCCATCTTACCTGCTGATCTTCAGTTTGTCAGCCCCTGTAGCTATGTGAGTCAGGAGAAGCCTCCAGATCCACAGACTTGGGACTTCCCAGCTTCTACAACTGCTTGAGTCATTTCTTTGATATAAATCTCTCTCTCTCTCTATATATATATGTATATATGCGTGACTGGTTTTGCTTCTCTAGAGAACCCAGACTAAGACAGTATGCAAAGACCACATTTTATTTATTCATTCATCAGTTGATGTACATTGGGTTATTTCCACTTTTGGGCTATTTTGAACAATGCTGCTGTGAACATTTGTATACAAGTTTTTATGTGGGTGTATGTTCTTATTTCTCCCACATGATGATTGATTACCCCATGACTCCTGCATCACTCCTGTGACTCCTTCTCCAGTATTTGCCTTACAAAGACTGGAGGGAATTGTGCTTCTCTCCCACTTAGGAGGGTGTGAGTTACAGGAGGAGGGCCAGTTCTGTGGGTTCTCAGGTCCCAATAGCTCATGGGTCTCTCCAGAATGTGGAGCTACTTATTACTTCTTTGTCCTCAACTTTAGGCCCAAAGTCCCACTGGACATCCTCTAACTCATAAAAAACATGCACAGACTTGTAAAGCTATTATCAGAACTATTTTTAACTGAAATGAACGGAGGTTGGACCCAAACAGCTAATTCTTTTTGGGGTAGGCTTTTCAATTTATCCTTAGATCACAAAGAATGAGGATGGGATTAGCCTGACTGCTTGGGTCTGACAGTGTCATGTCAGTGGCAGTGGAGAGAATTCAGAAAGGTTAGAACACATTTGCCTAAGAGGAATTGAAACCAGAGATAAAGGGAGGAGATCGTTAGAGCCACAAGCTTCTATAAATGGATTTATGTCTTCTGACATGGAAAAATGACAATCTGAGAGAATTGAGATAAATGCAACTGAAATTGCTTAGCCATTGCTGGAAACTGAAGAACTGTGGGGAAGATGAGAGTTCAAAAATTGGAAAAGGGAAAAGGTCCCAATTTCTCAAAAACTCTAACCTTGAACTGGAAATGGAATCCACTCAAAATTCTGGAATGAATTATTAAATTGCATGATCTATGGGTACTTAGGGAAGAGGGGTTGGCTAGCAAATGGCATGGAAACACTAAGTCGGGCCAGGTGAGTCCCAGTTCCACCTGAACAGAGTTGCTGCACTGGTGGATTAGGGGGACACTCTGGAGTCGAGACCCCACGACTGGATTTTAGCCAGGTTTTGTTACAGTATTTACAAAAACCCATTTCCTGATAAGATGGAGAATTCCAGACTGGATGGTGTGCATATGTAACTGGTTGAACAACCCTACCCAGAGAGTGCTAATTCATGTTAAGCCAGAAGCTGCTCTCTAGTAACAATAGTAACCATTAGGATAACAACGGGTTATAATAAGGGTATTGATGATGCTAATAATAGTAGCTGTTACTCGCTGAGCTCTTTCTATGTGCCAGACATTGCTAGACAGTCTTTACTTGCATTAACGTACTTAACCCTCACAGTTTTTCCATCAGATAGGTACAATTACTATGGCCATTTTTAAAGATGTGGAAAGTGAGGCTCAGAGAAATTAAATCATTTGTCTAAGGGCACACAGTAAAAGATGGAGCTGGGACTTGAACCCTGAGCCTCTACTCTTAATAAGCATGCTCAGTCCTGTTAAGGATATATGAAGTGGACAGATTCAGGATCTGGATAGAGAAATCCTGGTTTCGGGAAGTAGTGTTTTATTCTATACTGGGTCGCTGTTTTGTGGTATTGTGATTCAATAGGGGTTGGGGCATGAGTGAGCAGGTAGATGAAGCAGCCACTTCAGGCCCAGCCCTTGTGACCTAATGCCCAGATATTGCAGGTGGTTCTTCTTTGCCCAGCATAGCTCTTTTCTTGCCTTCCAGGAGGGAAGACCAGCCAAACTACAGTCAGAACAAGCAGGCTCCTGGGTGAGCTAATTCAGTACCCTTCCTCTTTCAGACCCTTTCTTTCTTAAAACTTAACTCTGATTGTGGAGTGAAATGCATTTGCCTGCAAGAGAGAGGATTTGGGGGTCTCTGTCTCTCACCAGAAAGACCCAATCTCATTGGTGTCCAAATGGGAATTACTTTTCCTCAGTCTTTTACATCAGCACTTCTGAGAGCTTTGTGTGCATATGAATCTCACGAGGATCTTGTTAAAATACAGATTCTAGAACACATACTTTTGTGGTTACGAGGTGGGGAGGGAGGGAGGGTGGGAGAGGGTTTTTTATTGATTAATCAGTAGATAAGAACTGCTTTAGGTGAAGGGAAAGACAACACTCAATACATCGAAGGTCAGCTCAATTGGACTGGACCAAAAGCAAAGAAGTTTCCGGGATAAAATGAATGCTTCAAAGGTCAGCGGAGCAAGTGCGGGGGTCTGGGGAACATGGTTTGCGGGGACTTCTAAGTCAATTGGCAAAATAATTCTATTATGAAATCATTCTGCATCCCACTTTGAAATGTGGCGTCTGGGGTCTTAAATGCTAACAAGCGGCCATCTAAGATGCAGCAATTGGTCTCAACCCACCTGGAGCAAAGGAAAAGGAAGAATACCAAGGCCACACGACAACTAAGAGCCCAAGAGACAGAAAGGGCCACATGAACCAGAGACCTACATCATCCTGAGACCAGAAGAACTAGTTGGTGCCCGGCCACAATCGATGACTGCCCTGACAGGGAGCACAGCAGAGGACCCCTGAGGGAGCAGGAGATCAGTGGGATTCAGACCCCAAATTCTCATAAAAAGACCAAACTTAATGGTCTGACTGAGACTGGAGGAATCCCGGTGGCCATGCTCCCCAGACCTTCAGTTGACACAGGACAGGAACCATCCCCGAAGACAACTCATCAGAAATGAAAGGGACTGGTTAGCGGGTGGGAGAGAGACGCTGATGAAGAGTGAGCTAATGATATCAGGTGGACACTCGAGATTGTGTTGGCAACTCTTGTCTGGAGGGGGGATGGGAGGATAGAGAGAGAGGGAAGCCGGCAAAATTGTCAAGAAAGGAGAGACTGAAAGGGCTGACTCAAGAGGGGGAGAGCAAGTGGGAGTAGGGAGTGAGATGTATGTAAACTTATATGTGACAGACTGATTGGATTTGTAAACGTTCACTTGAAGCTTAATAAAAGTTATTAAAAAAATACAGATTCTAATTCATAAGGTCTGAGCTGGGGTCTGAGACTCTACATTTCTAACAAGCTCTTAGCTGATGCCAATACTGCCCATCTGTGGACCCCACTTGAGTAGCTAGATTGGACTTCACCCTTCAGAGTTGTGAGTCTATTAAAAAAAATAACAAAAAAAGTTGCTATCAAGTTGACCCAGACTCATGACAACCCCGTGTGTGTCAGAGTAGAACAGTGCTCCATAGGGCTTTCCATGGCTGATTTTTCAGAAGTGGGTTGCCTTTCTTCTGAGGCGTCCCTCGGTGGACTTGAACCCCCAACCTTTCTGTTAGCAGTCGAACATGTGAACAGTTTGCACTGCCTAGGGACTCCCTGAGCCTACTAGTAGCTCAAAAAATGTTTAGTATCCCGTAAACTGATCCTGACAGATCTCTTATTTAAGTATTTAACCCTTTTTTGCCTGGTGGTACATATATTGATCATGAACGTTTCCAGTCTTTGACGTTTATTGGGAAGCTCCTGTACCACTGATGGAGCCCTGGTGGCATAGTGGTTAAGAGCTTGGCTGCTAGCCAAAAGGTCAACAGTTCAAATCCACCAGCAGCTCCTTGGAAACCCTATGGGGCAGTTCTACTCGGTCCTATAGTGTCACAATGAGTTGGAATCGACTTGGCGGCAATGGGTTTTTGTATGGTACCATCGATAGTTCACGCTGCCACAGGGCAGGGGCCTTTATGACCATTTGAAACCAATGGAATGGACGTGCTGCAAATAACTGTTTTTACAGGGTATTATATGAGGTGTCTCAATTTTTGGTAGAAAAAAATAGACTTTTTGAAAATTTTTATTTGTTACACATATGTACCAATAGACTGGTGGAGATTCTGGGGTATAATTAGCGATACTTCGTATGTACCACTGAACACTTAGGGTAGGCTTGTGGGAGGGGGCAAGAAAAAAAATCTATACTACCTACCAAAAATTCAGACACACTCAATGATTCAGCATGCTTCCATTAATGAAAACACATGGTTTCAACAACAAATTCAAAGCAGAAAATAATCGGGTCACCAAAGCGTTGAGGTTGTTAGTTGCCAGGTTATGGAAAGCGCTGTAAAATATAAGGCAGACATCAGAGAGTTGTTTTTCTTCTTTTTTGGAAAAGGACACTTTATTTGTAATGCAAATGGGATTTGGCTGTCCTTCACTTTAGTCATTTGAGAGCTCCAAGGTGACTGGACTCATTCGAAGAATCAAAACATCACTATTACATATATGGCCAACACAGCGCTTAATTTGCATGATAAAAATGGAAAGATAAGCATGGTGGAGATTCACTACTCACATCATGAGTCAGTGGTGAGGAAAACCCACACGGATGACTACATCCAACAGGCTCAATCTATATTTACTACTAGGCCATAGTTCCTTTCTCCTCAATACCATCTTAATCAGCTTCAGCTTGGGCGGGGGGTGGGGGGGGAAGCAAAAAACAAACCCTTTGTCAAGATTCCTCTCTTGTTCTGGAGGTGATAGATAATATTCTCGGTTTTTAGCTAAAAATCTTTACAATACGAGGGCTGTTTGATTTTTCAGACTTTGTTTTCTTCAGAAAAGCTATAAATATTCTCATTTTCTGCGTTTTGCACAGCAATCTTCTTATTCCTTCTAAAATTAACCTCTGTACCTGACCTCAACCCCAGCAAGAAAAATCGAATGGACTGTGTAAACATTCTAAAGCTCCCCAAAACGCTGGAAACAAAGGCCTGTGAAGAATGATCCAGAAAAATGTACAAGAGACAACAAGAAGCACAAGGCCACTCATTCTCTCTCTTTATATATAACCAAAAAAAAAAAAAAACCAAACCCGTTGCCTTTGAGTCGAGTCCGACTCATAGCAACCCTATAGGACAGGGTAGAACTGTCCCATAGAGTTTCCAAGGAGCACCTAGTGGATTTGAACTGCCGACCCTTTGGTTAGCAGCCACAGCACTTAATCACTACACCACCAGGATTTCTAAATACATACATATATGTACAGTTGCTATAAGTTGGAATCAACTCGATGGCAATGGGTTTATATACGTATATGTATATATGGAGCCCTGGTAAAGACCTTGGCTGCTAACCAAAAGGTTGTCATTTTGAATCCACCAGCTGCTCCTTGGAAACCCTATGGGGCAGTTCTACTCTGTCCCCATAGGGTCATTGTGAGTCGAAATCAACTCGACAGCAATGAGTATATATATACATGTATACATTAAAAAAAAGTATGTATACACATATATATGTATTTTTTTAAGCAAACCCATTTTAGGGTGAAGTTAGGAGGGAGATTAAAAGTGTACAGCCCAAGATTAAGTTTGAAACTCTCTCTTGTTGATTTTTTTCAGTTATTGATTTTTACCTTTTTTTTGTTTTTAGTTACAATTTATGAGTCCTGTGCCACCGACCTCACAGATTCGTATTTCCAATCGGTGGAGCCTTAACGAGTTCACATTTTAACATTAGTTATAGTTTTAGAAAGCTAGCAACATACAAAAGCAGCAAAACGCTAGACGTGGATGTAACAGTATCCCCCTGACAAGCTCTGTTATTTAATATCACTTTCCCCTGATGACACCAGTTTCTGCCCTGGTGCAGAGATTTCTGTACAAGGTCAGTTCTGATGCTGAAAGGGAACATTTAATCAAAAAGAGTATGTAAAAAGATAATGCAGAGATTATACCAGATAATGACCTTTGTTCTCTCTGACACAAACCAACCATTACCACGAATATTGAAATGCAAAGCTATCGTGTGTTGAGTCATATTTAGAGAATTCGTATTAGCTAAAAGTAGCTATTATGCAGAAGAATATTACAATGTAAAATGTATTTTGTTATATTTAGAGAATTAATATCATCCATGGAAAAAAATAACTTATTTTTTATATTATTAACGTTAGCAAATGCTCTTGTTTCATTGAAAGGAATGTGTCATTTTGTTCTTATTAATACTGCTGGTTAAGCTGTCCCTGAAAATTTTAATATATCATTTAGGTTCAGCTGCATTATGTTTTATTTAAAAGAAAAAGAGGAATACAACTGCATTAAAAATCCGGTTTTTAATGATAGAAAACCCCAAGTGCTATTAATGTGAAGCATGGAAAAATTATTTGTACATGTCTACTTGTCAACAATTTATTAGAAAATATAGGATTAATATAGAATGTGCATAAAAATTAAAGGAATAGCAATAATTTTTTAAAAAAAGAACTAATAGGCACCAGTATTGTATGTTGTCTTAGGGATTTTGGTAGATTGCAGGATGACAGCTGGGTAACTCATACCTGAGTACATTGTTAATTTCATGCAAAAGGTAGTCTATCATAATACATACTCACCCCCACCCCAAAATGGGTAGGTTTCCTGAGCCACTTCAGTTCCTATTCTTCCCCGGAGCTGACTGTCCCACAACCCTTCCTGCCTCTGCTTTTCCAGTCAGCCTTTCTTTGTTAGTAAATTCATATCTGATCCTTCCCTATTCAGGCCCAGAGGCCTGCTTGAATCTTGAATTAGCTGTAATCGTTACCAGCATGAGCTTTGGTGGTGGACTGTTCTGGGTTCAAATCCTACCTTTACCACTTCCTAGATGTGTACTTCATACCTGGGATAACATACCTCATTGTTAGGGTGGTTATAAGAACCAAATGAGAGAAGGTATGTAAAGTGTTTGTAGGTGTATAACATGCCTACATTTGGCCATACCATTTCCTTGTTTCTTGCTCACTTGTCATAGTCAAGTATATTCTTGCCATCTGGTACTGACCCCATCTTGCCCCTTTCATGGTCTCACACCACAGTTTCTATCAGTTAATGCAGTGTCATCAGACAGTTACTATAAAATCCTAAAAGTAGGCCTGTTGTGGGACAAATGGGTGGTTCCAGGCGCTGAGAGTTCTGGAAGCTGGACAGTGAGTTCCTCCAGGGAAGGGGCTGTGTATCATTCATCCTCAACACAATCTCAGTGCCTGGAACACAGCCTGTGCTGAATAAGTGTTGATGAAATAAATTCACTGCTGCCTCCTACCATGAGGGGTCCCAGACGGGGCCAGAGGAGGGGATAGAGGAGGCCATTAAATTGTGCAAATAAGGATTCCTAAGGGTAATTTGGAAACTCTGGCGGCATAGTGGTTAAGTGCTACGGCTGCTAACCAAAGGGTCAGCAGTTCAAATCTGCCAGGTGCTCCTTGGAAACTCTCTGGGGCAGTTCTACTCTGTCCTATAGGGTCGCTATGAGTCGGAATTGACTCGACAGCAATGGGTTTGGTTTTTTGGGTTAAGGGTAATTTGCTGGAGGAATGAAAACATTTCACTTGTGAATGGCCTATAGATGGTTATAGTTTACATGGTGCATTCGCATCCATTATTTGGTTTTAAATAAGGTTTTACCCCCCTCCAATCTATCCTCAGAGGTCCCTGGTGGGAAAAATGGTTTGCGCTGGACTACTAACCTAATGATTGGTGGTTCGAACCCACTCAGTGGTGCCACAGATAAAAGGCCTAGCAATCTGCTTCGGTAAAGATTACAGTCAAGAAAACCCTATGGAGCAGTTTTACTCTGTAACACATGGGGTCGCCATGAGTCAGAATTGACAGCAACTGGTTTTGATTTTTGTTTTTTTGAATCGATTCTCTATGGAGCCTGCACAGTAATTTTTCTTAACATGAATCTAATCTTGGCACTCTTGTGCTTGAAATCTTTTACGGCTGAACTGCTGCCTTCAGAATAAAATTTAAACTTCTTCACAGGGCATGCCTATCTCCTTGAAATGTAATTTTTGACCCACTCTTCTGTGTCAGCTCCTGGCCTTCTCTTCTCTTTACTCTCTAGACACACAGAACTACCTGCTAGCCACATTCCCAGGTGCCCCTCTGCCTTCTGTTCATGCCGTTCCCTCTGCCTAGAATATACCCCCATCTGTCTACTTGATGGTCCCATCCACCCTTAGGAGTTAGCTCAAGGGTTACTTTTTCATGAAAGCATTTGTTGCCTGTCTTAGACTGGATTCCCCCAGAAGCAAATCCTCTGTGATAGATTGTTAGAAATAGCCTCCAATGAATCATACTTCCCTGTGTTCCTGCCCTTTTACAATATGACTTTGCCACTCTTGCAGTCAAGAGGTGGAGTCTATTTCCCTACCCTTTGGATCTGTGCTGGCCTGGGACTGCTTTGGCCAGTATAATGTGGTGGAAATGATGCGGCACTACCAAGCCTAGGGCATAAGAAGTCTAGTAGCTTCTGCTCTTGCACCCAGGACCCAAATATAAAGAAATCCAGGCTATCTTGCTGGAAAGAGAAGCCATATAGAGAAAGAGGCCATGGAGGAGAACAGAGGTGTCTTAGTCAACAGCCAGTACCAAGGCCTCAGACATGTGAGTGAGACTATCTTGGATCCTCCACAGCCCCAGTTGGATGACGCCAGCCAACACCACTTGGAGCAGGGACAAGCCATCCCTGCTGAGCCCAACCCAAATTTCTGAGCCACAAATCATGAGCAATAAAATGACTGCTTTTTTAAAATTATTATTTTTTTAATTCTGAAGAATGTCAAACGTGTACAAAAGTAGAGAGAATAGTAAAATGAATCTCCATGTGCATTTCATTCAGCTTAACCATTATTAACTCATGGCCATTCTTATTTCAAATATACCTCCACCCATTCCCCCCGCACCATAATATTTTAAATGGCTGTTGTTAGCTTTGAGGTGGTTTGTTGCTCAGCAATAGATAACTGCAACACCCTGAGACAAAGATTTGAGTGCAAGTAGTTTATCAGAGAGGGGATTCCAGGAAGCATTGGTTGGGGAGTAAGGATGTGAGACAATATAAGGTGCATTAATGAGCAGGTTCCCACTGTGGGCAGCTGGGGCTCAGTCCTGCTGGGACCTGAGGGGAACTACATAGAGCTGGCCTCAGGGTTGTCCCTCCCACGGGGTGAGGAACTAGCCTCCCTATCCCACTAAGTTCTACTATAAATCCAGCAGCTCCTACTTCTCACTGCCTGAGGGCTGTTGCTAGAGCATTAACTCCTTGTATTTCTGGCCTAGCCCATATGTAGACTCAGATAGAGACTCATAGGTGCTTATAGTAGGAAGCCATCATTGCATAAGAAGATTGAATTCTGAGGGGATACGGGCAGATAGTTGAATACTAAAGGGATAGTGTGTACATAAGGAGTCCTGGTGGTACAGTGTTTAAGCACTCAGTTGCTAACTGAAAGATTGGTGGCTCAAATCCACCAGCTGCTCCATGGAAGAAAGATGTGTCAGTCTGTTTCTGTAAAGATTGTAGCCTCGGAAACCCTATGGGGCAGTTCTATAGGATCTATAGGGTTGGAATGAGTTGGAATTGACTCTATGGCAATGGAATTTTTTAGTGTCTTCATGAAGGAAGCCCCCAAAGAGATGGATTGACACAATAGTTGCAACGATGTGCACAAACATACCAGTGATCATGGAGATGGCACGGGCCTGGGTAATGTTTCATTCTGTTATATGTAAGATCATCAACTAACAACAACACAAACAAGAGTGTCTACACTGGCTAATACCCAGTGAGGTGCCCTTCCTCTGGGAGCCTCCTTTGCTTGCTAATATAACAGTCCACGCAGACCTCTGTTAATAGTATTTGCTATATGCATAGTGGTTAAGTGCTATGGTTGCAAACCAAAGGGTCAGTAGCTCAGTTCAAATCCGCCAGGCGCTCCTTGGAAACTCTATGGGGCAGTTCTACTCTGTCCTATAGGGTCGCTATGAGTTGGAATCGACTCAATGGCACTGGGTTTGGTTTTTTGGTTTATATCAACTGCATTCACTAATTTTCCCTATTACGCCCTTCACTCAACTGTGAGCTCCTCTGCAGTAGGGACTGTGTTTTATTAATCCTGGATTCACTGGAGTTGAACATAATATATGGCACATACCGTATGTCAACAAATACCACTGGAATGTACATATTTGTTTCCTCATAACATTCTGTGATACAGGCAGATCAGGGCAGGCAAGGCCTATAATCGCTTATCCACAAATCCAAAATACTCTCAAAATGATTTTTTTCCCTTAAATTTGTTCCAAAAATCATTTGGTGGCAAAACAGGCCTAAACTGTTGTGAAACTCTTTTTACGAATGTTCATGTTTGTGACAGAAATATCTATATGTTTGAGTATTAGGTGTTGCCCAGGCCCCATTTGGGGCATCCAGAGAAGACAGCATGCATACCATATTACCTTTCTAAAATCTAAAATATCTGGATTTCCGAGAGATCTGGCTTCAAGGACGGTGGACCTGTATTGCTTTATTCATTTTATTAAGACAGAAATTTGTTCAAGGTAATGGTTAGAAGAACTAATTTGAGAATCCAGGTTTTTCTGACTGTAGGACAATGTTTTTTTCATTCTACCACACACCATCCTGGAGGTGGTGGGAAAACTGATGGCTGAAATAAGGTTATCTCTCAATTGACCATAGAATCAATATCAAAGGCCTAGTTCCAAATAGTTTGGAAAGACTCTCCTACAGTGTAGCTAGCACTTCTTGGGGCTATTGCCCCATCTCGAGAACTGCTCCTCGTCTACAACTACAACCTTTGCAGAATGGGTGGGGCTAGGTACTATGTGACTACCTCCCCTTGGGGATCTGTCTCTAGGGGACCTGAATTGAAACAAAGAGTCCCTAACTGGTCAGTGTTGGAAACTGAAGATGGGAAGTCCTGTAAACTGCACCTGTAGTAGCCATTCACTGTCATATACTCCCAAAGGCAGAGATTGCCAATCCCTAGAGAGGCATTGGCACAGAAAAAAGCAGAGCGAGAATCCACTGTGACCTCAGGCAGCTGGAGAGAGAGCAGCCTCGGAGAGAGCAGCCTCAGAGAGAACAGCCTTCAGGCTTCTTGATTGCTTGTTCCCAGGCTCCTCCAGGCCTGGCTGTACTTGTTGCCATCGGATCCTGAGAGATACCCTCATATATCTTTTTCCTTGAGCTAATTTTAGTGTATGATTGTTTCTTTATGACAATATATTTCCCAACCAAGACAAATGCTGGAGCATTCTGGGCAGGCCAGAGGGGCTTTGTTGGTGGCATTTTCCTTCTATTAGTGTCTGATTCTCTGCAGTACTGTGGGGCTCCCCATGGGTTGAGCCTAAGCTCTAGGGATGGAAAAGACTTTTGAACTCTAGAGTGTTTCAGGGAAGGAAAGTTTGTGCATTTGGGTCCCCACGGGCTTTCTTCTAAGTTGGCTTTAGGGTAGGAAGTAGGGAAAGAGCTATCTTCCTAAAGAAATGCCTGTGGCAGTAATTGATGGTCCTGCATGTGAACAAACAATAAGCATTGGTTTCAGGGGGCATTCTTCAAGTTCTCTCAATGGCATTGTTCTCAAGAAAATGGTCACATCCACACGTAAATAATGTAACAGAAAGGGTGGTGCGTCTCTGGAATGTGGTTGTTTCTATGAAATCAACCATCTAAGTTGTCAAATTTTTCAAAATGAGGTTGAAAAGTTCCCCAACTACAAAACAATCTTGAAGGGTACTGTGTATTTTGTTATTTTTCTCTGGGAAGATTCTGGGTTCTGATCCTGGTGTAGAAGTTCATTCAGAATTGTTGTGATATCCAAGAAATTAATTTTTAAAAATTTGCCCACAATAGTCATCCACAGTCAAACTCTGCGTAATTTATAGGGCCAACGTGTTGGTGGTGGAAGTGTGAGTCATTGATGGCTGAGAGTGCAGGGGAAAGATGTGGGTAGAGCCTCTGTATATGGGCTATCTGGAAGGCATGGGAATAGGTTGCACTTGAGATCAATCTGGAAGTTAATAGTCAAGGTGGGAGCAGTTGTTT
Organism: Elephas maximus indicus; assembly: GCF_024166365.1. Lineage (NCBI taxonomy): Eukaryota > Metazoa > Chordata > Mammalia > Proboscidea > Elephantidae > Elephas > Elephas maximus. Next base: position 159,074,226 of record NC_064846.1, on the reverse strand, counting down.
GAGACCAAGGGAATGTTTTTGAGTAGAACTGCTTCTTCATATCAGAGGCTGGGAATCCCAATCAGGAAGTCAAGCTAGGATGAGGGTACAATGCCTATATGTTTTGTCTTAGTTTGGGCTCCCTTAGAAACAGACCCTGAGACAAGGATTTGAGTGCAAGCAGTTTATGTGAGTGGTGGTCCCAAGAAGCACTTAAAGGGGAGTAGGCAGTGAGACAGAGAAAGAAAGGAAGCCAATAAAGAGGGTATTATTGAGAAGGGATCCGCTGTGGGCAACTGGGGCTCAATTCCTTTGGGAAGTACTGGGAGACAATACAGGATATGCTTCATATTTACCCAAGAGGTGAGGGAGCTGGGGAATTTATCCACCAATTTCCATCAGCCATTGGTTGAGGACAGCTTCTGGGTGTGTTTGAGTGGGGGCATTAGCTCCTTGTACAGGGGCTGAGAGGGCTTCAGCACTCAGAGGAAGCTCCCCCCAGCAAAGAGTCATAGGTGCTTGTAATTGAGAAACATTGGGCTAGCATGTCTAGGAAATGGTAAATTCCCAGGGCATATAGGCAGGGCTCTGGTAGCACCTGTGACACACTTATACATGGTGGGCCAGAGATGAGACAGGTAGAACCAGGACTCCAATCTCAGAGATGGCAGAGCCAACCAAGTTCATGCCAGCTTTTGTGGTTTCTTATGAAAGATCAAGGAAGCAGGGGCACAACTGTCAGAGCGCTGGGTTAGGTGATAGGAGTTTTGAGTCCCTTCTCTATCACCTTCTATCTGTGTGCCCCTGGCCAAATTACTGAACCCTTTATACCTCAGTTTCTTCACAGAAATAATGCCTTACAGATTGTAGAAAGGAACTAATGAAATAAATGATTTACAGGACGTTCTTTGAAACATGTGAAACACCATAGAGTTGTCCAAAGGAATGAGATGATGAAGAACACATTAGGAAGAAGTTTAATTTTAAAATGATTTTTTTTTTCCATCTAGCTAAAGGACTTCAGATGACTTTTATGAAGGCAAAAACAATGTCAGGTGACCACCCAAGCTTAAGCAAAGAGTTATAAACATCTAGCTGAGGAGGAGAGTGTGGACAGGGTCTAGAAGCTGCTTCTGGCAGCAAGATACTGTTAGTACTGTCACTGAGACAACAAAGGCTGTTGCATAACACTGTTTGACAGGTGACACCCGTCACATGGAGGAAGGGTACTGGGGTGAAGTGGGAGATGAGGATTTTGGTTTTGTTTTTTAAAAACAGAGGACTTACACCTTAATACACTAATATTTTTCATTTAAATACTCCAAATTAATCAGCCTGATTACACCTCTTAAATAAGGCATCAACTAGATGGGAGCTTTAACATGAAGTGTAGCTTTAACGTGACTTTTTGTTGCCAGAGGAGATATGAGGCCAGGGAAAATCAGCCACACTCCTACATAAAATGTGAGTCTGCTGAGGTAGTCCTCACCGTGGCTCTTGCTGAGTGTGATTATTCCTGGTGCAAGCACGACCTATCACAAAGGGAAAATGATAGGGCTGTCATAACTTCTTGGGGCTGGCTGCCATTTTCACTAAGATGTCTAATGTCCTTTTCCTCAAGGGAGCTTGATAACGGTGTAATTTTCAGCAAGCTCTGTTTTTAACAGAAGGCCTTTTGTGAGGGTTTTGCAAAACATAAAGGCTTAACTTGATGGTTCAGCCCATACACTGGGATTTTCCAAATGTGGTGCAAATAGTACTATGAAGAAAACCAGTAAATGAAATAGTAAGGGAGGATGGTGCTTGTGATAACATAGAAAAATGCAGTAGCACAGTTCTATAGAATCAAGGAAGATAAAAATATCATAGTGGGTCCATTTGGGAAGCCCCTAATTCTGGGAACAGGAAGGACATAGCTAGTGTTTTATAACCTCTTGAAATAGACTTTCCCTCACTTTAGCAGATTCCTCCCATGCCTTATGCAAAAGTCTTTTATGCCTTTATTTCTATTTGGCCATTATTTTTCCATCATTTACTAGTTTCTTCCATTTCATTCCTGATTGGTAAATTACCATTGACATTTGGCTTATTTTCAAACAAACTAGAAGATACTGGAGTTTGCCAAATGATGATGCAGTAACTCATTGTAATCAAAAGTCACGATTCCAGATATCTATGCTGAGTCTGTGAGAGATAAGAGCTTCCAAACAAAATGATTTTATTTGGCTGAAAACCAGTCTTTTCTGTTCTTAAATATTTCCTATACTCCTCCTGGAGCAGAGAGAATCCCATGTCTATTTACACAGATTTCCAAATTCCTCTCAACGTATTTTAGCTTTTTTGAGCCCTTTCCTTCTCTTCATTCATGGCTGGGTATCTATAGAAATGCCTGGATTTAGCAAACCCACTTAGGGTCTCTCCTCCTTGCCCTTCCATAAATATGTGGAAGGATCTTTAAGATATCATTTTTTTTTTCTAGTTAGCTTAGTTATTGCAAGATGACAGAAGTGCACACTCCGGAGGTTTGGCATTGCTGGAGTTTGCAGTTATAAAACAAACTCTATGAGGCCCTAGCCCTTCTTCTGGCCTCTTTCACTCTCCGGTTTCCAAATAAGTTGATGAAAGAGTATTTGGCGGCTCAGAGAACGTTGGGAAGGCCAGAGAATCTGACTTGGAGATCTACGGCTAAGAACAACACCAAGTTGCACTGTTGAGCTGCTCCAGTGGAGATCTGACTACCTTACTGCTGTCATCACTCGGCACAGTCACCGTTGCCTCATCCTGTGATGTATGGCATGGGATGCTACAGCCAGCACCACTCAGTGTCTTTTGCCCTCTGCTAACCTGCCTGAGCAATGATTCTGTGAAATGCTGGCTTTCTCACCTTGTTCTCTTCTGAATCAAAGTCTCATGTTGTGCATCTGACTGGTAGAGCTTAGGACAAACACCTGTGCCCAAGCTGCAAGGGAGGCTGGAAAAGCAATATGGGTTTCTATTTCTGGGAGGTGGGAACCTAGTATGGGAATTTCTAAAACATAAGGAAGTTGTTCAAAAGGTGCTGGGCAGAACAAATTCCAGTACTGTCTTAGCTTGGGTTCCTTGGAAAGCAGACCTTAGACAAGGACTTGGAGGCAGATAGCTTATTTGGGTGATGATGCCAGGAAGCAGGGGTGAAGGAATAGGGCAAGTGAGATAGGAAAGCAGGAAGAACCAATTAAATGTGCTTATCGAGCTGGTTTTCCCTGTAGGCAACTGGGGCTCAATGCCTCTGGGGACTGTTTGCAGAACTGTGTAGAATGCACCTCAGAAATGTCTCCTCAGTGTTGGGGGAGGCTGGAACATTTGTCCACTCTCATTTTCCATTGGTTGAGTGTTTCCTCCAGAACAATTACTGCATTCCCTACCTCTACTGCACTTCTGGACTGCCCTGTATCAGGAAACAGCCTTGGAAAAGGCTTTGGAAAAAGCTCTGAGGTAAGAAAAACAGAGATGTGGAAGGCCATGAGGTGGGAAGCTAGTAGCATGCGTGGTGATTGCCCACACAGCTGAAGCTGTAATCAGAGGCGGGCTGAGGGGATATGGTACAGAGCACAAAAAGGTGTCTGCCCCAACTACCTTCTCCTGGCCTCTTGGTGTTTGCATATTGCTGCCGGCTATGTGCTGGACTCTGGGTCAGGCACTGGGTACACAATGAGGAACAAAGCTGCACAGTCCTGCTCTCATGAAACTTCCCTTTACTTGAAAACCTTCTAGAGCCCAGTGTGGGAGAGAGATGTTAAACAAATATATAAACACATAAATATATATTTTTTTATATGTAGCTACAAATCGTGATATTGCCACAAAGGAAACTAATCGTGTGCTTTTTGAGAGTTCCAGTGAAAAGGATCTTGAGGAAGTGTCTTAGTGTGAGTTCTCTAAAGGAGCAAAACCAGTGAAGCATGCATAAATATATAGAGAGAGAAATTTACGTCAAGAAAATTGTTCATGCAATTGTGGGGCCTGGAAAGTCCCAAAGTCATGGGTCAGGTGACAGGCTCATGATGACCTCTACTGGCTCACATGGTTGCAGAGACTGATGAACCCAAAATCTACAGGTCAGGCGGTAGGCTAGAGGCCTCTGGTGGCTCATGCGGTTGTGGGGGGTTGACAAACCCAAAATCTGCAGGTCAGGTGGCAGGCCAGAGACTTCTGCAGGCTTATGTCTCAAGGACCGGAGGTCAGGTGACAAGAAGAGCGCAGGGTCGAGAAAGACAGAGACAGAGAGAGACAGAGACAGAGAGCGAGCTTTGCCAGAACATCCATTTACATTCTGGAGGCTGGCCACACCCAAGGAAACTCACCTTTCAACTGATTGCTTACTCACGTCAGATCACAAAATGGAAGGTGATTACATAGTGTTTTCCAAACCACTGAGAATCATAGCTTAGTGGAGTTGACACATAACATTAACCATGGAAGTGACATTTAAGTGAGTAGGAAGTAGCTAAAGAATCTTTGGTGAATGAATGAAGGTAGTGAGTCAGGGGGAGAGTGGGGTAAGATGATAGGGATGGGACAAATCACACAGGTTTTCATAAGGAATGTTAAAGATTTTGCTTTTTTTCCTCTAAACGGTATAGACAGCCAGAGAAGAATTTTACTCAGGGGAGTTACATCTGACTATGCTTTAAAAAAGATTCCTCTGGCTGCTCTGTGGAGAACAGATGGAAGATGAGCAAGAATGTAAAAGTAGAGGTAAGTTAGGAGTCGGTTGCCATCATCCTTGTGAGAGATGATGGTCATGTGAGTCAAAATGGTGGCAATGGAAATGAAGAAGAGTGAATACATTCTAGAGATAGACTTGGCATAACTTGGTGATGGATTGGGTTTGGAAGGGTACTGGAGATGGTTAGTGGTGAGAGAGAGAGAGAGATGTGTCAGTCATGGATGACTCCCAGGTTTTCAGCTTGAGCCAGGGGCTACTTACTCAAATGGGAAAGTGGAATTCGACTAGATTTGGGAGAGAAGATGATAACTTCTTCTCTGGACATGTTATGAACTGCTCTGCACTTAGAATACAAAGATGAACAGCAAGGTCCTTGGAGGAGACTGTCGAATAACTTGACACTTCAAGGCAGTGTGTTCAGAGCTAGGGTGGAGGAATCCCCTGAAGGTCTGGGAGCAGGGAGATCAGGCACTTGGCCCAATTTGGTGTTCATAGATGGTTTCCTGTGTGATTTTGTATCTGAGCTGAGTCTTGTAGGATGCATTCTAGTTGTCCAGGTGAGGGTGGGAAGGATATTCCAGGGGTAGCACATTCAGACCCCAGCACCTTATGTGCATTATTGTGATGGCCTCCCAACTGGCTTTTTTGCATTCTCCCTGCCAATTCATTCTACACGTTGTCAGCTGATAAAAGCATAGTTGTAGTCATACTATCCTTCTGCTTGAAAATCTTCAAAGTCCATGCCTGACATTCAATGTGGTCTCAGACCTGGCCCCACAGACCTTTCTAGTCTTCTCTCCTATGCTAGAATATGACGGTATGCTCCCAAAATGTGGCAATATTCCTAAAGCAAACAGGAAAGGCAGGGATGTTGCTAAAGTCCAATCACAAGGCAGGTGTCAAGAAGGTGTGCTTGCTGTGGATACATCATGGTCTCAATGAGCCCACCCATAAGATTATCTCCCAAATCCCCTTTCTCTGGAAGAAAAAAACTGATGACTTAAGTGGGAAAAGGTTTAATGAAAAGACTTTGGGTAGCTCGCAAAGTGTCTCCAGGAAGACTGGAAGCTAGCTCAGACATTGGCTTATATAGCCAAAACTTAGCCCAAACCACACCTCAGTGTGACCTTCCTCCTGCTTCCAGAGAACATTGTATGCCACTGCTTGTATCATCACATCAGTGGCATTGGATAAGGGATGCTGCTGCCTCTGCCCTGGAATCTGGATGTGGCTGCCATTGCTGTCACTGCTGTGTCCAACACCACCAAAATGGATTCTCCGCTATCACTGTTTCTTTGTCTTTCTGGCTCTCAATTTCAAGTCTGGGAAGAGCTCATTTGATTGTTGAGTAGTCTCAGACTGGCAAGGAATGTGAAATAATAAGTGTAATAAGACATAATCCACCTTGAGGCATCTTTTCCCCATTGTCAAGCTTATTTCTTTCAAAAAATAAATTGCACAACTTGGTCTACATAATACCAGATGATCTCTGAAGTCCGTTTCGCCTTCAAGAGTCTATGATTTGCTCATTTTCTATACCTAACTACTTTTTCAGTGGAGGATTTATTCTCTAGGGCAAGGCTATTACAAAAAATGGCCATCTTTCTTGGTTCATTTACTTCTCAATTTTATGCTACCAATTTTTGTTTCCACTAGAATGATAGGGCAGAATCCACATTTCTTCAGAGCAGCAGACTGCATTAACTTAATGTCTCAGTACTATCAGACAGCCAAAGGGCTGTGTCAAAGATATTCAGTTGTTTTTACTCCCATAATTATACAGTCATGCATCACTGAAGTCCATGATATGTTCTGTGAAATAGGATATTATGTGATTTGGATGTTGTACAAACACCATGTTACGGATGAAGGTCCTTTCGAGCATTCACTTCCAGAATAAGGAGGTTTTGCCCATATTAAAAATTTGCCGGGGCAAATAACCTACCTCTACAATTAGTTTAAGGGGCCCTGGTGGTGCAGTGGTTAAGTGCTCAGCTGCTAACTGACAGGTTTGGTGGTTCGAACCCACCAGCTGTGGGAGAAAGATGTGGCAGTCTGCTTCTTAAAGCCTTACAGCCTTGGAAACCCTATGGGGCAGTTCTACTCTGTCCTGTAGTGTCCCTGAGCATTGAAATCCACTCAAAGGCAATAGGTTTGGTTTTGGATAGTTAGTTTATCTAAGGTTTCAACAAATTCTTTTGCTGCCTTCCCAACAGCACACGCAGACTCACCACTCACTTTCACATTAATGCAGCGAAAAACGTTGTTTGAAGCGCTTGAACCACCCAGAGCTACCACTAAACTCGCTACCATAGTCTGGTCCTGCTTTTTCTTTATGCATCTTGAACAATCCTCGTGCCTTAGCAGTGATCCTCAATGTACTGAGAGGGATTCACTTTTGTGTATGGTCTTCAATCCATGTCATTAGCACTTTCTCCATATCTGATATAGCTCCTTAGCCTTGTAGCGTTCTGTGGAGCCCATCCTTTAACAGCTTGGAGAATTGATTGTCAAGTACAACATACCTAAATCCCCTACATCCTATTCTCTGATCAGGACTTCTGAACTCTATTAAAACGTTATGGGACTACGGACGTATTTGTGGTTTGATGTTGCCAAATGGACATTATGCAGCGCATGACTGTACTGGTTTTCGCAAGATGAGTGTGATTTCTCAGGCATTCTATTACAGCTGGGAATATGAAAATGCCTTTCAAAATCACTGAAAGCACTTCAGTGTATCTGAAATATGATAATACTAATCCTTGTTGTTAGGTGCTGTCTAGTTGGTTCCAGCTCGTAGTGACCCTATGTACAACAGAACGAAACACTGCCTGGTCCTGTGCCATCCTCACAGTCATTGCTATGTTTGAGCCACTGTGTCAATCCGTCTCGTTGAGGGTCTTCTTCTTTTTCGCTGACCCTCTACTATATCAAGCATGATGTCCTTCTCCACAGACTGCTCCCTCCTGATAACTTGTCCAAAGTATGTGAGGCAAAGTCTCACCATCTTCGCTTCTAAGGAGCATTCTGGCTGAACTTGCAAGACAGATTTGTTTGTTCTTTTGGCAGTCCATGGTATATTCAATATTTTTCGCCAACACCACAATTCAAACACATCAATTCTTCTTCGATCTTCTTCATTCGTTGTCTAGCTTTTGCATGCGTATGAGGCGATTGAAAATATCATGGCTTGGGTCAGGTACACCTTAGTCCTCAAGGTGACTAACTCCAGCTTGACATAAATGCTAGTTTTATGACTGCACACACAGTAAAAAGTGTATTTTAGCTTGGAGAAATGCCAATGTTCAGATAGACTCTATTTTGTCTCTCTTGGTCTGTAGTAATCATGTTTAATTTTGACACATTTAGTTCGACATCTTGAAATTCTAAATACTCTATTACAGTAAAATAACTTGGAAAGGAACTAAAATTTCAGCAATTTGTTGAAGAATTGTGTAATCTACTGGGGAAAATTTAGTTCTGTACACGTTGTCATTTAATTATAACAAAATGTAAAAATCACTGGTCGCATTTCTATTAGGCCTTTGCTAAGGGATAAAATAAAGAATTATGAAATCTCTGATTTGGTAAGGATTGTGAATGTTCATCTTGTCCAGTATTTCCTTGAATTATTAGGTTTTCTGTCAAAAAAGGGTGGTTCTGTGGTCAAAAAAGTATGAGGAATGCTGCATTCTATATCTCTCTTGTGTATATGTTAGTATGTAAAAGGGACTGAGAGGTCCTGCAGTAAAGAAACTTGTTAACCCCCGAAACTATTGCCCTGAGATAATCTTTAAACCTTAAACCAAAAATATCCCCTGAAGCTTTCTTAAAACCAAACAATAGTTTAGCTCAACTAGTAAAAAATGTCTGCCTTGAGCATTATGCTCTTTCAACACCTATCTATATGGGATGAGAGTGACAACAGCAACTCAAAAGATTAGATAAGAACCTTAGGAGGCAGCAAGTTTATATTAACTGGGGAGGAACAACACAGAAAAGGAGGGTGAGAATGGTTGCACAACTCAAAGAATATAACCAATGTCACTGAATTCTACAGGTAGAAACTGTCGTATTTGTGTGTGTTTTGCTTTGTAGAGTCTCAACAACAACAATAAAAAATAAAACAAATTATGAAAAAAAAAGAAAACCCTATAGAGCACAGTTCTACCCTGATACACATGGGGTTGTCGTAAGTCAGAATTGACTCCATGGCAACTGGTTTACTGGTTTTGTAGGTGTATAGTAGTAGCTCATTGTGGTTTAAATTCACATTTTCCTAATAGATGTTGAGCCAAAAAAAAAAAAAAGAAAGAAAAAAAAGAAACATGTTAAATTTTGTAGCATGTTTCTTAAATTTGACCATGAAACCTTTCTATTGTCTGTTAGTTTTTACAAAAACCTGTTGACACAAGGAGATAAGTCAAGGGTTCCATACAGTTTGGTAAACACAGATCTATCATAGCTTCTTCCTCCATTCATAACATCCTTGCCAGACATATGGTCATCCAGGCTTTGTTTGATGGCTACAATGGCAAATTCAAAGACAGCATTAAAAAAAAAATAGACCTTGATACTGGATCAGTAACACAGTGACTCTCATCATTCCATTGGGACTTTAAGAGTGAGAACTCACCCTAAACTATCGAGTCAGAAAGGAGTAATATGATGAGCCAAAATATGTAATCAGCAATTTTATCAATGTAACTTTTATCAAACTATCTTAAAGCCAAACATTATTCTTAGAAAGAATGCCTAGAGAAATTCTCAGCTACTGAGTACTGTCCCCAAGGTGTCAACTCATGGTTTGCTTTTAATTTTCTTTTCTTATTACTGCCGCACTGCGCTTGGTTATTGTCGCTGCACAAAGTCAGTAACTAAGATTTTGTGGTCCTAGTGCCAAAGTAGAAACTTTCCATGGGAGTCCAGAGGCAGTTTTACAGATTTGTAGCCATACAATGACATTTGCCATCACCTGTCACATTTGGAAATGGAAGGTGTGGTGCTCCGGGATCATTTTTGCCTTGGGGATAACCTTTTTCCCCAGTTCTAGGATATGGCTGAGGCCTGGCCAATCCTTCTCCCTAACCACATGATTAATTCGGGAATGAACATACGACCTAGGGTAAGCCAATGAGACTAAATTCTGGGATTTTGTGTTGGGAGACAATTCTCCATGAATCTTTCACATTTCTGCACATCTTGCAAACAATGTATTGAGTGCCCTTTGTTCCGGCCTATCTTTTCAAGGACACTTATGTAGCAAACAGCCTTGGAAGACAGTGATAGTGTCTCCCCCCGAAAAGCAAAGGACAGGCTGTTTACTGTCCAGTATGATAAAGATAATGTCTCTCTGGACCAAAGGGCAGACATGCTTACTGCCCATTTTAAAAGATTCACGCTCCTTAAATTCAAGGTTATCTCCTGTAATGCAGTCTACCGCATGTGCAGGTGTCTTCCGTACCTCTTTGTGATTCCCTGTGGGAGTTGGATGTTGGGGAGCCAGCACAAAAATGCTGATACTCTAGCTACTGCTATTGCTACCATTAATAAACTATTCTTCATCTCTGACATTGGAGTCTTGTGTCTTCTACCAGCAGCCACTGAACTGTGGCAGACTAAATTGTTAGCGTACAAATAGGGTAAAATCTCAGATCCTTCAAGTTCTTGGCACTGATTGTAACGCTTAGGAAAGAGTCATTGTCTTTCTGAGGAAGTTGCTGAGGGGATGGGGTGTAAACATAAACCTGATGGCAGCCATCTTGCCACCAGAAGAGGAGAGCTTGTCTGCTTGGGAATGGAACCAACACAGAGGAAAGTATAGCAAAAGAAAGAGGGGTGAGAGTAGGGGAACCGTTGTTACAGTGTCACTTATTAATCACCTTCTATATGCCGACACTGTTAGGCACTGTTTGTACATTTTTCATCTACACCTTTCTAGCAGCCTTAATAAGTTGGTATCTTATCCCCATTTTACAGATGAGGCAACTGAGCACCAGCAATTTGGCTCTTCTTAAAGAGAAAGTAAAGAGAAATACAAGGATCATTCTTTTACCTTTTATTTAGGCCTTCTCTATTAAAATATTAGAGCATAAGCATTTAATGATTTTCCAATAATTATTTTCAGTACATTACAGAGTAATTTTAAAAGAAAAACAAAATCTTAGGTTCAAATGGTACATTTTCTTACAGTAAACTGCAACCATTATCCACCTCACCTTTGTTGTTGTTAGGTGACGTTGAGTCGGTTCTGACTCATAGCAACCTTACGTACAACAGAACGAAACACTGCCCGGTCCTGTACCATCCCATCTAAATCCACGCTTTTTTCCCCTTAGGTTTCTTAGGCTCAGAAGTGCAAAGACCTTTGACAATTACTCTACCTTTGCATGCCTCAATTTCCTCATCTATAAAATAAAAGTACCCATCTCATAGGTTGTGATTAAATGAACTACAACTACAGTGCTTAAAAGAGTAACTTGCATAAAAGTACCCATCTCATAGGTTGTGATTAAATGAACTACAACTACAGTGCTTAAAAGAGTAACTTGCATATAGTAAGGCCTCAATACATGGTAGCTACAAGGAGCCTTGGTGGTGCAGTGATTAAATGCCCGAGTGCTAACCAGAAGATTGGCAGTTTGAACCCACCAGCGACTCTGCAGGAGAAAGACCTGGCAGTCTGCTCCCGTAAACCCTATGGGGCAGTTCTACTTTGTCACATGGGGCTGCTATGAGTCAGAATTGACTTGGCAGCACCCAACAGACCCACACACGCGCACACACGCACACATACACACGGTGTTGTTGTTGTTTGAGGGTGTGAGAGTGGGGGCAGTGAGGAAGAGGGAGGAAGCAGAAGCAGAGCTAAGGACTTCAGAGAGCCTTGTTTTCTGAAGAAAAGCCCTCCCTATCCCCAGCTTCCCTTTGTTCCTTTTCTTACTCCCATTCAAAAGGGAAAAGGAGGCAGAAAAGAACATAACTTTATCGAACCTTTTGATAATTTCCCTCAGATCAGCATTCTAGGTTCCAGGTCCTAGGTTTCTCTTTATTAATATTTATAACTTTGTTACGCTCTTCAGTTTTATTACCTGTTCAGATACCAACTCTTTATTTTTTTTTAAAGGAGGCTCTACCTTCTCCTGCATCCTCAACCTCCAAAACTCACAGAAACAGAGCAGTTCAAAATATGTTCCCATATGGCTTCCTCCCGTGTGGACTCCCTGGGTGGTACACACAATGAAGGTGGTTAATGTACTTGCTGCTAACTGAAAGGTTGGGGGTTTGAGTGCACCCAGAGGTGCCAAGAAGAAAGGCCTGGCAATCTACTTCTGAAAAATCAGCCATCGAAAGCCCTATGGAACACAGTTCTACTCTGACGCACATGGGTCACCATGAATCTGAGTTGACTTGATAGCAATCGATTTTATTTTTCTTCCTGTACTATTCCGACTTTTCAGCAAAACAAAAACAAAAAACTCACTAAGCTTGAAACACATATTTCTTTAGAACTTTTTTTTTTTTTTTTTTTTTACAGAATTGACCCCTAAAATACATGAGTGCATATTTTCCCACTCCTTGGTGTCACACTTCTTTGGGCTTGACTTCTTTTCTCAGCTTTGGACTTTTCTCCAGCTCCTCTATTAGGTCAAGAGGGCAGGGGTGGGTTGGGGGAGAGCGGGGCTAGGCAGTGGGAGAGACATTTCTGCTGCTCACCCTCCTTGCCTCTGCTCTGCTTCCTGGGAATATTTTTGTTTTGCTAATTTATAAGCCAGTTTCATTCTACACAACATTTGAGACGACTGATCCTTGATGCTGGGGTAAATGAGAGAATTTGGGCTGGGACGAGTCTCTCTTATATGTTGTTGCTGTTAGGTACTGTCGAGTCAGCTCTGACTCATAGCGACCCTATGTACAACAGAACGAAATACTGCCCAGTCATGTACCATCCTCAACAATCAGTGCTGTTCGAGCCCATTGTTGTAGCCAATGTATAATCCATCTCGTTGAAGGTCTTCCTCTTTTTCACTGACCCTCTACCAAGCATGATGTCCTTCTCCATGGACTGATCCCTCCTGATAACATGTCCAAAGTACGTGAGATAAGTCTTGCTATCCTCACTTCTAAGGAACATTCTGGCTGTACTTCTTCCAAGACAGGTTTGTTTGTTCTTTTGGCAGTCCACGGTGTATTCAATATTCTTTGCCAACACCATAATTCAAATGCATTGATATCATTAGCTTAACATAGATGGGCAGTTCTCAAACTTTTTCATCTCAGGACCCCTTTCAAACCAAAACTAAATCCACTGTGGCTGAGTCAGTTCTGACTCAAAATGACCCCGTAGGGTTTCCAAGGCTGTAAATCTCTAGGGAAGCAGACTGTCCTCTTAAAAATAATTGAGGACCCCAAAGAGCTATTGTTTATGTGGGCTGTTTTTGTTGTTGTTAGGTGCTGTTGAGTCAATCGCGACTCATAGTGACCCCATGTGACAGATTAGAACTGTCCCAAAGGGTTTCCTAGGCTGTAATCTTTATGGGAGGAGATCTCAGGTCTTTCTCCAGTGGAGGGGTGGATGGGCTCTAACTGCCAACCTTTTGGTTAGCAGCCAAGTACTTAACCATTGTCAACCATATTTACCATTTTAGAGAAATTAAAATTGAGATGGTTAATTGTTATTAACTCATTAAAATTAATATTAATAAACCTATTACATGTTAACATAAATAACATATTTTTATAAAAAAATAACTGCATCCCAGACCAGGATACTCCCAGGACAAGGAGGCATGAATCATTCTCTGGCATATGACTGTGAATGGGGTCTCAGCTTCCTCATCTATAAGATGCAAGGAGACCAGTGATCCATCCTCACCCAGAGAAATTGAGGTACCTGATAAGATCTGAAATGACCCGTTTGAGGATTGTGTGTGATTCTTCCTTTGCTGGTTCTGTTTTCACCTTAGCGGGAGCCATCTTCCGTACTGTTTCTAAGAAAGGAATGTACGGTAATGATGTAACTACACTGCAACCCCTCCCTGTCACGTACCTGTGTAACTGCCACACTGTGACCAATCTAAGAAAGAGACGTATACCCTTCTAGAGCTTGCCACAGGAATCCCTGCTTGATGAGTTCATGCCACGAGAAGTCCTGCCTTAACGATCTACTACTGATCGAGTAATGTCTTTCAATGATCTAAGCCTGTAATTACCAATCAAGTAATGTCTTTCAATGATCCAAGTATGTAAATACCAATCAAGTAACATGTTTCATATCCACTGTTCCCCTCCTATAAAACGTCGCTCCTGAGTTGCCATTTTGGATTACTGGATTCTACTGCATGGAGTTCAGTCTATTCCTCCCTTGAGCTGTCTCTATTCTGTCAATTTTACGTTAATCAGAGTGCAGATGGTAACTCTATGACAGACTGATTGAACTAGGTGATCTCTACAAATCTTTGTAGAACAGAAGAGTTAGCATTTGGATCTTTGACAAGGAACTACAGCAGCTCTTTGCTGTTTGAACACATGGCAAGCCGTCACTGTGGCACTTGCAGACAATTAAAGTGAGTTGCATAATGACCATGTGGTTTTAATCAGTGTTGTTGATTAAAACTTGATGTTGGATGCCATCAAGTTTGTTCCAACTCATAGTGACCCTATGTACAACAGAATGAAATGCTGTTCGGTCCTGTGCCATCCTCACAATCGTTGTTATGCCTGAGCCCATTGTTGCAGTCACTGTGTCAATCCATCTCGTTTAGGGTCTTCCTCTTTTTCGCTGAGCCTATACTTTACCAAGCATGATGTCCTTCTCCAGGGGCTGATCCCTTCTGATGACATGTCAAAAGTACCTGAGATGAAGTTTTGCCATCCTTGCTTCTAAGGAACATTCTGGGTGTACTCCGTCCAAGAAAGATTTGTTCATTCTTCTGGCAGTCCATGGCAAGGAATTCAATATTCCTTGCCAACACCATAATTCAAAAGCGTCAACTCTTCTTTGGTCTTCCTTATTCATTGTGCAGCTTTCACATGCATATGAGGTGATTGAAAATATCATGGTTTGGGTCAGGCACACCTTAGTCCTCAAAGGGACGTCTTTACTTTTCAACACTTTAAAGAGGTCTTTTGCAGTAGATTTGCCCAATGGAACCCGTCTTTTGATTACCTAACTGCTGCTCCCATGGGCTTTGATTGTGGATCCAAGCAAAATAAAATCCTTGACAACTTGAATCTTTTCTCCCTTATCATGATGTTGCTTATTGGTGCAGTTGTAAGGATTTTTGTTTTCTTTATGTTGAGGTGTAACCCATATTGAAGGCTGTAGTCTTTGATCTTCATCAATAAGTACTTCAAGTCCTCTTCACTTTCAGCAAAGGTTGTGTCATCTGCATAACGCAGGTTGTTAATGAGTCTTCCTCCAATCCTCATGCCACGTTCTTCTTTATATAGTCCAGCTTCTCAGTTTATTTGCTCAGCATACGGATTGAATAACTATGATGAAAGGATACAACCCTGACACACACTTTTCCTGATTTTAAACCATGCAGTATCCCCTTGTTCTCTTTGAATGACTGCCTCTTGGTCTATGTACAGGTGTCTTAGTTATCTAGTGCTTCTATAACAGAAATACCACAAGTGGATGGCTTTAACAAAGAGAAATTTATGCTCTCACAATCTAGGAGGCTGGAAGTTCAAATTCAGAGTGACAACTCCAGGGGAAGGCTTTCTCTTTCTGTTGGCTCCTTTCAGCAATCTTCCTGGGTTAAGGAGATTCTCAGTGCAGGGACCCCAGGTCCAAAGAATGCACTATTCTCCTGGCTCTTGTTTCTTGGTGGTATGAGGTCCCCCTTTCTCTATGATTGCTTCTTTCTTTTATATCTCAAAAGAGATTGGCTTAAGACACAACCGACTCTTGTAGACTGAGTCCTGCCTCATTACCATAACTACCTCTAATCTTGCCTCATTAACATCATAGTGGCAGGATTTACAACACATAGGAAAATCACATCAGATGACAAAATGGTGGACAATCACACAATACCAGGAATCATGGCCTAGGCAAGTTGACAGATATTTTTTGGGTACACAGTTCAACCCATGACAAAAGTTTCCTCACAAGCACAATTAAGTGTTCTGGAATTCTCATTCTTCACAATGTTACCCATAATTTGTTATGATCCACACAGTTGAATGCCTTTGCATAGTCAATAAAACGCAGGTAAACATCTTTCTGGTATTCTCTGCTTTCAGCCAAGACCCATCTGACATCAGCAATAATATCCCTCTTTCCACTTCCTCTTCTGAACCTGGCTTGAAATTCTGGCTGTTCCTGTCGATGTACTGTTGTTTTTGAATGATCTTCAGCAAAATTTTACTTGTGTGTGATATTTGTCTCTTTCCACAGATATACTCGATTTGATTCCTGTGTAGCCCATCTGGCAAAGTCCACATGTATAGTTGCTGTTTATGTTGGTGAAAAAAGATATTTGCAGTGAAGAAGTTGTTGGTCTTGCACAATCCTGTCATACAATCTCAGGCGTCATTTCTATCACCAAGGCCATATTTTCCAACTACTGATCCTTCTACTTAGTTTCCAACCTTCACATTCCAATCACCAGTAATTGTCAATGCATCTTGAATGCATGTTTGACCAATGTCAAACTGCAGAAGTTGGTAAAAATCTTCAATTTCCTCATCTTTGACATTAGTCGTTGGCCTGTAAATTTGAACAATGGTCATATTAACTGGTCTTCCTTGTAGGCATATGGATATTATCCTATCACTGACAGCGTTGTACTTCAGGGTAGATCTTGAAATACTCTTTGTGACAATGAACAGGGTGCCATTCCTCTTCAATTTGTCATTTCCAGCATAGTGGACTGTCATGGATTGAATTATGTCCCCCCAAAATGTGTGTATCAACTTGGTTAGGCCATGATTCCCAGTATTGTGTGGTTATCCTCCATTTTGTGACTGTAGTTTTATGTTAAGAGGATTAGGGTGGGATTGTAACACCACCCTTACGCAGATCACCTCTCTGATCCTACTGGAGGGAGTTTCCCTGGGGTGTGACCTGCACTACTATTTTTATCCCTCCAGAGATAAAAGGAAAGAGAAGAAAGCAGAGAGTTGGGGACCTCATACCACCAAGAAGGCAGCACCAGGAGCAGAGAGTGTCCTTTGGACTTGGGGTCCCTGAGCAGAGAAGCTCCTAGTCTGGGGGAAGACTGATGAGAAGGCCGACAGAGAGAGAAAGCCTTCCCCTGGAGCTGACACCCTGAATTTGGACTTTTAACCTACTTTACCATGAGAAAATAAACTTCTCTTTGTTAAAGCCATCCACTTGTGGTATTTCTGTTATAGCAGCACTAGATGACTAAGACATAGATTATATCATTGTCTGATTCAAAATGGCTAATACCAGTTCATTTTAGCTCACTAATGCCTAGGATATCGATCTTTATGCAGCCCATTTCATTTATGATGGCTTCCAATTTTCCTAGATTCATACTTTCTACATTCCAGTTTTTGATTAATAATGGACTTTGCAGCCTTTTCTTCTCATTTTAAGTCGTGCTACTTCAGCAAATGAAGGTCCTGAAAACTTTACTCCATCCATGTCATTAAGATGGACTCTACTTCAAGGAGGCAGCTCTTCCCCAGTTGTATTTTGAGTGCCTTTCAACTTGAGGGGCTCATCTTCTGGCACTGTATCAGACAATGTTCTGCTGCTATTCATAAGATTTTCACTGGCTAATTTTTTCAGAAGTAGGCTGCTAGGTCCTTCTTCCTAATCTGTCTTAGTCTGAAAGCTCTATTGAAAACGGTCCATCATGTGTGACCCTGCTGGTATTAGAAATACTGGTGGTGGCATAGCTTCCAGCGTCATAGCAACATGCAAACCACCATGGTAGGACAAGCTGACAGACAGTATAGGTGGGGTTGATCAGTGTAAGTATCCAATAAATATCATTCAAAAAAGGTTCTTTTTTTTTGTCTATATAATACTTAAGATTCTTCTAGGTCTGATGGAATAAGGACCTGCACTGATGTTCAGCAATGGTAAGGAAGGAAGCAGCATCTTGAGAAGAGAATTCAAAGAAATGTAAGAGGGTACTGAGATTTGTTACAGAGAAAAAAGAAAGAGGCAATGATAGTTTAGAGCAATGGTTCCCGGATTAGCAACATAGCATCACCTGGGAACTTATTACCAACGCAAATTCTCAAGCCCCTTCTCTTCTCCCCGTCTACTGAATCAGAAACTCTGGGGCTGGGGCCCAGCAGTCTGTTTTTAAGGAGATCTGCAAGTTTTGTTTTTGGTTTGCATGTGACTGAGAGACTCCCTGGTGTAGTGAATGCTGCTGGTGGCCCACTCAGGTTCCCATTCTCAGGCTGTATACGTGTTTTAGTTATCTAGTGCCGATGTAACAGAAATAACACAAGTGGGTGGCTTTAACAAACAGAAATTTATTTTCCCACTCTTTGGGAAGCTAGAAATCTGAGTTGAAGACTCCGGCTCTAGGAGAAGGCTTCTCTCTGTCGGCTCTGGGGGAAGGTCCTTGTCTCTTTTTAGCTGCTTTTTCTTGGTCCCTTGGAGATTTCATGTGGTGTGCCATCTATCTTCCCCCATCTCTGCTTGCTTGTTGCTTGCTTAATCTGCTCTTTTAGATTTCAAAAGAGATTGATTTTAGACAGACCCTACGCTAATACTGCATCATTAACAAAACAAAGAAAACTCTATTCCCAAATGGGGTTATAACCACAGGTATAGTAGGATTTACCACACATATTTTTGTGGGACATAATTCAATCCATACAGTACCCATCCCCCAATTGCTGTGACTATTGGTGGCTAACTGCTCACAGTGGGCCCATCTCTGGAGAATTGCCCTTGGCTGAACAGGAGCCACCTGGCCTGAGAGGTTACATTCCCCTGTTCCCTACCCCAGGACCCAGAGTCTGATACTGGGTACAAAAGGCTGGCTCTCTTGTCTAGAGGAGGGACAACATGGGGTATGATTGTGCTCCCAAGCTGCTCTGTGTTTCAGTCAAAGGCTGTACTTTACCTGCTTGGCTCTTTCTCTGCCTTATTCTCCTTCCCTCATTCCCTAATGGGCTTCCCCTGAGGGCCTCCTTCAATCAGATTGAATATGTAAAGGATATATCACTTATAATAATGATGTTTTTAACCACCACTCCTATCAATCTAACCTGGAGTTTTCAAAAATTAATTTATTTTTGAATAGTAATACACTTACAAGGAGCCCTGATGGCACAGTGGTTAAATGCTCAGCTGCTAACCAAAAGGTTGGTGGTTGGAACCCGCCAGGTGCTCTGTAGAAGAAAGATGCAGAGCTTCAAACTGGTTCATTCTGACTGGAAGCCCTGGGAAGATGTGGCAGTCTGCTTCCATAAAGATTACAGTCTTGGAAACACTATGGGGCAATTCTCTGTCCTGTAGGGTCGCAATGAGGTGAAACTGACTTGATGGCAATGAGTTTGATTTTGGAATACATTTACATGGATCAAAAATCAAATCAAAAAGTATAAAATGACATGCTGTCTAATCTATCTAGTGCTGCTATAACAGAAATACCACAAAGTGAGTGGCTTTAACAAAGAGAAATTTTTTCTCTCACAGTCTAGGAGGCTAGGCATTGAATTCAGGGTGCCAGCTCCAGGGCAAGCCTTTCTGTCTGTGTCGGCTCTGGGGGAAGGTCCTTGTCATTAATCTTCCCCTGGTCCAGGAGCTTCTCAGCACAGGGACCCCAGGTCTAAAGGACTTGCTCCCCTCCTGGTTCTTCATTCTTGGTGGTATGAGGTCCCCGTGTCTCTCTCCTTGCTTCTCTCTTATACATCTCAAAAGAAACTGAGGTAAGACACAACCTAATCCCATACATTGAGTCCTGCCTCATTAATATAACAGCCACTAATCCTACCTCATTAACATCACAGAGGTTTACAACACATATGAAAATCACATCAGATGACAAAATGGTGAATGGTCAGGCAATACTGGAAATCATAGGCTAGCCAAGTTGACACACATTTTTGGGGGACAATGCAATTCATAACACATGTGGTGACAAGTCTCTCTCTTAACACATTCCCTGTCTGCCCATTCTTCTCTCAGCATAGGTTAGCTCACTTATCAATTGCTTATGTATCATTCCGGGGATTTTCAAATGCATATACAGGCAAATACAGACTTATAGTCTTTCTTCATTCCTTTTACACAAATCATAGATTTCTATACCCAGTGTTCTGCACTTTTCTTCTTTTCCCCTCCATGTTGTATTTTGGAGGATTTTCCATGTATATACAAAGGGGGTGTCATTCTTTCTTCCAGCTGCACAGGATTCCACTGGAGGAATATACCATCGCTCTTGTAACCAGTTCCCCTACTGATGGACATTTATTTTCAATCTGTTGCTTCAGTCCAACTTTTGAAAACTATTGGATCATATGAGGTTGCCTGTATAAGTGTGGTTGTCCACAATATGGATGTATGTCCTCCATTTTAAGTAGTCAGGTGTTCAAGGGGGACTTTAACTCTTTCATAGAGGATCATGCTAAAGGTCTGAGGGTTGCTTGCATTACAGGGAAATCTTTCTTTAAGAAAGCCTGATGTCTGAAAATGATACGTAAAAATTAGGAGGTGATGACTTACCTTTGGATACCCTGGTGGTGTAGTGGTTAAGAACTACGGCTGCTAACCAAAAGGTGGGCAGTTCAAATCCACCAGGTGCTCCTTGGAAACCCTATGGGGCAGTTCTACTCTATCCTATAGGGTAGACTGGGCAGCAATGGTTTTTTTTTTTTTGATTTACCTTTATAAATGCTTCATTTAATCAGAGGTTTATCAAAGAGTTCCTTTAGATGGAGATTTGCTCAGCTGTAAAAATATAATTTACGCTTACAAAAATTTAATGTGGCTTCATCTTTGATGGAATACATCAAGTGTATTAAAGCAAGCTGCTCTTAGATTGTTTTATGTTCGTCACATACTTTATATGGAACTGGCAAGGAACATTTAAGCATTAATAGTATTGTGCTGAAATTTTGTTGTAGTAAGGCGGCATTGGTTAGGGTTTGACAATCCCATTGTTGAGTAAACATTTTGTCAAAATGGTACTTGTTTTTCTGAAATTCGATCTGGAATGATCATTGGGGTCTTGAAAGATAGAATTCCTTTCTTAGAACCTACTCAAAAACAGAGTGTTGTAGGCTTTGGAAAATATTTTGACTTGGCATTGCAAATATTTTGTTTTTAATCTGAAAAACCTTTTCAACTGTCTTTCCCAGTTTGTTAAAATTCTTTGAAGAATAACTAAACATTTTTCTAAGAACAAAGGAGGCATTCTGAATATTTAAGAATCGATTTCCTAGAAATAACCTTTTTTTTTTTCCTTTTGCTGAGGAAAGCCTAATTAAAGCTATTCTTTTGATTTTCTGAGTAGTTTCTTGAATGTTTTCTCCCTTTTTTGATGTATCAGATCTATATGGCATAAATTAGGATTTCAGGTTCAAAATTTGTTGTTCAGTTCACTTAAAGTAACACTTTACTGTTAATTTCTACCAAGGTTACACCTAAACAGGTTGCAAATACAGAGAAGTGTTACCAAGACTGTTTCCCCAGAGCAGGGAAGTTGTAAAATGCTAATTGAATTGAGGAATTTGGTCTTCACAGATTAAGGGATCTTTTGGTTATCTCGGAAACTGGGATTTAAACATTCTCTGCCTTACATATTATCCCCTGAATAGGGACAGTCATTGTAGCTTTAGTGTAAGCAGGTAAACATTAGTTCAGGTAAGAAAGGAATGTGTTACCTAAGGGGAGAGAGAGAATGCTCTCATTACACAGGAAAGGAATTTTAACTGAAAGGGCACTTTCGAAATTTCCAGATGAAGCCATAGAAATGACAGACATTCAAGAGTCACATGTCTTTTTGAACAGAATTTTGTGGCAAAACACGGAAAACATTTTCGTGTTTTATCCATGTGCTTGGTTGTGCCAGTGTTGGCGAAATGTTGCACGACAGCACAGTAGCTGTGCTTACCGCAGCTGTCATTTAAGGAACGTGGCAGATTTGCTCAACTTAAAATTGGTTCCAGCAAAAATTCCATTTTTGCTTTAGGAATTGTACTTAGGAATTGGGGAGGAGGCTCAGAAAAATGCAGCGTTGAATGCTCACTGCTATTTACTCGTCCTATTCCCGGTCCCTGATATTTGGGCTAGGTGAGGGCACAGCCGGGGTGGGGCCCCCAGGAGCTGAACAGGATAGAGGAGAAGGGGGAACTTCGTGTTTTATCCAGGCTTGCAGTGTGGGAAGTTGATGGGCAAATAGCCAAAATCAACTCTGTTGGAGTTGGGTGGGAAACACTCATCTAAAAGCAAGACAAAGTATAGAAACAAGGCCATCTGCCCAGTGAGGAGAGAGAGAACTGGCAGGAATCTTGGAGCCCGAATGCGCTCCTGGTGCAGTTTCCTTGCAGGTCCTCCTGGGCGGCTGGTGCTGCGCACTCTCCTTTCCCTGCAATTCTTCACAGCCCCCTTTTCCCAGCTGACCTGGTACAGAACTTGAAACACTGAAGTGCTCGCCCATCTGGAATGTTAAGAGGCAGCATCTAGCTAAGAGGAGTTTGGAGTCCACGAAAGAAACAGGGCTTTTTTCCTCATCATTAAAAAAAAAATTTTCTTTTTTAAATTTTGATGAAAGTATACCCAACCAAAGATACACCTTGAAATCAAAACTCTCCCCTGAAGTCGTCTTCTCACCACCACCATCAACAAAAAGCTTATTTTAATGAGTAAAGTGTGTCTGCTTTGAGCATTGTGCCCTTTTAAAGAATTTCCTCATTATTTTTGATGAGCATAAAACTCCTTCACGGCCCTATTTGCTAAGCACTTGCTGGTGGAGGCCGGCATTTGAACGTAGATACCATGGATGGGGAGAACACGGAGTATATCTGTCCGGCTGGGCGCACAGCACACAGACAATATTACGCACCCTATGAAAAACAAAATTTTTTTTTTTTTTTAGTACGTGTAAATTGTGGGGAAGCTAACAGCTGAGGTGGAAGCTGCCATGTTAGACTGGTTTTGGGGAGGCAGTGTCTCCTTATTTCAGTTACTCACAAGCAGGCCAAGTTGGTAAGCAGAGGAAGTTGGATTTTAAAAGTTGTTTAATGAGGGAATGGTGAGGACTGGGCAAACATGATTAGTCACAGAGCTCCAGGCCTCAGCTATTTATTTTCTGGAGCAGACCCGGGCTTGGGAGTGGGATGTATTGCTGACTGGGAAGCTGAGTAAATTTGACCAGGAGGCCTAAACTGAATGGCAAACTGGCCTCTTTATGAGCTCTATCGACATTGAATAGAAACGTGGGCAGAATTCCAATTTGTTTCCTAGCAAAATAAATACATAAATAATATCGAGGGAACTTCCTTGTTTTCAGAAAGAGGAAAGAGTCAACGTTATTATAAGTATAAAAGGAAAATGAAAAGGCGATGAGTGGTTTTGAGGAGATGATAAAAATATCTCAGTAGGCAGTTAGTTACACGCAAGTGTAAAAAGATACTGTGGAATCTTTCCTGGCTGGAAGGGCACGAAGAGTGAATTACAGTACCAAGCAAGGTTGTGGGTGTGATTACATTCGCGGATATGCTGGGATTGGGCACCAGGCTAAGTAACAAGATAAACCTTAGAAATATCGCATTTGTTTTTGCTAAAATCACGACAAACCCATCTCCTTTAAAATGCCAACATTATATGAAAGTCCGGATTCAAATATGCATGTAAATATTTATTGAGTGGCTGAGTGAACAATATATATAATTTAGAACTCTAAAGAGTTACCAGTTTTAAGAAATTCTATGCATTTTAAGATCGATAGACAAATATTCCATTTCTGGCACTATGAAATTTCACCAAGGACTTAGACTCTAATTAGGAATTTTAACAATAGGACGGGGACTCCTTCTCATTAGGAACTAAATTGTTACAACCAACATTTTGCACTTTTCAAGCAGATAATTGTCTGTCCAAGGGCAGTGCCTACTGTTACATATAATAAACCAAACATAAAAAGTGAACTGAGAATTCAAGATGGAGCCTTTCATACTTCCAGTTTTTTTTTGTAGCAGTTGTTACGATCGTTTATTACTTCTTTAACATTTTGATGTCCTGATTCTAAAAAATAACACAAGGTTATAGTAGGAAAAAATACAACTGTAAAGAAAAACAAAAAACAAGTCATTATCCAGAGGTAAATATTGGTACCCTTCTGATGTATTTTTTTCTAGTCTAACTTTCCATATATAACAAAAAGGGGATCATCTATATGTACAGTTTTGTATATTCCTTTTTCATTTAACATTTCATCATGAGCATTTTTTCTGCCATTAAAGATTTTTTAAACTTGGTTATGATAATGGCTGCATCACTTCATCATATGGCTCTACCCACCACCACCCACTGCTGCCCAGTCGATTCCGACTCATATGGCTCTACCGTATTTTATTTAACTACTCCTTTGTTGTCGCACATTTCTTCCAATTTTTTGTTAGGAGCTCTGGTGGCGCTATGGTTAAGCGCTTGGCTGCTAACTGAAAGGTGGCAGTTCGAACCCACCAGCCACTCTGGGGGAGAAAGACTTGGTGATCTGCTCCCGTAAAGACTGTTGTTGTGTGCTGTTGAGTCGAATCCAGTATTGACCCAACATGTCAGAGTAAAACAGCCCCATAGAGTTGCCAGCTCTTTTCTCCCATGGAGCCCCTGGTGGGTACAAGCCACTGAGCTTTTGGTTAGCAGCTGAGTGCTTAATCTTTGCACCACCAGGACTCTTTCCCCTAAAGATTGTAGCCTAGGAAATGCATGGGGCAGTTCTACTCTGTCATATAGGGTTACTATGAGTTGGAATCGGCTAAACAGCACACAGCAACAACAATTTTTTTCTGATCACAATGGCTCTTTGATGAGCATTTTTTTTTTTTTTACAACAATCTTTGACTTTTCCCTTAGGTCAGAATCGGTAGGATCGAGCATGAAATTTTTAAAAGTCTTTCAAACATGTTACTACATCCTTTTCCCTGAAAAGTTGTACCAATTACACTCTCACCAGCAGCATATGAAAGGGCCTGCTAGTATTATCCTTAAGATAAAACCGGCACAAGAATTTAGAAACAAACTTTTCTGCTTTGGTATGTATAAAATGATTATCTCAAGGTTGTTTTAATTTGTTCTTCCTTGATTGCTAGTTGGGCTGAAAAACTTTAATATGTTAATTGGTCACTTGTGTATCTCCTGAAAATTGTCTTTTTGTGTCCTTTGCCAATTTTTTTTTTCCTATTTGATTGTCCACCTTTTTTATGCTTGATAAGATTTAAAAAAACATACAAAAAATACAGTCCTTTTAACCAGTAGATAATCCAATAGGAAAAAAAGATGCTTATGATGGCATTGTTGCTGTGTGCGGCTGATCAATTTCCAACTCATCGCGACTCTTTAGGACAGAGGAGAACTGCCCCATAAGGTTTCCAAGGCTGTAACCTTTACAGAAGCCGACCGCCACATCTTTCTTCTGCAGAGAGGCTAGTGGGTTCCAACAGCTGACCCTTCAATTAACAGCCGAGCACTTAACCACTGTGCCACCAGGGCTCTTTATGATAACAATATGAACTATAAAGTTTCTGGGAAGATTTTATGGTGAAAATTATAAAAATTTATTGAAAGACCTGAATAAATGGAAAGCTTGCTACATTTTACACTTAAGAAGACTTAATACTCTGAAGATGTTGTCTTAGGCTTGCTTCTCTAGAGAAGCAAAACTAGAGAAGCACATATATATAAATATATATAGAGAGAGAGATTTATCTCACACAGTTGTGGAGACTGGCAAGCCCCAAGTCCGCGATCAGGCGTCAGGCTGGAGGCTTCTCCTGACTCACATGGTTATAGGGGCTGATGAAGCTAAGATCAGCAGGACAGATTATGCGCTGCTGGCTCATGTGCTGCAGAAGCTGACTAATCCCGAAATTGGCAGCTCAGACGACAGGCTCAAGTCCCAAAGACTGGAGGCAGTTGATGACAAGCTGGACGTTGGATCCAGGAGCGAGCGAGCTTTTCCAGAACGCCTGTATATATTCCTAAGTGTCTGCACTGTGATTACCAATAGGGGCCTGTCAAAGACTCCAAACAACCTCTCTACCTGCCATCAGCATTTAAAGCACCATTGGATCAGCTGGATCATTATGGCTCAAGTGGCAGAGCGGCTTGTGTGGCAGCCTGAATCTGTTGCAGAGCCTTCTCTTGTTCTGGGCCCCACTCAAAACTAGCAGCTTTTTGAATCATTTGATAAATAGGCTGGAGTAGTACACCCAAATGAGGAATACGTTGCCTCCAAAATCCAAAGAGGCCCACCAGGTGTTGTGCCTCCTTTTTAGTTGTAGGGTGGGGGGCAGATGCAATAACTTATCCTTCACTTTAGAAGAAATATCTCAACATGCCCACACCACTGGACCCCTAGAAATTTCACTGGGGTGGAAGTGCCTGAATTTTGGTTGAGTTAATTTCCCACTCTCTAGTACGCAATGTCTTACCAATAAGCCTAGAGTCATTGATAAAAAAAAAAAAAATTTTTTTTTAGAGTCATTGATACTTCTTGCTTATTAGGTCCAATCAGCATAATATCATCAATGTAATGGACCAATGTGACATCTTGTGGAAGCGAAAGGTGATCAAGCTCCCTGTGTACTATATTATGACACAGGGCTGGAGAGTTGATATACCTCTGAGGCAGGACAGTGAAGGTGTATTGCTGGCTTTGCCAGCTGAAGGCAAACTGCTTCTGGTGAAGCTTCAAAACTGGAATCAAGTAAAAGTCATGGACCAGCTCAATAGCTGCATACCAGGTACCAGGAGGTATATTAATTTGCTCAAGCAGTGATACCATATCTGGAACAGCAGCTGCAATTGGCATTAGGTTTACCAGTTGCTGAGTATGTCCATTCCATTACACATTCTGGAACTGGGGAAATCACTACAGGATGGGTTTGGGGACCCACTGGACCTACTAAGAAATGGACATGATCTAAGACTCCATTAATATCCTGACCTCCATACACCCCTACTCTGACTGGCAGGCCACAGTGATGTTTTGGGTCTCCTGGAATTACTGTCAGTTCAGAACCAGTGCCTAGTTATCCCCCCAAATTAAAATTTTTTCCTTTTTCTTAATGAACAATCACCCTCGTAAAAGGCCATAGATCCCTTTGGGGAAGGCTGGAAGAAAGATTAAGTATAAATTTTTGGCACTGTAGTGGGGTCTTTCCTCAAGGGGACCCAGCCCCCCCTTAATTCATGGGGTTGTGGGTCTATACATTGGCTCAAGTCTAGGAATTGATTGAGGGGCCTTGACTCTCTATTCTGGAGACTTGGGTTAGTCTGTCATTCACTTGACCGAGAATTCTTGTGCTTGTCCAGATCAAGTGAATATTTAGTAGATTTCCCATCTATTCTACTCCTAGGGACAACACGACTAAATAGCCACACCATAATTCCATATGAGTCAGACTGTTCTCATTACTACCTTGACTCTACTGTCTGTTATGGTAACCATGCCCACCTTGTCTTTGTCAATTTAGTGCTGCCATTTGTCCCCTACCACCATGAGATTCAATCAGCCTCATTGTAGGTAGGTGTCTTAATTCAGTTAGGGCAGTTTCCACCGTCATATCTGACTTAAAATAAATAGCAATCACAGCAGTCTTCAAGGATCCTGGGGCTCCCTTCACAAATTTGTTTCTCACCATTGTGTTAAAAGATGTGCCCTCTGGCCATTCCATGTGTGGGTCTGTCGGTTTAACCTGATAAATGCACTCTAACATGCCAATTTCCCTAAGTCTTTGGATACCTTCTTCTGTAGTATACTGAGGCAGTCTGGTACTTCAGCTTGGTTTAGTGCGGGCCATTGCATGATCCATGCTTCAGTGATCCAACCAAATAAACTATTAGATCCTTTGCTAACCTCTTGAGCTGAAACATTGAACTAAGAGTCTGTGCTTAGTGGGCCCATGTCAATAAACTCAGACTGATCCAACTTTATGTTCCTTGCACCATTATTCCACATCCTTAATAGCCATTCCCACACATATTCCCCAGGTTTCAGTTTGTACATGTTAGAAAAGTCGAGCAGTTCTTTTGGAGTGTAGCATACCTCCTTCTGAGTCACGCTTTGAACTTCACCTTTTGGGGCTTGCTAAGAAGTTTTTTTTTTTTAAAGAAGTTTAGTTATAGAGTCGCTGTGAGTTGGAATCGACTCAATGGCACACAACAACAATATAGGTCTGGAAGCAAAAATGGGTGGTGTAGGTAGGTCCTGAGAACATTTAGTAATGTCTTGTAAGGCATCTACCTCCAGGCAATGCTCCAGGCAACACCCCAGAGAATATATCAGATAGACTCTTAGAGCATAGCTGGGTTAATCTCATCAGATCGGGGTGGGAGGGATAATGGTTTTACTGGGGAGGATGGCTTCGCAGACAAAAATGGAGTGATCTCTTCATATGGGAGTAAGAGGGCTGGTTCTGTTGGCAGGAGTGATTCAATGGAATTTAGGGGTTAACGTCCCCATCTTCCTATTATCTGCCCGTATGTCTCCTTTCCAAGTTTCAGAATCCTATTTCTTCCCAAGCAATGCCCTCACTCTAACTTCAGACACCATTCGAAGTTGGGAATTCAATTGGCATTGTAATTCAGCCACTGTTATGATTATGATTATGGCAATATCAGCTCTGTTACTACAAGAAATAAGGCTTTCTTTCAGGGCACAAGTGGAAAATTTGAGTTCTTTTATGTGGCGCTTGAACTGTGACTCTGAAGCTCTGAGCTCATCTTTTTACTTTCAGCACTTTGTTTAGCAAAAGCTGGACCAACCAACCAGCTTCCCTGTACTTCTCATTCTGACACACTGTAGAAATGTATCAAACATGTGATCACCCAGAGCCTCGCTAATGACCGATACTTGTTCTATTGGTGGTGATATTTTGTGTACTTTTATTGCCACCTCATGCCATGAATAAGCAGTGCCCTCTTTACTACTGGAGGCAGAGTCATCAGCACTTTTAAGACTAGTCAGGCTTGAGAGCCAATTTAGAAAACTCATCTTATGATTTTGTTCCTCTATAACCACTCTCAGTACCAAATATCTTAGGCTGGGTTCTCTAGAGAAGCAAAACCAGTGAAGTGTGTGTGTGTGTATATATATATATATATATCAAGGAAATGGCTTATGGAGTTGTGGAGGCTGGCAAGTCCCAAGTCCATGGTCAGGCATCAGACTGGTGGCTTTTCCTGATTCACATGGCTACAGAGGCTGACACAGCCAAGACGACAGGCTTCTGGCTCATGGACTGCAGAAGCTGTTGAATCTCAAAATCAGCAGGTCAGATGGCAGGCAGCTTGGTGCAGAAGCTGGCAAATCCCAGAATTGGCAGGTGAGATGACAGACTCAGGTACCAAGAACCATAGGCAGCTGATGACAAGACGGATGTAGGATCCAGGGTGAGTGAGCTTTTCCAGAAAATCTGGATATATTGGAAGCAGGCCACACTCTCAACTCCCTTTTCAAGTGATTGGCTACTCACCTCAGATCACAAAACAGGGGATGACTACATCAGATCACAAAATGGAGGATGACAACATTATTACATAACTGTCAAATTACATCATTACATAACTGTCAAATTACATCATTACATAACTACCAAACTACATTATTACATAACTGCCAAACTACTGAGAATCAGGGCCCTGCCAAGTTGACACATAACCATAACCATCACAGTGTAAATGTTCCCTAGGTTAAGTTATAAATTCACTGTAATTAAAAACAACAAACCTCTACTGGATTTTTTTTGGGGGGAGGGAACTTAGCAACAGATTCTAAAATTAAT
Organism: Elephas maximus indicus; assembly: GCF_024166365.1. NCBI lineage: Eukaryota > Metazoa > Chordata > Mammalia > Proboscidea > Elephantidae > Elephas > Elephas maximus. The sequence continues at coordinate 159,044,579 of NC_064846.1, read as the reverse complement.
ATGTAGCAATGGAAGTGCACAAAAACCTAAAATAATTTTGAAAAAGAACAACAGGTGGTGGTGGGTGGGGGGAGAACCATCCTACCAGATATCAAGATATCCCAAAGTTATAGCAATTTGAAAAGAATGGCATTGACCCAGAAATGAACAAACTAATTGATGAGATAGAATAGAAAGCCCAGAAAAAAGGCCATTGATATAGAACATGGTTTGTGTCACAAATCAATGGGGAAAAGACAAACTATTCAATAAACGCTGTTGGGACATTGGCTCTCCATATGGAAACAAGTTAAAATTAGATTCCAACATCCTATCACATCCTAAAATAAATTCTGCTAGATTAATGTCCTAAAGGTTAAAACAACAATAACAAGAACAGCAAGAACAAACAAACAAGCAAATACAGAAGAGGAGCTTGATGACACAGTCCATGTGGCTATTATCTCTCCTGGGTACAGCAGTAGCCTTCCAAGTAATCTCCATGTTTCCTCTTATGCCATGTTCTCTGCACTGAAGAACACAGTGACCTTCTATATTGTAAATAAGATTAGGTCTCTTTCCAATGGCTCTCCTTAACACCTAGAATAAAACCCCAAGTCTCTACAGTGGTCTCCAGAAGTCCCTGTCTACCTCTCTCCATTTCCTGCCACTCCCCCCTCCTCACTGAATTCCAGCCCCACTGGCCTCCTTGCTGTTCTTTCCTCAAACACATCAACCATCTTTGCCATCTTAGGGCCTCTTCCCTTGCTTCCCCTTGGCCTGGAATGTTCTTCCCCAATACATATCTGACATATTCAGATCTCTGCTCAGAGTACCAACTCCTCACTACCCTAGGTAAAGTAGTTCCCTTGTTCATGTGTATTCCTTTACCCCTATTTACTTGTCTTCATGACATCTTCACTCCCTGACTGTAAGTTATATATTTATGTGAGCTCCAGAGGGCGAACTGCTTTGTCTCCCTTATTTACTACTATATTTCCAACACTTAGAACAAAGTAGACAATAAATATTTGTAGAGAGAAAGAAAGAATGAATGAAGGATCTTGAGTTAGGGAGGTTCATTCCTTCCTTCATTCCTTCCCTCACCCCCCCTTCCTTCTCTCCATCTCTCCATTCTTCCCTCCCTTCCTTTTATCTCTCTCTTTTTCTTTCAATAAAACATAAAGATCTCTAACCATAAAGGAAAAGATTGATAAATTTGTGTATCAAAGTGTAAAATGTCTATTTGGCACATGTGGTTAAGTGCTACAGCTGCTAATCAATAGGTTGGCAGTTTGAATCCACCAGGCACTCCTTGGAAACTCTGTGGGGCAGCTCTACTCTGTCCTATAGGGTCGCTATGAGTAGGAATTGACTCGACGGCAATGAGTTAGGTTTTTTTAAATCACAAAAAATGTTAGACATGATGAACAGGAGAAGACATTCAAAATGTATATAACTGATAAAGATATGTATGCATAATATGCAAAGAACTCTTACAAATCAACAAGAAAAAGATGTAACACAATAGCAACGAATAAAAATATGGCTAAGCAATTCACAGAGGAGGAATCTAAATGGCAAATAGACATGTGAAAAGACACTTAATCTCATTATTTATGAGGAAAGCACAAATTAGAACAACAATGAGATACCATTTTTACCCAGGAGAATGGCAAAAGTGAAGAATTTAGAAAATATCAAGTTTTTGCAAGGATATGGCAGGGGCGGTGGGAGATGGAACGTTCAAGTTTTTTGCAAAGATATGGCGGGGGTGGTGGGAGATGGAACTTTCATACGTTGCTGGCGGGAGTATAAATATGGCATACTAGTGGAGACAAATAACAGAAGACTGAAACTAGCTCACACAATAAGGAAATTTATTATATTGCATTAGTTCAGAGGTATGGCAAGCTCCAGGATTGGTTTATTTAGTGACTTGACAATGAATAAAATGACACAGGTTCTTTTTATCTTCTCTCTCTGCCATCCTCACTGTTGGCTTCAGTCTCAGGTGGATACTGTGGCCACAGCAGTTCTAGATGTGAAGTCCGGGCAGGTCAGTGTTCGGAGAAAGAGAGACTCTTTCTTCATATATCTCTGTCTTAGCACCAGCAGTTGCTACTGAGTCTGTTTGGACACATGGTGACCCCATGTGTGTCAGGGTAGAGCTGTGCTCTACAGCGTTTTCAGTGGCTGATTTCTCAGAAGTAGATCACTAGGCCTTTCTTCTGAGGTGCCTCTGGGTAGACTCGGATCACCAAACTTTCAGTTAGCAGTCGAGCGTGTTAACCATTTGCACCACGCAGGAATCCCGTCTTAGGCCCTAAGAAATGGTCCCCAGAAGCCTCCCAGGCAACTTCTTTTCATGTCTCAACGGCCAGAATTGGGTCAGGCACCCATTCCTGAAGTAAGCGTAGGCAAGGAGCATGAATTTCCGTGGTAGGCTCAGACGCATAATCTGGTGAGGCACAGGTGCTGGGTAGTCAGACAAGACATCCACTTTGGAGAGGGATTGGCAGCATGTACAAAATAGAAAATGCACATATCTCATGGCCTTCTGGTTAAATATCTTTTAGTTATTTTCTCGTGCGATTTTTTTTTATAGGGAAGTGTTGGACACTCATGTTCATTGCAGTATTTTTTTTTTGAAGAATCTTTTGAGATACAATTTATAAACAATAAAATGCACCCATTTTAGCTGTACATGGTGATGAGTTTTGGTAAATCAATATTCCCATGTAACTACTACTGCTATCACCATGTAGCATGTTCCATTACTCCCCAAAAGTATCCTTCTGCCCTATCCCAGTCAATCACCCTGCCAGCTCCTAACTGTACTCTCAAAGAACCGTTGATCTCCTTTTTATCACTATAGATTAGATTTGTCCTTTTTAGAGTTTTGCAGAAATGGAATCATACATTATGTTCTTTTTTGTGTCTGGCTTCTTTTACTCAGCATTATGTTTTTGAAATTCTCCGTGTTGTTACATGTGTCTGTAGTTGGTCCCTTTTATTGAGAAGTAATATTCCAATGTATCAATTTACTACGATTTTTTTTACCCATTCACCTGTTGATTGGCATTTGGATTTTGTGTCCAAATTTTGGCTATTATGAATAAAATTGCTATAAACATTGGTGTACTGTCTTTGTGTGGACATATGTATTTGTTTTTCTTTGGTAAATACACTGGAGTGAAATTGCTGGGTTGTGTGATCAGTGTATGTTCAATTTTTTAAGAAACTGCAAAACTGTTTTCCAAAGTGGTTGCACCATTTTTCATTCCCGCCAGCAAAGTCTGAGAGTTCCAGTTCTTCCACATCATTGCCAAGAGTTGTTAGGATCAGTCTTTTAAATTTTAGTTGTTCTAATGGATGTGTAATGGTATCTCCTTGCGGTTTTATTTTTTTTCTTCCTCTACTTGTGGTTTTAATTGGCATTTTACTGGAGGCTAATTATTTTGATCATCTTTTTACATGCTTACTGGACATTTGCATATATTCTTTGGTAAAGTGTCCAAATCTTTTGTGCATTTTCTATTAGATTGTTTGTCTTATTTTTATTACATTGTAAGAGTTCTTTATATACTCTGGCTACATACCCTTTGTCAGATATATGATTTACAAATATTTTCTCTCAGTCACGGCTTGTCTTTTAATTTTCTTAACAGTATGTTTTGAAGAGCAGATGTTTTAAATTCTGATGAAGTTCAATTTATTATTTTTGTACTTTTATAGTTCATGCTTTTTGTGTACTAGCTGAGACCTACTCCAAGAACCTATCCCAAGGCCATGAAAATATTCTCCTAGAAATTTTACCAAATTTTAGCTTTTACATTTAGGTCTATGATATGTTTTGAGTTAATTTTTGTGTATGATGTGGGGTAAGATGTGAGGTTAATTTTTTCCCAATGGCTATCCAGTTGCTCCAGCATCATTGTCAAATAATGTTCTTTCTCCATGGAAGTAAAGCCCCAAGTGGAATTTTTTTCCAAATAGTCAATTTCCCCAGTTCTATATATATATATATTTTTTTATATGCTAGTTCCATTAGCTAAGTAACATTAACTTGAGTTAGTTTTTGAAAGTTGGTATGCATTTGGGGGATATTTTTCTGGTGCTTTATAAGTTTTTTAGTATGGGTTTGGACAAGTATTAATTAGGACCAGTTCAGCCAGAGCCATACACTGTTTTAAACCCTAAAACTCCAAATATTTATTTATTTCCATATTTTCCTATTGCAGGCTGGGATCTCCAGGAAGCAGGTTCTGAGACAGTTCACCTGGCAGACTGTTATTAAGTGTGCTCTTGGATAACACCTGTGGAGGGGAGGAGACGGAAGCAGGACTCGGCAGAGGGAGAAGTCAAGTTAGGATACTGGCTCCACAAAGCCTCTGCCAACCCCATGGGGAGCTTTGAGTTAAGAAAACCCTTTCTTCCCGTGTTAAGGAGCCCTGATGCCACAGTGGTTAAGTGCTTGGCTGCTGTCTTGTGTATCTAGTGCTGCTATAACAGAAATACCGCAAGTGGATGGCTTCAATTATTCTCTCACAGTCCAGCAGGCTAGAAGACCAAAGTCAGGGCATCAGCTCCAGGGGAAGGCATTCATTCTCTTGGCTCTGGAGGATTGTCCTTGTCAGCAATTGTCCCCTGAACTAGGAGCTTCTCAGCACAGGAACCCTGGGTCCAAAGAACATGCTCTACTCCTGGCACAGCTTTCTTGGTGGTATGAGGTCCCCGTGTCTCTCTGCTCACTTCTCTCTTTTATATCTCAAAAGAGATTGGCTTAAAACACAATCTAATCTTATATATTGAGTCCTGCCTCATTAGCATAAGTGCCACTAATCCTATCTTATTAACACTACAGAGATAGGATTTACAACACATAGGAAAATCATGTCAGATGACAAAACGGTGGCCAGTCACACAATACTGGGAATCATGGCCTAGCCAAATTGATACGCATATTTTGGGGGGACACAGTTAATCCATAGCAGGTGCGAACCAAAAGGTCAGTGGTTGGAACCCACCAGCCTTTCTGTGGGAGAAAGTTGTGGCAGTCTGCTTCTGTAAAGATCACAGCTTTGGAAACCCTATGGGGCGGTTCTGCTGTGTCCTATAGGGTTGCTATGAGTAGGAATCGACTCAATGGCAATTGGTGGATTTTTTAGTCTTGTGTTGGGCTAGAATGATGGGAACTCTATTTTGCCCTCCCCGGCCTCCATCAGTCACCGGATATGGGCTGCCCTGGAAAGGCTATGACTGGGGCGAGGAGGATCTCTGCAGCTAAGGTGACCCTGAAGGGGCTGACAGCAGACTGCCACAGCATGCCCAGCAGCTGGACCAACAGGCCCTTCACTGAAGGGGACCTGGGCAGTGCAGCTTGGTGCCCACTGCCTCCCCTAACATTCGAGAAACACATTTATGTGTCAGGCCTGTGCTGAACATGTTCACATTTGTTATTTCATATAATTCTCATGCACTCTGAGGTACGGATTGCTTTTTGCATTTTACACATGAGGCAACTTTGCTTGTGTTTGTTTTTCCTGATGAAAACCCAGCATGAGGCAATATTTCACAGGTGGCCAACTACTTGGAGCGATCTGCTTGCTTATGAGAGGAAGGGAACCAGCTCTTACTGGGGAGTGTGGAAAATTTGAACTTGATGTTCTGCTTTTAACTTCCTCTTGTATCTCAGGGCAGTCACTCTCCTTTTTTGCTCCCATTCCCTATTTCATTTTAGTTTATGATTTTCTAAAGATTTATAAGTTGAAGCAAGAATAGTGAGAACTTTAAGCACTTCTCATTTCTTTTTTCCTGTTAAGGTTTTTACAATGGGCTGAGTTGTCTTGACCTGATAAGCACAGACAGGATTGTACCAAGGGAATCAATGTCTCCTTCTTTGACTTGTTGGCCCCAAATTGCTTTCCTGCCTGTCATTGAATTTCTCGTTAGTCAGCAACTGGATGAAACACAGTGGTGAGTCAATTCGTTATCTGATGATCTGGAAAGTTTACACCAACAGGGGGGTGCTTAAGTCTCATCAAGAGAAGCAAATCGACACCTTTTAGAACTTTGGAAGGCATTTTTCTGTTAGGTAAGTGGTGAACACAGCTTTCTATTTGAGCAGTTCGGCAGAGAGACTGAGGAAAGCCAGATCTCAGGAGAAAACAAGTGGGAATGAGGCAAGCCCAGGGCAGCATGGAGCCGGAGAAAGGACTGGAACGAATTCCAGGACTGCTTCTAACATCAACTTGTCAGGCCCAGGAGAGCTCTTGGGGCCTGGGTTTCTTCATCTGTAAAGGTGCCTCAAAGCTCTGGGTTTCTAGAGAACCACTTGGAAAGAGAGGCAGAGCATTGGTGAAGAGCCAAAATTTAAAATACTGTATACAAGCATAAAAAATGAAGTGAAGGGATTGCATTGTATGTTCCTATGACTTTGATTTTTTTAATCATATAAAACTGCTTTCCCTTTGCCATCGAATTGACTCCAACTCATTGAGACCACATGTGTGCAGAGTAGAACTGCTCCATAGAGTTTTCAAGTCTGTGACTTTTCTTCTGACATGCCTCTGGGTGGCCTTGAACTGTCAACCTTTCAGTTAGTACCAAAACAACAACAAAAGACCCATTCCTATCAAGTTCATTCTGACTCATAGTGGCCCTATAGGACAGAATGGAACTGCCCCATAGGGCTTCCAAGGCTATAATCTTTAAGGAAGCAAACTGTCAGTGTTTTCCCATGGAGCGGCTGGTGGATTCGAACCTCTGACCTTTCAGTTAGCAGCCCAGCACTTAACCAGGGCTCCTCTTTCAAGTTAGTAGTCAAGTGCTTAACTGTTTGTGTCATCCAGGGATTCCTCTAAAACTGCTAAGACAGTCAAATTCTTTTCTTATTAAGATTTGATGAGCAAGGGGAAATGAAAACGAAGATCCAAAGTCAATTTTCTTCTGGTGAGTGTTAGAAAGTTGAGCCTTGAGATGGCCATCTTTATACTTGGAAAGGATAAAATGGATACGTTGCACAATAAAAGGGAGATTCTGAAGAACTTGGCGTATTTCAGAGAGAATTATAAGTTCTGGGATATAGCAAATTGTGGCGTATGTTTACTAAAAATAATTTGTTAGCCCAAATAAAATGATGAAAGAATAATAATCCAAGTGAACAAAGACATGAGAGGTAGAATCAATTTTTAAAAAAAATATAACGACTTATGTATTAGTTTCCTGTGCTGCCATAACCTATCACCAGAAACTGGGAGGTTTAAAATGAAAGAAATTTCTTCTCTCCCAGTTCTGGAGTCTAGAAGTCTGAAATCAAGTTGTCCTCAGGGCTGCCACTCCCTCTGGAGGCTCTGAGTGAGAATCTTTCCTGTCTCTTCCAGCTTCTGGTGACTGCATGGCATTTCTTGGCATTCCTTGGCTTGTAGACCCATCACTTTAGTCTCTGCCTCCATCTTTACATCACCTTCTCCTCTGTATGTCGCTGTGTCTTCTGCTTTTCTGTCTGTCTCAAACTGCCTCTCTCTTACAAGAACACTTGTCATTGAATTGAGGTCCCTGGGTGGCACGAACGGGTTGTGCTCAACTACTAGCCTAAAGGTTGGCAGTTTGAACCTACCCAGCAGCACCTCTAAAGGAAGGCCTGGTGTTCTGTAAAGATTACAGCCAAAAAAAAACACCCTGTGGAGAAGTTCTACTCTGTAACAGTAGGTTAAGTAAACATTCTGGAATCTACTAGAAGGCAGCGGGTTTAATGGGTCATTGTATTTAGGGCCCACCCGGGTAATCTAGGATGATCTCTTCATCACGAAATCTTTGACTTAATCACATCTGCAATGCTCCTTTTCCAAAGAAGGTCACATTCAGAGGTTTCAGGGTTTAGCACATTGACATACCTTTTGGGGAGCCACCATTCAGCCCACTACAACTTAGAAGACACGCTGTGCTATAATAATTTAAAGGAAATGGAGGCCTTTAATTTTTATTTAGTAAAAATAATGCCAGTGAGCTCAAGGACATTAGTGTAGCCACCTAGCTCAGAGTCCAGCTCCCAATTTACTAGCTTTGTGTCATTGGGAAATCAGCTTAATCTCTTTGATCCTTAGTTTGTTCAGCTATAATATGGAGATAATATTAGTACCTATCTCACAGGGTCGTTTTGAGGATGAAAAGTGTTTGCACAATGCCTGACACAAAATTAAGCTCAAAACTCTTAGAGGAATATCACTGAAATAAATGCCTTCGTTTTTGCAAAGTTATTCTGAAAATGATAGCAATTATAGGGCAGATAGGGATGCAAAACGAAGACCTCTGACTCATGTTAACTAAAGTCATCTACAAATGCACAGTGGGGCTTTTAGAATGGTGGAGAGAAGCCAAGACTTGAAATTTTGTATTCTGGTCATTTTGCCATTTTGTGCCTGAATGCCACAACTTCATTACTTTTCCTGTAACTTTAAATCTTGCACTCACTACTATAGCCTCTGTGAATGGGTGAACAAAATTCTCCATAGATGCTCGAGTGTAGAAATCACCTTAATTTTATAAAGATTTTAACTGGTTCCATCGGGAGTAGATATACACAGCAGGAGAGTTGTGTAATTGATTCTCTTATCTGAGAAAAAAGGTTAATCAAACACTCTGTTTGAAAAGAGCCCTAAGTGTTTGTGCTTCTTTACTATGCTTTCCGGGCATTATCAGTTGGTTGACTCAAAATGTGACCTTATCTTACAGGCGATGAACCAAATCCTTTCTAATTCAAGAAATAAACATATATATTCCCCCTCTCACCCTTAGGACCACCATGACCATTAAACTCTGTAGCATTCTGTGCCGTTCCTATTCGAGTTATCCAGAATGGAATGCATTTTTTGGCTCCTTCCTTTCTCCCTGTTCCTTAAGTAGTTATTTCTGTGTAAATGTACATGTATGAGTGCCAGTTCCTATGCACAAAATACTTTGATAGCACTTCACCTCCAGTCAATGAAGTAGTCTAGCAATCTGACCTCTCCAGAACTGAGCTGAGAACTAATAAATAAGCAAAACAGGCCACTGAGTAGCTAAACTAGACATCACTCAATCCTTGCACAAAAGAGGATGCGCTTTATTATAGAAATGTTTCCTAGACCCTCACTGAGAGCTCATTTATTCATATCTAGCACTCAGTTCTTATCAACCCAGTCCCCTCCACACTTTAGGCCAGATTATCAAAAAAAAAAAAAAAAAAAAACCCAAAACAAAAAACCTGTTGCCATTGAGACAATTCCGACTCCTAGCAACCCTAGAGGGCAGAGTAGAACTGCCCTGTAGGGTTTCCAAGGCTGTAATCTTTACAGAAGCAGACTGCCACATCTTTCTCCCTCGGAGGGGCTGGTGGATTCAAATCACTGATCATTTGGTTAGCAGGTGAGGGCTTAACCACTGTGCCACCAGGGCACCTTTGTTTACCTTCTACTGTCTCTTTTTTCCACACCCTTCAATATACTTCCTTCAAGCTGCTTTGTAGGTTAGTTGAGGTGAGTAATTATGATAAGAGTTGTTCGTTTTTTCCCCTAATTTCTTTGACTTCTAAGGGAGGCTGCACAAAGATTAGTCTTTTCCCAAGGCGCAGGGACTTAGTCACCTGTTGAAAACTTATCCAAAGAGAAATAGGGCTCACAGTCTTGGCCCTTCATACTGTACTTACCTATATGGTGTGTCACACCCATTTTGGGATGCTAGGTGAACTTACCCTTATTTGAAATCGCGCTTGCTGACAGGGAAAGCCCCAGCAGCCATGTTTGTACTGTGTAACTGTTGACCTCAGCTGTTTGGCCTAGGAGTGGACGCTTGATCTGTGGCAACCAGTCATCAGCTGGACTGGCTTAATCAGATCATCTTTCTTGAGACCTGAAACGGAAAAACTGAAAGCCTCAGTTAGAGAGTGGTAGACTCTTGGATTGAACAATTATGTAGAGATGGCTCTCAAAAGTGGTTGCAGAGAGAAACTGGAGTATGAACCAGACTTGCTGAGAGAACTCTGGAGCCCAGAGTGGTCCCAGAATTAGTCTCTGTTCCCAACATACCAGTTGCTGCCTCCTCATGGCCTGGCGAGACTATGCTTCTTTCTTTGATGTCTGCTTTGGGGTTGCCTGTTGGATCCAGTCACCACTTCCCCTTACTCATGCAAATGTGAATGAGTTCCAGTCCACAGCAACCAATGTCTAATTAGGACACCTTATTTGCAGTCAACATATCTCAAATGCCTTTTTTTTAAGCGGGGGGTGGGGTGTCTTCTGATAGAAATGTATTTGTATGTAATCGAGTCTTCATGGAATACACAGATATTCCAAAAATTTCCATTTAATGAATACATTAGTTTCCTACGAGCCCTGTTGGCACAAATGGTTAAGTGCTCAGTTGTTAACTGAAAGGTTCTTGGTTCAAACTCACCCAGTAGCTCTGTGAGAGAAAGACCTGGTGATCTGCTTCCATAAAATTTATAGCCTAGGAAACCCTATGGGGCAGTTCTACTTTGCCCACCTGGGGTCACTATGAGTCAGAATCGACAGCACCTAACAACAACATTAGTTTTCTATTGCTGCTCTAATCAATTACCACAAACTTAGTGACCTTAGAACAACACAAATTTATTCTCCTACATTTCTGGAGGCCAGAAGTCTGGAATCAATTTCACTGAGCTAAAGTCAAGTTGTTGGCAGGACTGCATTCATTCTGGAGGTTACAGGAAAGAATTCCTTCCCTTACCTTTTTCAGTTTCTAGAGGTCACTGGGTCTGGGGTTTAGAGGTCACCTGTGTTCCTTGGCTCACGACCCCTTGCTCACATCACTCCAACATTTTGCTACTTTCCAGGCTCTTGCTTCTATCATCACATCTCCTACTGTCTCCTTTGACTTTTTTTGCCTCCCTCTTTTAAGGCCTCTGTAACTACATTTTCAAGGAGCCCTAAAAAAAATTATTATTATTTTTTTTAATGGCACAGTGATTAAGCATTTGGCTGTTAACTGAAAGGTGGGAAGTTTCAAACCCACCAGCCGCTCTACAGGAGAAAGATGTGGCAGTCTGCTTTCGTAAAGATTCCAGTCCTGGACACCCTATAGAGAAATTCTACTCTGTCCTATAGGGTCAGTATGTGTTGGAATCACTCTACGGCAACATGTTAACAGGTGAATACATTTAGAGCCCACTCAGATAGGGTTGCTATGAGTCGGAATCTACTCAACACAACGTTTTTTTTTTTTTTTTTGGTTTCAGATGATCCAGGATAATCTCCCCATCTCAGTATCCTTGATTTAATCACATATGCAAAATCCTTTTTGCCATATCAGGTAACATTCATAAATTCTGGGAATTAGGATGTAAATAACTAAACACTAGGGTTTCTATGAGGTTTGTTTTTGGAGCTCTGGTGGCACAGTGGTTAAGAGCTCAGCTTCTAACCAAAAGGTCAGCAGTTTGGATCTACCAGCTACTCCTTGGAAACCCTATAGAGCAGTTCTACTCTATCCTATAGGGTTGCTATGAGTCAGATTTGACTCGACGGCAACGGGTTTGGTTTGCGTTTTTTATGCCTACCACATTGAGGATTTTTTTTTTTTTTTAGTTTTTAGTGTCACGAGGTCAGAGTATATCACGAGGAAGGGTATATTACTGGGGTGTGTAAAGTTGAGTGAAAAATGGAAGAGGAATTAAAGGACAAGTATTCAGAAATCAGACATAGAGTCTTCTGAGGGATTCTGAGTCCCAAAGGCCCAGAAAGGGGAAATAGAAATATACTGTTGTAAGGTTATTATACTATATGTGAAGTGGTATAATATTACTTGAAGGTAGACTGTGATAAGTTAAAGATGTGTATTATAAACACTAAGGCAAACACTAAAATAACAAAATAAAGAATTATGGCTAATAAGCAAACAAACCCCCACGTGTCTGTCAGTTTGTCGTACTATGGGGGCTTGTGTGTTGCTGTGATGCTGGAAGCTATGCCACCAGTATTCAGATACGAGCAGGGTCACCCATGGAGGACAGGTTTCAGCTGAGCTTCCAGACTAAGACAGACTAGGAAGAAGGACCCGGCAGTCTACTTCTGAAAAGCATCAGCCAGTGAAAACCTTATGAATAGCAGCGGAACATTGTCTGATATAGTGCTGGAAGATGAGCCACCCAGGTTGGAAGGCATTCAAAAGATGACTGGGGAAGAGCTGCCTCCTCAAAGTAGAGTCGACCTCAATGACGTGGATGGAGTAAAGCTTTCAGGACCTTCATTTCCTGATGTGGCACAACTCAAAATGAGAAGAAACAGCTGCAAACATCCATTAATAATTGGAACCTGGAATGTACGAAGTGTGAATTTAGGAAAATTAGAAATCGTCAAAAATGAAATGGAACGCATAAACATCGATATCCTAGGCATTAGTGAACTGAAATGGACTGGTATTGGCCATTTTGAATTGGACAATGCTGGGAATGACAACTCGAAGAGGAATGGTGTTGCATTCATCGTCAAAAAGAACGTTTCAAGAGCTATCCTGAAGTACAACGCTGTCAGTGATAGGATAATGTCCATACGCCTACAAGGAAGACCCGTTAATACGACTGTTATTCAAATTTACGCACCAAACACAAGAGCCAAAGATGAAAAAATAGAAGATTTTTATCAGCTGCTGCAGTCTGAAATTGATCAAACATGCAATCAAGATGCATTCATAATTACTGGCGATTGAATGTGAAAGTTGGAAACAAAGAAGAAGGATCCGTAGTTGGAAAATATGGCCTTGGTGATAGAAATAATGCTGGAGATTGAATGATAGAATTTTGCAAGACCAACGACTTCCTCATTGCAAATACCTTCTTTCACCAACATAAACGGTGACTATACACATGGACCTCGCCAGATGGAACACAAAGAAATCAAATAGAATACATCTGTGGAAAGAAATGATGGAAAGGCTCAATATCATCAGTCAGAATAAGGCCAGGGGCCGACTGTGGAACAGACCATCAATTGCTCATATGCAAGTTCAAGCTGAAACTGAAGAAAATCAGAGCAAGTCCACGAGAGCCAAAATATGACCTTGAGTATATCCCACCTGAATTTAGAGACCATCTGAAGAATAGATTTGATGCATTGAACACTGGTGACCGAAGACCAGATGAGTTGTGTAAGGACATCATACATGAAGAAAGCATTTGTCATTGAAAAGACAGGAAAGAAAGGACCAAGATGGATGTTGGAGGACACTCTGAAACTTGCTCTCGAACGTCGAGCAGCTAAAGCAAAAGGAAGAATTGATGAAGTAAAAGAACTGAACAGAAGAGTCCAAAGGGGTGCTCGAGAAGACAAAGTATGATGACATGTGCAAAGAGCTGGAGATGGAAAACCAAAAGGGAAGAAAACGCTTGGTATTTCTCAAGCTGAAAGAACTGAAGAAAAAATTCAAGCCTCGAGTTGCAATAGTGAAGGATTCTATGGGGAAAATATTAAATGACACAGGAAGCATCAAAAGAAGATGGAAGGAATACATAGAGTGGTTATACCAAAAAGAATTAGTCGATGTTCAGCCATTTCTAGAGGTAGCATATGATCGGGAACCGATGGCACTGAAGGAAGAAGTCCAAGCTGCTCTGAAGGCATTGGTGAAAAATAAGGCTCCAGGAATTGATGGAATATCAATTGAGATGTTTCAACAAACAGATGCAGTGCTGGAGGTGCTCACTCATCTATGCCAAGAAATATGGAAGACAGCTTCCTGGCCAAATGACTGGAAGAGATCCATGTTTGTGCCTATTCCCAAGAAAGGTGATCCAACCGAATGTGGAAGTTATAGAATAATATCGTTAATATCACACACAAGCAAAATTTTGCTGAAGATCATTAAAAAACGGCTGCAGCAGTATATCATCAGGGAACTGCCAGAAATTCAGGTCGGTTTCAGAAGAGGACGTGGAACCAGGGATATCATTGCTGATGTCAGATGGATCCCGGCTGAAAGCAGAGAATACCAGAAGGATGTTTACCTGTGTTTTATTGACTATGCAAAGGCATTCAATTGTGTGGATCATAACAAATTATGGGTAACTTTGCGAAGAATAGGAATTCCAGAACACTTAATTGTGCTCTTGAGGAACCTTTACATAGATCAAGAGGTAGTTGTTCGGACAGAACAAGGGGATACTGATTGGTTTAAAGTCAGGAAAGGTGTGCGTCAGGGTTGTATTCTTTCACCATACCTATTCAAACTATATGCTGAGCAAATAATCCGAGAAGCTGGACTATATGAAGAAGAACTGGGCATCAGAATTGGAGGAAGACTCATCAACAACCTGTGTTATGCAGGTGACACAACCTTGCTTGCTGAAAGTGAAGAGGACTTGAAGCACTTACTAATGAAGATCAAAGACCACAGCCTTCAGTATGGATTGCACCTCAACATAAAACAAAAATCCTCACAACTGGACCAATGAGCAACATCATGACAAACAGAGAAAAGATTGAAGTTGTCAAGGATTTCATTTTACTTGGATCCACAATCAACAGCCATGGAAGCAGCAGTCAAGAAATCAAAAGATGCATCGCATTGGGTACATCTGCTGCAAAGGACCTCTTTAAAGTGTCGAAAAGCAAAGATGTCACCTTGAAGACTAAGGTGCACCTGACCCAAGCCCTGGTATTTCCAACTGCATCATATGCATGTGAAAGCTGGACAATGAATAAGGAAGACCGAAGAAGAATTGATGCCTTTGAATTGTGGTGTTGGCAAAGAATATTGAATATACCATGGACTGCCAGAAGAATGAACAAATCTGTCTTGGAAGAAGTACAACCAGAATGCTCCTTAGAAGCAAGGATGGCGAGACTGCGTTTTACATACTTTGGACATGTTGTCAGGAGGGATCAGTCTCTGGAGAAGGACATCATGCTTGGCCCAGAGTACAGGGTCAATGGAAAACAGGAAGACCCTCAGCAAGTTGGATTGACACAGTGGTTGCAACAATGGGCTCAAGCATAACAACAATTTTAAGGATGGCGCAGGACTGGGCAGTGTTTCGTTCTGTTGTGCATAGGGTCGCTATGAGTCGGAACTGACTCGATGGCACCTAACAACAACAACAACAACAAGCAAACAAAAGAGATAGAATGGAATCATGGAAAAATACTCAATCTAAAAGAAGGTAGAAAAAGAAGGAAACAGAAACAGAACAGATGGGACAAATGGAAAACAAATAGTAAGATGGTAGATTTAAACTCAAGTATATAAAAAAAAATTTTTCTTTTTTTTTTATATCAATAATGGAAACCCTGTTGCATAGTGGTTAAGTGCTACAGCTACTAATCAAGAGGCTGGCAGTTTGAATCCGCCAGGCGCTCCATGGAAAATCTATAGGGCAGTTCTACTCAGACCTATAGGGTCGCTATGAGTCAGAATCGACTCAAGGGCAGTGGGTTTAGTTTCTGGTTTTATATAAAAAATAATGTTACATGTAAATGGTCTAAATAACCCAATTAAAAGACAGAAATTGTCAGACTGGTTAAAAAAGCAAGATCCAACTGTATCAGAAATATGAAGAATGCGTGTCAATTGTATTTAATTATTTATTTGATCACCTTCTTTCAAATAGGGTTAAGCATTCCAGATGTAACTTGAAGTGAAAATCTTACATGCTTTTTATATCGAAATTCTACTCAACAGGTGAGGTATAGATGCATATTATTGTAAGATTGTAAAACCTGTTAATTTTAAGTACAGGGATTATAAGAATTCAAAAATAGCTAAATAAAGAAATAAATGAATAGATAATAGGAATATTAACAGTGTGTGTTGGCTCAATAACCTCATTATAACCTTTTTGAGTAAATAAATATTTACAAAAATGTAAATAATAATATAATACTCCAAAATCATATATAACAACATTCATGCTATATCATTCTCAATTCCTATATAATGAAATATATAAATAACATGAAGAGACAGTTGTGTTTGAAAAAAATTAACTACTTAAAAATATCTTGTTCTTCCACGAAAGTGAGTATCTATTCAATATCCCAAATTGTTGTTCCTGTGCTATAATGGCAACTTTAAAATTTTGACTACTAAATTTTTTTATAGTAAAATTTTAATTATAATTCAATTTTGGAGAAAACTCTTGATTTATCCTTGTATCCCAGAAGTTCACTCTGTGATGATGTGATTCAGTTTCAGCCAACTATTGATTTTAACACTTAACCGTTTGATATTCAGCCAAAACATGTGTTTAGCGTGAGTCTATTATGTATGTATACGTCCATATCCCATTCTTTAAACTGAACATTATACTATAAATATGCGTTGCCCCAAGTTCCTAACATTATTTTATAATGTGATTTTGAATCACCGTATAAAATTGAATCATTAGGCTATATAATAGTTTAATTATTGCCTTATTGTTGGCTATTCTGTTTTTACCCCAAATTTCTGAGTGCTTATAAATGTGCTGAATGTCTTGTACAATAAATCTTTGACTGCGTTTCTGAAATTTTTCCTTTCCAAAAAGCTGTGCTAATTTCTACTCCTACGACTAATGTATAAGAGTGCCATTTTTCCTAAACCCTTGCCAATGTTGAATATTATTAGTTTTATAATTTCTGACAATTTGATAGTCAAATTGGCATCTCTTAATTTACTCTGCAGTCTCTTTTGTTACTTCATCCACTTTCTTCATTTCTGAAGTTTTTATTTATGTTCTTTTCCTGTTGTCCAACTGGTGCTAGTGTTTTTCTTGATTATTTGTAAGAGTTCCCTCTTTACATTGTAAGAATATTAACATTTACTTGTTAAAAATGAAACCATATTCTTATGTGATAGCTACTTTGATAGGCTTGAAGGGAGTGGGTGGAGAGAGAATGGGAGGGTGTTTACTGGGAACATTATTGGTGGGGAGTGTGTTAGACTGAGCGGAAATTCAGTTCATCCTCTGTACACCTCCAGACTGATTTTCCTAAAATAATACTGTCAATATGCCTTCCTCTTCTCAAAATCTCCCATTTATCTTTATTAATCATCTAGCAGAGTACAATTTCATCAGCCAAGCATTAACATTTCTTTGTAGTTTGGCTCCAAATATTTATTTTAAAATTGCATCCTACCCAACTCTGTCTAGACTAGTCTAACGCATTAAGCACTGCAAACACAGAGACAACAAGGTTTCTATCTCTCAGGTGCTCGCAGAAGATTCCCATTTGTAATTTAAACCCCGTGCTAAAAAAAAACCAAACCAGTTGCCGTGGAGTGGATTCCGACTCATAAACCACATGTTAGAACCATGTGAAAGGCAGTATGGGAGGGATAGGGGACAGACAGCCTGGCTAGAGGAGAGGAGTCAGGGACTCTTCTTAGGCTGAAATGAATCTCAATAAACGCATAGTTGTCAACCAGCCAAAGAAAGCTCATGGGTGAGGAGGGCTATTCTAAGAAGAGTGAAGATCAGGCCATACCCAGTTCAGGTTGAGGAGAAGGATGTGGGAGGAAGTGGTCAAAGATGAGGTGGGCAGGAGCAAATTTCCTGTTGCATCAAGGGGTTGAGTTTTAACCTAAGGGCAGGGGAGAGTAATTGAAGAGTTGTAAACAGGGGACTCATCCGATCAGGCCTGTGTTATAGAAAGACCACTCTGGCTGCATCGTGGAGAATGAATCAGACGGGTCGTATTAGAGTGACTGTCAGTCCTGATTGGCCAGAGGTCGTCCAGATGCACACATTTGTTGTCCTGGGATTCGGCCCAGTTGCATGTTTGACCTAGATTTTTCATTTTTAAATTGTTGTTGTTGTTGTTAAGTGCTGTTGAGTTGGTTCCCACTCATAGCGACCCTATGTACAACAGAAGGAAACACCGCCCGGTCCTGCACCATGGTCCTTGTTATGCTTGAGCGCATTGTTGCAGCCACTGTGTCAACCCACCTCGTTGAGGGTCTTCCTCTTTCTTGCTGACCCTCTACTTTACCAAGCATGATGTCCGAAGTTCAGGGGCTGGTCCCTCCTGATAATATGTCCAAAGTATGTGAGACAAGTCCCACCATCCTCACTTCTAAGGAGCATTTTGGCTGTACTTCTTCCAAGACAGATTTGTTGGTTTTTCTGGCAGTCCATGCTTTTTTCAGTATTCCTCACCAACACCATAATTCAAAGGTGTCAATTCTTCTTCGGTCTTCCTTATTCATTGTCCAGCTTTCACATGCATATGAGGTGACTGAAAACACCATGGCTTGGGTCAGGCACACCTTAGTTCTTAAAGTGATATCTTTGCTTTTCAACACTTTAAAGAGGTGTTTTGCAGCATATTTGCCCAATGCAATGTGTCATTTGATTTCTTGACTGCTGCTTCCATGGGCGTTGATTGTGGATCCAAGTAAAATGAAATCCTTGACAATTTCAATATTTTCTCCATTTTTCAAGATGTAGCCTATTGGTTCACTTGTGAGGATTTTTGTTTTCTTTATGTTGAGGTATAATCCATACTATCTTGATTTTTAAAGTAAGCATCGTTATTGATAAGCATTAAAATTAGTTAGTGTGAGTTTGGTAGACCTTCATTTTGTACTTCCAGCTTCTGCCATGGTCTTGTCTAGTAGTGAGATGCATATTCACAGAACAGAAGTCTGATTTTTATCACATGGTTAAATCTGGATTAAGACCAGCGATAGTCTACTCTTTTCCTGACCCTTTCCAGATGCAAGGTAGCTAGCACTTGACTTTTAATGAAGGGGAGTGTTGTGGGTTGAATTGTGTCCCCCCAAAGAGATGTTTTCAAGTCCTAGCCCCCCCTCCCAACTGTGAGTGTGACCTTATTTGGAGATAGAGTCTTTGCTAATGTAATCAAGTTAAGATGAGGTCATACTGGATTACGGTGGGCCATGTGATAATGGAGGCGGAGATTGGAGCGATGCAGCTATCTACAAGCCAACGAACGCCAATGATTGCTAGCAACCACCAGAAGCTAGGAAGAGGCAAGGATGGATCCTCCCTTAGAGCCTTCAAAGAGAGCGTGGTCCTGCTGATACCTTGATTTAAGACTTCCATCCTCCAGGACTGGGAAAGGATAAGTTCCTGTTGTGTTCAGCCCCCCAGTTTGTGGTATTTTGTTATGGCAGTCCTAGGAAACCAATACAGAGAGCATGCAGGCTGCTCCATGATAAAGCCAAGTGTGTACAGACTTTAGCAGCTAGGAGAATCAAAGCTCTCAGGTAGTGGTGGGAGAAATATTTGAAGCTACTGTCCCTGTCAGCCTCTTTGCATACCAACCAGTTGTGCTGTGACTTGTGTCACATCCTGAGACACGCATGAAGCCACATAGGCCACCCCTTGGCAGTGTCAGTGGAAAAAGTGGGAAATCATAGGTTAGGTGGATGTGAAGTATGTGCAGGAAACAGGCTGAGCAGTGCTGCTGTTGGGTGTAGAATGAGTCATCTAAAAGCTTGTGCTACAGTGCTTTTGTCATTTATTGTATAGCACAAACCTTTATCTATTTAATTACTCATTGTATTGTTTGCTATTGCCATCCTTGCAAGGACACGTTATCGGAAGTGATCAGTCCCTGGAGAAAGACATCATACTTGGTAGGGTAGAGCGTCAGTGAAAAAGAGGAAGACTCTTGGCGAGATGGATTGACATAGTGGCTGCAACAATGGGCTCAAGCATAGCAACAATTGTGAGGATGGCGCAGGAACAAACAGTGTTTCATTCTGTTGTACATAGTGTCGCTATGAGTTGGAATTGACTAGACAGCACCTAACAACAACATTGTTTGCTAATGCTTATTTTTATGTTTTTGCAATAAACCCTTTTGGCAGCAAGGAGCTTAAGGGAGTGTCAAATGAAAAATTAAGTACAGAATTTTCATCTCTCAAGAATGTTGATGTTGAGTTCCTCAAACAGTTAAATTTAGAATTACCATAAGACCCGGCATATTCGCTCCTGGGTATATGCCCCAAAGAATTCAGCAGGAACTCACAACAGATACTTATACCCCAATTTTCATTGCAGTATTATTCACAACAGCCCAAAGGTGGAACCAACCCAAGTGTCCGTCAACAGATGAATGGATGAACAATGTGGCACATACATATAATGGAATATTGTCCAGCCATAAAGAGAAATGAAGTTCGGATACATGCTACGACATGGTTGAACCTCGAAAACATTATGCTGTCACAAAAGAACAAATTTTGTATGATTCCATGTATATGAAATATGTAAAATGGACAAATACATAGATACAGAAAGTAGATTAGGGATTACCAGAGACTGGAGGGGAGCCCTGGTGGCACAGTGGTTAAGAGTTTGGCTACTAACTACCAGCTGCTCCTTGGAAACCCTATGTGGAAGTTCTGCTCTGTCCTGTAGGGTCACTATGAGTTGGAATTGACTCGATGGCAATGGGTTTGGTTTGGAGACTAGAGGGAGGGGAGAATGGAGAGTTATTGCTTAAGGGGTACTGAGTTTCTGTTTGGGGTGGTAAAAATTTTGGGGAAACAAATAGTGATGATAGCTGCACAACACAGTGAGTGTGATTAATGCCACTGGATTGTACACTTGAAAATGGCCAAAATAGCAAATGTTATATTGTGTATATTTTTACCACAATGAAACAAAAACTAAAAAAGAGCGTTGATGTTGAATGTGTAACTGCACAAAGTGTTCTGTTTATCATCTATCATAGAGGCCATAGAAATATCACTGAGTGTGTGAAAAACAAAAGACACGAAACTGCCGAAGAAGCAGCAGCATCTGCTTCAAAGGGTAGTCGTTCCTGGGAGAAGCTGTGCCTGGGAAGATGATTTACTGCAGGCAGCTGCGGACGTGTGTTCAGGCCGCCCCTGCCATTCGTGGGCCTGGGCCAAGAGGCCAAACGAAGGTCCACATTCCATTAGGTTTAAATATTTACAAGTTATAAATCAAGCCAGCAAACTGTTAAATAAAATACATCCTATCCTCCTACCTTGACAAAAATACCTTCATTATGACAAAATTTAAAAAAAAATGTGTAAAGGTATGGTTTATATATGATGGAAAGTTGGTAAAAACTCAAAGATGACTGAATTAAATATTGAACATGTCTGAGTGTTTTCTTGATGGGCCGCAAAGTTTAGATGAGTAGGAAAAGTAAAAACAAAAACAAAAAAAACACCAGTTGCCATGGAGTTGATTTCAACTCATGGTGACCCTGTGTGTGTCAGAGTAGAACTGTACTCCATATGATTTTCAATGACTGATTTTTGAAAGTAAATCAGCAGGCCTTTCTTCCAAGGTGCCTCTGGGTGAACCAGAACTGCCAACCTTTTGGTTAGCACAGCAGCTGAGCGAGTTAACTGCAACACCCAGGGTCTCCAGTAAAAGTAAAGTAATAGGTAATTCATAAATTATTATATATATAGTCCATAAAACATAATGCTCCTTCCTTCATTTTGGCAAAAAAAATGTATTCAAGATTTTCACATAATTTGTATTCTGTTGACAGCAAAAATCTAAAGGATTAAAATAAAATACAGTTATATTCAAAATATATAAAATTTGAACATATTTTCACCCAAATATATGAATTAAAGTGAATGTAAAATATAACAAAAATAGCTTTTTATGTTTTCCAAAATAGATATTTTGCTTCTGAAATATTCAAAATTATAAATTACACAAAATACAACTTATAATTAATGAATATCAAAATTTTAAATCAAAATCACTTAAAGGTGAAAATTTCAATGTAAGTTTTGAACAGTTAATCCAATTGTATTAAGAAGCGTTTTTTCCTCTTTTTTTATTGTGGTGAAAATACACACATCAATTAAGGAATTTTATAAAAATTAAACTATTCTAGGGTCCAGTGTCTGTCTAGCTGATGGTTTATCTGCAGTGTACTTCAACATGTTACAGCTAGATTTATATATACATGTATGTATATATACATATAAATGAATAAGTATGTGTATATGTGACAGCTAATTCTATGTGTCACCTTGCCCAGGCTATGATTCCCAGTGGTCTGGCCAAACAGTAGTCTAATTGCTGTTCCATAATGTAATGTTCCATAATGTAACGTACCATCACTTGTCTGTCAGTTTGTTGCACTGTGGTGGCTTGCGTATTGTTGTGAAGCTGAAAGCTATGTCACCAGTATTTCCCAAACCAGCAGGGTCACCCTTGGTGGACAGGTTTCAGCTGAGCTTCCAGTCTAAGACAGACTAGGAAGGACCTAGCAGTCAACTTCTGAAAAAACTGGCCAGTGAAAACCTTAACAGCGGTGGAACATTGTCTGATACAGTGCAGAAGATGAGCCTCCCAGGTTGGAAGGCACTCAAAATACAGAGCTGCTTTCTCCAAGTAGAGTCAATCTTAATGACGGGGATGGAGTCAAGCTTTTGGGACCTTCATTTGCTGAGATGGCATAACTCAAAATGAGAAGAAACAGCTACAAACATCCATTAATAATTGGAATGTGGAATGTACAAAGTATGAATCTAGGAAAATTGGAAATCATCAAAAATGAAATAGAACACACAAAGATTGATATCCTAGGCATTAGTGAGCTGAAATAGACTGGTATTGGCCATTTTGAATCAGATAATCATATGGTCTACTATGCCAGGAATGACAAATTAAAGAGGAATGGTGTCATGTTCATCGTCACAAAGAACATTTCAAGATCTGTCCTGAAGTATAACACTGTCTGCGATAGCATAATATCCATACGCATACAAGGAAGATCAGGTAATACGACTATTATTCAAATTTACACACCAACCACCAAGGCCAAAGATGAAGATATTGGAGATTTTTTACCAACTTCTGCAGTCTGAAATTGATCAAACATGCAATCAAGATGTATTGATAATTACTGGCAATTGGAATGAGAAAGTCGGAAACAAAGAAGGATTGGTGGTTGGAAAATATGGCCTTGGTGATAGAAATGATGCCGGAGATCTCATGATAGAATTTTGCAAGACCAAAGACTCCTTCATTGGAAATATCTTTTTTCCCACAACACTAATGGCGACTATACATGTGGACCTCACCAGATGGAATACACAGGAATCAAATTGACTACATCTGTGGAAAGACATGATGGAAAAGCTCAATATCATCAGTCAGAAAAAGGCCAGGGGCCAACTGCGGAACAGGTCATCAACCGATCCTATGCAAGCTCAAGTTGAAGCTGAAGAAAATAAGAACAAGTCTATGAAAGCCAAAGTATGACCTTGAGTATGTCCCACCTGGATTTAGAGACCATCTCAAGAATAGATTTGAGGTGTTGAAAACCAACGACAGAAGACCAGATGAGTTGTGGAATGACATTAAGGATACCATACATGAAGAAAGCAAAAAGTCATTAAAAAGATAGGAGAGAAAGAAAAGACCACAATGGATGTCAGAAGAGACTCTGAAAGTTGCTCTTGAATGTAGGGTAGCTAAAGCGGAAGGAAGAAATGATGAAGTAAAAGAGCTGAACAGAAAATTTCAAAGAGTGCTTTGAGAAGATAAAGTATTCTAATGAAATGTGCAAAGACCTGGAGCTAGAGAACCAAAAGAGAAAACACTTCTTGGCATTTCTCAAGCTAAAAGAACTGAAGAAAAATTCAAGCCTGGAGTTGCAATATTGAAGTATTCTATGAGAAAATATTAAGTGATGCAGGAAGCATCAAGAAAAGATGGAAGGAGTACATCGAGTCACTGTACCAAAAAAAAAATTGGTCGACGTTCAATCACTTCAGGAGATAGCATATGATCAAGAACCAATGGTACAGAAGGAAGAGGTCCAAGCTGCACTGAAAGCATTGGTGAAAAACAAGGCTCCAGGAATTGATGGAACATCTATTGAGATGTTTCAACAAAGAGATGCAGTGCTGGAAGCGCTCACTCATCTATGCCAAGAAATTTGGAAGACAGCTACATGGCCAACCGATT
Source organism: Elephas maximus indicus (assembly GCF_024166365.1). Taxonomy (NCBI): domain Eukaryota; kingdom Metazoa; phylum Chordata; class Mammalia; order Proboscidea; family Elephantidae; genus Elephas; species Elephas maximus. The sequence continues at coordinate 159,020,665 of NC_064846.1, read as the reverse complement.
TGAAGAGATCCATATCTGTACCCATTACAAAAAGAGGTGATCCAACAGAATGAAGACATTATCGAACAATATCATTAACATCACACGCAAGTAAAATTTTGCTGAAATCATTCAAAAGTGGTTGCAGCAGTACATCGACAGGCAACTGCCAGAAATTCAAGCTGCATTCAGGAGAGGATGTGGAACCAGGGATATTGCTGTTGTCAGATGGATCCTGGTTGAAAGTAGAGAATACCAGAAAGATGTTTACCTGCGCTTTATTGCCTATGCAAAGGCATTTAACTGTGTGGATCATAACAAATTATGGATAACATTGTGAAGAATGGGAATTCCAGAACACTTAATCGTGCTCTTGAGGACCCTGTGCTTAGACTAGGAAGCAGTTGTTCAAACAGAACAAGGGAATACTGTGTGGTTTAAAGTTAAGAAAGGTGTGCATCAGGGTTGTATCCTCTCATCATGCTCATTCAATCTGTATGCTGAGCAAATAATCTGAGACACTAGACTATATGCAAAAGAACGTGGCATCAGAATTGGAGGAAGACTAATTAACAACATGCAATATGCAGATAACACAGCCTTGTTTGCAGAAAGTCAAGAGGACTTAAAGCACTTACTGATGAAGATCAACGACCACAGCCTTCAGCATCAATTACACCCCAACATAAAGAAAACCAAAATCCTTGCAACTGGACCAATAAGCAACATCATGATAAACAGAGAAAATATTGAAGTTGTCAAGGATTTCATTTTACTTGGATCCATAATCAGTGCCCATCGAAGCAGCAGCCAAGAAATCAAACAACGTATTTCATTGGGCAAATCTGCTGCAAAAGACCTCTTTAAAGTGTTAAAAAGCAAAGATGTCATTTTAAGGACTAAGGTGCACCTGGCCCAAACCATGGTGTTTTCGATCACCTCATATGCATGGGAAAGCATGGATGATGAATAAGGAAGAATTGATACCTTTGAATTATGGTGTTGCCACAGAATATTGAATATACCATGGACTGCCAGAAGAATGAACAAATCTGTCTTGAAGAAGTACAGCCAGAATTCTCATTAGAAGCAATAATGGCAAGATTTTGTCTCACATAGTTTGGACCTGTTATCAGGAGGGACCAGTCCCTGGAGAAGGACATCGCACTTGGTAAATTAGAGGATCAGCCAAAAAGAAGACGACCCTCAACAAGTTGGACTGACAGGGTGGCTGTGACAATTGGCTCAAGCATAATGATTGTGAGGATGGTGCAGGCAATGATTTTTCTGTTGTACATAGGGTCACTATGAGTTGGAACTGACTCGACAGCACCTAACAACAGCAACAGCGATGTAATGTAAGCTAATGTAGCATAATCTATTAATCAGTTGAAAAGGGGATTTATTTAGGATGTGTTCTGCCCCCAAACTATAAACAGATATTTTGGCAGAACTCTCTCTCTCTTTATTTTGCACTTTTCCCGTCACGCGACCTATGGATCTTGAGACTGAAGCCTGAGCGCACCTCTACCCTGCCACCGGACCTATGGATTTCGGTTTTGTCAGCCCCCACAATCATGTGAGCCAATTCCTTGAAGTAAATCTGTCTCTCTCTCTATATGTACATTTATTTATTTATCTCTGGTTCTGTTTTTCTAGAGAAAACTGACTAAGACGGTATATGTATATATATATATACTCACAAACACGCACACATCAATTTAAGAGTAATAGGAATCATTACATATTGGAATACATTACAAACACTAATTCATATGTATCTTCAGAACCAAGCAGTGGAATAGAAAGCTAAGCCAGGCAGTGAGTGCTTGACACTAAATGAAATGATACTTGGTTATGCATAAATCACCTGTATTCTTTTATCTGCAGGGAAGCATTTGACAAGTTAATTAATTTGCCTTTTCTCTTATATAAGTGCCTCCACTGCTCAGCTTCTGCCTGTACTCTAAAACAGTTTCTGTCTCTGATTTTGGCAACAGCACAATCCCCAAATCTTAATGCATTTGGATGCAGTTGGTTTTCTTAGGCCACCGGGAAAGAGTTGTGGAGAAGAGATTCCTGAGTTTTGGAAGGTGTCAGACATCAGTGTGGACATCTAGGGATTTGGTTCCCAGTCCACCAGCACTGAGCACTGAATCTCAGGTAAAAGGGCTGCCCACGAGTTTTTTTTGTGTGTGTTTGTGATATGCAGGCCCACTCAAGTTCAGAGCCTAGAGCAGGGGCTCTCCTTATCCACATCTAAGGGTATTTGCACGTCACTTTGTGCAGCATAAAGATCCCAGGGTGGCGCAAATGATTTGTGTTCAACTACTAACCTAATTGGTGGTTCAAACCCACCCAGCAGTGCCATGGAAGAAAGGCCTGATTATCTGCTCCCATAAAGATTATAGCCACAAAAATCCTATGGGAAAGTTCTACTCTGTAACACATGGGGTTACCAAGAGTTGGAATTAACTCAACAGCAATGGATTTGGTCTTGGTTGTGCAGCATATCTTTTCAATTTGATCAAACAATTGCACTTCATTTCAAGTTTTCTTGTGTACATACAAAAAAGTGAAGGAATAGGTGTCAAAGTGTTAGAGCCATTAGAAGATGAAGAAGTTCACAAAGAGTTAAATGATGCCAGTTTTATATTAGTGTCATCAGATGCTTTGAGTAGAAAAGTCTGTCAATTCCAATTCCAGTTTGATATTTTCATCTAATTCATGAAATTAAATAAAGCCTTTGGAGGTTCATTCTGTCAAAGGTGAAACGTCTGACTTTACTGTGAATGCCATAGTAAATTCATTTAAAAAGTTTAACATTTGAAGATAAAATTATTCATTTTGGGATAATGGTTAAAATACAAATTTTAGTGCAGCACACCGTCTTGGTGAAAACAGTGTTCTTACTAGAATTAAGAAATTTATGAAGATTCTGGGAAGATGGCAGTGTAGACAAACCATCTTTCCAACACTCATCCACAAATACAGGGAAATGGTGCTTGGCTTTGAAGGACTCTGAATTGGGGAGGAGAGGAAAGCAGCAGAGAACTGCAGACAGGCAGGAGTCAACAAATCAACGAGTTGCATACAGTAGGAAAATTGCTTCTCCCAGCATCTCTGCTTCCCCTAGCCACATGGGCCACCAACTGCTGTGAAATGAGGTAGTGGCCTCAGAAAAAGAGCCTGGTTCCCTAACCACTACAACCCCTGCCTATTCAAAGAGAGAGGACCCCAAGATTCTGCTCTAAAATCAACAAGGCAGACCTCCCCATGGGTCCATTTAGAGTGTGCCAGCACCACTCCCACCCAGACACTGTCGGTTGCAAGCCTACCGTGAATTGCTACAGAAGGCCTGTGCGGTGGAGTCAACACTCTACTTGCCTCCCTGCACACCCCATAGCTCATACATCTGAAACCAACAGGACAGACGTTCCAGGGAGTCAGTTCAGGTTGCTGTTGAGGACTGCTGACTGAGGCTGCTATGTGCTAAGGAGCAGGCATATTTAGTGGAGGCTACACCCACAGCCAACATACTATAGGGAGAGCTTGGATACCCACAAGGCAGACCTCCTTGGAGGTCCGTTTGGAGCATGACAGCCCCCCCCCACTTACACTTTGTTATCAGCAAGTCTGCTCTGAATTGCTCCAGAAGGGCCCTGCACCCCCAGAGCCGGCACTCTATCTTCCTCCCTGTGCACTCCATAGCTCTGGCCTCTGAAACCAACAGGACAAACCTCCCTGGGTGTTAATTGGGATTAGTCTGCCCCCACTTCCAGTTGGTGTTGAGGACTGAGGCTGCTGTGTGTTAGGAAACAGGAGTCTTGAGTGGAGGCTGCATTCACAGCCAGCAGTCTACTGGGGAGACTCTGATAGCAACAAGGTAGGACTCCAGGAGGATCTGACCAGACCATGATGCCCCTCCCCCACCTGGTAATTGTTGGTTGCCAGGCTGTTGCAAACTGCTACAAAAGGTCCCTGCAGTGGAGTCTGCTCCCATAGTCAAGTACATATCAACCTGCCTCCCTGTGCACCCTATAGCTCAGCCCTCTGAAACCAACAGGACAGACCTTGCTGGGGATCATTTTGGGTCTGTCTGTTCCCCTTTGCAGTTGGTGCTGAGGAATGCTGACTGAGGTTGCTGTGTGCTAGGAAGCAGGCATCTTGAGTGGAGGCTATACCCACAGCCAACATACTACAGGGTGTGCCCTGACAGCAACAAGGCAGAGTTCTCTGGAGGTTCATACAGAGTGTGACAGTCCTTCCCCAACCGGTAACTGTTGGCTGCTGGACTGATATGAACTCCTACAGAAGGTTCCCTACAGTGGAGCCAGGAGGTGGGTAACCTAAGTGGAGACTGTATCTCCAACCACCTCAGGGCCACTGAGGCTCCAAAATCAACAAGATGGATCTCTCAGAGGCCCTTTTGGGAAGTGCCATCCTTCCTCCTCCTGAAATGGAGGAAAGTCTACCTGTGCTACCCCTGAATGTCAGCTCGCATGTAAACAGCCCTCATAAAGCAGGGAAGAAAACCTCCAGCAAAACCAGAGGGCAACACCCAGCCATGAAAGGGGCTCGCTGAGTGTGTATTTTCCACTAAAAACATGATTACATAAATACAGAAGGGAGTAACAACCAGAGAAAGGGGACTGTGCCCCCTGGTGGACAGATTGATTAGTGCATGATATCTCACCTGAGTGGTGGTGCTGGATGGTGGACAGACTGACCACAGCATATTCTCTGGTGTGTTTGGGAGAGATTGAAAGTTGAAAAATGAGACCTGGAACTTTCAAATCCCAATTAAACCAGGCGGAGAGAAGAGCTATTATAAAGAGGGAGAGGAAAAGGTAAGCAAAGGCCAAAGGCTGTGCCCACCTAAGACTTTATTGGAGAAAGTACTGCAGGCAAAAACACCAAATACTGGGGAAAACTGGGAAAGTTAACACCCTAGAAAATGCTGGTCCTCCAACAAAAAAATTACGAAAATACACAAAAAACAGAAACAATGGTCCATCCAAATGAACGTGGCAAAGGGTGTGAAAGTGCATCTGAGAATGACCAAATAATGAAAAAATATGAAAGAGTGTAATACAACAACATTAAACATAATGAAAGAACTAAGGGGAAAAAGACAAAGAGCTAAAAGAAATAAGGAAAACAATGCAAGAACAAAATGAGGATCTAAAAAAGAGATACTGCAGCTGAAAGGGACAATAACTGAAATGAGAAATACAATAGAAGGGCTTACCAGCAGATTTAATAGGGCTGAAAAAAGAATCAGAGATTTAGAAGATAAAATAGTTAAAATTACAGATGCTGAAGAACAACAAGAATGGAGGCTCAAGAAGGCTGAGCACAGTTTAATGGAATTATGGGACAATGACAAGAGACCTAATATATGTAATGTATCATGGGAATTCCAGAAGGACATGAGAGAGAGAAAGGGGCAGAAAGAATATTTGAAGAAATAATGACAGAAAATTTCCCCAATCTAACAAAGGACATGAATCTACAAACCCAAGAATTTCAAAGAACTTCAAACAGGAAAAACCCAAAGAGACCTACACAAAGACACATCATAGATAAAAAAAAAAAAATTATAGTTAGGCTCTCAAAAATTAAAGATAAATAGAGAATCCTGAAAGCAGTGAAAGAGAAGTAAACAATCACATAAAAAGGCCCCCAATAAGATCAGATGCCAATTTTTTCTCAAAACATTGGAGGCAGAAGACAATGGAATGATATATTTACTGTGCTGAAAGAAAAAAAAAAACCCAAAAACCAAGAATACTATACCCAGCAAAACTATCCTGCAAGAATGAGGGTGAAATTAAAATATTCCCAGACAAACAGGAGCTGAGAGGATTCATATCCACCAGTCAGGTCCTGTAAAAAATACTAATGGGAGTTCTGTAGATGGAAGGGAAAAGACACTAGAAAGTAATTCAGAGCTGTACATAAAAGAAAGATCCCTATACAAGATGGACATGTATAAGGGCTGGTAATAAGGTATTCATACTTCATAATTCTAAATGTTTTGTCCTTCATGTTTTTTAGTAACAAGTATATAAAAGGCAAGGATAAGATTATGTTATAAAAAAAAGAAAAAAAATTTTTTTATAGGGCACACAAAATATAAACATGTAATTAGTCATAACGACAACACAAGGTGGGGGACAGGAGTGGTATAGATGCGGAACTGAAGTTAAGATGATATCAATTTACCCTTGAATGTTATAAATACAAGCTCTTAAATGTAATATTCATGGTAACCACTAAGAAAATATATTTAAAAAAATACATAAAAGGAAAGGAGAAGGGAGACAAAAAGGCTCACTATAATAAACCAACAAAACACAAAAGCAAGCAGTATTAAAGGACAAAGACAAAGCTTAAGACAAACAAAAAACAACAAAATGGCAGAAAGCAAAGTTGCTTCTTATCAGTAATTACAGTGAATGTAAATGGACTAAATGCTCCAATCAAAAGGCAGAGAGTGTCAGGATGGATTTTTAAAAAATGATCCATCTATATGCTATTTACAAAAGACACACCTAAAACCCAAGGAAACAAATAGGTTGAAAGTGAAAGGATGGAAAAAATATTCCATACAAATAATAACCAAAAGGGAGCTGGGGTGGCAATCTTAATATCAGACAAAGCAGACTTTAAGACAAAATCTGTTTGAAGCATTAAAGATGGGCAGTATATAGTGACAAAAGGATCAATTCATCAAGAAGATTTAAAAATCACAAATATATATGTACCCAACACCAGCACCTAAATGTATAATGTAAACATTGATAGAATTGAAGGAAGAAATACATATACTACAGTAATAGTTGGAGACTTCAATATACCACTTTCAGTATTGGACAGAATATCTAGAAAGAAGATCAACGAGGAAATGACCTGAATGACACTTTAAACCAACTAGACTTGGTAGACATATATAGAACACTCTGACTGGAGGAGATCCACATTTGTGCCCATTCCAAAGAAAGGTGATCCAACAGAATGTGGAAATTATTGAACAATATTATTAATATCACACACAGATGAAATTTTATAAAGATAATTGAAAAACAGTTGCAGCAGTACATCAACAGTGAACTGCCAGAAATTCAAGCTGGATTCAGAAGAGGATGTGGAATGAGGGATATCATTGCTGATGTCAGATGGATCTTGGCTGAAAGCAGAGAATACCAGAAAGATGTCTACCTGTGCTTTATTGTTTATGCAAAGGCATTTGACTCTGTGGATCGTAAGAAATCATGGATAATGTTGAGAAGAATGGCATTTCCAGGACACTTAATTGTGCTCATGCAGACACTGTACATAGACCAAGAGGCAGTTGTTTGAACAGGACAAGGGGATACTGAGAGGTTTAAAATCAGGAAGGGTGTGTATCAGGGTTCTATCCTTTCACCATGCTTATTTAATGTGTATGTTGAGCAAATAATCCAAGAAGTTGGACAATATGAAGAAGAACGTGGCATCAGGATTGGAAGAAGACCCATTAACAACCTGCGATATGCAGATGACACAACCTTGCTTGCTGAAAGTGGAGAGGACTTCAAGCATTTACTAATGAAGATCAAAGACCACAGCCTTCAGTATGAATTGCACCTCAACATAAAGAAAACAAAAATCCTCACAACTGGACCAATAAGCAACATCATGATAAGCAGAGAAAAGATTGAAGTTGTCAAGGAGTTCATTTTACTTGTACCCATAATCAACACCCATGGAAGCAACAGTTAAGAAATCAAACAACGTATTGCATTGGGCAAATCTGTTGCAAAAGACCTCTTTTAAGTGTTAAAAAGCAAAGATATTACTTTGAAGACAAAGGTGAACCTGACCCAAGCCATGGTGTTTTCAACTGCCTCATATGCATGTGACAGCTGGAGAATGAATAAGGAAGGCTGAAAAAGAATTGATGTCTTTGATTATGGTGTTGGCAAAGAATATCGAATATACCATGGACTGCTAGAGGAATGAACAAATCTGTCTTGAAGAAGTATAGCCAGAATGTTCCTTAGAAGCAAGGATGGCGTAACTTTGCCTCACGTACTTTGGACATGTTAACAGGAGGGAACAGTCCCTGTAGAAGGTCATCATGCTTGGTAGAGGGTCATTGAAAGAGAGGGAGACCCTTAATGCGATGGAATGACACAGTGGCTACAACTATGAGCTTGAATGTAGCAACAATTGTAAGAATGGCGAAGGACTGGCCAGTGTGTCATTATGTTGTACGTAGGTCGCTATGAGTTGGAACTGACTCGACAGCACCTAACAACAACAACAATAAAACACTCCACCCCAAAACAGAACAATATACATTCTACTCCAGTGCACATGAATATATTCTCCAGGATAGACCACATTTTAGGTCACAAAGCAAGTCCTAATAAATTTAAAAATATTGAAATCGTACAAAGTATTTTTTCTGACCACAATGGAGTGAAGCTAGGAATCAATAACAGGAAAAAAAACCCTGGAAAATACACAAACATATGGAAATTAAACAACACATTATTAAACTACAAATGGGTCAGGGAAGAGATCAAAAGAGAAATCATGAATTTCTTAGATTCAAATGAAAATGAAAGCACAAAGTACCAAAACTTGTGGGATGCAGTGAAGGCAGTACTCAGAAGAAAACTTATAGTAATAAATGTGTATGTAAAAAAAGAAGAAAGACCTGAAAGTTAGCAGCCTAACTCAACAGCTCCAGAAACTAGGAAGACAAGAGCGAACTAAACCTAAACCTACCAGAAGAAAAGAAATAGGAAAGTTCAGAGGAGAAATAAATAAAACCAAAAACAGAAAAACAATGAGAGAATCAATAAAACCAGAAGTTGGTTCTTCGAAAAGATCAATAAAATTGACAAACCTCTAGCTAGAATGACAAATAAAAGATGAAAATAAACAAAATGAAAGAGGCAAAGTTACAACTGATCTGACAGAAATAAAGAGAATTATGAAGGAATATTATGAACAACTGTATGGCAACAAATTGGATAACCTAGATTAAATGGACAAATTCTTAGAAGAACACAACCTACCCAAACTGACTCAAAAGGAAATAGAAAGTCTCAAGAAACCCATATCAAGTGAAGAGATTGAATCGGTGATGAAAAAATCCAAACAGAAAAAAGTGCTGGACTAGATGGTTTCGTTGGGGAATTCTACCAAATATTTAGAGAAGAAATGACACCAATACTGTTTAAACTCTTCCAAAAAATAATGAAGGAAGGAATATTCTCTAATTCATTCTATGAGGCAAACATAACCCTGATACCCAAACCAGACAAAGACACCATAAGAAAAGAAAACTACAGACCAATATCTGTTATGACTATAGATGCAAAAATCCTCAACAAAATACTAGTGAACAGAATCCAACAGCATATTAAAAGATTCATACACCATGACCAAGTGGGATTTGTTCCAGGAATGCAGAGATGGTTCAACGTTAGAAAATCAATCAATGTAATGCCCCACATCAATCGATCAAAGGAAGGACCATGTGATCATCTCTATGGATGCAGAAAAAGTATTTGATAAAATCCAACACCCTTTCTTGATGAAAACCCTAAAGAAGATCGGAATAGAAGGAAAATTCCTCAATATGATTCAGTGCATATATGACAAGCCAACAGCCAACATTATACTTAATGGAGAAAGTCTGAGAGGTTTCCCCTTGAAATCGGGAACAAGACAGGGTACCTGGTCTCACCACGTCTATTCAGTATTGTATTAGAGGTCCTAGGCAGAGCAATAATACAAGAAAAAAAAAAAGGCACCCAGATAGGAAAAGAAGAAGTAAAATTATCACTGTTCACAGATGATATAACCCTATACATAGAAAATCCCAAAGAGTCCACAACAAAACTTCTACAGCTAATAGAGGAATCGAGCAAAAATGCAAGGTACAAGGTCAACAAACAAAAATCAGTTGGGTTAGTGTTGACATGTCATGGGGTTGTTAACCAATGTCATAAGACAATATGCATACTTACTGTTTAATGAGAAGCCAGTTTGTTCTGTAAACCTTCATCTAAAGTATGATTAAAAAAATCAGTTTGGTTTCTATACACCAGCAATGAAAAACCTGAAAAGAAAATTAGGGAAACAATTCCATTTACAACAGCATCTAAGAGAATAAAATACCCAGGAATGAATCTAACCAGGGACATGAAGGACACAATGAAAAATATAAAACCCTGATGAAAGAGATTAAAGAAGACTTAAGTTAATGGAAAGATGTTCCGTGTTCATGGATTGGAAGGCTTAATATTGTTAAGATGTCAATACTACCCAAAGTGATCTATAGATTCAACACATTCCCAATCAAAATTCCAATAGCCTTCTTTACAGAAATAGAAAAACCAATCCTCATCTTTGTGTGGAATGGCATGAGGTCTCAAATAGCTAAAACAATGTTGAAAGAGAAGAACAAAGTAGGAGGACTCACACTTCTTGATTTTAAAACATACTATACAGCTAAAGTAATCAAAACAGCCTGGTATTGGTATAACAATAGACACAATGGAATAGAACTGAGAGTCCAGAAATAAAGCCACACACCTGTGGTCAAATGATTTTTGACAAGGGTGCTAAGTCCATTCGATGAGGAAAGAAGAGTCTGTTCAATAAATGGTGCTGGGAAAAATGGATTTCCACGTGCAGAAAAATGAAACAGGATCCATGCTTCACACCGTACATGAAAACAAATTAAAAATGGATTAAGGACCTAAATGTGCAAACTAAAACCATAAAATACTTAGAAGAACAAGCAGGGGCAACACTGTTAGGCCTAACTTTCAGCAATGGATTATCTAATATAATAACAAAAGCACAAACAGCAAAAGACAAAATAAATAAATGAGACCTCATAAAAATTAAAACATTTTGTTCATCAAAAGACTTTACCAAAAAAAGTGAAAAGACAAGCTACCAACTAGGAGAATAGCTTTGGAAATCTATATCCAACAAGAAACTAGTAGCCAAAATATACATAAAACTTTGATGACTTAACAACAAAAAGATAAATAACACAATTATAAAATGGGCAAAGGACTTGAATAAACATTTTGCCAAACAGGATATCTGAATGGCCACCAAACATGTGAAAAGATGCTCAGCATCATTAGCCATCAGACACATGCAAAGCAAAACCACAATGAGATACCATTTCATTTCCACTAGAATGCCTAAGATAAAATAATAATAATAATAAATGTTGGTAAGGATGTGGCAAAATTGGAACCCTTATCCATTGCTGGTGAGAATGCAAAATGGTAAAGCCATTGTGGAAAACAGTGCAGCAGTTCCTCAAAAAACTAAAAAAAAAAAAAAAATAGAACTACCATAAAAACCCACCCAGTGCTGTCGAGTCGATTCCGACTCATAGCGACCCTGTAGGACAGAGTAGAACTGCCCCCTAGAGTTTCCAAGGAGTGCCTGGCGGATTTGAACCGCTGACCCTTTGGTTAGCAGCCGTAGCACTTAACCACTACACCACCAGGGTTTCCTAGAACTACCATATTACCCAGCAATTCCGCTCCTATGTATATATCCCAAAAACTTAAAAGCAGGGACTCAAAAAGAGACTTGTGCAAAAGGGGGAAGATGCAGAACAGAATTTCCTATACTCATGGACTCTAATAATACTATAATACTTTACAAAGTGAAGTATTATAACGAAACTGCAAAGACCTAGAGCTAGAAAACCAAAACGGAAGAACGTGTTCAGCATTTCTCAAGCTGCAAGAGCTGAAGAAAAAATTTAAGCCTTGATTTGCAATATCGAAGGATTCTATGGACAAAATATTGAATGATGCAGGAAGTATCAAAAGAAGATTGAAGGAATACACTGAATCACTGCACCAAGAAGAACTGGTCAATGTTCAGCCATTTCAGCAGGTAGCATGTGATCAAGAACCCATGGTACCGAAGGAAGAAGTCCAAGCTGCACTGAAGGGAATGGTGAAAAATAAGGCTCCAGGAATTGACAAGATATCAATTGAGATGTTTCACCAAACAGATGCAGAGCTGGAAGTGCTCACTTGTCTATGCCAAAAAATTTGGAAGATAGCTTCCTGGCCAACCTACTGGAACCATATCTGTGCCCATTCCCAAGAAAGACGATCCAACAGAATGCAGAAATTATTGAACAATATCATTAATATCACACACAAGTAAAATTTTGCTGAAGATCATTTAAAAGCAGTTGCAGCTGTAAATGAACAGAAATGGGCAGAAGTTCAAGGTGGATTCAGAAAAGGATGTGGAGCAAGGGATATCATTGCTGATGTCACATAGGCCTTGGCTGAAAGAAGAGAATACCACAAAGATGTTTATCTGTGTTTTATTGACTATAAAAAGGCATTCAACTGTGTGGATCATGACAAATTATGGATAACACTTTGAAGAACGGGAATTCCAGAGCACTTAATTGTGCTCCTGAGGAACCTGTACATAGGTCAAGAGGCAGTCTTTCAAATAGCACAAGGGGAAAATGTGTGGTTTGAAGTCAGGAAAGGTGTGCGTCAGAGTTATATCCTTTCACCACACTCAGTCTGTGTGCTGAGCAGATAATTCAAGAAGCTGGACTATATAAAGAAAAACGCAGCATCTGGAGGATGGAGGAAGACTCATTAACAGCCTGCGTTATGCAGATGACACAACCTTGCTTGCAGAAAGTGAAGAAGACTTGAAGCACTTGCTGATGAAGATCAAAGATTACAGCCTTCAGTATGACTTGCACCTCAACATAAAGAAAACAAAAATCCTCACAACTGGACCAATAAGCAACACCATGATAAGCAGAGAAAAGATTGAAGTTGTCAAGGATTTCATTTTACTTGGATCCATTATCAAGCCCATGGAAGCAGCAGTCAAGAAATCAAAGGATGTATTGTACTGGGCAAATCTACTGCAAAAGACCTCTTTAAAGTGTTGCAAAACAAAGATGTCCCTTTGAGGACTAAGGTGCGCTTGACCCAAGCCACGGTGTTCTCAATTGCCCCATATGTATGCGAAAGATGGACAATGAATAAGGAAGACCGAAGAAGTATTGATGTCTTTGAATTATGGTGTTGGTGAAGAATATTGAATATACTATGGACTTCCAGAAGAAAGAACAAATGTGTCTTAGAAGAAGTACAGCCAGAATGCTCCTTAGAAGCAAGGATGGTGAAACTTTGTCTCATATAATTTGGACATGTTATCAGGAGGGACCAATCCCTGTAGAA